>NC_133388.1:34805663-36005663 GCF_047511655.1 Castor canadensis | reverse complement strand
CTCTTCATCAAAGGTGACTAAGGCCACTATCCATACAATTCTGCACAGGAGAGGGAAAAGGATGATTACACACAGGACTGAGATCACAGTGACATCCAAGAACTCAAAGCACTGTGACATCTTCCTGTTAGAGTGAAGGCATTTTAGAGTCCTCATCAGAGTTTGATCCTGGGTGTGTACAGCTTGTGTTAAATCAATAACCACAGTGCGCCTCTTCCTCTCATCAACACAAACCTGTTAGCACGACTCTACTAATACTTCTTATGCTAGTGTATATTATTTTCTTTTTTATTAGCATATATTAAGGGTACAAAAGGAATTTCACTGTGATATTTCCATACTATATATAATGTACTTACATCAAATTCATCCCCTCTATTACTCTTTCTTATTCTACTTTCTTTTTTTTACAATTTTGTAATGGGTTTTAGTGTGTTATTTTCATAAATGCATATAAAGTACTTCAATAATACTCACCAGCCTCATCCCCTCTTGCTGGTTCTCCCTAAATAGTACCTCTTTTACACTCATCATTTTTAGTCTAGATAATGTATAGGAGAGAAAACATGCAATATTCATCTGAGTCTGGATTATTTCGCTTACCAGGATAATCTCCATTTCCCTGCAAATGACATAATTTTTATTCTTTATGGTTGAATAAGAGTCCATTAAGTATATATACCACAAAAAACTCCATTAAGTATATATACCACATTTTCTTCATCCATTCATTGGTTGATGGACATAATGAGCCCATAGTTTTGTTATGGGAATGGTGCTGCTCTAAACAAGGGTATACAGGTATCTCTATTGCACGCTGATTTATATTCTTTAGGATATAGGCCAAGAATGGAATAGGAGGGTGATAAGTAGATCTATTTTTAGTTTCTTGAGGATTCCCTATACTGGTTTCAATAGTAGGTGGACTAATTTACATTGCCACCAACAGTTTATAAGGGTACCTTTTCCTCGACATTGAAGATTACCATTCTGATTGGGGTGAGATGGAATCTCAGTGTCGTTTTGATTTGCATTTCCTTTATGGCTAAGGATGTCGAACAATTCCTCATGTATTTATTGGTCATTTGTACTTCTTTTTTAAACTATCTTTTAATTCATTTGCCCATTTAGTAATTAGATTATTTGTTCTTTTGGTACTTAATTTTTTAGCTCTTTATGTATTCTACATATTAATATTTTGTTCAATGAATAGCTAGCAAGGACTTCTCTTGTTCTGAAGGTTGTACAGAATAACTTAAACTAAAATGGACAGACTGATTTTTGCTATGTCAAGTAAGTCACACTACATTTCTCTTTAGTGACCTGGCTAGAAGTGCACTAGAGGGACACTAAAAGGCAAAAATATACTTCCTGAAAGTATGTTACTGTTACTGCGTGTACCAAAACCTATGGTTTTTTTGCTCTGGTGATGACATTTGGCTGATACCACAGACCAGAGAAAGTTCCACAATCCCCTTCACAGGCACAATAACCACCAGAAGTTTCTCCCTCTTCAGAAGTCTGAGAACTAGTCATACCAGGCCATCCTCAAGTCCCCTAGGCAACAAACACCAGACAATGTCTCTTTCTCAGTTGTACCAGGCCATGCCACAAATATGCCAGTCCCCAAGTGTGTAGTGTCCTCCCTCTGAGACCTGAGTCATAGCTTTTGGAGGCTCTTCTCCTAAGCCCCTTAGGTACCAGCACTACCTCAGCATCACTTTCTAAGAGGGCAATCTACCTGTTGCATAACACTCCTTTTTTTTGAATTCCAAAATGACCAGCATCATCTAAGCAATGCCCTATCCTTCACATGATTCCGGTCCAGAAACATGAGGCTAACTATAAAAGCATCTAGGTTACCATAACCACAACTGTTTTCCCTTACTTGGAAGTGTAACTCCTTCTAGGAAATCCTACCACTGTGTACCTCAGTGTTCTTGTTTTATCTTTTCAGTCCTCTATCATCTTCTCAATTTTTTCCTATGGTAATTTCTTTTGGTGGGTTTCTTTTCAGGACTTGGATATGGATTTTCTTTATAGGAGTGATTCTGAGATATAATGGAAATCTGGAGCTGGTTTGGGCATGTCCATGGCCTTAAACATACTGCTGACCTCCCTTCCAATGAGGCATGGTATCACAGTTAATTAAATCACCATTCAATGCTGATTGTGATGAAATGTCTTAGTGATGCAAGTGTGTAGAGGAACCAAATGACTATTGTGATGACAGATTGTAAATACCTTAAGTACTGAGGGGTCAGATAGAAGGATTGAAATATACTGGATAATTTTTCACAATGAACTCCAAGATACTAAAGTCTAAGACCAGAGAGCATACAATGATGGCCCTAAAAGAATCTCTCTGTTGTTTTAGCCACAACACCAAAGTTCAATGAAATAAAAACATTGTAGGGATTGTACAATGGCAAAGTGAGTGAAATATAAACATTTGTAACACTCTGGCATAAAAGTTGTAATACTAATGGAGAAAGAAAAAAACATTGGGATTTGAAATGGGGAATTCCAAGGGGATGTGGATGATTCTGAGTCTCCTTTAATAGTGAAAGAGCCCAGAGGTCTCCTGTCTGAGATGTCTAGTCACCTATAGCTTAAGATCTTGTAATGACCTCAGATGTGGACCTTATTTTGCAACTTACACATCTTTTCCAGGCATATACCTAACAGCTCTGCACACAAATTAAAATCTGATCTCAACCTTTTTCAATGGGACAAGTTCCAAGTTTTAATCTGGAGATAATAACTTCTATTTCAACATGAGCATAAAATGGGGAATGTTTGGGTTAGAGGAGCCATTGGAAGGGAGAAAGGAGAGGGGAATGAGGAACAATTACAATTGTAGAGCCTTATAGGCGTGTATGAAAATAGAATAATGAAACTCATTAAAAATTGGTTAAAAGCAGGGACAAGAAAGTGCAATAGAGTGGGTAATTTGGTCAAAGTACATTAAATGCACATATGTCAATATCACAATGAAACACCTTTGTACAATTAACATGTACTAAAAATCACTTCTACTCCAAAATTTGTAATATTTTACTTATTTGTAATGGCAGAGATCCAAGAAAAATGCAAGGTATTAATTCGAAGAATTTTAGAATGTGAAATAGAAAAAAATCAATGAATCACACTGAATTATTTATTATGGGCGCACTTACCAGAGACTGGATATTGTGTTAACTGACACAATTGAAAGCCGATCAATAAGGTTACTTAGTTGACTGAAGTATAGATGCAATAGGGCCTTATGTTCAATAAGGGAAAGATGTGTAAACTTTGGTCACATAACATACAGAAAAAATACTAAAGGCTTAGGGAAATAGGAACGTTAGAATGGATTTATCATATGTGACCTTCATACATACAACAAGTGCATTCATTTTTCAAAAAACCCAGGAGACAAAGGTAGGATCCCTGACCCTAATAAAGATAATTATATCCCAGAGTAGTATTGACCAAGTGTCAGTACTTGTATCACAAAGTAGGCGATTTCCCACTATAAGCTGCAGAAATGATGGGTCATTTTTTTTTCTCATCATGAGGATTTGCTCTTTCCTGGATTTTGTTTGGTTGGTTTTGGTTCCACACTAGGGGGTGGCCATTGGGGGTGGGGAGTAAAGAGCAGATCAGGTGGGAGTCAGTGCCAACTAGACCCTTTTGGACACATTTAGTCAACAAAGAGGCTTAGAAGGAATGGCTCTTAGACAGTGGGCTCCTAGACAAGGACAACAAAATTAAATCCAACAAAAGCAGGTATCTAAAAAGCTAACTTAGTTGACACATAAGTACTTATTATAGTCAGTCATTTTTTATGAACATGATTGTAAATGCCCCAGAAAGATCAAAACTGTAATGACAAAAACTTAAAAGAGCCATGGTTAAAATTTTGATGGATAATTTAGCAACTAACAGAACAATATATCAGACTATTAACTTTTTGTTACCGTGTTTTTCTAAATTTTGTGTTTTAGAAGGCTTGATATACTTGAAAAGCACAAATATGTTTAGTATACAGGAACCAGCAACAGCATCCCAGCTCTATAGACATTATATATACATATTAGTTTAGTTGTTGCTATTAAAGTAAAAACCTTAGATTTTCTCATCAGTTGGGGAAGTGGGAAGAACAGTGTGAGTGACCCCAAATAGCCCAGTCACAGACACATATAGGGTATCAACTGCATTAGAATTACCCAAGACAACAGGTTTTTTAACCATGAGGTCATCTAGAAAATTTTACATACACCAACTCTTAAATGAACTTTTATTTAGTTATGACTCAGTTACCTTAATAACTAACAAAAATCACCAGAGAACACAGGTAAATATGGGAACTAAATGTGGAGTTAGGAAACCTAACTCCCAATCCCAGATTGTTGACATTAACATATGGCTCATGACATACAGTAGGATCCCACCAACCTGTAGTCAGCGGACCCTTCACCAAAATAATAACAGGCCCAATATGGCCATCCCAGGCCAAAAATTCCCTTTACCTGCCATGTGGAAGGAGTAGGACTAACATTTCCACTCTGTTGACTCCAATAAACACCAGAGGTCTTGACCTCCAGTATAGTACTCCTTTTTGAGTTTTTTTCTTTATCTTATCTGGAGGGTGTACTTTGGCTTTTTTTTTTTACTTTGCTTTACATAAGTAAATCTGTTTTAGCCCTCATATCAGTATAGCAGTACTCCCTATGCTCAGCTGCCTCTTGCCTCTCTGTGTTTTAATAAACTCTTGTTGTCTTGATAAATTTGTAGATTAACCAGTAGCATCAAAAATTTCTGACAGTTATCTTGACAAAACAAAAACCATTTTGTAAATGTTGTCAAGAACAATATAATATTTTTAAGATAGCCTTGTTATGAGCTTAGAGAATTAAGTTTTAGTTTAACATCAGTACATTAAATTTTGACCTTACAAAAAACCTTTAATGTAACTGGATTTTAGTCAACTAAATCACTTATATAAGCATTTATAAGCTCCATCTTTTTATGACAACTTCCTCTGTAACTTTATGACAATTTATTTTGTATCTGCTGGGAGCTTGTCTTTATCCTTTTTTTATTTAAAGTATTTTTTAAACTTTTATTTTTAAAAACCCATATGTATATATTTATATACCTGTATTTGTTACTTGTTGAAAATAACTTATAAAACCTTTTAACTTAGAGCCTTATATTTGTATGGCAAAACCAGAAAGAAAGTAACCTTAAAATTATTTTTGTATAAAAACAATTTATAAAACCCCATTTGTTAATAGACCCGTGTATTATAAAAGAGAATTAAATCTCAGATTTTATTTATAACAGAATGAAACAGGCTAAGATCATTTTTTTAACTACCCAAATTTAAGATTTCTGCTGCAGTCTGTGGGCTCCCTTTTCTCTTCCCACCCATCTGAGCCAGAATGTTAACCCCTGAATGCCTGCATCCTAGTGAGACCTGATTGAAATAACTTTGCAAACTGTTTTGTTTTTAAAGTAGCAATAGAACAGAATAACAATTTTTTACATTGTCTCTATAATAAGAACTATCCTCAAGAAATTTACATATTCATATGTAAAAAGCTTAAACAGCTTATAACAGAGATATTTAAAACAAACACCCTTGTTACCTTGAGTGTCACATTAACCTTATAACAACAGTTTAAGAACCATTTTGAGGATGCTTACACACACACACACACACACACACACACACACACACACATTTTATAAATTAAGCATACCAGAAAAAAATGTCACCTTAAGCATGCATAAAATGAGCTTGCATTCCAGGAGCAAATTAAAATTTGCCCAGTGCTTTAAATGAACTCACACACATGCACACACAAATTAAATTGCACTATCAAAAAAAAAAAACTTTCAAATTATACCCAGTGGACTATCCAGTGGAATGGTGGATGATGCAGCTGTTCTCTTGTGAGTCTTCCTCTTTGGAACTGAATTTTTGTCATCCATCCCTTAACCTTGGTTGTGACTATTTCCCAGGAAGAGCTCAAATACCACCCCCCCCCACCACCACCCAGTACTGGAGGTTTTTTGCATTTTACCCAAAGTGATTTCTTTTTACTTGTGTTGTTCCCCATCCTGGTCTATCTTGCTGGTGAGAAAACTTGGTAGGTGCTCAACCTCCCTAATTCCCAGAGGTGTCTCACACTCTTTCACCCCTCTCCGTAACCCTAGAGACACAGTTTCACCCCAGATAGGGTTACTAGGGTGTCTTCTGGGAAGTGATCAGTCTCCCCTTCTGCCTCCTAAAGGCAGGCCTATTATTCAAACCCAGGTTCTTACCAGTCTGATGGGTGGGCTCCCAATTGGTTCCCAAGGATTCTCAAGGTTCCTTGTGCAACCAAGACTTGCTCTCCAGCCTGCTGGCAGAGGCAAATCGCTCCCTTGGACCAACAGGTCCACTGGTGCCTGGCCGGAAGCTCTCCCAAAGAGCCAGGGATGCTGAGTCCCAGAGACAAGGAGGTGAAAACACTGACTCCAAGTCTAACTCAAAAAACCCAGCCCCCAAAGAACCAACATTCCAATGAAGAAATGAAGAAATTGCCTTTGGACAAAAAAAGGGAGAGGACCAAATGGACAATAACCTTGATTGGTCTCATCCTGTTGTAAGTGTAATTTACATTCAGTTCTTTTATAATTGGATCTATTAACAAATGTATTTTTTATAAATTGTTTATTGTAGAGAGAAAAAGTTTCAGATTGCATTTCTTCCTGGCTCTATGTTAAAATATAAAGCTAATAGAGTATTTTATTTTACTGAAAAAAAGAAACAAAAGTTTGTCTAAATTCAAAATTTTATAAAAAATTACTTCAAAATGCAAATTTAAAAAATCTTACAGCTTACCAAAAATATATGTATGTGATTAAGTTGACTATAATTTAAAAATTGCTTAAAATTTTTTCCAAGGTGAAAATTTTGTGTACTAATGTAAAACTAAAACAATTTTCTAAGTATGTAATAACAAGGCAATCTTAATATTGTTCTGCACTGAGTAACATCTGTAAGAAACTGACTTAATGAAAGATTTTATCAAAACAATTACTCATGCTTTTGGTTGATCTTGTCAAACTTTTGGCTACTTAGGAAAACTAAACCTTAACTAAATCTGAGTTCACTTAAGTATCTGTTCATGTAAATTCTCTTAAATGATCACCTTATAACTGTACAATGAAACAACTATTATTTTAAGTAATTCTAACACAACTAGTGCACTATATATGTGTGATTAAAGATATGTAGAGCTGCATGTCTAGACTTTTCTCTAAATATTGTACAAATATTTGCCAAGTTAAAAATGTGTAAGTTTAGTACATGTAAAATGACTACATAAGAGTCTCTTTTATCCAAATACATTGCATCTAAACATTTGACATTAAAAAATGTTCAAAACTTTTGGCATTTTTGCTGTTTGTAATCAGTAACATTAAAAAACCCCTACCATTTTGGCAATCCTGCTATTTAAAATCTGTCTATAATTATTTGTCTTTTAAAAAATTATTTATCTTAACCAAATGAATGTTACTGTATATATGAGACACACTTGTACATTAGAAAATAGGGCTATTTGAGACCACTAGTACTGTCCCCCTAACTTGTAAAAATTCTAAAGTTTTCACTTTTGTCAGTGCTGTACAACTATTACCTTAGCTAGACAAAATTCTAAATTTTACTCCTAAAAGCTAACTAATATGTATATATGACACCTGTGTAGTTGTGATGCTAATTGTTGGTTCCTCCTTTATATATTAAAATGTATTCATGTTCCCCAAATATATAAGCCTTTTAAGGGAGAGATCCAAGATGGTGACTTGGACACAGCCACAGACTGTGTGAGCTCTGTGAACCAGGGACTTTGCTGAGATGCTGGAGACACACATGGCTGAGGTGAAGCACCAGGGAGAACTGAAATATCAGCACTCTGAACCCCTAGCTTATGGAAGGCTTCTCCACACCACGATTTACTAAAATAACAGCTGGCAGTGCACACCAAGTCCCTCCCCATAGGCCCTTGGAGCTGCTGCTCCACAGGCCATGGGATCTCCAATCACTGGGCCTGCTCCTCAGCCCCACCAGGGCCATGCTCCCCCAAACTCTACCCCTCAGACTGGCATGATGTCTGCTGGACCATGCCCCTAAGGCCTGCACAGGCCCACTTGATCTCTGCTTCTCAAGGCTGCACCCCTAAGGCTTGCCAAGCCAGCGATCCATAGGCATGCACAATCTCCAGTCCTCCAGGCCCACATACTTCAGGTACACCAGGCCCACGCTCCAAAGGCCCACTAGATCACCTCAATGACAGGCCTCTGCCCACAGGTCCATAGGACCCCACACACCTGCCACCCACCACAGGAGGGCTCCAACCTGCTTAGGAGACACAGACAGGTCTAGATGCTAAAGGAGTAGCAGCAGAACTACTATGACTGAAATTCCACTGTTCCTGAATAGGTGATTTTTTTTTCCATTTTTCTTTTATTATTCATATGTGCATACAAGGCTTGGTTCATTTCTCCCCCCTGACCCCACCCCCTCCCTTACCACCCACTCCACCCCCTCCCTCTCCCCCCCTCAATACCCAGCAGAAACTATTTTGCCCTTATCTCTAATTTTGTTGTAGAGAGAGTATAAGCAATAATAGGAAGGAACAAGGGGTTTTGCTGGTTGAGATAAGGATAGCTATACAGGGCATTGACTCACATTAATTTCCCGTGCGTGGGTGTTACCTTCTAGGTTAATTCTTTTTGATCTAACCTTTTCTCTAGTTCCTGGTCCCCTTTTCCTATTGGCCTCAGTTGCTTTAAGGTATCTGCTTTAGTTTCTCTGCATTGAGGGCAACAAATGCTAGCTAATTTTTTAGGTGTCTTACCTATCCTCACCCCTCCCTTGTGTGCTCTCGCTTTTATCATGTGCTCATAGTCCAATCCCCTTGTTGTGTTTGCCCTTGATCTAATGTCCACATATGAGGGAGAACATATGATTTTTGGTCTTTTGAGCCAGGCTAACCTCACTCAGAATGATGTTCTCCAATTCCATCCATTTACCAGCGAATGATAACATTTCGTTCTTCTTCATGGCTGCATAAAATTCCATTGTGTATAGATACCACATTTTCTTAATCCATTCGTCAGTGCTGGGGCATCTTGGCTGTTTCCATAACTTGGCTATTGTGAATAGTGCCGCAATAAACATGGATGTGCAGGTGCCTCTGGAGTAACAGTCTTTTGGGTATATCCCCAAGAGTGGTATTGCTGGATCAAATGGTAGATCGATGTCCAGCTTTTTAAGTAGCCTCCAAATTTTTTTCCAGAGTGGTTGTACTAGTCTACATTCCCACCAACAGTGTAAGAGGGTTCCTTTTTCCCCGCATCCTCGCCAACACCTGTTGTTGGTGGTGTTGCTGATGATGGCTATTCTAACAGGGGTGAGGTGGAATCTTAGTGTGGTTTTAATTTGCATTTCCTTTATTGCTAGAGATGGTGAGCATTTTTTCATGTGTTTTCTGGCCATTTGAATTTCTTCTTTTGAGAAAGTTCTGTTTAGTTCACCTGCCCATTTCTTTATTGGTTCATTAGTTTTGGGAGAATTTAGTTTTTTAAGTTCCCTGTATATTCTGGTTATCAGTCCTTTGTCTGATGTATAGTTGGCAAATATTTTCTCCCACTCTGTGGGTGTTCTCTTCAGTTTAGAGAACATTTCTTTTGATGAACAGAAGCTTTTTAGTTTTATGAGGTCCCATTTATCTATGCTATCTCTTAGTTGCTGTGCTGCTGGGGTTTCATTGAGAAAGTTCTTACCTATACCTACTAACTCCAGAGTATTTCCTACTCTTTCTTGTATCAACTTAAGAGTTTGGGGTCTGATATTCAGATCCTTGATCCATTTTGAGTTAATCTTGGTATAGGGTGATATACATGGATCTAGTTTCAGTTTTTTGCAGACTGCTAACCAGTTTTCCCAGCAGTTTTTGTTGAAGAGGCTGCTATTTCTCCATCGTATATTTTTAGCTCCTTTGTCAAAGATAAGTTGCTTATAGTTGTGTGGCTTCATATCTGGATCCTCTATTCTGTTCCACTGGTCTTCATGTCTGTTTTTGTACCAGTACCATGCTGTTTTTATTATTATTGCTTTGTAATATAGTTTGAAGTCAGGTATTGTGATACCTCCTGCATTGTTCTTTTGACTGAGTATTGCCTTGGCTATTCGTGGCCTCTTGTGTTTCCATATAAATTTAACAGTAGATTTTTCAATCTCTTTGATGAATGTCATTGGAATTTTGATGGGAATTGCATTAAACATGTAGATTACTTTTGGGAGTATAGACATTTTTACTATGTTGATTCTACCAGTCCATGAGCATGGGAGATCTCTCCACTTTCTATAGTCTTCCTCAATCTCTTTCTTCAGAAGTGTATAGTTTTCCTTGTAGAGGTCTTTCACATCTTTTGTTAGGTTTACACCTAGGTATTTGATTTTTTTTGAGGCTATTGTAAATGGAATTGTTTTCATACATTCTTTTTCCGTTTGCTCATTGTTAGTGTATAGAAATGCTAACGATTTTTCTATGTTGATTTTATATCCTGCTACCTTGCTATAGCTATTGATGATGTCTAGAAGCTTCTGAGTAGAGTTTTTTGGGTCTTTAAGGTATAGGATCATGTCGTCTGCAAATAGGGATATTTTGACAGTTTCTTTACCTATTTGTATTCCTTTTATTCCTTCTTCTTGCCTAATTGCTCTGGCTAGGAATTCCAGTACTATGTTGAATAGGAGTGGAGATAGTGGGCATCCTTGTCTGGTTCCTGATTTTAGAGGGAATGGTTTTAATTTTTCTCCGTTAAGTATAATGCTGGCTGTAGGTTTGTCATATATAGCTTTTATAATGTTGAGGAACTTTCCTTCTATTCCTAGTTTTCTTAGAGCTTTTATCATGAAATGATGTTGGATCTTATCAAAGGCTTTTTCTGCATCTATTGAGATGATCAAGTGGTTTTTGTCTTTGCTTCTGTTAATGTGGTTTATTACGTTTATTGATTTTCGTATGTTGAACCACCCCTGCATCCCTGGGATGAAGCCTACCTGGTCGTGGTGGATAATCTTTTTGATGTGTTGCTGAATTCGATTTGCCATTATTTTGTTGAGGATTTTTGCATCAATGTTCATTAAGGAGATTGGCCTATAGTTCTCCTTTTTGGAGGTGTCTTTGCCTGGTTTTGGGATAAGTGTAATAGTGGCTTCATAAAATGTGTTTGGCAGTTTTCCTTCCCTTTCTATTTAGTGGAACAGTTTAAGGAGGGTTGGTATCAGTTCTTCTTTAAAGGTCTGATAGAATTCAGCAGAGAATCCATCAGGTCCTGGACTTTTCTTTTTGGGGAGACTCTTGATTGCTGCTTCAATTTCATTTTGTGTTATAGGTCTATTCAGGTGATTAATTTCCTCTTGGTTCAGTTTTGGATGATCATATGTATCTAGAAATCTGTCCATTTCTTTTAGATTTTCAAATTTATTTGAATATAGGTTCTCAAAGTAGTCTCTGATGATTTCCTGGACTTCCATGGTGTTTGTTGTTATCTCCCCTTTTGCATTCCTGATTCTACTAATTTGGGTATTTTTCTCTCCTCATTTTAGTCAGGTTTGCCAGGGGTCTATCGATCTTGTTTATTTTTTCAAAGAACCAACTTTTTGTTTCATTAATTCTTTGTATGGTTTTTTTGGTTTCTATTTCGTTGATTTCAGCTCTTATTTTTATTATTTCTCTCCTTCTATTTGTTTTGGGATTTGCTTGTTCTTGTTTTTCTAGGAGTTTGAGATGTATCATTAGGTCATTGATTTGGGATCTTTCAATCTTTTTAATATATGCACTCATGGCTATAAACTTTCCTCTCAAGACTGCCTTAGCTGTGTCCCATAGGTTCTGGTAGGTTGTGTTTTCATTTTCATTGACTTCCAGGAACTTTTTAATTTCCTCTTTTATTGCATCGATGATCCATTCTTCATTAAGTAATGAGTTATTTAGTTTCCAGCTGTTTGCATGTTTTTTGTCTTTACTTTTGTTGTTGAGTTCTACTTTTACTGCATTGTGGTCAGATAGTATGCATGGTATTATTTCTATTTTCTTATATTTGCTGAGGCTTGCTTTGTGCCCTAGGATATGATCTATTTTGGAGAAGGTTCCATGGGCTGCTGAGAAGAATGTATATTGTGTAGAGGTTGGATGAAATGTTCTGTAGACATCTACTAGGTCCACTTGATCTATTGCATATTTTAGATCTTGGATTTCTTTATTGAGTTTTTGTTTGGATGACCTATCTATTGATGATAATGGAGTGTTAAAGTCTCCCACAACCACTGTGTTGGCGTTTATATATGCTTTTAGGTCTTTCAGGGTATGTTTGATGAAATTGGGTGCGTTGACATTGGGTGCGTACAGATTGATGATTATTATTTCCTTTTGGTCTATTTCCCCTTTTATTAGTATGGAATGTCCTTCTTTATCTCGTTTGATCAATGTAGGTTTGAAGTCTACTTTGTCAGAGATAAGTATTGCTACTCCTGCTTGTTTTCGGGGGCCATTGGCTTGGTAAATCTTCTTCCAGCCTTTCATCCTAAGCATATGCTTATTTCTGTCGGTGAGATGAGTCTCCTGTAAGCAACAAATTGTTGGATCTTCTTTTTTAATCCATTTTGTCAAACGGTGTCTTTTGATGGGTGAATTAAGTCCATTAACATTAAGTGTTAGTACTGATAGGTATGTGGTGATTCCTGCCATTTAGTTACCTTAGTTGTTTGAAGGTTTGATTGTGTGTACCTAACTTGATGTTACTCTCTACTGTCTTGCTTTTTCTTATCCTGTGGTTTGGTGCTGCCTGCCTTTTCATGGTTAAGTTGGGTGTCACTTTCTGTGTGCAGGATCCCTTGCAGAATCTTTTGTAATGGTGGCTTTGTGGTCACATATTGTTTTAGTTTCTGCTTATCATGGAAGACTTTTATTGCTCCATCTATTTTGAATGATAGCTTTGCTGGGTAGAGTATCCTGGGGTTGAAGTTATTTTCATTCAGTGCCCGGAAGATCTCACCCCACGCTCTTCTTGCTTTTAATGTTTCTGTTGAGAAGTCTGCTGTGATTTTGATGGGTTTACCTTTGTATGTTACTTGTTTTTTCTCTCTTGCAGCCTTCAATATTCTTTCCTTAGTTTCTGAACTTGTTGTTTTAATGATGATATGTCGTGGAGTAGTTCTATTTTGATCTGGTCTGTTTGGTGTCCTGGAGGCCTCTTGCATTTGTATGGGAATATCTTTCTCTAGATTTGGGAAATTTTCCGTTATTATTTTGTTGAATATATTACGCATTCCCTTCGCTTGCACCTCTTCTCCTTCGTCGATGCCCATGATTCTCAAGTTTGGTCTTTTGATGGAGTCGGTGAGTTCTTGCATTTTCTTTTCACAGGTCTTGAGTTGTTTAATTAGTAGTTCTTCAGTTTTTCCTTTAATTACCATTTCATCTTCAAGTTCTGAGATTCTGTCTTCTGTTTGTTCTATTCTGCTGGATTGGCCTTCCGTTTTGTTTTGCAGTTCTGTTTCGTTCTTTTTTCTGAGGTTTTCCATATCCTGGCTGTTTTCTTCTTTATTGTTGTCTATTTTTGTCCTGAGTTCATTTATCCATTTATTCATTGTGTTCTCTCTTTCATTTTGGTGTTTATACAGTGCTTCTATGGTTTCCTTTATTTCTTCTTTTGCTTTTTCAAATTCTCTATTTTTATTGTCTTGGAATTTCTTGAGTGTCTCCTGTACATTTTGGTTGACCCTATCCAGTATCATCTCTATAAAATTCTCATTGAGTACTTGTAGTATGTCTTCTTTTAAATTATTCTTGTAGGCTTCATTGGGTCCTTTGGCATAGTTTATCTTCATTTTGTTGGAGTCTGGCTCTGAGTTTCTGTTCTCTTCATTCCCCTCTGGTTCCTGTACTAATTTTTTGCTGTGGGGAAACTGGTTTCCTTGTTTTTTCTGTCTTCCTGTCATTGTCCTTGGTGTTGTTACTGTCCCTGTACTGTGTGTAATTAAGTATTTTCTAGCTTGTAATAATAACAATGGTAATATTGAGAATGGAAGAGTGAGCTGAGATGGAAAGCAAGAAGTTAAAGAAAAGGGGAAAACAAATATACAGACAAGAGGGAGAAAGCAGAACAAGGTATCAGACAAGAGAGTTTCAAAGGTATAAACAGGGAGTGTTAGTGTACTAATAGACAGTAAGCTGAACAGACAATAGAGTGACAGAGAGAGGATTGAAAATCAAAGATAAAAAAATAAAAAGTAAGTATATGAAAGTAATATCTATTTATAAAAATGAATTAAAATAAAATGGAAAATAGAAAATTAAAAAAAACAAAAAAAACCAAAAAACCAAAAAACTTCCAAGTTTATATGCAATGCAATTTCAGTCTTAATAATTTGGATGTCCGTCTCAATCTCCAGTCCTGGAGTTGGTGCCTCAGATGTTGTTCTGTAGTTGTCTCATCAAAGGGGATGCATAAAGTAGAACAAAACTACACTCACACACACACAGAAGAAAAAAAAAAAAAGCCCCACCAAGTGTCCCCAGTTCAAATGCAATACAGTTTCAGTAAGTTTTTCGGCTTGCAGGTGTAATTCGGTTGTTCTCTCATCAAAGGTAGGGAGAAAAAGAAAAAAAAGCGTCTGGAGGCAGTTCTGAGAGTGGTATCTGCAACTGTGGCCTGCCTGCCTGCTGCTCTCAGCCTGTAGCTGGCGGCGCTATTTATGCAGATCTCTGGGGTGAGCTTAGCACTCACCTGGTCCCACAGGCTTTGTTTGCTCAGAGTTCTCCTGTGCGGGGGAGGGGGGCCTCTGCTACAGGCTTTTCCCTTTCCAAGCACTGGAAAAGGCGACACTGCCCCGCGTTGTCAGGCCTGCGTGTTTATTTACAGTTCACGTGGGAAGTGGGTCTTCCCTCCTCTCACAAGCGTCCCCGCTCCTGGTTGCTGGCGCGCCCCGCTCCCGCCAGAGCCTCTCCGGCCTGCCCGGCTCGTTTATTTACAGTCCCGGGAAGGATTCCCTTCCCCCAATCTTCAGCGCTCAGGGCGCCCCACCCTCTTTCCAGCGTGTCTTAACTGTTCTTATTGCTTAGTACTCAGTTTCTCTTTTTTTCCCGGGTGGAGGTCAGTCTGTCCAGGGGGCTATGCTGCTCTGGCCCAGGCTTGTCTGTGGGGGAACCGCGGTACCGCGAAGTTCACCTGGTCTGCGTCTTCCCAAGCCGTATGGGCGCCGGCCACTGGCGGCCCAGGGGCCTCCTCGGTTCTCCGTTTAACGTGAAGTGGAGATTCTCTGCGCCGGCTTGTTAGCTGTGGGCGGCGCGGCCTAGAGGAGGTGGCGGTGGAACAGGGGGCGGCTTGGTTGCGCCGTACTAGCAGTGCCCGTCTAAGGGGGAGGAGGCGGAGGCGCGAGCCGTGTGGCCAGAGCGGGAAACACTCGTCTTTGCGTCCGAGTTGTAGAGCCACCGCGTCCCGGCTCCTGGGGCTTGCGGCAGGGGCTGTGAGGGGACGGACGTCGGCTGTCTGCCTGGTTTCCCTCGAAGCGACCCGCGGGATCCGAAAAAGGGAGAAGATGGAGGAGGTCGGCAGCGGCGGCGCCGCAGGCACCAGCGGGGACGGCAGCGACGGCGGCGAGCAGCTCCGCACGGTCAAGCACGAGCTGCGGACCGGTGAGCGACCCCGCCCTCTGAATAGGTGATTTTTAATTTTTATTTTTTTCATTTTTTATTCTTATTTATTTATTTATTTATTTATTAGTTTTTGTTTGCCTTCCTTTAAAGGTTTGGCTGTCTGGTTTGCTCCTTGATAGTCCACCATCTCTTGCTGCTGTTTTCCTTGGTACTCTCTTTTTAAATTTTTTTCTGTTTTTTCCTTCTACTTATCTTTCTTTCTCTATATTCTCCTTCTTCCTTGATTTTGTTAGTTTCACTATTATAACTCAGCTAACACTAAATTACACATAGTCCAGGGACAGAAACAGTACCAAGTGGAATTATGGGAAGACGAAAAGGGGATGGAAACCATTCTCCCCCAAAAAATAAATTAGTACAGGAATCAGAGGGAAATGAACAAAATAGATACCCAGATCCATACTCCAATAAAACAAAGATAAACTATGCCAAAGAACCCAAGGAAGCCTGAAGAACATTCTGACAGAAGAAATCCTGCAAGTAATCACTGAGAATTTCATGAAGATGTTACTAGACATGGTCAACCAAAACGTACAAGAGGCACTCAAGAAATTCCAAGAGGACAAAAATAAAGAATATGAGAAAACACAAAAATAAATAAACGAAACCATAGGAGCCCTAAATAAAAACCAAAATGAAACAGAAAATACCATAAACAGAGAGAGATAAATGAATTAAGGATGAAAATTGACAACATTAAAAAGGAAGTGACCCACAACATGGAAAACCTCAGAAAAAAGAATGAAACAGAAATACAAAACAAAATGGGAGGCTATTCCAGCAGAATAGAACAAACAGAAGACAGAATCTCAAAACTTGAAGATGAAATGTTAATTAAAGGAAAAACTGAAGAACTATTACTCAAACAACTCAAGACCTGTGAAAGAAACATGCAAGATCTAACTGACTCCAGTAAAAGACCAAACCTGAGAATCATGGGCATTGAAGAAGGAGAAGAGTGCAAGAAAAAGGAATGTGTAATATATTCAACAAAATAATAACAGAAAATTTCCCAAATCTACAGAAAACTATGCCCATCCAGGTACAGGAAGCCTCCAGAACACCAAACAGACTTAACCGAAATAGAACTACCCCACAACATATTATTATTAAAACAACAACCACAGAGAATAGAGAAAGAATATTGAAGGCTATAAGAGAGAAAAAACAAATAACACACAAAGGTAAAACCATCAAAATCACAGCAGATTTCTCCATGGAAACATTCAAAGCAATAAGAGTATGGAGTGAGGTCTTCCAGGCACTAAATGAAAATAACTTCAACCCTAGGATACTCTACCCAGAAAAACTACCATTCAAAATAGATGGAGCAATAAAAGTCTTCCATGATAAGCAGAAAATAAGACAATATATGACCACCAAGCCACCACTACAAAAGATTCTCCAAGGAATTTTTCACACAGAAAGTGAAAGCAAACAAAACCATGAAAGGGCAAGCAATACCAAACCACAGGAGAAAAAAAGGCAAGAAATTAGAGAGTAACACTGATTCAGCTACACACAATCAAATCCTTAAACAACAAAGACAATGAAATAACAGGGATCACCACATACCTATCAATAATAACACTAAACATTAATGGACTTAATTCCCCCATCAAAAGACATTGATTGGCAAACTGGATTAAAAAGGAAGATCCAACAATCTGCTGCCTACTGGAGACCCACCTCATCAGCAGAAACAAGCACTGGCAGAGAGTGATAGGCTGGAAGAAGATCTATCAAGCCAATGGCACCTGTAAACAGACAGGGGTAGTACTACTTATCTCAGATAAAGTGGACTTCAAACTTACATTGACTTCAAATGAGATAACGAAGGACACTCTATACTAATAAAGGGGAAATACACTAAAAGGAAACAACAATAATCAACCTATGCACCCAATGTCAATGTGCCCAATTTCATCAAACATATTCTGAAGTACCTAAAAACATATATAAACTCCAACTCAGTGATAGTGGGAGACTTTAATACCCCCCTATCACCAATAGATAGGTCATCAAAACAAAAAATCAATAAAGAAATTCTAGAACTAAATCACACCATAGATCAAAAGGACCTAGCAGATAGCTACATAATATTTCACCCAATTGCTGCACAATATACATTCTTCTCAGCAGCTCATGGAACCTTCTCCAAAATTGATCACATTTAGGGCACAAAGCAAGCTTCAGCAAATATAAGAAAATAGAAATAATCCCATGTATTCTATCTGACCACAATGCATTAAAACTAGAAATCAATAACAAAAACAACAGTAAAAAACATGCAAACAACTGGAAGCTGAGCAACACATTGTTCAATGATCAATGGATCATTGATGAAATAAAAGAGGAAATTAATACATTCCTGGAAGTTAATGAAAATGAAAACACGACCTACCAGAACCTATGGGATACAGCAAAGGCTTTCCTAAGAAGAAAGTTTATAGCCATGAGTGCATATATTAAAAGGTCAGAAAGATCTAAAATTAATGATCTAATACTACAGCTCAAACTCCTAGAAAAACAAGAACAAGCAAACCCCAAAACAAGCAGAAGGAGAGAAATAATTAAAATAAGGGCTGAAATCAGTGAAATAGAAACAAACAAACAAACAAAAACCATACAAAGAATTAATGAAACAAAAAGCTGGTTCTTTGAAGAAATAAATTACATTGACAGACCCTTAGCAAACCTGATTAAAATGAGGAAAGAAAAAACTCAAATCAGTAAAAGGGGAAATAACAACAAACACCATGGAAATCCAGGATATTATCAGAGACTACTTTGAGAGCCTCTACTGTAATAAATTTGAAAATTTTTGAAGAAATGGACAGATATCTAGATACTTATGACCAACCAAAACTAAACTAAGAGGACATTAATCACCTAAATAGATCTATAACACAGAATGAAACTGAAGCAGCAATTAAGAGTCTCCCCCCCAAAAAAAAGTCCATGACCTGATGGATTCATGCTGTATTCTATCAGACCTTTAAAGAAGAACTATTATCAACCCTTCTTAAACTTTTCCATGAAATAGAAAGGGAAGGAACACTGCCTAACTTGATTTATGAAGCAAACATTACTCATCCCAAAACCAAAGACACCTCCAAAAAGAAGAACTATAGGCCAATTTCCTTAATGACTATTGATGCAAAAATCCTCAATAAAATAATGGCAAACTGAATCCAACAACACATCAAAATGATCAATCACCATGACCAAGTCAGCTTCATCCCAGGGATGCAGGGGTGGTTCAACATATGCAAATCTATAAATGTAATATAGCACATCAATAGAAGCAAAGACAAAAACCACTTGATCATCTCAATAGATGCAGAAAAAGCCTTTGACAAGATCCAACACCACTTCATGATAAAAGCTCTAAGAAAACTAGGAATAGAAGGAATGTACCTCAACATTATAAAGGCTATATATGACAAACCTACAGCCAACATCATAATTAATGGTGAAAAACTGAAACCATTTCCCCTAAATTCAGGAATGAGACAAGGGTGCCCCACTATCCCCACTCCTATTCAACATATTACTGAAATTTCTAGCCAGAGCAATTAGGCAAGAAGAAGAAATAAAAGGAATACAAATAGGTAAAGAAAATGTCAAAATATCCTTATTTGCAGACAATATGATCCTATACCTTAAAGACCCAAAAAACTCTACCCAAAAACTCTTAGACACCATAAACAACTACAGTAAGGTGGCAGGATACAAAATCAATTTACAAAAATCATTAGCTTTTCTATACACCAACAATGAACAAACTGAGAAGGAATACATGGAAACAATTCCATTCACAGTAGCCTTAAAAAAAAAAAAGAAATACCTAGGAGTAAATTTAACAAAAGATGTGAATGACCTCTACAAGAGAACTACAAACTTCTGAAGAAAGAGATCGAGGAAGACTACAAAAGATGGAAAGATCTCCCATGCCCATGTATTGGAAGAATCAACATAGTAAAAATGGCTATACTACCAAAAGCAATCTACATGTTTAATGAAATTCCCATCAAAATCCCAATGACTTTCATCACAGAGATTGAAAAATCTACCCTTAAGTTCATTTGGAAACACAAGAGACCACGAGTAGTCAAGGCAATACTCAGCAAAAAGAGCAATGCTGGAGGTATCACAATACCTGACTTCAAACTATATTACAAAGCAATAGCAATAAAAACAGCATTGTAGTGGCACAAAAGCAGACATGAATTCCAGTGGAACAGAATAGAGGACTCAGATATGAATCCACACAACTATACCCACACCTTATTTTTGACAAAGGACCAAAAATATACGATGGAGAAAAGACAATCTCTCCAACAAATGCTGATGGGAGAAGTGGTTATCCATCTGCAAGAAACTAAAACTAGATCCATGTCTATCACCCTGTACTAGTATCAACCCCAAATTGATCAAGGACCTCAATATCAGACCCAAAACTCTGAAGTTAGTACAGGAAGGAGCAAGAAACACTCTGGAACTAATAGGTATAGGCAAGGACTTCCTCAATAGAACCCCAGCAGCCCAGCAACTAAGAGGAAGAATGGACAAATGGGACTTCATAAAATTAAAAAGCTTCTGCACAACAAAAGAAATGGTCTCTAAACTGATGAGACCACCCACAGAGTGGGAGATAATATTTGTTAGCTATACATCAGACAAAGGACTGATAAACAGAATATATAGGGAACTTAAAAAACTAAACTCTCCCCAAATCAATGAACCAATTATGAAATGGGCAACTGAACTAAATAGAACTTTCTCAAAAGAAGAAATTCAAGTGGACAAAAAACACAGGAAAAAATGATCACCATCTCTAGTCATAAAGGAAATTGTCATGAGCGCCTATTGGTTCAATTGAGTACAGAGAGACAGTACTCAGGAGACTCTTACTTCAGAGAACAGGGTTTTTATTCAAACAAGTTCACATTTTCCTATGGATCCTAATGCCTGTCTCCGCTACCTCAGCCAGCCAGGAGTTACTCAGACCTTCCCCCAAGTCTTGCTCTCTTCTCAGCTGATGAGGGGGGCATAGCTGTGCCCCAGGGGATCCTCACAGCCGCCTTCAGTGCAGGTCCAGTTCAAGGTTCACCGGCGACACCCACTGGTTGTGGGGAGAAGGGACACACTCACAAGCGGTGGCTGCCTCTACGTCAGGGTCTCAGGGGGACTCCTGACAGCATGGTTTCTGATGTCAAGGAGGTGAGCAAGGCTTTGGGTTCTGGCCTGAGTTTGTATACCCTGTGGTGACCACACACGCTAACAATTTTTCATGCTTTAACACAATACAATCCATCAATACAATAACAATCTTATATGTGTTTACCACAACAATCCTTCAATACAACAACAATCTTATATGTGTTCACAGTCCACCCCCCAAGTCCTTGAGGTCCT
Source organism: Castor canadensis (assembly GCF_047511655.1). Lineage (NCBI taxonomy): Eukaryota > Metazoa > Chordata > Mammalia > Rodentia > Castoridae > Castor > Castor canadensis. Next base: position 35,984,472 of record NC_133388.1, on the reverse strand, counting down.
AGTCTTCAGCGTAGGGCCTCGGGGGCAAGTTCCATTGTAAACTGGAAGAGTTAATTAGCATCACGAAAGGGTACAATTCTCCTTTTGTGTCCACGTGAAAGCTGCAATAAAAAGCCTTTTCCCAACCAGTGGGATGCCAATGTCCTGTATAGCATACTGCATAGCGTTCATTTGTCCAGTAGTGACACGTGCCCAGTCTGGCACACATGTGGAAATGGACAAGTGTCACCACCAGGCAGAAGTGGGAAACAATGAAGAAGGTGAGGAATCCTGTTGGTGGTGGATGTGGGTGAATCTCCTCTTCAGCCCTTTCTTGTAAGTATGTCCATGCCGTCCATTGTGTTGATGGGGGAATGGTGTAAATGCCCCCCCTGGTCTGCAAGCTGGTGCTGTGTCTTTTGCCAAGTTGGACCAATGTCCAGGTTTCCACTGTAATATTATGTCATCCTCAAAGTCCACGGCCTTTAGTTGATTGTTGATGATTCTTGCACTGGTGCCTGCTCCTACATCTGATTGGGATTGTGGAGGTCCAGCATTGAGTCTGAAGATTGCCAGTGCTGAAGGTCCCCAGTGCTGAGTAGTGTAGGGTTCCTGCATTGGAAACGATGACACACATTGCAGGTGAATTGAAGGTGGGTCCTATTTCCACTGGATCAATGGGCTGTACATATGATTGGTGGTCGGAAAGGGCTTCTTCTGGTTCTTGAGATTTTGAAGGTGTCCGTTGTCCAGAAGGAGTTGATAGTGTCTCTTGTGTGATTATTAGTTGTGTACCTACAGGAGTGTGTGGCATGGGCCTGACTACTTGTATTTGTTTTGGTGTGTGGGGAATTACACAAGTAATGAATGGAATATACTGTAAGCATGATGGTAAAAAGTGTGATGGGCTGTATGTCTTGTGGTATATAAGCCTGCCAAATATCCCCATGTTAGTCCTACTAGATAGAAGAAGAACAGAGTAAGGAAGAGATCGTTCAGCATTATTTACCAAGCTTATAAAATCTATACCTATCAATAGTAAAAAGCTTCAAGATTAAGAATAAGAATAAGAGGAGTGTGTATGTGATAGAAAATGTTATGCCTAGGACTATAAGAGTTATTTCTGGTTTAAGCATTAAGTGTATTATCTACTGGGTGCCTATGGCATTGTCTTACTGGATGTTCAGCCCTGCAATATGAACAAAAAATCCATCCTATATTTCTTTTGTAAAGGGTTTTTAACTCTGTGGTTTTGTTATTCCTATATGTGTCAAAGTATTCTTTCCAAATAAGGAATGCAAGGTATTGTTAAAGTGCATGTGTCAGGATTGGTTTAAAAATTGCACGGATAGTAATGTCCTCCAAAGATGGCTGGATGACTATAGGGTTATCCGTGGTTGGCTTGACAGAGTAATGGTTGGATTCTAATTGTAAGAGTGTTTCAGGTTGATTATGGAGCATATAGCTCCAAACTGAAGGATATGTGTGCACTCATTGTGAGAGGTGCAAACTTATCCAGTAAGTAAGGAGGGAGCCTACCACTTGGTAGTGGCATTTGCGCCCATAAGTGTTGTGAGGGTTTAGATCATGTTTTAAGATGTGTTTTAGGAATTCTCTGTATGTGTCTTGCCTTTGCCTCCATTATATATTGCAAATCTAGCCTTGCAAAATCTGCATTCATCATCAGTATATAATCTTAACATCCTATTAACAACCAAATAAGCATCTGTATGCATTGCATATGTGTAGTAGAGGTAGCTCCAAGTTATTTCTTTAAAATAATTTCCTCCAAGGGTTTGGTGGTTCCATGTGCTCCCATTATTCATATATTTGTAATCAAAGGCATGGAAGCTGTGCACTGTTGTGGGCAATTAGTTTCCAAATTGCTGAATCAGCACTTTTCTTTTGAGAATGCCTGCAATATAGGGAAAGTAGTTTTATTGCTATAACCAATATAAGTATGAGCACTGCATAGTGCCATAAATCTCTTAGCCACCTAAAGGGGTTCCAAGAGGTGATACAAGAAATGTCAAATTTCACCAGTCTTATTAACACATCTCCTGCTGAGCAGTGAGAGGGTGTATATCTACGGTGGAGGAATGCCATTGTGTCTGTCTCAGCCAAGTACACTGCCTTCTTTATTTCTACCAATTCTTTGTCCATGTGTTTAAATTCCTTATGGACTACATCATTCATGTTTGCAAATTGTTTTGCATTTTTATGTAGAAGTCCTTCATAATATCTAATTGTCTATTGGCTTCCTTTGCCATTGCTTCTTCTCTTGCTAAAACATCTGGATCTGCTGCTTGTGAAAATGAGAAATAATGTTGTGTGGATACAACTCTCCTGTCCCAGACCTGTCTCGAATAAGTAGTACCATTGAAAATTGGATTTGGCTGATGTCTGAAGGTGACATTAATTTTGTATGCATTCTCTAGGATAATGCATCTTTCTGGTCTTTCTTGAGTTCTGTCCATAAAGGCATCATGGGTTTTATCCTGAGCCTCATTATCAATCATTGACATATTTCTCTACCAAAACTGTATGATGTGATTATCACCTGAGCATACTGAAAATATATTGCTCCCTAGGGAAGTGGCTGTATCTCTAAGGGGTGTTATTACTAAGTGTACTTCATGTGTAGTATGCTACATGGGTTCTGGTATAATATATATATTCTGTGTGATAGGTATTGCCCTGTCTCTTGGATAAAAGTATGTAGTATTAACTGATTTATCGTCCACTACTTAAAGTGTGGATTGTGGTATTGCAAATTTATCTCCTAACTTTCTTGGGACTGTTGTTGTATAGTGGGCTGAGACTGCATTGTCTAAGAAAATTTGTAAGAGATGTAGTTCACAATATCCATCTACACAACTTGAATGGTATCTGTCATCTAATATAGTTTTAAAATGCATTGCTTCCCTTCCTTGACCTGTTTGGAATAATATCCTAATTTCATCCATTATGGCATCTAAGGATTGTTGGGCCTTAAGGCATTCTATTTCATGTTCCTGCAGGATTAATTGTTCTTTAAGCCACTGAAATCTTCCTATTGCCAACTTGTCAGATTGAAGCTGAGCATTCTTGATGGACTCTATTTTTAGTTGTAAGTGATGTACTATTTGTGTTAATTGACTCAGACCTCTTGATAGGGCTTCTATTACTTCAGCCTGGTGTTTTGTAACCTGTTTTAGGTCATCCAGGGCTATGAAAAGTGGTGCTGTTAAGGTTGTCATTACCGCAGTTGCTACCACAGCTGCGATGACACCTGCCATAAGGAACTGTAAGGGCTTCCATTTTGGTGGACTAAGGTCATATGAAAAGGTAGGTAGTTTTAACCCTTTACATTTCATTTCCTTAGGCACCATATTATTGAGATTTAGTGTTAGTGTAAGTTCTCTTATCCTGGGGTTAGGCAATATTCTTAAAGAAGTGTAAGTTAATGGTAAAATCATTGGGGGTTCTCTCCAGATATGTCTATGTATATCAGAAGTATTTTCTGATATCCTTGGTGCAAAGAGAACCTCTGGTTTATAATGTATGGAGTAAAATTTAAGTGTCTCATTCCAGCCTCCTCTATACAATACATATATGGTGTATCTGAAAAGTCTTTTATCCAAAATTTTTAAAATGAAGCTTCTAAATGGTATATTGTGTCTCAATCATATCCAGGCATAGAAACTGGTATTCCTTCTGTTGGCATTGCACTGAATGTGTCATTTCTCCATCTAGGTTTGTGGGCTACAAAGTCCACTGTATGCCATCTTCCTTTCCATGGTAATAGGAAGGAGAATGAGTATGGGACACCAAAATGGTGTGTTTTAATTAGTCTCTGCATGCTCATCCTTGCTTTGGACCACCACCATAATGTATGGTTGTTGGCCTGTACTGTTTTATATATAGGTTTAACATGAATGACAGGTCTAGCACAAGCAGGTTTTTTAAACTTGATTAGAGGTTATCAAACCATCTAAGGTGTAATTAAGTGCTGCATAACTACTGATCTCATAGTATGTAATGTTTGTTCAATTTGTCATAGCTCTAATAGGCCCTGGTAGCCATTTATAATTTAACTTTTGGGCATTTAGCACAATAGTTTTAGTAGTTGGTGTTACTAAGTCCAGTGGGATAGGTTGTTCAGCTATGCTAGATTGGTATGGTAGGGCTTGTCTAGGTATATATTGAGCTTCATGTATATATGTTGGAATATCACAATCTAAATTGCCTGGGATTGTGCCAGGCATACATATTTGAGAACTGGGTCTTATTCATTAAGGCATACACTGTTAGATTCCTTTTTCCCGCACAGTGAGAGAACACTATTTTGGGTGCAGTACCAGTGTCTGCAAGTTGTCCTGTATGATTAAATAAGGCAACGTGGAAAGTCTTATTCAGAAAAATGGGAAGTGAAAAATTGAAACTGGCCACACCTTTAGTAGTACTACCATCTTTTGTTCAGCTATAAAATTTATAGGTTGTTCTGATGCCAAAATCTATTTCAGCTAATGGAGAATATAGGTTTGGATAAGCTGATGCCAGAGATATTGTCTGTTTTTTTACATTTGCATCAAAATCAGTGGTAGAATTCAATTTTTTCTGGTGGAGTGCAGTATCATTAGAAAGGTCTAGATGTGAAAAATTTTGTGCAAAGGAATGACATTATGGCCACTCCTGTGGTATCATTACCCAATTTGGGATGAGCACTCCATAGAGGCGCATCATATTTGGGTATCTCTTCTGGCCTTAGTAAATCCACAGTAGTGTTTACCAATGTAAGAAATCCAAAGACACAATGATAGTGGTCTTGTAATACCAATTCCTGTTTAGTATAACCTTTAATTTCTTCCTGCTGGTGCAATCTGTCTCTGTAATTGATCAGTATTTGAGCTGCAAAAGAAGGGTCTGTTGGTGGGAATGGTTGTGGCAGTAATTCAGTTAAAATAATCAGGAATCTCCAATGGTGTACACCCAATGGGAGTATGTCCATCCATGCTGGAATATGTGGGAAGGACAGGTTAGTCACTTTGGGTGTGCTAACATAAGAACTGCCATGGTAATAGTGTAAGGCTCCATAATATGGCAAATTTGGGAAGTTAGCAACACACACTACTATCCTGGTATCATTTTCCTGCATGAACCATGGGATACTCTTATTCATAGCTGCTTCTGGACATATGTCCCTGTATGGCTCATTGGGATAATCTAGATATGAAGTGTTCCTGCCTTCTAGGGGAGCAAAATTTGGTATAGGTTTTCTAAGTATATCCTGTGGTAATGTTGTGGGAGTACTTGAGGTACTTAAAGTATCACTCCCTTCCTCCTCTCCATCATCCTTATTCTCACTATCTTCACACTCATAATCCTCACTGTGTTCATTCTCAGTTCCAAATTCTTGTCTGATCAATGGGGAAAAGAAGATTTGAGGGAATGATGTCTGTACAGCATCATCACAAGTATAGACAGGTTCCTCCTCTAGGGTAATCTCAGTGTAAGAACTGGGTCCCTTGGTGACATTGAACGTATGATAAGTTGAAGATTTCCACATCATGGTGTTAAGTTTAATGTCTGCTACATATGTAGCATAAATGGCTGATTCAGTAGTGGCATTCCTCCATAAAACACTATCAATACATGCTGCAGGACTTGATTTAACATGACTGGCTGATGGAAATAGCTTCCTGCCCATAAGGTGGAAATGGAACAAATCCCTTATTTTGAAGTAGTCATAGCAGTAAGATGGAGCCACCCACTTTCCTCTAGCATAGCAATGTGTATACGGAGCCCAATAGGAAGGCCTATACTTTAAAAATGGCTGTATGTCTAAGTATTTCCATGGGACCAAGAAAATTGAGGAATTAAGTGTAGGATTAGGGTTGTGTGTTGGTAGGGTTTCATTATGAAAGTATTTAGTGGGTTTAATGATGGTGGTAGCATCACTGGAGCCAGTGATCCAGGATACACAAAGTCTGGTTAGTGAATTTCTTGGCACACAAGGTTAGTACTATTGGTAGTATTGTTATCGACATTGCCCTGGCTTCTCCTTTCATGGCAGAGGGTATAATAGCCAACTACTGTGATTCCTACCCAAGCTAGAGTAACTATAGTAATGAGCAAAAGAATGCAGCGGTAAGTAGTATGTATGTAATTCAGGCAGCGCGATGCTAAAGATGGCATCGTGGTGCCAGTTTGTCTATTTTAGTAATTTTGAGTTTGCCCTTTTTCCCTGTAGTCCACACAGTGTTGGGTGCTCCTGAGCACACAATCACCTGTGAAGAGAGATTATTATTGTGATCTTTTAAGGTAACTTTGTGTGGTAGGAGTACCTTGTTACCCTGAGTTACCACCCCTGGATTAAAAAATGGTCTGGGGAAGGCACTTTCAAAGGGTGAGGGTCTGCCAAGCCCTAATCTAGAGTTGAGCCCATAACAAGCTATCCCTAAAGCTCTACTCAGTGGCTGGTTCTTCAAATACTGTAATTTTAGTTTTAATAACCCATTGTGGGATTGGACTTTGAGCACATGATAAAAGCAAGAGCACACAAGGGAGGGGTGAGGATAGGTAAGACACCTAAAAAACTAGCTAGCATTTGTTGCCCTTAATGCAGAGAAACTAAAGCAGATGCCTTAAAAGCAACTGAGGCCAATAGGAAAAGGGGAACAGGAACTAGAGAAAAGGTTAGATCAAAAAGAATTAGCCTAGAAGGTAACACACACGCACAGGAAATCAATGTGAGTCAATGCCCTGTATAGCTATCCTTATCTCAACCAGCAAAAACCCTTGTTCCTTCCTATTATTGCTTATACTCTCTCTTCAACAAAATTAGAGATAAGGGCAAAATAGTTTCTGCTGGGCATTGAGGGGGTGGGGGTAGAGGGAGGGGGCAGAGTAGGTGGTAAGGGAGGGGGTGGGGGCAGGGGGGGAGAAATGACCCAAGCCTTGTATGCACATATGAATAATAAAATAAAATTAAAAAATAACCCATTGTGTCTTTCTATGTTACCTGCTGCCTGTGGGTCGTATGCTAGGTGGTAACTCCACGTAACATCCACCTCCTGGGCCCATTTCTTGTCTATTTGACTAGTAAAATGCGTGCCTTGATCTGACTCAATAATGGCCAGGGGACCCTATCTGGCCCACCAACACCATCGGGTGTATATGGTGGCCATAGCTTCAGGTCTCTTATGTGCTTTTGCCAGCATTACACCAGAATGTACATCTACCATTGTGCATGCATAATCTCCCTTATGTGTTTGTAATGGTCCTATGAAATCTATCTGTATTATAGCATTAAAGCAATTAGGTTTGTACAATTCTGGTGGGGCTTTATATCTAAATCTTTGGACTGTCATTGGGCAATCTGGGCAGTTTTCCACTGCCTGTTTACATTTTGTCCAAGACAGATCAATATTCCTTAATTGTCCCCAAGTAAACAATGCATGTATGCCACAATGGCCTAATGCCCTAGGAAGGTCTCTTAGTTCTTGTATTAAGGGGGTACATATCCTGAGTTTTTGTTGGTTTTTTTGTTCATTTTGTTCATTCTTATAATTCCTAAATGTCCTAAATGTATTAGTTTTAGTCCATTTAGGTTTATCTTGCATTACCTTACTCCCAGGCCCTCTTTTGAGAGTCATTTTTAGTCCTTCTTGTTTATGCACATGCCATGGATCTGCCCGGTTATCTTTCCTATACAAGGTTACAGAATGGTCTGTGGACTCTTTCACCTGCCAAGGTGTATTTCTGGTAATCATTAGAGCTGCTAACTTATCTGCCTTTTCGTTATGCTGAGATGTTGGATCGCCTCTCCCTGTGTGTGCATCCACGTGTGTCACGTAGATGCTGATAGACTGGGAGAGTTCATCCATTTTTATCCAATCTTCCTTAGACCATATGTCCTTGCCATTTATCTGCCAGTTGGTATGCTTCCATTTCCCTGACCATACTGCAATGCCATTGCACACACACCACGAGTCTGAATATATCCTAACAATTTTATATCCTTCCTTTTGAGATTGTTCAATTGCTAATCTGGCTGCATGGACCTCTACATGTTGTACTGATCTACCTGTGCCTTGGTCTGTGAGGATTTTCCCATCCATGAGTCTCCAGGTTGCAGATTTCCAATGAAGCTTGCCACCCCACAACATGGATGCTCCATCGGTGAACCAGGCATTTGTCTGTGAGTTGTCCCACCTCTCTATCCCCCAATGGTCAATATTCTTGGCCTGTGTAATTTTTGGCATGGTTATGGGGCATGGTACCATTGGGGCTGAGGCAATCTCCTCCACCCAGAGTGGAGTCTTCCCCTTTGCCATGATCTTATGATTACTGAGGAACTCAGAGAGGAACCACTTCCATTGCAACACCTTGGGCTCAGAAGGGGTTCCAGCTAGGGCTTCCCCTTTCATGTTGATCCAGTCCAATATTGGCACTGGGCTATGGATTATTAGGCATTGATCTGTCAGGATCAGGCACACTGTTTTCACCACCTCCATGAGTGCCCAAGTGAGCCTCTCAAAAAATTGTATATTTGGATTTCACATATGGGAATCTTTTACAATAAAATGATGTGGGTACTGTGCATGCACCTCGTTTACACATTATGCTCCAGTTTCCATATCCTGCTTGATAGGAAATATCCAGAATCATGGTGTCAGTGTGGGCAATGGTATATAACTGACTATGAGTTGCTATCAACTCTTTTACTGCCTTAAATGCATGTTTTTGTTGTGGGTCCCATTCAAAATCAGAGGCCTTCTTAATAACCTGATACAAGGGTTGTAATAGGATCTGTAAATATGGAATATGATTTCTCCAATATCCAAACAATCTGATAGTTTGTTGCACTTCCATTTTATTAGTTGGCACTTTTTAATTTGCAGTTGTATCTAGGACTGTGTCAGGGACCTTTGGTCCTGTCACTGTCCATATCACTCCTAAGAACTTAACAGAGTCTTGCGGGTTTTGTATTTTATTTGGATTTATTGTCCACCCATCTTTCCTTAATATCTCCACTGTTTCTACTGGTAACTTTGATACCTTTTCTTTGTTTGTTCCAGCTATAATTATATCATCTACATATGACAGTACTAAGCATTCATCTGGGATCTTTAATTTGTCTAGTGACCACTGTAGTGACACATGTGCTATAATGGGGCTGTTCTTATATCCCTGTGGCAATTTTTTAAATTGATATTGTTTATTATTCCAGGTAAAGGTGGTCATCTCTCTAGATTTAGGGTGCAATGGTAAGGCAAAGAACATATCAGATAAGTCCACTGATGCAAACCACGTATATGCTCCCTTCTGTATTTTATAAAATAAGTCCTGTACATCTGGTAAATGACCAGTCATTGCAGGTGAAAGCTTATTAATTTTCCTAAAGTCCACAGTGAATCTATAGATAACATTTGGCTTCTTAACTGGCCAGACTGGGCTGTTAAAATTAAAGGACTGTGTCCTTTCAATGACTCCTTTGTCTATCAGAGTATTTATGCATGCTGTCACTTCATCATGTCCTCCCCTCAATGGATATTGTTTAGTAAAGGAAGGTTGTATTTCTAGCAGTAGTATTGGTTCCACTTTTACCTCTACCAGATTTACTTGTAACATTTTGTTTTTCTTTAAAGGTAGCCATGCACAAAATATTTGTGGAATAATATCCATTCCTAGCAAATCTGTTGGTGCAGGCATAAAGACTGCATTTATTTCTATAGGCTCTCTATCATACACTAATATTCTTACTGGGCATCTATAAGAAATATTTACAGCATTTACTCCCTGTATCTATAAAGGATCCTATTGTTTGGGGCAAGGCACTGATGTAATAATTGTGACCTCACTTCCTGTATCAATTAAAAATGTTAGGAAGTGGGTCTGTCCATTGACAAGCACTGGTAGTTGGATGTAGGCCTGACATCTGTGGTCTCTGTGCTGGCTGGCCCCATAACCTTGGACCCCATAAGTGTGTTTCCGGCCTTGGGCCTCTGCTCATGTTTGGGTCCCCAAAAGGTCTGATATTCCTCATCACTTGTCCCCATCTGTTCCATCCTGGCCTTCTTTGTTGTATTTGGCTCCCGTAGGGGCTTCCCCCATTTTTTGGAAATGGGGGTCTATAGGTACCCTGTGGTTGGGGTCTGGTTGGGAAATTCTGTCTCTGCCTGCAGCGACATTCTCTTCCAGGCCTACCACACCTGAAGCATGTTGATGCTTCAGTTATAAAGGTGGTAAGCTGTTTTGGTGGCCATTTAGCTTCTCTTTTCTTTTCTACTGGGAAGGACAGTACCTTGTATTTTTCTAAGTTTCTAACTTCCTTAATAAAGTCTGTGATGTCGTGTAAAGTTTCTGCCTGTCCTAAGGCTGTTGTTAAGGTCATTTTTAAATGTGCTGGAGCTCCATTTATAATTATCTTTTTCATGTCTCTCGAGACTGGTGCCCTCAACGGTGTCCTAATTTCGGGGTGGTAAACTTTATATATAATCCCTACCTTCCTTACCAGTTTTATGGCCTAATCTAAATTCCTTCACTGAACTGCCTCTGCCTCTACTGAGGACAGACCCATGTCTGGTACTGTATTCCTCCATGCCTCTGTTATCCAGACAAACAAGGTCCTGGTGGCCTCTGGGCGCACTTCCAGAGCCATCATTAGTCCCTCATGTATGTGGGGGTTTTCTATCATGCCTGCCAGCTGTCTCATTTCAGCTGCTGATAGTTCTACTGTATCGGCTCCATTAGACCATATTCTTTCTAGGTAGGTAACATCTTTCTCTCCTTTCTGGGCAAATTCTGTTCTATATTGTTGTAACTCAGTTCTTGTCAGAGATCTCTTTTCTATTATGGTGGTCTCCTCTCCTGACTCCTCATGCCTTTTACAGGGGTGTAAGTCACCTTTCAATTTGTTGCTGGGCATGCCTCAATGAAGGGGTTATTTTTGCCTAGGACCTTATTGACCAGTTGTTTTCCCCTTCTCTGGTCAATATCTGTGCCATCTATTATTTTGCATAATATTGCTGGTATCTCTTCGTTTTGGGCCTTTTTCACTATGGGGTTTACAGTGTATGGGTCTGTTAGAGGAATAGTTATATCTGTTCCCTTAGGATAATCTTTAAATTTTTCCTGTGTTAGCATCTCTGTCTCTTTCCAAGGGGACCCTGGCTCTATCTCCACCCTGGTCTTATTTTTACCCCATTTCCTTTTCAGCTTCTCCCATACTTTACTCCTGGCAGTTGCCATGACCTAGGCTTCAGGTTCCCACCAGGTGGCTAGGGTAAATATTCTCTTAACGAGCACCTTCCTTAGGTACCAATGAATGGATCCGGCCATGCTTAATTCCTGAATTCCGAATTTATTTCTAATAGTGAGTCTCCAATTCTATACAATCTTTTAGCTATTCACTGTCTCATAGCCACTTGGCGTTTTTCATCAGGGGTGAGTTCTAAAATCCCTCTGAGAGAATCTCAGCATTGGGGGCTCCCTTTGCTCCACAGCAAGGGGTGGCCTTCACCTAAGTTACCCGCTCTTCCCCAACCAGGGCTGTGTTGGCTTCCTACAGGTGGTTGGTCAAGGTTTCTGTTCACAGCTCAATTCCTTGTTCCTTTGCTCAAGTGCCTCCAATGCCTTGATTAGTTCCCAGACCAAGATTTGTGTCCAGATCACCCTTTCTCATGCCAGGCTTATAAAAAGCCAAAAAGCCACAATCATAATCCCCTTCACAATATCCTGCCAACTACAATTGTTGCTAGCGCCTATGGCTTCAATTGAGTACAGAGAGACAGTACTCAGGAGACTCTAATTTCAGAGAACAGGGTTTTTATTCAAACAAATTCACACAGCTCTTTCCTATGGATCCTAACACCTGTCTTTGCTACCCTAGCCAGCCAGGAGTTACTCTGCCCTTCCCCCAAGTCTCGCTCACCATGCCATGTCTTCTCAGCCAGTGAGGGGGGCATAGCTGTGCCCCAGGGGATCCTCACAGCCGCCTTCAGTGCAGGTCCAGTTCAAGGTTCACCGGTGACACCCAGTGGTTGTGGGGAGAAGGGGCACGCTCACAAGCGGCAGCTGCCTCTACGTCAGGGTCTCAGGGGGACTCCTGACAGCATGGTCACTGATGTCAAGGAGGTGAGCAAGGCTTTGGGTTCTGGCCTAAGTTTATATATCCTGTGGTTACCTCACCACTTCTGTTATCCACACTGTCACCTTAGGGTTGGCTTATTAGCATATCAGCTTGTCACACGCTGGCTGGCCTCTAAGCCCTAACACACACTGGTTAATGCTTCTTTATTTCAACAATTTCTCATGCTTTAACACAATACAATCCATCAATACAATAACAATCTTATATGTGTTTACTAAAACCATCCTTCAATACAACAACAATCTTATATGTGTTCACCACAGAAATGCAAATCAAAACCACACTAAGATTCTACCTCATCCCTGTTAGATAGCTACCATAAAAAATACCACCAACAACATGTGTTGGTGAGGATGTGGGGGAAAAGGAACCTTTGTACACTGCTGGTGGGAATGCAACCAATCTGGAAAAAAATTTGTAAGCTTCATAAAAACCTAAACATAGATCTGCCATATGATCAAGCAATCCCACTCCTGGGGATATACCCAAAGGAATGTGACACAGGTTACTCCAAAAGCACCTGCACACCCATGTTTATTGCAGCACTATTCACAATAGCCAAGTTATGGAAACAACCAAGATGCCCCACCACTGACGAATAGATCAAGAAAATGTGGTATTTATATACAATGAAATTTTACTCAGCCATGAAGGAAAATGAAATCTTACCATTTGCAGACAAATGGATGGAACTGGAGAACATCATTCTGAGTGAGATTAGCCAGGCTCAGAAGACCAAAAATCGTATGTTCTCCCTCATATGCAGTCTTTAGATCTAGGGCAAATACAGCAATATTGTAGGACTTGGGTTACATGGCAATGGGAGAACATATACAGGAGGTACAGGGTTAGATAGAAAACCCAAAACATGAAGGCATTTGATGTCCCCACTCCAGAGGAATTAATACAGAAACCTTAAAGCGACAGAGGTTAACACGAGAAGAGGATCAGGAACCAGTGTAAAGATCAGTTGGAGATGAATCAACCTGGGTTGTAACACATTTGTACATGAAAGCAATGCTAGGGATCTCTCTGTATAGCTGTCCTTATCTCAACTACCAAAATGCTATATCTTTCTTATTATTGTTATTTTCTACTCATCAACGGAACTGGAGAAAAGCTCAGAACAGGTTCTGCCTGGAAGGGAGAGGGGAGGGTGGAAAAGTGGGGGTGGGAGCGGGAGCAGGAGGGAGAAATGACCCAAACAATGTATGCACATGTGAATAAATTAATAATTTTTTAAAAAGCCTTTTAAAATGCAAAGTTTAGAGAAAACCTTTACCATGTAGGTGTTCTCCAAATTAAAAAATTTTCAGTAATTTTTTTAACTTTTTGCAGGCTTATGTCTGTGTTCCTAATTGTAACAAGGAGCACTTAGTGTTGCTGTTGTGATACTGTCAGTCATAATTATTTTCCTAACATGCTGTATGCTTTAAAAATAACTAGATATTCTGATAATTGCTAATTGCTTTTTAGTACTTTAACCATGCCTATTCTAAGTCTTGTCATTCACAATCTGGGCCCATCTCTGAAACATTTACAATCAAATTCCCCCAAAATGACTCTAAGAAGTACTTACTTATCAATTGAGTCAGCTTTTTAAATATTTGCTTTTGTTGGATTTTTTGTATTTTCCTTGTAAAACTTTTAACTGCTGTTTGTTGACATTCTATAGCACTTTTAAGATGTCATGACATCATCTATAAGACAGAATTAAAAATGGATACCAGGTAAGCCCACTTCTAAATCTCTCAGTTGCTTACAATTTGGCCAAATGGGTCTTATTTGCACAGACTCACCCCAGACCTGCCTGTTGTTTCCCCTCCTATGGAGGATCAGCTTAAACAATCTAGGGGGGGAAAAGCTAATCTTGATGATGAGAGACTTTCATTAACCATAATGGTTAATTGGCAAAACCTTCAGAGGAAACTGCTCAGAGACAGTTGGGAGTCAAGTGGGGAAAGCTGTCACAATCTAGATGGAGTCACTTGTGCCAGACCTCACAAAGAGTGAGGTTTTAAAGAAGTATTCTTACACATGGCTACTAGACAGCTAAGCTCTTTAGGCACATCTGATAAAAGGCAAACTCATATTGTTTGGCCAAGGCCTTCTATTTAAGTAGAGACAAAAATGACTATTTTTGCTGACTCTAAACACATATTTTAGTCTCATGAAGTTATTTTAAAATAGGTCCCCCCCACAGATTATTTAACTGCAAGTCTTCTGACTTTTACTTACTCTGTTTCTACTTTTAGACTTAAACAAGTACTTTTGACTTTACTGTCAGCTGTCCCGTCTTTCTGTACTAATTTATCACCAGCCAAAAAACCATAATTCCCTCAAGATTAAGAAATGTTCAAACATAAAGGGGGAACCATAAGAGGGGCTTAAACTGCTTTTGCTCAATAGCACTGACTCCTTACTTGGGTCCATAAATTAACTACACACAGGAAAAAGTTTGGCGTCTCTGCCTCCATTTTGTACCTGTTGGCGTTTGCTCTGAGCCATTCTCTATGATAGCCACCTTGGAATCAAGAAAGGACAAGAATGATCTGTAACATCTTTATGACAAGGGACTGAAACTTTCAGTAAGGAAAAGAGGAACAGGACAAAACACTCCTCCAAATGAAGACAATTACCTATAAGGATGAGGTTGCATCCTGGAGAAGGAGGAATCATCTCATGGGAAACAAATTGCTCCCCTCAAGTTATGATATGACAGTGATAGCATCTGCCCCAGAACCCCTCTCAAAACCCTAAGATAATGGTCAACCAGAACACACCTGATGATCTGGGACTGGGATTGTTTAACTATACATACCTTTGCTGACTATTAGACCTTGTCTCTTTCAAACACTTTCTTGGCTTGTTTCCCAGAGGCTCCAGCTTTTTTCCAGGACACTACCCAAAAACAGATCAACTCGATCCTGTTCCTCTACCAAGCCTGCTATAGCCATCTAAGACAAAAAAGACCCTGCCAATACCCTTGGCTCCCTAAGAGACCTCAATACCCAGGTTCAGCAGGAAACCGTTAACAGACTGTCATCATCCCTTTCCCAAAAATATACATGTATCAAAAGGCAGGAATGTTAGGGTGAACATAAGGGCAGCCATCTTAGGACCACACTCCCTCCCCCTTGTAGGAGGCCTACTGGAAACCCCCTCTCCTGTCCCAACCCTAAAGAAGGACAAACATTGACCTTTAGCCATTATCACCAGGGACCAAGGACAGATGAGTGACCTAACCACAGCTTATCTTTCTTAGTTGCTAAGCCTCCCTGGTTGGGGCTGAGCACTGGTCTGCAGTTTCCCCATGTGCACACAGCAGGGGCTTTGACTGGATAATTCCAAAGTGCTGTATACAACGGGTCCTTTTATTTCAGGAAAAAGTATAAACAGTACCACAGTTTTCCTTTGATTATAAACTTCAACAGAAAATAACATACTTACAAATTTTACTACAAATATTCTGATTCTTACCAACTTTGGAAAAGTTCCATTTCAGAAGTTTCTGATTTGGGTTACTTTCCCCTGTGCATACCTGTATGTGTATAAAGAACTAACCAGTGGTCCTTTTCTGTAGTCCAGTGCATGACTCTTATTTTTATTGAATAGGCTAGACTATGTCTCTGCTCCAAGTGCCCACCTGATCCATTTCTCATTCTTTCCTTACATACCATTGTTTATTGTACAAATAGTATTTTAGTATGTTGCTGTAGAATTTCTTCATATCATCCTAATAATCAATTTGAGGCTTTTACATAATGGCTCTACAAATAATTGCTGGTCCATAAATCTCAGCTGATTTGCTTGAAGACAGATTAGAATAGATATATATGTCCCTTTATTAATGTTGCATGTTAACCTTAAAAGAATCAACTCAGTGTGCTCATATTTTCTCTCAAAATATTTCTTTTTCAATAGTAAATGTATTCTACATCAAAGACATGGTCAATAGTAAATGTATTCTACATCAAAAACATCACCATGAGCTTTGATAAATGATCTAAAAATAAAGTTGACTCATTTCCATATACCAATTCTAAAATAAAAGATCAAGCCTTTCCCCATGGTCATGGATCCCAGAGTCCTCAGATACAGCATTCAATTTCTATAGCTTGACAAAAATTAGAATGCACAGTCTTAATGTGTGTAAAGAGTTTCATTAAAAATTCATTACTGCAATGTCTAATTTCTTATAATTACTTGAAAATTCACAGATACCACTACCAAATCTTGCTAATTATGAAAGACATAAATTTGTAATAATATCTTCTCATAATGGTAGTGCCATTACCCATACTTATTTGCTCCTAATTACATTCAGTTTCAAGTACCCAATATTGAGTGTGAGGTAGCCTCATTGTAGTTCTATTGGTAGGGATAGCAATGTGTTTCCAAGTACCATCTGGGACATCAGAGTAGATGTAGATGAGAGGGAAATAAAGTATCAGATTCTGTTTTCTTTCTTTTTTTTTTTAACAGTACTGGAGTTTGAACTCAGGGCCTACACCTTGAGACACTCCACTGGCCCTTTATTTGTGATGGTTTTTTTTCAAGATAGGGTCCTGCTTCTTGGTCTCTGCCTCCTGAGTAACTAGAATTACAGGTGTGAGCTACTGGTGCCTGGCTCACATTATGTTTCCTCACATGGCATACAAACTAAAAAAAAAGCAGTCAATCATTTCTTTAGTGATAAAAATACAGTTCTTTGGTGAGCATGAATATAATACATGGAATCAGTTTCCTTTCATGAAGAGTGGAGTCCAGGGAGAAGGACTCAAATTCCATAGCTACCTTCTATTTGAGCAGAGTAAGAATTGTGTAAACTCGAGCTTGTGCACATATGGTTTGAGCATAGAACAGAGGGAATGAATGAGCCATGATCCACCCTTTGAATTTCACTGGGAATAGTAACCAAGTGCTGTGGAATATGCATACAAGAAGTTGGCCTCTACTGGTATTTTCTGGCATGCTATGTCATCGTCAATGCCACTGTCTGTCTCAATACCACAGTATACTTCTATCATCCCATTTCCCCCTCCCCAGGTTTCCTTGTTAGAGTTCTGCAATAATCCCTTCTGAAGAAACTTATCAATTTTTCAGGTCAATAGGTCCATTTGTTCCAAAAATTATTCCTTCATCACTACGGCTTAGAATTACACAAATACAGCTGTTCCTTTTTTACTGTTATCTTCTTTAGAAACATTGTGCAGTAATTCCACGATTTCTTCACACGTAAGATCATTTTTATTCCTAACTTCATATTTCAAGTTCACTGATGTTTCTCTGAGGTTCACTGTGTCTACATCTGTCCTAGACCAAGTGCCGTTCCAGTGCTTTTTATCAAAGTTCTTATTAATTATTACTCAGAAACCCATTTCAGAATAATTCATTTTGTAACTATTATCCAAGGATATACCAGAATCCATTGATTTACTTCCATGTATGATCTTTGTTTCAAATTTTCTTAAGGGCTTTGAGCCCACTGAGTTTTCAGTGTTTCACAGCTCCATGCAGCAGAACCTACTGCTTTGCTTCACTTCTGCCCTGGGCAGCCTAAAGAGGTGAGGGGGCTAACATATCTGAGAACTTTTGCCTCCACAAAAACTTGTGCAAAAATTATAATAGCTGTATTCATAGTTTTCAAAACTTGGAAAAAATCAGTATGTCCTTTAGTAGGTGAAGGGATAAACTGTGTATATTCGGATAATAGAATACTATCCAGGGCTAAAAAGTAAATATAAAAGCTGCTATGAAGCCATGAAAAGGCATGGAGAGACCTTAATGTATACTACTAGGAAAGGCTACATACAACATGATTTCAACTATGTGACATTCTAGAAAGGCAAAGACATGGACACAATAAAAAGAACAGTGGCTGCAAGGAATTACAGAAGAGGGATTGATCCAGAATCTATAAGTAACTAAGAAACCTCAATACTAGAAAACAAAAACCGGAATAATCTGATTGAAAATGAGAAAAATAACCTGAATACACATTCCTCCAAAGAACACATAGAAATGACCAAGAAGTATATGAAAATCAACGTCACTAATCATCAGAGAAATGCAAATCCAAACACAAAATTGAAATCATCTCATACACATTTGGACAAATTGTATTTTAAAAATATAAGAAATAACATGTTGGTGAAGATGTGGAGAAGAGAGAAGCCTCGTTCACTGTTGGCAGGAAAGTAGATTGGTGCAGTGCGATGGTTAATCTTGATTATTAATTTGATTGGATTGAGAAGTGATTAGAAGATTAGTAAAGCACACCTCTAGATGTGTCTGTGAGTGTGTTTCCAGAGAAGATTATCTGAGGTGGGGGAAGACCTGCCTTGAGTGTGTGTAGCACTATCCAATTAGGGTAGGGGTCCCAGTGGAATAAAAGAGGGAAAAGGAGAGGGAGCTAGGACAGACATTGTCTCAGCTTCCTGACTACTCTGAAGTGAGCTTCTCTGCCACACACTTCCCACCATGATAGACTGAAACCTCTGAAACCGTTGAGCCAAAATAAATAATTCTTTTTATTGTTTTGCTTTGTTTTATTTTTCATTTTATCATTTTTACATTTACTCACATCTCACATGTGTATATGTTGTTTGGGCCACCTTTCCCTGCCCCCACCTGCTTCCAGACAGAACCTGTTCTACCCTCTTGTTCTTCAATTTTGTTGAAGAGACAACGTAAGAGATAATAAGGAAGACAGAGTTTTTGCTAGTTGGAGATAAGATAGTTATACAGAGAGATTCCTAGCGTTGCCTCCATGCACTTGTGCATTGCAACCCACATGGTTCATCTCTATCAGACCTCTTCACTACTTCCTGGTCCACTTCCCAGAGTGGCTTCTGCCAGTTTAATATTACTACATTTGCTCCTCTACAATGAGCACATCAACCACATTTAACTTTTAAGTTTCCTTTCCTATCCCTATTCCTCCCATACACGTTCTCCCCTTAGTGTGTGACCCATCTACAATAGTACTACTGCATTTATTTCAGAGCTATAATCCACATATAAGAGAGATTTTTGGCCTTCTGAGCTTGCCTAACTATGCTTAAGATGATGTTCTCCAGTTCTATTCATTTACTTGTGAATGACAAATTTCATACTTCTTTGTGGCTGAATAAAATATCATTGTGTATAAATACCATATTTTCTTAATCCATTCATTGGCAATGGGATATCTTGGCTGTTTCTATAGCTAGGCTATTGTGAATAGTTCTGCATGGGTATGCAGGTGCCTTTGTGATAACCTGAGTCGCATTCCTTTGGGTATATCCCTAAGAGTGGTATTGCTGGATCATATGGCAGATCTGCAGGAATACTCTAGAAGCAATAGGTATAAGCAAGGACTTCCTCAGTAGAATTCCAGCAGCCTAACAACTAAGAGAAAGTGTGGACAAATGGGACTACATGAAATTAAAAAGCTTCTGAACAACAAAAGAAATGGTTTCTAAATTGAACAGACCACCCAGAGAGTGGGAGAAAAAATTTGCTAGTTATAAGTCAGACAAAGGACTGATAACCAGAATATACAGGAAGCTCAAAACACTAAACTTCCCCCAAATCAATGAGCCAATAAAGAAGTGGGCAACTGAATGAAACAGAACTTTTTCAAGGAAGAGTGCAAATGGTCAAAAGGAACATGAAAAAGTGCTCACCATCCCTGGCCTTACAGGAAATGCAAAACAAAACCACACTAAGATTCCACCTCAACTCCTATTAGAATAGCTATCATCAAGAGCACCACCACCAACAAATGTTGGCAAGGATGCCGGGAAAAAGAAACACTCGTACACTGCTGGTGGGAATGTAAGCTAGTACAACCTCTTTGGAAAACAATCTGGAGGCTTCTTAAAAAACTAAACAAAATAAATAATTCTTTACATTAAGTAGTTTTCTCAGAGATTTTGTTACAGCTAAGGAAAGCTAACTAACACAAGAAGTCATTGTTTTAGCTAACTAAAACAGAAGGTTCCTCAGGTATTGAAAATAGAACTACCATATCATTTTGCAATCCCTCTTCTGGGTATATACCCAAAGAAAATCGAATCACAACTTCTTGAAGGTATCTGTACTCCGAAGTTCATTACAGCACTCTCCACAATAGCAGAAATATGGAAACAACCAAAGAGTCCATTGATGGATGAGTGGTTAAAGAGAATATGGTATAGATAATAAATATAATATTAGATATATGTAATACTCCATTGTGTGTGTGCATGTATGTGCATACACACACACAATGGAGTATTATTCAGATTAAAATAGGAAGTCATTTGTGACAATATGGATGAACTTAGAGTACATTATCCTAATATCAAATATTGCATTATCTCAGTTAGATGAGGAACCTACAATATTCTAACTCATAGAAGCAGAGAGTAGATTGTGTTTCCAGGAACTGGGGAAGACAAATGGAGATACTGGTCAAAGGATACAAATTTTGAGTTATGCCAGATGAGTAAGTTCTTGAGAGATTTAATGTGCATTATGGTGACTTATTGTTAACAATAATGTATTGAATGCTTGAAATGTGCCAGGGTAGTAGATCTGAAAAATACACACACACACAGGATCATTCAACTAGAAACTCATTTCTGTGTTCTCCTATGTGTGTAAACAGTCCTCTTCAGGTAATTGAATGCTCCATGAGCTTAGCAATACTCTGTCTGGGAAGGTTCCTGACAGCATTTTCTAGGACCTGAATATTAAAAGTAGCCTAACTACCTTTCCATCATTACCTTTCTCCTATCGTCCTTATTCTCACAGATAAGTCAACATTTTCTGGTTATGCTATAATAACCGAATTACTGGTTACTACAGTTTCTCCAAATGACCCAATCCTTTTGGTATGTTGATATTTTTAATAACATAATTCTTAATGCATACTTAATGTATGAATTACCCAATTATGCAATTCATACCCATTAAAATTAGGTTCATTCCTGCACCCCCTTCATGAATTATGCTTTCTTAGAAATTACTTTTTCTCCTCATGGCTAATTGATTCAAAGCTGATGTAGAGTTGTAGTTGGAACTTTTAAAATATTTTGCTTGTACTAATTTTAAAATATTCCCATGTATTTTATGAAACACATCTGAAATCTAGTATGTTCTTAATTGATTTTTAAATATTACTGTGTGATACTCTTCCAAACTAGAAAGAATGACCTAAAAGAGGGAAAAATGAAGGAGATAAGTTGAAGTCATCAACTTCCTGTGTTGATCTGGGTTTACATGTATTTATTTCCATATCACATATTTACATAGTTCTAGGTTGAAATGATTTCTGAAAAGGTAAGGAAGATGGCTTTTGAGTTAGTGATGTGCTAAGTCTAGAATTGCTCGAAAAGAAGTTAAACTCAGACCCTTGTTAAACACTAACTCATTGATAGTATACCTAGAATACCATAAAAGGTAACCATTTTAAGGATGCAGATTGATGAGTTTCCATTTGAAACCACCGTGTGAATTAGAATCCTAACTGATATTTTCCTTCACTTCAGAAAGATCCTTCATGCCGCATTCCTGAACAATCACACTAGGAAACTACTGAGTACATTACCAATCCCATAGATTCCATGCCCTATTCCAGAACTTCACCCAAATTAAATCACAAGTTAAGCACACTGTTTGGTCTGTCTTCTTTCTCTCATATCTGTGAGATTCATCCATGCTCTTGCCATCTATTAGAAATCTGTTCATGTCAACACAGAAAACCATCGCACTGAATACACAAATTTGTTTATCGTTTATTAAGGACTGGTTCTTTGTCTCTGGTATGTGGAATAAACTTAGGAATAATGCTGCTATGAACATTCACAGACAAGAAGAGTCTGTATATAACTTCTTACGAATGAAATCGATTCACAAGATCATGGGAAAGGTAAGGTTGAACTTGGTAAGAAAATATTGATCCACACCTAAATTTTTCCTTTCATGCCATCTGTTTAGTCTTATATTCTATCAATCACCCAACACTTGGTTCAATTTCTAGAAACACTAAAACTCACCCAAAATTCCCAAAAGGAATTCTTACTTCTGTTTAAGCTTCCTATCTTCCTCAAACATTGAATCTTACCTCATATGGCTTTGAGAAAAAAATTCACGTCTGTCCTCACATTCCACCAAGTCTACTTATTCATCCTACACTTATGACTTCCCTTTAGGACATGAGACTTTTTGGCCTAGGTGTACACTATTTTCCAAGTACCTCCCAAATACCCTGGGGCCCTAGGATCCCCATGTCACTGAGCACAGAATCCTCTAAGGAGCACAGCATTGTTATGTAATAGCTTAACCCTCCCCCTTCACATCTCAGGGACTGCCAAGCCAGCAGCCTCACTTTACTCTCCTCCCAGCTGCCCTGATGGGAAAGTCCATGTCTTAGGGATACTCTTGCCTGTCTTCCACTTGACTGCTTGTGCTTTGGTCCAAGGCTCCCCTTCCTCATGGGGCCTGCTTGGGCCCAGGTTCTTTTGACAGGTGCTCTGTGGCTGCCAGTGTTCTGGATGCTCCTGACCCCTGTCTGTTGCTCCCGTGCCCCACCAGGATGGCGCTTCACTTCTTCTGAAGTTGTGATCCCCAGGAAGGTGCCCCGCAAAAGGGGTGGAAGTGACATGCCAGACCAGCTCTCTTATACCATGCGCTTCCGGGGCCAAAGACACGTGATCCATATGAAGCGAAAGAAAAACTTCCTGCCCAGACATTTTCCTGTTATTACTGATAATGACCAAGGCGCCATGGAGGAGAACTACCCCTTTGTCCCTCAAGACTGTTATTACTACAGCTACCTGGAAGGGGTTCCTGGGTCCATGGCTACACTGGACACCTGCTATGGAGGTCTGCGAGGCATGCTGCAGGTGGATGACTTTTCTTATGAAATCAAACCATTGAAGGCTTCTTCCAAATTTGAGCATGTGCTTTCTCTCCTTGTGTCAGAAGAGACTGAAAAGTGTAGCGTTGAAGATGAAGAGACAAATCAACTACTTGAAGAGATACAACTTGCTGAAAGTCCTAGAGCAGGCACCGTCTATTTGTGGAGAAGACACATGAAGCACGTAAAACTTCACTTCACAACTTCTATATCATTAACCCATCAGGACAGAAATAGAACCAGAATAGTAGAGAGGATAGTGATTATGACCAGCATCCTCCATTCCATTTTCAGACCAGTCAATTACAACATTTTTTTAAGGGTTATATTCATCTGGGAAGTTAAAGATATGGTTAACTTATATAAGGGAAATGTTCCAAATGCTGTAAGTGAGTTTGGTTTGTGGAAATGGCATCGTTGGTTCACTCAGATTCCACATTCCACTTCAGTGCTTCTAACAGGACATGAAATTAAAGGAGCCAATTATTTTGCCAATCATAATGGGTTATGCAACCCAAATTGGGGAGCATTATATGTGTATGCAACAAGGTATCACATATTTTTGGCCGCAACTATTGTAGCACATGGATTAGGTCATAACTTTGGAGCGATCCATGATGAACCAGGTTGTATTTGTTATCGAAGAAGCAATTGTGTCATGGCTCAGACGCCTAGTCTTCTAGATATGATGAGCAATTGTACTTATGTGGAACTAATTTCTAGATTTGTTGGGTGGGATACTTGCATGAATCTTCTGAATGTTCCATATCATAATTTTCCTTATATAACTGGTCGTTGTGGGGACAAGGTCAAAGATACAAGGGAGCAATGTGACTGTGGCTCCTTAAAAGAATGTACATTTGATAAGTGTTGTACAACCGACTGCCAATTCACGAGTGGCAGTGTTTGTGACTCAGGAGGTTGCTGCAAAAGCTGTAAACATGCACCCTCTGGGTTTGTTTGCAGAGATATAAATGGTATTTGTGATCTGCCAGAATATTGTAATGGAAAGTCAGAAATTTGCCCAAACGACTATTATATCCAGGATGGAACCCCATGTTCAGCGCTATCTGTCTGTGTGAGAGGAAACTGCAGTGACCGTGACATGCAATGCAAAGCCCTCTTTGGATACCAAGCAAAAGATGGCTCGCCAGAATGCTACAAAAAATTAAATGTAGTAGGTGATCGATTTGGAAACTGTGGGATTAGAATGCAAGATCCGGGAATCTTGCCTTTTAAATGTGAAGAAGATGATGTTTTTTGTGGAATGCTGCACTGTGATGGTGTCAGAGAAATCCCTGGAGGAGGTGAGCACACCACATTTCGTCATATAAAAGTATACGGTGCTAAAGAGGACCATTGCTTTGGATATGATACGCACGTTGGGTCGGAGGTGCCAGAAATGGGGCTTGTAGTAGATGGTTCAACCTGTGGCCCAGCACAATTCTGTCTCAGACAGAACTGCACTTTTCACCAAGACATGCATTTTGACTGTGATGTAAAGAAATGCAATTTCAAAGGGGTGTGTAACAATAACAAAAACTGCCACTGTATGCCTGGTTGGAAACCACCAACATGTCAAGAGGTTGGATTGGGTGGTAGTCCAGAGAGTGGCCCTCCACCTAACGTACAACAACAACGTATTAGAGCCAACATACTTGTGACTACCAACAAGATACTCATTATAATGTGTTTTCGTTTAATTCTTCTGATGTTCACGTTTCTTTTTGGTGGACTCACAAAAAGAAAAAAACTTGTAAAGCGTCGCAAGCGAAAGCGCTGATGTGGAAGTTTTCAAACTGTGTAAACAGAAATGGGAGTCACACCGTGAACAAAATCATACTGTAAATTCCTGGAAGAAATAGTCAATGATCCCCCTCTGAAAATTCCATAGTCATTTTGTGATTCTGAGGTGTCATCATGAAATAAAATCACTGGGAGAGTAGAAATTGGTCTGTGTGTTTAAATTCATTTAGCACTTCATTTCCACTCTCTTTTCAGTTCTGGAAATTAAATCCAGAGACTTGCTCATGCTAGGCAACTCCACTACCACTGAGCTACGGTCCCGGCCATTGTCATATTCTTAATACTACTATAGGTGAGGCAGAAAGTCTTACATTCCCTAACAAGACAAACTATGATTATTTAAGATGTGGGTTCTAAATTTTCTAGATGATGATGGACAGGTCCGAGGTGCTCGGCTACTGTGGTTTCTTGTTCTCTAAACTTTAAAGAACTAAAACTAGGAGCACTGGCAAAGTTAAAGCAGATTTCTTTATAGTTACAAAGCGAAAGCAAAAGCTGCTCAGAGAGTCAAGTAGCAGGGACCCAGAAACCAGTAGTCTGGTGAAATGCTTTGGGTTTCCCCTTTTACCTTTTTATTGCTCTTTTAGCTCCTCCTTTATTCCTCATCCCTCCAAAGTTCGCTGGTCTCCGAAGTGTGCATTTATTGTAGTTTTGTCACCTGTTCTCAGTGTGTTTTTGCTGCAGGTGGGGACTCCTGAGAAATACCACCAAGCCTCTTCTGCAGCTGCAAAGATGGTCTTGCAGTTCCTGCTCACAAATTTAGTTAGGCTGTGTAAAAGCAGCTTGCCCCACAGACTGCTTGCTCAAGGCATGATGTTTATTGCATCAGAGCCAGCAACATTGCTCTCCCTTCACATGCCTCTTATATGGAACTATTTTCTAGATTTATTGGATGGGATACTTGCAAGAGTGTGCTGAATGTTCAGTACCATAATTTTCCTTATTATAACTGGTTGTTGCAGTGACAAGGTTAAAGATACAATGGAGCAAGTGACTTTGGCTCCCTAGAAAGAATGTACCTTTGATAAGTACCCCGAAATTCCAAATTTTTATTGAATTATTTCACACCAGTTTTAACACTGTCACAGTGTTTCCAACTGGTGTGCACAAGCTTTTGTTATTTGTCCATTTTATTGCTATTGTAAAAGTTATAAGCATACTAAGTGAAATTTGTCAATGATACAGATGGAGGACTAAAAAAACTGTGTTTTAGCCATCTTAAATCTCAATAGTGATTCTGAAACTTGCTGTGTAGATGGATATAGACAGTATAAATCGTTCTGACTTTTGTTTACTATATGTAACATTTAGAGACAAAAGAACTTCTCCAAAAGTAATTGATATTTCTGATAGCACCTAAGAAAATCCTGGAATATTATAGGCACTGAATATGTGCTAGCTGCTATCTGTCATCACTCTTATTGTTATTCTTGGGTCATGCTAAACCTGGGATATTCCACATATAAAGCCTTTGACATTTTCTCTTTATTAAACCATCCCATACGGAGTCATGGGCCATAATGTAGCACATTTCTTAATGCCTATGATGATTGAAGGCATGGGATTGCATTAACTAAATACAGCCTGTGTA
Source organism: Castor canadensis (assembly GCF_047511655.1). Taxonomy (NCBI): domain Eukaryota; kingdom Metazoa; phylum Chordata; class Mammalia; order Rodentia; family Castoridae; genus Castor; species Castor canadensis. Next base: position 35,958,072 of record NC_133388.1, on the reverse strand, counting down.
TAAATTATATATGTATATGACATTTACATATACAGACATAAAATATAGATGAAAGGAAACTGAAAAAAATCACTTCAGAATAGTTCACTAAAGTAGGATCTAAAGAGTGATAAAGATTACACTTTTTTTTTAAGTAACAAAGGCCTCATGTTCATATCTTAGAGTCTGGATCAGGGATCCACTAAAGGGGAAAGGAAGGACACACAAGCAGAGAATAGGTGAGGTTGCCACTGTGACATTATAGGTTGTCTATATTAGAGCTGTTGACCAGTGTTTCTTGCTCAGATCCCCTATGTGGAAGACTAATGTGGATCTTCATCCAAAATAATTCTGAGAGCCTGTTTACTTAGCATATCTCAACATCCTTAGCTACATTTGCACCTGACACCACTACCTACTAAAAGTAACTAGATGACCATTTACTAAACTAGGCTGTTTTTTCCTGATCTGAAGGCAATTATTGAAACCACACTGTATCCTATTAGGAAGATAGTTATTTTGTTTATGATTGAACAGCCTGTTTGCCAAAGCATGGTAACTGTGGATCTGAAGGCCTTGTTTTCCTATTTCTTCTCCCAATAATTGCTCATAGCCTTATTGATCTTTTTTTTTGTGTGTGGTATTTGTGAAGGACTTTGTTTCCATCAAACTGTTTTATCTGTAGTATGTTTGGGTGTAGTTTTCTCTGTGTTTATTCAAATAGTGAACTTACTGTTACAACTTGAGGCACAATGTGATCTGGTATTTCTAAATAGTATTTGATGATTCCACTCATGAGACATAAATCATAAAGTGTGGCATTGTCAGTGTTAAGCCATGTTTAAAAGCAATATCTACTGATTCCAGGTATTTGAGACAAACTCTTCACACTCTTCTCAACAGAATTGCAGTTATTTACTCAATATGAGGGCAGAACACTTCAGAGTCTCGAGCTCCCATATAACTTTTTACTGTTTAGAAACAGCTGGAAACATGGAGGAGAAGGAGCAAGGAAGCCATAAAGAAGATAAGAGTTATGGCCAATAAGGAAAGTGGGAAAGGGGTGAGGATTAAAAAAAAAAACACAGATGAGAGCAATCCATTGTGAGAGGAAGAATATCAAAGTTGTGAAAAGAAGCCACAAAAATATTAAGAATGGTCAAAAGATTTCTTTGTAGAAATGTTGCTGGAAAGAGCAAAGGAAACAAAGTCATCAAGAACATTTTTAGGAAGCAGAGAATTTTTTATGCTAGCAGACTGAAGAGAAGTAATTTCTCAAAGTCCTGAGCCCCGATCTGGGTCAGGAGCTGGGTTAAATACTTACAGAGTTGGTTTCCAACCCCTACAGAATGTGGTCACAGTGACAGTAAACGTTGCAGAGCTAGGTGAAGGCTTGAAACTTTTCAGAGCTAGCAGAAAGTTGCCTGTAGACCCAGAGTGGAGAAACCAAGGTGACTACCAGACACAGTAAATCCCAGGAAAATAGTCATTCCCCCCTTTGATTCTTCGACATTTTATTTTTCAAAATGTGTCATCTCTTTTATCCTTAGGGATAGGATTTACTTTTTGGTAACCTTGCAACACATATAACTGTGTGTCCAATTTCTGTTACACTATGGCTTCTATCAGGGTTGATATGGACTGCATGACCAGTTTTAGCAAGCACGGGAGTATAAGACAGCCCAATACAGCTCCAAACATTGTTTTAAATCCTCCACTTATACAGAACCATCCTCTAAGCAAATTGTCAGGATTTTACCCTTTTTCAAGTCTGAACTGGAACATGAGTAATCTTTTTCATTTTATCTGTGATTTTTTTTAGTCCAAGTAGTAAGTAAGCACAACTTATAGGACAAGGGGTTCAGGTTTGCAAAAGGAACCCAAAATAGAAGCAACCAAAAACAATGACATATCCTGCTAGTAGGAGAGAAAAAGAAAACTGTCAGAGAACCCTTTTGATCTGGCTTTACCCTGCTGGGGCAGTTACTGTTATCCCTATTGACCAAAGCAAAGCAAGGTTACAATATCAAGAACAGAGATCAAGAACCTGCAAAGGATGGCAGGTTGAAGTATCACTACAGAACACTATGAGAAACAGAAGCCCATCAATTGTCTGTTTAGTTGATTCCTCAAGCTCCTACCATGCGTTGACTAATCAGCTTCTGGTTTGTGACTAGGGCAAGGCTGAGTGTCCCCTCGTTAGAGTTAGTTTGAGTGGATTATTAGAGTCCAGCTGACTCTCCTACTCTAGAACTGCTTTCTTCACTCTGGTGTGGTGGATCCACGGGGTGATCTCCATCACCTTGAATGTTGTGAGTGTAGTCAGGATCACCGAATAGGCCCCTCTCCATCGAGGCTGGAGAGGCTGAAGATTTTACTCCTTTATCCAAACCCATTCACTCAGCTTAAAGGAATGCACATCAGTGCTTAAGATGATAGGGAGATTTTTTTTCTTGAGCATTGGCAGTGTAGCACCATGTTCCTGAGCCCTTTTCCCAAACAGCACATCTGTTGGAGCAAGGTTAGATTTCTTATTTTTAAAAAAATTTCTCTTAATGCCTTTTACTAGTGGGGTGGCCTTCTAACAAGGAGCACTTAGTGTTGCTGTTGTGATACTGTCAGTCATAATTATTTTCCTAACATGCTGTATGCTTTAAAAATAACTAGATATTCTGATAATTGCTAATTGCTTTTTAGTACTTTAACCATGCCTATTCTAAGTCTTGTCATTCACAATCTGGGCCCATCTCTGAAACATTTACAATCAAATTCCCCCAAAATGACTCTAAGAAGTACTTACTTATCAATTGAGTCAGCTTTTTAAATATTTGCTTTTGTTGGATTTTTTTGTATTTTCCTTGTAAAACTTTTAACTGCTGTTTGTTGACATTCTACAGCACTTTTAAGATGTCATGACATCATCTATAAGACAGAATTAAAAATGGATACCAGGTAAGCCCACTTCTAAATCTCTCAGTTGCTTACAATTTGGCCAAATGGGTCTTATTTGCACAGACTCACCCCAGACCTGCCTGTTGTTTCCCCTCCTATGGAGGATCAGCTTAAACAATCTAGGGGGGGAAAAGCTAATCTTGATGATGAGAGACTTTCATTAACCATAATGGTTAATTGGCAAAACCTTCAGAGGAAACTGCTCAGAGACAGTTGGGAGTCAAGTGGGGAAAGCTGTCACAATCTAGATGGAGTCACTTGTGCCAGACCTCACAAAGAGTGAGGTTTTAAAGAAGTATTCTTACACATGGCTACTAGACAGCTAAGCTCTTTAGGCACATCTGATAAAAGGAAAACTCACATTGTTTGGCCAAGGCCTTCTATTTAAGTAGAGACAAAAATGACTATTTTTGCTGACTCTAAACACATATTTTAGTCTCATGAAGTTATTTTAAAATAGGTCCCCCCCACAGATTATTTAACTGCAAGTCTTCTGACTTTTACTTACTCTGTTTCTACTTTTAGACTTAAACAAGTACTTTTGACTTTACTGTCAGCTGTCCCGTCTTTCTGTACTAATTTATCACCAGCCAAAAAACCATAATTCCCTCAAGATTAAGAAATGTTCAAACATAAAGGGGGAACCATAAGAGGGGCTTAAACTGCTTTTGCTCAATAGCACTGACTCCTTACTTGGGTCCATAAATTAACTACACACAGGAAAAAGTTTGGCGTCTCTGCCTCCATTTTGTACCTGTTGGCATTTGCTCTGAGCCATTCTCTATGATAGCCACCTTGGAATCAAGAAAGGACAAGAATGATCTGTAACATCTTTATGACAAGGGACTGAAACTTTCAGTAAGGAAAAGAGGAACAGGACAAAACACTCCTCCAAATGAAGACAATTACCTATAAGGATGAGGTTGCATCCTGGAGAAGGAGGAATCATCTCATGGGAAACAAATTGCTCCCCTCAAGTTATGATATGACAGTGATAGCATCTGCCCCAGAACCCCTCTCAAAACCCTAAGATAATGGTCAACCAGAACACACCTGATGATCTGGGACTGGGATTGTTTAACTATACATACCTTTGCTGACTATTAGACCTTGTCTCTTTCAAACACTCTCTTGGCTTGTTTCCCAGAGGCTCCAGCTTTTTTCCAGGACACTACCCAAAAACAGATCAACTTGATCCTGTTCCTCTACCAAGCCTGCTATAGCCATCTAAGACAAAAAAGACCCTGCCAATACCCTTGGCTCCCTAAGAGACCTCAATGCCTAGGTTCAGCAGGAAACCGTTAACAGACTGTCATCATCCCTTTCCCAAAAATATACATGTATCAAAAGGCAGGAATGTTAGGGTGAACATAAGGGCAGCCATCTTAGGACCACACTCCCTCCCCCTTGTAGGAGGCCTACTGGAAACCCCCTCTCCTGTCCCAACCCTAAAGAAGGACAAACATTGACCTTTAGCCATTATCACCAGGGACCAAGGACAGATGAGTGACCTAACCACAGCTTATCTTTCTTAGTTGCTAAGCCTCCCTGGTTGGGGCTGAGCACTGGTCTGCAGTTTCCCCATGTGCACACAGCAGGGGCTTTGACTGGATAATTCCAAAGTGCTGTATACAACGGGTCCTTTTATTTCAGGAAAAAGTATAAACAGTACCACAGTTTTCCTTTGATTATAAACTTCAACAGAAAATAACATACTTACAAATTTTACTACAAATATTCTGATTCCTACCAACTTTGGAAAAGTTCCATTTCAGAAGTTTCTGATTTGGGTTACTTTCCCCTGTGCATACCTGTACGTGTATAAAGAAACTAACCAGTGGTCCTTTTCTGTAGTCCAGTGCATGACTCTTATTTTTATTGAATAGGCTAGACTATGTCTCTGCTCCAAGTGCCCACCTGATCCATTTCTCATTCTTTCCTTACATACCATTGTTTATTGTACAAATAGTATTTTAGTATGTTGCTGTAGAATTTCTTCATATCATCCTAATAATCAATTTGAGGCTTTTACATAATGGCTCTACAAATAATTGCTGGTCCATAAATCTCAGCTGATTTGCTTGAAGACAGATTAGAATAGATATATATGTCCCTTTATTAATGTTGCATGTTAACCTTAAAAGAATCAACTCAGTGTGCTCATATTTTCTCTCAAAATATTTCTTTTTCAATAGTAAATGTATTCTACATCAAAGACATGGTCAATAGTAAATGTATTCTACATCAAAAACATCACCATGAGCTTTGATAAATGATCTAAAAATAAAGTTGACTCATTTCCATACACCAATTCTAAAATAAAAGATCAAGCCTTTCCCCATGGTCATGGATCCCAGAGTCCTCAGATACAGCATTCAATTTCTATAGCTTGACAAAAATTAGAATGCACAGTCTTAATGTGTGTAAAGAGTTTCATTAAAAATTCATTACTGCAATGTCTAATTTCTTATAATTACTTGAAAATTCACAGATACCACTACCAAATCTTGCTAATTATGAAAGACATAAATTTGTAATAATATCTTCTCATAATGGTAGTGCCATTACCCATACTTATTTGCTCCTAATTACATTCAGTTTCAAGTACCCAATATTGAGTGTGAGGTAGCCTCATTGTAGTTCTATTGGTAGGGATAGCAATGTGTTTCCAAGTACCATCTGGGACATCAGAGTAGATGTAGATGAGAGGGAAATAAAGTATCAGATTCTGTTTTCTTTCTTTTTTTTTTTAACAGTACTGGAGTTTGAACTCAGGGCCTACACCTTGAGACACTCCACTGGCCCTTTATTTGTGATGGTTTTTTTTCAAGATAGGGTCCTGCTTCTTGGTCTCTGCCTCCTGAGTAACTAGAATTACAGGTGTGAGCTACTGGTGCCTGGCTCACATTATGTTTCCTCACATGGCATACAAACTAAAAAAAAAAGCAGTCAATCATTTCTTTAGTGATAAAAATACAGTTCTTTGGTGAGCATGAATATAATACATGGAATCAGTTTCCTTTCATGAAGAGTGGAGTCCAGGGAGAAGGACTCAAATTCCATGGCTACCTTCTATTTGAGCAGAGTAAGAATTGTGTAAACTCGAGCTTGTGCACATATGGTTTGAGCATAGAACAGAGGGAATGAATGAACCATGATCCACCCTTTGAATTTCACTGGGAATAGTAACCAAGTGCTGTGGAATATGCATACAAGAAGTTGGCCTCTACTGGTATTTTCTGGCATGCTATGTCATCGTCAATGCCACTGTCTGTCTCAATAACACAGTATACTTCTATCATCCCATTTCCCCCTCCCCAGGTTTCCTTGTTAGAGTTCTGCAATAATCCCTTCTGAAGAAACTTATCAATTTTTCAGGTCAATAGGTCCATTTGTTCCAAAAATTATTCCTTCATCACTACGGCTTAGAATTACACAAATACAGCTGTTCCTTTTTTACTGTTATCTTCTTTAGAAACATTGTGCAGTAATTCCACGATTTCTTCACACATAAGATCATTTTTATTCCTAACTTCATATTTCAAGTTCACTGATGTTTCTCTGAGGTTCACTGTGTCTACATCTGTCCTAGACCAAGTGCCGTTCCAGTGCTTTTTATCAAAGTTCTTATTAATTATTACTCAGAAACCCATTTCAGAATAATTCATTTTGTAACTATTGTCCAAGGATATACCAGAATCCATTGATTTACTTCCATGTATGATCTTTGTTTCAAATTTTCTTAAGGGCTTTGAGCCCACTGAGTTTTCAGTGTTTCACAGCTCCATGCAGCAGAACCTACTGCTTTGCTTCACTTCTGCCCTGGGCAGCCTAAAGAGGTGAGGGGGCTAACATATCTGAGAACTTTTGCCTCCACAAAAACTTGTGCAAAAATTATAATAGCTGTATTCATAGTTTTCAAAACTTGGAAAAAATCAGTATGTCCTTTAGTAGGTGAAGGGATAAACTGTGTATATTCGGATAATAGAATACTATCCAGGGCTAAAAAGTAAATATAAAAGCTGCTATGAAGCCATGAAAAGGCATGGAGAGACCTTAATGTATACTACTAGGAAAGACTACATACAACATGATTTCAACTATGTGACATTCTAGAAAGGCAAAGACATGGACACAATAAAAAGAACAGTGGCTGCAAGGAATTACAGAAGAGGGATTGATCCAGAATCTATAAGTAACTAAGAAACCTCAATACTAGAAAACAAAAACCGGAATAATCTGATTGAAAATGAGAAAAATAACCTGAATACACATTCCTCCAAAGAACACATAGAAATGACCAAGAAGTATATGAAAATCAACGTCACTAATCATCAGAGAAATGCAAATCCAAACACAAAATTGAAATCATCTCATACACATTTGGACAAATTGTATTTTAAAAATATAAGAAATAACATGTTGGTGAAGATGTGGAGAAGAGAGAAGCCTCGTTCACTGTTGGCAGGAAAGTAGATTGGTGCAGTGCGATGGTTAATCTTGATTATTAATTTGATTGGATTGAGAAGTGATTAGAAGATTAGTAAAGCACACCTCTAGATGTGTCTGTGAGTGTGTTTCCAGAGAAGATTATCTGAGGTGGGGGAAGACCTGCCTTGAGTGTGTGTAGCACTATCCAATTAGGGTAGGGGTCCCAGTGGAATAAAAGAGGGAAAAGGAGAGGGAGCTAGGACAGACATTATCTCAGCTTCCTGACTACTCTGAAGTGAGCTTCTCTGCCACACACTTCCCACCATGATAGACTGAAACCTCTGAAACCGTTGAGCCAAAATAAATAATTCTTTTTATTGTTTTGCTTTGTTTTATTTTTCATTTTATCATTTTTACATTTACTCACATCTCACATGTGTATATGTTGTTTGGGCCACCTTTCCCTGCCCCCACCTGCTTCCAGACAGAACCTGTTCTACCCTCTTGTTCTTCAATTTTGTTGAAGAGACAACGTAAGAGATAATAAGGAAGACATAGAGTTTTTGCTAGTTGGAGATAAGATAGTTATACAGAGAGATTCCTAGCGTTGCCTCCATGCACTTGTGCATTGCAACCCACATGGTTCATCTCTATCAGACCTCTTCACTACTTCCTGGTCCACTTCCCAGAGTGGCTTCTGCCAGTTTAATATTACTACATTTGCTCCTCTACAATGAGCACATCAACCACATTTAACTTTTAAGTTTCCTTTCCTATCCCTATTCCTCCCATACACGTTCTCCCCTTAGTGTGTGACCCATCTACAATAGTACTACTGCATTTATTTCAGAGCTATAATCCACATATAAGAGAGATTTTTGGCCTTCTGAGCTTGCCTAACTATGCTTAAGATGATGTTCTCCAGTTCTATTCATTTACTTGTGAATGACAAATTTCATACTTCTTTGTGGCTGAATAAAATATCATTGTGTATAAATACCATATTTTCTTAATCCATTCATTGACAATGGGGTATCTTGGCTGTTTCTATAGCTAGGCTATTGTGAATAGTTCTGCATGGGTATGCAGGTGCCTTTGTGATAACCTGAGTCGCATTCCTTTGGGTATATCCCTAAGAGTGGTATTGCTGGATCATATGGCAGATCTGCAGGAATACTCTAGAAGCAATAGGTATAAGCAAGGACTTCCTCAGTAGAATTCCAGCAGCCTAACAACTAAGAGAAAGTGTGGACAAATGGGACTACATGAAATTAAAAAGCTTCTGAACAACAAAAGAAATGGTTTCTAAATTGAACAGACCACCCAGAGAGTGGGAGAAAAAATTTGCTAGTTATAAATCAGACAAAGGACTGATAACCAGAATATACAGGAAGCTCAAAACACTAAACTTCCCCCAAATCAATGAGCCAATAAAGAAGTGGGCAACTGAATGAAACAGAACTTTTTCAAGGAAGAGTGCAAATGGTCAAAAGGAACATGAAAAAGTGCTCACCATCCCTGGCCTTACAGGAAATGCAAAACAAAACCACACTAAGATTCCACCTCAACTCCTATTAGAATAGCTATCATCAAGAGCACCACCACCAACAAATGTTGGCAAGGATGCCGGGAAAAAGAAACACTCGTACACTGCTGGTGGGAATGTAAGCTAGTACAACCTCTTTGGAAAACAATCTGGAGGCTTCTTAAAAAACTAAACAAAATAAATAATTCTTTACATTAAGTAGTTTTCTCAGAGATTTTGTTACAGCTAAGGAAAGCTAACTAACACAAGAAGTCATTGTTTTAGCTAACTAAAACAGAAGGTTCCTCAGGTATTGAAAATAGAACTACCATATCATTTTGCAATCCCTCTTCTGGGTATATACCCAAAGAAAATCGAATCACAACTTCTTGAAGGTATCTGTACTCCGAAGTTCATTACAGCACTCTCCACAATAGCAGAAATATGGAAACAACCAAAGAGTCCATTGATGGATGAATGGTTAAAGAGAATATGGTATAGATAATAAATATAATATTAGATATATGTAATACTCCATTGTGTGTGTGCATGTATGTGCATACACACACACAATGGAGTATTATTCAGATTAAAATAGGAAGTCATTTGTGACAATATGGATGAACTTAGAGTACATTATCCTAATATCAAATATTGCATTATCTCAGTTAGATGAGGAACCTACAATATTCTAACTCATAGAAGCAGAGAGTAGATTGTGTTTCCAGGAACTGGGGAAGACAAATGGAGATACTGGTCAAAGGATACAAATTTTGAGTTATGCCAGATGAGTAAGTTCTTGAGAGATTTAATGTGCATTATGGTGACTTATTGTTAACAATAATGTATTGAATGCTTGAAATGTGCCAGGGTAGTAGATCTGAAAAATACACACACACACAGGATCATTCAACTAGAAACTCATTTCTGTGTTCTCCTATGTGTGTAAACAGTCCTCTTCAGGTAATTGAATGCTCCATGAGCTTAGCAATACTCTGTCTGGGAAGGTTCCTGACAGCATTTTCTAGGACCTGAATATTAAAAGTAGCCTAACTACCTTTCCATCATTACCTTTCTCCTATCGTCCTTATTCTCACAGATAAGTCAACATTTTCTGGTTATGCTATAATAACCGAATTACTGGTTACTACAGTTTCTCCAAATGACCCAATCCTTTTGGTATGTTGATATTTTTAATAACATAATTCTTAATGCATACTTAATGTATGAATTACCCAATTATGCAATTCATACCCATTAAAATTAGGTTCATTCCTGCACCCCCTTCATGAATTATGCTTTCTTAGAAATTACTTTTTCTCCTCATGGCTAATTGATTCAAAGCTGATGTAGAGTTGTAGTTGGAACTTTTAAAATATTTTGCTTGTACTAATTTTAAAATATTCCCATGTATTTTATGAAACACATCTGAAATCTAGTACGTTCTTAATTGATTTTTAAATATTACTGTGCGATACTCTTCCAAACTAGAAAGAATGACCTAAAAGAGGGAAAAATGAAGGAGATAAGTTGAAGTCATCAACTTCCTGTGTTGATCTGGGTTTACATGTATTTATTTCCATATCACATATTTACATAGTTCTAGGTTGAAATGATTTCTGAAAAGGTAAGGAAGATGGCTTTTGAGTTAGTGATGTGCTAAGTCTAGAATTGCTCGAAAAGAAGTTAAACTCAGACCCTTGTTAAACACTAACTCATTGATAGTATACCTAGAATACCATAAAAGGTAACCATTTTAAGGATGCAGATTGATGAGTTTCCATTTGAAACCACCGTGTGAATTAGAATCCTAACTGATATTTTCCTTCACTTCAGAAAGATCCTTCATGCCGCATTCCTGAACAATCACACTAGGAAACTACTGAGTACATTACCAATCCCATAGATTCCATGCCCTATTCCAGAACTTCACCCAAATTAAATCACAAGTTAAGCACACTGTTTGGTCTGTCTTCTTTCTCTCATATCTGTGAGATTCATCCATGCTCTTGCCATCTATTAGAAATCTGTTCATGTCAACACAGAAAACCATCGCACTGAATACACAAATTTGTTTATCGTTTATTAAGGACTGGTTCTTTGTCTCTGGTATGTGGAATAAACTTAGGAATAATGCTGCTATGAACATTCACAGACAAGAAGAGTCTGTATATAACTTCTTACGAATGAAATCGATTCACAAGATCACGGGAAAGGTAAGGTTGAACTTGGTAAGAAAATATTGATCCACACCTAAATTTTTCCTTTCATGCCATCTGTTTAGTCTTATATTCTATCAATCACCCAACACTTGGTTCAATTTCTAGAAACACTAAAACTCACCCAAAATTCCCAAAAGGAATTCTTACTTCTGTTTAAGCTTCCTATCTTCCTCAAACATTGAATCTTACCTCATATGGCTTTGAGAAAAAAATTCACGTCTGTCCTCACATTCCACCAAGTCTACTTATTCATCCTACACTTATGACTTCCCTTTAGGACAGGAGACTTTTTGGCCTAGGTGTACACTATTTTCCAAGTACCTCCCAAATACCCTGGGGCCCTAGGATCCCCATGTCACTGAGCACAGAATCCTCTAAGGAGCACAGCATTGTTATGTAATAGCTTAACCCTCCCCCTTCACATCTCAGGGACTGCCAAGCCAGCAGCCTCACTTTACTCTCCTCCCAGCTGCCCTGATGGGAAAGTCCATGTCTTAGGGATACTCTTGCCTGTCTTCCACTTGACTGCTTGTGCTTTGGTCCAAGGCTCCCCTTCCTCATGGGGCCTGCTTGGGCCCAGGTTCTTTTGACAGGTGCTCTGTGGCTGCCAGTGTTCTGGATGCTCCTGACCCCTGTCTGTTGCTCCTGTGCCCCACCAGGATGGCGCTTCACTTCTTCTGAAGTTGTGATCCCCAGGAAGGTGCCCCGCAAAAGGGGTGGAAGTGACATGCCAGACCAGCTCTCTTATACCATGCGCTTCCGGGGCCAAAGACACGTGATCCATATGAAGCGAAAGAAAAACTTCCTGCCCAGACATTTTCCTGTTATTACTGATAATGACCAAGGCGCCATGGAGGAGAACTACCCCTTTGTCCCTCAAGACTGTTATTACTACAGCTACCTGGAAGGGGTTCCTGGGTCCATGGCTACACTGGACACCTGCTATGGAGGTCTGCGAGGCATGCTGCAGGTGGATGACTTTTCTTATGAAATCAAACCATTGAAGGCTTCTTCCAAATTTGAGCATGTGCTTTCTCTCCTTGTGTCAGAAGAGACTGAAAAGTGTAGCGTTGAAGATGAAGAGACAAATCAACTACTTGAAGAGATACAACTTGCTGAAAGTCCTAGAGCAGGCACCGTCTATTTGTGGAGAAGACACATGAAGCACGTAAAACTTCACTTCACAACTTCTATATCATTAACCCATCAGGACAGAAATAGAACCAGAATAGTAGAGAGGATAGTGATTATGACCAGCATCCTCCATTCCATTTTCAGACCAGTCAATTACAACATTTTTTTAAGGGTTATATTCATCTGGGAAGTTAAAGATATGGTTAACTTATATAAGGGAAATGTTCCAAATGCTGTAAGTGAGTTTGGTTTGTGGAAATGGCATCGTTGGTTCACTCAGATTCCACATTCCACTTCAGTGCTTCTAACAGGACATGAAATTAAAGGAGCCAATTATTTTGCCAATCATAATGGGTTATGCAACCCAAATTGGGGAGCATTATATGTGTATGCAACAAGGTATCACATATTTTTGGCCGCAACTATTGTAGCACATGGATTAGGTCATAACTTTGGAGCGATCCATGATGAACCAGGTTGTATTTGTTATCGAAGAAGCAATTGTGTCATGGCTCAGACGCCTAGTCTTCTAGATATGATGAGCAATTGTACTTATGTGGAACTAATTTCTAGATTTGTTGGGTGGGATACTTGCATGAATCTTCTGAATGTTCCATATCATAATTTTCCTTATATAACTGGTCGTTGTGGGGACAAGGTCAAAGATACAAGGGAGCAATGTGACTGTGGCTCCTTAAAAGAATGTACATTTGATAAGTGTTGTACAACCGACTGCCAATTCACGAGTGGCAGTGTTTGTGACTCAGGAGGTTGCTGCAAAAGCTGTAAACATGCACCCTCTGGGTTTGTTTGCAGAGATATAAATGGTATTTGTGATCTGCCAGAATATTGTAATGGAAAGTCAGAAATTTGCCCAAACGACTATTATATCCAGGATGGAACCCCATGTTCAGCGCTATCTGTCTGTGTGAGAGGAAACTGCAGTGACCGTGACATGCAATGCAAAGCCCTCTTTGGATACCAAGCAAAAGATGGCTCGCCAGAATGCTACAAAAAATTAAATGTAGTAGGTGATCGATTTGGAAACTGTGGGATTAGAATGCAAGATCCGGGAATCTTGCCTTTTAAATGTGAAGAAGATGATGTTTTTTGTGGAATGCTGCACTGTGATGGTGTCAGAGAAATCCCTGGAGGAGGTGAGCACACCACATTTCGTCATATAAAAGTATACGGTGCTAAAGAGGACCATTGCTTTGGATATGATACGCACGTTGGGTCGGAGGTGCCAGAAATGGGGCTTGTAGTAGATGGTTCAACCTGTGGCCCAGCACAATTCTGTCTCAGACAGAACTGCACTTTTCACCAAGACATGCATTTTGACTGTGATGTAAAGAAATGCAATTTCAAAGGGGTGTGTAACAATAACAAAAACTGTCACTGTATGCCTGGTTGGAAACCACCAACATGTCAAGAGGTTGGATTGGGTGGTAGTCCAGAGAGTGGCCCTCCACCTAACGTACAACAACAACGTATTAGAGCCAACATACTTGTGACTACCAACAAGATACTCATTATAATGTGTTTTCGTTTAATTCTTCTGATGTTCACGTTTCTTTTTGGTGGACTCACAAAAAGAAAAAAACTTGTAAAGCGTCGCAAGCGAAAGCGCTGATGTGGAAGTTTTCAAACTGTGTAAACAGAAATGGGAGTCACACCGTGAACAAAATCATACTGTAAATTCCTGGAAGAAATAGTCAATGATCCCCCTCTGAAAATTCCATAGTCATTTTGTGATTTGAGGTTTCATCATGAAATAAAGTCACTGGGAGAGTAGAAATTGGTCTGTGTGTTTAAATTCATTTAGCACTTCATTTCCACTCTCTTTTCAGTTCTGGAAATTAAATCCAGAGACTTGCTCATGCTAGGCAACTCCACTACCACTGAGCTACGGTCCCGGCCATTGTCATATTCTTAATACTACTATAGGTGAGGCAGAAAGTCTTACATTCCCTAACAAGACAAACTATGATTATTTAAGATGTGGGTTCTAAATTTTCTAGATGATGATAGACAGGTCCGAGGTGCTCGGCTACTGTGGTTTCTTGTTCTCTAAACTTTAAAGAACTAAAACTAGGAGCACTGGCAAAGTTAAAGCAGATTTCTTTATAGTTACAAAGCGAAAGCAAAAGCTGCTCAGAGAGTCAAGTAGCAGGGACCCAGAAACCAGTAGTCTGGTGAAATGCTTTGGGTTTCCCCTTTTACCTTTTTATTGCTCTTTTAGCTCCTCCTTTATTCCTCATCCCTCCAAAGTTCGCTGGTCTCCGAAGTGTGCATTTATTGTAGTTTTGTCACCTGTTCTCAGTGTGTTTTTGCTGCAGGTGGGGACTCCTGAGAAATACCACCAAGCCTCTTCTGCAGCTGCAAAGATGGTCTTGCAGTTCCTGCTCACAAATTTAGTTAGGCTGTGTAAAAGCAGCTTGCCCCACAGACTGCTTGCTCAAGGCATGATGTTTATTGCATCAGAGCCAGCAACATTGCTCTCCCTTCACATGCCTCTTATATGGAACTATTTTCTAGATTTATTGGATGGGATACTTGCAAGAGTGTGCTGAATGTTCAGTACCATAATTTTCCTTATTATAACTGGTTGTTGTAGTGACAAGGTTAAAGATACAATGGAGCAAGTGACTTTGGCTCCCTAGAAAGAATGTACCTTTGATAAGTACCCCGAAATTCCAAATTTTTATTGAATTATTTCACACCAGTTTTAACACTGTCACAGTGTTTCCAACTGGTGTGCACAAGCTTTTGTTATTTGTCCATTTTATTGCTATTGTAAAAGTTATAAGCATACTAAGTGAAATTTGTCAATGATACAGATGGAGGACTAAAAAAACTGTGTTTTAGCCATCTTAAATCTCAATAGTGATTCTGAAACTTGCTGTGTAGATGGATATAGACAGTATAAATCGTTCTGACTTTTGTTTACTATATGTAACATTTAGAGACAAAAGAACTTCTCCAAAAGTAATTGATATTTCTGATAGCACCTAAGAAAATCCTGGAATATTATAGGCACTGAATATGTGCTAGCTGCTATCTGTCATCACTCTTATTTTTATTCTTGGGTCATGCTAAACCTGGGATATTCCACATATAAAGCCTTTGACATTTTCTCTTTATTAAACCATCCCATACGGAGTCATGGGCCATAATGTAGCACATTTCTTAATGCCTATGATGATTGAAGGCATGGGATTGCATTAACTAAATACAGCCTGTGTATAAATTATATATGTATATGACATTTACATATACAGACAAAATATAGATGAAAGGAAACTGAAAAAAATCACTTCAGAATAGTTCACTAAAGTAGGATCTAAAGAGTGATAAAGATTACACTTTTTTTTTAAGTAACAAAGGCCTCATGTTCATATCTTAGAGTCTGGATCAGGGATCCACTAAAGGGGAAAGGAAGGACACACAAGCAGAGAATAGGTGAGGTTGCCACTGTGACATTATAGGTTGTCTATATTAGAGCTGTTGACCAGTGTTTCTTGCTCAGATCCCCTATGTGGAAGACTAATGTGGATCTTCATCCAAAATAATTCTGAGAGCCTGTTTACTTAGCATATCTCAACATCCTTAGCTACATTTGCACCTGACACCACTACCTACTAAAAGTAACTAGATGACCATTTACTAAACTAGGCTGTTTTTTCCTGATCTGAAGGCAATTATTGAAACCACACTGTATCCTATTAGGAAGATAGTTATTTTGTTTATGATTGAACAGCCTGTTTGCCAAAGCATGGTAACTGTGGATCTGAAGGCCTTGTTTTCCTATTTCTTCTCCCAATAATTGCTCATAGCCTTATTGATCTTTTTTTTTGTGTGTGGTATTTGTGAAGGACTTTGTTTCCATCAAACTGTTTTATCTGTAGTATGTTTGGGTGTAGTTTTCTCTGTGTTTATTCAAATAGTGAACTTACTGTTACAACTTGAGGCACAATGTGATCTGGTATTTCTAAATAGTATTTGATGATTCCACTCATGAGACATAAATCATAAAGTGTGGCATTGTCAGTGTTAAGCCATGTTTAAAAGCAATATCTACTGATTCCAGGTATTTGAGACAAACTCTTCACACTCTTCTCAACAGAATTGCAGTTATTTACTCAATATGAGGGCAGAACACTTCAGAGTCTCGAGCTCCCATATAACTTTTTACTGTTTAGAAACAGCTGGAAACATGGAGGAGAAGGAGCAAGGAAGCCATAAAGAAGATAAGAGTTATGGCCAATAAGGAAAGTGGGAAAGGGGTGAGGATTAAAAAAAAAAACACAGATGAGAGCAATCCATTGTGAGAGGAAGAATATCAAAGTTGTGAAAAGAAGCCACAAAAATATTAAGAATGGTCAAAAGATTTCTTTGTAGAAATGTTGCTGGAAAGAGCAAAGGAAACAAAGTCATCAAGAACATTTTTAGGAAGCAGAGAATTTTTTATGCTAGCAGACTGAAGAGAAGTAATTTCTCAAAGTCCTGAGCCCCGATCTGGGTCAGGAGCTGGGTTAAATACTTACAGAGTTGGTTTCCAACCCCTACAGAATGTGGTCACAGTGACAGTAAACGTTGCAGAGCTAGGTGAAGGCTTGAAACTTTTCAGAGCTAGCAGAAAGTTGCCTGTAGACCCAGAGTGGAGAAACCAAGGTGACTACCAGACACAGTAAATCCCAGGAAAATAGTCATTCCCCCCTTTGATTCTTCGACATTTTATTTTTCAAAATGTGTCATCTCTTTTATCCTTAGGGATAGGATTTACTTTTTGGTAACCTTGCAACACATATAACTGTGTGTCCAATTTCTGTTACACTATGGCTTCTATCAGGGTTGATATGGACTGCATGACCAGTTTTAGCAAGCACGGGAGTATAAGACAGCCCAATACAGCTCCAAACATTGTTTTAAATCCTCCACTTATAGAGAACCATCCTCTAAGCAAATTGTCAGGATTTTACCCTTTTTCAAGTCTGAACTGGAACATGAGTAATCTTTTTCATTTTATCTGTGATTTTTTTTAGTCCAAGTAGTAAGTAAGCACAACTTATAGGACAAGGGGTTCAGGTTTGCAAAAGGAACCCAAAATAGAAGCAACCAAAAACAATGACATATCCTGCTAGTAGGAGAGAAAAAGAAAACTGTCAGAGAACCCTTTTGATCTGGCTTTACCCTGCTGGGGCAGTTACTGTTATCCCTATTGACCAAAGCAAAGCAAGGTTACAATATCAAGAACAGAGATCAAGAACCTGCAAAGGATGGCAGGTTGAAGTATCACTACAGAACACTATGAGAACCAGAAGCCCATCAATTGTCTGTTTAGTTGATTCCTCAAGCTTCCACCATGAGTTGACTAATCAGCTTCTGGTTTGTGACTAGGGCAAGGCTGAGTGTCCCCTCGTTAAAGTTAGTTTGAGTGGATTATTAGAGTCCAGTTGACTCTCCTACTCTAGAACTGCTTTCTTCACTCTGGTGTGGTGGATCCACGGGGTGATCTCCATCACCTTGAATGTTGTGAGTGTAGTCAGGATCACCGAATAGGCCCCTCTCCATCGAGGCTGGAGAGGCTGAAGATTTTACTCCTTTATCCAAACCCATTCACTCAGCTTAAAGGAATGCACATCAGTGCTTAAGATGATAGGGAGATTTTTTTTCTTGAGCATTGGCAGTGTAGCACCATGTTCCTGAGCCCTTTTCCCAAACAGCACATCGGTTGGAGCAAGGTTAGATTTCTTATTTTTAAAAAAATTTCTCTTAATGCCTTTTACTAGTGGGGTGGCCTTCTAACAAGGAGCACTTAGTGTTGCTGTTGTGATACTGTCAGTCATAATTATTTTCCTAACATGCTGTATGCTTTAAAAATAACTAGATATTCTGATAATTGCTAATTGCTTTTTAGTACTTTAACCAAGCCTATTCTAAGTCTTGTCATTCACAATCTGGGCCCATCTCTGAAACATTTACAATCAAATTCCCCCAAAATGACTCTAAGAAGTACTTACTTATCAATTGAGTCAGCTTTTTAAATATTTGCTTTTGTTGGATTTTTTTGTATTTTCCTTGTAAAACTTTTAACTGCTGTTTGTTGACATTCTACAGCACTTTTAAGATGTCATGACATCATCTATAAGACAGAATTAAAAATGGATACCAGGTAAGCCCACTTCTAAATCTCTCAGTTGCTTACAATTTGGCCAAATGGGTCTTATTTGCACAGACTCACCCCAGACCTGCCTGTTGTTTCCCCTCCTATGGAGGATCAGCTTAAACAATCTAGAGGGGGAAAAGCTAATCTTGATGATGAGAGACTTTCATTAACCATAATGGTTAATTGGCAAAACCTTCAGAGGAAACTGCTCAGAGACAGTTGGGAGTCAAGTGGGGAAAGCTGTCACAATCTAGATGGAGTCACTTGTGCCAGACCTCACAAAGAGTGAGGTTTTAAAGAAGTATTCTTACACATGGCTACTAGACAGCTAAGCTCTTTAGGCACATCTGATAAAAGGCAAACTCATATTGTTTGGCCAAGGCCTTCTATTTAAGTAGAGACAAAAATGACTATTTTTGCTGACTCTAAACACATATTTTAGTCTCATGAAGTTATTTTAAAATAGGTCCCCCCCACAGATTATTTAACTGCAAGTCTTCTGACTTTTACTTACTCTGTTTCTACTTTTAGACTTAAACAAGTACTTTTGACTTTACTGTCAGCTGTCCCGTCTTTCTGTACTAATTTATCACCAGCCAAAAAACCATAATTCCCTCAAGATTAAGAAATGTTCAAACATAAAGGGGGAACCATAAGAGGGGCTTAAACTGCTTTTGCTCAATAGCACTGACTCCTTACTTGGGTCCATAAATTAACTACACACAGGAAAAAGTTTGGCGTCTCTGCCTCCATTTTGTACCTGTTGGCGTTTGCTCTGAGCCATTCTCTATGATAGCCACCTTGGAATCAAGAAAGGACAAGAATGATCTGTAACATCTTTATGACAAGGGACTGAAACTTTCAGTAAGGAAAAGAGGAACAGGACAAAACACTCCTCCAAATGAAGACAATTACCTATAAGGATGAGGTTGCATCCTGGAGAAGGAGGAATCATCTCATGGGAAACAAATTGCTCCCCTCAAGTTATGATATGACAGTGATAGCATCTGCCCCAGAACCCCTCTCAAAACCCTAAGATAATGGTCAACCAGAACACACCTGATGATCTGGGACTGGGATTGTTTAACTATACATAACTTTGCTGACTATTAGACCTTGTCTCTTTCAAACACTCTCTTGGCTTGTTTCCCAGAGGCTCCAGCTTTTTTCCAGGACACTACCCAAAAACAGATCAACTTGATCCTGTTCCTCTACCAAGCCTGCTATAGCCATCTAAGACAAAAAAGACCCTGCCAATACCCTTGGCTCCCTAAGAGACCTCAATACCCAGGTTCAGCAGGAAACCGTTAACAGACTGTCATCATCCCTTTCCCAAAAATATACATGTATCAAAAGGCAGGAATGTTAGGGTGAACATAAGGGCAGCCATCTTAGGACCACACTCCCTCCCCCTTGTAGGAGGCCTACTGGAAACCCCCTCTCCTGTCCCAACCCTAAAGAAGGACAAACATTGACCTTTAGCCATTATCACCAGGGACCAAGGACAGATGAGTGACCTAACCACAGCTTATCTTTCTTAGTTGCTAAGCCTCCCTGGTTGGGGCTGAGCACTGGTCTGCAGTTTCCCCATGTGCACACAGCAGGGGCTTTGACTGGATAATTCCAAAGTGCTGTATACAACGGGTCCTTTTATTTCAGGAAAAAGTATAAACAGTACCACAGTTTTCCTTTGATTATAAACTTCAACAGAAAATAACATACTTACAAATTTTACTACAAATATTCTGATTCTTACCAACTTTGGAAAAGTTCCATTTCAGAAGTTTCTGATTTGGGTTACTTTCCCCTGTGCATACCTGTACGTGTATAAAGAAACTAACCAGTGGTCCTTTTCTGTAGTCCAGTGCATGACTCTTATTTTTATTGAATAGGCTAGACTATGTCTCTGCTCCAAGTGCCCACCTGATCCATTTCTCATTCTTTCCTTACATACCATTGTTTATTGTACAAATAGTATTTTAGTATGTTGCTGTAGAATTTCTTCATATCATCCTAATAATCAATTTGAGGCTTTTACATAATGGCTCTACAAATAATTGCTGGTCCATAAATCTCAGCTGATTTGCTTGAAGACAGATTAGAATAGATATATATGTCCCTTTATTAATGTTGCATGTTAACCTTAAAAGAATCAACTCAGTGTGCTCATATTTTCTCTCAAAATATTTCTTTTTCAATAGTAAATGTATTCTACATCAAAAACATCACCATGAGCTTTGATAAATGATCTAAAAATAAAGTTGACTCATTTCCATACACCAATTCTAAAATAAAAGATCAAGCCTTTCCCCATGGTCATGGATCCCAGAGTCCTCAGATACAGCATTCAATTTCTATAGCTTGACAAAAATTAGAATGCATAGTCTTAATGTGTGTAAAGAGTTTCATTAAAAATTCATTACTGCAATGTCTAATTTCTTATAATTACTTGAAAATTCACAGATACCACTACCAAATCTTGCTAATTATGAAAGACATAAATTTGTAATAATATCTTCTCATAATGGTAGTGCCATTACCCATACTTATTTGCTCCTAATTACATTCAGTTTCAAGTACCCAATATTGAGTGTGAGGTAGCCTCATTGTAGTTCTATTGGTAGGGATAGCAATGTGTTTCCAAGTACCATCTGGGACATCAGAGTAGATGTAGATGAGAGGGAAATAAAGTATCAGATTCTGTTTTCTTTCTTTTTTTTTTAACAGTACTGGAGTTTGAACTCAGGGCCTACACCTTGAGACACTCCACTGGCCCTTTATTTGTGATGGTTTTTTTTCAAGATAGGGTCCTGCTTCTTGGTCTCTGCCTCCTGAGTAACTAGAATTACAGGTGTGAGCTACTGGTGCCTGGCTCACATTATGTTTCCTCACATGGCATACAAACTAAAAAAAAAGCAGTCAATCATTTCTTTAGTGATAAAAATACAGTTCTTTGGTGAGCATGAATATAATACATGGAATCAGTTTCCTTTCATGAAGAGTGGAGTCCAGGGAGAAGGACTCAAATTCCATGGCTACCTTCTATTTGAGCAGAGTAAGAATTGTGTAAACTCGAGCTTGTGCACATATGGTTTGAGCATAGAACAGAGGGAATGAATGAACCATGATCCACCCTTTGAATTTCACTGGGAATAGTAACCAAGTGCTGTGGAATATGCATACAAGAAGTTGGCCTCTACTGGTATTTTCTGGCATGCTATGTCATCGTCAATGCCACTGTCTGTCTCAATAACACAGTATACTTCTATCATCCCATTTCCCCCTCCCCAGGTTTCCTTGTTAGAGTTCTGCAATAATCCCTTCTGAAGAAACTTATCAATTTTTCAGGTCAATAGGTCCATTTGTTCCAAAAATTATTCCTTCATCACTACGGCTTAGAATTACACAAATACAGCTGTTCCTTTTTTACTGTTATCTTCTTTAGAAACATTGTGCAGTAATTCCACGATTTCTTCACACGTAAGATCATTTTTATTCCTAACTTCATATTTCAAGTTCACTGATGTTTCTCTGAGGTTCACTGTGTCTACATCTGTCCTAGACCAAGTGCCGTTCCAGTGCTTTTTATCAAAGTTCTTATTAATTATTACTCAGAAACCCATTTCAGAATAATTCATTTTGTAACTATTGTCCAAGGATATACCAGAATCCATTGATTTACTTCCATGTATGATCTTTGTTTCAAATTTTCTTAAGGGCTTTGAGCCCACTGAGTTTTCAGTGTTTCACAGCTCCATGCAGCAGAACCTACTGCTTTGCTTCACTTCTGCCCTGGGCAGCCTAAAGAGGTGAGGGGGCTAACATATCTGAGAACTTTTGCCTCCACAAAAACTTGTGCAAAAATTATAATAGCTGTATTCATAGTTTTCAAAACTTGGAAAAAATCAGTATGTCCTTTAGTAGGTGAAGGGATAAACTGTGTATATTCGGATAATAGAATACTATCCAGGGCTAAAAAGTAAATATAAAAGCTGCTATGAAGCCATGAAAAGGCATGGAGAGACCTTAATGTATACTACTAGGAAAGGCTACATACAACATGATTTCAACTATGTGACATTCTAGAAAGGCAAAGACATGGACACAATAAAAAGAACAGTGGCTGCAAGGAATTACAGAAGAGGGATTGATCCAGAATCTATAAGTAACTAAGAAACCTCAATACTAGAAAACAAAAACCGGAATAATCTGATTGAAAATGAGAAAAATAACCTGAATACACATTCCTCCAAAGAACACATAGAAATGACCAAGAAGTATATGAAAATCAACATCACTAATCATCAGAGAAATGCAAATCCAAACACAAAATTGAAATCATCTCATACACATTTGGACAAATTGTATTTTAAAAATATAAGAAATAACATGTTGGTGAAGATGTGGAGAAGAGAGAAGCCTCGTTCACTGTTGGCAGGAAAGTAGATTGGTGCAGTGCGATGGTTAATCTTGATTATTAATTTGATTGGATTGAGAAGTGATTAGAAGATTAGTAAAGCACACCTCTAGATGTGTCTGTGAGTGTGTTTCCAGAGAAGATTATCTGAGGTGGGGGAAGACCTGCCTTGAGTGTGTGTAGCACTATCCAATTAGGGTAGGGGTCCCAGTGGAATAAAAGAGGGAAAAGGAGAGGGAGCTAGGACAGACATTGTCTCAGCTTCCTGACTACTCTGAAGTGAGCTTCTCTGCCACACACTTCCCACCATGATAAATTGAAACCTCTGAAACCGTTGAGCCAAAATAAATAATTCTTTTTATTGTTTTGCTTTGTTTTATTTTTCATTTTATCATTTTTACATTTACTCACATCTCACATGTGTATATGTTGTTTGGGCCACCTTTCCCTGCCCCCACCTGCTTCCAGACAGAACCTGTTCTACCCTCTTGTTCTTCAATTTTGTTGAAGAGACAACGTAAGAGATAATAAGGAAGACATAGAGTTTTTGCTAGTTGGAGATAAGATAGTTATACAGAGAGATTCCTAGCGTTGCCTCCATGCACTTGTGCATTGCAACCCACATGGTTCATCTCTATCAGACCTCTTCACTACTTCCTGGTCCACTTCCCAGAGTGGCTTCTGCCAGTTTAATATTACTACATTTGCTCCTCTACAATGAGCACATCAACCACATTTAACTTTTAAGTTTCCTTTCCTATCCCTATTCCTCCCATACACGTTCTCCCCTTAGTGTGTGACCCATCTACAATAGTACTACTGCATTTATTTCAGAGCTATAATCCACATATAAGAGAGATTTTTGGCCTTCTGAGCTTGCCTAACTATGCTTAAGATGATGTTCTCCAGTTCTATTCATTTACTTGTGAATGACAAATTTCATACTTCTTTGTGGCTGAATAAAATATCATTGTGTATAAATACCATATTTTCTTAATCCATTCATTGGCAATGGGGTATCTTGGCTGTTTCTATAGCTAGGCTATTGTGAATAGTTCTGCATGGGTATGCAGGTGCCTTTGTGATAACCTGAGTCGCATTCCTTTGGGTATATCCCTAAGAGTGGTATTGCTGGATCATATGGCAGATCTGCAGGAATACTCTAGAAGCAATAGGTATAAGCAAGGACTTCCTCAGTAGAATTCCAGCAGCCTAACAACTAAGAGAAAGTGTGGACAAATGGGAC
Source organism: Castor canadensis (assembly GCF_047511655.1). NCBI lineage: Eukaryota > Metazoa > Chordata > Mammalia > Rodentia > Castoridae > Castor > Castor canadensis. The sequence continues at coordinate 35,933,997 of NC_133388.1, read as the reverse complement.
TACATGAAATTAAAAAGCTTCTGAACAACAAAAGAAATGGTTTCTAAATTGAACAGACCACCCAGAGAGTGGGAGAAAAAATTTGCTAGTTATAAATCAGACAAAGGACTGATAACCAGAATATACAGGAAGCTCAAAACACTAAACTTCCCCCAAATCAATGAGCCAATAAAGAAGTGGGCAACTGAATGAAACAGAACTTTTTCAAGGAAGAGTGCAAATGGTCAAAAGGAACATGAAAAAGTGCTCACCATCCCTGGCCTTACAGGAAATGCAAAACAAAACCACACTAAGATTCCACCTCAACTCCTATTAGAATAGCTATCATCAAGAGCACCACCACCAACAAATGTTGGCAAGGATGCCGGGAAAAAGAAACACTCGTACACTGCTGGTGGGAATGTAAGCTAGTACAACCTCTTTGGAAAACAATCTGGAGGCTTCTTAAAAAACTAAACAAAATAAATAATTCTTTACATTAAGTAGTTTTCTCAGAGATTTTGTTACAGCTAAGGAAAGCTAACTAACACAAGAAGTCATTGTTTTAGCTAACTAAAACAGAAGGTTCCTCAGGTATTGAAAATAGAACTACCATATCATTTTGCAATCCCTCTTCTGGGTATATACCCAAAGAAAATCGAATCACAACTTCTTGAAGGTATCTGTACTCCGAAGTTCATTACAGCACTCTCCACAATAGCAGAAATATGGAAACAACCAAAGAGTCCATTGATGGATGAATGGTTAAAGAGAATATGGTATAGATAATAAATATAATATTAGATATATGTAATACTCCATTGTGTGTGTGCATGTATGTGCATACACACACACAATGGAGTATTATTCAGATTAAAATAGGAAGTCATTTGTGACAATATGGATGAACTTAGAGTACATTATCCTAATATCAAATATTGCATTATCTCAGTTAGATGAGGAACCTACAATATTCTAACTCATAGAAGCAGAGAGTAGATTGTGTTTCCAGGAACTGGGGAAGACAAATGGAGATACTGGTCAAAGGATACAAATTTTGAGTTATGCCAGATGAGTAAGTTCTTGAGAGATTTAATGTGCATTATGGTGACTTATTGTTAACAATAATGTATTGAATGCTTGAAATGTGCCAGGGTAGTAGATCTGAAAAATACACACACACACAGGATCATTCAACTAGAAACTCATTTCTGTGTTCTCCTATGTGTGTAAACAGTCCTCTTCAGGTAATTGAATGCTCCATGAGCTTAGCAATACTCTGTCTGGGAAGGTTCCTGACAGCATTTTCTAGGACCTGAATATTAAAAGTAGCCTAACTACCTTTCCATCATTACCTTTCTCCTATCGTCCTTATTCTCACAGATAAGTCAACATTTTCTGGTCATGCTATAATACCGAATTACTGGTTACTACAGTTTCTCCAAATGACCCAATCCTTTTGGTATGTTGATATTTTTAATAACATAATTCTTAATGCATACTTAGTGTATGAATTATCCAATTATGCAATTCATACCCATTAAAATTAGGTTCATTCCTGCACCCCCTTCATGAATTATGCTTTCTTAGAAATTACTTTTTCTCCTCATGGCTAATTGATTCAAAGCTGATGTAGAGTTGTAGTTGGAACTTTTAAAATATTTTGCTTGTACTAATTTTAAAATATTCCCATGTATTTTATGAAACACATCTGAAATCTAGTACGTTCTTAATTGATTTTTAAATATTACTGTGTGATACTCTTCCAAACTAGAAAGAATGACCTAAAAGAGGGAAAAATGAAGGAGATAAGTTGAAGTCATCAACTTCCTGTGTTGATCTGGGTTTACATGTATTTATTTCCATATCACATATTTACATAGTTCTAGGTTGAAATGATCTCTGAAAAGGTAAGGAAGATGGCTTTTGAGTTAGTGATGTGCTAAGTCTAGAATTGCTCGAAAAGAAGTTAAACTCAGACCCTTGTTAAACACTAACTCATTGATAGTATACCTAGAATACCATAAAAGATAACCATTTTAAGGATGCAGATTGATGAGTTTCCATTTGAAACCACCATGTGAATTAGAATCCTAACTGATATTTTCCTTCACTTCAGAAAGATCCTTCATCCGCATTCCTGAACAATCACACTAGGAAACTACTGAGTACATTACCAATCCCATAGATTCCATGCCCTATTCCAGAACTTCACCCAAATTAAATCACAAGTTAAGCACACTGTTTGGTCTGTCTTCTTTCTCTCATATCTGTGAGATTCATCCATGCTCTTGCCATCTATTAGAAATCTGTTCATGTCAACACAGAAAACCATCGCACTGAATACACAAATTTGTTTATCGTTTATTAAGGACTGGTTCTTTGTCTCTGGTATGTGGAATAAACTTAGGAATAATGCTGCTATGAACATTCACAGACAAGAAGAGTCTGTATATAACTTCTTACGAATGAAATCGATTCACAAGATCACGGGAAAGGTAAGGTTGAACTTGGTAAGAAAATATTGATCCACACCTAAATTTTTCCTTTCATGCCATCTGTTTAGTCTTATATTCTATCAATCACCCAACACTTGGTTCAATTTCTAGAAACACTAAAACTCACCCAAAATTCCCAAAAGGAATTCTTACTTCTGTTTAAGCTTCCTATCTTCCTCAAACATTGAATCTTACCTCATATGGCTTTGAGAAAAAAATTCACGTCTGTCCTCACATTCCACCAAGTCTACTTATTCATCCTACACTTATGACTTCCCTTTAGGACATGAGACTTTTTGGCCTAGGTGTACACTATTTTCCAAGTACCTCCCAAATACCCTGGGGCCCTAGGATCCCCATGTCACTGAGCACAGAATCCTCTAAGGAGCACAGCATTGTTATGTAATAGCTTAACCCTCCCCCTTCACATCTCAGGGACTGCCAAGCCAGCAGCCTCACTTTACTCTCCTCCCAGCTGCCCTGATGGGAAAGTCCATGTCTTAGGGATACTCTTGCCTGTCTTCCACTTGACTGCTTGTGCTTTGGTCGAAGGCTCCCCTTCTTCATGGGGCCTGCTTGGGCCCAGGTTCTTTTGACAGGTGCTCTGTGGCTGCCAGTGTTCTGGATGCTCCTGACCCCTGTCTGTTGCTCCCGTGCCCCACCAGGATGGCGCTTCACTTCTTCTGAAGTTGTGATCCCCAGGAAGGTGCCCCGCAAAAGGGGTGGAAGTGACATGCCAGACCAGCTCTCTTATACCATGCGCTTCCGGGGCCAAAGACACGTGATCCATATGAAGCGAAAGAAAAACTTCCTGCCCAGACATTTTCCTGTTATTACTGATAATGACCAAGGCGCCATGGAGGAGAACTACCCCTTTGTCCCTCAAGACTGTTATTACTACAGCTACCTGGAAGGGGTTCCTGGGTCCATGGCTACACTGGACACCTGCTATGGAGGTCTGCGAGGCATGCTGCAGGTGGATGACTTTTCTTATGAAATCAAACCATTGAAGGCTTCTTCCAAATTTGAGCATGTGCTTTCTCTCCTTGTGTCAGAAGAGACTGAAAAATGTAGCGTTGAAGATGAAGAGACAAATCAATTACTTGAAGAGATACAACTTGCTGAAAGTCCTAGAGCAGGCACCGTCTATTTGTGGAGAAGACACATGAAGCACGTGAGACTTCACTTCACAACTTCTGTATCATTAACCCATCAGGACAGAAATAGAACCAGAATAGTAGAGAGGATAGTGATTATGACCAGCATCCTCCATTCCATTTTCAGACCAGTCAATTACAACATTTTTTTAAGGGTTATATTCATCTGGGAAGTTAAAGATATGGTTAATTTAAATAGGGGAAATGCTGCAAATGCTGTAAGTGAGTTTGGTTTGTGGAAATGGCATCGTTGGTTCACTCAGATTTCACATTCCACTTCAGTGCTTCTAACAGGACACGAAATTAAAGGAGCCAATTATTTTGCCAATCATAATGGGTTATGCAACCCAAATTGGGGAGCATTATATGTGTATGCAACAAGGTATCACATATTTTTGGCCGCAACTATTGTAGCACATGGAATATGTCATAACTTTGGAGCAAATCATGATGGACCAGGTTGTATTTGTTATCGAAGAAGCAATTGTGTCATGGCTCAGACGCCTAGTCTTCTAGATATGATGAGCAATTGTACTTATGTGGAACTAATTTCTAGATTTGTTGGGTGGGATACTTGTCTGAGTAGTCCGAATGTTCCATATCATAATTTTCCTTATATAACTGGTCGTTGTGGGGATAAGGTCAAAGATACAAGGGAGCAATGTGACTGTGGCTCCTTAAAAGAATGTACATTTGATAAGTGTTGTACAACCGACTGCCAATTCACAAATGGCAGTGTTTGTGACTCAGGAGGTTGCTGCAAAAGCTGTAAATATGCACCCTCTGGGTTTGTTTGCAGAGATATAAATGGTATTTGTGATCTGCCAGAATATTGTAATGGAAAGTCAGAAATTTGCCCAAACGACTATTATATCCAGGATGGAACCCCATGTTCAGCGCTATCTGTCTGTGTGAGAGGAAACTGCAGTGACCGTGACATGCAATGCAAAGCCCTCTTTGGATACCAAGCAAAAGATGGCTCGCCAGAATGTTACAAAAAATTAAATGTAGTAGGTGATCGATTTGGAAACTGTGGGGTTAAAATCCAAAGACCAGGAAGCGTTCCTTCTGTATGTGAAAAAGATGATGTTTTTTGTGGAATGCTGCACTGTGATGGTGTCAGAGAAATCCCTGGAGGAGGTGAGCACACCACATTTCGTCATATAAAAGTATACGGTGCTAAAGAGGACCATTGCTTTGGATATGATGCGCACCATGGGACAGATTTGCCAGAAATGGGGCTTGTAGTAGATGGTTCAACCTGTGGCCCAGCACAATTCTGTCTCAGACAGAACTGCACTTTTCACCAAGACATGCATTTTGACTGTGATGTAAAGAAATGCAATTTCAAAGGGGTGTGTAACAATAACAAAAACTGCCACTGTATGCCTGGTTGGAAACCACCAACATGTCAAGAGGTTGGATTGGGTGGTAGTCCAGAGAGTGGCCCTCCACCTAACGTACAACAACAACGTATTAGAGCCAACATACTTGTGACTACCAACAAGATACTCATTATAATGTGTTTTCGTTTAATTCTTCTTATGAGTGCAATTCTTTATGGTGGATACACACATGCAAAACTTGTTCTAAAGCATCGCTTGGGAAAGCGCTGATGTGGAAGTTTTCAAACTGTGTAAATAGAAATGGGAGTCACACCATGAACAAAATCATACTGTAAATTCCTGGAAGAAATAGTCAATGATCCCTCTGGAAATTCCATAGTCATTTTGTGATTCTGAGGTGTCATCATGAAATAAAATCACTGGGAGAGTAGAAATTGGTCTGCATGATTAAATTATTTAGCACTTCATTTCCACTATTTTTTCAGGGCTGGAAATTAAATCCAGAGACTTGCTCATGCTAGGCATGAGCAACTCCACTACCACTGAGCTACAGTCCCGCCCATTGTCATATTCTTAATACTACTATTGTTTCAGGAAATGGCGAGGGAAACAAAGTCACTGATATCATTTTCACAGGAAGCAGGGAGTTTATTATGCTAGTGGACACAGGAGACATAGTTTCTCAAAGCCCTGAGCCCCAATCTGTGTCAGGAGCTGGGCTAAATACAGAGTTTGTCTCCCAGCCCCCTACAGAATGTGGTCACAGTTACAGGAACCATTGCAGATCAGCTGGAGGCTTGCCTTGCAATTTTGCAGAACTAGGAGAAAGCTGCCTATGGACTCAGAGTGGGGGAACTACCAGACACAGTAAATCCCAGAAAAATAGCCAAGCTGGCCCCAACATTCCCCTCTATGAAGCTTTGACATTTTATTTGTCAAAATGAGTCATCCTTCATTTTAGGGATGGGATTTACTTTTTGGTAACCTTGTAATATAATTGTGTGTTTGATTTCCATTCCACTATGGCTTCTATCAGGGTTGATATGGACTGCATGACCGGTGAGAGCAAGCCCTGGAGTGTAAGACAGCCCAATACAGCTCCTAATATTGTTTTAAATCCTCCACTTGTAGAGAACCATCCTCTAAGCAAATTGTCAGGATTTTACCCTTTTTCAAGTCTGAACTGGAACATGAGTAATCTTTTTCATTTTATCTGTGACTTTTTTTAGTTCAAGTAGTAGGTAAGCACAACTTATAGGACAAGGGGTTCAGGTTTGCAAAAGGAACCCAAAATAGAAGCAACCAAAAACAATGACATATCCTGCTAGTAGGAGAGAAAAAGAAAACTGTCAGAGAACCCTTTTGATCTGGCTTTACCCTGCTGGGGCAGTTACTGTTATCCCTATTGACCAAAGCAAAGCAAGGTTACAATATCAAGAACAGAGATCAAGAACCTGCAAAGGATGGCAGGTTGAAGTATCACTACAGAACACTATGAGAAACAGAAGCCCATCAATTGTCTGTTTAGTTGATTCCTCAAGCTTCTACCATGCGTTGACTAATCAGCTTCTGGTTTGTGACTAGGGCAAGGCTGAGTGTCCCCTCGTTAGAGTTAGTTTGAGTGGATTATTAGAGTCCAGCTGACTCTCCTACTCTAGAACTGCTTTCTTCACTCTGGTGTGGTGGATCCACGGGGTGATCTCCATCACCTTGAATGTTGTGAGTGTAGTCAGGATCACCGAATAGGCCCCTCTCCATCGAGGCTGGAGAGGCTGAAGATTTTACTCCTTTATCCAAACCCATTCACTCAGCTTAAAGGAATGCACATCAGTGCTTAAGATGATAGGGAGATTTTTTTTCTTGAGCATTAGCAGTGTAGCACCATGTTTCTGAGCCCTTTTCCCAAACAGCACATCTGTTGGAGCAAGGTTAGATTTCCTATTTTTAAAAAAAATTTCTCTTAATGCCTTTTACTAGTGAGTTGGCCTTCTAAAGAGAATCTTATAGGGCAAGAACCCAGGTTGTTTGGTGGGGCTCCACCTGTTCTAAGTAAAGCTAAAGGCAAGATCTGTCTTCAAGTTAGATGAGTCTTCTGACAGAGTTTACTGAGTTTTTAGTGTTCGATTCATCCTCTTAACCTTGTCTGAACTCTGAGGCCGGTATGCTGTGTGAAGGTTTTAGGGTTTTTTTACATATATATATATATATCATATATATATATATATGAGGAGATATATATATATCTCCTCATGTACATGAAGAGTGGAAAAAGCATATTTAGAGTCTGTGTATATATTAATAATTTCTCAAATGCCAGATGGAAGGCATGCATCAGTGCAATGAGCTCTGCCTTTTGTTTTTACGTGCCAGCAAGCTTTTAAGACTGAGGAGGCACAACCCAGTGTGGGACCCTGACAGTTATCTCCCTCTGGTGTTGCTTTTCTGCCTCTGATACCAGCAAGGCTATTGGCTGTGAGAGCTTGCAGGTAGGGAGGCTATCCCATTGCCACAGAATCCAATTGCTTGGAGAGATAAGCCACTAGCTGATGCCATGAGCCCAGGTACTGGGTCACGACTCCAACTGCCATGCCACTTCTTTAGGCACATAGAAGAAAAAAAGCTTTCTCACATCTGGGAGTCCCTGAGCAAAGGACTGACTAATGACTCCTTGATGGCACAAAAAGCCTGTTGCTATTTTGACTCCAAGATTAGGGGCTCTTTTTTGCCCCACTTTGTGGCTTTATACAAAGGCTTTGTTAGCAATGAGAAATTAGGTATCCAAATCTGGCAGAACTCAGTCTCTCCCAAGAACTCATGGATCTGTCTTCTTGTAGTCAGAGTTGGGATTGAGCAGAAAGCTTGATTTCTTTCTGCACTGAGGTTCCACTGGTCTTAGGAGATGTGGAACCCTAAACATTTGACTTGGTCTTGGCAGATCTGAGCCTTCTTTTGTGATACTTTGTATCCAGCTTTTCTTAAGAGACAGAGTAAGAGCTCTGTCCCTTTAGGACAGTCCTGGTGGCTACCTGCTTCAAGGAGGAGGTCATCCACATATTGTAAGAGTGCAGCCAACTTCCTCTGTTGGGTACACCTATAAATCTGATGCCAGAGCAGTTCCAAAGATTGTTGGGGATTTTTTTATACCCTGTGGAAGAGAAGTCCAGGTTAACTGCTGTTGTCACCTGACTGGGAGTCCTCCCATTGAAAAGCAAAGATGGGTTGGCTCACAGGTGTCAACTGGATGCTGAAGAATACATCTTTTAAGTTCAAAGATGAGAAGCAGGCTGCTTCTGCTGGTATCAGGGCCAACTAATATATGGGTTTGAACCACTGGGTGCAAAGTCACTGATGCTTGACTGACTGTCCAGAGATCTTACACTGGGCAGTAATCGTTGGTGCCTGGCTTCTGAACTGGCAGCAAGGGAGTGTTTTAGGCAGATTGACAAGGTCTCAGGATTCCATAGTTTAAGAGCCTCTGGAGGTGATGAGATATGTCTTTTTGTGCCCTTATCGGGATTGGGTATTGTCTCACTCTTACTGGGATGACTTCCAGCTTTATCTCTATTACCACTGGAGGAATGTTGATGGCTAGCCCTAGAGGTTTGTCTGTCACCCATACTCCCAGGACCTTAAAGGGCATCTATGGCCCCATTAAGGCAGTCTTTACTGAATTTAATCTCCATTCTTCTTCCTGGGGATTGATGAGGGCTAAGACCCTAGGGAACCCTGAGCCAAAGCTCAGAGCCACTTGTCTATTCTCCTGAAAACTGACTTTGGCCTGCCACTTGCTTAGCGGGTCTCAGGCCATCAGTGCCACTGGATATTCTGGCATATAGAGAAACTCATGGGTCACGAGATGCCCTCTCAGAGTACATTTTCAGGGCTGGAGAAATGGGTGGTGGGTCTGGATCCCTGTAGCCCCCACAATTGTCTGGTGGCTTTTGTCTCTCTGTGCCTGGGCTGGAGCTGAGAGCACTCACTTTTCCAGTGTCCCTCTTGGCAACAGAAGGCACATTGATTCTTCTTTAGGGGTTCTGATCCCTTGGGCCATGTTTGTGGGGAGTTTCCTAAGGGACCTCCTTTGCCTATTCCTCAGCCTCTATTCCAACAGGAACTGTGTCCTCCCCATCCATTCAATGCAGCTGGCAGGAGATTTACCTTTTTCTTCATTTTTTGTTCTGCCTCCTTTTGGGCCTCCTGGTTTCGGTTAACCAACACCTTAGTTGCCACTTTCAGGAGCTGGGATGCATTCATGCCTGTAAATACTTTTAATTTTTGTAACTTTCTTCTGGCCTTCCCCCATGAAGGAGGCATTAATCACTCACTGATTTTTAGGGGCCTCAGGATTGAAAGCAGAATATAGACAATATCCTTCACTTAGTCTCTCATAGAACTGTTTGTGCTTTTATCAGACTTCTATAAGTTCTCTGAGACTTCGTTCAAGTTTGTGGCCTTTCTTTCCCCTTCTCTTAGACCTGCCATCAGAGCCTCTCTATGTCTATGCAAATTGTCTTGGCTGTCTGCTGCATTTGGGTCCCATGCAGGTTCAGCTTCTGAAAAGCTGTCTGGGCATAGGCTCACACATCATTTGTTCCAATATTTGTTGCACTTGCCATTGTAATCTGACGCTTGTCTTTAAAGCATTTTTTAAAATTTATTTATTTATTGGTGGTACTGGGATTTGAACTGAGAGCCTCTCACTTGCTAGGCAGGCTCTCTACCACTTCAACCACTCTGCCAACCCCAAACATGAATACAATGTTTAATATGCAAATCAGGACATACATGTCTTTTTTTTTTTTTTGGTTGGTACTGGGGTTTGAACTCAGGGCCTTGTGCTTGCTAAGCATGTGCTCTACCACTTGAGCCATTCCCCAGTCCAATCTTTAAAGCATTTTTCAAGCCAAGGAGGAGGATAAGTTGCCAATGTCTGCCATGTGTCTATGTAGGGGAGCTGGTCCGGATAACCTGGTGTCCCTGTCACTACCTGATAGACCCTACAAATGGTTTCTCAATCTAGAGAATCTTCAGAATGCCATCCATCCTTAAAAGACACCAATCTATTTGACAGAATTTCCAAAGTTTCTGGGGTGTGAGCTCCACACTGTAATCACCTGTGTACCCTCTCTTGAATTTGTCAAGCATACATTGTAAAAGAGTCTTTTTACTTCAGCTCCCAAACATATTGAGACAAGGTACAAGAGGATCAGGGAGTTTGGAAATGAGGTACGGGGTCCTCAGTTTCTGACACAAAGGGAAGACAGACAACTTTGGCTTCGTCCATCCCTAGACATTCTTCTCACGGAGATATTTCAGACATGATAGCCATAGTCAGTCCGTATCAACCCCGGACATGTGCCCCAATGGGGGTTGCCCTAGACCAAATGAGAACATCCCTGGTTTTTGGAAACGAACTCCATATACCATGTGGTGACCAAAGTTACACTCTTTTCATCTCAGTTGCACATCACACATTCACCCAACCCAACAAATCTAGTCTGGAAGGTATCCCAGCTTCCTCCTCAATAATCACAAAAAGCAAAGAACAAGACTCAGGAGTACTAGCGGGGACCTAGGGGAGGATCATGCCCCTCTCATGGATGGGCCTATTCTGATGGACCTGGGTCCTTCCTGTTCCAAATGGGCCATGCTCTAAATTTTCCTGGTTCCTGAGGTCTCCACCCAGTTTCAGTTGGTCTGTACAGACCCGAGGCCTCAGACTCCATGGTATGGCACCTCAGCTGGGTTGCTCCCAGGAGTTAGGCCAAACCTGACATCCAGGGAGGCAAAAATGCCAACTTTGGTCTCTCCCATTCCTGGCCAATGCATGAGAAATGTTGCAGGAAATGGGGTGGGAAACAAAGTCACCAACACCATTTTTACAGGAAATGGAGTTTATTACTCTAGTGGACTCAGGGGAGATAATTTCTCAAAGCCCTGAGCCCCAATCTGTGTCAGGAGCTGGGTTAAATACTTACAAAGTTTGTCCCCAAACCCCCAACACAATGTGGTCACAGTTACAGAAAACATTGCAGAGCTAGCTGGAAGCTTCCAACTTTTCAAAGCTAGCCGAATGTTGCCTGTAGACACAGAGTGGAAACCATGGTGAAAAAAAAAAAAAAAAGTAAATCCCAGGAAAATAGTCAAGCTGGCCCCAACGCCAACTGAAATAAGCTGTCCATCTGTGTCATCTTTCCTATCTTCCTTTTCTTCTGAGTAATCACCAAAATGCGCAAGTTTGGTGTGCTCCAAGTAACCAAAGTGTCGCTGCAGTTCAACATTGTGCTTTCTGAAATCATGCCAAGAAGAGAGTAAGTGAACAGACTACATACACACACACTTTCTGAGATACCAAATACATAGCACAGATCAGTTAGGTAGTTAGCAGTTTACAAAGTAAAAGAAGTTAGAGGTAGCAAAAGAGCCTTGCTCTACATTTAAAAAATCACCTAAATTCTCATGTAAACCTGTGAAAAACAAAAGAAAAATATTGACTTGCATCTGAAGAAAGTTTGAGCTCCAAAAATAATCAAAGCAGGCAATCTTTGGAAAGAGTCAGGAAATAGGAACAGGATGACTTTCCCCTTCATTCAAGGATGTTAAGATTCCCTTCTTGATCCCAAACCAAGCAGTGTTGGGAGTTTGTCAAATTTATCTCAAGTGATGGCAGCACTCTATTTTTTAAATTTTTATTAGATCATCTTTTAAAAATCCAAAATCATTCCTTTAAAGACTACCCAATTTTATAGGATATTCCTTGTAGCAATATGTGAATTTCCCCATCATTCATATGCACTTTTCTTCTTTAATTACTGCATATTAGATGTACAAAGTAAGGGGTTTCATTATGACTTTTTCATATGTGCAAACAATGTCATTTGATGTTCTCTCACTCCCTCCCAGCCTCATTGATACAGGATATTCATGCAGGACCTAAAGCCTCCACTCAATATTGCTGGCTTAATTAAGTGTTAACAGCATTTTAGCCAGAGTAAAAGGCATTCTGGGTTATTTGTCTCACAAAGCTGACAAAGGAACCTGACAGACAATGAACAGTCAGTTTAACACAGGGAAAGTTTATTAAGCTCCTTTGGAAAGGGAGGTGTCCTCAGTGGGTTGAGGGTGGGGGGACATCATTGGGGTGAGGGGGATTAGTGGGATTTATGGATTCTTATAGACCTGGTCTGGGTGTGGCTCAACTTACATGCTAATTAGGTTCATGAAAGTGCTATGCTATTGGCTGATTGCCAACACTACTAGTGTACATTGGAGAGCTACATCCACCCTGTTAGCATCAAGAACAACCAGCAGTTCCCATTAAGTCCATCCTGCTTTTCCTCCCTCCTCCTTGTCTGTCCACACCCCCTATCCAAGGTCAGGGGAGATCTCCAAGAAAACAGGATGTTTTTCTCTACAGTTTGAAACATTTTCTGCTACTTTATGTGTAAAGCGTTTTTGAAAGATAAATGGTCACTGGTTCTGCTTCCTACTGGAATGTTCCCCCTTTCCCCAGCAATTCTACCTATTCACCATTATTCTTGTGCTTCCTTGCCTTTCCCCTTTTCTCCTTTTACTTCCACATCCCTTTTACTTTCATTTCCTTCTCTTTTTTTCTTCCCATTAGGCTCCACATATGAGAGAAAACATGTGATACTTGTCTTTGTGGGACTGGCTTATTTCAGTTGATATGATGAGCTCTAGTTCCACTCATTGCCATGCAAATGACATGATTTCATTCCCCTTTATGATGGAGTAAAACTCCATTGTGTATGTTTTATCATGTTGCGGGAATCTGAAACTGAGATTCGGCACACTGAAGCAGTTTAGCAGGAAGCAACATTTTATTGTGCTGACACAGACCCAGTGGACTCGCGTCCAATGGCTGATCCCTGAGAACAAAGAGATCTCTCCTAATGTTCACTTGTAAACAGGTTACAGAAGCAGAAAGCAAAGCTCAACCCACATATGGCTGCATATGACTTCATTGGCTAGTTCATCTCCTTAATGTTATATGACCTTCATGTTTCAATTTTTAAAGTTTTATCTCTCTGCTTTGCCATCCCCTCCTCCTGGTGTTGTCAGAACACCAACCTGTTTGTTTCTTTCCTGGCCTCCTCTTTCTTGCTACATTCCCCCCTTTGATGCTCAGACCCAGTCAGGGTCAAAGAGCATCACTTTGATCTAGGGGTCCATAGCTTCATTATGTGTTGCTGTTTTTTTTTTTAATTGCCTCCATAATAGTATTCATAGACCATAGCACCAGGGGAACCAGATAGACAGTATTAAGCATATTTTTAGGATTAGGCCTATTGCCCCATCAGAGTTTTGAATCCACCTAAGGCATAAAACCATCCTCCAAACAGGTCATTGGGATCCCATCCTCTCCAAGTTCTGGATGGGGACATGGGCAAATGTTCTCATTTTGTCTGTTATCTCTTTTATGACCGTTTCTTAAATTATTATTATCAGTCTATAAGCAGCAGTTGTTTAGGTTAAATTTTTCACAAATTCCTCCCTTGGAGGCCAACAAATAGTCTAAAGCCAAGCAGTTCTGATAGATGGCATTGTGCACCTTGGTGCTTTGTTTTGCCAGCAAATTGAGAGCTCTTGTACTTTTATTAATTTTAATTTTAAGAACAGCCTGTAGCCTGATGTTGCAGTTAAGCATATATAGGGGTGTGACAGCCCCAGGACCCATCTTTTGCCCAGGTGGCAGGACCGTAGGAGGCCATTTATCAACTTTTTAATTGCTCAGGAGGCCATTTATCAACTTTTTAATTGCCAACTTGTAAAGCATCCCATTTTTGTCCATTTGAAAGGAACAAGTTTTTAGCTTTGGCAGAGATGGAAATTTTATTTCTCATTTTCTCATAAAAGGAGTGAAAAACTTGGTAGGAGGAGCTCTCATGGGTAACGTTACTAATTTGAGGTGCCTCAGGATTTTAGGGTCAAGGTCTTTTCCATCAATCCTTATGCCAAGTATATGTCCCCGTGTTTAATCAGATGGCTTAAGTACTGTGAAATTCACAGGGTTACAGGTGCCACGGTGCAGTCAGGGGCAGCTCTTCCCTTGTGAAGGAGGGCTGTGTGCCTAGCCCTCTGTCATGTGGCCCATGAAACACAACTCCAACAAGCACAATAATAAGAACCCATATCATCCCATGGCCAAGAGTTGTCTCCCCGGCATATATACTTTTCATTAGATGTAGTCTCCCTCAGCCACAGCCTGTGCCTCCACATCCACCCTTGTCTATGGCTGCACATGCATCAAAGAGCATTGACACTGGTTTATCAGGATTAAACACCTATCTGCAGCTGACGAGGTTCCCAAGGTTGCAGATGCTCCTGATCTCTAACCATTGCTCCCGAGGGCAGTTAAGTGGGGTTGAAGCAGATATGCTAATTACCATGGGAACACACTAAATAGACAGTATGGTTGTGAGTGCATGACCTGATGACAGTGCCTGCACAGGAATAGTAAGTATGGAATAGCAAAGTCCTACTGACAATATTTCCTGCCTGAGAAGTATCCTACATAGGTCACAGGAGGAGGGCTCTGAGGCCATGAAGGGAAACCACATCAGTAACAATAAACAGTAATTATGCATCCTTCCCAAAAGAGATAGAAGAGAGCAAATAAAAATCTTTCACTGTGAGTCCAATCAGCAAGGGTGGTTTCTGCCAGGCCTATGGCAAAGACTATGGTGAATACCTAGCAATAGAGGAAACACAAAACCACACTAAGATTCAACCTCACCCCTGTTAAATAGCCATCATTAGCAACACCACTAACAACAGGTGTTGGTGAGGATGTGGGGAAAAAGGAACCCTCTTACACTGCTGGTGGGAATGTAGACTAGTACAACCACTCTGGAAAAAAATTTGGAGGCTACTTAAAAAGCTGGACATCGATCTACCATTTGATCCAGCAATACCACTCTTGGGGATATACCCAAAAGACTGTTACTCCAGAGGCACCTGCACATCCATGTTTATTGCAGCACTATTCACAATAGCCAAGTTATGGAAACAGCCAAGATGCCCCACCACTGACGAATGGATTAAGAAAATGTGGTATCTATACACAGTGGAATTTTATGCAGCCATGAAGAAGAACAAAATGTTATCATTCACTGGTAAATGGATGGAATTGGAGAACATCATTCTGAGTGAGGTTAGCCTGGCCCAAAAGACCAAAAATCATATGTTCTCCCTTATATGTGGACATTAGATCAAGGGCAAACACAACAAGGGGATTGGACTTTGAGCTCATGATAAAAGCGAGAGCACACAAGGGAGGGGTGAGGATAGGTAAGACACCTAAAAAACTAGCTAGCATTTGTTGCCCTTAATGCAGAGAAACTAAAGCAGATACCTTAAAAGCAACTGAGGCCAATAGGAAAAGGGGACCAGGAACTAGAGAAAAGGTTAGATCAAAAAGAATTAACCTAGAAGATAACACACATGCACAGGAAATCAATGTGAGTCAACTCCCTGTATAGCTATCCTTATCTCAACTAGCAAAAACCCTTGTTCCTTCCTATTATTGCTTATACTCTCTGTACAACAAAATTAGAAATAAGAGCAAAATAGTTTCTGCTGGGCATTGAGGGGGTGGGGGGGAAAGGGAGGGGGCAGAGTGGGTGCAAGGGAGGAGGTGGGGGCATGGGGGAGAAATGACCCAAGCCTTGTATGCACATATGAATAATAATAATAAAAAAAACAGTCTGGTTGGCCTGTTGTAGAGTTGATTCCTCAAGCTTCTGCCAGCTTCTGGGGAGTGACTAGCACAGGGCTGTTGTCCCACCGTTCTTTGTTCCCTGTTGTTTCCTGGGAAGTGGAGTCCTGTCAGGGGAGGGTACTCAGGTTCCAGAAGGTGATTCTACACAGTGAAGCTGGATCAGGAATGCACTCCCATTTGAGAGAAGCTGGTTTGACTTGACTGTGGTGGATCCAAGGAGCAATCTCTGCTACTTTAACTGTGGTGGGAGTAGACAAAATAACAACAAAAGGGCATCTCCAATGGGGTTTTAATGGGTGGACATTTTATATATTTTTTTAATCTAGACAATGTCCTTTTTTTTAACTGGGTAGAATTACCATGACAACAATATATTATCAGTATATATGTCCAAGAAAACACATTGTTTTTTTTAAAAAAAAGTTAAAACCACCATCTTTAAGTATCAAAGGACATGCTTAGAGCCAGTAAAAATAGTTATTTTGTCTCTATTTAAGTACAAGACCCTGTCTAAAAATATGAGTTTGTGTCTAGAAGGGCTTTAATGCCACATAGCCACATATGTATAAGAACCATTTCCTTAATCCTCTTGACTTTGGTTATTTTTGAGAGGTCTGACATCAGAGACTCCAATAAACTTTGATGGCATTCCCCCCTTTGTCTCCAAACTGCTTGTCTCTGAGCAGTCTTTTCTGAAGATCTGTCTTTGATCCAAGTACTAACCAGGCCTGCCCCTGCTAAGCTTCCAAGACCAGACAAGATAGGGTGCGTTTAGGGTGGTAGGGCCATAGATTAAAGATCTTTCTTGATTGGTCATCATCATTTCCTGGATTTTGTTTGTTTAGTTGGTCTTTGTCCCATGTTGGGAGGGAATAACGAGGAGATCAGGTGGGAGTCAATACCAAATAGACCCTTTTGGCCAAATTTAAGCAACAAAGAGGCTTAGAAGGAGTAACTCTTAAGCAATGGGCTTCTAGACAAGGACAGTATAGAACAAAGTCTAACAAAAGCAGATGTCTAAAAAGCTAACCTTGTTGACCTATAAGTACTTATTAGAGTCATTTTTTTATGGACTTGATTGTAAATGTCCCAAAGGATCAGAATTGTAATGACAAAAACTTAAAATTTTGGTAAAAATTTTGATGGACAATTTATCAACTAACAGAACAGTATATCAGTACCATTAACCTTTTGTTATCATGTTTATCTAAATTTTGTATTTTAGAAGGCTTGATTTAATTGAAAAACATAAATATATTTAGTATAAGGAACCAGCAACAGCATCGCAACTCTATAGAGCTTATATACACATTTTAGTTTAGTTGTTCTTGAAGTAAAACCTAGATTTTTATCAGTTGGGGAGGAGAACAGGGTCAGTGACCCCAAATAGCCCAGTCACAGACACATACAGGATATCAACTGTATTAGCATCACCCAAGAAACAATTGTTTAACCATGAAGTCATCTAGAAAGTTTTATATAAACTGTTAGAAATTAAAAAGTAGGGAAGAGGCAGAGAGATGGCTCAAACCCCAGTACAGGGTTTATTGTTTAGGCAGGAGCCCTGTAGAGGATGACCCCAACAAGAGAGCTAGAGCCCATTGCCATACACAGGCTTGGGGTAGATATAGGGGCTAGTAGAAAAGTACCAGGAAGATCACTAAGGGATATTGTTGTTGGGCAACCAAGAAAGTTAAGTTGTAGTTAGGTCACTGTCTGCCCAACTGTCCTTGGCATCTATCCAGGAAGATAAAGGTAAGCCATCTGTAAGGGAGAGGAGATCTAGTCCAAACATGGCTGCCCTTATTGTTAACCCCAACATAAAACAACTCTTAAATAAACATGACTCAGTTATCTTAGTGGTTAAAACCCTGACAAAATCACCAGAGAACACAGGTAAATATTTATGGGGACTAAGTGTGGAGTTAGGAAATATAGTGGCCAAGAATCACAGCTCAGATATTGACAAGGGATAACATCCCAGATTGTTGACATGAACATATGGCTCATGACATAGAGCAAGATCCCATCAATCTGTAGTCAATGGAGTCCCCCTAAAATAATAGGTCTAATCTGGCCATCCCAGGGTAAAAATTCCCTCCATCCAACATGTGGAAGGGATAGGACTAAAACCTCCACTCTGTTGAGTTCAATAAAAATTGGAGGTCTTGACTTTCAATATATTGTTTCTTTTTGAGTTTAAAATTTTTTTTATTTTAATCTTATCTGGAGGGTGTACTTTGGCTTTGTTTTACTTAAGTAAATCTGTCTCGATCTTTATGCCAATGCAGCAGCTCTACCTGTGCTGAGCTTTCTCTTGTCTTTTTTGTGTATGTTTTAATAAACTCTTGTTGTCTTGACAAATTTGTGGATTAACATGTAGCACCAAAAATTTTTGACAGTTATCTTGACAAAACAAAAACCATTTTAAGACAATTTTTTGTAAATGTTATTAAGAACCATAGAATATTTTAAAGATAGGCTTTATGTTATGAGCTTAGAAAATTAAGTTTTAGTTTAACATCAGTACATTAAATTTTGACCTTACAAAATCTTCAATGTAACTCTTAGATTTTAGTTAACTTAATCACTTACATAAGCATCTATATCTTTGTGACAATTTAATATATACCCTCTGGGGGAGCTTGTCATTATCCTTTTTTATTTAAAAGGATTTTTTTTTACCTTTTATTTTTAAAAAAGCATATCCTTAATACCTTATATATATTTTTGTTATTTGTTGAAAATAACTCATATAACCTTTTAACTTAGAGCCTTACATTTGTATGAAATAACAAGAAAGAAAGCAACCTTGAAATTATTTTTGTATAAAAGCAATTTATAGAAAGCTCATTTGTTAACAGACCCATGTATTATAAGAGAGAATTTAATTTTAGATTGTATTTCTGGCAGAATGAAACATGTGAAGGCCATTTCTTTAACTACCCAAATTCCAAGATTTTTGTTGCAAGTGTGGTCCCACTTTTCTTTTTCTTTTTGTTTTCTCTCTTCTGGTCTAAGCTGGAGTGTTAATCCCTGAATGCCTGCATCTTAATGAGACCTGATTGAAATAAGTTTAATAACCTGTTTTCTTAAAAGTAGCAATAGAACAGAGTAATAATTTTTACATTGCCTCTATAATAAGAACTGTTTTTAAGATGTTTACATATACACCCACACTGTCAGCACACCATTAGATGGATGCATAATCTGACCAGCCATTAGCAAGGGAAACATAAGCATCTCATGACTGTCTCAATAACAGACCAAGCTTACTTCACTAACCTTTTGGAACAGCTTTTTTTTTTTAAGCAACAGTTAAAGTTGCTCTTTTTTTTTTTTCATCCTTTTAGGTAGCTCTCCCTGTTTATGCTCCCTAGAAATAAAGGTGTCAGCAAATTCAGTATTTCTGGCATATTGTAATAATCCTAAATTGTTTTTTTATTTGCTTTTCATTTTTAAGACATAAAAACTCAACTGAAGGAGTGTTAAACCTTTCATCCTTTTTTGTCTTTAAACATTTTATGACATTTCATTTTTTTCTGCATTTTATCCATGAAGACCTCATCCCAATTTTGTTTTTCTTTCTCCATTTCCTTCTCTCTACATTCACAACCCTTTTGCAACATTCCTTTTCTTTCAAGTCAGACCAGATCTTATGAATCAGGGCAAGTCCATCCTTCATGTGTTAATTTTTGTAAGAGCTGAGTTAGTGTTGAGTCTCAGTCCTCCTTCAGGATGCCTATTTTGGGTGAAGATGTGCAAACTGGGACATCAAAGCAACCCATCAAGATGGAAACACTCTGATTTCTCCTCAGTTCTCCCAATAAATTGGTACCTAAATTTAAATAAACAGCAGAGTCTGGCTTTTGAAGACCAGTTTTAGCCTCTTGGCTTTTCCCATTCTCCTGGGTGTTAGGTTTTGTTTTGTTTTGTTTTTTACAATTACTCTGTAAACTTTATTATTCATAGTTTTATCCAGTGACCCTTTCAGGGGCCACCCTACACCAAGATGCAGGCCAATCTATTTCACAAAGAACCTTGAGCTTGTTAGGAGTTAACTTAACTCCATAATCTCCATTAAATCCCTTTTTCAAGTTTTAACCACACACTCCAAGGGAGTTTTTACTCTGATTTCCACCCATGTCATCCTGTTACCGGATGACAAGACAGACATAGAGGGGGAGGGGTTTTGGAAAAGCACTCACTTCCTCTGTCTCCTGCCGTTACCCTCGCAGGGACTTAGGTGACTCTTTGGCCCTAGTGAGTCCCTATAAGCCCTGGACCAGAGGCCACGTTGGGGCTCACCCTTGACCTTATGAGTTCACCATGGAACCGAGGATTGGGACTTCTCACTTCGCAGCTGGGCTGCGTCTCAGGCTCGCACTTTTATACACTCTCGCATGGCACAATTCCTCCACCCTGCTCCTTAAACCAGAAAGACATGGTTTCACCCCAACAGGCAATTACTAGCGGTCTCTGGGAGGTGATCAGGCTCCCCTTCTGCCTCCTGAGGCAGGCCTGAATTTGAACCGGGTTCTTAATAGAACGAAGAGAGGTGCTCCTAAGTTGTTTCCTGGGTCTCAGTGGGTTACTTTGTGCATCCACAGCCTTCACCCCTTACCCCAAGGGATGCACCCTTGTGACAAAGGAGGTGATAACTCACCATCTCCCAGTAATCCCGGTAAGCCCCCAAGTAATGTTGTGGGAAATTATGAGCTGAGATAGGAGTCTCTGACGCAGATTAGCAGGAAGCAATATTTATTGTGCCGGCCCAGACCCACTGGACTCATGTCCAAAGGCTGAGCACTGAGAACAAAGAGGTCTCACCTTATATACCCTTGCAAGCAGGTTACAGAAGGAGAAAGCAAAGCTCAACCCACATATGGCTGCATGTGTCTTCATTGGGTATTTCATCTCCCCAGTGTTATGTGACCTTCATGTTTCAATTCTTTAAGTTTTATCTCTCTGCTTTGCCATCCCCTCCCCCTGTCTTTTAAAAAAAATTTTTTTATTATTCATTTATTCACATGTGCATACATTGTTTGGGTCATTTCTCCCACCTGCTCCCCTCCCTCACTCTCTCCTTCCCTTCCCCCTTCCCCCTCACTTCCAGGCAGAACCTGTTCTGTCCTTAACTCTAATTTTGTTGAAGAAAAGATA
Source organism: Castor canadensis (assembly GCF_047511655.1). Taxonomy (NCBI): domain Eukaryota; kingdom Metazoa; phylum Chordata; class Mammalia; order Rodentia; family Castoridae; genus Castor; species Castor canadensis. The sequence goes on along the minus strand of NC_133388.1, from coordinate 35,913,113 downwards.
TAAGCACAATAAGAAAGACATAGCATTTTTGTTAGTTAAGGATAGCTATACAGAAAGATTCCTAGCATTGCGTTCAGGTACAAATGTGTTACAACCCATGCTGATTCATTTCTAACTGATCTTTACACTGGTTCCTGATCCCCTTCTCATGTTAACCTCTGTCACTTTAAAGTTTCTGTTTTAGTTCCTCTGTAGTGGGGACATCAAATGCTTTCATGTTTTGGGTTTTCTGCCTATTCCTATATCTCCCATATGTGCTCTCCCCTTGTCATGTGACTCAAGTCCAACCACATTGCTGCATTTGCCCTACATCTGAAGTCTGCATATGAAGGAGAACATACAATTTTTGGTCTTCTGAGCCTGGCTGGCCTCACTCAGAATGATGTTCTCCAGTTCCATCCAGTTACTTGCAAATGATAAGATTTCATTCTTCTTCATGGCTGAGTAAAATTCCATTGTGTGCAAGTACCACATTTTTTTGATTCATTCATCAGTAGTGGGGCATCTTGGTTGTTTCCATAACTTGGCTATTGTGAATAGTGCGGCAATAAACATGGGTGTGCAGGTGCCTTTGCAGTAACCTGCCCATCTTGTCAGCAGAACACTAGCCTGTCTGTTTCTTTCCTGGCCTCCCCATTCTTGCTACAATGTGATCTTCATCATGTATTAATACTTTATCTCTCTTCTTTGCCATCCCTTCCTCCTGCCTCATTATCAGAACACAGCCTGTCTATTTCTCTTCTGGCCCTCTTTCCTGCTACATCATTCCCCCAGTTTGATGCTTGGACCCAACTAGGGTCAAAGAGTATCATCTTGGCTAGGGGGTTTGTATTTTTACACATCATTATATAGTATGTTGTAGGTCCTAAAGGAAGAAACTTTCGATGTGGATAGTGATTGTCAGAGGTTCACAGATATTCCCAAAGATATTTGACCAAGTGCTGAAATAAAATCTGGTGGCATAGGCTTAGGGGAAAGAACAGATATAAAAACATGCAAGGGATTCCTTTTATTAAAACTGAAGCTGAAGCCTTTCAAAGAACAATAGGGCAAAGGGGTGAAGAAGATTCATCTTGGAAAAGATTTTTAGGGAGAAAGATTGTTAAATGATGATTCCTATACTTGCCCTCCTAATTCTCCAGGATGACTAAGGATCTTCCAGTACAAACCTAAGTCCAGAATGTTGAGCTTGTTAGTCTAGTTTAAGCCTAATAGCAAGGTAAAACACTAAATGGCTACACTGATTTTGGGGTATGGGTTTTGGTGCTGCATGCCCATGCAGCCAAATTAATAGCAAATCCTCTGTACTAAGTATAGGTAATTAGTATTATTCCTTAAAAAAATAAAAGAAAAGCAGAATCACTGGTCTGAGCCACGACACATCACTGCTTTTCTAGTTGCATCAACTCCTACAAACACCACTCCCTTCACCTTCTGAACACTCACTGTGATGGATAAGAAGTCATTTAACCAGTCTGGCAGAGTGGATACTGTTCATCTACAACCTGACCACCAGAGAGTTCCTGAGGCACACCACCAAGAGTTGGGGACTTAGGGTTTTTCCAAAACCAATGACTGCACTGGATGATACATTTAATGTGTCTGATCCAAATTTCTATAAAGGATATATTAAAGACCTTAGAAGATCAGACACAGTCTGTACTGATGTACCACTTTTTGAACAAAAGGGTCCACTTTATGTTGCAAGTCAGTTTCATGCTTTTTTCAAGCATGCTGTGGAATGAATAATCCTGATTTTGGCTATATCCAAGGACAACCTTGTGTTGTTATGAAAATGAACCAAATAATTGGATAAAAGCCTGAAGGAGAACCAAACATAAGATGTATTTCAAAGGATGAAAGCACCCCAAACTCTTAAGTTGATTCAGCAAAGAGTAGGAAATACTCTGGAGTTAGTAGGTATAGGTAAGAACTTTCTCAATGAAACCCCAGCAGCACAGCAACTAAGAGATAGCATAGATAAATGGGACCTCATAAAGCTAAAAAGCTTCTGTTCATCAAAAGAAATGGTCTCTAAACTGAAGAGAACACCCACAGAGTGGGAGAAAATATTTGCCAACTATACATCAGACAAAGGACTGATAACCAAAATATATAGGGAACTTCAAAAACTAAATTCTCCCAAAACTAATGAACCAATAAAGAAATGGGCAAGTGAACTAAACAGAACTTTCTCAAAAGAAGAAATTCAAATGGCCGAAAAACACATGAAAAAATGCTCACCATCTCTAGGAATAAAGTAAATGCAAATTAAAACCACACTAAGATTCCACCTCACCCCTGTTAGAATAGCCATCATCAGCAACACCAACAACAACAGGTGTTGGTGAGGATGTGGGGAAAAAGGAACCCTCTTACACTGTTGGTGGGAATGTAGACTAGTACAACCACCCTGGAAAAAAATTTGGAGGCTACTTAAAAAGCTAGACATCGATCTACCATTTGATCCAGCAATACCACTCTTGGGGATATACCCAAAAGACTGTGACACAGGTTACTCCAGAGGCACCTGCACACCCATGTTTATTGCGGCACTATTCACAATAGCCAAGTTATGGAAACAGCCAAAATGCCCCACCACTGACGAATGGATTAAGAAAATGTGGTATCTATACACGATGGAATTCTATGCAGCCATGAAGAAGAACGAAATGTTATCATTTGCTGGTAAATGGATGGAATTGGAGAACATCATTCTGAGTGAGGTTAGCCTGGCCCAAAAGACCAAAAATCGTATGTTCTCCCTCATATGTGGACATTAGATCAAGGGCAAACACAACAATGGGATTGGACTATGAGCACATGATAAAAGCGAGAGCACACAAGGGAGGGGTGAGGATAGGTAAGACACCTAAAAAATTAGGTAGCATTTGTTGCCCTCAATGCAGAGAAACTAAAGCAGATACCTTAAAAGCAACTGAGGCCAATAGGAAAAGGGGAACAGGTACTAGAGAAAAGGTTAGTTGAAGAAGAATTAACCTAGAAGGTAACACCCACACACAGGAAATCAATGTGAGTCAATGCCCTATATAGCTATCCTTATCTCAACCAGCAAAAACCCTTGTCCCTTCCTGTTATTGCTTATACTCTCTCTACAACAAAATTAGAAATAAGGGCAAAATAGTTTCTGCTGGGTATTGGGGGGGGGAGAGGGAGGGGGCGGAGTGGGTGGTAAGGGAGGGGGTGGGGGCAGGGGGGAGAAATGAACCAAGCCTTGTATGCACATATGAATAATAAAAGAAAAAGAAAAAAATAAAATAAAAAAAAATAAAAATCCTAACGGAAAAAAAAAAGGATGAAAGCATAGCAGTTATCCTAATTACAAAGTTAAAATATTTTCCATATTATGGGAATAAACTGCACAAGGCATATGTACAGCCCTTAGTTGTTATCCAAGTCATTTTTGGATCTTATGGTGCCAGGAAAGCAGTAACAGTTAAGTACAAAATTGATGGATCACCCAACCTAGAAAAGAAGGATAATCATAACAAGTGGTGGGGTAAATTATGTTCACAATCACAGTGTGTGCATAGTATGAGTTGGACATTTCCACAGGATAAATATTGTGTTGGCTGTCTTCATTTTGTGTCAACTCTATCTGCCATTCTAGAACTATGAGACCACCTTGGAAAAAGGTGGTGTGCTACGTGGCAGCACATCATAATGTGCTTCCAGATCATAGCTTTCAAAGTCCTCTGAAGTTACCGCCTGTTGCCTCTGCTGCCCTTTGTGTACAGTCACCAGGTAGGGACCAGTGAACACCTATTGCAAACATGTAAAATGGGTGTCTTACCTTCTTTTTTATATGATTTAGTTGCCTAAAGTTTAATTGCTGCACTATGTAAATATTTTATAGGGTTAACACTGGTAAACTATCATATTTTTATCCCAACAAAGTTTTATTTTTCATTATAAAATTTTTATTAGGATATATTCATTATGGGGGGATTCACAGTGACAATTCTGATCAGTCTTATATTGCACATTATTTACATTGCCCCCATGGTCCTCTCGCACACAACCCCCTCCCCACCACAAATAAAGTAATTGCAAGAGGTTTTTAAATTCTGTTTCATATAGGTATGTGAAGTCCATCAACCATATACACTCACCTTAATCTCCTTCCTTCACCCTCTCCCCTCCCACTACTACCCCACCCACACATACTTGTGCCTATTTTATAGTCCTGGTTCTCATTACCAACAAAGTTTTAGAGATAAAATGGTATCTTGCCAATATCAAGTGATTTTTATATCTGGAAGAAATGTGGTGAAAGAGTAACTAACAGAGGGGGTTAATCTGATTAAGGCATGATATATAATTGTCTGAAATACCAAGGCGAAACCCCTAGAACAATCAATACCACTTTAAATAATGAATGATAGGAGGGTAAAACAGTTCTTGTCTGGGGTGAGTTCCAGTGGGAGGGGAGACAATAAACAGTGAAAGAGGGTGAATATGGTGAATGTATTTTGTGTTCATGTATGAAACAGAACAATGAAACTTGTTGAAATTGCTCTAAGAGAGTAGGAAGAAGGGATGAAGGAGAATTATAGAGGGGGTGAATCTAATTAAGATATAAACAGTATGTAATTGTCACAATGTATCACCCCTGCACAACTATTATGTGCTAATAAAAAACACAGCTTAATTACAAAAAAATGTGTGTGGAGAAGTTCTATATGTGAGGAGGAAAAAAGAAAATACAAGTGGACCTGAAAGTGTCATTTTGGATTTTATGTAAAATAATTTTACATGCTGAATTCATTAGTGAATTTTTTTAAAGTACTAGGGGGTTGAACTCAAGGCTGCATGCTTGCTAGGTGGGTGTTCTATCATTTAATCCACTCCATCAGCCCTTTTAGTGTTGGTTATGCTTGAGTTATTATCTCGCTTTATGCCCAGATTGGCCAGGAAGGCTATCCTGTTAGTTGTGCTTTTTGCACAGCTGAGATGATAGGCACTCAGCCATTGGGTGAGGGGTCTTGCTAAATGGTTGTCCAATAGGTGGTAATCTTAGCTACTCAGGAGGCAGAGATTAGAAGGATAGCAGTTTGAAGCCAGCCGAGGCAAATAGTTCATGAGACCCTATCTCAAAAAAATCCACCACAAAAAAAAAGGCTGGTGGAGTGACTAAAGGTGTAGGTCCTCACTTCAAACCCAGTACCGTTTTAAAAAAATCTCCTAGGTCTAATAAACAGTTTTGGCAAAATAGCAGAACATAAAAATCAGCATACAAAAATCAGTACCTTTCTTGTATACCAATAATGAACAGGCTTAGAAAGAAATCAAGAAAACAATTCCTTTCAAAATAGCATCAAGGGCTGGTGGAGTGGCTCAAGTGGTAGAGTGCCTGCCTAGTAAGTGTGAGGCCCTGAGTTCAAACTCCAGTACCACCAAAAAGAAAAAAAAGTACAAAATAGCATCAAAAAATACCTAGACATAAACTTAACAAAGGAACTGAAAGACCTGTACAATGAAAACTATAAAACCTTGGAAAGAAATTGAAGATGCTAGAAGATGAAAAGACTTTGCTCGTTTATGGATTTGCAGAATTAGCATCGTGAAAATGGCTATACTACATAAAGCAATCTACAAATTGCACACAATGCCCATCCAAGTTCCATTGGAACTTTCAGTTTCAGTTTCTTTGCAGAAATTGAAAAACCATTCTTAAATTCATATGGAACACAAAAGACCCCAAATACAAACAGTAACCCTGAGCAAAATGAGCAACCCTGGAGGTACCATAATACTGGACTTCATATTCTTTATATTACAGAGCCATAAAACAAAAACAGCATGGTAGTGGCACAAAAACAGACACAAATACAAATCAAATAGAACAAAAGACCCTGAAATAAACCCACAAAGAAACAGCCATCTGATGTTTTGGAAACGATGTAAAAAAATACACAGAGAAAAGACAGCCTCTTCAACAAATGGGACAGGAAGAATAGGTTGTTTGCATGTAGAAGACTGAAACTAGACCTCTATCTCTCATCCTATACAAAAATTAACTCCCAAAAGATCAAAGATGTTGATATAAGATGTGAAACTTTGAAACTACTACGGGACATAGGGAAAATCCTGGAAGATATAGGCACAGGTAATTATTTTCTGAATAGGGCTTCAGTTGCCCACAGAATAAGAGCAAGAATTGTCAAATTAAAAAGTTTCTGCACATCAGGAGACAACCACAGAATGGGAGAAGATCTTCACAGCTATTCAACAGATAAAGGATTAATAGCGGAAAATACAAAGAGCTGAAAAAATAAACCTCAAAACTCCCCCCAAATAACGCAAGTAATAAATGGTTGAATCGAACAGAAATTTCTCAGAAGTAGTATAAATGGTTAAAAAGTACATGAAGAAATACTCAATATCCTTAGCCATAAAAAGAATACAAATGGAACTATACTAAGATTCCATCTCCCCTCAGTCAGAATGGCAACAAATGGGCTGGAGGCATTGGTTCAAGATACAGCAGGGAAAAGGAGCCCTCTTACACTATTGGTGAGAATATAAACTATAGAAATCAGCTGGAGTTTCCCCTAAAAACTAAAAATAGAGCTACCTTATAACCCAGATACATCCTCAGGCATATATGTAACCATATGTATGTAAATCAACACACAAGACCAATACCTGCACACCATGTTTATAGTACCACTGTCCACAAAAGCCAAGTTGTGCAATCAGCCTAGATGCCCAAGAACCTCACGAATGGATAAGATAATACTATTTCCTCAGCTGCAAAGAAAACTCAAACCATGTTATTTGCAGGGAAATGGACAGATCTAGAGATCATCATACTGAATGAGACAAGCCAAGGTCAAAAGGCCAAATATTTCATGTTCTTGCCCATTAAAGTGTTGTTGATGATGATGACAATGGGACATGAATGTAAGAGGAGGACTGTCTAGGGGGATTCAATGGGAGGGGAAGGGGAAAGCAAAGGACACTGAGGGGTGAGAGGATAGAAATGTGATTCACATATGCATTTGAAGACAGCATAATGAAACCCACCAAACAATGGAAAAGAGAGGAGGGAAAGGGGGAATGGAGATATCAAGGAAGGCGTGAACTTGTTTAAAGAACACAGTGTGCATGTACGGAATTATCACATTGAAATCCCCTCATATTATTAATGTATACTAATTGAGAGTTTTCTAGGGAAAAAATGGGGCCTACAGAGAAATCATGGACAGGAAGTCTACAGGTGGGGCAGGGTCTTCATCATCCAGAGGTGTGTCATTTTTCCTCTTGTCTCTTGGGAACCTACATTGTTCTGCTGCAGCTAGTTAACTAGAACCTAAGGAAGAGTTTCTCTTCATGATTAGACAGGGGCAGAAGGGAAAAGGAAGCAAGAGAGAGCAAGGGGGAGTTTCAATAAACCCCTGCTAAAATTACATCAATAGTCTCACAGTCTAGTTTATAATATTTTAGAAATCATCCAAATTAAATCATGTATTAAGCACTCAGATCTAGTTTCTTTCATCACAATGTGAAATTCATTCATGTTCTTGAATCTATTAGAGGTATATTCATATTATTCCAGATAATCATCACATTGAATCAATATAGCAGCTTTATACTACAATGTGAACTATTTTTGCTCCCATTTTGTGTAATAAAAAGACGAATGCAGTTATGAACATTTATAGAGAAGACTTTGTGTATAATATCCTAGGCCTGGAAACTGCATATAATAGGGTAAGAATTGGATTTAGAAGTTTAAAAAAGACACTGTTGTTACACACCCTAATTTCCCCATACATGACATTTGTTTACTCTTACATTTCATCAGTCATCTCAATTCTATTCAACTTCTGTAAACTCTACTTCTCCTCTCAGATTTTCCATAAGAAGAAATTTGTACTCTCCTTACCATTATTTACAAGTCCATGTTTCAAATGGACTTGGTAGTCACTTGCTTCATTCCAGTGTGAGAAAAAAATCATTAATTATCCTAAATTTATACCAAACCCACTTATTTCTTTCCCACTTATAACTTCTTTGCAGGACATGAGACTCTCTGGCCCCAGTAGACACTATTTTTCTGAATACTTCTCATTTCCCCCCTTACTGCTGATGTCCGATGGTCCTCAGGTCACTGATGACAACCTCCCTGAGGAGCTCAACAGGTTTTTGGTTTTTTGTTTGTTTGTTTTGGCATTAACGAGGATTGAATTCAGGGCCTTGCACTTGCTAGGGAAGTACTCTACCACTTGAACTCCCCTCCATTCCCTTCTCTCCACCTCCAGCCCAACACAGCATTGTTCTTTAATAGACTAACCTTCCCCTTCACATCTCAGGGGCTGCCAAGCCGGCAGCCTCACTATAGTCTCCTCCCGACAGCCCTGATGGAAAAGTCCATGTCCTAGGGATAGTCTTGCCTGCCTTCCACTTGACCTCACTTTCTTTGGTCCAAGCCTCCCTTACTCCTGGGGTCTGCTGAGCCCAGGCCCTAGTGACAGGTGCTCTCTGGCTGCATGTGCTCTGGATGCTCTTGACCCCTATCTGCTGCTCTTGTATCCCACCAGTATGTGTAAGGTGGCTGAATAGACCATAAATATGCTCTCTGGATTGATTTGCAGGACATGCTTTAAATTGGTGGTGTACTACAATATTGTGATGGGAAAATTCATTGCTGCCCACATGCTTTTAGATCTAGGATGGAACCCATGTTCATCACTATATACATGTGTGACAAGAAACTGTGGTGATCATGAATTGCATGTCAAGTCCTTTTCTGCCACAGAATAAAAGATCTTGAACAAGCATGCTAATAAAATTGACTTTAATGAATAACCATGTGCTGAAGGAAAACCTTTGAAATGGGAAGATAATGATGTTTTGGAGAATACAGCACTGTGGTAGTGTGTTGCATATTCCAGATGGAAGTGAGCACACTACATTTTGTCAGATAATGGTACAAAATATTAAAGAAGAAAGATGTTTTGAGTATGATGCACACTTTCAGGTCGAGACTTGACTATCATCTCATTTCTACCCTTTCTGTGGAGCACTTTCCTGGCGATCCCAACTTCAGAGTGAACTTCAGAAGTGAAGTGCCATCCTGGTGGGGCACGGGAGCAGCAGACAAGAGTGTCCAGTCTACAGGCAGCCATTGTGTACCTCTCAGGAGGGCCTGGGCCCAGGAAGACCCCATGAATAAGAGTGGATCATGTATCATTTGCCCCTGGAAAGCACTGTCTACAATAGAATTGTGCTTATTATCAAGATATGAGCATGGACTGGAATATGAACAAATGCAATTTCAGAGGGGTGTGCAACAACTACGAAAATTCCCTCTGTCAGGGTAGTGGTAGCCTGCCTTTTTGTGATCATAAGGATCAGGCAATGGTATAGAGTTTGGCTATCCATCTAACCAAGAGCATGGTATAATGAATGGGAATAGAACCTAGTAGATGCCTGAATATGTTCACAACCATAGTTTTAGCTTGGAAGCTAAATCATTTCACTAGCCAGCCTGCTTTGCTCGTGACACAAGTTTAAAATTTTCTTTTCTTCCTTTGTTATTCTCTCTTCCCCTCCCATTGCCCAATGTTGAGAAGTTCAAGATTAACATTCTCATCGCCACCTGCTAAGCTGCCATCTCCTTAACTCCAGCAAAATCTTTGTCAGAAAGATAAGCAGAATCAGAGATTGCAGCAAAGGGGAGCCAAGTCTTAAAACTCCTAGGCTTTCCCTTAAAATCCTTTGGGACAAGGACTGTAGTTTTTGAGGTTTGAAGTCCACTGTATTCCTTTTTGTTTGCTGGCAAACTAATAAAGCATTACTTCCTTTTCTGCTTTCCTGTAAATGACATGATTTTATTCTTCTTCATGACTGGATGATATCCCATTATGTATATATATACATATACCACATCTTCTTTATCCATTCATCCAATGATGGGTAGTTAGGCTGATTCCATGACTTGGCTATTGTGAAAAATGCAGCAATAAATCTGGGTGTGCAGGTATCTCTACTTATGCTGCTTTGATTCCTTTGGGTGTATACCCAGGAATTGTGTAGCTTTATCACATAGTACTTCTGTTTTTAGGGTTTTTTGTGGTAAGGGAATTTAAATTCAGGGCTTCCCACTTGCTAGTTAGGTGCTTTACCAGTTGAGCCACACCTCCAGCTCTATTTTTAGTTTTTTGAGGACCCTCCAGATGATTTCCATAGTAACTAGGTTAATTTACTTTCCCACCAACAGTGTAGAAGAGTTCCTTCGCTCTCCCACGTCATCACCGGTATTTGTAGGTTTTATTTTCTTGATGATACGCATTCTAACTTGGGTGAAATGGAATCTTAAAGAGTTTTGATTTGTATTTCATTGATGGCTAAAGATTTTGAACATTTTTTCATGTATGTATTGGGTATTTGTATTTTTTTATGAAAAGGGTGTCTTCAGTTCATTTGCCCACTAACTGATTGCATTATTTGCTCTTTTCATGTTTTTTAATTATTTTAATTGTGTATATTAATTTTACAAGGGGAGGGTTACATTGTGAAATTTCCATACATACATATAATGTACATTGATCATATTCACCCTATTATTATTTTTATCCACCCTTTCCCTGAACTACACTTTGTTTCTTACAAATTTTAAAATTAGTCTTATTATGTCCATTCCATATGTGTGTACAACGAATTTGATCATATTGTCCCACATGCTCTTCCCATGAACATAGGAGGTTTTCCCATCTTCTAGTGTCTTCCACAATTTTAGTGCTTTGTGGCTTTCATTACACAGGTCTTAAACATATTTGGTTAAATTTGTGCCTATGCTTTCTCTTTTTTTGAGGCTATTGTGATTGAAAATGCTTCCTAACTTCTTTCAGCAAGTTTATTTTGGTGTACAAAAAAAGTAATGATTGTTGTAGGTTGATTTTGTTTTCTCCTACTTAGCTGAAAGTGGTTGTAAGATCTAAGAGTCATCTGTTTGAATCTTTTGGGTCTTTTAAATACGTTATCTGCTAATAGGAAAAATTTGACTTACTCCTTTTCTACATGTGTCCTTTTTATTTGTTTCCCTTGCCTATTGCTTTGTCTAAGAATTCAAGCACCATAATGAATAAGAGTGAAAAGTGTCTCATTTCTGATTTTAGAGGAAATGTTTTCAGTTTTCCGCAATTGAATATAATGTTGGCTATAGGTCCATCATGTAAAGTCTTCATTATTTTGCGGTATAATTCCATTCCTAGTTTTTTCAGGGATTTTTATCATGAAAGGATATTGAATTTTGTCAATTTTCTTGCATATGTTGAAATTATCTTGAGATTTCTATCCTTAATTTTGTTTATGGGCTGTATTATGCTTATTGATTTGCCTACATTGAACCTTCCTTGCATTCTGCAATGAAACCTACTTGATAGTGGTGTGTGATCTTTTTAATGGGTTCTTGAATTTGGTTTGCAAGTATTTTATTGAGCATTATTTCATCTCTATTCATGAAGAAAATTGGACCATAGATTTCTTTTTTCTTTTATTCTTATCTATTTTTGGCATCTGGGTTTTTTAATTATTAAAATACTATTGCTGTACTGTGGGTACACTGTGACATTTATGACAGTTCTTACAATATGTCATAGTTAAATTTGCCCCATCCATCATTCTCTTGGTATCAGTGTTATTACTAGAATTGTAATATGAGTTGGCAGTGTTCCTTCCCTTTCATATTTATGGAATAGTTGAAGGATCATTAGTGTTAGTTCTTTAAAGCTCTGGTAGAATTCAGATTTCACCCAAGATGGCAGATTGCTTCAGGCACTGCTTCCCTATCTCTCTGCAACTCTGAAATAAAACCTCAGGTAATTGGCTGCAAGGAGAAGTGGACAGATGAGTGCACTAAAAAAGAGGGCAAAGTATAAAGACAGTAGCTAGAGACACTTATATCTGATCAAACGTATAAAATGCAAATGGGCCATGGCTGCAGTTGCACAGATCTGGACCTGTTCCATTGCACACCCTCCAAGCCCAGGTATTTCTTTTTTTCTCCCTGTCCAAACCTGAATTTCTTCTTGCGAGGGCTGCTCTGTGAGCCAAACAACTGCATGGAAGGCTAAGAGAAGATTGGAAAGTCTTGCATGGGTCACCATACAGATGTGGACCAACTACCATACATCACCTTCTGGACCACAAAGACTGGCACAGAAACAACTGGGTGAGCAAGCCAGTTTCACTCCTGAGGGCCACCACATAGGATAGTTCACCACATGGTAACAAATACATTTGACCCCAATAAAACTGTTGGCTAAACAGGCTGATTAAAGGTTTCCAGACTAGCCCTGGTGGAGGTGGGATAAAGCTACTCAGCCCTGGGTCTCTATCCAAGGAAGGAGCAGAAAATGTGTAGGCTACATGGCTAGACCTCAACATCTGGGTTCTATACCAAGATAAGCAGTGCACCAAATCAAGCTGGTCTGCTCTATAAAGCCCTTAACTTACTGCCCAACCTAGCAGTGTATGCATATAAACAAGTGACAGAAGCTATTGGTCCCTCACTCCCAAAACAAAACACATAACCAGAGGTCAAGGTAGAAATGGGGGGGAAAAGTTCATCATGGACAAGCCACAGCAGCCATTGGACTCCCTGAACAAGGAAAAGCACAGGCTCTGAAACTGGTAGAGGGCTTTCTAATGCACAAGCTGTGCTTGAAGACCCAACCAACCACCCTCCAACTGCTAACCTCCATACCTGCAATGGCCCCATCTCCATCCAGCAGCTGCTCTAATAAAGAGCACCCCCACCTGGTTACATCTGGGCAACCCCACCAGGTTAATCCAGGTCCCTGATGGGAAACATGAGTAAACACAACAGATTTGTGCCATATATGTTAACATTATGTCAGTGCACCCAACTTCATCAAACAAACAGCACTGAACTTAAAAACACAGATGGACTACAACACAATGATAGCCTGAGACTTCAACATCCCATTATCACCAATAGATGGTAAACCAGACCAAAAATCAACAAAGGAACCTCAGAATTAAGTGATGTTTGAGAACAAATGGACTAAACATATATTGCCAGAGTATTTCATTCAGCAATAGCATAATACATATTCTACTCCACAATCCATGAAACTTTCTACAAAATAGATCTTATTTTAGGACACAAAGCAAGTCTTAGCCAACATAAGAAAGTTGAAATAACTCCTTGTATTCTATCAGACCACAACGGAATGAAACAAGAACAAAAGAAACTAAAGAAAATGAATGACCAGTGGGTCATTGAAGAAATAAGGGGGATATCAAAAAAGTTCCTAGAATCAAATGAAAATGAAAACACAAACTACCAGAAACTATGGGACACAGTAAAGGTAGTGGTAGGTATGAGTATCTACATTAAACACACACACACACACACACACACACACACACACACACACACACGTAGAGATGTCAAATAAAGAGCCTAATGGTGCACCTCAAGCACATAGAAAATTAAGAAAAAGTCAAACAAAAAATTAAGAAATGGAAATAAATGGTAAATACTAGGGCAGAAGTTGAACAAGAGACCAAAAAACCCTATATAATAAATGAAACAAGAAACTGGTTCTTCAAAAAGTTAAATAAGATTGATAAACTCTTAGCCAATCCAATGAGAAAGAGGAGGGAAAAGGACAAAATGAACAAAATTAGAGGTGAAAAAGGGGATGTTGTAAAAAATACCAGTGAAGTCCAGAGGATCATATGGGAATGCTTTGAAAATCTAGATTAAAATAAACTGGAAAATCTAGACAAAACTGGTACATTTCTACATGAACTTGATCTACCAAAATTGGACCAAGATGATATAAACCTCCTAAATAGATCTATAATGAGCAATGAGATTGAAGCAGTAATAGTCTTCCAATAAAGAAAAGCCCACAACCTGATGGATTCACTGCCAAATTCTACCAGGCATTTAAAGAAGTAACGCCAATACTCCTCAAACTTTTCTATGAAATTGAAAGGAAATGAATACTACCAAATTCATTCTATGAAGCCAGTATTACATTCCTTCCAAAACCACATAAGGACACAACAAAAAAGGAGAGTTACAGGACAATCTTTTTAATGAACATAGATGCAAATATTCTCAATGAAATACAGGCAAACTGAATTCAGCAAAGTATCATAAAGATCATACACCATAATCAAGTCAGTTTCAGTCCAGGAATGAAAGAATCATTCAACTCACCAAAACTGATAAATGTAATACAGCATATAACCAGAAGCAAGCACATAGATCACATGATCATCTCAATAGATGCAGAAAATTCTTTAACAAAATTCAGCATTCTTTCATGTTAAAAATGCTGAAGAAACTAGGAATTGGAAGAATGTACCTCAATATAATGAAGACGATATATGGCAAACCTATAGCCAACATCATATTAACGGGGAAAAACTTAAACAATTCCTGTAAGGTCAGGAATGAGACAAGTGTTTCCACTCTTATTCAATATAGTATTGGAATTCCTGGAAAGTACAGTAAGACAGCAGGAAGAAATAAAAGGGATCCAAATAGGGAAGGAATAAGTCAAATTATCTCTATTTGCAAATGTAAAAGACCCTAAGAACTCCACAAAATCTTTTAGACATCATAAACATTTTTAGCAAAATAGTAGGATACAAAAATCAATATATAAAAATCTGTGGGTTTTCTATATATCATCAATAAACAAATTGAGAAAGAAACCTGGAAAACAATCTCATTTGCAATAGTCTCAAAAAAAACCTACGAAAAAATTTAAGAAAGGATGTGAAAGACCTCTACAACAAAAACTATAAATCACTGAAGAAAGAAATCAAAGAAGACATCAGAAGATGGAAAGATCTATGCTCATCGATCAGAAGAATCAATATTGTGAAAATGGTTATACTACCAAAAGCGATCTATATGTTCAATGGAAACTCTTCCAAAATTCTAATGACATTCTTCACAGATATAGAAAAATCAGTGTTAAAGTTCCTATGGAAACACAAAAGGCCTCAATACCCAAAGCAATCCTTAGCAAAAAGAACAATGCTGGAGGTAATACAATATGTGACTTCAATCTGTATCATAGACCCATAGTAATAAAAACAGCATGAGAGTGGCACAAAAACAGACATGAAGACCAATGGAATAGAAAAGAAGACTCAGATATAAATCCATGAAACTATAGGCATTTAATATTTGACAAAGGAGCCCAAAACTTACATTGGAGAAAAGACAGTCTCATTAACAAATGGGTTGGGAAAACTGGATATTCACATGTGCATGACTGAAACTAGATCCCTGTCTCTTACCCTGTACTAATATCAATTCAGAGTTCATCAAAGATCTCAATTTAAGATCTGAAGCTGTGAAACTACTCCAGGAAAGAAAAGGGAAAACACTGGAACATATAGGCTTAGGCAAGATCATCTTACATGAAACTCGAATAGCTCATCAGATAAGAGAAATGATTGACAAATGGGACTGCAATAAACTAAAAATCTTCTGTACAGCTAAGGAAACCATCATGACATCGAATAGATAACTCAAAGAATGGGAGAAAATCTTTGCCAGCTATACGTTTGACAAGGGATAACTAACCAGAATTTACAAGGAGCTCAAAAACTAAACTCCCAGTGAACAACCTACCAATCCAAGAATAAATTACAAATGAACTGAACAGACAGTTTTCAAAAAAAGTAAAATGTCCAATAAATACAAAGAAATGTTCAACATCTCCGGACATAAAGGAAATGCAAATTGAAAGGACAGTGAAATTTCACCTCACTCCAGTCAGAATGGCTGTCATCAAGAACACAACAAATGCTGACGAGGAGGTGGGGAAAAGAAACCCTTATACACTGTTGGGGGGAATGTAAATTAGTACAACTGCTATGGAAAGCAGTATGGAGGCTTTGCAAAAAGCTATAAAGAACTATCATATGATCCAGTAATACTACTCCTGGGCACATATCTGAAAGAATGTAAGTCACGACACAATAGAAACACTTCCTCAGCCATGTTTACTGTAGTACTATTCACAATTGCCATGCTACGGAAACAGTTCAAATGTCCTGCAACTGATGAATGGGTTAAGAAAATGTGATATATACAGTAGAATCTTATTCCACAATAAAGAATAATGAAATTATTTCATTTGCAGGAAAATGAAGGGAACTGGTGATTAAGATGTTAAGTAAAGTAAGCCAGGTTGATAAAGACAAAGGTGACAGGTTTCACTCATATGTGGAAGATAAATCACAAGGATAAATGTATACAAACACAAACATGATCACATGTGGAACATGTTTGTGATAGTGGTACTATTTGAGGGGACGAGGGGAAGGGTGGAGAGGAAAAAAATGATTGCACACGAGTCACATCAAAATACATTGCATCTGTGTAGGAAGACTACAATGAAACACACTGAAAGGTGTTGAATTATAGAGTGATGGGGAAAGGTAAGGTAGAGTAATAGAGGGTTAGTCTGGTTAAAGTACAATATCTTCATGGGTGAAATTTATACACTTAAAAAATGAAGGACAAGAAAGCAAAATAGGTCCTGGTGGGGGAGTGCATTAATGGGAGGGGATGGGTGAGTAGAGAGAGTGAAGGAGGATTCATATGGTCAATGTGCTTTATATACTTTTATGAAAATAGAACAATGAAACCTGTTGAAATTGTTTTAAGTAGCAGGGAGGGGAATGAGGGAAAATGATGGTGAACTAACCAAGGTACATTGTAAGTGTATCACAATGAAATCCCCTTGTACAACAAATATATGCTAATAAAAGTAATTTTTTAAAGATCTGGTAGAATTCATCAGTGATTCCATTTAGTCCTGAGTTTTTTTTTTTATTTTTGCCTAGAGTCTTTATTAATATTCAAGTTTATTGGTCTTTATAGGCCTGTTTAGGATTTCATATCCTCTTAGCTCAATTCTGGTAAGTCATATAAGTCTAGAACTTTATTCATTTATTCTAGACCTTCCAAATTATTGGAATGTAACTTTTCAAACTCTTCCCAAATTATCCTCTAGATTTCACTGGCCTCTGACATTCTTTTCATCCCTCATTTTATTTTATTTATTTTTAACACATCCATCTCAGGATTTATTACAACACATTGTTTTCAAATACAAAAGGAAGGAACATGAAAAGTGCGGCCCACTGGGGCAGGGTTCTGTTGTGGCAGGTGGTCCAGCACCCTAGTCCTCAGGAACCAGGAGCCTTGAGCAGGGGACTGGCCACCTCTCCTCCACTGAACTTTCCAGCCAGTAATAAGAGGGCACCAAGTCCATTCTGGATAATCCCAATGCCAAGCAGTGGCCAGGTGTGAGGGGCAGAAGAGGCTTGCAGAGGACTCAACCAGCTCTCCATACTTGGGTCAGTGGGTAGAAAGTGACCAGGAAACAGCTGGGGCCTCACCTCTGGCAGCACACAGGAGGAGGAGGCAGCAGAGACAGAATCTTCTTCCCATCTTGCCTGCTCACCTTGGGGTCACAAGAGTGAGAGCAGAGAGAGACTGAGACCAGGATGCCCTTTGTGTTCAGGAAAGAACCCATGCCCTAGCACGGGGAGTGGCGGGGCCACAGGACCCACCCCAGAGTTTGGGGACCCAACAGTGGCCGCAGACCACTGACTCTTGGACAGTAAAGGGGTGGGGGGTGAAGAGTGGGGAGCCAGTGCATCCTCCACACCCAGGGTCACCTCAGAAACCCAATACAACAGACAGGAGGCAAAATTTATATAATTATTAATAATACTTAACCAATAATAATAAATACTTAAACCTCTAATCCATAGATTGCAAATACAATGATAGCTTATTTTCTCAGGGAACAGGATGGGTGGGACAGAGGGATCTGGAACAGGACTTTTCCTTAAGAAGAAGTGACAGGAACACAGGGCTGTGGGTCAAAAGAACAAATAGGACACAGCAAAAGAGCTGTAGGGGGCAGACAGGGGCCACAGGTCCGCTCCAGGACTCAGTCCTGCCTGGGCCACTCTGCCACCAAATCCCTGGCCTTTTCCCACAGTGATGGCCCTCTCCTACATCTAGGACATCTGAGGAGCAGGGATAAGCATACCGTCCCCAAGACCTTGGGTCCCAAATGAACCAAGAGGGTATGTGGTAGGTACGGCTGGGGCTTCTTTTCTGTCCTCACTCCCAGGCTGATCCTCCTGGGCCAAAAAGCCACCTGGAGATGAGGGCTGGCATGTCACCTTGCACATATTGGGAGAGTACTCTAGGAAAGAATACAGGGGCTTTCTCTCCTGAGAGACCCTATGGGGATTGGGGCAGGCAAAGTGGGATTTCTCTAGCACTTGCTCTCATCTGCATTCCTAATTTCATTGATTTTGACTTTCTCTCACATTCTTTTGTTTAGTTTGGATAAAGATTTGTCAATCTTGTGTATCAAGTCTTTGTTTCATTGATTTTTTGGTACTTTAGTTTTTCCATTTCATTAATGTCACCTCTGATTTTTATTAATTCTTTATGTTTACTAATTTGGGGTTTGGTTTGTTCGTTCTTTTTTAAAACATAGAGGTTCATTATTAGGTCATTTATTTGAGATCTTGCTAGAAACACAGCTATAGAGTTGCCTTTTAGAACTGCTTTTGATGTATCCTGTAGATTCAGTTGAGCGGTGTTTTCATTATCATTTAATTCTAAAATGTTTTAAATTTCTCCCTAATTTCTTCAAATACCCACTGATCATTCAAAAACATATTGTTTGATCACCATATGTTTTTGTAGTTTCTTTTAAGTTTTTTTGGTGGCACTAAGGTTTGAACTCAGGGTCTCATACTTGCTAGATAGGCATTCTACCACTTCAGCCATCCAACAGCCCAAAATGACATTGGAATGTATGTTTGCAGTAGTGGGGCTTGAATTCAGGGCCTCATGCTTTCTTGGCAGATGCTTTATCACTAGAGCTACTCTGCCAGCCTGACATTGGAAATTTTTTTGGGTGGTACTAAGGTTTGAACTCAGGATCTCATGCTTGCTAGGTAGGTGCTCTATCACTTGAGCAACTCCACCAGCTCTGTAACTTCTTTTGCTATAGGTTGCTAGCTCTATTCCTTTATGATCTGAAAGAGAAAAGAAGTTATTTCTGTTTTTGTTTTTGCTAAAATTTATGGTCTACAATGTCATCTATTTTGGAGAAAGTTCCAGACTGCTGAGAACTTCTGTAGATGTCTATTAAATCCTTTTTATGTGTGGAATAGTTTTAAGTTTGTTAATTTTTTGTCTGGGTAATCTGTTGATGAGGTTGGGGTAGTGAAATCTCCCAGTATTGTTGTACATGGACCTATCTTTCCCTTTGTCCAGTAGTGTTTGTTTTATGAATTTGACTACAACAACATTTGATACAAATATGTTAACAATTGTTATTATCTTCTTGATATATTGTATGTAGTAATCTTTGGACTCTCTGTTTAAATGATGTTTTATTCCCCAGGGCCTTTCCACATGTCCTAAGCTTCTCACATCTTGATGTCCTTGGATAGTCTACCTGTTGAGCTGCTTTCCAAGACTAAGAAAGCAGAAACTTCTAATACTCTTAAATCCTGAGCCTGGGTCTGGGATAGCCATTCTGTTTGGTCAATGTATATTCAAGAAATGTAACATAGACCCAAAACCCAAAGGGAGGAATGTCAAAGAATTTTCAATCCTCTTTAATATCTGACCATCCTCCCATTTGTTAGCCAATACTGTCCCTTGTAGTCCATTAGAGTCACAACAGAATGTGGGACCTGGCCAGTTATTTCCCCTCCCAGCATTAGCTTTTCTTGTGTGTCTCAGATGCTAGCAAGGCTGTGCTTGCGAAAGTTTGCAGGCAGGGAGATCATGCCTTTGCCACTGAGTCTACTTGCTTGGAAAGATAAGCCATTGGCCAATACCATGAGCCCAGGTATTGGGTCGGTACTCCAATTGCCATGCCGCTTCTCTTAAGCACATAGAAAAGGAAGGCTTCTTCATATCTTGGAATCCCAGGGCAGGGGCACTGACTAATGCCTCCTCGATGGCATGAAAAGCTTGTTGTTGTTTGGACTCACAAGTCAAGGGCTCCCATTTACTGCCCTTTTTGGCTTTATACAAAGGTCCTGCTTGCAATGAACTTGATCCTGATATGTTTGAATCTTTTTCTGGGATACTTTGTACCCAGCCTCCCATAGGAGACAGAGTAGAAGTTCTGTCCCTTTAAGACAGCCCCAGCCATCAGTTGCTGCAAGAAGGAGGTCATCTACATATTGCAAGAGGGTGCAGTCAGCTTCCTCTCTCAGGTATGCTCACAAATCAGATGCCAGGGCAGTTATTAAGATAGTTGGGGAATTTTGAAGTCCTTGGGAGCGGGGTCTAGGTTAATTGCTCTTGGCCCCTGACTGGGAGGGTCCTCAAATTGAAAAGCAAATATGGGTTGGTTCACAGGTGTCAACTGGATGCAGAAGAATGCATCTTTTAAGTCCAAACATGAGAAGCAGCTTGCTTGGAACCACCAGGTACAAAGTCACTGTTGCATGATTGAACACTTGGAGATTGTGCACTGAGTGGTAATCATTGGTGCCTGGCTCTGGACTGGCAATATGGGGGTATTTCAGGCAGATTGGCAAGGTCTCGATATTTCATAGTTTAAGAGCCTCATTTTTTTCTTTCTTTTAACAGTCCCAGTGGTCATTGTTTTAGCCATCAGACTCTTACAATTGTTCTCAAAGCACTTCTCAAGCCAGGGAAGAGAATGAGCTGCCAATGACTGCCATATGTCTATGTAGGGGAACTGGTTGGGGTGACCTGGTGACCTTGTCACTACCTGATAACCGCTACAAATGGTTTCTTGATCTAGAGATCCCTAGGAAGGCCATCCCACTTTAAAAGACACCCAACCTATCTGACAGAATTTTTAAAGATCTTGGGGTCTGGGCTTCACCCTGTAATCACCTGTATATCTTTTTTTTATGTTTATATAATTTTATAAATCGTGCTTTAAAAATTAGACCACATGCAGATCTGAACTATGAAAAGTATGTACTCAGGCTATAACAAAACATAAAACTACCATTTAATCAAGCTTAAATTAGCACCTCTCAACATAAGGCAAGGTAGCATGTAAAAGAGGAATTAAGTTAATAACACTTTTCATGTTTAACATACCACACCAGTCCTTATCCTTTTTTAAAGTTGTCAAGCATGCATTGTAAAGGAGTCAGTTTACTCTGGTTCCCACCCATATTGAGACAAAACACAAGAGGATCAGGGAGTTTGGAAATGAGGTGAGGGGTCCTCAATTTCTGACATGAAGGGGAGACAGACAATTTTGCTTTGTCTGTCCTTAGCCATTTTCCTCATGGAGATATTTCAGACACCTTTTAGCTGTGGTGACTAAAGTCACACTTATTCATGCTCTCAGTTACACAACACACATTCATCCAACCCAACAAACCTAGTCTGGAAGGTTTCACAGCTTCCTCCTAAATAACCCAAAACCAAAAAAACAAATTAAGGAATACTGGTATGTACCTAGGGGGTGATCAAGCCCCTCTTCTGTCCTCTTATGGATGGACCTATTCAGATGGACCCAGGTCCTACCTGTTCCAGGTGGGTGCCGCTGTTCCTGGTTCCTGAGTTCTCTACCCAGCTTCCATTGGTGTGTATGGACCTGAAGGCCCAGACTCTGTGGGAGGCTTCCCTAGCTGTCCAGACTAAGTGTCCAGAGATGCCTCAGCAGGGTCGTGTATCCAGGAGCTTGGCCACAGGCCTGACAGTCAGGGAGGCAAAAATACCAACTTTGGTCTCTCTCATTCCTGGCCAATCACCAGAAATGTTGCAGGAATGACAAGGGAAACAAAGTCACTGAGTCCATTTTTCAGGAAGCAGGGAGTTTATTACACTAATGGACTTAGTGGAGACTTTAATACCCCCTATCACCAATAGATACATCATCCAATCAAAAAATCAATAAAGAAATTCTAGAACTATCACATCCTAGATCAAATGGACCTAGTTGGTTTCTACAGAATATTTCACCTATCATCCACACAATATACATTCTTCTTAGCAACCCATGGAACTTTATCCAAAATTGATCATATCTTAGGGCACAAAGCAAGCCTCCAGAAATATAACGGGATTATTTCTATAATCCCTTGCATTCTATCTGATCACAATGCATTAAAACTAGAACTTAACAACAAAAACAACAGCAAAAAATATGTAAACAACTGGAAGCTGAACAACACATTGCTCAATGATCAGTGGGTCATTGGTGAAATAAAAGAGGAAATTAAAAGTTTCCTGGAAGTTAATGAAAATGAAAATACAACCTACCAGAACCTATGAGACACAAGAAAGGCAGTCCTAAGAGGAAAGTTTATAGCTAGGAGTGCATATATTAAAAGGACAGAAAGATCTCAAATAAATGACCTAATGCTACATCTCAAACTCCTAGAAAAATAAGAACAAGCCAAACCCAAAACAAGTAGAAGGAGAGAAATGATAAAAATATGGCCAAAATTAATTGATACCAAAAAAGCCATACAAAGAATTAACGAAACAAAAAGCTGGTTCTTTGAAACAATAAACAAGATTGACAGACCCCTGACAAATCTGAAAAAAATGAGGAGGGGAAAAAACCCAAATTAGGAAATCAGAAATGCAAAAGGGGAGATAACAACAACCACCATGGAAATCCAGGGAATCATCAGAGACTACTTTGAGAACCTGTATTCCAATAAATTTGAAAATTTAACAAAATGGACAAATTTCTAGATACTTATGACCACCCAAAACTGAGCCAAGAGGATATTAACCACCTGAATAGATCTATAACATGAAATGAAATCGAAACAGCAATAAAGAGTCTCCCTAAAAAGAAAAGTCCAGGACCTGATGGATTCTGTGCTGAATTCTATCAGACTGTTAAAGAAAAACTAATACCAACCCTCCTTAAACGTTTCCATGAAATAGAAAGGGAAGGAATATTGCCTAACTCATTCTATGAAGCCAGTATTATACTCATCCCAAAACCAGACAAAGACACATCCAAAAAGGAGAACTATAGGCCAATCTCCTTAATGAACATCGATGCGAAAATTGTCACTAAAATAATGGCAAACTGACTCCAACAACATATCAGAAAGATCATTCACCAGACCAAGTCAGTTTCATCTCAGGGATGCAGGAGTGTTTCAACATACACAATCTATAAATGTAATACAGCACATTAATAGAAGCAAAGACAAAAACCACCTGATCATCTCAATAGATGCAGAAAAAGCTTTTGATATGATTCAACACCACTTCATAATAAAAGCTTTAACAAAACTAGGAATAGAAGGAATGTACCTCAACATAACAAAGACTATTTATGACAAACCTATAGCAAACATCATACTTAATGGAGAAAAACTGAAACCATTTCCCCTAAAATCAAGAATGAGACAAAAGTGCCCACTCTCCCGACTCCTATTCAGCACAGACCTGGAATTCCTAGCCAGAGCAATTAGGCAAGAAGAAGAAATAAAAAGAATATCAATAGATAAATAAACATGCAAAATATCCCTATTTGCAGACAACATGATCCTACACCTCACAGACCCAAAAAACTACCCAAAAACTCTTAGACACCATAAGCAGCTTCAGCAATGTGGTAGGATACAAACAATCATTAGCTTTTCTATACACCAACAATGAACAAGTTGAGAAAGAATATATGAAAACCATTCCATTTGCACTAGCCTCAAAAAAAATCTAATACCTAGGAGTAATTTTAACAAAGGATGTGAATGACCTCTATAAGGAGAACTACAAACCTCTGAAGAAAGAGACTGAGAAAGATTACAGGAGGTGGAAAGATCTTCTGTGCTCATAGATTGGTAGAATCAACATAGTAAAAATGGCTATACTACCAAAATCAATCTACATGTGCTACACAATTCCCAACAAAATCCCAATGACATTCATCACAGAGATTTAAAAATCTACCCTAAAGTTCATTTGGAAACACAAGAGACAGTGAATAGCCAAGGCAATACTCAGCAGAAAGAACAATGCTGGAGGCATCATAATACCCGGCTTCAAACTATATTACAAAGCAATAGCAATAAAAACAGCATGGTACTGGCACAAAAACAGATATGAAGACCACTGGAACAGAATAGAGGACCCAGGTATTAATCCACACAGCTATGCCCACCTTATTTTTGATAAAGTTGCCAAAAACATACTATGGAAAATAGACAGCCTCTTCAACAAATGTTGCTGGGAAAAGTGGTTACCTGCCTGCAGAAAACTGAAAGTTGAGCCATGTTTATCACCCTGTACTAGTATCAACTCAAAATGGATCAAGAATCTCAATATAAGACCGAAACGCTGCAGCTAGTACAAAAAAGAGCAGGGAATACACTGGAAGGAATAGGTATAGGCAAGGACTTCCTCAATAGAACCCCAGCAGCTCAGCAACTAAGAGAAAGGATGGACAAATGGGACTACATGAAATTAAAAAGCTTCTGCACAACAAAAGAAATGGTCTCTAAACTGAAGAGACCACCCACAGAGTGGGAGAAAATATTTGCCAGCTATACATCAGACAAAGGACTGATAACCAGAATATACAGGGAGCTCAAAAAACTAAACTCCCCAAAATCAATGAACCAATAAAGACATGGGCAACTGAACTAAACAGAACTTTTGCATAGGAAGAAATCCAAATGGTGAAAAAACACATGAAAAAATGCTCACCATCTCTGGCCATAAAGGAAATGAAAATGAAAACCACATGAAGATTCCACCTTACCCCTGTTAGAATAGCTATCATCAAAAACACCACCACCAACAAATGTTTGTGAGGATGTGGGCAAAAAGGAACCCTCATCCAGTGCTGGTAAGCTAGTACAATCACTTTGGAAAACAGTATGGAGGCTTCCTAAAAAAACTAAACATAGATCTGCCATATGATCCAGCAATCCCAGTTCTAGGGATATACCCAAAGGAATGTGACTCAGGTTATTCTATAGGCATCAGCACACCCATGTTTGTTGCAGCACTATTCACAATAGCCAAGTTATGGAAACAGCCAAGATGCCCCACTACTGACGAATGGATTAAGAAAATGTGGTATTTATACACAATGGAATTTTACTCAGCCATACAGAAGAATGAAATCTTGTCATTTGCAAAAAAATGGATTGAAATGGAGAACATCATTCTGAGTGAGGTTAGCCAGGCTCTGAAGACCAAAACTCATATGTTCTCCCTCATATGCGGTCTTTAGATCTAGGGCAAATACAGTAATGTTGTTGGACTTGGGTCACATGACAAGGGGAGAGCACATACAGGAGATATGGGAATAGGGAGAAAACCCAAAACACAAAAGTGTTTGATGTCCCCCACTCCAGAGGAACTAATACAGAAACCTTAAAGCAACAGAGGTCAACATGAGAAGGGGATCAGGAACCAGTGTAAGGATCAGTTAGAGACGAATCAACTTGGATTGTAACACATTTGTACATGAAAGCAATGCTAGGAATCTCTCTGTATAGCTATCCTTAAGTCAACTAGCAAAAAGGCTTTGTCTTCTAATTTCTAACAAAATTAGAAATAAGGGAAGAACAGGTTCTGCCTGGAAGCGAGGGGGGAGGAGGGAGAAAGTGGGGGAGGGGGCAGGGGGAGAAATGACCCAAACAATGTATGCACATGTGAATAAATGAATTTTTTCCCTCTGGTTTCGAATCTTGGTTCTCCTGCTGCATAAAAAGTTCGATTTGGAGCCAGGAGCTGTAATCCTAGCTATTTGGGAGGCTTAGATTGGCAAGACATAGGTGAGTCAATACTCCCATCTCCAAAATAACCAGAGCAAAATGGACTGGGGGTGTGGCTCAAGTGGTGGAGCCCTGAGTTCAAACCCCACTTCCACCAAAAAGAAAAATTTCAGTTTGGGCCAAGCACAAGCCTATATAATCCTATCTATTTAGGAGGCAAAGATCCAGAGGCCTGAGTTGAAGGCCAGCCAGGCAAAATAGTCTCAAGACCCCATCTCAGCCAATAAATTGTGCAATGTGATGTACTTATCATCCCAGCTATGTGAAATAAATAAGCCAGTCTGGGCATACCTCAAAAATCATCAAAGCAAAAATGACTGGGGCATGGCTCAAGTGGAAGAGCTCCTGCCTAGTTAGCTTGAGGCCCTGAGTTTGATCCCTAGTACTGCCAAAAAACAAAATAAAATAAAATAAAGGTTAAATTTGGGGTTGGACCTCAAAGAGCACTTGTCTACCATGTACAAGGTCCAGGGTAGTTATCATAGCCTGTGGCTCATGGTACATGCTCCAGTGCTGTTAGAGTAGGACTATTCACAAGAGCTGATTGTGGATTTTGTTTTTGTATTTTGAGACAGGGCCTTTACATAGCAGGTTGGCTTTGATCCTCCTACTTCAGTCTTCCTGGTGCTGGAATTGCAGGTGTGCACAATCAGCCTGGCTCTAATTGCAACTCTATTCAGTGCCATTATAGCATTAGTTTATAAAATTGTGCATACCCAAACAATGTATGCACATGTGAATAAATGTATTTTTTAAAAAAGACTCCTTTCAATGTATGCTTGACAACTTCAAGAGAGGGTACACAGGTGATTATGGTATGGAACTCACACCCCAGAAACTTTAGAAATTTTGTCAAATAGATCAGGTGTCCTTTAAGGTTCAATGGCCTTCTGAGGGATCTCTGGATTGAGAAACCAGTCATAGGGTCTGTCAGGTAGTGACAGGGTTCCAGGTCATCCTGACCAGTTCCCCTACGTAGACCTATGGCAGACATTGGCAGCTCATCCTCCTCCTTGGCTTAAGAAAATGCTTTAAAGACAGTTGCAAGATCATAAGGGCAAGGACTGCAAATACTGGGACTGTTAAAAGAAAGGAAAAGAAAGAAAAAAATGCTCCTCTAAATACCAGAATGTCCAGTGGCACTGATGGGCCAAGATCTGCTAAGCAAGCTGCAGGCCCAATTCAGTTTTCAGGAGGATGGACAAGCAGCTTTGAGCTTTGGTTCAGGGCCCCCTAAGGTCCTAGCCCTCATCACTCTCCAGGAAGAAACTGCCTTAAAAGGGCCAGAGATGCTCTTTAAGGTTCCGGGGGTATGAGCTGAAGACAATCCTCTGGGGCTATCAACATTCCTCCAGTGGTAACAGATATAAAGCCAGGTGTCACTCCAATAAGAATGAGACAATACCCAATCCCCATAAAGGCACGAGAAGAGATATCTCATCACCTCCAGAAAAACTTAAACTATGGAATCCTGAGACCTTGTCAATCTGCCTAAAACACTCCCTTGCTGCCAGTTCAGAAGCCAGGCACCAGTGATGATCTCTGAGCAGTCAATCAAACAGCAGTGACTCTGTACCCACTGGTTCCTAACCAATACACTTTGCAACCTACTTCTCATGCTTGGACTTAAAAAATGCATTCTTCTGTGTCCAGTTGGCACCTGTGAGCCAACCCATCTTTTCTTTTCAATGGGAGGACCCCCAGTCGGGGGGGCAACAACAGTTAACCTGAACTCGTCTCCCACAGGGTTTCAAGAACTCCCCAACCATCTTTGGAACTGCTCTGGCATCAGATTTGAGAGCACAGCCAGCAGAGGAAGCTGGCAGCACTCTCTTACAATACTTGCTCCTTGCAGCAGCTAACCACCAAGACTGTCTTAAGGGACAGAGCTCCTACTCCATCTCACATGGGAAGCTGGATATAAGGTATCTCAAAAGAAGGCCCAGATCTGTCAAGACCAGGTCAAATATTTGGGGTTTCACATCTCCCAAGGCCAGTGGAACCTTGGTGCAGAAAGAAAACAAGCATCTGTTCAATCCTGACTCCAACTTCAAGATGACAAATCTGTGAGTTCTTGGGAGCAGCTGGGTTCTGCCAAATTTGGATACCTAATTTCTCATTGCTAGCAAAATCTTCGTATGAAGCCACAAAGGGTGGGGGAGGGGGGCAAAAGGAAGGCCATAATGTGGGAATCTGAATAGCAACACACTTTTTGTGCCATCAAGGAGGCAGTAGTCAGTGCCCCTGCTGTGAGACTCCCAGATGTGAGAAAGCCTTTCTTCCTCTATGTGCATGAGAGAAGTGGCATGGCAATTGGAGTCCTGACCCAATTCCTAGGTTCATGGCATCAGCCAGTGGCTTATCTCTCCAAGCAGTTGGGTTCAATAGCAAAGGGATGGCCTCCCTGCTTGGGAGCTCTTGAAGCCACAGTCTTGCTGGTATCAGAGCAGAAAAGTTAACACTGGGACGGGAAATAACCATTAGGGTCACACATTCTATAGTGACGCTACTGGAACACAAGGGACAGTATTGTCTGACAAATGCCAGGATGGTCAGATACCAGAGCATGCTTTATGAAAATCTACAAGTGAAGCTAGAAGTTCTCCGTACTTTAAACCCAGTGACCCTTCTCCTGTTGGCTGCGGGGCCTCCGGAGCATGACTGTGTTGAGGTGATTAATGAAGTCTTCTCAAGCTGCCCTGATCTTGGTAACCAGGTGCCTCACCAGTCTAGCCAGCAATATTTATAAGCAATGTGAAACGTGCCAAAAATAACCGCAAGCTGGGGCCCCTCCCTAAACCGGGAATCCAGTTATATGGGTAGATCCCCTTTTGAAGACTTGGAAGTAGAGTTCACTG
The DNA here is from genome assembly GCF_047511655.1 of Castor canadensis. NCBI lineage: Eukaryota > Metazoa > Chordata > Mammalia > Rodentia > Castoridae > Castor > Castor canadensis. The sequence goes on along the minus strand of NC_133388.1, from coordinate 35,884,425 downwards.
ATCTTCCTCAAACCAGAGCCTACAAATATCTTCTGGTGATTGTGTGCACATTCTCTGGGTGGGTAGAGGCTTTCCCAACCCGGACAGAGAAGGCCCAAGAAGTGGTCCGTGCTTTACTAAAGGAAATAATTCCCAGGCATGGGATCCCCATCTCCATTGGGTCAGACAATGGACCAGCTTTTGTGGCAGAAGTTCTTAAACAACTGGCAAAGGGACTAAAAATAAACTGGAGCCTTCATACAGCATACTGGCCTCAGAGTTCAGGCAAAGTTGAAAAAATAAATTGGACACTAAAAACTCAGATGAGTAAACGCTGTCAGAAAACACACCTGACATGGAAACAGGTCTTGCCATTAGTTTTACTTAGGGTCAGGTGTAGTCCCACCAAACAGACTGGATTCTCACCCTATGAGATTCTCTATGAAAGCCCACCAAGGGAGATCTAAAAGCAATTTTTAAAATCTAACTTTGCTCCAACAGATGTGCGGTTTGGAAAAAGTGCTCCATGACTTATACTGCCATATTCGAAAAAGACTCCCTATTAGCTTAACCACTGATGTACATTCCTTTAAGCCAGGTGACCAGGTTTGGATAAAGGAGTGGAATTTTCAGCCTCTCCAGCCTCAGCGGAGAAGGCCCTATTCAGTGATTCTAACCACTCCCACAGCAATCAAGGTGGTAGAGATCACCCCGTGGATTCATAACACCCAAATGAAGGAGGCGACTCCTGAGTGAAAGAGTCAACTGGACTCCAGCGATCCACTCAAACTGACCCTGAGGAGGGGACCTTCAGCCTTGCCCCAGTCACAAACTGGAAGCTGACTAGCCTACACATGGCAGAAGCTTGAGGAGTCAAATAGACAGACAGTTAATGGACTGTTGTTTCTCATGGGCAATGTTCTGTGGTGATGTCTGAGTTCTGCCATCCCTTACCCATCTCTCTTTCTGGTATTGTAACCTTGTTTTAGTCAGTAGCAATAACAGTAACTACTCCAGCAGGACAGAGTGGAATCAAGAGGCTCTTTCTGACAATTTTTCTCCTCCTACTGACAGGATTTGGTATTGTCTTTGGTTGCTTCTATTCTTGGTTCCTTTTGCAAACCTAAGCCCCTCACCCCCCGTTATAGTTCTCTACAAGAGAGATTTAAAACAGTGTTTGGGGTTGTAGTAATTATAGTGCTGGGCTGTCTTATACTCCCACTGGTCATGCGGTATGTATTGACCCTGTTGGCAGCCATTATGGAACAAAAAACAGCTGCAAAATTACATCTGTTACAAATCCCATTCCTGAGGATGAAAAAGATGATGCATTTTGACAAGTAAAATGTCAAAGCATCAAAGGGGGGAATGTTGGAGCCAACGTGGCTATTTTTCTGGGATTTACTGTGTGTCTAGAATTTACCTTGAATTCCCTACTCTGGGGGCTACAAGCAGCTTTCTGCAAGCTCAAAAGTGTCACAGACCTCCAGCTAGGCTCTGCAAGCTTTCCTGTGACTGTGACCATATTCTGTAGGGGAGTTGAGGGGAAACTCTGTAACCACCTTGTTTCTCTGTAACTGACTTGTCTTTCTGACCACCTGTGAACCATATACTGCAAAAACTACCTGGTTACATCACCTACCTGGGGGGTATATAACTCATCTCCTGACACTGATCAGGGCTCAGGGCTTTGAGAAATTATCTCCCCTGAGTCTGCTAGAGTAATAAAATTCCTGCTTCCTGCAAAGTGGTCTTGATGTCTTTGCTTCCCTTGTCATTTCTCGAAACAATATGCGAAACCACTGGGACATGATCAAAAGACCAAACCTATGATTCATGTTTATAGAAGGAGAAGAAATACAAACTAAAGGCACAGATATCTTATTCAATAAAATAGCAAAAAACTTCCCCAATCTCAAGAAAGATGATACCAAACAGATGAGATCAGAAAAGAAACTCCCCTAGGCATATTATGCAGAACAAAAAGGGAATATTGAAACCTGCAAAAGAAAAGTGACAAGTCCCATACAAAGGTAAACCCATCAGAATTATAGCAGATTTCTCAACACAAACTCTAAATGCAAGGAGGGCATGGAATGATATATTTCAAGACCTGAAAGAAAAAACTGTCAACCTATACTGGTCTAGCCAGCGAAACTATCCTGTCCTTCATAATTGAAGGAGAAATAAAAATATTACAAGGAATTCTTGACCACCAAACTATCACTGCAGAAAATACTTAAAGGTATCCTACATACAGATAAAGGAGATAGGTACAGTCAAGAAAATAAAAGAAAGAATGAACCCTACTCACCCAGTAGATTAGCAAACAAGAAAGAGAGAAAAACAACAAAATAATTGGGTTTATTACATACCTTTCAAAGCTAACACTAATGTTAATGGCCGTAATTCAATAATCAAAAGACATAGAATGGTGAGTTGAATTAAAAGGGAAGATCCCACCATTTTTTGCTTTCAAGAAATGCATCTCACTGGCAAAGACAAACACTGACTTAGAGTCAAAGGGTGGAAAATGATCTCCTAAGCAATGGATGCCAAAGCAGGCAGGAGTAGCTATACTCATATCTGACAAAGCAGACTTTGGAAGAGGCCAAGAATGGATAGAGATGCCCCAAGCCAGAGCAGCAGAAGAATGACCCTGATGTGCACTCCTGGCATTTGTGGAGCTGTCATTATGGAGCCATCTGTCCAGAGAAGGTAGGGTATGAGGAACTGCTGGTCTGGCTTTCTCTGAACTTCTCAGAGTGCTGAGCTGACTTTTATGGATCTGTGTCCTGGAAGAATTGGACCATCAGAACTGCAGTGCTGAAAATGAAAGTAAAAAGAAGACTGGAAAACAATTTTAAAAAAATAAAAAGAAGAACTGGGATGGAATGGGTGAGGCAGGGAAGAGTGAGAGAAAGTGAGGATAAAGTGATTCTTGAACTGGGACAAGATTTAAAGCAATAAAAATGTACTGGATTCTCATACTCTTTATCTATCTATCTATCTATCTATCTATCTATCCATCTATCTGAATAAAGGGGTTTCCAGTGGAATAGATAAAGAAGACTGGACATAAGCAGATAATCCTCAAGCCTGGATGGTGAATACATAAGGATTCATTAAAACACTGTTCTTTAAAATGTAAAATTGCAGAATATTCCATCTTAAAAAAGATAGTAGTGCTGGGTGCCTATGGCTCATGCATATAATCCTAGCTAGTCAGGAGGCAGAGATCAGGAGGATCTGGGTTTGAAGCTAGTCTGGGCAAATAGTTCACAAGACCCTATCTTGAAAAAACCATCACAAAAAAAGGGCTGGTGAAGTGGCTCACGGTGAAGGCCCTGAGTTCAAATCCCAGTACCGTAAAGAAAAAGAGATATTAGCACCAAACCAAAAATCTACCGGCAAACTGCACATTCAACAAGCATGTGAACAACATACAAAACCTATTCCTTCATTCATGCAGTTTGCTCCATCTCCCCTTTCTTATCCACATACATCTTATACAGACCCAATTCTGGTCTAAATTAGTAATCAAAAGGTCCACTTAAAATACTCATTAGTATTGGAAGATCTCCTCCAAGACAAATTTTTATTTTATAATGCATTCTTATCTGCACAAAAGTCCTGGACAAGAGAGGCATGGTAGCATACACCTGTAATCCCAGCATCTGAGAGGTAGAGGCAGGAGAATCAAAAGTTCAATGCCAACCTGGGTTACAATCAAGTTTGTGTTCAACCTTGTCTATATAGTGAGGCCTTATCTCGAAAAAAAAAAAAAAAAAAAAAAAACAGAAAAAAATCCCTGTCATTCAAATGAAGAGGGGCATAGTGATGGGGCAACAGAGGGTGGGGCACAAATAGCCTTGTTGTTTGTGGACAGAGCACACAGCTCAGTTTCCTCCAATCACAGCATAAAGGCAGCAGCCTTCTCTCCACATAGCCTACTGTGCTCATCTGTCCTGTCAATATAGACTCAATTCTAGCTTTTACATGGCTGGTGAGTTACCTGAATCTATCCATTTCAATTTCAATTTTGTAAAAAAAGCTGTATTAAGGAACTTAGGCCTACAGTCAGTTCATTAAAATATTCAGCAAACCACGACTTTAGTGAACATTAAAACCTCATTACTGTTGAAAATGTAAATTTTGGCTGAGATAAAATTAATTTTGGTCATTCACTTGCATATACAAGTAGTATTAATAATTAGTAAATTTGGACACACATAGTAGTAGCCTAAATATTCTAAATAAGGATATAAATGGGATCAGTAATACAAAGTGTAAGCAATGTCCTTGGCATTATTTTGTCAATAAAGCATGCAACCATATAGGTAGGATCCTAAAACTATTGAATGGCCACTAGATGGTACAAGAGGAAGCCAATCACTAGATGAAACCTCTCAGGAAAAGCATGTCTGGTAAGGCTGAAATCTAATCACAAGATTTCCTCTCTATGTCTCTTATGATTATATCCTTGGTATCTGTCACAGAGTTTTGGAGATTAGGATGGGAATGGGCATGAGTCTGCTATGCAAAATGAAAACCCAAGTGGTCCACCCTTGTGAAATTTGAACAGCATTGCTAAGTTAAGTAAATAGAAAATAATTTTTAAAAAAAGGTGGGAGTGGGTGAATTGATATAGGAGTACAAAAACAGATGAATAGAGAGGATATAGTAACATATACAAAGCATTGTCAAAATATGACAGTTAACAATAGAAAAGTTTATTGCAAAGAATCTTAGGAGCAGGACAGTCTTTGTCATCAGTGCATCACTCCAAAGACAAGTCTTGAAGGAACATCACCTTCCCATTAATTATATGAACTGGTATCACACCTTCTACTGGCATCACTTGAACTTCAACCACCATGAGCATCTCTCTGCCTCAACCATTAGTTTTTCAATTAAAAGGGGCTATTTCAAACTCCTCAAAAATCCCTACCTAACCACATCTCCACTTACTTGGTCATGACCTATTTCAGCATTTCTCAAACATGGGTCACAAACCACAGGAGGGCACAAAATCAGGGCCCCACAAATAAATGAAACACAATAGAGTAGAAAATACAGGAAAGCTTCACATAGATAAATGTAACTGCTATTGCCTGCACCACAAAAATGAGAGTTCTTATGCTGATGATCAATTGTTTTCTGAACTCTAAGCCTAAACTTTATACTTAGTTTATTAAGGTAGTTATGGCATTCTTCACATTACATTTCTCTGCAGTGACCTGGCTCTTCAAAGAGTTTTACCTAGAAGTGCACTAGAGGGACAGTAAAAGTCAAAAACATATTTCCTAAAAGTATGTTACTGTTGCTGTCTGTGTACCAACACTGTTCCAGCGGTGATATTACCACATACCAAAGAAAGCTCCACGAGCACGTTCAGATAATGCTCCCTCCTCAGAATTCTGAGAACTAGTCATACCAGACCATCCTCAAGGCCCCTGGGCAACCAACACCAGCCTGACAATGTCTCTTTCTCAGATGTTCCACTACCAGTTCTACCAGGCCATGCCATAAATAGCCTTAATACCAGCCCCAAGTGTGTAGTGTCCTCCCTCTGAGATCTGAGTCATAGCTTTTGAAGAATCTTCTCCTAAGCCCCTAAGGTACCAGTACTACCTCACTATCACTTTCTAAGGGGGCAAGATATCAGCTGCATAACTCTTTTCCTAAGTTCCAAAATCACCAGTATCATATCCTTTACATAATTCCAGTCTAGAACCATGAGACTAACTATAAAAGCATTTAGGTTACCATAACCCCAATTGTTTCCCTTTTCTTGGAACTGTAGCTCCTTCTGGAAGATCCTACCTCTGTGTACCACAGTGTTCTTGTTTTATCTTCTCAGTCCTCTAACATCTTCTCAAATTTTCCTATGGTAATTTCTTTTGGTGGGTTTCTTTTCAGGACTCGGATCTTGACATACAAGACCTGGTAGAGGAGTGATTCTGAGTCATAATGAAAATCTGGAGCTGGTTTGGGCATGTCCATGGCCTTAAGCACACTGCTGACCTCCCATTCAATGTGGAGTGGCATCACAATTAATTAAATTAGCATTCAATGCTGATTGCGATGAAATACCTTGCTGACATAAGAGTGTGGGGGAACCAAGTGACTATTATGATGACATTGTAAATATCTCAAGTACTGAGGGATGGGATAGAAGGATTGAAATACACTAAAGACTCTTTCAATGAACTCCAAGACACTAAAATTCTAAGATCAAATACAGAACATACAATGATGGCCCTAAAAGAACCTCTCCTTTGTTTTAGTCACAGCACCACAGTTCACTGAAATAAAAAACATTATGGGGATTGCACTCTACGTTCCCTAATGATTTCAGAATTATAAAAAAAAGTGGTATAAAGGGAAAGAGAATATATTCATTTGCCTTAAAAATAAACAGCCTTTTTAATACTAAAAAATGATCAAAACATATAATCAATCCCTTTTAAAATACCAATGACATTTTCTACAGAAATAGAAACACTCCTACAATTTTAGGGAACAAAAACAATACCCAGACTAGACAAAGTAATTCTGAACAAAAAGAAGAAACTGAAGATATCACAATACGTGACTTTGAAGACACTAAAAAGATATTCTAACCAAAAGAGCATGATACAAGCCAGGAGTGATGGCAAATTTCTGTAGTAACAGCAACTTGGTAGGTAGAAGGGGGAGGAGGGGAAGAGATAAGTGGGGAGAGGAGAGGAAAAAGAAGAAGAAAGTAAGTACATGGTACTGGCATAAAAAACAGACATACAGACCAATGGAACAGAATAGAGAACCCAGAAATAAGTCCATATATTTTCAGCCAATTGATTTCAACACAGGTTCCAAGAACATACACTGGGGAGAAAGGGCAGCAGCTTCAATAAATGATGTTGGGAAAACTGGATATTCACGTGCAGAGAATGAAACTGGGTTCCTATCTCTCACCAGCTATAAAAATTAACTCAAAATGGGCAAAGACTTAAATGTAAGACCCCAAACAATGGAACTATTAAAACAAAATGTAGGTGAAATGCATCAGGACATTGGTTTTGGCAAACATTTTTTGTATAAGACCCCAAAAGCACAGGAAACAAAACCATAACTAAACAAACAAGATTGTAATTAACTAAAAATATGTACAGCAAAAGAAACATCAACAAGTGGAGACAATCTGCACAATTGGGGAAAATATCTGCAAACTATATACCTGACAAGGGATTCAAGGGATTAATATCTAGAATATATAAGAAATTCAATTCAACAATAAAAAGAAAAAAGTTATTTTAAAATAGGCAAATAATCTGATATTTCTCAAAAGATACATAAATGGCTAATAAGTATTTGAAAAAAAATGCTCAACATTGAGCTTCCGTAGTGAATTTACCTCCTTTGAGGTATACTGTCCCTGTTTAGGTGGTTGGCTTTATCCAATTTACCTGCCTCATGCCTCATGGTGTACTTTATACTTGGCTAATATATCACTCTTTACTATCATTAACTACTTCGTTGTCTTGTCTTTTTTTTTTTTTTTTTTGGCAGTACTATAGTTTGAACTCAGGTCCTTGCACTTGCTAAGCAAGTGACCTATCACTTCAGCCATGCTGCCAATTGTTTGTGCTTTGGTTATTTTTGAAGCAGACTCCTATATTTATGCCCTGGCCAGCCTGGACTATAATCCTCCTATTTATGCTTCCCAACGTAGCTAGGATGCCAGGTACACACCATTTCATACAGTCATTGGTTGAGATGAGATCCTGTGAACTTTTTGCTTGGGCTGTCCTTAACCTGCTATCTTCCTGATCTCCACCCTCCTAGTAACTAGGATTACAGGCTTGGACAGTCATATCCAGTCTCTTCATGGTTCTTTTACCGCCTGACACAGCATTCTAGTCTTGGACCCTGTATCAAGAGCCAAGGAGACATCTAGAATACCCCATATACCAGTAACACTGAGACATCTATCTTGCCCTGTCTGTGGGCCACCTTGGCCTTCATAATTCTATGAACCAATTCTCATTTATCTACCTCTTAATCTATAACTATGTGTATGTCTATATCTATGCTGATGGTTCTGTTTCATTGAAGAACCTTGACTGATTCATCAGTTCTGGAAGTAGGATCCAGGTCAAGTTTAAGTTTCCAACATGTTTGGTTTGTCTGGTGAGGGCTGTTCTCTACTTCACCCAACATGGCATTCTGTTGCTGAGTCCTCTCGAAAGATGAATGCTGTTTTCCCACAGGGCTGAAGTAGAGGAGGAACCACATGTCTGAAAAGGATAAGACCAGACATGAAGACTAAATATACTTCTTAGGAGACTACAGAGATTGTCTTGCTAGATCTCTTGTGGGAGCATATGTTTGAATTAAACCTAGTAACAAGTGGTGGTCTTTAGGTTTCCCACAGATCATGGCAGGGGTAAATTGATCTACACATTTTTTAGAGCAATTATCTGCAATCTGACTTAATCTATTCTGCTTTTAATGGGATAGTTCCTAGTGACTTATAAGTAGGGAAAGAATTGAATTGAATTGAGTATTAGGAAACTAGCATTCTAGACCCATGACTACCACTAATTAGTTGTATAATCTTAAGTAAATCACTCACCTGGTACCATCTATGCATCAAAAGCATAGTATTTTTTATGTTATATGAGATAATACATAGGTCAGAGGTTCTGAAAGCTTAAATTCCTAAACTCAAGATTTAAAGCAAAGGGGTAAATAGAAAGAATATAATCAGATATATTATTTTTCTTCAAGTTGTACCTTAAAAGTCATTTAGTGTACATTTATAGCTTAACATATCACAAATGGAAGGAAGTGTTAAGTAGACCAAGTCAGAGACTGATTTTAGTCATGTATTCATTCAGTCGTTATTTTTGAGTGGAAATTCTGCTCTAGTCATTATATTGGGACTTGGGACTACATAGTGAGCCAAAATAGTTAAGCCTATATCTTAATAGGTAGTTTATTAACCAATGAGAAATGTAAAAATTAATCAAGTACTCATATGAACAAATGCAAAATCACAATGGGTGCAACTACAAAAACAATCGACTATATGATACTGTATGAGGACTTGATCTGAAGAAAGTCAAAGAAGCTTTCTATTTAAAAAGTGACACTTGAGCCATTTGTGGAAGATCATGCTTGTCATCCCTGCACTTGGGAGGCTGGGGCAAGAGAATCATGAGTGTGAAGCTAGCCTGGGTTACATAGCAAGATCCTGATTCAAAAAGCAAGCAAACAAAAAAACAACACTTGAGTTGAGATATTAAGATTAAATAGGAGTTAATGAAGGAAACAAGGAAAGAAACAGTGTGCTAGTGTGAGAGAACAACATAAACGAAAGCACTCTACCATGCATCTACACAGTAGTGACAGTCAATATGCCTGGATCAAAAAGGAAGGAGATGGTAATGGTGCAAGACAAGATACAAGAGGAAATCTTGCAGCTCATGCAAATCTTCATAGACCATAATGAATGTGACTACCTACAAACAATGGGAAACTATTAGAGAATTCAAAAAGATAATATGAAGCCAGGTGCTGGTGGCTCACACAAGTAATCCGACCTACTCAGGAGGCAGAGATCAGAAGCCAACCCAGGAAAATAGTTTTTGAGACCTACCTTGAAAAAACCTCTCATAAAAAAGGGCTGGTGGAGTGACTCAAGCTGTAGGCCCTGAGTTCAAACCTCAATACCGCACAAGGGAAAAAAAGATAATATGAACTGATTTGCTTCTAGAATTGTGTGTTCTGTTCTGCTGAGAATGCATGGAATTGATACCAAAATAGATGGAGGTACACAAATTAGTAGTATATAAAGGAAGAGACCAAAGATGATGATAAATTGGGCTAAGGTGGCAGTGGAGACCAAGAACATGAAAGGATTTAAGAAATATTAAATAGATATATATGACAGTCTATACTGAGGGATTATGTTTAGTGGATAGGAAAGGACAGTATCAGGAAACAGTCTTAGTTTCTTGGCTGGTATAACTACATGGACTGTGAGGTCATTCAATGGATATAGAAATGAAGCAATGGGAGATCATGGATATACTCTTGGCTTTTTGGAATTTGTGGTGCTTTTGAGATACCCAAAAAGAAATGTAGACAATCAGAAAAACATCTGAGTTTTTCTGAGTTCAGAGGAGGAACTAGGCTCAGCTTCTGTCAAAGCCCAAAGTATATAACTCCCACAAGATAACATTGGAAACAAATCTAGATGACTTTGGGTTTTGTAATGATTTTTTTGTTGCAATATTAAAGATAACATCAATAAATTAACTGGAAAGTTTTCATTAAAATGAAAAATATATCTTTTGTAAAAGAATGTCGGGATGAAAATGAAAAGATAAGCTATAAACTGGGGAAAATATTTGCAAAAGACACATCTAATAAAGAACTTATAAAAAGGGTTGGTGGAGTGGCTCAAGTAGTACAGTGCCTGCCTAGCAAGTGTGAGGCCCTCAGTTCAACCACCAGTACCACAAAACAAAGAACTTATAAAAATACATAAGAACTCTTAAACTTGACAATACGAACAATTTAATTAGAAAATAGGCAAAAGCCTTAACAGACATCTCATTAAAAAAGAACATGGAAAATAAGCATATGAAAAGATGCTAGCAGAATATGTTTTTAGGGAACTACAAATTAAAACAATGAGATGTCATTATACATTTATTAGAATAGTCAATACAAATCCAACACAATGACACCAGCAAATACTGGTAGGAATGTGGGGCAACGGGAATTCTCATTCACTGCTGGTAGGAATGCAAAATGTACTTTGAAAGACAGTTTAGCAGTTTCTTACAAACTAAACATACTCTTGCCGTATGATGCAGCAATCACACCCTTTAGTATTTACCCAAAGAAGCTGAACACTTGTCTATATTAAAACTTACACACAGATGTTTATAGCAGTTTTATTCAAAAGTTAGAAGTAACTAAGATGTCTTCAGAAGTGAATGAATAAACTATGGAACACCAGAACAATGGAATATTACTCAATGTTAAGGAGAAATGAGTGCTAAGAAGAAATGGAGGAAACTTAAGTGTGTGTTTTTCAAAGAAAGAAGTCAATCTGAAAAGGCTGCATGTTATGTAATTCCAATTATATAACATTTTAGAAAAATCAAATCTGGAGACAATAAAAGGACTAATGCCAGGGGTTCAGGTGAAGAAGGGAAGAAAAGGAGCAAAGAGAACATTTAGGATAGTAAAAGTATTCTATAAGAGAAAATATTGATAAATCTAAATATGCTACTACACCTTTTTCTGAAAACCCATAGAATGTGTAATATTATGGATTTGGGGGTGACAATGATATGTCAATATAAGTTCATCAGTGGTAACAAATGTCCTTTTCTAGTGTGGTATATTGATGGTGAGGAAGGTTATGTGAAGTGTCAGAAGGCATATTGGGAATTTCTCTACCTCCTGCTTAATTTTTCTGTGAACACAGAACTGCTGTAAAAAATAAAGTCTATTAAAAATAAACAGCAAAACAAGAAAAAACACTCAACATCACTAATCACAGGGAAATGCAAATCAAAACCACAATGAGATGTCATCTTACCCTATTTAGAATGGCCACTATCAAAATGACAACAAAAAATAATAAATGCCAGCAAGATGATAGAGAAAAGCAAAATCACATACACTGTTGGTAAAAAGTAAATTAATACAACCATTGTGGAAAACAGTATGGTGGCTCCCCAAAAAACTGAAAACAGAACTATCATACAACAAATAATCCCACTACTGGGAATACAGTAAAAGGAAAGGAAGTCAGTATATTGAAAGGATAATACACTCCCCTGTTAACTACAACACTATTAACAATATCCAACACACAGAACTAACTTAGGTGCTCATTAATAGATGAGTGGCAAAAGAAGACGTGTGTGTGTGCATATACATATAATATATATAATATTATATAACATTCCATTTTATATATATATATATATATATATATAATGGAATATTATTTGTCATATAAAGAATGAAATCCTCTCATTTGTGGCAACATGGATAGAACTAGGGGACATTATATTAAAGTGAAATAATTCAGGTAAATAAAGACAAATCACATATTCTCATATATATGTGGAAGCTAACAACATTTATCTCCTATAAACAGAGTAGAACAGTGGTTGCCAGAAGTTGGAAGGGCAGAGGGGGAAGGATAGAGACAGGCTGGTTAACAAGTACAGGAGTGCAGCTGGATAGGATGAACAGTCATTAACATTTTATACTACAGGACCTCAACTATTGCCGGGAATATTTAATTGCATATTTTAAAATAGCTAATAGGATTTTGAATGTTTGTAACACAAATGTCTGAGGTGATGACTACATCTGATCAAAACATTATATTTTGTGCATGTATTGAAATATCACATTGGACTCCACAAATATGTCCAACAATTCTGTCAATTAAAAATAAAAGAAAAAACAAAAAAGAGTAAGAATAATTTTCACTAGTGTATCTTAATTGTGCAAAGTGAGTGGATTCATTGTAATATTTATATACATGCATATAATGTACTTTGATCATATTCAATCCTCTATCACCATTCTCTCCCCTTCCTCATTCCCCCTTTTATCAAACTTTCTTACAAAATTTTAAAATGGGTTCGTTTGTAACCTTAACATATTGCATAAAATGTGCTCTTATCATGTTGTTCCCCTCAATTGCCCTCTTTTCCCTTTCCTCCACCTGCTGGTTACCCCTCACTCAAATAGTTCCATTGTATGTTCATGTCCTTTTTATTTTAGATCTAGATTCTGCTTATGAGAGAAAATATGCAATATTTATGAGTCTAGCTTACTTTGCTTAACATGATGATCTCCAGTTCCATTCATTTTCCTGCAAATACCATCTCACTTTTCCTATGGCCAAATAATACTCCATAGTGTATATGTACCATATTTTTTATTCATTCATTTATGCATGGGCACCTAGGCTGATCCAGTAACTTGGCTATCCTGAATTGTGCTGCAACAAATATGAATGTGGAGGCATCTCTATTGCATGCTGATTTACATTTCTTTGAAGTATATTCAACAATAATATAGCTGATCATCTGGTAGCTCTATTTTCAGTTTTTTTATGAACCACCATGCTGAGTTAAAAATTTTTAGTGGTCTTTAAGGGCTTTTAAATATAGGATCACATAATCTGCATATAGATAATTTGACATTTCTCTTTCCTATTTGTATTACTTCATTTCTTTCATTTGCCTTATTACTCTAAGATTTCAAGCAGTACATTGAATAACAATGGAGAATATGGCCTACCTGTCCAATTTCTGATTTTAGAGGAGATGCTTTCAATTTTTCCCTATTTAATATAATGTTGGTTATGTTTGTCTTATAAAGACTTTACTGAGGTACAGCCCTTCTACTCCTAATTTCTTCTGGGGTTTATCATGAAGGGATGTTAAATTTTGTCAAAACCTTTTCCTGCATCTATTGAGACAGTCATGATTTTTGTTCTAGTCTTTGTGTGCTGTAGTATGTATGTTGAGTTGCATATGTTGAACTATCCTTGCATTCCCATAATGACTCAACTTGATCATGGAGCATGCTCTTTCTAAGGTGTTGTTGGGTTCAGTTTGTAAGTATTTTATTGAGAAATCTTGCATCTATGTTCATCAAGGAAATTTTTCTATAGTTTTCATTTTTATTGGGTCCTCATCCAGTTTTATCAGGGTAATATTGGCATCGTAGAATGAGTTAGGGCATGTTCCTTCCCTTTCTATTTTATGGAATAGTTTGATAAACACTGGAGTTGGTTCTTCTTTAAAGGTCTGATAGAATTCAGCAGTAAATCAGCGAAGTCCTGGGCTTATCTTCATTGGGAGACCCTTTATTACTGCTTCAACTCATAGCTTATTACAGATCTTATTTCAATTTTGAAAGGTAATATGCATCTAGAAATTTATCCCTTCTAGTTTTTTTTTTAATGTGTAAGTTTTCAAAGTATTCCAATAGTCCTCTGAATTTCTTTGGTATCTGTTGTATTTCCTCTTTAATTGCTAATTTTACTGAGTCTTCTTTCCTTTGGGTAGTTTAGCTAAGTTTGTCATCTTGTTTATCTATTCAAAAGAACTAATTCTTTGTTTCATTGATTCCTTGTATTGTTCTTTTAGGTTCCATTTCATTAATTCCTACCCTGATGCTTATTACTTCTTTCCATCTACCAATTTTGGTTTAGCTTCCTTGTTTTTTTAAGAGCTTGCATGAGTAACTAGGTTAAGATGTATCTGACTTTTTAATGTAATCACTAATAGCTATAAGCTTCCCTCTTTGAACTATCTTTGCTGTATTCTACAGGTTCTGCATGCTATATTTTCATTTAATTATTGGAATTTTTTCATTTCCTCAATGACTCCCTGGTTTCTCAATGACCCACTAATCATTCAAAAGCATATTAATCAATGTCCATGTGTTCTGTATACTTTCTAAAGTTTCTTGTGCTATTGATGTCTAATTTTACTCTATTATGATCTAGTAAGATACAAGAAACTATTCCAATTTTCTTGAATTTGTTAAGACTTTGCTTTATGGCCTAAAATGTGATCTATTTTGAGAAACTTCCACGGGCTGCTAACAATGTATATTCTGTAGGCGATGGATGGAATATTCTCTATATATCTGTTTAATTTGCTCTGTGGGGTAGTTTAATTCTAAAGTTTCTTTGTTGATATCTTTTATCTAGATAATCAACTGATGAGAGTGGAGCAATGAACTCACCACTATTGTCATGTCTAGACCTATCTGATCCTTTTTATATGTTCAGAAGTGTTTGTTTCATGAAACAGGATGCATCAATGTTTGGTGCATATAAATTTACAAGTGTTTATCTTTTGATGAAATATTCCCCTTATTAATATTAGTGACTTATCTCTTCTAGTTTTGTTTTAAAATCAGCTTTGTCTCCTGCTTGCTTTCAGTTTCCTCTTGCAGGGTGTGTCATTTTTCATCCTTTCACTTCCAGTCAGTGCATATTTTTGCTAATGATGTGTGTCTTCCTGGATCTTGTTTTATTATCAAATCAGCCAATCTGTACCTTTTAACTGGAACGTTAAGACCACTTATATTTAGTTATTGAGAGGTGTTTGCTAATTCCTGTATTTTTGTTTTGTTCCCGGTTGTCTCAAGTACTGTTTGCTCTTTCCTTCTTCTACTGTTCTTAAGAGTTCACTGGTTTACCAAGTTGAGTATGCTTGATTCTTTCCTTATTTATCTGTTCTTCTACTAAAACATGTTTCCCGAACTTCTTGATGTTTGTGACTTTCTTCCTCATCTGTGTGTAAAATTCCTTTAAGTATTTTCTGCAATGCTAGCTTAATGATCATGAATTGCTTTAGTTTGTGCCTATCCATCAAACTTAAAAAATAACTTTGCTGGATACAGTAATTTTGATTGGCAGTTATTTACTCTTGGGGCTTGGAATACATCATTTCATGCTTTCCTGCCTTCTATGGTTTCTGCTTAAAGAAATGATGTAATTCTGATAACTCTGATGTAGTGAGCTGGCATTTTTCTTCTGCTGCTTTCAATATTCTTTCTTTTTTCTCTACTCAGCATTTTGACCATAATGTAGTATGCAAAGGTTCTTGTCGTGTCCATTTTTGGGTTCTACATTCTTCCTGTATTTGGATACTCGTATCTTTCTCTAGAGTTGGGGAAATGTTCTGCTGTAATTTCATTGGTTTACTATGCTCTTAGTTTGTATCTGTTTCTTCTTCCACACCATGAATTTTTAGGTTTGGTCTTTTATGTTCCATAGTTCCTTAAAGTTGTAGACATGCTCACTTATTTTTTTTTTTGCTGTCTGCATATAATATTTCCTCAACTTTGTCTTCTAGCACTGATTTTTCTTCAAACGTGGCTAGTCTATTGTTGATGCTTACCATTGCAATTCTTATTAGATTTATTGAGGTTTTTCATTTACAACATTTCTGTTTCCAAGAACCTCAATATCCTTGCTGAATTTCTCATCCATGTTGCTGACTTTCTCATCTGTGTTGCTTTCTCAACCCAGGTCTTGGATTGACTTCCTTATTTCATATGGCTGTATTTTTGAACCCTCTTTGAGGTTATTAATCATTTTCAAAACTAGATTTCTGAATTCTCTGGCACTTCAGTAACTTATTTCCATACTTTTGGATTCCTTTATTGAGGAGTTATGAATTTTGGAAGAAGTCATAGTGTTTTACTTTTTCATATGTCTTGTGTTTCTAGTTGCAATTAGCACATTTTGGGGGATGGATATCTTTTCCAACTTAATTTAGTTGACTTCTTAGTGAATAGTCTTCTCTTGAGGGCTCAATCTCCAGTAGAACTCAGAAAGGAAAAAACAAAGAAGAAATTCAAATGGCCAGAAAACACATGAAAAAATGCTCACCATCTCTAGCAATAAAGGAAATGCAAATTAAAACCACACTAAGATTCCACCTCACCCCTGTTAGAATAGCCATCATCAGCAACACCACCAACAACAGGTGTTGGCGAGGATGTGGGGAAAAAGGAACCCTTTTACACTGTTGGTGGGAATGTAGACTAGTACAACCACTCTGGAAAAAAATTTGGAGGCTACTTAAAAAGATGGACATCGATCTACCATTTGATCCAGCAATACCACTCTTGGGGATATACCCAAAAGACTGTTACTCCAGAGGCACCTGCACATCCATGTTTATTGCGGCACTATTCACAATAGCCAAGTTATGGAAACAGCCAAGATGTCCCAGCACTGACGAATGGATTAAGAAAATGTGGTATCTATACACAATGGAATTTTATGCAGCCATGAAGAAGAACGAAATGTTATCATTCGCTGGTAAATGGATGGAATTGGAGAACATCATTCTGAGTGAGGTTAGCCTGGCTCAAAAGACCAAAAATCGTATGTTCTCCCTCATATGTGGACATTAGATCAAGGGCAAACACAACAAGGGGATTGGACTATGAGCACATGATAAAAGCGAGAGCACACAAGGGAGGGGTGAGGATAGGTAAGACACCTAAAAAACTAGCTAGCATTTGTTGCCCTTAACGCAGAGAAACTAAAGCAGATACCTTAAAGCAACTGAGGCCAATAGGAAAAGGGGACCAGGAACTAGAGAAAAGGTTAGATCAAAAAGAATTAACCTAGAAGGTAACACCCACACACAGGAAATCAATGTGAGTCAATGCCCTGTATAGCTATCCTTATCTCAACCAGCAAAACCCCTTGTTCCTTCCTATTATTGCTTATACTGTCTCTACAACAAAATTAGAGATAAGGGCAAAATAGTTTCTGCTGGGTATTGAGGGGGGGAGCGGGAGGGGGTGGAGTGGGTGGTAAGGGAGGGGGTGGGGGCAGGGGGGAGAAATGAACCAAGCCTTGTATGCACATATGAATAATAAAAGAAAAATGAAAAAAAAAAAAAAAAAAAAAAAAAAAAAAGAAAGGAAAAAACAAAACAAAACAAAAAACTGCCATAAACAGCAACAACCATAGCAAACTTTTGCAAACTTGTGCTACATCCAGGTTGAGGGCCAGGCTAATGAAGAGTCAGTTGTTGGTGTCAGGTTTGCATTTGCTTTAGAAGCTTTCCTTCTTTGTGTAGCAGAGCAGTGCTGGCCTGAATGAACCTTCCAGCCTGTGAGAGGGCATCTTACTTCTCACTCCAGACCCACCAGTTTGTGCACCCAGTGGCAACAAAGGTTCAAACCTAGGTGCTTCCCTAAGTGTATAGGAGAGTGGTGGGGCAAAGTGAGCACTGAGATCTGCACTGGAGGGTGAAAACTAAGGAAACCCAGTGTTGTGACTGCCAGTCTCAAGAGCTTTCAGACCCACTCAGCCATCAATCACCCTGCAGAAGCAAAGAACTGGAGGACTTATCACCTACTGGACCTACGCTCAAAGCTCTTTGTCAGTACAAAAATACTAATGATAAGCTAAGTGTGGCAGTGCACATCTGTAATCCCAGATACTCAGGAGGTGGAGGCAGGAGGATTCTAAGTTCAAGGCCAGCTTAAGTAAACTTAGCAAGACCCTATCTCAAAACAAAATACAAAAAAGGGGGGGGGGTGCTGGGGCATGGATCACATAGTAGAGTACTTGCCTAACATATATAAGGCCATGGGTTCAATCCTCAATATAACTGCTTTTTAAAAACTGATACTCTTCACAGAATTAGAAAAAAAATCCTAAAATTTGTATCAGATCACAAAGAGTCTGGAATAGCCAAAGTCATCTTTTGCCAAAAGAATAAAGCAGGAGGTATTATGTTACCTGACTTCAAAGTATTCTACAAAGCTGTAATAATCAAAACAGCATTATATTGCCACAAAAACAGACACACAGACCAATGGAACACTCTAAGGAGCCTAGATACATCTACAGCCAAGTGATTCTTTACAAAGGTACTAAGAGCATGCATTGATGAAATTACAGTCTTCGCAATAAATAGTACTCAACTGGATAACCACTTGCAAAAGGGTGAAACTGGTAGGCCACCATCTCTCACTAGTTACAAAATTTAGCTTAAATGTATTAAATACCTAAATGTAAATCATAAACTAGGAAATTACTAGAATAAAATGATAAATGTTTTAGAATGTTGGAATGGGCAAGGATTTTATGAACAAGACCACAATAGCACAGGAAACAAAGCAAAAATAGACACATGGAATTACATTAAACTAAAAAGCTTCCACAAATTTCTACAAATTCTACAACCACTTTGTAAAATTAATATACACTAGTAAAAAGAATTAAGGACAAAACACTTAGAAGAAAACATACACTGACAATGAATCTGGCAATGATTTCTTAGATATATCAGATTCAAAGGCAAAGTTAGGTGTGGTGGTACATCCCAATGACCCTTAGGTTTACTTTTGATATTGTCCCCATATACCCTGAACGTTACCTTAATTCCTCTTCACTCCTTTTCTCTCCTCTGACTGTATTTTCAACTTTATTCAAGCTCACTGAGTCTTTCTTCCACTTGATCAGATCTGTTGTTGAGGTACTGTGTCCCTAAGTTCAGTGACTGCAACTTGTACTCTAGAATTTCTACTTAATTTTCAAAATTATTTTCAAACTCTGTTAAATTTTTCTGATGATTTTCTGAATCAGTGCTTTGTGTTCTCTTGACTTTCATTGACTTAATGGCCATTTTTAATTTTTGGTCTGAAAGACCTTATATCTCCATCTGAAGATCAGTCACAGTTATCTTGTTTGTTACAATTGGCGAGATCATGGCTCCCAGTATGATCTAGTCTTGTGGATGCATCTATGTCTTTGCCTCAAAGAAGTATTTATTTAAGTCTTTGGTGTCTAACACAGTCTGTCTTCTTAAGGTCATGTATGTCTGGGTCTTATGCAGATTGTTAAGAGTTCCTTTACTTAGGAACACTGTCTCTTTTTAGCACTGTCACCCTTAACCCAGATTTGCTGCAAGTCTGGAAAAGATTTTTAATTTGCAAGATGTCTGAGCTATTTGGGCCTAAAAGGAAAACCAAGGTTGCACTCAGACTGCATGGGAAGGCCAGGCTAGGTTCCTCTCCTGGAACAAGGTGATTTACTGTTATATAGCCTATCAAATATTCTGCTTCCCCAAGCCAAAATGAAAAGTCAAGAGTTACACATGCTGGTCAATGCTAGCCCCATCATACCTTTTGTCTCTTGGTTGGTCTCAGGAACTATAGCCTTACCGATACTGACAATGCTTTTAATGAGCTGGGGTAGGAATATGTTTTCTGTAAAGGAATCCACGATGTTGGGGAAGTTTGGCACCTCCCTGAACTCAGTTCAAGTCTAGAAATTGTGAGGTTGGGAAGACTTGGAACCTTTTTAGAGTGCTCTGTCACTAGGGGGAAGAAGTGTCTCAGTCAGAGGAATTCATCTTTTCTTATCATCCATTTGGGGTTTAAACACTGCTGCTGTGATCATTAACACACAGCTGTGATTGAGTCCCTGCTTACAATATTTTTGTGTATGTACAAATAGTAATTCAATTTTTTTTTAGAAACCACCAAGCTACTTTCTATGGCAGTTGTACCATTTTACATTCAACAAGCAGTGAGTGCACAAGGGTTCCAAATTCACCACCTCACTAACACTTGTGATTTTCAGTGGTTGATTTTTTTTATTTTATAATAACAATACTAACGAGTGAGATAGGATCTTATTGTGGTTTTGATTTGCATTCCCTCATGGTTAGTGTTTGACTATTTGTGCATCTCTTTTGAGATATGTCTATTCAAGTGCTTTAAACATTTTAAAAATTGAGTTATTTGGTTTTTGTTGTTGCTGAGTTATAGAAGTTTTAAATATATATACATATATATTCGGACCAGATATGTGCACAAATATTTTCTATTCTGTGAGCTATTTTTCACTGTTAATAGTGTTCTTTGGTACACAAAAGTTATTAATTTTCATGAAGTCCAATTTATTTTTTTCATTATACTTGCTGGTTTCTTTTTTTATCTTTGAGACAGGGTCTCAAGATGCTGATGTGTACCCAAAAAAAAAGCTTAGTAAAAAAAATGCACAAATTTAGAATAATATAGTACAGTAACTGTAGTATGTAATCCACATTCATTCTTTATATGAAGACTAAAAGGCAGAACTACAAAAAAGGATTCTAACTACAACATAATGGACAGGCAACAAAAAGATGAAAATTGTGACAGAGATTAAAAATGGAACCAGGCATGGTGGTGTACACTTGGGAGGCTGAGGCACCAGGATTGGGAGTTCAAGGCCAGAATGAGCTACACAGTGAGTTCCAGTACAACCTGAGCTACATAGTGATATACTATCTCCACAAAGAAAAAATAAATTTTAAATAGAGAGAAGGGAGTAGAACAAATGTGTTGAGTTTGCCACAACTTATGATAGATACACTAAAAGTAAAAAGTATGGAATCAAAGCATTACTAGAGAAAAATCCCATAACTACAAAGACAGCAAGAAATAAAGGAAATGATCTATAAAACAAATAAGAAAACGTTAGTAGTAAGTCCTTATTTATCATTAATTACCCTAAATTTAAATGAATTCTCCAATTAACAGACATATAGTCAATGAATGATTTTTTTTCAAAAACCCAGCTCTTTCTTGCCTTTGAGAAACTCAATTTACATAAGGATATGTATACTAAAGAGATGGGAAAAAGTCCATGCAAACAGAAACCAAAAAAAGAGAAGAAGCTATACTTGTGTCAAACAAAATAAACTTAAACTCAGAACTGCAAAAAGAAAGCTAGGCATGATGGTGCATGCTGGTAATCCCAGCACCTGGGAGGTGGAGATGGGAGAATCATAAATTCAATGCCAGTTTGGACTACATAGAAAAATTCTGTTTCTAAAAACTGTAAAAGAAGATAAAGGAAATTTTATAAAAGGGTTAACAGAAGAGGACAGCAGGGCGCCAGTGGCTCAAGCCAATAATCCCAGCTATTCAGGAGGCAGAGATCAGGAGGATCACAGTTCGAAGCCAACTTGCACAAACTGTTAGCAAGACCCTAATTTGAAAATACCCAACACAAAAAAGAGGCTGGTGGAGTGGCTCAAGTGGTAGAGCATCTGCCTAGCAAGAGTGAGGCCCTGAATTCAAATCCCAGTACCACCAAAAAAAAGAGGAGGATAAAGGAATTTCATATGTTTATGCACATAATATGGAACACATAAATATATAAAGCAAATATGAATAGGCCTAAAGGGAATATAGACAGCAAAGTAATAATTGTAGTCTTCAAAACCCCGATTTCAACAATGGACAGACCACCTATCCACACAGAAAAATCAACAAAGAAACTAGTGAATTAAACAACAGTAGGGCAAATGGACCTAACAGACACTTACAGAGAACACTTCATTCAATAGCTGAAAAATGCACATCCAGCACATGGAATATTATCCAGGATAGACTGCATCTTGGGTCAAAAATCCAGTATAAACAGATTTTAAAAAACAGAATCACATCAATTAATTTTTCTGACCATGAAGCAGTAGAACTAGAAAGCAATTAACAAGGAACAGTAGAAATCAAGGAAATACACGTAAGGTAAAGAGCATCCTACTGAAAAACCAATGGATCAATAAAGAAATTTAAAAGGAAGTATTAAAATTTCTTGATAAAAACAAAAATGGAAACACAACATAGCAAAATAAATGGAACATAGCAAAAGCAGTGCTAATAGTGAAGTTTATAGCACTAGACACATAAAAAAGGTAGGAAGATCTCAAATAAACAATTTATATTACATTCAATGAACTAGAGAAACCAGAATAAACTAAACCCAAAACCAGCAGGAGGAAAGAATAAAGAGCAGAGCAAAAACAAAGGCTAAATAAGTAATGTAAGACATCAATGAAATGAAGAGTTGGTTTTCTGAAAGGACAAACAAAATTTACAAACCCTTAAGCAGGCTAAGAAAAAAAAAGAAGATAAAAGACTCAACTAAAATCAGAGATGAAACCAATTTGGTGGCACACACCTGCAATCTGAACAATTGGGAAGCAAAGACAGGAGGATTGGAAGTTCAACACTAGCCTAGCTACAAAGCAAGTTCCAGGCCAGCATGGGCTACATAGTGAGATCTTCTCTCAAAAAAAACAGAGATGAAAAAGATAACATTACAACTGATACTACAGAAACACAAAGGATCATAAGAGACTATTACAAATAACTATAACTAATAAATTAGAAAACCCATAAGAAATGAACAAATTCTTGCATACATATTCCCTACCAAGATATGAGATGGAACCATAAAGACATAGAAAACTTGAGCAGACTAATAAGTAACAACAGTCAGAAGAAATACAAAGGTCTCCCAAAAAAAAAACTCCAAGACCCACTGGTTTCACTGCTGAATTCTATAAAACACAGAAAATTTCCAAGTTATTGCAAAAAAGTTGGAGAATTCTGTCAAATTTATTCTACAAGGCCAGCATCACCCTATTACCAAAACAACCACCCCCCCACACACAAATTAAAGTCTATATTGTTGAACATACATGAAAAAATTCTCAGCAAATGCTATCAAACAAAATCAACAGCATGCTAAGAAGATCACCATGATCAAGTGGGATTCATCCCAGAGATGCAAGGATGGTTTGATGAGGGCAAATGAATAAACTACAACAAAATATCACAGACAAAAGTCATCTGATTATTTCAACAGATGTACTAAAACTATTGATAAGAACCAACATTCCTTCACAATAAAATGCTGAACAAATTAAGTATTCAAAATACCGCCAATACAACAAAAATCAAAGAGAAAGGAGGAAACTTGAAAGTTTTCCTGTAAGATTGGGAAGAAGACAAAGACACACACTTTTGCCACATCGATTCAACAAAGTACTGTAGGTCCTACCCAGAACACTAGGCAGAAGAAAGAACTACTAAGCATGCATATTGGAAAAAATGATGCAACTTTGTCCCTATTTGCTGATGACATGATCATATATATAGAAAATCATAAAGATGTTATCAGAGAACTGTTAGAATAAAAAATGTAGTAAACTTGCAGGATACAAAATAAACTTATAAAAGTCAATAGTATTGTTGCAGGACACGGCGAGAGAAACAAAGTCACCGAGCCCATTTTTGCAGGAAGCAGGGAGTTTTTTACGCTAGTGGACTCAGGGGAGATAATTTCTCAAAGCGCTGAGCTCTGATCTGTGTCACTGGCTTGGTTAAATACAGAGAGTTTGCCCTTCATCTCCCTTTACTAATCCACGCTTTTACTATGTGGTTACAGTTGCCAGAAACTTTGCAAGGCTAGCAGGTAGCTGCAGTGTTACAGAGCTAGCAGAAAGCTGCTTGTAGACTCAACATGGGGAAACCAAGGTGAATACCAGACACAGTAAATCAGGGAAATAGCCAAGCTGGCCCCAACAGTAATGTCTACATGCCAAGAGTGAATTATCTGAACAAGAAATTAAGAAAGCAATCCTATTTATAATAGCTTAAAAAAAAAAAAGCCCTAGGAATACATTTGACTAAGGAGATGAAAAACTTCTATGGTCAAAGAAATCAAAGCGGACACAAATACATGAAAAGATATCCTATGACTGAGGAGTAGGAAAACCAACACTGCTATCACAGTACCCAAAGTTTGTCATTTTTCTGCTGGAGATCAAACCCAGTCCTCTCACATGCTAAGTGAGTGCTCCACTGAGATACATCCTTAGACCAGAATCCCAGCTACTTGAGAAGCAGGGGTAGGAGGATTGTAGCATAAGGTCAAACCCATGCAAAAGTGGGAGACCATATCTGAAAAATAAACTAAAAGCAAAAAGGGCTGGGGGTATGTCTTAATTGGTAAAGCACTTGCCTAAACAAGTACAATGCCCTGAATTTAAACCCCACCACCACACCAAGAAAAGACACTCAACATCATAAAATACCAGAAAATGTAAGCCATAGCCTCAACAAGATACCACTAAACACTCACAGAATGACTACATATTCCTTTAACTGACAGCAACTGAAGGGTCAACAATTCTGTGGTACAGCTGGAACACTTGTACACTACTGGCTGGAATATAAACTGCTAAAACCACTACTTTGGAAAATATTTTGACATCATCAACTTAAGTTGAATGAAGGCATACTTATAACACAGCAATTTGAACAAGATAGTAAAACGAGCACATGTAAAAAGTAATCATTTCTAATATGTTTCCTATTACATAGCTGCCATACAAAGTACAAAAATCTGGGTGTTGGCCTTCAAACAAGAAATTCATCATCTCAAAGTTCAGGAGGTAGATAGTTCAAAATCAAGTCAATGACAAAGCCAGGCTTCCTCTGCAATCTGCAGGGGAATCCTTCCTTGCTTCTTTGTAGCTTCTACTGATTTGCCAGCAATTTTTGGCATTCCTTGCCTTATAGATGCACTATTTCAATACTTCAACTTCCCATGGCATTCTCCTTTTGCCACTTCACCTGGCTTTCTTTTTATAAAGACACTGGTCATATCGGATAAGGAGCCCATCTCACTCCAGCATTACCTCTTCATAACTAATAACATCTGCAATAACTGTATTTCCAAAAAATGGACTTGAACATATACAGATTTTGTGGTCAGTGGTGGTGGTGGGGTACTTGAAATCTGTCTAACAAAGAGAATACTGTATTGCAAAGAACTGTTGTGAGGATTAAATAAAAAAAGAGTTATAAAGTTACTAGCAAAAAAAAAAAAGATAAACTACAGAAAAATGTTAATAGAAAAAGAATAGGGATAAAAGATACATATACAAATTCTTAATACTACACTTATAACTTTTCTATATGTCTGAAATTATGTCAAAATACAAAGCTAAAACAAAAATTTCACAGAAAAGCAAACATTTCATATAAGGAGAAAACAAACTGTTCTACCACTTTCATGAAACACTAGTTTTTACTACTTAATTAGCATTAAAAATGTAAATGACAATATTCAAGTGGTAAAAAATTCAAAGAATCTGGCACTTTCTTATTTTGCCATTTGAGTGATAATTAGTTCATACCTTCTGAGAAAAATAACTTGGTAATATAGGCTAAGAACAATAAAGACATTCAATAAAAATATACTCTATAATGACTCTACACTGGCATTCTATTCTAAAAAAAATGTATTATATACAAATGTATTTAACTGCAGCCTTATTCAAAATAATACAACCTGGAAAAAAAATCATATCACACACACAGAGCTTAAGAAACCTGAGTATAATCAGGAATTGTTCAATAACTAAAAGAGAAAAAAATCAAATAACATATAAAAGTAAATTCATCAAAATAACAGATTTCTCAACAGAAACCTTAAAAGCAAGAAGGGCATGGAGTAAAGTATTTTGAGCACTGAAATAAAACAATTTAAGTCCTAGGATACTCTATCAAGTAAAGCTATCATTCAAAATAGATGGAGGAATAAAATTCTTCCATGATAAATAAAAACTAAAACAATATATGACCACCAAACCACCACTACAAAAGATTCTGAAAAGAATCCTACACAAAGAGTATGAAAATAAACATAACCACGAAAGGACAGAAAATATTAAACCTCAAGAGAGGAACAGACAAGTACTCAGAGAGTAGCAAGAATTAGCTACACACACACAAATCTTTAAACAACAAAAATAACTAAATGGCAGGAATCACCATATACCTCTCAATAATAACACTGAGTGTTAATGGACTCAACTCCCCCATCAAAAGACACCGTTTAGCAAACTGGGTTAAAAAGGAAGACCCAACAATCTGTTGTTTTCAAGAAACCCACCTTACTGACAGAAAAAAAAAAGTGTCTTGGAATGAAAAGATGGAAGAAGATTTACCAAGCTAATGGCCATGAAAATAGGCAGGAATAGCAAAACTTACATCAGATAAAGGGAACTTCAAACCTAAATTAGTCAGAAGAGACAAAGAAGTTCACTTCATGCTAATAAAAGAAGCAATACAACAATAGGAAAGAACAACTAACTTATATGCATCCAATGTCAGTGAACCCAACTTCATTAAACATACACTAATGGACTTAAAAACACAAATAGACCCCAATATATTGGTAGTGGGAGACTTCAATACTCCTCTACCACAAATAATTAGGCTACCCAGAAAAAAAAAAATCAAGAAATTCTAGAATTAAATGACACAGATCTAATGACAGATCTAATATATAATGAACAGATCTAATGGACCTGACAGATATCCACAGAGTATTGCACACTGCAACAACACAATATACATTCTTCTCAGCAGCCCATGGAACTTTCTCCAAAATAGACCATATCTTGGGGCATAAAGCAAGTCTCAACAAATATAAGAAAACTGAAATAAGCCCGTGCATAAAACTGCTAATGAAACTAGGAATAGAAGGAATGTATGTCAACATAATAAAAACTGAAACCATTTACTCTAAAGTCAGGAACAAGACAAGGCTGTCCACTCTCTCCACTCCTATTCAACATAGTATTGGAATTCCTAGCCAGAGCAATAAGACAGGAAGAAGACATAAAAGGAATACACATAGGTAAGGAAAAGTCAAACTATCTCTATTCACAGACCACATGATCTTATACCAAAGATCCAAAAAACTCCTAGACACCACAAAGAGCTTCAGCAAAGTAGCAGGATACATAATCAACTTACAAAAATCAGTAGCCTTTCCATACACCAACAATGAACAGATTGAGAAAGAATATAGCAAAAAAAATTCCTTTTACAATAGCCTCAAAAAAAATCCAATAAGAATGTGAATGACCTCTAGAAAGAAAAACTACAAACCATTAAAGAAAGAAATCAAAGAAGACACAGACGATGAAATGATCTCCCATGCTCATCGATTGGTAGACTCAACATAGTAAAAATGGCTATACTACCAAAAGCAAAACCTACATGTTCGATGCAATTCCCACCAAAATCCCAATGATATTTATCACACAGATTGAATAATCAACCCTAGAGTTCATTTGGAAGCACAAATGACTGCAAACAGCTGGGCACTGGTGGTTCAGGCCTATAATCCTAGCTACTCAGGAGGCAGAGATCAGGAGGATAGTTCATGAGACCCTATCAAAAAACCCATCACAAAAATAGGGCTAGTGGAATGGCTCAAGGTAAAGGCCCTGAGTTCAAGCCTCAGTAATGAAAGACATAAAAAAAAAGATACGTTAATAGCCAAGGTACTACTGAGCAAAAACAACAACACTGGAGGTTGTTATATCACAATATTCAACTTCAAACTATACTACAGAACTATAGCAATAAAAACAGCATGGTACTAACACAAAAATCAGATATGAAGACCAGTGGAACAGAATAAAAAACCCAGATATGAAGACCACACAGGTACGCCCACCTAATTTCTGACAAAGGTGCCAAAAACATACGGTGGAGAAAAGACAGCTTCTTTAACTAATGTTGCTG
Organism: Castor canadensis; assembly: GCF_047511655.1. NCBI lineage: Eukaryota > Metazoa > Chordata > Mammalia > Rodentia > Castoridae > Castor > Castor canadensis. The sequence goes on along the minus strand of NC_133388.1, from coordinate 35,856,474 downwards.
GGGAAACAGGGTATCTGCCTGCAGAAAACTAAAACTAAATCCATGTCTTTCACCATGTACAAGTATCAACTCAAAGTGGACTGAGGATCTTAACATAAGACCTAAAACTTTGAAGCTAGTACAGGAAAGAGCAGGGAATACACTGGAAGCAACAGGCACAGGCAATGACTTCCTCATTAGAATTCAAATGGTTCAGCAACTATGAGAATGGATTGACAAATGAGACTACATGAAGTTAAAAAGCTCTTGCACAACAAAAGAAATGGTTTCTAAATTGAAGAGGCTGCCCACAGAATAGGGGAAAATCTTTGCCAGCTATACATCAGACAATGGACTGATAACCAAAATATACAGGGAACTAAAAAATTAAACTCCCAAAACATCAATGACCCAAAGAAGCAATGGTCAAATGAACTGAACAGTCTTTTCAAAGGACAAGTCCAAATAGCTAAAAAAAAAAAAAAAAAAAAAAAAAAAATGAAAGAATGCTCACCATCCCTGTCCATAAAGGAAATCCAAATCAAAACCACATTAAGATTCCAGCTCGCTCCTGTTACACTAGCTAAAATCAAGAACACAAATAACAACAAATGTTGACAAGGAAGCAGGGAAAAAGGAACCCTCATACACTGCTAGTGGGAATGTAAACTAGTACAACCACTCTGGAAAACAGTATGGAGGCTCCTCAAAAAACTAAAAATAGATGCGCCATACGATCCAGCAATAACACTCCTAGGAATATACCCAAAGGAATGTGAGTTAGAATTCAACAAAGGTACCTGCACACCCGTGTTTACTGCAGCACTATTCACAATAGCCAAGCTATGGAAACAGCCAAGATGCCCCACTACTAATGAATGGATTAAGAAAATGTGGAATTTATACACAATGAAATTTTATTTAGCCACAAAGAAGAATGAAATTTTGTCATTCTCAGGTAAATGGATAGAACTAGAACACACCATCTTAAGTGAAGTTAGCCAGGCTCAAAAGGCCAAAAAGCTGCATGTTCTCTCTCATATGTGGAATACAGACCTACAACAAATCCAGCAATATTATGAAATACTGATCACACTAAGGGGAGGTTAAATGTAAGAGGGATAGGGTAAAAGAAGGAAACTAGAAGATGAATATAGTTGATATACTCTTTATACAAGAATGACTATAGAAATCTTTTTTTAATGTTTTTTTATTATTCATATAAATATATATACAATGCTTGGGTCATTTCTCCCCCCTGCCCCCACCCCCTCCCTTGCCACCCACTCCACCTCCTCACTCTCCCCCTATGCTACCCAGCAGAAACTATTTTGCCCTTATTTCTAATTTTGTTGTAGACAGAGTATAAGCTATACTAGGAAGGAACAAGGGTTTTTGCAAGTTGAGATAAGGATAGCTATACAGGGCATTGACTCACATTGATTTCCTCTGTGTGTGTGTGTGTGTGTGTGTGTGTGTGTTACCTTCTAGGTTAATTCTTTTTGATCTAACCTTTTCTCTAGTTCCTGGTCCCCTTTTCCTATTGGCCTCAGTTGCTTTTAAGGTATCTACTTTAGTTTCTCTGCGTTGAGGGCAACAAATGCTAGCTAGTTTTTTAGGTGTCTTACCTATCCTCACCCTTCCCTTGTGTGCTCTCACTTTTATCATGTGCTCAAAGTCCAATCCCCTTGTTGTGTTTGCCCTTGATCTAATGTCCGCATATGAGGGAGAACATACGATTTTTGGTCTTTTGGGCCAGGCTAACCTCACTCAGAATGATGTTCTCCAATTCCATCCATTTACCAGCGAATGATAACATTTCGTTCTTCTTCATGGCTGCATAAAATTCCATTCTGTATAGATACCACATTTTCTTAATCCATTCGTCAGTGGTGGGACATCTTGGCTGTTTCCATAACTTGGCTATTGTGAATAGTGCCGCAATAAACATGGGTGTGCAGGTGCCTCTGGAGTAACCTGTGTCACAGTCTTCTTGGGTATATCCCCAAGAGTGGTATTACTGGATCAAATGGTAGATCATTATTTAGCTTTTTAAGTAGCCTCCAAATTTTTTTCCATAGTGGTTGTACTAGTTTACATTCCCACCAGCAGTGTAAGAGGGTTCCTTTTTCCCCACATCCTCACCAACACCTGTTGGTGGTGGTGTTGCTAATGATGACTATTCTAACAGGGGTGAGGTGGAATCTTAATGTGGTTTTAATTTGCATTTCCTTTATTGCTAGACATGGTGAGCATTTTTTCATGTGTTTTTTGGCCATTTGAATTCCTTCTTTTGAGAAAGTTCTGTTTAGTTCACTTGCCCATTTCTTTATTGGTTCATTAGTTTTGGGAGAATTTAGTTTTTAAGTTCCCTATATATTTTGGTTATCAGTCCTTTGTCTGATGTGTAGCTGGCAAATATTTTCTCCCACTCAGTGGGTTTTCTCTTCAGTTGAGAGACCATTTCTTTTGATGAACAGAACCTTTTTAGTTTTATGAAGTCCCATTTATCTATGCTATCTCTTAGTTGCTGTGCTGCTGAGGTTCCATTGAGAAAGTTCTTACCTATACCTACTAACTCCAGAGTATTTCCTACTCTTTCCTGTATCAACTTTAGAGTCTGTGGTCTGATATCAAGATCCTTGATCCATTTTGAGTTAATGTTGGTATAGAGTGATATACATGGATCTAGTTTCAGTTTTTTGCAGACTGCTAACCAGTTTTCCCAGCAGTTTTTGTTGAAGAGGCTGCTTTTTCTCCATCATATATTTTTAGCACCTTTGTCAAAGACAAGTTGGTTATAGTTGTGTGGCTTCATATCTGGGTCCTCTATTCTGTTCCACTGGTCTTCATGTCTGTTTTTGTGCCAGTACCATGCTGTTTTTATTGTTACTGCTTTGTAATATAGTTTGAAGTAAGGTATTGTGATACCTCCTGCATTGTTCTTTTGACTGAGTATTGCCTTGGCTATTCGTGGCCTCTTGTGTTTCCATATAAATTTAACGGGTAGGTTTTTCAATCTCTTTAGTGAATGTCATTGGAATTTTGATGGGAATTGCATTAAACATCTAGATCACTTTTGGGAGTATAGACATTTTTACTATGTTGATTCTACCAATCCATGAGCATGGGAGATCTCCCCACTTTCTATAGTCTTCCTCAATCTCTTTCTTCAGAAGTTTATAGTTTTCCTTGTAGAGCTCTTTCACATCTTTGTTAGGTTTACACCTAGGTATTTGATTTTTTTGAGGCTACTGTAAATGGAGTTGTTTTCATATATTCTTTCTCAGTTTGTTCATTATTAGTGTATAGAAATGCTAATGATTTTTTATGTTGATTTTATATCCTGCTACCTTGCTGTAGCTATTGATGGTGTCTAGGAGCTTCTGAGTAGAGTTTTTTGGGTCTTTAAGGTATAGGATCATGTTGTCTGCAAATAGGGATATTTTGACAGTGTCTTTACCTATTTGTATTCCTTTTATTCCTTCTTCTTGCCTAACTGCTCTGGCTAGGAATTCCAGTACTATGTTGAATAGGAGTGGAGATAAAGGGCATCCTTGTCTGGTTCCTGATTTTAGAGGGAATGGTTTCAGTTTTTCTCCATTAAGTATAATGCTGGCTGTAGGTTTGTCATATATAGCTTTTATAATGTTGAGGTACTTTCCTTCTATTCCTAGTTTTCTTAGAGCTTTTATCATGAATAATATAGAAATCTTAAACTGGCTAAAACCACCATATGAAAGAGATAAAGGTAGAACAAAGAAAATCAGAGAAAATAAAGCAATTGCAGTTTTAATACATATATACATGGAAATATCACGAGGAAACTCCCTGTGTAGCTATCTTTATCTCAAACAACAAGCAAAAAATACCAACTTTTTTCTTTTTTTCTACTACAAAATCAGAAAACAGGATGGCAGAACAGGAGGGTGAGAATGGTGGTGGTACCAGTAGGAGGGGGGAGGTGGTGGAGGAAAGAGGGTAGGATGGGAGGGTGACTAATGTGCAAAAAATGTACACACATGTATGTAAATGCAAACTATGCCAGGAATGGGGGAAACGGGAATAAAGGAGAGTGGTGGGGGGGGGTGAATTTAAGTATGATATATTTGATACACTGCAAGAACTTTTGTAAATGCCACAATGTACCCCCACCCAGCACAACAATAAAGAAAAAATAAAATAAAATAGATGTTCTATAAGAGCCAAGTATACAAAAGAAAATGATGACAATGATATGATAAAGTAAAAATATATGAACAGAATCATTACAAACTGTGGCTTAAAAACATAGTTTTCCTCTGTACAGAAAAAGAAAAAAAAATTATAACACTTGCAGAGGTTTTTCCATATTGTCAATAACTATTATTTTAATACAGAGGAATATGTAACTAATGTAAGAAAATATGCTTCATGATTACTATGTTCGCATTAATCCTTTCTGTCTTCAAATTGTATCTTAAAAGTTTCAGAGACAACAATAATGAGGAAAAAGCCATGATGAAGCAACATATACAAATACCTTTATTTTGTATTTAAAGATCTACACTGGCACATATGTGAGTAGGGGGTTTGCCCAAGTCTGGTAAAGGAAAGGTTACGAAAGATACATATGAAATATTCACATAGAAAGCATGGAAATCGGAGGATACAGCTTAAGTGGTAGAACACTTGCCTAACATGCATAAGGTCATGGGTTCAAACCCTATTACCAAAAAAAAAAAAAAAGATTCAGATGGGGATAACACTCTTTCTTAAAGAACAAGTACATTCCATGCAAATGGCAGGGTGTGACAAAGTGTATTCCAGTTCAAGAGCCTGTCAGAGCACTAAGGTATAATAATTGACAAGAGGAATCTTCCAAGCTTCTCCTTTGTTCAATACTCACTGAAGTCTCATGCGTTTTTCAGGAGGGCCTTTAGTGCTCACTGTCTGTTGGACACTCTTTGTGGTTTCCTTCTCCTCGGATTTTACAGTTTCTGGTGTAGGCTCTGTCTCTTTCTTTGTCTGCTCCACTAGACATTAAAATCCAATTTTTTTTATATGAATGAGAGTAAAGTATAAAATAAATTTAGACAATGGTTAAGATGAATAGTTCACTCTTTCAAATTCATCTCCAACTGCTTACAGCAAGATCTCTATTTCAGCTATTTCCTCAGGCAGAAACTCAGTTATAAACCTAGAAACCTATTATTAACTCAAGGAAATCTGTGATACTAGTCAAAAACACATGGCATTTAAATAACATACAAACAAGATATATAATTATTCTATTTGAGTTTCAATGACAGGTCAATAACTTTTCAATAATGAAGATAAAAACTACCTCAAGTCATGTTGGCTTCTATACACTCCCTCAATAGCTACTCATCGCACCCAAATTTAATTTTTAAATGCCAGTATCACTACCATACAAGTACCACCTGTTGACAATTCAGCAGTTCTCAAAGATTAGGAGTGACAAACCACATGAGAGAGTCTAGAAGGACAAAATGACCATAGCTTATCTCAAATGACGTTGTTAAGACATTAAACAGAGTGTTCGGTCTTATTTCAAGTTTAATAAGAATATTAGATAAACCATACCTGGGACAGGCTTTTCTCCAGACTTTTGCTATAATTAAAAAAACAGGAATGGGAGTGGGGAGGGAGAGAAAGAGGAAACAAAGAAAACAGGCTAGGTTACCAAAGTTTTCTTGATTTTCTAATTCTTATTAAAATGACAACTTCAACTGAATTGCCTTATAAATGACTTCATGAAGAAAAATTACTGTTCACGTACCATAAAAATTACTACTCATGGACAATAAAAATTAAGTTTGTCATTTTGTACTTCTTACCTCCCATTCCAAAAAAGATACAAATCTACAACTCGAATAGTCATTGATAAAAACCCTTGAACATCTAACCAAGTCCTCTGCCTCCAAACAAAGGCTATAATACTTTATAGAAGTAGTTAAGTAGAATCCAGTGAGAGAAAATAATGGAACTTTTCAAGACTCCATAGGCTTATTTGCTTAGAGGATACAAACTGTAAGAAAGGAGAATGAAGTGTAGATGAACCCTTTGACTTTTGGCAGGCATGTTCATTGAAAAGGAAAACAAGCTATCTTCCTATGATGACAGGTATGATGAATTTTCTATTGTAAATCAAAGTGCAAGAAAAAGTGATGGGGTCAGGAACAACGCCAGGACCTTCATTTTGTACAACTCTTTTACTTGATTAGGCAGCCATTTTTTCCTTGTCCCATTATTCAGGTTAAATGCTTTAAAATACTTTCTTCTTCCTCAAGGCTCACGACCCACTCCTTACTATCAGCCAAGGACACTCTGCATCCTATGTTTAAAGCAAAATGACAAGAATGAAAATGATGGTGGCCTAATGGCATCCATCCATTCCTACATCTCTAGAGAAGTGACGGGAGCAGCCAGAGAGAAGCTATCCTTCAAAGTGGTGATAGCAGGAAGGCCCTGAGGTTTCAGTAGCAGACAGAACCATATTTTGAAAAGGAAGGTGGAGGACTGGTAAAGTAGCTCAAGTAGTAGAGTGCCTGCTTAGCAAGCATGAGGCCCTGAGTTCAAATCCCAGTACCAGGGAAATAAATTAAAAAACCCAAAAAACCCAAGAAGTAGGAAAGCAAGATATTTCCAATAGTCTCCTGGGTACTCATTCCCTAGAGTACCTCAGCACCCAAATACAGAAGTAAGCTGATGAATGTTCTGAAGGTTGCTCAATGCAAACAAAACCCCTAACAACTATATTTCAATGAAAATCTGTTGCTTTTCCTGTATTTTAAATTTTAGTTACTAACACCTACTGTAATTCTAGGCCTAGAACCCTAGAATCACCCCTTATTGCCAACCTCTCCAAATCCAACCTCCAAATTTAAGCAATCCTAGATCCAAGATGGCAACTAGAATGCAGAAGCAGACAGCATGAGCTTGTAAATCAAAAATTTTGCTGAGATGCTGGAGCCACACTTGGCAGAAAAAAAAACACCAAGAGGAATCAGGGCTTCAACACCCTGAACCCCCAGCCTGTACAAAGCTTCTCCGCAGCACATTACACTGAGAAAACAGGAGGGCTCCCACACTGCCAGATGCCAGGTCCAAACCTGCTTGGGAGACATCCAGCAGACCAACAGATGAGCAAATAAGCGGCACACAGTATTCCCACAGCCACTCCTGGGATAAAACAGCATAGGACCCTGGACATATTGACCCCCAGACCCCCCAAAAGAATAAATAAACAAAATAATAATAATAATAATAATAATAATAAAAAACAAGGAGCTGAAAAGGAACATGCAGCAGAGAAGGCAGGGTGCCGTAAGCGTGCCGGAGAAGTGGGGAGGAGCAAGGAGCTGATCTCTGAGTGAATTTACAGTAAACAAAGACTGGCAAGGCAGACAGCCAACAGTGGGCAGGTGATAACCCACTGCCTGAAATAGGGCAGATAGTGGTCCACAAAGCTCCACAAAACTCACCTCCTAAGCCAGTGAGCAACATCCAAAGTCAAACAACATTGCAAAATTGAAAAACAATCAGCAAACCAGCATAACACGCTGACAGCAGGGAGCCAGCTGACAGATTACTGACCATGCCCCAGAGAAAGGGGGCGAGGCAAAGAAACAGGTCCCCAATAAACCATTACAGCGAAAACCCAACTCAAAAGCAGGATGGATGGTGGGCTACAGAGCTGATCTCTGGAACCTGAGGACAAGCCACACCTCACTGAGGGAGGAGCTGACTAAGCAGCTGCCACTGATAGATGGGAAAAAAAAACTGACAAGTCTCCCAAATCACCTGGCAAGACTAAGACAGAGCTTCTGCTTAAATACCAACACCAGGACTGGCTGCTGGAGGAGTAACACCAGAACTACTAAGACTGAAATTCTACTGTTCCTGAACCTGGAATTTTTTTGTGTTTGCTTTTTTCCCTGTTTGTCCACCATCTCTCCCTGTTGACGTCTTTGGTGCTCTTTTGTTGTTGTTGGTTTTTTGTTTTTGTTTTTCTTGCTTTGTTTTCTTAGTTCTACTATTGTAAGTTAACTAATACTAAATTACACACAGACCAGGAACAGAAACAGCACCAAGTGGAGCGATGGGAAGACAAAAAAGGGATGGAAACCATTCTCCCCCCAAAAAAGAAATTAATACAGGATTCAGAGGGAAGTGAAGAAAATGGATACCCAGTTCCAGACTCCAACAAAACAAACTATTTTAAGGAACCCAACAAACACCACAAAACACCCTGAAAGAAGAAATCCTGAAAGCAATCACTGAGAATTTCATGGAGATGTTACTAGACATGGTCAACCAAAACGTACAAGAGGCACTCAAGAAATTCCAAAAGAACAAAAATAAAGAATATGAGAAGACACAAAAACAAATAAAAGAACTCATAGGAGCCCTAAATAAACACCAAAGTGAAACAGAGAACACCATAAACAGAGAGATTATTGACAATATTAAAGAGGAAGTGGCCCATGATATGGAAAACCTCAGAAAAAGAAACAGAAATACAAAACACAATGGAAGGCCACTCCAGCAGACTACAATAAGCAGAAGACAGAATCTCAGAACTTGAAGATGAAATGGAAATTAAAGGAAAAACTGAAGACCTATTAGTCAAACACTCAAGACCTGTGAAAGGAATATGCAAGAACTCACCAACTCCATCAAAAGACCAAACCTGAGAATCATGGGCATTGAAGAAGAAGAAGAGGTGCAAGCAAAAGGAATTCGTAATATATTCAACAAAATAATAACAGAAAATTTCCCAAATGTAGAGAAACTATGCCCATTCAGGTACAGGAAGCCTCCAGGACACCAGACTTGACCAAACTAGAACTACCCCACGACATGTTATCATTAAAACAACAAGCACAGAGAATAGAGAAAGAATACTGAAGGCTATAAGAGAGAAAAAAACAAATAACATATGAAGGTAAACCCATCAAAATCACAGCAGATTTCTCATCAGAAACCTTAAAAGCAAGAAGAGCACGGAGTGAGGTTTTCCCAGGCACTGAATGAAAATAACTTCAACCCTAGGATACTCTACCAAGCAAAACTATTATTCAAAACAGATGGAGCAATAAAAAGCTTCCATGATAAGCAGAAACTAAAACAATATATGACCACTAAGCCACCACTACAAAAGATTCTCCAAGGAATTCTGCACACAGAAAGTGAAAGCAAACAAAGGATATGAAAGGAGAGCCAGTATCAAACTACAGGAGAAGAAAAGACAAGAAAGTAGAGTAACACTGATTCAGCTGCACATAATCAAACCCTTAAACAACAAAAACAACTAAGTGACAGGAATCACCACATACCTATCAGTCCTAACACTGAATGTTAACGGACTTAACTCTCCCGTTGAAAGATACAGTTTGGCAAACTGGATTAAAAGGAAGATCCAAGAACCTGTTGCTTACAGGAGACCCATCTCATTGACAGAAACAAGCACTGGCTTATGGTGAAAGGCTAGAAGAAGATTCACCAAGGCAATGGCCCCTGAAAACAGGCAGGAGTAGCAATATTTATCTCAGATAAAGAAGACTTCAAAGTTAGGTTGATCAAACAAGGTAAAGAAGGATATTCCATACTAATAAAAGAGGAAATACACCCAAATGAAATAACAATTATCTACCTATATGCACCCAATGTCAAAACACCCAATTTCATCAAACATACCCTGAAGGACCTAAAAGCATATATTAACTCCAACACAGCTGTAGTGGAAGACTTTAATACCCCATATCACCAATAGATAGGTCATCAAAACAAAAAAATCAATAAAGAAATTCTAGAACTAAATCACACCATAGATCAAATGGACCTAGCTGATGTCTACATTATATTTCATCCAATTTCCGCACAATATACAGTCTCTCAGCAGCACATGGAACCTTCTCCAAAATTGATCATACCTTAGGGCACAAAGCAAGCCTCAGCAAATATAAGAAAACAGAAATAATCCCATGCATTCAATCTGATCACAATGCATTAAACCTAGAACTCAACAACAAAAATAACAGTTATAAACATGCAAACAATTGGAAGCTGAACAACACATTGCTCAATAATCAATGGGTCATTGATGAAATAAAAGAGGAAATTAAAAGGTTCCTGGAAGTTAATGAAAATGAAAACACAACCTACTGGAACCTTTGGGACACAGCAAAGGCAGTCCTGAGAGGAAAGTTTATAGCCATGAGTGCATATATTAAAAGGACAGAAAGATCTCAAATAAATGACCTAATGATACAGCTCAAACTCCTAGAAAAACAAGAACAAGCAAATCCCAAAACAATCAGAAGGAGAGAAATTATAAAAATAAGGGCCAAAATGAATGAAATAGAAACAACAACAAAAATATACAAAGAATCAATGAAACAAAAAGCTGGTTCTTTGAAAAAATAAGTAAGATTGACAGATCCCTGGCAAACCTGACTAAAATGAGAAGAGAAAAATCCCTAATCAGTAAAACTAGAAATGCAAAAGGAGAGATAACAATAAACACCACGGAAATCCAGGAAATCATCAGAGACTACTTTGAGAACCTATATTCTAAGAAAATTGAGAATCTTGAAGAAATGGACAGATTTCTAGATATTTATGACCATCCAAAATTGAACCAAGAGGATATTAACCACCTGAATAGATCTGTAACACAAAACGAAATTGAAGCAGCAATAAAGAGTTTCCCAAAAAAAAGTCCAGGACCTTTAAAGGAGAACTAATACCAACCCTCCTTAAACTGTTCCACGAAATAGAAAGGAAAGAAACACTGCCTAACTCATTTTATGAAGCCAGTATTACACTCATCCCAAAACCAGACAAAAACACCTCCAAAAAGGAGAACTATAGGCCAATCTCCTTAATGAACATCGATGCAAAAATCTACAATAAAATAATGGCAAACCAAATCCAACAACACAACAGAAAGATCATTCACCAAGTCGGCTTCATCACAGGGATGCAGGGATGGTTCAACATATGCAAATCTATAAATGTAATACAGCACATTAATAGAAGCAAAGACAAAAACCACTTGATCATCTCAATAGATGCAGAAAAAGCCTTTGATAAGATCCAACACCACTTCATGATAAAAGCTCTAAGAAAACTAGGAATAGAAGGAATGTACCTCAACATTGTACAGGCTATATATGACAAACCTACAGCCAACATCATACTTAATGGTGAAAAACTGAAATCATTTCCCCTAAAATCAGGAACGAGACAAGAGTGCCCACTATCTCCACTCCTATTCAACACAGTACTGGAATTCTTAGCCAGAGCAATTAGGCAAGAAGAAGAAATAAAAGGTAAATAGTTAAAGAAACTGTCAAAATATCCCTATTTGCAGACAATATAATCCTATACCTTAAAGACCCTAGAAACTCTACCCAAAAACTCCCAGACACCATAAACAGCTATAGCAAGGTGGCAGGATACAAAATCAACTTACAAAAATCATTAGGTTTTCTATACACCAACAATGAACAAACTGAAGTGGAATATATCAGAACAATTTCATTTACAATAGCCTCAAAAAAAAATCAAATACCTAGGAGTAAATTTAACAAAGGATGTGAATGACCTCTACAAGGAGAACTACAAACCCCTGAAGAAAGAGATTGAGGAAGACTACAGAAGGTGGATAGATCTCCCATGCTCATGGATTGGTAGAATCAACATAGTAAAAATGGCTATACTACCAAAAGCAAGCTACATGTTTAATGCAATTCCCATCAAAATCCCAATGACATTCATTACAGAGATTTAAAAATCTACCCTAAAGTTCATTTGGAAACACAAGAGACCACAAATAGCCAAGGCAATGCTCAGCAAAAAGAGCAATGCTGGAGGTATCACAATACCCAACTTCAAACTACATTTACAGCAATAGCAATAAAAACAGCATGATAGTGGCACAAAAATAGACATGAAGACCAGTGGAACAGAATAGAGGACCCAGATATGAGTTCACACACCTTATTTTTGACCAAGGCCCCAAAAACACACAATGGAGAAAAAAACAGCCTCTTCAACAAATGTTTCTGGGAAAAATGGTTATCTGTCTGCAAAAAACTAAAACTAGATCCACGTTTATCACCTTATACTAGTATCAACTCAGAATGGATCAAGGACCTTAATATCAGACCCGAAACTCTTTTGCACAGGAAAGAGCAAGGAATACTCTGAAAGTGAGAGAACTACGCAAGGACTTCCTCAATAGAACCCAAGAAGCTCAGAAACTAAGAGAAACAATGGACAAATGGGACTTAATAAAATTAAAAAAACTTCTGCATAACAAAAGAAATGGTCTCTAAACTGAAGAGACCACCCACAGAGTGGGAGAAAGTATTTTGCCAGCTATACAAAGGACTGATAACCAGAATATACAGGATACTTAAAAAGCTGAAGTCTCCCAAAACCAATGAAAAAATTAAAAAATGGGCAATTGAACTAAACAGAACTTTCTCAAAGGAAGAAATTCAAATGTCCAAAAAACACATGAAAAAAATGCTGTCTCTAGCCATAAAAGAAATGCAAATCAAAACCACACTAAGAGTCCACCTCACCCATTAGAATAGCCAACACCAAAAACACTACCAACAACAGGTGTTGGCGAGGTTGTGGGGAAAAAGGAACCCTCGTACACTGCTGACAGGAATGCGAGCTAGTGTAACCACTCTGGAAAAAAATATGGAGGCTTCTTAAGAATCTAAACCTAGATCTGCCATATGATCCAGCAATCCCACTCCTGGGGATATACCCGAAGGAATGTGACACAGGTTACTCTAGAGGCACCTGCACACCCATGTTTATTGCAGTGCTACTCACAATAGCCAAGTTATGGAAACAGCCAAGAAGCCCCACTACAGATAAATGGATTAAGAAAATGTGGTACTTATACACAGTGCAGTTTACTCAGTGTAGAAGAATGAAATCTTACTATTCTCAAGTAAATGGATGGAACTGGAGAACATCATTCTGAGTGAGGTTAGCCAGGCTGAGATGATCAAAAATCGTATGTTCTCCCTCATATGCGGACTTTAGATGTAGGGCAAATACAGCAACGTTGTTGGACTTGGGTCACATGCTAAGGGGAAAGCACACACAGGAGGAATGGGGATAGGTAGAAAACCCAAAATTAAATTGTCTGATGTCCCCACTGCAGAGGAGCTAATACAGAAACCTTAAAGCAACAGAGGTCAATATGGGAACAGGATCAGGAACTAGTGAAAAAGGTCAGGTAGAGATGAATCAACTTGGGTTGTAACACACTTGTGTATGGAAGCAATGCTAGGAATCTCTCTATATAGCTATCCTTATCTCAACTAGCAAAAATGCTTTGTCTTTCTTATTATTGCCTATGTCTTCTCTTCAACAAAATTGGAGAAAAGGGCAGAATAGGTTCTGCCTGGAGCAAGGTGGGGGTGAGGGGAGAGTGAGGGGGCGGGGGAAGGGGTGAGAAATGACCCAAACAATGTATGCACATGTGAATAAATGAATAAAAATTTTTTTTAAAAAATCCTAACTCTGAAATAGCTCTTGAATCTGTTCTTCTCTTAGAGCCACAGAATAAATTCAGGCCTTCTTCAGTATAAGTTCCCTGACTTCAAACGTTGGTCCCCTAAGCATTCCCTATACTGTTTCAGTAATTTTCCAAAAATACAAAAGTGACCACAACAGTTCCCCTTATCCACAGAGGCTTCCTTCTAAGATCCCCAATGGATTCCTAAAATTGCAAATAGTGCCAATTCATAAATACGTTATGTTTTTTCCTATATACTGCTATGATAAAGTTTAATTTATAAATTACGAACAAAAGGGGATGAACAGTAAGTGACAATAAATAAAACAACTCTAACAATATAGTATAATAAAAAGTTATGCGAATGAGATTACTCTCCTTCTCAAAACACCTTATTGTATTGTACCTACCCTTCTTCTTAATGAAGTGAGAGAATATCTACTTGTCATGGTAAGTAATGATGCCTACATGACAAGATGAAGTGAAGTGAATAACATGGGCATTGTAACACATTAGGCTACTACGGATCTCCTGCCAATATGTCTCCTTAATCAACTTCTTCAGCTCTGCCAGAAAGAGGTTCTTCATTGGCAGACACAGCCTCCCCAGTAATTTTTATATTTTTTAATCCAAACCTAGTCCTGAATCTGTGTGATCATCCCTTACTTCCAGTAAATGGCTTAGTGTCTCTCATTTCAGGGATTCCCTTGCTTAAGTCTTTGTGTAGGCTCAATGTTTTCTGGTGCAACACATTGCTGTCAATCCAAACATGTTTACTGTTCATATCTCCACTCACAAATTTAATTTATTATCTTATACACTATAGTCATGATTTTTATAGTTCAAGGTGTGAACGCCAATCTGGAACAAATTTCTTTTAACTTTTCTCACAATTTCATGGATAGAAGATTCATTTTTACTACAGATTTTAGCAATAACATTTTATCATTTCTTTTTTTAAATTGATAACTTGCACCTTTTCACTAAAAGAAAGCACTTTACAGCTTCTCTTTGGCATAACAAAACTGTCAGCATCACTACTTTTGTACTTTGAAGCCATTATTAAGTAAAATAAGGGTTACTTGAATACAAGCACTGTGATACCAGGACAGTCATCTGATAGCCAAGACAGCTACTAAGTAACTAATGGATGAGTAGCATATAGAGCATGGATCACTAGACAAAGGGATGACTCATCCTAGGAGGGACACGCAGGATAGTACCAAACTTTACCATGTTACTTAGAACGCATGTAATTTAAAACTTACACATTTTTTTATTTCTGAATTGTTCACTTACTATTTCAGACCATGACTGACTGCCACTCAAACTACAGAGAATAAAACTACAGAAAAGGAGGGTTATTACACATTACCCCCTGTGACTGCTTTTAAACATCCAATAGGTCTCTAATGCCACGAGTAATATAAGTATCAGCTGGTCACTGAAAATGATCTTTGAGATAAGCGGAGGATATTCTAATACACTCCAAGAGAGTATGCACTTAATATATACATATATTTATATATGGGGGAGGGGGGTAGTTCAGAGGTACAGTATGTACCTAGCATTTGTGAGGCCCTGGGTTTGATCTCCAGCACCACCAAAAAATGTTATATATATTTACAAAATTTATCACTGATTTTGTTTGCCTCTATGATAGCTATTGTTTTGTTTGCAGTGTTGAAAATTGAACCCAGGACCTTGGGTAATAGCTATTGTTTTAATACTTCAAATAACTTTGAATGCAGATGGAAGCCTGCTATGTTTATGAGGGCAGTAATGGATTATAAGTTTAAATAGTTAAGAAAAACTAGCCTATAGGATCAAACCCAAACTTCTTTGCATAGCACACAAAATCCTCAATCTGACTTTAATCCATCTTTTAAGTCTTATCTTCCATTATTCTTCCTCTCCACAAATACTCTGAGAAAACTCTCAAAGGATTTTCAGAGCATATTCTAATACTTAAGTTTCTGATTTTACATGTTCTATTAACATTTTCTAGATTAGCATTGTTCAAAAATAAGCCTCAATGCAACTTATATATGTAATATTAAATTTTCTAGCCACGTTTTTAAAAGAAACACATGAATTTTATGTTTTAACAAAATATACCTAAAAGCAAAAATATTATTTTAATATCTAATCGGTATTTTCAAATTATTAAAAAACTTTTGGTACAAGTCTTTTAAATCCAGTTTATATTTTATAATTATGTCACAACTCAATCTGGACTAGCTGTGCTTCTAAGTCGAATAGTCACATGTATCTAGCAACTACTGTATCAGACAGCACAAGTCTAGAGTTCTTCCCTCAGGCAACTTAGTGTGTACTATATACCAACGAATCAGTATTATCAACCATATGTATGTCTTATGGTGGTTACTCATCTACTGACACAAAGCTGTAATTCATTTATTTATTTCTTCAATAGACACTGTTCCATCTTCAAGTACAATTTGTGAGATTTCTCTAAACTGGCTTTCTTATTCTCTGTTTCAAGTTCAGTCCTCTGCTCCCTTCACTATCACAAAACCATTCTAATAACATATTTCTCACTATCATAGAGTCAGGGACAGGGGAAGAGGAGGCCTGTTCTACAGTCATCTTAACTTATAATGTGAAAAGTCTAATTTAAAACAACCTTTGAAGATCCCTTAAATAGCTCCTAAGAACTCAGTATGTATGTTGATGAGTATATATAGTCCTGTAAAGATCCATAAGAACTGAGACTAACCATGAGAAAAACATATTCATATATTCTATCTCTTTACTTCACTTCAAAAGTTCATTTAACAGAACAGCAGGAGGATTTGCTATTGCTGTCACAACACCCACCACCCTAATCACACAGTGGAATTAAATAACTTAAACACCAATATGGTGTAACTCTACTATTAATCCTACTTCCCCCTTTTTTCATACCATACTTTCTACCACAAATGTTCTATTCTTTTTATTTCAAAAGTTTTAACTATTCCATCATTTAAGGAGCTTAGATACTTACATTATACTGGAAAGGCAACATGTAGAGTAGAAAATGCAAGTGTCATTTTCTAGTTTTGCAATCTTTTGAATAAGTGTTATCTATACGCAGACCTCAAGAATTTGCAAAAATCCAATTAAGGAACACAGAACAATATTAAATTCATTCCCTTTACTCATTCCTCCATTAAGACTTTTGAAACCTTCCCTCTGGTAATTTTTCATCTCGTGAGGAAAAAGCCAGTATTTTCAGGTCATACCTAAAAGAGCTCTCAATTAAAAGTAAATATGCACATCAGGAAAAAATATTAAATTAAAATTAACCACACATTCTTATTACCTGCACAAATTTGGGTGGAAATTTTTGTCTAAGGTCTATGAGTAAAGCATCCACACGCTGTCTCTGAAAAATAGAACTTGGTTCTTCTTTCCTTTTGGCTTTCGGTTTGACTTTATCTATTAAAATATGAAATCCAAATCAATATATTACATAATCAGTCTCATATTTTATAAATCTTTATCCATTATGAACATATTAAGCTTCATTACTTTTGGTGGTACTGGGGTTTGAATTCAGGGCCTCAGGCTTGCTAAGCATGTACTCTACCACTTGAGTCATTCCCCCAGCATTAAGCTTCATTATTTTTAATGACTGCTATACCAAGACAATTCCCCAAATAAGCTAAACAGAGCATATAAAAAGAAGTGCTCTAACTCTTTTTCCCAAATGATGTTAAATTCTAACATCTAAAAGGCTGAGCTGGGCATAATAGCTTAAGCTGTAATCCTAACAATTTGGGAGTTCAAAATAGGGACGACCACAGTTAGAGGCCAGCCAAGGCAAAAAGAATGACAGACACCCCACCTTCTCCATCTCAACCAATGGTTGAGTGCAGTGGTGCACACCTGTCACCCCAACTACTCAGGGAAGCACAAATAGTATGATTATGGTCAAGGCCAGCTCACGCATAAAGCGAGACACTATCTCAAAACTAGCCAATGCAAAAACCCCCTATACCACTTAACAGATTAAATAAATAACTGATATACATATCTTTTAAAGATACTTCAATTTCAGTATATGATATGGATACATAAGAGTTTTAAGGCTAAAGTTTTTCATAACTGCCTAAATCACAATTCAGATTATTAGTGTGAAAATTACTTTTGAGTATTTTAATTGTATTAAATGATGTTTTCCCATAAAACCTAATAGGAACAAAAAGTGGGTTTCAGAAACTGAAGCTACTATGCTCAATTATAAAGACTGTAATTCACTAAACAAAAACCTGAAGGAAAGAGAAATTCTGAAGTTATTCGCATATATAGGAGCAAAGGAAGTAGTTGGAGAATTGTCTCTAAATTAAGGGGTTCCTGCAAAGTGTTATTCCACTCCATTAGGTGAGGGAAAAATAGCCCTTGGGGCCACCTTTATTTAACTAAGGCGAACTTCCCTACATCAAACATTGTTGCCTACACCTACTATTAAGAATTAAAATAGGACCAGGCACAGTGATTCATGCCTATAGTCTCAGCTACTTGGGTGGTGGTAATCAAGAGGATCAAAATTTGAGACCAGCTCAGGGAAAAAGTTAGCTAGATCCCATCTTAAGCAGTAAGTCAGCCATAATGGTGTGTCCCAGTAAAGCTAGCTACACAGGAGTAGGTAGATGGATCACAGTCCAAGGCCAGCCCAGGCAAAAACACAAGACTGTATCCAAAAAATAACTCAAGCAAAATAGAGATAGGGCTGTGGCTCAAGTGGTAGAATGCCTGCCTAGCAAGTACACAGTCCAGAGTTCAAACTGCAGCATCACCAAAAATAGCTAAGTCAGAAGAACTGTGTCTGAAAGACCATTCCACAGGTCTAAATTCTATATAAAGGTTACCTTTGCCATAATAATTTGTACTGACTTGCTACTATCAGAGAAGGAAATAGAAAGTATAGAAATACTGCTATAGAAACATTTCTGGTTGCAATTTTTCTGGCAAAACACAGTGAAAAACAGTGGTAGATTAAGAGCCATGGGGAACAGAAGACCTGGTGCCACAAAAGGTGATAACATAGAAGGATCAGAAACAGCCTGGCCACCTGGAGAAAGGGCTGTAAGAGCAACTTCTCATCTACCCCTCTTTGAAAACTAAAGGAATAAAGGGTTGCAAATTCCAAATGACTGAACACTTAGGTAAGTTGGAAGTGTCCTTCCTTTTCTTCACCACTGTTTCTCCTCTTTATACTCCAAATATTTTAAGATTTTATAAAGGTGACTTGAATCACCTTTATAAAAATTACCAGTTACTTAACAGATGAAACTTATCTCTTCCTATGTGAAAGCTATTACTACTATACCTATTTACATGAATCACAGCTACAATGATATTATCGTCTTATGAAAAAGTAAAACACATCAAAAAACATCAACAGCCTTCTTCCTAAAGAAAATGGCTTCATCCCCAAAGGATCAAAAGCCATTTTAGAGGGCTGAGGATGTAGCTCAGTGGTAGAGCACTTGTACAGTAAGAAAAGGCCCTGGGTTGAATCCCCATTACCACAAACACACACAAAACATTTTAGGAGGGTCTAGGTACTCTACCTACCCTGTTCTTCATGATCTTTGAAGTGCCACCAATATCCTTTGGAAGGATGGTATCGACAGTATGACATAGCTTCATCAAAAGCTGACTGAATACCATGCACTGCAGTAAGCTTGTAAAAAAGAAAACAAATATTCAATTTCTCATTTGGTCAACCAAAACTTCTAAAGTAAATACAACATAACACATATGCAAAGATAGTACTTTCCTGTTTTTCAGAATCTAAATTATTATGTAATTTGGAGTTCTTCAATCATCCTCCAGGGTTTGGTCCAAGAACCCCAGATACTAAAACCCATAGATGCTCAAATCCCTTATATAAAATAACGTAGCATTTGCATATAACCTACACACATTCTCCAATATACTTTAAATCATTTACAGATTACTTATGAGACCTAATGTAAGGTAAATACTATGTAAATAGTTGTTATACTGTACTGCTCAGGGAATAATGGTAAGAAACTCTGAACATGTTCAGTACAGGTGCAATTTGTTTTTTCTGAGTATTTTCAATCCATAGTAGTTAAATCCATGGATGTGGAACCCATGAATAACGAAGGCTAACTGTACATGTTAACATTGACTTGGTCCACAGTAAACAATTCTGAAGACATTCTAGTAATCAACATTTTATATCATTTTACACAAGGGAAAAGAGCTCTGGTTTGATTCTTGGAAGCAGGGTATCTCAATAAAAGTTTTCTTTAATGTTTAAAGAATGTGAGGACACTTACCACTCTGGAGTTTATAACTGATCCCAAGTCTGGTGCCTGATAGATCACTCCAGCAATGATATAGTAATCAGCTAGTGGGATAACTACAGCAGCAGGAACAAAAATTTGGTTATGAACACATCTCTAAATATAAACTGCTAAACAGATTTTCTTAAAAATAACAAGCAAGAGATTCCAAGATGGCAACTAGAGAGAGGAAGCAGAAAGTATGCTTCCTAAAATAAAATCTTGGAGAGACGCTGGAGACACAACCTGGTAGGAAAAACCACTGAGAAGACGGAAAACTTTGACTCTTCCACACCCCCAGCCCATGCATACCATCCCCACTTCATGTTAAACGGAGAAACCAGGAGGGCTTCTGCCACCGCCAGACGCCAGCTCCAAGGCCACTTGGGAAGACGCAGACCACAAGGTGAGCTAAGCGGCATTCGGTACTCCCACAGACAACCTTGAGCCAGATCAGCATAGCCCCCTGGACAGACCGACCACCACCCAGGGAAAAAAGAGAAAAAAAAAAACAAACTGAATAAACAACAACAACAACAAACACAAGTAGCAAAGAGGGCGGAGCGCCCTCAGCCCCGAAGACGGTTGGGTGGGGGGGAGGGGAAATCCCTCACAGAACTGTAAATAAACAAGCTGGCCGGAGAAGGGAAGAGTGGAGGCACCTTCCCAGGAAACTTGGAGCAGGAAAGCTTGTAAAAGTGGCAATGGGAGGAAAACTCCACTGGAGAGGGGGGAAGGGCCACTTCCCACATGAACTGTAAATAAACATGCCAGCTGGAGAAGGCATGTGTAGTGACACCTACCCCAATGTGCTTGGAAAGGGAAAGCTTGTTAACAGTGGCAGTTCTGCCCAGGAGAACTCTAAGAAAACAAAGCCTGAGGGGCTAGGTGAGTGTTAAGCTGACTCCTGAGATCTGCATAAATAAAGCCTCCAGCAACAGCTGGCTGACAGTAGCGGGCAGGGGAGCCGCAGCCTCAGATAGACATTCACAAAGCTATCTCCAGACTTTTTTTTTTTCTTTCTTCCTTTGATGAGACAACAACCAATCTACACCTGCATGCTGAAAAACTTACTGACACTATATTGCATTTGAACTTGGGACACCTTGTTGTGTTTTGATTTTTTTTTGGTTTTTTTCCCCTTTGATGAGATGACAGAACTACTTCTGAGACACCATCTCCAGGATTGGAAGCTGAGGGACTAACACCAAAATTATTAAGTCTGAAACTTTATTGCATTTGAACTTGGAGATTTTTTTTTATTTTAATCCTCTCTCTGTCTCTCTAATGCCTGTTTAGCTTACTGTTGATTAGTACACTATCTCTCCCTGATTATATCTTTGAAACTTTTTTTGTTTGTTTGTTTTGGCTTTTTTTTTTTTACTTATTTGTTTTTCCCTTTTTCTTTACCTTCTTTGCTTTCCCTCTCTTCTCACCCTTCCATTCTAAATATCACCATTGTTATTATTAAGAGCTAGAAAATACTTAATTGCACACAGTACAGGGACAGTAACAATACCAAGGACAATGATGGGAAGACAGAAAAAACAGGGAAACCAGTTTCCCCACAGCAAAAAATTAGTACAAGAACCAGAGGGAAATAAAGAAAACACACTCAGAACCAGACTCTAACAAAATGAAGATAAACTATGCCAAAGAACCCAATGAAGTCGACAAGAATAATTTGAAAGAAGAAATCCTACAGGTAATCAATGAGAATTTTATAGAGATGATACTGGATATGGTCAACCAAAATGTACAGGAGACGCTCAAGAAATTCCAAAACAACAAAAATAGAGAATTTGAGAAAGCACAAGAAGAAATTAAAGAAACTATTGAAGCACTGTAAAAACACCAAAGTGAAACAAAGAACACAATTAATAAAGAGATAAATGAACTCAGGGTGAAAATAGAATACACTAAAGAGGAAACCACCCAGGATACGGAAAACCTCAGAAAAAAGAACGAAACAGAAATGCAAAACAAAATAGAAGGATGATCCAACAGAATACAACAAGCAGAACACAGAATCTCAGAACTCGAAGATGAAATGGTAATTAAAGGAAAAACTGAAGAACTATTAGTTAAACAACTCAAGACCTGTGAAAAGAAAATGCAAGAACTCATTGACTCCATTAAGGACCAAACCTGAGAATCACAGGCATTGAAGAAGGAGAAGAGGTGCAAGCAAAGGGAATGCACAATATACTCAACAAAATAATAACAAAAAATTTCCCAAATATAGAGAAATATATGCCCATACAGATGCAAGAGGCCTCCAGAACACCAAACACACCAGACCAAAATAGAACTACCCCACAGCATATTATCATTAAAACACAAAGTACAGAGACCCGAGAGAGAATACTGAAGCCTGTAAGAGAGAAAAAAACAAGTAACATACAAAGGTAAACCCATCAAACTCACAGCAAACTTCTCAACAGAAATATTAAAAGCAAGAAGAGCTAGGGTGAGATCTTCCAGGCACTGAATGAAAACAACTTCAACCCTAGGATACTCAACCCAGCAAAACTATCATTCAAAATAGATGGAGCAATAAAAGTCTT
Source organism: Castor canadensis (assembly GCF_047511655.1). Taxonomy (NCBI): domain Eukaryota; kingdom Metazoa; phylum Chordata; class Mammalia; order Rodentia; family Castoridae; genus Castor; species Castor canadensis. The sequence goes on along the minus strand of NC_133388.1, from coordinate 35,834,047 downwards.
CCATGATAAGCAGAAACTAAAACAATATGTGACCACAAAGCCACCACTATAAAAGATTCTTCAAGGGATTCTGCACACAGAAAGTGAAACCCAACATAACTATGAAAGGACAGGCAGCACCAAACTACAGGAAAAGAAAAAGCAAGAAAGTACACAGTAACCTCAATCTAGGTACACATAATCAAACCTTCAAACAACTGAGACAACTAAATGACAGGAATCACCATATACTTATCAGTACTAACACTTAATGTTAATGGACTTAATTCCCCCATCAAAAGGCACCATTTGATGAAATGGATTAAAAAGTAAGATCCAACAATTTGTTGGAGACCCATCTTACCAACAGAAATAAGCCTAGGCTTAGGATGAAAGGCTGGAAGAAGATTTACCAAGCCCATGGCCCCCGAAAAAAAGGCAGGAGTAGCAATACTTATCTCTGACAAACTAGACTTCAAACCTACATTGATCAAATGAGATAAAGAAGGACATTCCATACTAATAAAAGGGGAAATAGACCAAAAGAAAATAACCATTATCAACCTATATACACCCAATGTCAATGCACCCAATTTCATCAAACATACCCTGAAGGACCTAAAAGCATATATTAACTCCAACACAGTGGTTGTGGGAGACTTTAACACCCCATTATGATCAATAGATAGGTCATCCAAACAAAAACTCAATAAAGAAATCCTAGATCTAAAATATACAATAGATCAAATGGACCTACTTGACGTCTACAGAACATTCAACCAACTTCTACACAATGTACATTCTTCACAGCAGCCCATGGAACCTTCTCCAATATAGACCATATCATAGGAAAGCAAGCCTCAGCAAATATAAGAAAATAGAAATTATACCATGCATTCTATCTGATCACAATGCAATAAACCTAGAACTCAACGACAAAAATAAAGACCAAAAACATACAAACAGCTGGAAACTGAGTAACTCATTGCTTAATGAACAATGGGTCATTGATGAAATAAAAGAGGAAATTAAAAGGTTCCTGGAAGTCAATGAAAATGAAAACACAACCTACCGGAACCTTTGGGATATAGCAAAGGCAGTCCTGAGAGGAAAGTTTATAGCCATGAGTACATATATTAAAAAGACTGAAAGACCTCAAATCAATGACTTAATGATACATCTCAAACTCCTAGAAAAACAAGAACAAGCAAATCCCAACACAAACAGGAGAGAATAAAAATAAGAGCTGAAATCAATGTACTAGAAACTAAAAAAACCATACAAAGAATTTATGAAACAAAAAGTTGGTTCTTTGAAAAAGTAAACAAGATTGACAGCCCCCTGGCAAACCTGACTAAAATGAGGAAGGAAAAAACCCAAATTAGTAGAATCAGGAATGCAAAAGGGGAGATAACAACAAACACCATGGAAGTCCAGGAAATCATCAGACTACTTCAAGAACCTATATTCAAATAAATTCAAAAATCTTAAAAGAAATGGCAGATTTCTAGATACATATGATCATCCAAAACTGAACCAAGAGGAAATTAATTAATCACCTGAATAGATCTATAACACAAAATGAAATTAAAGCAGCAATCAAAAGTCTCCCTAAAAAGAAAAGTCCAGGACCTGATGGATTCTCTGCTGAATTCTATCTGACTTTTAAAGAAGAACTGATACCAACAACCCTCCTTAAACTGTCCCACCAAATAGAAAGGGAAGGAAAACTGCCTAACACATTTTATGAAGCCAGTATTACACTTATCTCAAAACCAGGCAAAGATACCTCCAAAAAGGAGAACTATAGGCCAATACTCTTAATGAACACTGATGTAAAAATCCTCAATAAAATAATGGCAAACCGAATTCAACAACACATCAAAAAGATCATTCACCACAACCGAGTAAGCTTCATCCCAGGAATGCAGGCGTGGTTCAACATACGAAAATCAATAAACATAATAAACCACATTAACAGAAGCAAAGACAAAAACCACTTGATCATCTCAATAGATGCAGAAAAAGCCTTTGATAAGATCCAACATCATTTCATGATAAAAGCTCTAAGAAAACTAGGAATAGAAGGAAAGTACCTCAACATTATAAAAGCTATATGTGACAAACCACCTACAGCCAGCATTATACTTAATGATGAAAAATTGAAACCATTCCCTCTAAAATCAGGAACTAGACAAGGATGCCCACTATCTCCACTCCTATTCAACATAGTACTGGAATTCCTAGCCAGAGCATTTAGGCAAGAAGAAGGAATAAAAGGAATACAAATAGGTAAAGAAACTGTCAAAATATCCCTATTTGCAGACAATATGATCCTATACCTTAAAGACCCAAAAAACTCTACTCAAAAGCTCCTAGATACCATCAATAGCTATAGCAAGGTAACAGGATATAAAATCAACATAGAAAAATCATTAGCATTTCTATACACTAATAATGAACAAACTGAGAAAGAATATATGAAAACAATTCCATTTACAATAGCCTCAAAAAAAAAAACGAAATACCTAGGTGTAAACCTAACAAAAGATGTGAATGACCTTTACAAAGAAAATATAAACTTCTGAAGAAAGAGATTGAGGAAGACTATAGAAAGTGGAGAGATCTCCCATGCTCATGGATTGGTAGAATCAACATAGTAAAAATATCTATATTCCCAAAAGTAATCTACATGTTTAATGCAATTCCCATCAAAATCCCAATGACATTCAATAAAGAGATTGAAAAATCTACCGTTAAATTTATATGGAAACACAAGAGGCCACAAATAGCCAAGGCAATACTCAGTAAAAAGAACAATGCTGGAGGTATCACAATACCCGACTTCAAACTATATTACAAAGCAGTAACAATAAAAACAGCATAGTACTGGCACAAAAACAGACCAGTGGAACAGAATAGAGGACCCAGATATGAAGCCACACAACTACAATCAACTTGTCTTTGAAAAAGGCACTAAAAATACACAATGGCAAAAAGACAGCCTCTTCAACAAAAACTGCTGGGAAAACTGGTTAGCAGTCTGCCAAAAACTGAAATTAGATCCATGTTTATCACACTATACCAATAGTAACTCAAAATGGATCAAGGATCTTAATATCAGACCCCAAACTCTAAAGCTGGTACAAGAAAGAGTAGGAAATACTCTGGAATTAATACGTATAGGCAAGAACTTTCTCAATGGAATCCCAGCAGCACAGCAACTAAGAGATAGCATAGATAAATGGGACTTCATAAAACTAAAACGCTTCTGCTCAAAAAAAGAAATGGTCTCTCAACTGAAGAGACCACCCACAGAGTGAGAGAAAATATTTGCCAGCTACACATCAAAGTACTGATAACCAAAATATACAGGGAAACTGTATATAAAACTAAAATTCGCCCAAAATTAATGAACCTATAAAGAAATGGGCAAGTGAACTAAACAGAACTTTCTCAAAAGAAGGAATTCAAATGGCCAAAAAAACACATGAAAAAATGCTCACCATCTCTAGCAATAAAGGAAATGCAAATTAAAGCCACACTAAGATTCCACCTCACCCCTGTTAGAATAGCCATCATTAGCAACATCACTAACAACAGGTGTTGGCGAGGATGCGGGGGCGGGGGGGAAGGAATGCTCTTACACCGCTGGTGGCAATGTAAACTTAGTACAACCACTCTGGAAAAAAATTTGGAGGCTTCTTAAAAATCTAAACATTGATCTACCATATGATCCAGCAATGCCTCTCTTGGGGATGTACCGAAAAGACTGTGACACAGGTTACTCCAAAGGCACCTGCACACCCATGTTTATTGCAGCACTATTCACAATAGCCAAGTTATGGAAACAGCCAAGATGTCCCACCACTGATGAATGGATTAAGAAAATGTGGTATCTATACAGAATGGAATTTTATGCAGCCATGGTGAAGAACGAAATGTATCATTCGCAGGTAAATGGATGGAATTGGAGAACATGATTCTGAGTGAGGTTAGCCTGGCCCAAAAGACCAAAAATCGTATGTTCTCCCTCATATGCGGACATGAGATCAAGGGAAAACACAACAAGGGGATTGGACTTTGATCACATGATAAAGCGAGAGCACACAAGGGAGGTATAAGGATAGATAAGACACCCAAAAAACTCGATAGCATTGTTGCCCTCAACACAGAGAAACTAAAGCAGATACCTTAAAATCAACTGAGGCCAATAGGAGAAGGGGACCAGGAACTAGAGAAAAGGTTAGTTCAAGAAGAATTAACCTACAAGGTAACACACGTGTCCAGGAAATTAATGAATGTCAACTCCCTGTATAACTATCCTTTTCTCAACTAGCAAAAACCCTTGTTCCTTCCTATTATTGCTTCTACTCTCTCTTCAACAAAATTAGAGATAAGGGCAGAATAGTTTCTGCCGGATAGCAAGGGGTAAGGGGGGGGTAAGGAAGGGAGCGGGGAGGGAGTAAGGGAGGGGTAGGAGAAGGGGGGGAGAAATGACCCAAACATTGCATGCACATATTAATAAAATAAAAATTAAAAAAAAAGTAACAACCAATAGGGCTGGGGATGTAGCTTAGTGCTTAAGTGTACATACATGCCTGGCATGTATGAGGCCGTGGGCTTGAATCCTAGTATGTGACATCATGACATTTTCCCATATTAAACCTTAAGAGAAGGTTTGGTAATTCCTTTTTTTTTTTGTAAATAAAGTTATACTGGAAAACAGCCACACCCACTCATTTATATATTACCTGCAGCTACTTTGGCAACAGTTGAGTAGTTAGGCCCAAAAGGTCTAAAGAATTTACTTTCCTTCACAGAAAAAGTATGCCAACTCTTAACTCAAGAGCAGTGTTTCTCAAACTTTAATGCACATCTAAATTACACCTAATCATTCTGGAGCTTGTTAAAATGAGATTCTTAAGGGGTAGGCATAGTACTTTTCAAACAAGTTCCCAAGTGGTGCTAATGGTATTATTAGTCAATCAAACTTTGGGGAGTAAGTCCTTATAGCCAGAGAGACTTGAAGCCCAGGGTGAAGATATCTGATGCACTAAATTTGCCTCTGAGTTCCAGGGCTGAGTTCTACGGAATACAACAGCTACTACTGAGTCTGGAGCCATCTTGTATAGCTTTTATACCCTGAATCCTCTCACACGGTCTTGCCTTTCTTCAAAGGTTCTCTTTTCTCTGGGAAGAGACTCTAGATCTTTCATTTTGAAACTAAATTTGGATTCTGGAAACACAACTTGTTCAGCAATTCATTCTCTAAAATCAATACCAGAGTAACATTTACTCCTAAATATCTTAATGTGGGCATCTAGTTGAGAGATGTAGCTGGCACAACACTACCTGGCTTCTCTACCTTGAATCATCTCTTTAGTGTGATTTTTTTCCCAAAGTTCTGTTTGATTCCAAGGTGTGTTAAAGTTCTGGCCGTCTTCAGAATAGGTGTTGATTTAAAACCAAATCTAGATTCATTACTCTTTAATGTTATTTCTTAAACAAGTTTCCATTTGGTAGTAAAACCCAAGTAAGAGTTTTGATTGAAGGTATCTTTGAGAATATTCAACTGACCCTTATGAATGTGATATAATTGCACTGCCATGTATTTTACAACAGAATTAACTCCGTGACTGAAATGAGAAGAAAACTTCCTTGGGATGCTTAAGGTTCTGTGGGATTCCTACAACTGTGCTCACAGTCAGAGGTAACTGCTCTGATAGTTAGAGCTTAGGGAGCTGTCCTTGGGCATGTTGCAAAAGTCTGGGTGTCTAAGCATATCACTAGTGGAACTTCACTTCTGAAATATTTCCTTGGCTTCTGAAATATTTTCTATACCTGCTACACCAGCTGGCTCAGCCAAGATGTACAAACAATGGAAGTGGACACAGGATTCCCAGTGATATCCATCTGGGAATCTGAAATTCCAGTGGGCAGAGGACGCCTACATCACCAGTTCTCAATAAAAATCGTGGTCTCAGGGTATCAAATGGGCTTTCCTAAGCAGACAGACACGTATGGCTGCTTGTCTGCTGAATGGCCAGCATACTTTGTGTGGTTCCTCACAGGAAGGAAAGCACAGGCAACTTGTATGTGGATTCCTATAGACCCCACCCAGTATGTCTTTTTCCATTACTAATCTGGCTGTATATTCTCACTGTGTAGCATAATAAATTTTAGTTATGAGTACAATGACAGGCTGATTCTAATGAGTCCACCTGACAAAGGACTGAATATGTATGTGATCTGATGGACCCTGAAAACAGAACTCAATCCCCCAAAAATGAGAATATTTAGGTCAGAAAGTAAATAAATTGTGGCATTTTAAGATGAAAACAATGCCTATAATTTATACATTTACCTTGAGTAGGGGACTGCCGCTGTTGCTTTCGAATGATGAAAAGAATGGGCTCTTGAGCATGTAAAAGGATGTATTCAACTCCAACCATCTGACTGAAACAGACAAACATCCAAAGATCTATGAATGCTCATAACAATTTTGTAGGGCATTCAAATTACTAAATAAATTGTGGCAATACTGTAAATAGGATTAAAAATGTCTATGTTTGGTGTTAAAACCTGGCTGCTGAGTAAAACTATTTTCTTTCTATGTAGATGGTACATAGATAAAGTATTACTTGGTTTTTGGACAAAAACAAAATTTCTCTACAAAAATTCGTCGTGAATTTAAATCTGAGTATTTTCAATCACGAAAGTACACTGAAGAGTGTCTATTTCAAGAAGCCAATCAAAATACCATTATACTCCCTGACCAAGACCTATAATAAATATACATAAGGTATAAAAATAGACATGAAAACCCAATTATATATTCTACCCAAATGGAAAATATCCAAAGCTTTATCTTATCCCAACGTATTTTTTGACCAGATTATGTTTAAAAGCAACAATAAGTTGTCTTAACAGCTATTAATATTTACTTCATAACAACAATTTAAAATACACCATAGAAATTTAATTTCACAAAACCCACTCCATCTTCAATATTTAGGTGACAAATGATAAATTATGTAGCTATTTCAGAAATTTTTTTAATAGTAAGAAATTCTTAATTATTTAGCATCCTAGAGTCTAAAGAATCTTTTGTGTATGTTGAGTCAAAATTTCCTGTATTATAATGCAAAGGAAAGCCTACTATAAACCAGACTATAAGACATTAAATTAGATTTAAAGAGGTGATAATTATGGTTGTCTGGTTGACAGCAGTTGCATTGCTAAAAATCATTCATCAAAGCAACATCTAAACCTCAGTTCTATTTTAAAGGGATTTATGAAATTATATAGAAAAGACAAGTGACTACTAATAATCTCCTTGCATGTTAAATTTGGACAAACACAAACAGAACTAGTTTTTTTTCCAAAAGTTCTACTTTGTACTTCATGATCTACAACTCACAAGAACTATTCACTACAAAATCTCTAGGTGACAAAGATGCTACCTTTTTATAATAACTTACTTCAAGTGCTCTAATGTTAGCCTCTGCATTTTGACCACTTCATTATTACATGTCCTATCATAAAAAGGATTACTTCTTTCTGAAAAGTAATCCAGGACACTGCCACTGTTCAAAATGGGGATCCAAGAGCTGTCAACCCAAGAGATTCCCAGCAGATTATCTATAAAAAAGAAAAAATGATAAAGGATTAGAAAGAAACCAATCCAACAAATATCTATTATGCACATAATGTAGTAGGCACTATGACTATAAGAATGACATAGATTCTAACCTACATACTCTCACTATCTAACAGAAGAGAGATATACACAAGAAAACAGTGGCAACACAATATAATAAGTAGTATGATGAAGGTAAGGATAAATGAGATATGAGAGCATGGAATGGAAATGATTTTTCATATAGGTAGGAAATAGATTTTTGCACTGTATGTTAAAAAACAGAGATTCACCATGGAGAAAAAAAAAGATAAAGTAATTCTAAGCACTTAGTACTCATATACAAAAGTATGAAAATATAAAATAAATTATATGCTTAGATTATAATTTGATTAGGTAAAGAAATGCTAAGATTTGAGATCTAGAAAGAGCTTTCTAAAGATTGGAAATCCTGAGTTTTTATGTTGAAAACTAATTAAAAATTTTTCAAAGCATCCATAACCAGCAGTTTAATCTCTCAATTAGGGACAAATAAGGTATCATTATAAATAAGAAGATAATGACATAAAAGTTAAGGAGCAAAGAGCAAGTAAAATTCCCTTATTATTGCAACACTGTTTCATATTTCAGAGCTGAATTCAATCTTAATTTAAAAGATATGGTAGAGGTGGGCATGTTGGTGCACACACACAATCCCAGCACTCAGGAGGCAGAGGCAGAAGGATCATGAGTTCAAAGCCAGCATAGGCTACAAAAGAACCTGTCTCAAAAAAAAAAGGTAAATAAATACCTTTAATTTATAAGCTTTTATTGTAAACAATACTAGGTTTAAGTTATAAACATCAAAACATTTATATACTAGTTAAAAGGCTTCAGCCTCTCCTATATTGCAAGTACTTATGACATCTTTGAAAAAGTCAGACCTAATTCAAGGTGACAAGCCGTTCTAAACAAAATGAATCAAAGGAGAAAGTTATTTTAAAAAGTAAAAACACAAAATGTGCTTTATGTGCTCTAAAATAAAGACACAAACAGATAAAGTATGTCAATGACCAAAGTAATGAGATACCATTCATACAGTTCATCATACATGGGTCATGCTATAGCCAAATACACAACAGACTAGAAAATACATTTTTGAGAATGAGATATTATTTCTGTTGAAAAGCAAATAAAGATAATTGTTACCTTCACCTTTAAATTCTACAGCCCAATTATTAACAGGTTTACGGCAGAACCACTTAAGGCATTTCTCTTTAATTTCCTTAGGAAATTGACGTTTTTTCCTAAAAATGTTGTCGTTATATTTCTGTGCATTGCCATTGCCTTCAACCAGGCCATCATCATTTTATGCACATACCTATTAACTCTTCTGAGATTCTGGTAAGTAAAATGAGCCCTACATGCTACCCAAGATCAAGAAGCAATTAAGGGGTTGCATCTCCATATACTGACTAATTCAACAAATATTTCATTACCTCTACAGTTCAGCTGTGAAAAAGAACATCGCTGCCCTCAGTTATGTTAGACAGAGGTATTACAGACTCAAAATAAAAATTACAATAAAAGATGTAGGGACTTCTGCCTAGCGAACCATGGAGTATAATGTCAAGAACAGGCTAAATCCACAGCCATCTCTACCCAAAGGCAGTCCCTTCACCCTGATAAAACAGCCCCAATATTGCTGCAGAGATATGTGCGTTCAACGGTGCTCCAGGGCTAAGTGCTCAAAGCTCAGAGCCGCTTCTAACTCCGCGTCAATGCCTTTAAGACATCGTCAGAAACGGGGAAATTCGGCACATTTTAGCCAAATTAGAGCCTTAGGTCGTCGGAAGAAACCTTTCAGAAGTTGAGAGACCTAACAAGAGGATCTACGGACAGCTATAAACCCTCAAGCCAATTCACAACCAGGGGCAGGGGAGCATAATTACCTCGGATATCCACCGCCGCCATAATTCCAAAAACACTTACAGGTCCTCCCTTCCGGCGCAGGGTAATGACGACCGCGGGTTGAAAGTAAGGATGGGTGGTGAAGAGGGTCAAAAATGTGAACTGCAAGCGCGAAGCAGTCGCAAGAACGTACGAAAGCGGTAGAGCTAGAAAAGAGATGAGTGGATTAGGAGATGGGAGAAAGACTGGAACTAAAGGGGCGTGGCTATGAGCAGCGGGGAGCTGAGGGGCGGGGCGGGGAGCTGAGGGGCGGGGCGGGGAGGTGGGAGGAGGACTGGAAGGGGCGGGGCGGGCGCGGCAAGGCAGGCTCTCCGGAGCGGGAAGAGGCTGGAAGGAGAGGGCAGTGCCAAAGAAAGGCGAAGGCGAAGGGGTAGGGGGTCCACTACTGGATTAAAAAGTAGAATTCCTACAGGCAAACACATTGAGCGGAGTTCATCTCCCTGGTCAAAAATGACAGATTTGCCAAAATGACAAATTGTAATACTGCAGAGCTGGAAGTTGAGAAGGTCTCTAACTTTAAAAGCTTCTGCGTCATCCTGGCGTGGTGGTACACGTCTGTAATCCCAGCACTCAGGAGACTGAAGCAGGAGGATCATGAGTTCAAAACCAGTCTGGGCTACATAGGGAGACCCTTCGCAAACTAAGTAAATAGGTAAATAAATAAGTATGACTGTGTATTCAACGAATTTAGGAGCTACTGGCTCTTCTATTTTTCACCCTGTCTCAAATGAGGACAGGATTTAGCAGAAAGAATTTGAGAGGTTTTTTTCTTCTTTTTGGAGGTATTGGGATTTGAACTCAAGGCCCTGTGCTTACTAGGCTGGTGCTCTACCACTTCAGACATGCCCCACCTTCAGTCACTGGCTTCCCTGTAACTAAAAACCCATTAAAAACTTAAACCAATTAACAACCTAAACCAAAGCTGGTTGTCGATGGCTCATACCTATAATCCTAGCTACTCAGAAGGCAGAGATCACAAGGATTGAGGTTTGAGGCCAGCCCAGGCAAATAGTTTGAGAGACCCCCATCTCCAAAATAACCAAAGTGAAATGGATTGAAGGTGTGTATAAGTGGTAGAGTACCTATTTTGTGAGTATGAAACCCTAAGTTCAAATCACAGCCCCACCCAAAAAAATGGAAACCTAAATCAAATTAAAACAACAAAATCACAAGACAGAAAGTGCTTCTGAAGTAAACTATGAACAAAATTAAAAGGAATGCCCAGTGTAATGGCCTAATGTCTGCATTCCAGGTGGTCTGGGAACAGGTAGCAAGACTTCAGACATGAAATGATCCTGTGGTATGGGGAAGGCATAGAAAGCCTCAGAAAAATCCCAAAGCTCCTAGGTGACTATGCAAAAGCAAAATGGAGATATCTGCAAATGACACAGAGACTGAAAGACCCAAAAAGCTGAAGGAGGAGTGGGGCTGGGTACCTATATCATATCCTTCTGCTAAACTAGGAACTAGGAAGACTCTCCCAGAATTTAACCATGACTCAGGACCAAAAAAGGAGGACTATTAATTTAATTGGGATTTTCCACCTCATAGATGGGTAATTCAAATGTTTAAAAATCTCAGTGTAATAAAAGCATATTGCTTGTACTTCAATTTTATGCCTGAAACGGTACGTATAAAATAAGGGTCCCAACACATGTAGTACCTACACCTAGCATGGTTTTGAAAGAGAGAATTTTCCAAGAGGAAACGTCAAGCCTTTTGTTTTACTGATATTGTTTCCTTGTGTTTTTACAAGGAGAGACAATTAGGAAGAATTGTGACTGCACAGGGCCTGTGGATAATAAAACACATGGTAAACATGATAAACCAGACCTGGGTATTCAACCATTTACCTTATAGTCAATGGAAGAAATGTGACCAAGATAGTTTGGGAAGATTATTTGAGGAGGACTCAGAGGGGTTTATAAGACTCAACACAGAGAGTGCATATAGGTCATTGCAAACTAAACAAGGTCTACAGTAAAACAAAGGAAGTGGTAGAGAGAAAAGAGAAAGGATTTCAGATGTTTAGGAGATAGAATCAAAAGGCAATTAGTGATTAATAGGTGAGCCTGGTGAGGGAGAGTGAGGAATTAAAAATAAGTCTTGAGATACTGACTTATATGACCAGGCATTATTAATCAGATGAGGAATAACAAGTAACAAGTAGATGAAAAAGTGGATAATGACTTATTTTTAACATGACTATATTGTACATGAACATAGTCAGCAGGACATCCTATAGATCAGGGTTTGCACTAGTGACATTTGGGGCCAGATAACTATTTGCTGGAGGTGGGAAGAGCTGTCCTGTTATTTACATTGTCCCTGACAGGGTGTCTTCCATATCGTAAGTGCCAAACAATGTTTGTTGAAGGAATAAATACATGCATTGTGACAGGAAGGCAGGGAGGGGGAAAGGAGATAATGAGTGCTACAGTGAAAGAGAAAAAACAGATTTGGGGAATGTTACCTGGGTGAGACCAGAGAAAGGTCACCTTGCCTCAGAAGTTAAAGTGGCCAATGAAATAGCATGTGACCATGTATGGGACAAGCTGTACCCCCCATTTCTGTTACCTGCTCTAAATGGTATATAAGGAAAGCCCCCTTTGTTCTCAGGGCTCAGCCTTTGGACTCAAGTCTGCTGAGTTGCTGCCGGCCTGCTTAATAAACTTGCTTCCAGAAAGCTTTGGTGCCCTCTCTCTCTCTCTGAGCCCTCCTGCAACATTTCTGGGGTGCTCGTCTGTGGGGAGCCGACAGGTGTATTGAATAAGCTGCATGTTTGAGTTTGGCACAGCCCCAAACCACAGAAGAGAACAAGTATAGTTATGCCCAGTAAAATTGCACACTTGATTGGCACAGCCTCAGTTGCAGAAATGGGCAAGATGCAGTACAGCTGTTTTTTCCTTTAATGTTTACATTTGGAGAGAAGCTGTCAGAGGTTCCTCCTGTTCTGGAGGCTCATGGTGTCACGCCCCCTCCCCCAAGAATTGCCTCTCCACCTCGTGTTCCTACTGTATATAATAAATGCACTGGAGGTGGGGGTGCTGGTGTGTCTCCATCTGAGCACTCAGCCTACCTGGCCCCAGCTTTATGTATGTTTGGTCTTTTGTCTTTTTGTCTTTTCTACATCTCCCATTGCCCTCAGTTAGGTTTCTAGGACAAGCTTGTGTGGGATGTGAGACTTGTCCAGGATTCAGAGAGTGGTGTTTTCACCTCCTTGTCACCATCTTAGCATCCCTGGCCTGCCAGGAGAGCTGCCCCTGCCAGGTGCCACCAGACTATGTTGATCTGAGGGAACCTCTCTCCCAGAGAGCCAAGGGGGTGAGTTCCAGTTGTACAAAGGAACCTGGAAAGGCTCAGAAACCAACTTGGGAGCCCCGCTCATCAGACTGGTTAGAACCAGGGTTTCAATTCAGGCCTGCCTGAGGAGGCAGAAGGGGAGTCTGATCAATTCCCAAGGACATCCAAGTAACCTCCTTTGGGGGTGGAACTGTGTCTTTCAGTTTCAGGGAGTGGGGTGGAAGTACTGTGCTGTGTGAAAGTGTGAACCTGAGACGTAGGCTGGTTACAAACTGACTGTGGAGTCCCAAACTGCGGGTCCATGGCAAACTCATATGGTCTAGGGTGAGCCTTAACAGGACCTCTGATCTGGGGCTTATACAGACTCACTATGGTCAAGAGACACCTAAACCCCCATGTGGGGAGTGACTGGAGACAGAAGAGTAAGTGGTATTATTTGTTTTCTCCTGTGTGCTGGAGAGGAGGACCCCTTACCTCTTCTCCACAGCCCTCATTCCTTCCATCTCTGTCTCTGTCTTGACATCTGGCAAATTGGAGGAATGGGAGGAGGTCAGAGTAAGAATACCCCCCTAGAATGCATGCTTAAGAACTTTAAGAGGGGATTTAATGGAGATTACAGGGTCAAGCTGACTCCTGGCAAGCTTAGGACCTTCTGTGAAATAGACTGGCCTGCTTTTGGTGTAGGATGGCCCTTGGAGGGGTCATTCAATAAAGTCACAGTCAATAGAGTTTTTGTAGTGGTTGTAGGGGAACTTGGACTCCTAGATCAAGTTCCTTATATTGATTGCTGGCAGGATGCAGACCTCAGTTGGCCCATGTGGACAAAGCTCCACCTAGAGGAGTCATGTAGGGTCATGGTAGCCAGGGTGGCATCAGCTTCCAAGTGCGGGGAAAAATGTAAAAAGCTGGAGAAACCCATATTAACAGGGACCCCAAAGGGACCCCGTTTGCTTATGTGCCACTGTACCCACCTTTGCCACCGCCATCCACTTCTTAACCTCTACCCTCAGAAGGGGAAGCAGCATCAGACAGGGAAGCCCCAGCAGCAAATACACCTACAAGGCTGAGCCCAGGAGTCCTTGAGACTGCAACACCACCACTTTCCTCAGGCCCCATGAACCTCCTGCTCACTCCAAGCCCACCAGTCCTCACTCCACAGCTCCCTGTGAGACTGACCCCTAGGTTGAACCAGGAACATTTGAACAGTCCCAGTATGGACCTAGCCTCTCCCCTGTAACTCACCACCCTGCAGAAGCCCCTGAGAGAGGTCCAGGGCCAAATATATTATGACCAGCATCGTCAAATACAAGAAGAAAGGCAAATATTTGTCTACCAGCCCTTCACCACCACAGATCTCCTTAATTGGAAGCACCATACCCCCTCCTTTATGGAAAAGCCTCAGGTCCTGATTGATCTAATGCAGTCCATCATCCAAACTTATAAGTCCACCTGGACAGACTGTCGACAGCTTCTTCTGACTCTGTTTAATACTGAGGAGTGATGCCGTATGACCTTGGTGGCTCTAAAGTGGCTTGAAGACCATGCCCCTGTGGACACTCTAAATGCTCAAGCCTATGCTCAGGAGGACCCCCACTGGGACCCTAATGATGACTGAAATTACCAGCGACTTGAGCAGTATCAGGAGGCATTATTAGGAGGCATGAAGGAAGGAGGAAAAAAAGCCATGAATATGAGTCAGACTACAGAAATCTACCAAGGGCCGGATGAGAACCCCAGTCAGTTTTACAAGCCTTCCGCCTGTACACCCCTTTCAACCCAGAAGCAGCTGAAAACCAGAGGATGATTAATGCAGCCTTTGTTAGCCAGGCCCAGGGGGATGTAGGCAAAAATTGCAAAAGCTTGAGGGGTTTGCTGGTATAAACACCAGCCAGCTTCTAGAGGTGGCCACAAGTAATTGTCAATTGAGATCAGGAGGCCAAGCGGGAGGCCAATGAGAGATGAAAAGGAAGGTGGACCTCCTTGCTGTGGCCCTCCTCTTGCTGCAGACAGGCAGTCCCAGTGTGCAGGCCATGGCAGAGGAAGAGGCAATCCCCATGGATGGCGACAGCACCCCTGGAATGGCTTCACCCTAGAGAGGAAGTAAGGTGGGACCAGTGTGTGTACTGTCATCAAGAAGGACACTGGAAAAATGAATGTTCCCAATGGCCCAGGAACCCCCAAAAGGCTCCTCCAACCAAAGGCAGAGGCTAAGTTGTTGAAGGAAAGTATCAGCCTGCTCGGGGAGAAGAGACCCCTGGGAAGATGACATCATTAGACTGGCCACTTTTGAGGATTGTGAAGACTAGGACAGACCAGGCTCCATTCTACTGGGCCCCATGAGCCAATGGTCTGAATGAAGATAGGGGGGCCATCCTGTTGACCTAATGGTGGACACTACCATGACCCATTCAGTTGTAATACAACCTGTGGACCCTCTCTTACAGAGACATGCAGTCACTGTCAGGCCATGGGAGATCAGACTCACTGTCCCTTTCTCATATCCAGAAAATGCAATCTTGGAAAGCATGAAGTAAGACATGAGTTCCTTTACCTTCCTGAATGCCCTGTGGCCTTGATGGGCAGAGATTTTTTGTGCTAACTAAGGGCACAGATAACCTTTGATTCTGATGGCACAGCGACTTCAAAGCTGAGAGGACCTGAAGCCAAGATTCTGACCCTCATGTTTGCACAGGAGGAGGAATCGTGACTCTATGCCTCTAAAAAAGAAATTCCTGAGACAACCTTAAAGGGAGTTCCTGAACCTCCCTTTAAGATTCGAGGAGTATGGACTGGTTTGGAACATACCTCCAGTGGTGGTAGAATTAAAACTGGGAGCCATCCCTGTTCGCCAGAGGCAATACTACATTCCTTGCAAGGCCCAGATTGCGATCCAAAAGCATCATGACAGACTCCTGAAGAATGGGATCCTTTGGTCTTGTCAGTCTCCCTGGAACAACCCTGAATGCCTGTCCAAAAACTAGGGACTGAAGACTTTAAGCCAGTTCAGGACCTCTATGCAGTTAACTCAGCAACTGCTACCTTACACCCTGTAGTCCCAAACCCATACAAGCTTTTGTGCCTTATCCCAGTTGAGGCAAAATTCTTTACCTGTCTCAATCTTAAGGAAACATTTTTCTGCATCTGTGTGGCCCCACAGAGCCAACACAGCTGTGGAGAGTGGAGTAGGAGAAGCTTATGAGGACATTAGCACAGTTGTGCCCAATGTTCTGCAGGCTGATTTTGGCACAGCCCCAGCCACAGAATAGGGTGAGAATAAAATGCAGAGCAGCTGCTTTTCCGAAGATGTTTATGTCAAATAATCTGTAGGCTGAGATATGGCACAGCCCCAGGCACAGAAGAGAGTGAAATGGCAAGATGTAGCTCAGCTGCTTTTCCTAAGTTGTTTACATTCAGAGAAGCAGCAATGCAGGTTTCTCCTGTTACGATGTCATGTCCCTCCCTGAGAACTGCTGCTCCACCCTGTTTACCACTGGATATAAAAGACTTGCTGAAGGAGAATGCGGGGCTTTTGGCTTTTTGATGGGGAAGGCTTTTTTGGATGTGGGAGGCTTTTGGAAGGGAAGATTGCTGGAGGGAGATTACTGAAGGGAAAAGAACTGCTGAAGGAGAACTGCTATGGGACAGTGCAAGTCTGCACTGAGAACTTTATACATAGGCTTTTTAAAAGCTAAACTAAAGAAAAGCTACAGAGAACATGGGACAGTGCAAGTCTAGGGGCAAAAACCTTAAGAGAGATTATGCTAAAGAACAGCTAAGAGAAAACATAGGACAGAGCAAATCTAAGGAAAGAGACCTTAAAGAACAGAAGAGAAGACTTTAAAAGCAAGGTTTTAAGGAAACACTTTAGAAGCAAGGTTTTAAAGAATTGTAAAAGAGTACAGCCTTAAAGAAAAAAGATAGAGAAAAGAAGAAGAGTAAATGAAGAGAGTAATAGAGAAAAGAAGCAATGAGGCTGTTGTGCGTCTCCATCCAAGCACCCAGCACACCTGGCCCTAACTTTCTGTCTGTCTGTCTATCCTGTATCCTTTCTGCATCTCCTGTCACTGCCCAGTTAGATTCAGTAGAAACAGGTGAGAGAAAGCTTGCTTCACCCATCTTTGACTTCCAATGGAACAATTCTAGTACTGGAGAAAAGGGACAATTGACTTGGACTTGGTTGCCACAAGTCTTCAAAAACTCCCACTATCTTTGGGACTGCCTTGGCATCTGACCTAAAGGCTTTCTCAGACAACAGCCTGGCTGCACACTCTTCCAGTATGTAGACGACCTTCTGTTGGCTAGACCAACTCAGGAGGCTTGTATGGAAGAAACTCACCTTCTTCTCTCCCTTCTGTGGAAGACAGGATATATGGTTTCCTGAAAGAAAGCTCAGATTTGCCAGGATACTGTCAAATACCTCGGGTTTCACCTGTCACAAGAACAACATAGACTGGGTCCTGAGAGGAAGCAGGCTGTTTGCTCCATTCCAAACCTCAAGACCCATCGACAGATTAGAGAATTTCTAGGAGCTGCAGGTTTCTGCCAGACCTGGATCCCCAATTACTCTCTCTTAACAAAACCCCTTTATGAAGCCACAAAGGCAGGAGAGTGGGAACCCATGGTATGGGGAGAGGAGCAAGAAAAGGCCTTTAAAGAAATTAAGAGGGTACTCACAAATGCCCCTGCTCTGGGCTTGCCAGGTGTGATGAAGCCCTTCTTCCTATATGTGTATGAAAGACTGGAGACAGCTGTAAGAGTCTTGACCCAGCTGCTAGGTTTCTGGCACCACCCAGTGGCCTATTTATCAAAACAACTTGATGCAGTTTCCCCAGGGTGGCTGCCCTGCCTGAATACCCTGGCAGCCACTGCCATCTTGGTGGCTGAAGCAGACAAACTTACTTTGGAACAAGAACTCACAGTCAGAGTTCCACATTCTGTTTTGACTCTCATAGAATATAAAAGAAATTATTGGTTAACAAACTCCCGGGTGGTCAAATATCAAAGCATGTTACGTGAAAACCCATCTATCCAGCTAGAGGTTGTTAAGACTCTAAGCCCAGCCACCCTATTACAGACTGATTCAGGCTCCACCGGAGCATGACTGTTTAAAGGTTATAGATGAGGTGTTCTCCAGCAGGCCAGACTTGACTGACCAGCCTATTAGTAGTCATCCAGATGTAGAGTATTTCACAGATGGCAAGCTTTGTCCAGGAAGACACACATTTTGCCAGATATGCAGTAGTGACTCTGGATGCTGTCATTGAAGCATGACCTCTGCCAGTCGGGACCTCTGCACAAAAGCCTGAGCTTATTGCTCTCATGCAGGTACTCTAGCTCACTGCAGGAGTGCAAGTAAATATCTATACTGACTCTTAAAATGCCTTCACTACCATTCATGTCCATGGAGCCCTATATAAAGAAAGGGGGCTCATTAACTCGAGAGGAAATTGTGTTAAATATGGACAAGAAATCCTGGAATTACTAGAAGCTGTATGACCTCCTAAGTGAGTAGTGGTCATGCACTGCTGAGGGCATCAGAAGGGGGAGAGAATAGCTATTCGGGGAAACTGAAAGGCTGATAGGGAAGCCAAGCAAGCAGCCCTCACAGGAGGACAAACCTTGGACTCACCGACAGCTGCCTTGTTCCTGTGGCCTTTATCTGAATGGGACCCACATTACACTTCACAAGAACAGGCTTGGCTTGAGACTGAAGGAGGACATTTTCTACCAGAAGGATGGTGGAAATATACTGATGGCCACATTGCCATACCTGAGTCACTGACAGTTCCGTGAAGGAACTCACTCAGGGCAGACAGCTCTTGAGATCACTTGGTCCAGCATTTTTATGTTCCCAAGCTCTCCAGCATAAGACAGCATGTGAGAGGTATAGTTTGTGTGCCAAAAACAACCACCAACAAGGCCAGGAGCACCACCCCAGATGCAAAGTGTTGGAGGAACTCCTTTTGAAAACATGATTGTGGACTTCACTGAGAAGCCATGGGCCAGAGGATGTAAATATTTGCTGATGTTTGTCTGCACCTTCTCAGGATGGGTGGAAGCCTTCTCCACTCAGACTGAGAAAGGCTGAGAAGTTACCAGGTACCTGTTTTAGGAGCTCATCCCTCAATTTGGAATACCTGTGTCTATTGGGTTGGACAATGGGCCAGCTTTTGTGGCTGAGGTGGTACAGTTGGTGGCTAAGGGATTAAGAATAACTTGGAAGCTGCACACGGCCCTACTACCCCCAGAGTTGAGAGAAAGTAGAACGTATGAACAGAACTCTAAAATTGCAATTGGGAAAACTATGCCAGGAGACCCACCTACAATGGGATCAATTACTGCCCATAGCCTTGCTCAGGATTAGTTCACACCCCACTAAGTGGACGCGTCTCTCCCTTTTTGAAATTCTTTTTGGGTGTTCACCCCCTTTAGTCAAGGGCCTGCGAGGGGACCTTGAGGAAATAGGTGGCCTCACCCTGAGACAGCAAATACAGACCCTTGGGTTGACTCTCAAAAACCAATGAATGGGTGAGAGACTCCCTGTTAGCCTGACAACTCCCACACACCATTATAAACCAGGGGATGCTGTTTGAATAAAGGGATGGAATGTTCAACCACTAAAGCCCCACTGGAGGGGCCCTTTTGTTTTTGTTTTGTCCACCCCCACTGCAGTTAAAGTAGCAGAGATTTTTCTCCAGATCCACCACAGATAAGTGAAACCAGCTTTCCTTGAATGGAAGTGCATCCCTGACCCAGCCTCACTATACAAGATCACCCTTTGGAACATCAGCGCCATTCCCTGACAGGACCCTGCTTCCCAGGAGACAACAGCAGACCACAAATGAAGAGATGTCAGCCCTGCTCTAGATACTCTGGAAGGTGACAAATGTATGCACAGCAGAAGCTTAAAGAGTTGCCCAACTCACCTTTGAGGAGGAGTCTATTCCATGTAGTCTTCTTGCTAATTTTGGTCAGCTCTCTACCTGGGCATCCCCAGGCTTTGGACTGTGACTCATGCATGCACACTACCCAAGCAGGGAGTACTGTTACCAAAACTCTGCTTTTCCTTACTTATTATTCCTGTGTAGGCACAATTGTTGGGTCATGCATCCACAACCATACCATCTACTCAGTGTGCTCTCATTATGGTCAGTATATCTGTTTTACCCCATCTATCACCCTTGGGAGCACTGGCTAGAGGTCCAAAGCTTCACCAACACTGGGAAGCTTGTTAACCGCATCTGGGTTAATGACCCCAACAAACCTATGTCTATATACTTTGATGTGTGTGCCACAGTAGCTGAAAACACTGGGCCTTGGGGCAACTGTGGGAAAGGACCTATAGGTTAAATGACAGTATATATGCTCGGAAGATGACAGTGGGACATACGGTTGTGCATCCTATGAACAGCTCTACTGCCCTTATTGGGGTTGTAAAAGGAGGGCAACTTGGCTTAAAGGGAGGTCCATACCTCACATGGCACTGCTGCCCTTTTACAAAAAGGAAAGCGACACTGACTGTACTCTTGGCGCCTGTCACCCTGTAATTTCACTATTTTCAACCTTAGTGAGACAGGCTGGGAAGTTGGGGAAAAGTTTGGCATTTTAATCTATGGAAAGGGAACAGACCCCAGTACTTTGCTGCATTTTCAACTCATCACTATCACTCATAAGAGCTCCTCATACCAGGCCTTTCACTCTTTTTACAAGGACATACAAAGTGAGTTTCCCATCTTAGTTAAAACCCAAATCCTGTTCCTCTCACTAGCTGAGTCCATAACACAAACTCTGAGTGTAACTTCGTGTTATGTTTGTGGGGGAACGAATATGGGAGAACATTGGCCATGGGAGGCAAAAGAGCTAAACCCACAGAGCCCTTTAATGAAACCACTCTCCTTAGTCACCATGAGAGTAATTGGCTCCTAAAAACCTCTATTATTGGGAATTGCTGCATCTCCCATCCAAAAGGTCAACTCCTCAACCTAGTAGGAGACTTGATCTGCTTGGGACAAAAGTTTTACGATGACGCTACTCAGGAGACTCAGTGGTGGGAGACTCCCAATCACACAGAGCCCCAACCTCACCTGCTGGCTAACTTCCCTAAGCTTGCAATAGCCTGGAATAATCTAACTACGGGCATAGAGTGGCAGGCGCCTAAGGGGCTATGTTGGATCTGTGGGGAATGAGCTTACACAATCCTTCCCAATGACTGCTTCAGACCCTATGTTCTGGGCACCATCTGGGCTTCTTTCTTCATGCTCCCTCTCAGACAGGATGAAAAATTAGGAGTCTCCCTATATGAAGAAAGGATAAACAGGAAAAAGCGAGATGCCCTACAAATAGGGGACTGGAAGGACAATGAATGGTCTCCAGAGCGGATCGTTCAATATTATGGTCCCGCTACATGGGCAGAAGATGGCTCCTGGGGCTATCACACCCCAATCTGTATGCCCAACTGCATCATTCAGCTTCAGGCAGTGGTTGAAATTATAACTAATGAAACAGCTAAAGCTCTCAACATATTAGCCAAACAATAAACTAAAGTACACAACATCATCTACCAAAACCATTTGGCTTTGGACTATTTGCTAGCCTCAGAGGGTGGAAAGTTCAATCTGAGCAACTGCTGTTTACAGATTAATGATGAGGGAAAGGTAATTGAAGAGATTACCAACAAGATGAAAAAGCTCGCCCATTTCACTGTGAAAATCTGGGAGGAACGGAATGGCCTGTTCCGGGGCTGGTTCTCACCCTAGGTGGGTTCTTACCCCTAGGACCTTAATAGGGGTAATGTTCCTTGTCTTAGGAGCATGGCTGATATTCCCCTGCCTCATTCCCTGGTACTGTGATCCTTCAGGACCATTATGGAAGCCACTGTAGAAAGAAAGACAGCTGCTATGTAATGGTGCTATGGAAATACAAACCCCTAGATCATGATGATGCTCTTTGACCCAAAAGTGGATCCAAGCATTAAAGGGGGGGAACATGGCAGGAAGGCAGGGTGGGATAACGTAGATAATGAGTGCTACAGTGAAACAAAGAAAAGCTGGATTTGGGCAAGTTACTGGGAGACCAGAAAAGGGCCACCTTGCCCCAGAGGTTAAAGTGACCAATGAAATAGCATTTGGCCATGTATGGGACAAGCTGTACCCCCCCACACTTCTGTAACCTATTCTAAATGGTATATAAGGAAGGTCCCCTTTGTTCTCAGGGATCAGCCTTTGGACTTGAGTCTGCTGAGTTACTGCCCGTCTGCTTAATAAACTTGCTTCCAGAAAGCTTTGGTGCCCTCTCTGTCTCTGCCTGAGCCCTTCTGCAACAGTATAAATGAACAGATGATTTGATGGCCTTCAGAACAATAATAAACTTCTAGAGTTCAGAACAAATGAAATATGAGATTATTAAATGGAAATGGATTTAAGTGAAGTCAAATCATAAGAAAAATCCTGATACCTCCCCTGATCTTACAACATACAAACATACAACAACAAGAACTTCATTTATGCTAAGATTCTGAATTTTAAAAAAATATAGTTATGTTTCACATAAGCAGGGAGTTAGGAAACCTGATGACTGAGAATATTGGTAAGATAAGAAACCACATTCTGGACTGCTATTGTTAACGGAATGACTTGTGACACACAGCAGTTTTGTGACCTGAAGCCCCCACCACTAATGCAAAATTACAGCCCCAGTACATCATTTGATACCACCCAAGGGCAAAAACTCCCCCATCAGACATATGGGAGGAGTTGAGGACACATAACCCAGTCTCTGGAGTTAATGACACATTAACCAGTTTGCAAGACTAACTTTCCCCATGTCTGTACACCCCAAAAAAGCTTGAGGTCTTGAGACTTTCACCTCAGTTCCCTTTTTGAATCTGCCTACTCTCCTATGTGGAGAGTATACTTTTTCTCTGCTTTTGATTTGCTTTGCAATAATAAACTTGGTTCTGCTTAATTCTCCTCTGTATCCATTCTTGAATTCTTTCTCTGATGAAACCAAGAACATTCTGGCCCCAGAGCCAGGGACCCAAATCTAATAACACTCTTGCCTCAGCCTCCTGAGTACTGAGATTACAGTCATTTGACACTATGTCCAACATAATTTGATTGTATTTTTTAAAGTATCAATTTCTAGTTTGATCAATTCGTGCTCTTGTATCTTGTTCTGTCTCACTTATTTGTGCTCCTATTTTTATTCTTTCCCACTTTCTACTTCTTAGGCTTTACTCAAATTTTTTCTCATTTAATGAGATGAACATTATCACATTTATATTCAGTAATATTCTATTTTTAGCAGGTAATATTTATAAATTTTCCTTGAAGAAACTCTTCCATTGTGTACCTTCAGTTTGATGTATACTATTTTCATTGTCGTTTAGTTCTAAGTGCTTTTTAAAGTTTTGATTCAATTTTTTTGACCTATGATTTACTTACAAGTCTGTTTTTTTTTTAAACTTCCAAATGTATTCTTGTTCTTATCTAAGAAACCTGGTCTTAATTCCTTTTCCCTCCTGTCCATCTCCATCCAATCTAGCATCAAATCTTAGCCATTCTTCTAGCGTCTCTCTTGAATCAGGCTTCTCCTCTGCATCTCATGGTTATTATCTTAATCACAACACCCACTCTGTTTTGCCTGAACATTGCGGCTAGGGTAATTTTTATTTAAATACTGTGTTCTTGCTCTAAAATTTCTACACTCTTTTTTTTGCCACATGACGAAATGTAAGTAGGTCCCATCTACTTTTAAACTTTCTCTCTCAACTCCAAAGCATCACCCCACACATTGAACCCCTACAACACGCAGCTTCTCGCTGCTTCTAGGCCTGCATGGGATGTTTATATCTTTGGGCCTTTGGAAATGGTTCTACCTGAAATTTTTTTTATTATTTATTTGTTTCTAGTATTTGTTGTTTGTTTGACACAGGATCTTGCTATGTAGTTCAAGCTGGCCTCAATCTAGCTTTGTAGTTTGAAATCCTTCTGCCTCTGCCTCCTGACTGCTGATATTAGAGGTGTGCACCACTATACCCTGGACCCTGGAAACTTTGAATGCTATTCTCTGCCTAATACACAGGAAAGCAGGTGTGTATGTGCTCACAAGCATACACACTTCCCTGAGAAATTCTACTCATGTAAGTGAGATTAGAACAGGAAAAAAAACTTGAAACAAAAGTCTCATGATGATGTAGATGCTGACAATCAGTAATTAATATGATTTTAGTTGGAGGGTAATATGTAAATAAGGAGAAATCAGGAAGCAGTTAATAATGTCTTGGATGAATAATACCCTTACTCTCATCCTCTCTGTGCTGACTTGTTAGGAAATTTTCTTAAGCCCACATATAATTATAACATGTTCATTTCTATTTCTTCTCAGACACTTAATTGCCCACACATTTGGATGACTGGATGATTCTGTCTCCCAATCCATTTCCATGTTACTTTCTTCTGGGATTGGCTGCCTGGCAATCCCTGTCCCAGGCTTGCCATCCTCGTGATTATAGTTTTTTTGTATTCTCTAATTGCTATCTCCTTCTGAGTTTTCATTCACTTTACATTTCATTTATTTCTAGACCTAGAATATGTAGACATTAAAATTATTTTCTTAGAGTCATGTGCATATTTATATAAGAACAGTTACCAAATATTTACTGGCAGAAGAAAATTTATGGATTTATGTTTTGTTTTCTGCTAGATGACAGGAATCATTTTCTCAATGGGCCTCTGTCTTTATGAGCATGGCTTTATGTGAACCTGACATATAATGTGAACTAACTCTGTATTTTGCTGTAGCTAGCAAGAGTAAAATTCAATGTCATTTCACAGATCAGGATTAAAAGAAGATAAAAATTTTCATTAACAGCCATATAAACCTTCATAACAGAAAAAAGTTTAAAATTATAATCTAGATTATCTTTGTAATACAGGATCTTTTCTTATGTCACCAGGTCATGCCAAAATTTATTCCCAAGTTACATGCAAATGAAAAGCATCAATACATATAATATTAAAATATATACTATACTTATGTAAATTTAAAAATCATATTGTATATGTGATAGCATGCAGGGATTTAAAAAATAAGCTGTTTACAGACCTGAGAATGTCTATCTTACTCATGGACAAATCAGATCAAAAAACAACTTGTCTTTTTGGTCTTCATTTATTTATTCACTTAGCTGTTAGTTATGGTTGGGTACAGAATGGTCACATAAACCACTCTGGTAATAGAAAGTAAACAGTGATGAAATAGATGTAGATTTACAGAGGACTAAACTGCAAAGCTCCTGAGGAAGTATGCAATAATGGGAGAAAGCTTCTTCCTAAAATGTTTGGATTTGTATTTTCAGATGAATAAGTCATTAACTTTTATACACTTAAAAATGAAACAAATAATTCATATTTTAAAATATATTGCCTCTTACCAGAATCCATATATGAGTTTGTGCTAGGCATGATGGTGTAGCCCTATAATTCCAGCACTCAGGAGGTTGAGCCAGGAGGATTGCATAGGCTATACAAGAAATTCAAGGCAAGTCTGGGCTATATAGTAAAACCTTATCTCAAAAAAATAAGGTTGTCAAATCTCAAAAGTAATCTGAGAAATCACAATGTTATCTGTGGTGTTTTAGCATAGAATGTAAATAAAGTTAACATTGATACATAGTTAAAATTGAAGTAAGAAGAGTAAGTCCAAAGTAGCATTTAAAATCCATCTTGTATGGATTAATTCAATAAAAGTAATTTTCCATGTAGGCATAGTAAACATAAATAGAAAGATTTTACAGGGAAAGGTAAACTCTTTATGTTATTTGATAACGTTAATATTACTTATTATTAAAGCAAAGCACTAAAGATAACCTGACTGAATTCTCAGAATTCCCTAAATACAAAAAGTTTGATACTGGCTTGATAGTTCTTGATAGACTTATACAAGGATCACTGCTACATGGTAGCTCAATATAACTTGTTCAGCCATATTCCATGGAATGTGGCTATGATAAATATTACGGAATAAACAAGCTTAGATTGCTAATGACACTTGTCATTCAGTCCATCCAAGTTAACATAATTCTAGGCATAAAAGCCAATTAAGTTAAAAATTTTTAATGTTAAAATACAACTGGATTGGAGAAAATGTCAGGAAAAATATAAATAACAATGGCACATTATGTACCTATGATACGCCAGACACAGTTCTAAGCACTGTAGAGAAATCATTGTATCTAATCCCCAACAACCTGATGCGGTACTTATTAAATCGTCAGCTTAAGGTTACAGATGTGATCAATGATAGAGCCCATGTTTCTAGAAACTCTTACTCTTTCCCATTCTGCTGTTCTGCCTTTAACATATTAAACGTAAGTGAAACTTGAGCTAGAATTAAAAGGTGATATTGAATTTACTGGAGGAGGAAAGGGAATAGGTATATTGCTCTGGTTGAGGACTTAGCTGAAACCATCACAGAAGTGGGAGAGATTTTGTTCAAAGAGGAACAAGTTGGTTGTGCCATGAGTATACAATGTGATAGCGCTGGAAGATGAGACTGAAAGGAATATGTGGGTATGGTTTCTTATGGCTCTCAGTTGCTTAGAAATTTTGACTTGATCCTGAAGGTATTGGCTCACCAATGGAGGCCTGTATTGAAGAATGAAAACTTGGATGTCAATGTGGAGGATAAATTTTGGATGCATATTAACCAATAGTTCCTAACAATCTAGGTAAAAGGTGAGGGTGGATTAAGCTAAGACAGAGGCTATCAAAGTAATAATGATACAGACCTTGGCAGAATAAAAGAAATGTGTTCCTCTCCTCTCAGGCCTAGAGGTTGAAGCACTTCAACTGGCTGTCAGGTATGTGCAAAAAGTCTTAAGTGGTCAGCAGAGGAACACTATCCTGAATTTTTTATACACCAATATTCCCTGCCCTCGGTAATTCTTTAACAATCCAGATGGAAAATCATCACTTCTGACTTCAGAGAAAAGAACAACTGTAAAATTCATTATATTTCCTGAATGAAAAAGTGTGACGACTTCCAAGAAAATAATTAAATCACCCTGGGGGCAAAGAGCTGTGTCTGTATAAAGCTATGAAGTGGGTCATTGCTTAGTGTTCCAAATCTAGTCTACTTGTAGATGATTCATAATCATACTCCATCTGGCCAAAATTAGTCACATTAATTCTGTATGCCAAGACAAAAAACGTTTGTTTTAGAGGTTTCAACATATCATCAAATGTAGTCTTGCATGCATTTGGATTATCCAGTCTCCTTTTCCTGACATAGTTGAATCTTGCTTGAGGGAAAGTAAAGAATATAATATATGATATGTATATTAAAAACTCTCATTCAAGAGCTCAGAGTCTTAAATGAAGGGGATTTGATAGACTGTTCTTTTCCTACTGAAAAAATCAGGAAATCCAAATGTATGCCAAGCTGCCAGGTGTTGAGGAGGTCAATTAGGACAACAAACCAAACTGAAAGTAGCAATCAAACCTCTTTATTCTTTTGCTGCAACAGTGCAGGCAAGAGGCAAAAGAGAAAGACACTGGCCCCTAGTGTTTCATTCTCCCTGTGGAACAGCACCAGGCAAGGATCAAATGGAAGTACAGATGGGAAAAATCTCTCACTGCCAAGGAGCCCTGAACAAAAGGTTCCATTTTTTTTATGGACCTTAGGGGCCACAGGAAGGAAAAGTAAGTCTGGGAGTGAAAAAGTACTGAGTCAAAGCAGAGAAAACTCCTGCCAAGTCCTCCAATAGCAAAGTCTTGGCAAAGGTGCCTGGGAACTATCTCAGGCAAAGCCCCAATAAAGAGGCCTCCCGATGGAGACGCCTGAGCTGGAAATGCAGATATGCATACACATATTGCTGGTCCAAAGAGACCTGAGACCTTGTCTGAAATTCCTTCCAGAAGACTGCAATGAGACCTGCTAGCCAAAGTCTTGTAGTTGCCTATGGTAGGGCCTGAAAAATCGCACATAGGATTTTGTCCTGCGACCATACTCAAGGAGAATCCATATCTGGTATTAAATTGAAATGGACTCAGGTGTCCAATGGGCCAATCTGCCTAAAGCCATAAATTGTAAATAGAAAGCACAAGTGACAATTTTGGGTTTAATATCATGCAATTACTAGGCACAGTTGGCAGTTTTGCTTTCATATGATATACCTAGCACAAAAAATTAGATTCAAAGATTAGAACCAGGGTTTAGACACAAAAAGAAGAAACTAGAACATTGCTCCCCATTTACCAACTTTGCTGATTTCCCACACATCTATGCTTCTGACTCTGAGAGGGGGAAGGAAAGGAAAAAAGGAGTGGCACTCTGAAAATATGTACCCTTCCCCAGTGTGAGCTTTCACTGCATCACCTTTTACCAGAGGAAATGTAGGCATCAGCACATATAGGATCATTTCAGAGGGATGGGCAAGAGTCTCCCCCGTCTGGATTGGATGCAACTCATATCTCAGAAATCTTTTAAATTTGTCCCCTAATTTCCATTTTCATTACCCATCACTTAGATTATGGTAATAGATTCCTGATTACTGTTCCTGCTTCTGGTTAATTTTTCCCACTGGAATATCTAGTAAGCAATAAGAGCTAGTAAGCAATAAGAACTAGAATTTCTTTGGAAGTTAGATGTGTAGAATTTGTAATTGAAACCCATGGAAATGAATAAACTCTCCTAGATACTGATGTAGCCTTAAAAAAAAAAACCCAAGCTCTTCTACTAAAGAACTAGGGAAAGAATGCACACCCATTTGTTCATTTATTCAATAATTATGATGAATATTATTGTACAGTTACTATACTTCAAGGATTAAAGTATTCTACCTAGAAAATAATGGGGGAAATGAGATAAAAATTTCAGCAACCACTTCATACAGGAGAAGACATTTTAGTGGACACAAGAGGTGAAGAGGTATTTCCCAAGTGCGGTGAGGAAGAGAGGAGAGGGAAGGAAGGAAAGAAAGGAAGACGAAAGAGAATGTGTAGGCACAAAGCATCCTGGCATCTTCAAAGTTTTGCAAGCATTTACATATATCTAGAAATTAGAAGTGATGGAGGATGACAGTAAGGGAAAAGGGTATAAGATAAAGCAAGAAGCAAATTGAAACCCGGTAACTAGAGGCCTTGCATTCTTCCTCGGTAAGTAATTTAAACTTTATCCTATAGACAATGGGGTTACCACTGGAGAATTTTACTTAAGTAATAATAAGATTTTTGTTTCAGAAAGCCCAATCTGGCAGTTTTATGGAGGATGAATTGAAGGATATAAGTGACCATAGATACAACTATCTATAGTCTAACAGAATGTGGGCTTGAATGGGAAAATAGCAATGGGGTAAAACAAAGGAGCAAATGTGTTGGGCAGGAATGAATTAGAATGTAAAGGACTTGGTGGCTGGATGGATGTGGGAATGAGTGAAAATGTCTAGGACAACTCCCAGTTATTTGGCCAGGGGAAGGATGCATACGAATCACTGACATAGGGAGTGAGAGAAAAGAGGGCAAGTTTTGAACATATTAAGCTTGAGACAACTATTGAACATATCAATAGTGAAATCCAGATGGCAAACGGAAGAAGAGCTAGAGATCAGGGAAAGTTACGGACTACAGTCATAAGCACATGGGCAATATTTGAACAAAGAAAAACCATCTTTCCTCTCTGAAGCCCTGCCAATGACTTTGCTCGTGACCTCACCACCTTTCTTTTGGACCATTAAAATGACCTCCACATTGATCATTAGGCTCTACCCTTTCTAGTTTATCCTTCACATTCCTACCAGGGTAATATTACTAAAATATAATATATACCCCCTCACTTAAAGCTTCTGGTGGCTATCTACAAAGCTACAAAACAAAATCTATGCTTCTTGGTTTGGGTCTCTTGGCAGTTAGAGAATGGATCAGCCTTACTTTAAAAAGCCTCATTTTATATCACACTTACCCTTACTTACCCTTTGTGATTATTACAAGGAATTCTTGGGCAAGTGGTTCACACTAGCCAAGCATAGTTGTCCACGCTTGTAATCCCAGCACTCTGGAGACAAAGCAGGATGATCTCAAGTTTGAGGCTGTCCCAGGCTACATAGATCCTATCCCAACCCATATATCTGCTGCTCACACTCTGGAAAGAAATGGACAAATTATTCAGACTCTGAGCCCCCAAATTCTTGACATATTATCTTTTATTGCCATCATAAGGTCCCAGACATAACAGCTATGACTTTGACTTCAGACCCCAACTGGAAATCTAGGAAAATACATTGGGGTTTGAGGCCTCTGGATGCAATGCATCTAGAATGGACACAGGTAGAGGGAGTTCCTTGGCCTCTCACTCCTAGACCTGTTCCCTAATCATTACCTTAAATTTTTATCACCCTAGAGACTATTTTTAAAATAGCTAATTCAAGGGAACAGAAGCTCCCCCCACCCAGATCTCTAGGATGTGAGCCAGAGAGTTCAAACTGCCCACTGCCACTGCTAGGCCAAATTCTACTTGTAGACATCTTTTTTTAGCCAACACAGCAATTTCCTGTAGAATGCTGTTTTTTTTTTTTTTAATATTTACTCTTTCCCTGCTATTAAAATGTGCAGAATGGGCCTGAAGTAGGAGTGTGGGTGAGTTTTACATAGTGGCATTTGCCAATCAAGTAGAGGTACAGCAGTATTCCTCCTTAGATTGATTGATTGCTTTCTAGTTCATCACCCTGGCCCAGTTCAATCATGTACGTTAGGCCAGTGCTTCTCAATCATTAATGTGTATGCAAATCACCTGGAGAATCCTGTTAAAATTCAGATTCTGCTTCAGTAGTTCTGGGGCAAGGCTCTAAAAAGCTCCCAGGAAATGCTAATGGTCCAAGGAACCATGTTTTCAGTGGCAAGGAATTAGGTCGGTAGCATAGTAGTTAAGTGCTTCCTGTGTCACCAACAGATGGTTTTACATTCTAGTTCAGTCACTTACTAGCTGTAATTGGGTAAGCTCCCTGAGAAAAGTCCCTGCATTAACTATGCCTCTACTTCATTTACAAAGTAGTGCTAATGTACTAAAATGATTCTAGAAAAGATAACTGAGTTATTGTATGTGACAGTCTTCGAAAGAGTAAAAGATAAAAATAACTCTCTTATATGCTTCTATAGCATCCTGAGTACATCTCTGTTGCAACACATCATGTTACATTGTAATAGTCAAATTATCTCCATTCTTTGAGGAAATTCCTGTGGTAGTAAGCTTTTAATAAATGTCCATTGTGGAATAAATGAATACAGAAAACATGATTATTGGTGTTACTTCCCAACCTCTACTGTTCTGAATTCTTTGATGGACTTTTTTTTCCCTTGAGACAGAGTCTCTCTGTGTAGCCCAGGCTGGTCTTGAACTAACAATCCTCCTGCCTCTCTACCTCCAGAGTGCTGGGATTACAGTTGTGTACTGCCATGCTCCACTGATGAACTTAGATTTTTAGGTCCTGGATTTTTTTTTTTAACCTTTAAGGATTCAAGCAAGGCTACAGCCCCACCTTCTATCCCAGAGTTGGACAAACACCCACCACTGCTACAACTCTGCCAAATAATTGCAATGGAACAGACATTGCAGAAATTATTGCATTTCCAGATTCAAGAATACAGCTAATTGTGGTATAAATGTGAGGCTCAAACATCAGCTAAGATACTAGCCCAGCAGGAGTTTTAAACCTAGAGGGAGCAGACATTCAAATTCAAATTCATGCTGGTGCTTTCCACAGACCATGTTTATTTAACTCTTCTTTACTCATTTCCATGGCCCATGAGACCTCTTATGATATTGCTTCTGTTCACCTCTCCAGCCAAGTCTCACTTCCCTCACTATGTTTTAGTGACATTAATAATCTTGTATATGAGGATTTGTGAAATGACTTTCAGAGTTGAGTTTCTTATAATTCCAAATAGCCTGGGGATAGAGTTGGATACTGTCTGCTCAGTGGAAATTGCCAATGATTAAGAGGAATAACACATATAAATTTGTAGGGAAAGAAGCTACTGAATAGAAAATCATCTGGAAAAGGGAGACTCCCTGGTATTTTGACACTTACACAAATAAGGTATAGGAATATTTTTAAACCTCAGATTACATTTATTTCAAAATAATATAAGGCATTTCATAGACTATACCATCAATTTCTTTTAATATCCTATGTAGTCCAAAGCCAAGAGAATTTCTGCCAGCTCTAATTCCTTGGTAGCATCTCTAGGTGCTCTGCTTTAAAGCAGGCAAGACATCTGAAGCTACTCAGTAGGTCCATTCAAAGACAGATATAGATTAAAGACAGAATCCAGATTGCTACTTTTTAAGATCAGATTATTCCATTTGTGTAGTTGTCTTGGGGCTTAGTCGGGAAAATTGCATTCACTTCTATTTAAGTTTATGCAGAGTTCACTTGCAGCCAGTTTGTGGGAGTGGTGGTAGCAATTAAAAACAATTACAAAAGACCTAATTTTGATAATCTTGTATCATCAACAAATGACTCACAGTTTTGGCATTTGCAGCTGGTTCTGGAAATTCTGTGGAGAAACTGCCACCTTGGATCATGCATCCTCAATGGAGGCAATGAAGCTGGTTGTTGCAGAGGTGGGAAAAGAGTGCAAAAGTTGTACCGTATGTGTGAAGCACAGATGTGTCATGCAGTACATAAGCAAATATGAAGTATGTCTATAGAATTAAAATTTCATGGCAACAACATATTATATGATTCCTTTTATTAAAAATGTTCCAAACAGGCAAAACTACAGAAATAAAAAGTAGGTTAGTGATTGTCTTGGGCTTGGGAGGATGGGGGTAGGCAGTGTTGGAGGGTTACTTACTAAATGGGTACAGTGTTTATTTTGGGTGGCAATGAAACATCTTAAACTTGATCATGGTAATGTTTGCACTCTGTGAACATACTAAAAGCCATTGATCTGTACACTTTAAATGGGTGAATTGTAAGACTTGTGAGTTATTTCTCAATAGTTGGTTTTGTTTTGTTTCCTTAAAGCTTCCTTTATTTAAAAAAGTCATGGGCAGGGGAGAGCAATCAGGGAGAAAATTGCTAAGAAGACTCCTCAACGGGCCAACAATTTAAAAAAAGATTGAGTAAACACTTCCTTGAACCAAATTTCATTTTTAACCTCTGGATTCCCAGCCCAAACATCAGTCATGACAAATCTTCTTGAACTACCTGGGTAGTTTGTACCCAAGGTACGCAGTTCTATAGGCTTTCTGAGTACCAGTAGGTGGAGTCTGGAGTTGTCTCACTGCCCAAAGCCTATTCTCTATGAGTAGTAGGGCTGAGAAAAAGTGAGGGAGGCATGCCTTTCAGGGATCAGGAATCATGGCAGTTGCCATATCGGACTGTCTCCTAGAGCTGCAGGTAAAGTTTAGTGGTACAGATCCTGGGTTAAATCCCAGTACCAAAAACCAAAACCAAACAAAGCAACAAAACTCTGAAACTAGAAACTGTCTCCTAATAACTGACTTTGAGACCACTAGAGGCTTCCTAAGCACAAAACTCACCAACTCAATGATATAGATTCTCAGGAAGACAGACTCTTAGGTATTTATCAAGCATGAGACTTATTAGAGAGGTGCTCTTGGAATTAATGCTTGTTGAAGAGAGGGGAAGGAAACAGGATTCAGTAGAAGCACCAGTTGAGCTGTGACACAGGCCTGACCATGAGTTCAGACTGCCCCAAGAGGAGCTTGTTGCTGAGACAGGCCCTCTAAATTGTCCCAATGAAGAGTGTAAGTCCTTCATTCTGGAAGGAGTGTCTGGGTAGTTTATCACTGCATGCATACCACTCAACATTTCACAAAGATGTACTGAAGAACACCAACAGATGTTCATGAGATGTTTTTGTTGGTTTGTTGGGTTGGGTTGAGTTGAGTTGGATTGGGTTGGGTTGGTTGATTGGTTAGTTGGATGGTTAATTGAGTTGGGTTAGTTGACTGGTTGGTTGGTTGGTTGGTTGGCCAGACGGTTGGTTGGTTTGTTGGTTGGTTGGTTGGTGGGACTGTGGTTTGAACTGAGGGCTTTGTACTTGCTGGGCAGCAGCTGTACCACTTGAGCCATACTTCCTGCACCAAGATTTCTTGGTTGTTGTAACTAGACTATAGAAAGGACCTCCTCGACTAATTCATTCTTTTAGTCTCAGAAACATAGAAAATGAGTTTCTATAGCATTATATTGATTATACAGTTGACAATATCACAAATTTACATTGATATTGTAAGACAAAATACATGAACCAGTCATTGTCAATTAAGCCACATCTATCAATGTAAGTATATTTAGTAAATGCTGCCAATATTGTTATCTCAATCCTATGTATTTTTGTTTCACATTATTTGACATGCAGCCTGCTGGTGTCCTGATGTTAGAATTCCCAGCTTCTAGAACTGTCAGA
Organism: Castor canadensis; assembly: GCF_047511655.1. Taxonomy (NCBI): domain Eukaryota; kingdom Metazoa; phylum Chordata; class Mammalia; order Rodentia; family Castoridae; genus Castor; species Castor canadensis. Next base: position 35,799,739 of record NC_133388.1, on the reverse strand, counting down.
ATAAAGTACTGTTCTTCACAAATTACCCAGTCTATAGTATTTTATTACATCTGCAAAAATGGACTAGGACAGAAATTAGTGGCAAGAAAAAGGTTGTTACAACATATCTTAAAATATGGAAGTAGTTTTGAAACTGGGTAACGGGGAGAGACTGGAAGAGTTTAGAGGGGCAGTCTAGAAAAGGCAATGAACAGCATAGTGGATGATCCAGATGAGAGCACCAAAGAAAACTATTGAGAAAGCCTGACTCTTCCTAGAAATTTATTAAGTGGTAATTAATGTTCAGAATGTTGTTAGAAATATGAGCCATTCTTATGAGCTTTCAAACTAAAATAAGGAACAAGATTTTGAAAACAAAGTGGCAGATATTGGCTGAATTGGGTCCTAGTAATTTGTGGAAGGGAAAACCTAAGAGCCATGAACTAGAATATTTGGCAATAGAAATCTCTAAGCAAAAACATTAAGGAAGGGCTGGTGCCGTGTCTCAAAAGAGATAAAGTGTCTGCCTAGCTAGCACAAGGCCCTGAGTTCAACCTGCAATACCACCACTGCCCTCAAAAAAACTCAAGATTCTCCCTGGCTTCTTGTGGCTGCTTATAGTAAAATGCAAAAATAAAGAAACAAATTAAAGATGGAATTTATAATTAAAAAGGAAGCAGAATTTAAAGATTTGGAAGATTCTTGGCCTAGAAGAATTGTAAAGAAATTTTTTTTAATGTTCAGGAGAAAATACCAAGGTATGGCCAAGCAATGTTTGATAAGTTTATTATGGATAGAAAGAAGTCAGATGCTATGCATCAGGCCATGAAGAAGAACGAAATGTTATCATTCGCTGGTAAATGGATGGAATTGGAGAACATCATTCTGAGTGAGGTTAGCCTGGCTCAAAACACCAAAAATCGTATGTTCTCCCTCATATGTGGACATTAGATCAAGGGCAAACACAACAAGGGGATTGGACTATGAGCACATGATAAAAGTGAGAGCACACAAGGAAGGGGTGAGGATAGGTAAGACACCTAAAAAACTAGCTAGCATTTGTTGCCCTTAACACAGAGAAACTAAAGCAGATACCTTAAAGCAACTGAGGCCAATAGGAAAAGGGGAACAGGTACTAGAGAAAAGGTTAGATCAAAAAGAATTAACCTAGAAGGTAACACCCACGCACAGGAAATCAATGTGAGTCAATGCCCTGTATAGCTATCCTTATCTCAACCAGCAAAAACCCTTGTTCCTTCCTATTATTGCTCATACTCTCTCTACAACAAAATTAGAAATAAGGGCAAAATAGTTTCTGCTGGGTATTGAGGGGGGGGAGAGGGAGGGGGCGGAGTGGGTGGTAAGGGAGGGGGTGGGGGCAGGGGGGAGAAATGAACCAAGCCTTGTATGCACATATGAATAATAAAAGAAAAATGAAAAAAAAAAAGATGCTATGCATCAGAACAATAGAAGAATGATGCTGAAGGCCTTTTGGAAATTCTTATGACTGCCCCACCCATCACAGACCCAGAATGGCAGGCCCTTGAGAACAGATCTGTTTCAAATGAGAGGCCTCGGGCACCTGTGAAACCTTGGTGCTCACTGCCTAAAACTACCTCAAGTTTCTGCTTCATGCATTCAGGTACAGGGCTCCTCAGTCACCCTAGCTGTGCCTGAAGCATGACCCAGAGCAGCTCTGGCTACCCCTCTGGAAGGCACAGTATTCTTGTAGTGCCAACTCTGCAGGCCAGCAGAGTGCAATAATTGTGGACTTGGTTATCTCTTCCTGATTTCAAAGACTATCATACAGAGCATTTAGGCCCAGGCAGGGGGCTGCCACAAGGGCAAGACTGCAGCAGAGACTCCTCACTGGGATAATGCCTAGTGGAGTCACGCTTCTGAGACTCCAAATCTGTAGAGCCATCTGCATGCAACACAGTCTGGGAGAGTTGCAGGTACCAGACTCCAATCCTTGAAAGCTGTTGTGTGGGTCATGCCCCGAGAAATCACTGGGATGGCACTGCCTGGGTTCTTAAGGGAACAACCACCACCCCAGTGGGTCCTAAAGGCAAGGATATGGAATCAATGAAGATTATTCTGGAAACTTAAGATTGAATGCTGTTTGTCTTACTGAGTTTTGGACTCACTTGGGAATAACTATCCCTTTCTTCTTTCCTATTTCTCCCTTTTGGAATGGGAATTCTATTTTATCATGTCCCATTGTTTTATTTTGGAAGTAGATAATTTGTTTGATTTCACAGGTTCATAGCTTGAGAGCAATGTGCCTCCAAATGAATTGACCTTGAGTATCTCCTCTATTTGACTTAGATGAGATTTTAGAATTCAGACTTTAGAGTTGGAGCTGAATGAGTTACAGATTTGGGGGCTACTGGGATGGAATGAATATATTTTGTATGTGAAAAGGATATGAATTTTGAAGACCTAGGACAAATTTCTGTGGTCTGACTGTGTCCCACAAAATTCTTATGTTGAAACTTAATTGGCAATGTGATAGAATCAGGAGGTGGGACCTTTAAGAGGTGATTAGGTCACGAGTGCATAAAAAGGATTGATGTCCTTACAGAAGAGAATTCAGAGAACGTATTGGTCTTTTTTGCCCTTCTGCTTTTGCCATGTGAAGATGCATAAACAAGGCACCATCTTGGAAGCAAGCCTTCACCAGACAGTGAACCTATAGGAGCCTTGATCTTAGAATTCCCAGCCTCTAGAACTGTGGGAAATAAATTTCTGTTTATAAGTCACCCAGTCTATAATTTTTGTTATAACAACAGGAATAGATTAAGATACCTGGCAAATCATATAAGCAAAAAAGAAATTCGTTTGGCATTGGATTTTCGCCTGTTAGGTATAGCTACCATTTATTGAACCAAATAGACACAGGGAAAAGTACTATATAAATTTCATTTTAACTGTCATAACAAGTCTCTGATGGACGTTATTATTAGTCCCATTTTACAAAGAAAGACATTGAATCTTAAAGTGCCTAAAGTCATACAGCTGATGAGTAGTGGAGGCACATTGAATCCAAAGCTGTCTAACTGCAGACTCACAGTTTAACCACTAAGCTAGACTACCTCTGAGCTATGCCAGCTGGCTTTTTAACCTTCTTTATTTTTTTCCTTAAAAAATGAAAGTGTATATATAAATACACAGACACAGAAGAAAATAATGAAATGTATAACTTAATTGTAGCTTAATTAACGTTACACAATGAACACCATATAACCACCACCAGAGTCAAGAAATAAACATGGCTGCCCTATTGTCCCTCCTCATCCCAAGTGAGCCCTCCTCACTGAGTGCAGTCATGAACTTGACTTTGATAATACTGTTGTCCCTAGTTTTCTTTATATTTTACAATGTAATGATATATTCCTAAACAGTTGATTGCTCTTCTTTAAAATTTATATAAATGAGATTATACAGTATATCTTTTTTCACATCTGGATTTTTCATTTGCTTGACTTTGTTTTAGATTGATTTAAATGCCTATCATTGTAATTAGTTCAAGTTCATTGCTGAATAGTGTTTGATTATATTAATATGCAACACTGTATAATAATATTATACAGTGTATTCTGCTTAAATACTGGGATTGTTTTCAGTTTGAAGCTATTTCATTGCTGAATAGTGTTTGATTATATTAATATGCAACACTGTATAATAATATTATACAGTGTATTCTGCTTAAATACTGGGATTGTTTTCAGTTTGAAGCTATTTTGAATAACGCTGCATGAATACTCTTGAACCTGTGTCTTGGTGCATAAGTGTATGCATTCCCGTAGAGTATAAGCCTAAAAGTGGGATTTCTGGGTCATGGGGTTGCATATATTCAAATTTAGAAGATAATGGCAAATTATTATCAAAGTGACCGTATTATTTTACACTGTCACCTGAAATATGTAAGATTTACCACTGCTCCCTACATTTGTTTAAAAGACAAACTTTAGCCTTTATTCCTTATCTTCCCAGAGGAAGAACCTCAAGTCATATTTGGCTGGCTTTCCTTCTGTCTCACACATTATACCTAGACTGCCTTGCTTATTGAACGTCTCATTTTCCAGCCACATTTTCTTTTTCCACTTATACTCTGCCTCTTAGAATAGAAAACACTTCTGAACTCTATCAGAAATTAGTACAGCAGAGCTCATAAAAGGTGCTATAGTTTGGATCTTTTCTCCCCCAATTCATTACAAAAATCCTTTAATATTTTTCATTGTTTCTATATCTGCATCATGTTTGATATCTACAGTATCCATTTGTCATATCATATGTGCTCCAAGTTTTAAATAACTACAGAGCTCACTACCAACTTATTTATACCATATTTTCCCATTATCATTTCTTTATTCTTAAGTTGTATTTTGTCTTTCTTACTTTTCTTTTTGGTGATGCTGGAGTTTGAACTCAGGGCCTCACACTTGCTAGGCAGGTGCTCTACCACTTGAGCCACTCCACCAGCCCTTTAAGTTGTCTTTTGGTTATCAGAATTTTCTTTTTTTGCTATGCTAAATTTTATATTTATTTATTTATTTTTGTTGCTGTGCTGGGTGGGGGTACATCAAAACATTTACAAAAGTTCTTATAATGGATCAAATCATTCAAGTATATCATACTTGAATTCACCCCCTCCCTCCACTCCTGGAATAGTTTCAACAGGTATCATTTTTGCATTTACATACATGTGTTACAGTTTGAGATCTTAAATGTCCTCCAAAGGCACATGTGTTCAAGACTTTTTCCCCAGAGTGGTGCTAGTGGGAGGTGGTAGAAACTTAAAGAGGTGGGGCCTAATGAAAGGTGATTAGATCACTGGGGACCCAAAGAGAATTTGAAGGGGATTATTGGACCCTGATCTCTTCCTCTCTTGTTCTCTGTCACTTCCCAGCCATGACGAGGTAAGCAGTTTTGCTCCATGACACACTCCTGCCATGACGTGCTACCACAGACCCAAAGCAACAGAACCAACCAGCCACACACTGAAACCTCTGCAACCATGAGCCAAAACAGACCTTTTCTATATAAGGTTATTATCTCGGGTGGCTGTTACAGTAACAGAAACTTGACTATCACAGAAGAAATGGAAGAGAAAAAAACAACAACAACAACAACAACAAAAAAAAAACCAGAAATTTTCTAGAAAGATAATCACCTTAAAAAGAAAAACTTATTTTGGCTTGCAGTTTTGGAAGTTTCAGTCCGTGGTCAATTGGCACTGTTGCTTTTGGACCTATGGTACAACAAGCTGCCCACCTCACAGTAGCTAAGAAGCAAAGAGAAGAAAAGGAAAGGGCTAGACTCCCAATATCCCCTTCAAGGGCATGTCCCCAGTAACCTAACTTCCTTCCATTAGGCCCCATCTCTAAGGGTTTCCACTGCATTCCAATAGTGTCATTCTGGGAATACAAACTTTTACACATGGCTATTTGGGGGACATTCAATGTCCAAACTATTGCAATGCTGATATCAAGTACATTTGATTTAACCTTAAAAGAGCTGCAGTATAAATGGATATTTTTGTATTATTATTCATTCATTTAAAAAATATGTATACTACAACCTCCTGTAACAACCACTGCTTTACATGATAGAGAAGTAGAGTACTCTACTAATCAGAGCTAGGATGGAAGAGGCAGTGTAGTCTGAGAGCATGAGGAAAGAATACTAAACACAGAGGGAGAAGGGGCAAGGGTTCCTGGAGGAAGGGATGCTTAAATAGAGACAATGAAATGTAAGTAGTAATTAGCTAACTGAAAAGGAGAAGTAAGATAACGCAAGAGAAAGAAGTATATAAATCAAAGCCAAGAAGCAAGATAGAACAAGAAAGTTAAAAATATCCAGAAGAGCTGGAGCATAGAATATATGAAATGATTAGGAGAGATACACTGGAGCAAAATCAGGGGCAAGATCACTGTAAACTACAATAAGGAATTAAGAGGGGTAGGACACTAAAGATTTTAAGGAGGCAAGTGGTAAATCTAGCTTTGAACTTACAATTTTGTTTCTGAGATCTAAGCCTAAAAAAGATAACCTATACTAAAGAAGATTAAAAAGAAATAAACTGAAATGAATATTTAGAAGGTAAAATTAATGGGAATTGGGGAAAAGCATAGAGTGAGGGAGGACTAATTCAGGACATCTAGCTGGGCAGCTGGAGGAATGATTTACTGAGATATAAGGAACAGCTGTGTGGTAAAGATGGCGGAATAGTTGGGTTTTGTTTTAGGTTGTTTCAGGTACCAGTGAATCATTAAAGTGGGGATGTCAACTAGACAGCTAAAACTAAGAAAAATCAATGAATTCCACCTGGAAAGCCAAGAGCTCTAGCTGCCATTGAGCCACTAGGTGGAACACTGGAGCTGTGTCAATAACATGAAACAGGTTTGATGGATTTTTTTTTTTATTGTCCTACCATGGCTTTGAATTGATTAAATACACTATTGTCAATTCCTAGCCTTCCATGCTGAATGAGCACCTCCCAAATCTAGTGTTTATTTTGAAGCAATCCTATCTGCTAGTCCCTTCAAGATTTTTATCATTATTATTATTATTATTATTATTATAGGCAGCTCACCACACCACAGAGTCCTCACTGTAATCACTACACTGGGTTGACTTAAAGATTGTGGTAATGAAGATCACATTGTTTGTTGGAAACAAACAACAAAAACTAGCCTTTTAAGTGTTTGGAATAGAGTAATGCCTAAACCCTTCCTTTCTTTGCAGCTACCACAGACACGTAAACAGCTCCATGAATTCCTTCCTCTAATCCTAATTCATCACTGCAAAAAAACATAGGCATCTCCCAGGGAAGAGTCAGGTCTAGACTAGAACCCTGGTAATCATTGCCTAAATATAAATTAGGTTGACTGCAATGTTTTAAAAATATATTAGGTATTTGAAATTAATGGGCTTCCTTCATTACCAAACTCATCTATTCTCCACCCCCTTTTTGTAGAGAGCACAAAAGGGCTCTTCTAGTTTGACAATCTCCCTACGTTACTTAATAACCACTAACATTGACCAGACATTAAGTTCAGTCAATGTTATAGGCCTCTCAACAGACCTAGGAGAAGATAGTTCAGCTTAGAGGTTAAATAACTTTCTCAAGGTCCACACTCTTTAGCAAGAATGTTAAACTGGCTCCTATTTTCTATTACATAAATCTTTGTTGCAACAATAATTACCATAACAATAATTAATTCATATTCATACTTTGCCCCAGAAATTCAATGAAAACCCTTGACAAAGATCTTGGCATTTAATCCCTACTATAGCTTTATAAAGTGAGTACTATGGTCCTTTTTTCTCTTTTTCTTTTTTTGGCCATTCTGGGGGTTGAACTCAGGCCCTTGCACATACTAGACAGGCACTGTAACACTTGAGCCACTCCACAAGCCCTTTTCATGTTGGTTATTTTTCAGATAGGGTCTCACTTTATTTCCAGACTAGCTTAGACTGCAATCCCCCTATTTGTGCTTCCTCACATAGCTGATATGACAGGTGCGCCATAGTTTCAAGCAACTGGTTGAAACAGGGGTCTCACAAATTTCTTTTTCCCAGGCTGGCCTTGAACCATGATCTTCCTGATCTCCACCTCCTGAGTGGCTAACATTACAGCATGCCCAGCCATTTGTAAGATGAGGAACCTAAAGATGTCACCTACCAAATGTACACTGGTGATTAGTGGCACAGCCAGGATGTGAACGTGAAAAGCCTAACTTTAGAGACCTCACTATTAATCACTTTGCTTTGATCTAGGTGGCCTTTGTAGTTCCTCTTCCCCTACCACCTCCTGCCACCCATTCAAAAATACATCAAGTTGTTACTATTCCATGAAGACTTACCACATTTTCTCTCATGTAAGACACACTATTAAAACTATGGTTTGAATGACTGTTTTTAAATTTATAATATTGGTATATTTAATTTTGGAAACTTTATAATTTCAATCTGGTTTATCAAGTTCTTTGTCTGGTCTAAGCACTGGAAGTAGGTGAAGAGAAAGAGGCAGGTATGGGTCAGTTACAGGCTGTTCTAGGGTCAACCTGAGGCAGAGAGGCTTACTTTCAACCCCAAAGGTGCAGGGAAAGGGCTGAGTCTTGGTGCCCTACTGCACAGCCTGGGAGGTCTTGAGCCTCCTGGTAAAACATAAGCTGCCTTTGTCACTAGCAGCCTCCATTGCATCAAGTAATATTTTATTGGCTCTTCTTTTGGCCTTCAGAAACATGAGGCTGGTTGGTTTCCTTCTTATGACTCAGGAAGAACTCTAGAACCCAGATTTACCAGGACAAAAGAAAACAATACTCCACCTTTCCTTGGCTTTACTTTTTAACTAAAAAAAAAGATTGGTAAAGGAAACAACCATAGTAAAATAAAAAAATAAATAAAATGGAAAAAATTAACACACCTTGATCCTGTTTCTCTACCTCCCCATCTCTAGGCAAATGTGCTAGACTTAGAAATTAACATTCACCCACCTTTCTGTTCTTGTCCTCACTGCATCATAGGCCTCAGTCCCTACAATAACTTTAACTGCTCTTCTGCACTGCCCCCCTACTCATGTCTATCCATGCAGATTCTGAACTCTCTCCAGGCCTTCCATCTCTTCTCCCACATGCTAAGGGGGCCCTGATAATGCTATACTTTGAGAATTAAATATCAGACTTAAAACAATGCAGTGCCTTTTCTTCTCAGCACAGAAGGTACTTGATGAACACAGAACAAATCTATCAGCCACAGTGCAACTTAGGTGCTGGAAAAGAGGAAGTAAGCAAGGACTGGAAGGAGAGGACACAGAAAGAGGTAAAGAAAGAAGGGATGTTATTAATAAGTTCATAGAACACTGTGGTCTGAGACTATGTAGCAGAAGACTGTGGTATGATATGTGCTCTCATATGTTTCTCTGTTATCAATCTTAAGCAGCCATCTTAATCCCCATCAATGAACCTGAACTTTGCTTTATTGGGAAAGTTCAGGGAACCCTGGGTTTCTGGTCTTGACAGGTCACATAGTTTACATTCTTAGTGTAAAATTATCTGGCACATGTAAGAGATTTAAGTGGAACTGAAAGCTCTATATTCAACCTAATTCTTTGTCACTGTCCTACCTACCCTTGCATCCAAATAACTCCCTTCCCAAACCCACACCCAAATCTTGAGTTTATTGACAAAGCCTCAGCAGCCTAAATATGGGAGGGCCTGAAGCCAAATGTAAGGAAAGTCAATAAATAATGAATGACTTATTTGAATCATGACAGATTGGTGCAGCAGTAACAGAATCTGCAGTTCAGATGCCATTCTGCGGACTTAAGAGATCTTGGATATAAGAGAAAGAAAAGAAAATATGGCCATCATCAGAAGCTCCATGGTTATGAGACCCCATACCATTATTATCACAGGGCCACCAGGATGATCCCACACAATCCAAACATTTGTGGTCATCCAGAGCATGATTTGAAGCACATGGCAACAGCCACCTGCTCAGAAAGACGTCTCTGTCACTGGATCTGGAATGTCCCATCAGTCTTTGGTTGCCCCAACATAGAAACCATATTGTACCAGTTGGGTACTCAAATCCAAAAGGATTAACTAGAAGGCTTTTAGATGAGACAGTGAAGGTCAGCAAATGATGGAGTAGAAAGCTTCAGGTCTTCCTTTTCACACAGAACTACTGTAGACCAGAATATCTCTGAGAGGGCTCTAGACATGGGCTAGAGCTACTTTAAATCTGAAAAAAAGATTCCAGGAAAAGGTTGGGAAATGTTGCAGCATTTGGCACTCCTATTGTACCCTTCCTGGTCTGTGTGGCTAGTGCTAAGCAACTGGGCAGAAACCCCACCAGGGCTCTGTCCTCCAGGACGAAAACAAGAGAATGCACCATGTGTTTAATGTTCTGCTTTATCTGGGGTCTGTCCAAGGGACTATCTGCTATCCCACCTCTCTGAGCGCTGACAGGACAAGACCAAAGTGGAAGCCACTGAAAACAAAGGTGAGCCACCGGCTAGATCTGCAGTTCCACAGAAAGACACTAGGGGGAACAGAAGAACAAAATAAGTTTGAGAAGTCCTTGAATCTTCACCAGAGCTGCTAGGGAAGGTCTTCCCCTACCCGAAGCCAAAGACTGGGAAAGGTGGGTGTTTTTCAAATGTTCAAATACCAGCAAAAGATTTTAAGGCATACAAAGAAATGGAAACATGGCATAATCAACAGATCAAAATAAAATGCCAGAAACCAGTCCTAAACAAATACAATCTATGAGCTGTCTAAAAAAAAAAAAAATTAAAGTAACTGTCATAAAGATGTCAGTGAAGACTGGGTGTGGTGGCTCACATCTGTAATCCCAGCTACTTGAGAAGCAGAGACAGGAGGATTGGCAGTTTAAGCCCTTCCCAAAAAACAAGCCAGACATGGTGGTGCATAACTATAATCTCAGCTACAAGGGAGGCAAAGGCAGGAGTTGTCCAAGGCTGGCCCAGGCAAGCATGAGAACCTACCTGAGAAACAAACAAAAGCAAAAAGGGCTAGGGGCATGGCTTATAAGCACAAACCCCTGAGTTCAGACTCTAGTACTGAAAAAAAAAAAGATGCTCACAAGGATAAAAGCCTATATAATCCCAGCACTCAGGAGACTCAGGAGGCTGAGACAGGGAGATTACAAATACAAGGCAAGCCTGAGCTATATAGCAAGACTCTGTCCTAAAAAAAAAAAAAAAGCTAGAGAAGATTGGAAGATTGAAGGTTTTGCTCAAGCTGTAAAGTACCTGCTTTGTAAGCACAAAGTCCTGAGCTCAAACCCCAGTTCCACCAAAAGAAAAAAAAAAAAAGCTAAAGAGAAAATAGATAGATAACTAATTAAATCAGGAAAATTATGAATAAATTTCCTGATGAATAAAATGAGAATAGCAAAGAGATATAAACTATAAAAAGAGCCAAACAGAAGTTCTGTAGCATAACAATCCAATAAGTGAACTAAAATTACAGCAGTCCAGTAGCAGATGGACCAGCCAGACATTTGAAGTAATCAAGTTAGAAGAGCCCAAAACAAAAATAATAAAGAAAAGAGAGCCCAAAAAGTGGGGTAAGGTGGTGCATACCTGTAGTTCCAGCTTCTTGGAAAACTGAAGCAGGAAGACCACTTGAGTTCAGGAGTTTAAGACCAGACTAGGCAAAACAGTGATACCCTGTCTGAAAGACAGAGAGACAAGACAGATAAGGAGCTTAGTGGATATTGGAAGCCTAACAAGTGTACTAATATATATATTATGGAAATCCTAGAAGAAAGCACTAGAAAGACAACTTATTTGAAAAAATAACAGCCATAAACTTCCTAAATCTGAAGGAAAAAACACACAAATTTAAGAAGTTAAAAAAAAATCCCAAGTAGGATAAATTCAAAGCGATTCATATCAAAACACAATATAACCAAACATCTAAAGTCAAAGATAAAAAAGGTATCTTGAAAGCAGCAAGAAAAAAGCAACGTGTCTCATAAAATGGAGCTTCCATACGATTGTCAGTAGATTTCTCAGCAAAAACTACAGGCTAGAAGGAAGCAGCATAATTTATTCAGTGTTGAAAGAAAAATACCTGTCAATCAAGAGTACTATATACAGCAAAACTGTCCTTCAAAAATTAATGAGGAGGTTAAGCTCAATGGTAGAGTGCTTAATTAGTATGCATGCTTGCTTGGATTTGATCCCCAGAACTTCAGAGGGAGCGAAGGAGAGAGGGGAAAAAGAGGGAAGAATGGAGAGAGGAAAGGAAGGAGAGGAAGGGAGGAAGGGACAGCAGAGGGAGGGAAAGAGAGAGAGAAAGAGAGAGAACTTAAAACTTTCCCAGGTAAACAAAAGCTGAGGGAATTCATTACCACTAGACCTGCATACAAGAAATACTGAAGGAGGTCCCTCACATCAAGGACAGTAGACAGCAGCACAGAGCTGCCTGTGTGAAAATATAAAGTTCTCTGGAACAGAGTTAGATATAGAAACATGTATTACTGTAATTTTCATGCATAGAATATTAATGTAAAAAATATAAATCTATGTTGATGGGTATGAAATAATTTGTGACATCAGTAACATCTGGGGAGTATGGAACTGTAAAGAAGTAGAATTTTTGCAGTAATTAAAATTAAAAATTTAAACTAGAATGCTATAACTTTATTTTTTTATGTTATTATAATAATAACACAAAATATCTATAGAATATACATAAAAGAAAATGAGAAGGGAATCAAAACATACCACTACCAAAAACATCAATGAAACACAAAGGAATACAATAAGAGAGGAAAGGAAGGACGAAAAAAAGCTACAGGATTCCAAAAACAGTGAATAAAATGGCAATAACTAAGTCCTTCCCTATCACTAATTACCTTAAATATAAGTGGATTAAACTCACCCATCAAAAGACATAGGTTGGACAAATAGATTTTTTTAAAAAACCCAGAATCTAACTAAACACTGCCTACAAGAGACTTATTTTAGATTTAAGAATATAAATAAAGTCAAGGTGAAATAATAGAGAGATTCCATGTAAATAGTAACAAAAAAGAGGTCAGCGTGGCTATGTTAGTATCAGACTTTAAATAGTCCTTAAATCTGTCACAAGAAACAAAGGAAAATATTATACAATAATAAAATGGTCAATTCACCAAGAAGATATAACAATTATAAACATTCATGCACCAACCTTCAGTGCTCTTAACGATGTGAAGTAAAATTTGATAGAAAGGAGGAGCAACACAATAGTAGGAGAATTCAATAGTCCATTATCATAATGAATAGAACAAACAGACAAAAAGTCAGTGAGGAAACAGACCATTTTAACAAGACCAACTGAACCTAACAGAGTAATACAGAACACTCCCTCCATCCAACAACAATAGAGTATAGTACTTCTCATAGCTGGGGGACTATTTCCCAAAAAGATTACAAGTTAGGCCACAAAAAAAGTTTTAACAAATTCAATAACACTGAAATCATACAAAGTAACTTTTCAACAACAATAGAATGAAACTAGAAATCACTAACACAAGAATAACTGTAATATGTGCACAACACACTTCTGAACAACCAATGTGTCAAAGAAAAAAGTCATAACAGAAATTACAAAATAGTTTGAGAAAAATGAAAAGTGAAACAGCATAACAAAATTTATGAGATTCATTGAAACCAGTACAAGTAGGGAAGTTTATACATACATTAAAAATACATAAAATGAATACATTAAAAAATAATAAATATCTCAAATCAACACTCTAACCTTATACCTCAAGAAACTAGAAAAGGGGGTATAGCTCTATGGTACAGCACTTTACCAGCATGGGCAAAGCCCTGGGTTCAACACTGAATAGAAAAGAATAGAATAGGATAGGAGAGAAAGAAAGAGATCAATAGAGAAAGAGAAAAGGACTAGAAAAGGAAGAATATTCTAAACCTAAGTTATAGTAGAGATAAATGAAACTGAGAATAGAAAAACAATAGGAAAAATGAACAAAGGCAAGAGTTGGCTTTAAAAAATTTAATTGACAAATCCTTAGCTAGATTAAGAAAAAAAAAAGACTATAAGTCACTAACATTAGAAGTGAAAGGAGGAACATTACAAGCAATGCCACAGAATTAGAGAAATTTGTTGCTGGGGTGGGGAGAAGATGGTGTGAATGAAAATACAAAGCTCACATTAACTACACCTAGGCATGGAATAGTTTAAAATCTCTCACTTTTCCACAGTGTTTGATGATAGAATATGGATAAAAATGAACGGTGAACATACTGGTAAATTTTCTCAGGTAAATTATGAAGTTCAGTGCAATTTGCAAACATCCCTAAAATAGCTTTGGTTTGGTTGGCATGTGACCAAACCCTGAAAAGCTTATTTCAATAAAAGAGATTTAAATACATTTCTCATGTATGCTCAGGAAACTGAGCTGAAGGAACAGACAAAGCAGCACAAGCCATCTGTTTGGGAGGTATGTAAGCTCCAGAGTGAGTCTGGAAAGAAAAGCAGCACAAGACTCAGAGACTCCAAGAAACAGAACAAAGATCAAGACCCAGAGCAGATACAGTACCTGAGACCCATATAGCCAGCAGGAGCAATGTGCTTTCTGCTAAACCACCTAAAGTTCTTTCCTTTAAAACAGTCCCTCACACGTCTTCTTTAAGAAATCTTTGCGCTTATTTCAGCAGTAATGAGTTATTCCAGGAGCCATATGTCTGCCCGCCCATAAGAATGCATTGGGTTGTGCTCAGGACTGTTAGGAATGAAGAGAGGTTTTGATGATATTGGGCCAAAGGTCCATGAGCACTAGAAACCAGCTGGGACTCAATCATCTTACCCCGTGCAGTTCCTGAGGAACCAATACATTCAAGAACCATTGATAGATGAGAAATCAAAATGCCACCTTAAATTCATCTGTATAAATGCCTAATTTCTTAGTGTAGGGTTCTCTTTTTACAGTAAGCAGCCTAAATCAAAGATTTCCAAAGGACTTTCCCTCTCCAGTGATGCACCAAAATCATCTTGCCCTCTGTCTTACCACACTAGCCAAGAAATGCAAGCAATTAAATGTATGATTGGCTATGTATTGGGAGAAGAGAAAAGAAGAAGGCCAGATCCCAAGAGGAGGCCCTGACTCTGTCTACCTATTCCTGCTATGTGAAGTAGAAGAGAAAATGATGGGGGTCCATAACTCTGCTCTTGTTAAATGTGGATCAATTAATTGCCTGGAATCTGGAGTCTACTCAACAACTCTGCTGTGGGAAAAGGCACAGACTTAAAGAAAAGGGTGGGGGGACAGAGAGATTGCCTTACCTCTAACACTTGCTTCTAGTGTGGGCCACAGACCAGCAGTATCAACAATGCCTGGTAGCTTGCTAGAAATGTGGAATCTTGGACTCCACCCTAGAGTAATGGAACTAGAGACTGCATTTTTATAAGACCTCCAGGCAATTCATACAAGTTAACCCAGTGAGAAACACTGGGTTTCTGACTCCTAAATTCATGTTCAAATTTTCTAGCATTTGGATTTCTGATCATTTCCAAAAAAAGTGCTGTCAATAGTTAATGAAAGAATATTTGAGAAATTCTTTTTGGTACTTATTTCATTCCATTTGAAGAAAAAAGACATTTCTAAAAAGCTGCAACACTCTTCCCAATGAGTGGCTTAGACAGAAAGAAGCATACTAAAAACAAGCAAATAACACAATTCCAGACATACACACAGATCTGCTGAGAGGACAGATGGGCATAGTAACTCTCCTCTCACTCCACCCCCCTACCCATAAATTCCCTCCCTTCCTCATTCTTGCCACCCTTCATTTGAGCTAGTACTAAGCTCTTGTGCTGAATTCTGCACCATACTCAGAGTAGAACCACAGAGGTTACCTGCCTCTTCTAGCCCCATTCTCAAAGTCAAAATCTAAAAATTATTTGTCTGGCTTAGTACCACTAAGCCAGAACACAGTGGGAAAACAAAGAGCAATTTGGCATTTCAATATTTCTTACATGTTAGTGGCCATGACTATTGGGTCATGGTAACCCAATGCATATCTTATTTCTCATATTAACCAAATCCCAGACCTAAATTTCTATCCAATATTTGCCTTCTACAGCCCTTTCTACTTGAGTGACTTTACACATTGGCAAAATTTAGAGCATACAACCCTCAATTTCTTCTGTCTCACCTGATAAACTACTTTAAAATCGAAAGGGTCAGGGGTTGGCAAGTATTTGTATAGTAGCTGGAGTTCTCCACAACATTACGAGATCCAGTGATGACAGAATTTAGTGAGTAATGTTACCACTGTTGGGCACTTACAATGTGCTTCAGGACAACACTATAAATAAGAAGCATCCTCCACTTAATGAGTGAGGCACTCTGGAGTTGTTTAAAATTGAATAATTTGCTCAGGAAGAGGCAAAGGTAGAATTCTTGTCCACACCTGTCTAAGTTCAAAGCTTCTTAATCTCTGAATTAATAAAGAGTATCTTTATTAGAGAGTCCGTAGACTCTCATGTAGTAGAGAATCATTTACCCTCTCTAGGGCTAATGTGGAGAGTAAATGGAATTAAAGATGATAAAGCACTTAGAAAAGTAAGATACTATAAAACACAAGGTATAATTTAGGACATTAAGATTGTGACCAACTAAAAGCCTTTGGTTATCCATAAATGAAAACTACATATGTGAAAAATGTTTATCCTTAAAGATATGCCAGTTAATTTGATATATATTTCATTTATCAAATAAGAAAATATTTTTAAAGTTTCACCCTTGATGTTGGTAAGGATGCTGTGAAACTGTACATGACTAACAATAGCACAAGTTAATACCACCTTTCTATTTTTTTATTATAAATTTTTTATTAGGATATAGTCATTTTGGGGGGATTCATAGTGACAATTCTGATTAGACTTACATTGCACATTTACATTGCTTCCATGGTCTCTCCCCCTCAGCCCCCTCCCCAACCCACTTAGAGCAATTGTAAGAGGTTTTTTAGTTGTTTCATATAGGTATGTGAAGTCCACCAACAATATACCATCACCTTAATCTCTTCCTTCACCATCCCCTCTCCCAGTAGTACCCCTCCCATCCCCGCGCACACTGTGCCTATTTTATAGTCCTGGTTTTCATTATTAATATTTGACTTGATGTTCAAAGGGCTGTCTCAATTCATGCCCACTGTGGGTGTGCTTCACTTTGGTCTGTTCAATCCCTTCAAACACTCTCCCTTACCCCTTTACCTCTTACCCCCCGTTTTTCAACATCTTTCAATACACATTCTTACATCCTCTACCTTCACATCTTATGGTATGTGATATTACTGGTGCTCTATCATTCTTTTTCCATTCTCTCCTTCCCCAAGTTCCAGAGAGTAGTTCCACTGTTGCAAAGATGTTCTACAACTGAGTTTGTATATGACCAGGTTTTGTGTATGTTTATCTTTGGATCTATCTTCCACATATGAGAGAAAACATTGGTCTTTTGTGTTGCTGATCCTGTCTAACTTCACTTAACATGATGTCTTCTAATTGCATCCATTTACCATCAAATCCCATGTCATTATTTCTTGTGGCTGAGTAATATTCCATTGTGTATATATACCATAATTTCATGATCCATTCGTCAGTTGTAGGGCATCTGGGTTGTTTCCAGAGTTTGGCTATTGTGAATAGTGCTTCCATGAACATCAGTGCACAGGTGTCTCTACTGTGTCCTGTTGTACATTCTTTTGGGCAGATGCCCAGGAACAGTATCACTGGATCATATGGCAGTTCTAGCTCTAGCTTTCTGAGGAATCTCCATACTGTTTTCCATAATGGTTGTACTAATTTGCTTTCCACCAGCAGTGTATAATGGTTCCTGTTTTGCCACATCCTTGCCAGCATTTGTTGTTGCCATCACCCTTGATTGTGACCATTCTAACTGGGGTGAGATGAAATTTGTGTTGTTTTGATTAGCGTCTCTTTTATAACCAGGGAAGTTGAACACTTCTTCATGAATTTACTGGCCATTTGTACCTCTTCCTTTGAGAATTCCCTGTTTAATTCATGTGCCCATTTCTTCATTGGGACGTTGATTCTTTGGGGGCTGACTTTTTTGCATTCCCTATAGATTCTGGATATTAGTCGTTTATCAGATGAGTAGCTGGCAAAGATTTTCTCCTTTTCTGTGGGCTGTCTCTTGAGTCTGGTGACTATTTCCTTTGCTATGCAGAAGCTCTTTTGTTTGATGCAGTCCCATTTGTTCATTATTTGTCTTAGATGCTGAGCCTTTTGAGTTCTGTTTAGGACGTCGTTCCCTATACCTATCTGTTCCAGTGTATTTCCTACTGTTTCTTGGAGTTGTTTCAAAGTTTCAGGCCTTATATTAAGGTCTTTGGTCCACTTTGAGTTGATTTTGGTACAGGGTGAAAGACAGGGATCTAGTTTCAGTCTTCTGCATGAATATCATCTTTCTAAAAAAAACAAGTTGACAACGTGTTTCAAGACTCTCTTGGACTGGGTGCGTGGTTCAGTGGTAGAATGCTTGCCTAACACGAATGGCCCTGTGGGCTTGATTTCTAGCATGGTTTAAGAAAAAAAAGACTTTATTAAAAATTGACACAATTTCTTATAAGAAAAATAAATTAGGACAAAAATTTAAATATAGAGAGTTAAGAGCCAGGTGTGGTGGTCCACAACTGTAATCCTAGGCACAGGCAGAGGCAGAAGGATCAAGAATTTGAGGCCAGACTGGACTACCTCAAAAAACTAAATAACCAAATGAATAGATAAATAAATGGAGTTAAGAGCATAGATTTTGGAGCTGGATTGCTTATATTTAAATCCTAGATCTGCTCCTTGTGATTTTGGGCAAGACTTGGTGCTCAAAATAGGATAATAATAGCACTTATCTTACCAAGTTGTTATAAGGATTAAATGGATTGTTATATGTAAGGCGCTTAATCCAGCACCTGGTGAAAGTAAGCACTATATAGGTGTTATTTCTATCTCAATGTTACTTCTAATAGTAAAATCTGACTATACAAGAAAGTGGTTACATACACTGTGGTATGGGGAATAAAATATTATACAGTCATTAAAAATGTGTATACTGAGCTGGATGTCAGTGGCTCACACCTGTAACCCTAGCTACTCAGGAAGCAGAGATCAGGAGGATCACAGTTCGAAGCCAGCCCAAGGCAAAGAGTTTGCTAGAACCTATCTTGAGAAAACCCAATACAAAAGATAGCACTGTAGGAGTGGCTCAAGTGGTAGAGTGCCTGCCTAGCAAGCCTAGCAAGTGTGAGGCCCTGAGTTCAAGCCCCAGTACAGCCAAGAAAAAAAAAGTGTATATTGTTCCATACCACTTTAATGTTTACTAAAAGAGCACTTTGTACAAAGATGGGTGCACGGAAATTAATTAGTAGGAAATCATATCAAAGTATTAATAACAAATTTCTCTTGAAGCTATATGCCAAGACTGTGTCTCAAAAAAAAAAAAGTCTCTGGGTGATAGTGGAGGGTTGGGAGCTTCTTTATTAAAACAAAACAAAACAAAAAAAACTTGTGGAGCAGTGCAGCATCTCACACTGTAATAGGCACATGAATCACCAGTAATCTTGTTAGGATGCAGCTTCTGGTCCATGGGTTGGGAATTTTGCAGACCTGTATTTCTAACATTCTCCTGAATGATGCTGATGCTGTTTGCTCAAGGTACACACTTTTGAGTAGGAAGCTTTTAAAGCAGTGTATCTGACCCAATCAGAGGGCTTGTGGAAGTACAGCAGCGTTGCTATGTACTTTCTGATTTAGCTGGCCTGTCGTATGACCCTAGAATTCACATTTCTAACAGCCTCCCAGGTGCTGCGGATGCTGCAGATCTGGGAATCACACTTCAACAACCACTGCTTTAGAAAATTTTTCTTTTCTTTCTTAGCATCATCAGGGAAGACACTAAAAATGTCAGCCTTCTTCACTGCCTACAGGATCAAAACCAAACTCTTCACCCATGATTCATCCTAATCATTTCCCACTAATCAAATCACTATGTCCTAAACACATCTGAGATTTCAAATATCACGACTTCTTTGGAATTTCCTTACTCTAGCTGATGTGTCACCTCCTTCTATTTCCTCATGCCCAAATCCTACCCATCCTTCATGGCCCTCAAATGCTATGTCCTCCTGATCCACCACTATTCAAAAAGCCACTTCTCCCAGCACTACAGCTCCACAGCTCTCCGGCGGTACTTTCCAATCTCTACGTGGTCCAGTGACTCTACCAGTGGTAGGGTATGGTCCCCAGTAGACTGGGAGCTTCTTGAATGCAGGGGCAACTTGCCTCTTGGCTTAGCAGATCTCCCGCGGACACTCAGCGGTGCCGAAAGAGTGAAGGAAGGAATGAAACCTCGGAGGAAGGGCGTGGACCCGTCTAGTAATGGAAACTACAACCGCAGCCCGCCAAGCCTGATGACCAACAGTAACAGGTGTTTCCATCTCTGATGTCTGATTCATTCTGCACAGCTGCGCACGCACATAGCAAAGCGCACAGGCTCGGGGAATACAACGCCCCACACGCCGACGTGCACACAGCGTTCTAGGCGCCCCGGCGACACACCTCAGCGACAACCTGGACACACACACAAAGAGACCCTATCCCCTTAAAATATCAATGCTTCACTGTAAAGAACAAGAAGCTATGGCTTGTGCCTACTTCCCTGGCTGCCCACCGCTCCTTTCTAGTTTTTAAGAAATCTATCGAGGAGTGAGTCTGCATGCATTTCGCGGGAGACCCACCTTCTAAACACACGCGCGCCCTTCCCTTCCCCCATTCGTCTCTTTCAGACTAGGCGCACCTCCCAAGGCTGGATTGAATGGGAAAGAGCTGGGGCCCTCTTTGTCATTAATCCTCCCCTCCTTCGAGCTAGCCAAGCTTCTTCCGGGTCAGCGACGATCACCACCACCCGCCAGTCAGGCCGGGGGGATCCCCCTCAACCCCCATACCAATAACCCCGGAGCGTGCGAGGGTCGGGTCGCCACCGCCAAGCAGGTTGCGGGAGGGGAGGAGGGCGGGGAAGAGGGCGGGCGCGGCGGGAGTGGGGGAGGGAGGGAACAAGGGAGGGGAGCAATCCGAGGAGGAGGAGAGAGCAGCCTCCGGCAGCTGGCGAGGAGAATGGGAGTGCGGGGCGACAGAGCGTCGCGGGGTGTCACGGCCGCGGCGAAGCCAGCCAGGCGCGGGGCCAGCGCCCGCCGCTTTTAAACCCAGGAGGGCGCGGCGGCGGGCGGATTGCGGCGCGCTCGGGGCGCCCGGGCGGCGGCCGAATGGAAAGGAAGAGCTCGACAGCCGGGGCCAAGGGGAACCCAAGCCCGCCCGCGGTCGGCGAGGGGCAGCGGCCGTCTCCACCACTGTGCGTCCCGGGCGCTGGCGGAGGGACCCCGGCGCGGGGCCAGGCCGGGGCGGCGGCCGAACCAGCCGAGCTCATCCGGCGCGCGCACGAGTTCAAGAGCCAAGGGGCGCAGTGCTACAAGGACAAGAAATTCCGCGAAGCCATCGGCAAATACCACCGGGCATTGCTGGAGCTGAAGGGGCTACTACTAGCTTCCGGGGAGCGAGGAGAGCGGGACCCGCGCCCAGCTTCCCCGACCGGAGCCCCCAACCCCTGCCGCCTCACTGAGGAGCAGAGCAAGACGGTGGAAGCCATCGAGATCGACTGCTACAACAGCCTGGCAGGTGAGCCGCGCCCCTGGCCCCTCCTTCTCCTGCCCTCCGCGTCTCCCGCCCCGCGCGCGTCCTCATTCCCAGACCCGGTCCCTCCGCGTCCCAGCGGACCGCTGCGGCGCGTCCGCGGTGCAGACTCCCCCGCTGTGACCGTGCTGCTCTGGGGAGGAGATCCTGAGAACAGGGCGCTTTGGAAAAAGTGTGACTTTCAGGATGATGCCTTCCAAAAGCCATAGTCATTTTATATCCCTTCCCTTGCCTACATCGTTAATCTCTCCTTTAAATGGCTGGACAGGCAGAAGGCGACCCAGCTGGTGTGGCGACCGACTGCTCCTACTCACCAGTGGACTTGGATCTAAAAATGTAGAAGAAGCGCCCTGGGTTGGGTGGAGTGGGGTGGCGTTTTCCTGAGGGTGGGTCTTAAGGGCTCCCACGCACCTGGCCACTCTTTGCATCACTGGCTCCAAAGTTGGCCCTAGGCCCCCACCCTGCAACTAACCGCATCTGGGTAGGTAAGGTTCTTCCCCAAGTTCTCTGGCCCCAGTAGCAAAGGGGAGTCTGCCACAATGTCTTCAACATCTTGAGCAAAATGGACTCCAGAATGCCACTTCTCTCTCAGCTCTGCTGGGGCTCCCGGTTGCCAGGTGAAAAGCATCTCAAAAGGTCCCTGGCTCAGGGTTGGTCTGTTGGTCTTAGGCTCTGCTGCATTCTTCCTCTCCTCCTGAGGTGGGGGAGAAGGAGTATTTCTGTTGGACAAAGAAGGCATACGTTCCAGAGTGCACTTTGGGAATGAGGTCAAAGTCTTTCAACTTAGGCACAAAAAAATTTTTTTAAAGTCTGTTAAAAAAAAAAAAAAAGGGAAAACTCTGGGTCTTTTCAGGGCCTTTCTGTGAAAAGATGGGAGATGTTGGCTTTATATTTGAAAAGCATTCTGTTCTTTTCTTTCCCAGATTTGGTGGGATTTTTGGCTTGGTTGAGCTTCTCTAACCAAATAAGGCCATTTCTATTTTCTAACCCTTGAAGTTGTCTACCCTAGCTGTGGTGTAGGGTAGAGAGTGTGACTGGGTGTGGTGGGGATGGTAGATGTGTCTGTGGCCCAGGCTCTTGGAAGATGAAAATAAATACTGATAGCTCTGTTCTGTTCCCCAAGTGGTTTCTAGTTTCAGCCTACCTCTGCCTTTCCCAAAATGCCAGGCCCAGTATCATCTTTAATCAGGTGAAACCCAGGCCAGGGAGACACTTTGTATATGGTAAAGTAGTTTGCAAACTTAAAGGAATAGGAATAATGTGATTGTAGAGATGGTGGTATCCATAGCAGTCCCACAAATAATGGCAGCAGATAAAGCAGTGGTACAGCAAAGATGGAACGTTTCAAATGCGTTACATGAATCAGTTTGACTCCTTTTAGTTCCTGTAAGTCTCTGCCTGATGAATAGTTAAAGGGCAGAGCAGCTGTGGGTGGAGGGAGAAGTGCTCTGGATGCCTAATGCAGTGATTTCAGAGTCTTACATTCAGTGTTACCCTCCACATCCCACACTTTTGGCTACCAGCCAATGGCTAGCACTGTCTGCCCTCCACCCCAGAAGTGGTTACATTGCCATGGTGAAAGTAAAGATGTGTCCTTGGTCTGGCCAGCACAGTCAAGGCGGGGCTGAGGTCTGGACAGCTCCTCCACTCCTATCCCCACCCCATAGACACTTTGGAAAACTTCAGTGGTGAGAAAATGGAAAGTAACCCCAACCAACATTCCCCTCTGCTGCCTCCTCCAGTACCTACCACTTATTAATGTTAATAATTTATTGTACACACTGTTAGTTGCCTTTTATACACTATCTTTTAAAAATATAATCTATCTAAAAGAAATATGATCATCAGTTTTATAGAGAAAAATAACAAGGTTCCAGAGCCAGTCCACTCCAAAGACAATGTTGTTGTCATCACACCTTGATTCACAAAGTCAGTGTCTTCTGGGTTTCTGCCTGTCCTGAGCCCAGCCTCAGGTGGGCTCCCAAGCTCTACACTTCAAAAATTCTGTTGGGAGCTCTCAAACCTGGCAGCCAGGAGGAATCATTGATTCAAGGTTCTGACAGAGCTCTATAATTTCAGATGTAGTCAAGTCTTACATAATAAAGAAAAGACTGATTACAAGCTGAGCAGTCTTGTCAAAGCCAATCTGTATCCTTGAGTAGAAAACTCAGCAGCTGGGAGGAGGGTTCCACATAGAAGTCACCTTGGGGGGAATTAGAAGGCTGATGTTGGTTTCCTTTGGGATGATGGGTAAAATCCATTTTATCACTATCTCAGAAGTCATAGCATAGCAAAGTATCCTTTTTGTGGGATATGAAAGTAATACATACCTAATCTATCTAAAAGAAATATGATCATCAGTTTTATAGAGAAAAATAACAAGGTTCCTGAGCCAGTCCACTCCACAAAGTGGACTTTTAGAAAATAGCCTAACAGTTAAAGAAGTAAATACAAAATTACCTTTAACCCATTACCTAAAGAAATTCATCGTGGTGTATTTTTCTGTGTACAAACGTAAACTTTACAAAACTGAGGTACCTAGGATCATGCATCCTGCCTTTAATCTCACCATGACGTCAGAAGAATTTTTATACTTCATTAAAATATTTTCATGAAGTTTGTTTTAAATGGAAAAGTTAAAAAACCAAACAAACTTTAGATATGTGTTTTCAGTTATCACTGGATAGAAAGGAAGAAAAGATGATCAGTGTTATTGTTGTTGGAGCTGGAACAGCCTGGCCCATGAGATATTTTTTCCCCTGTGTGCCTGCTGAAAGGAAAGAGGCCAGCAACTGTAAGTTCATTCTGGAAGAAAGACAGCTGACCCTTCCACTGGGGCTCTGGCACCAGCTGGGCAGTGCAGTGGGATCCAGGCGGAAGCAGTTCTAAGATATGTTCTCAAGACTGTTCTCCTTCCACACAGAACTGTACATACAGTGAGAAGCTTGGGGTTGAGAAGAAACTTGGACTAGCCCAGAAGTATCTAGAGGATTAGGCTGTGTTGCTAAGGGTGTCTCTGTTCTAAACAAGAGGTGGTTGTGAGGCTTCTGGGGGAATACTTAGTATCAGTGGACCTTTGTACTCTATCTGGAAGCTTCCAAAAAAAGTAGCCAGTGGGCAGCTGGAGTATGGTAAGAAATGTTAGTCTTAAACCCCTGTGGATGTCCTGGAATCACATGAAGAGTGTACAGACAATTTGCAAAGTGCCCCAGGCTATTGTCTGTTCTGCTTTGGATTTCCTTTTGGTTGGGAGGAATCTGGGCAGTTGTATAGGACTCCTGGATGGGATTTTGCATGTCTAATGCTATAGGAAGTTCAAGGAAAGAGGTGGGAACTACTCTGTTCCTTCAGAATTGCAAATGGTTCTGATATAAGGATTAGAAAAGAAGTTCTGATTTAGGAATGTGATTTTATGGAAGATGTATTGGACTGTTGATTGACTCTTCTTGACCTTGAACAAGACACAGGTCTCTTCTGGGGCCTTGGACCCTTTGAAGGGCAGAGCCTTCTCCTGTGGGACTCTGATGTCCCCAGCTGGGTTATGACTAAAGAGACATAACACATAGTGGATTTGTTGGTATTTTTAAATGATGCCCAAGGCTCAAATGCCAACAGTAGAGACAGGTGCCAAGTATAGCAGTGGCCCTACAGGCTTGTGCTTTTATTCCTGACATACCTTGTAACCTCGAATAAACCTCAGCTATTTACACCTATATTTGGGAGATTTCTATTTGTTTATCTTTTACTAAAGAAGCAGATTGTGCCTATTTATCCCAATAGAAGGAAAACCCAAGACAGGTGTGTAACAAGGCCTAGAAGGAAGACTACAATGGGAAAACTCGTGGGGCAGTGCCCTCTGAAACCAGTTTTATCAGTGCTATGGCTGTGTCTTGAAGCTATGGCTCAGGGCCAGTCACATAATTTTCAGGGTCCAGTGCAAATGAAAATGTGGGAGTTCAAAAAGCTGGGGAAGCAGATCATTAAAAGTCTTAAAAGATAAAACTTTTAGCTGGGTGTGGTGGTACATGCCTATAATCCTAGTATTTGGGAAGGTTGAACCTGGAGGTTCTCAAATTCAAAGCTAGCCTGCTCTACATAGTGAGTTCAAGACCTGCATGGGCTACATAGTAAGACCTTGTCTCCAAAAAAACCAAACCCATCGGGGACAAACCAAAAAATAAAGCTTTTTCTCTTCTTTCATGGCTTCTTTCCCTTGACTTGACATGGTGTTTTTTATTCGCTATTTAATGTCATTATAAGAAAATTAAAATTTTCTGTTTTTGGCATGGATTTTGTTATTCATCTGTATTTTGTGGGGTTTTTTTTTGTTGTTGTTGCTATTGTTTTGTTTTTGATGGGACTGGTGTTTGAACTCAGGACTTTACACTTGCAAAGCAGGTGCTCTACCACTTGAGCCACACCTCCAGCCCATTTTGCTCTGATTAGTTTGGAGATGGGGGTCTCATGAACTCTTTGCCTGGACTGGCCTTGAACTGTGATATTCCTGACCTCAGTCTCCCAAGTAGCTAGGATTACAGGTGTGAATCACTGGTGCCCAATGCAGTGCCAGTTTTAAGTGAAAATATAAGAGCACTTAAATTGTATATGGAGTCATAAAAATTGCACAGTTTATACTTTGTAGCTCATACATGCATAAGTAATTTGTTACTACTAGAACAGTGGAAATGTTGCACAAAACAAACTTTTTAGGCTGCGTGAGGTGGCCTGTAATCCCAGCTACTCAGATAGCAGAGATCTAAAAGATGGAAGTTCAAAGGCCAGACAAGGCAAAAAGTTAGTGAGATACCACCTCAATCAATAAGCTAGGTGTGGTGGTACATGTCTGTGGTCCCAGCTACATAGGAAGCCATGGGCAGGAGGATAAAGGTCTGAGGCCAGCTCCAGGCAAAAATGCCCTAGCCCAAAAATAACTAAAGCAAAAAAGGGCTGGGGTTTATCCAAGTGATAAGAATGCCTGTCTAACAAGCACAAGACCCTAGTTTCTAGCCCAGTACACCAAAAAGAAATGTTTTAAACTTATTTATATGCACACTTTATATGCATATTTTACACGCATACTTTCTGTAGGCTTTCTGATGAGCAAAGAAAAGAGAAGGAACTATAGGTTCCCTTACCTTTCCCTTTTGTGTCATCATTTTCAGCATAAATGGTTGACTAATAGAAGTAACAGAAGTGAAAAAAGGACAAGACAGGATTCCTTAGGCCATTTGTGTTTCTTAGAACACCATTGTTTTCTTTCTGAATTTGAGGCAATATTTGCTTCAAAGGGGGAGCAAAGCCTCTTGGGACTGTCAGCATGTCCACTTAGATATAGACATGATACCTTTACCTTGTACATGTATGGAGTCTTGAACACTCATGCATCGTAGGTCTGCTAAATTCTGTGCTTACGGGGCATTATGAGTGCATATATGAAGGGCTACAAAGAACAATATTGTGATTATCTACTTATGCACATGTTCCACTGTCCAATCAGACTTCACCTACAAGATGCATGTTCAATGATAAAATTGTTAGGAATTTCAAGAAGGCACTAAAGGAGCATCAAACCAAGTATAGAACCTTTCTGAGTATGCATAAATGACCCACTCTTGAAGCCAGCCTGCAATGGACACCTGGAGATGATTGAATGGATACATCTGAGGCAGAGTCTAAAGATCAAAGGATTTTCAGCAAAAACTGATGTGGATCCAGAAAACCAAGCATAAAGACGAATGAATTACAAATGTGAAAACTCAGCGGTGAAAAAGGGTTCAGGGGCTATAGACAAGCATAGCCAGAAGATGAGATTCTAGGGTAAGGATTGGTCAAAGGAGGGAGAAGCAAAAAGGGATTTATGCTAAGATGCTTGGCCAAGATCCTGCCTCTTGCATAGGAGAGTTTGTCCAAGCTGTTACTGGTCTGAGCTATTCCTTGGGTATCACATTGGATGAAAAATCTTAAAGACCCTGTAAATGTAGCTTGCAAGACCATCTTCCAAGGAAAGATGTGAGATTTGAAAGTCATAGAATGCTTTCAGGGAAGTACTAGGAAGAACATTCTGTTAGGCTTTGCGCTCTTTCTGAAGTAGATTCTGAAGCTCCTTAGTCTACCTCCAAGGGAAATGAGTTGTGTGGCTTTTAGCCAAAAACTCATTAGGACATTTAGAAATCTGAGTCTCTATAGCCCAAAACCCAAGAGTTCCCCATCCAAGATGCAAGACTCAGCTGCCGTGAAGACAGGAAGAAACACCAAGATGGGGAGAAACCAAAAACTGCTCCCAGAGTTCACCAGGTTGGGAATAACCTCCAGATGGAAAATTCTCTCCATCCACTATTCCACCACCAGTCTGTACCTACTCCAGACAGCAAGGATGAAAACTGAATGTTTCAACAATCAGCCGAAGATTTCCTAGTCCCCCTTGGAGAGTCAGGTGTCCATATTTGAGAAAGAATTTTCCATTTTTACCTAGCCCCAACCTCAAAGCAACAACCATCTGCTCTAGCACAGACAATGGCACCAGACATAAAATGACTAAAGAGTTGAGCCTTCCTGATAGTCTTCTTCTGGCCTTGAAATTGTTCATTAGCAGGGTAAAGCTCATTACCTATCTCTTGTACATACCTACTACCTCATATCAGCACTTCAACGACATGTCCAATAGAAGCGAAAACCAAGTTTCCAAAATTTTTGGAAAAGGAAGCAGAATGTTAAGTGCCAAAGAGAGGTAACTTCTAGATCCTAGCAGACCACATCCCTACACCTTTCTGCCAAGAGGAATTTTATAATAGCATAGGTGTGGGGGGTACGGAGAGGGTGCTCAGTGATAGAGTGCTTGCTTAGTATGCCCAAGGTCCTGAGTTTGATTCCCCAGCCCCATAGGAAAATAAGTAAATAAATAAAACACCCAAATGACAATGTGTATACAGAGGAAGTTTGTGGGGCAAATATTTCCTTTCTACTGTGTTTATGTGGAAAGAAAAAAGTGTGAAATGGTGTTAACTAGCTAGTTCAAGAGTTACATAAAAGGAGAATTACAATTGCACCTTAAACAGGTACATGAATTTCCTTGCCAACATTCCCCACTTATCGTCCAACCTCAGCTAGACATTTCTAACCACAAGAGTACTCAAAACCAACTAGAGTGAACCTTTTGACACCCACTACCACAATAACAACCACCATCACAATAATGATAGCAACAGTAATGATAGGGGAAATTTACTATGATGAACCCAGTAGGCACACAGTAGATGTTCCACAAATGTCTTGGAAATGAATGAAAATGCCTGTCCCAACATCTGTCTCATGTTAAGGATCCAATAAATTCAAATATTCAATTAATCTTTTTGGAGCACCAGCCATCTGCTAGACCCTGGGCGTGGGGTTGGGTATACAGGAGTAAACATGAAAGGCAGGATCCTTGTTATCAATGAACTTACATGTATATAATTTCATTTGATCTATACAACTTTGTGAGACAGAAAACTCAACCTCAGAACAGTTAAAGTCATTTTCCTATGATCACAGAGAAGGATGTGGCAAACTGGGATTTCTTAACTATGAGGTCTGTAATTCCAAAACCTGCAGTTTTAACCATCACCCCCACAGCCTCCATCTTTAGGAGTTTCTTAAATACTAAAATTAGCCTCCTTGAAATTTCTATCAATCTATCCATATTCTCCCTTTGAAGCTGCACAGGATACATCTCATCACTGCTATAAAGATAAGCCTTGACATTTTTAGGGCAACTCCCTTACCCACCCTCTAGACATTTCTCCTAGAATTTAAACGTCTCTTTACTGGGCTTGTATCTTATGAAATTGGGATTGCCCTTTAATCCTGGGAGATTAAGGGAAAAGTGTCTATGTTTAGTGGTCAGGGCATAGTTTTTCTCAATCACTGAAAGAAGACCAGAATTTGTGTGGACAGAGAGGAATGAGGAACCATGAGTCAAAAATTTTAATGAGCGTAGATATTACAGAAACCCCACCCATACCTCCTCGCCTCACTTCCCCCTTGCTCCACAGTGTGTGGCTAAGTTAAGCAAGTCACCTGATTGGGAGAAGGCAATGGATATGTTCTTTGGAGGAAGAAATGTCCCCCATTCTCTTCAAACATCCCCTTCTTTGAGAATACAGTGGAATCTGGCTTAGTGTAGAGGGACCTGGACTACAAGTTCTCTCTCTAATTTTCTGTGTGTCTTGGGCCAAGGAATTCTATCTCTTGGACCATGAATTATAAAAAAAACTATGGTTGGATTCTGAGATTGCTAAAGTCTTTTCCAGCTGTTAGAAGATAAATTCACCATAC
The DNA here is from genome assembly GCF_047511655.1 of Castor canadensis. Classification (NCBI taxonomy): domain Eukaryota; kingdom Metazoa; phylum Chordata; class Mammalia; order Rodentia; family Castoridae; genus Castor; species Castor canadensis. The sequence goes on along the minus strand of NC_133388.1, from coordinate 35,770,190 downwards.
CCTTCTTTTCTGAACTGTGTGGCTAGTGCACAGACTGGAGTAGTTCTATGTGTGCAATAGAGACCAACCTCCAAAATCTATTATTATGTAACAGGGAAGAGTACAGAACCATGATTAATATCACTTCCTTCATGTAAAAATTTAAGAAGAGAATAAACATATGCTGGTACAGTTTTTGCATTGGAGAAGATTATCCATGATCATAGTAGTAAAGCCACCTGTTGCCTTTGAAAAAAAGAAAGACTAGCAGGGAACTAGAGAAAGACTTCAGCTTTTTAGTTGGAATAGTTATAATGTTTGGCTTTTCTAACTATATGCCATATTTTTTAAAGAAAAATGGTGACATAGATTATCTGTATAGAGAAATTGTGAGTAATTCTGCTTTTTAATATTTATGTAAAGAAAACTTAACTTTAAAAGGTAATTTTAATGCCATTCTGGGTATTACCTATGTCTTGTCTATCCTTATCACACAGTAGCACCAGAGATATCAAAATTATCCCAAGCTCTACATTTTCTCTTTCTAGCCCATAAAAGAACTCATCCTGCTTTCTGCAGTGTTCACTCCCTGATCTAGGGGATGAGTGCTCAGTGTACAGATTCTTGTCAGCCCAAGTCTAGGCAATCCTGCCTGCTGATAGGTCAGACAGAGGAGCCAAAGCAACCAAAAGGACGCTCACTCATTCACCTGATCTTTACTGATAACTGCCATGGCGCTTCACAGCCCAAACCTAAACCCACTGTGTTCTCAAAACTGGGGACTAGGGTTTTATTCAGGCTCTGCCTCTCGGTTGCTCTGTGACTTTGGACAAGCCCTATCACTTTGATCATCAGGTTTTTAATATGTAAGCACAGGACAATTGCTCTTCAAGTGTCCTTTCAGAAGCATTGAACCATCAAGGGGGTTTGAAATGCTTCTAGCCAGACTCCCTTTCTTGTTCTTTGTCTCTGGGAACAGCCTGATTTGGTGAGACAGCACTCTTTTATTCCAGTTTACTCATATGTGCTGACAAATATTCATTAAACCATCTCAACTGAGATTTCCAAGGCAACCTTTGCAAATTTGGGGATAAACCCAAAAAGGGACTTCACCGCTTCTCAAGATGCTAAAATTGAGATGGGGTTTCTGAAAGAGTTGTGGGCAGAGGTTAAAGCCACATAAATTATTATCTGGACTCTGGAATCTAAATTGATGGCACTTACTGCTGCTTTATCTTGCCGGTTATTCCAAAATTCAGACTGTGATTTTGGCCAAGCAGTCCTTCATAGCATCAGAAACCTGGCAATATGGCTACATTAGGCAGGGACGTACACATGGCAAGGAAAGAAAGCAAGCTTTTGAGAGAGTCTGGCAAGAACAAGAGTTTCGGGGAACTGTTGCTGGCTGTTATGCCCTTGCAGAGAGTGACCACTGCTGGCCCAAGGACAGGAGTCTGGGCTAGATCTGAGTGTTTTGCTCACACCAAGTCATAACTGAGTTCCTAAACCACATGACCATTGGAAATGAGTACACTCTTCTCCAATACTTACACAGGGAGGGCTGTATCCCCATGTGTGCCAGTAAGGTAGAAGGAAAAGACAGAACACAATGAGCAGCATGCTTATTTCCCAGAAATCCTGAGAGGCAATATGGTATATTAGGAAAAGATCTTTCCTTAGTGTAAGAATCTGCACTTGAATCTTGGCTTCTCTACCTACCCCTCCATTAACCATCCTCTAGGAGCTTCTATGTCCATTGTAGCACAGGAGTATGATATGACCACAGAGGGTTGTAATGGTGATATGCTTAGCATAGTGCCTGGCATGTAACTACTACTTAGTAAATAATGGTTAATATGTAAATCTGCTTATAGGTATACTGATAGAGAGGAGGATATAAGAATGTAGCAAAGAAAGTTATGAGGAACATGGGAAGCAAGTGAGCAAACAGATGAGAACAAAAGAAGGGTCAGGGAACATTCATCTCCCATGTGCAGGTGAGCAAGGTGGGATCTAAAACCCATGGGCCTTTTCTGTCTGGGCTGGAGAGACTGAGGGAAGGAATAACCCATCAGGTTTCCTCTGAAGGACAGCTAAGCTCCAGAAGGAATCCCATTCCTGGCCCAAGGATGAGGGATCTTTCCCCTTTTCAGCTTCTCAGGATTCAGGTTTGTCCACAAAATACTAGGAACTGGTGAGTTCTAGGCAGACTTGGGCTCCAGCCTGAGATTGTGCAAGTGAATATGCCTATTCTTAGCCACTTTCCATCTTCTGCCCCAGGATTCCCCCTGGTCCCTTATTTTGAACTGAACCAGTAGGGAAAGAACTTGGCCTTTCTCACAAGTCAGACCTGTTTGGAGTCTGACAAGAGTAAGGACTTGCCAGAAGAGAGGATACCTGCTGTGATCAATCAGGTCCCATGGAGCTTAGCAAGGAAGCAAGCAGACTGGTGAGCAAGACAACGGAAGAAGGAGAAGCCTATGGGAGAAGCCATGAGGCTGGCACCTCTTGCCCCTCCAGTATGTCAGGCTGGCACCAGCTCCCTGAACTACCTTCAGGGTGTAGGATGAAGAAAGCCCTAGCTCGATTGGGTGTCTTGGAAGTGAGTAAAGTAGTGGGTGTGTCTCTCGGGCTTCCATCATGGGACTCCCCAGTCCTCTCACTACCTCAGTTCCGCCCAGTGCAGTGCCCTATGAACAGACAATGCTTTCCACCTCTTTTTTAAAGGGGTCAGTTTTGAGGGCCTTTTTTTTTTTTCCACTAGTTTAAATTTTTAAAAAATTAATTGTAGAAGTTGTTAAATATAAGAAATTACAACAAAAATAATAAAAATTACTTGTCACCTGCTACTCCAAAATGACAGTTCTTATGTGTTTTGGTTTATTTTCTTCTGATCATGAGTGTAAACATTTATATATAAAAGAAACACCAGGCAATCCACTTCAAATTTTTACCTTTCTCCAGTTTATTTAGGAAAGAAGAAATTGATCTCCCATGTGCTGGGGCCACTGTGGGGACTTCCTAGTCTCCTTTCCACCCCACTCCCCAGCCCTACAGGATGCTGCTCACTCTGCCTGGGTATCCACCAAGGGCAGCTCCACTTCTTCTTGCTTCAACTTCCTTCCACATTCCAGGGTATCACTAAACCAAACTGGATTGTTCCAGGTTTTACAGAAGGTTATGGCATACACAAGTGTTCCTCTCAAAAATTGAACATTAGAAATTCTTATTCCTAAAATTTATTGGCCATCAGACTATCAGGAACTTATTATCAGCTCTTTACCTTTTTTGGCAAGTTCCAACTACCTGCCATACTTCTCACTCTTTTTTTCTTCCCTAAAGCCTTTTTCTACTTCTTAGGTTCCCCCACTTTCAAATTCCTGTCATTCCATAAGCAGAGCAGTTTGACTATCTTTTCATCTACCTAATTTGCCTGCTACTGACCTCTAAGTTTCCCCTTCCCCACCTGAAGCAATTTATGAGGGTATTCTCTTTTTAAAAAAAAGATAATTTCTTCCTTAAGGAAGAAATACCAGCTATTACAAATTCTTCACACACACATGCACACAAGCGCACACACACACTCATTTTTCACAGCATTCAAGTTATACTGCACAAACTTTTGCAACCTTCATATTTTCCACTGAAAACATTTTTCAGTGCCACTTAAGTATTTTCACTCTTTGTAGTGTTCCATTGCATCAATGTCATTTTTTATTTAGCCAATCTCCTACTAATGCACAGTTAGGTTGTTTCTAACACTGCAGTGACACACAATGCTGCCAGAAAGGCCACATAGAACACTTTAAGTATGCCTATTAACTAACTTGTCCCGAAATGTCTGATGACATGATGGGAGGGTGGTAGAAGAGGCAACAGGGGAGATATCACTGAGGTCATAGAAGAATGGCAGCAGAGGTGATCAAAACAGTAGAGGCTTTCTTCAATGTCCAAAGAGAAAACAGGATGAAACTTTGGCTCCTGAGATTTTTTTCTCCTATTCCTGCTTGGTTCCTGCTATTGGGCAGGATGTGTTCTTGGCCAGAACTGACAAGAAAAAGAGACTGTGGGGCATTGGGCTCCTTCTGAGTATTTCTGAGTATATACTCATCATCATATTCTCAGTGGACAAGCTGGTTCCTCCAAAGTCCCACTTCCTAAAAGACTCCAGCCAGTGATAGTCCTGTCATACCTTTCTCCACTACTGCCTTTTCCTTCTGTCTGTCACATCAATATTAAGAGTGAGTGATGGAGGCCATGGGTGGGATAACTTATAAGTGTGCTGCCATAGCAACCAGGGAAGTGCCTGCCTTCTTGAACAGTGGCACATGACAGGCACCAAAAGCTGAGCTGACCCCAAATTTAATATTACAACCCCCTTGAATAGATTCTAGTATCCTCAGAGAGCTGTCACTATAAGCCTTCAGTTTATAGGAATTTAGACTGGCTTTTTACCTTGGCTCTTTCCCTTGCCACTTTGCCATATGGGATTGGTTTGAGGGTCCCTAGCAAATAACAAAATCTATAGACTCTCAAGTTCCTTATGTAACATGGCATAGATTTGCATATAGCCTACACACATCCTTTTGTATACTTTGAATCATGGAGTACTGTATTGGTTATAGAATAATGACAAGAAAAAAGTCTGCATTTCAATACAGACTCAATTTTTTAAATATGTTTAGTCTGCAGTTGTCAGATCTGCCCATGAAGAGCCTGTGGATATGAAGAGCTGGCTTGCCAGCAGAGAGCGAATAAGAATACAAACTCCTTGACGAAAGCAGTATCTTTTGAATGCTTTCCATTTCCGTATGAAACCCAAGGCACAGGTCACTAAGAGCAAATTCTTATTGAATAAGGTGACTAAGAGCATCTGGCCAGAATTGCATAGTGATGGTCAGAAGAAAATGGTAGCTCTGCTAGGAACCCCAGTTCTAGGACATCCATGTGGAGGATTCAGAGGTGGGAAAGCAGATTAGCTTTGTAATGGTGAAAGGAATGACCTCCAAAGACAGCGTTGCTAAAACAAAGAAAACAGAAGAAACACTTTACAATGTTTGCTTGAATAGGCTGCAAGCATGTGCTAGTCTGGTATGTTGGAAGTTTGGAAATTCATAGGAATGGAATAAAAGATTTAGCCCACTAAATAAAGCCAAATGACTTCTGGGAGTGGGAGCAGCAGATCGAGCAGCAGGCTGGGAAGGTACTGGTGTGAACAAAGACACACTCATAGGGTGCTAACTCCCTGAGCTAGCCATCCTTTTGTTCAGGACAGCTTTTCTGGCCCTTGCCTTGGGAAAGACTGTTGGAAAACAGCAAGACCAGGTTTCCACATTTTATCACCACCTCTGCAAAAGTGACTTGGGGTTAAATGATTCTGGCTCTCTCCCTATGTGTTGAGTATAAGGCTTAGCAAGTCATTAATTGCCCTAAGCCTCAGCTTCTGGAAGCAAGGTTAATAATACCTGTTTCCCAGAGCCTCCAGGAAGCTCAAGTGAGTTGTGAAACACTACGTGCATGTTAGGTGTTGCTGCTTACTGAGCATGACCACTATGATAGGTGCCATGTGAGGATGGGAGGGGGACTTAGAGAAAAGAAGGCATGTTTCGTAATAACTGCAAAGATGGGCATCTCCTATTTGAGAATGAAGTTATGAAAGAGCCCACTTGATGATATACCTGTGGATATGTCTTCATTAGAAAGAGACTCCCCAAAATGTTTTGAAAAAAGCATTGCCATTGGGTAAGAGTATGCTATAACTCATAAGTATTAAAAAATAATAATTTCTCAGCAAGTTAGAAATGTAGAGAGGTTTTCTGATCTCAATAAAGAACCACTGACAAGAAAAACTAAAACTAACTTCATAATGACTTGCAAGAGATGGAGTGCTTTCCTTTATGACTTAGGAACTGCATTCTTGGGCATTTGTCCTAGATATATAAAGACTGTAAATAACAGCTTGTTAATCATTTACCTGTTGAAGGATATCAGGGTGCTTTCTATTTTTATGAATTACACATAAGTTATAAATTATGATTTATTATAATAAAGCTGATAAGAAACACTTATCTCAAGTACTACAATGTAGGTGAGAAGGCCCATCTACAGAAGCCCACTAGGAACTTAGCAAAAATGTGGATTACTGTTCTCTACCAGAGTCCTTTGGAATCTGTGTCTCTGAATGTGGAGTCTGGGGATCTCCATGTAAAATAAACTTCTGCAGGACCCTATGACTCTGGCTCATATCTGCTTGGAGGAGGCAGCGATCAGGAGGATGGTAGCTCGTGGCCAGCCTGGGCAAAAAGTTAGACCCCATTCAATCAACAAACCAGACATGGTGGTTCATAGTTGTAAACCCAGCTACATGGGAGGTGTAGGTAGGAGGATCATGATCTAATGTTAGCCCCTCATAGAAAATGCAAAGTCCTCTCTGAAAAATAACTAAACCAGAAAAGGACTTGGGGTGTGGCTAAAGTGGTAGAGTGCCTGCCTAGCAAATGTAAAGCCACAAATTCAATCCCCAGCACCACAAAAATTAAATAAATAAATAAGGAGAAATACTTGTGGTAGGGTTCTGTAGAAGTCAGGCTTTAGCACTTGGGTGACATTTTTTTTTTTTTCACCCCGACAGACCTTCAAGGAAAAAGGCAGGTTGCAACTATAATTGCCTTCGTTTTTACCATTTTTCAATTCTGACACCCTGAGAAATAAAGTGTTTTAACTCAGGGGCACACAGGTGAATTGCTGTGCTAGGGACATGGTCTTTAGCCACTGGTTCAGAGGCACCTAAACTGGCCTAGCAACTTCCCTGCTAAAAATACTTCCTTTTCCTCTCATAGGCTCTCTTGTGCCCTATAGAGTTGGGAACCAGCCTATTTGAATTTATTTTCTCTGCCACCTCTAGCTTTTAATGCTCCTAGCTCTCTGGAATTGTCAGGCCTCCAGGGGAGCCCAGTGCCTTTTGCTCCTTCCCTCACCCCATCATAAAGCTGTCAGCCAGCTGTGACTGTAGAATCTATTCATGGCAAGGGAAGAGGCTTAGGGCAGGCAGCCCTAGTATCTGAGGCTCAGGGATATGAAGGATGGAGGTTGACTCAGGGGCTAACCTGTAAGAGAAGAAAACAGGCCCAGACCCCATCCCATGCCACCACCCCAAGACTCTCTTTCTGGCTTCGAAGCTACTTTTGTAATGTTTTCTGCATTTACCAACCCCCATGTGGAAAATACCCCATTGGGAAGAAAACTAGAAAGTAAAACTAAGCATCAAACCTAGATTTGAGTAGGAAGCATTGGGATTAAGTGAGAGTTTGCATTCATTCTAGACCATGAAACAAAAAATGGGAAATCAGAAGAAGTTGTTTTCAGACTGCGAATGCAAGCATTTGAATTTGCAGAAGAGAAAAAACATTTTCATGGAAAGTTGAAATTGAATATGTCCATTCTCAAAAGATTGCTTTAAATTAAGTTGTAAACTTCATATATATGTCATACATTAGTATAGAATTCAAGTTGGAAATTTCTCCAGTACATGTACTTATTGCCAGGCAAACCATATTTGATAAGTGGCTTCCTAAAGAACCAGTACTGATGACAATCAGTTTTTGTCCCAGCACTATGTAAGACATTCAGCATCCATTGATTATCTTGTTTCATCATCACAAGAGCCACACAAAAGAGGTATTATTGTCTTCGTTGACAAGAATGGGACAAGGGCAATGCTAGTGAGTGATAGATCCCTGATTCTATCTCAGGACTGATTCTAGCTCACAGCTGCCACAATGCCATGTACCTGTTTGGTTTGATTGTACTCTATTCTGGTGGTTAAATATTCTGAATGTCACTCCAAATCGCAAGCTCCTTCAACTTTACCTACTATGCTACTGCTCCATGAAGAAAATTTGAAAGCAAATCAAATCATTTGGCAAACTATGGGAAAATTTCCTCAGTAACATAATGGCTGCTTCCTGAATCCACCTCACAAAGGAATGATCGGTATGAATGACCAGCTTCCTCAGGCTGCTGTAATAAGTTATCACAAACTGGATGGCTTAAGGTAACAGAAATTTATTATCTCACTGTTTTGGAGGCTGGAGTCCAATATCAAGGAGTCAGCAGGGATAGTTCCTTCTGAGGGCTGTGGGGAAAAATATGCTCTATATCTCTCTCCAAGTGTCTGATAGCCCTAGGCATCCCTGTGTCTCTTCATATCACCTTTCCTTTGTGTGTGACTGTCTTGTGTCCAAGTTTCTCCTTTTTATAAGGTCACTTGGATTAGGGCCTACTCTATGACCTCCTCTTAACTTTATTACCTCTGTAAAAACCCTATGTCCAAATAAGATCACGTTCTCAGGTACTGAGTGTTAAGGACTCCAACATGGGTCACAGGGGGGACACGAGACACAACAGAACAGTAAGGCCAGCTTAAAGAGTGGGCTCCTTCTCCTTGATCCTCATGGGGATTTCCTTCCTTCCCTTCTGCTTCCCTCCTTCCCTTCTGTTAAACAGGTAAGGGCAAACTATAGTGAGTCAGCCATAAAAAGAAAGCCGGTGACAACATGAACCTGTTCTTCCTCTCATCTGCTTTCCCTTAATCTCATGCCAGTAGGGGCACTCACTGTGCCCCATGTGTACCAGGAAAAACAAAAACAAAACAGGTGCCAGAGTGAGGAGACCCTGACAGGCTACAGCCTGAGGTCTTGATGTGGTTGCTTTGGGAAGCATGGAACTCATGATTTTCTCTACCTGTGCATGGGTGAACAGTGGGACTCTTTAAGTCACTGATTCTCTAATTTCTTATGACCACAGACACCTTGATGGAGCTAAGAAAGCCTGCCAGCTCTTGCACATAATCATACCTCGACCACCCAAGTTGGCAATAGAAGAAGAATCTCTGTTGAGGAAGGGTGGTTGGAGATTTACAGCCCCAATTCCTGTTCTCCAAATTCACCTTTCTCTTATAAGTTGCACTGACCACGACTGGTACTATTCCTACATTAGGCTCAAGGAAGGCTGTGTTCCTGCTGGCACTCCTTCCCAAAAGGAATCCCATCCTCTTCCCTGTTAATTAAGTGAGGTATCTGCTGTTGGGATGACAATTCGAACTGGAAACTTCTGTAAAATGAGTCTTCTCTCCCTGTGTAGAATTTTTTCTTTCTTTTTTTGGTAGAGATTGGATAAGGATAGGCTCTGAAGTAGTCTTCTGAGGCAGAATCTGCCCTAAAAGGTAGCCAAAGAATCAGGAAGACAATCTTGGACTGACTGGAGAAGGAGCTCATTGTTTTCCAAAGGGCTTCTAGATATGGTTGTTTGGGAGCCCAGGCCCATTGTCATGTATCCAGTGCAGGCACATCTCCCACCATGTACCTGTTTTGCCACCAAGTGACTGCATCTTTGAATCCAGACATATCTTCAGAGTCTAGGCTCATTGTCCTGTTCCCAGGAACAAGCTCCCTCTCCACATGGAGCAGAAGGAATTGTCTTACAGAACTCCTTTTGACTACTGTAATCGTCACCCCATAGAATATACTTCACTTAACAGGGAGGATGGAATTCCTTTTGAAGATGAACCAGTGAAACAACTGTCTTTCTGTTAAGTGACAAACATTAGTATTCATTGACTGTTACAACTAAAGAGATGACAAAAATTATTTAGTGGGGTGTAGGTCCCTTGTTTTGCAGATAAGACATCTGAGGTATACAAAGAATAAGTGATTCTTGCAATGTTGGCTAGTGGCAAAGGTGGGCCTCAAATGCAGAGGCCCCATGGTCAAGTGCACAGTCTTAAGAGCCTGGCAGAAAATTGGCTGATATCCTAATTCCACCCCCTTCTAGTTGAGTGAACTTCAGCAAGTTACCTAATGTCTCTGGTGCTCAATTTCATCATCTATGAAAAAAAGCATAAAAATAGAGCCTGTTTCAGTTGTGAAGATCAAAATACATAGTATATGTGACATACTAAGCCCCAGCTCTGACACCAGTAAGGGATTTCTAACTGTGAGGAGGAGGACATTGCTGTTAGACCATGCCACTTACTCTAGGGATCCTTGCAAACTCCAGGCCCTGGTCAGTAGTCACAGAGACAAGGAAGGAATGATCAGGAGTCAGACTATTCTTTAGTCTCTCAACTCTCAAATGTGCCTACAAATATCCCATCTCACCAGCCTATGGGTGTGTTACATGTACCAATAACTCCCCACCCAAAGCAGAGAGTTTCCTCAAGTAGGACTGAGGGCAGTCTCCAGACTCTCTCACCCCCTCCACCCTCACATCCTCTTTAGAGGCCTGGCCTGGCACCCCGCCTTCTTATCTGGATTTCACCTCTCAGATTCCTTCTCCTGGCCTAGCCTTTCTCTGGACAGCAGCCCATTTCTCTGTCTTCCTGGGCCCAGCCTCCAGTGTCATCAGGGGCTCCACACTCTGTAACCAGCCTGGCTCCATCTCCCACCACATCTGAACCTTGGTCCACAGCCAGGTATCCCAGGTCCCACCGGATTCCCCACAGGGAATTAGAAAGGTTTTCACCAAATGAGTCATAGAAATGGATTGCCATAGTTCCTTTTACCTTTTAGGGGCTGGGGAAAGGGGAAGGCTTTCCTATTTCCAAGCCTCTTTTCTTCCTTTCCCTGCTATTTTAGAAATCTAAAAAATGTTTTTTAAAGAAACAAAGGTCCATTTCCTAGGCTCCCAGGTCAGCAAAGAGAAGTATGTATTTGAAAATGGAAGACTAGACCAGAAAAAGTTACTGTGCCTGGTCAGAGAAGACGTCACACAGGGCACAGGGAAACTACACAGGAAATCCTTTAGTTCTGGGAGATGTTGGAACCAAGTCCCACACAGGTTACCATCAGTGGGGATCGCATTAGGATCCCTCTTACAGAACCCCTTCCTGTGTGCAGAGCTCCAGCAGCCTGGGGCTGTAGAAGGGGACAGACTGTCTCACCCCTTCCACTCCTACATCCTCTAGAACCCTGAGGATGCAGGGCATGGGGTGGGGGTCATGGCATCAGCTTATAGGGAAGGAGCCCCTGCTATACTAGCTGATTGTGGTTCTTGGTGAACAGCCACTATTGGGGGTGAGCAGTCTGCTGCCCTCCAGCCAGCGAAACCTGAAAAGTCAGTTTCTAGATCTGAGTTCCCTCTTTCACTTCCTGGTTTTCATACCTTCAACTTGAGAGTCTGTGTGGCTCACTTCCTTCTCCATCTGTAAAAGGATGGTTTTTTGGTCCAAAATGTGCAATGGAAGGTTCAGTTTCTTAAAAAGAAACTTGGCAATTCAGCCAAGTTATTTAAGGGATTGAAACAAGTAAAGTTAGAACCTTTCAGATTAAAATCAGCAACTTGCGTCTATCCTGAGGACATCTCTTCCAATCGGAGCCCAAGGAAAGAGCCCTATGTTCATCAGCAGCTCCTTCTGCTCCCCACCCAACCACGTCTTGGCAGGAAGCTGCAGTTTTGACTCCTACATCTCTGTTTTTGTTCACTTTGATGAAGTAGACAGGTGTTACCTCTCCAAAATGTATAGCACACCTCTTCGCTCTTAGTCTATGCCTACTAAATATTTGAGTGGTTGGATGGAGGTGGGGCTGGAGTCATTTACAGTGTAGTGTCTAGGGCTCAAAATTTCAACCAGTCTCCAAGACAGTTCAGTCATCCTCCAGGGACATCTTCTCCCTGTCTGTAGCCCTGTGGCTCCAAGATAATGAGAAAATCCTTCAAGGGGAGATGCTTTACTCAAACATGGTTGTTTTATGGAATGAGGAAGGGTCCTTCCCACATGGGCACTTCAGTTTCTTACTGCCTTGGATATCCATCCATCATTTTCAGAGACGTGCCCTCTACAAGCTGGACACTAGTCCCTCAGAAAGCCCCTGTGTTCAGAAACTGCAGAGACAAGCAAGTATGAAAGGGAAAGACAGACTTTCCTTGAAGGAAATCAGAGGCAGAGAATTACACAAGGCTGAAAATAATTGTAGGCATAACATTTCTTGAATGCTCACTGTGTGGTCACATAGCTATTGGTTAAATACTCTGTGGTCATTATTTTATATAATCCCCCCACCCACCGCCACCACCACCAGTGACTTGATAAGAAAGACCCTGGGTTCTGGAGTTAGATAGCTCTGGTTTAAGTCTCATTGCTGCCTCTTGCACATTGTGTTCACTTGGGAAATTTCTTTGTGTGTGTGTGTGTGTGTGTGTGTGTGTGTGTGTGTGTGTGTGTGTGTGTGATGCTGCGGTTTGAACTCAGGGCCTCACACTTGCTAGGCAGGCACTCTACTATTTGAGCCATTCTGTCAGCCCTGTTTTGTTTTGGTTTTTGTCCAGATAAAGTCTCTCAAACTATTTACCTGGGCTGGCTTCAAACCGTGATCCTCCTGATCTCTACCTCCTGAGTAGCTAGGATTACAGGTGTGAGCCTCTGGCACCCAGCTGGGAAATTGTTTGAGCTTCAGTTTCCTTACCTATAAAATGCTAATACTAATAGTTCCTACATCATAGAGTGCTGAGATTATATCAGATAGTACATGTAAAATGACAAGGTAAGCATTATACCAATAATGTAAGCATTCAACAAATACTGGCTGTGATTATTATTATTATTATTATTATTATTATTATTATTGCCTCTGGTAACTTATTCCTTGGGTTGCTGTAACAAAGTCCCATAAACTGGGTGACTTAATGTAATACAGATGTATTACAATTCTGGATGCTAGAAATCCAAGATCAAGATGTTGGTGATTTGGTTCCTCTCTCTGTTCCATGCCTTTTTCCCAGCTTCTGGAAGCCTCAGGCATTCCTTGGCTACACTTGTCTTCTACTTGTGTCTCTTCATATTTTCTTTCCCCTCTGCATCCATCCATCCATATTTGCACTAGTCACATTAGATTAGGGCTTACTCAAAAGACCTCTTAATTTGATTACCTCTGTAAAGATCCGAGCCTATCCAAATAAGGTCACATTGTCAGGTATTGAGAATTAGGTTATTCGCTTTTTTCAGATGGAGGAGGAGGTGAACCACACATATCTTTTAGAGGAGACATAATTCAACCTATAGGACCAGACTAAGTAACTTGCTTAAGGTCACATGTTTTGTTAGCGGTAAACCTGGTCCTATATCCCAGAAGTGTTAGGTGACAAATTTCATGGCATAAACCCCATGGGAAAGGCCCAACACTATTAAATGTCCTTTGGGAAGAAGGAACTAAAGAAAGATATTCAGAGCCTGCCACTGTTACGTTGATAGCATTTTCCTTTTATTTTGCCTTCCTCTGCAGCCTGCCTGCTCCAGGCTGAGCTGGTAAACTATGAGCGAGTCAAGGAGTATTGCCTCAAGGTCCTGAAGAAGGAAGGTGAGAACTTTAAGGCCCTTTACCGGTCTGGTGTGGCCTTCTACCACCTTGGGGATTATGACAAAGCACTCTATTACTTGAAAGAAGCAAGGACCCGACAACCAACAGGTAAGACTACGATCCCTGCTTTCTCACTGCTGGCCCCCGCTGAGAGCTCCTGAGCCTTGTTATTGCATCAGATAGCATCCCTTGCTGGCAGGGCCAGGAGTGGGCAGAGATGGCAAATTAGGGGTCAGGTGTATCGTAGGACCCGGGATAAAGACAGCGCACAGTCCATGCATCCACTGGGAACCAAGGTTCCAGGAATCATGAACACCACTTCTCTTCAAAGACCCTACAGAATTTTTTCCCCTTTCCATTCAGAATACAGCTCTACTTACTCAACCAATATATATTGAATTCTTATCATTTACCACAATTTGTGCTTGGCACCAGGAATATAGATGAGAAAACATGGCCTCTGCCCATGAGGAGTTCACATCTGCATATAAGACAGTTTGGTGTTAAACCCAGCATCTTTCAGGGGGTGCTCAAACTTCTCCAGTCAAATTCCAGTCCTGAGAGCATGTGTTATCTACACCATCCCTTTAGCTCGTGTACATTAGCTTGTCCAATAACTTGTTCATTCATCCCAGTTATTTATTAAGAGAGTCCAGTAGGCCAGGAGCTGTTCTAGGTGGGGAGTACATAGCAGTGAGCAAAAGAAAGTTTTTGCTAGGCATTGTGGCATGTGCCTGTAGTCCCAGCAGTCAGGAGGCTGAGCAGGGGAATGGCTTGAGCCCAGGAGTTTGAGACCAGCCTGGGCAATATAGTGAGACCCTATTTAAAAAAAAAGGTATTACTGTCAAGGAACTTAAATTATAGTGGAGGAAGATGGGTAGAGTACACGTGGACAAATAAATGATACGTTATTCAGTAGTACTAAATGCTATGGCGACAACAGAGCAGAGCAAAAGGAGTGCTGCTGTAGGCCAGGTGGGCAGAAAGAGCCTCTCTGAAGAGGTAACATTTATGATGGCTTTGGCTTGATGTTGCTATTGTGGTCATGAGGTTGATTTTTTAAAAATGCAATCCTTCTTCTAAGAAGTCTTTTAAGAATTTTCGGATCAATTTGCAAACATCTAAATGTATAGTCCTTTGTCTTTTTAAGAACTTCTCTTTATTTTTATGTATTGTTGGTTTGTTTTCTGTATATAAATTGTGTTCCACCCACGATACTACAAACAATATGAGAACTAAGAAAGAATCGGACTCACTTAGCAGAATTTTCTTGAGCACTCACTATATGCCAGCACTGTTCTGGATGCTATGCCTAGCACTCACGAGCACGATACAATATACATTTCTACTTTGGGAAGTAGATATCCCAGGTAGCCCACAAGTCTTATGCTCTGGTGTGTTCAGAGCCAGCCATTGTTCCATATCATTCCTGCTCATTAATTTAAGGACTGGACTCTGGGTTTGAGGATTGGCCCATTTGTGGAAAGTTGATTGTCTGACCTTACTTATAAAGATAAAAATAAGACAATGATGCAAAGTCATTTTTAAACTTAAGTTTAAAAAGTTATATTCAACTATTTTTTATTTTTTATATTAAGCACTTTTAGACATCTATTTTGGGCCTCACAGCAATTTTATGAGGAACTTATGATCCCCAGGAGAGGCAGGCTTTGGAGTCAGATACATCAGTAATGGTGTGTCTTCTTGGACATCTTTAATCTTCCCAGATCTCAGTCTCTCCTTTTGTCACAGTGAGGATAAGGATATACAACTTGCAGGACTGTAGCGAGAATGAAGGTTAAGAACAGCACAGCTGGTTGCAGTGGTGCACATCTATAGTCCCAGCTACTCAAGAGGCTGAGGTGGGGAGCATTGTTTGAACCCAGGAATACAAGGCCAGCCTAGGCAACATAGATCCCTCCCTATGTCAAAAAAAAAATCAAAACAAATTTTAAAAAATTAAAAGTGTGGCACAAAGTAGGCATTCAAAACTGAAGGTGTTTCTTTTATAGCTGAGACATGAGGGTAAAGAGGTTGGTCGTTTGCCTGAAGGTAATCTCCCAGCAGAGTCTCAGCTAACTGCTGACTTGGGAACCACTGGGATTGCTGCTGTGTAGAAATGGGGGCAAGTTCTCTCCTCTCCCCCGGCTTCCCTTGGGCCAAAGTGATCTGTCTGCATTTTCAAAGGGAAAGTAGTGAAGGAGGAGGCCAACATTTGGTGGCCCTCTTAGCTACCACCATGGAAAGGCAGAAGAGCCCATGACTGAGTGAGTCTGGCCTGTCCCCAGGCTGATAACCCAGCTTTTGCATGATTCTGTGTAGATGCAATCATTGCCTCACCAGGTTCCCCAAGGTGTGTTTCTCTCCTCGCAGACACCAATGTGATTCGGTATATCCAGCTGACGGAGATGAAGCTCAGCAGATGCTCCCAGAGGGAGAAAGAAGCCATGTAACCAGGAAGCCTCTCTAGAGCCACATCCATACCTGACCAGGGACTTCCAGGCCCCCCCTGGTGGAGAGTTCCACCCTGGGGCTTGTCCCTCTGTTCCCACTTCTTCTAGCACCCCTCTTCTTCCTGTTGCTCCCCAACTCTTTGTCTACTCTCAGTGTGAAAAGAAAGGTGAGAAGCACATCTAGAAGGTGGTGGGCTGCCCAGATCTGGAGACGTCCTCTTCTCTAGCAGGTCAGCAACTGAGAGGGGTCTAAGTTCTCCTGGGGCAACTGGGGGAGGGGTGTCATGGGCTGGGGATGGCACTGTGGCTTTGACTTGGGACAGTGCATCTCACAGAGCCTGGCAAATGTATCATCCCAGAAACAGCAGGCACGGAGCACAGTCTTGACCCTTCTACACCTTCCTGATGGACCAGTGCGTCTTGAGGCAACTGAAATAAATCTGGGAGTGACGTAAAACCAGAAGCGTTAGTTAAGCCAACATAAAGACTGAATTTGTACACTGGAATTCCTTACTCCTCCCAGTCACTTTAGTCCCTGCCTCTCTCCCTCTCTTGTTGTCTTGGCTTTTGCTTTCTTCTCACCCTCTCAGGCATCTGGATCTCTGCCAGGATTCACATGCCATCAAGGCCCACTCTTAATGCCCTCTCTGATGACCACAAATGCCATTCCCCCGCCTCCCAGCCAGCAGGCAACTGTGACAACAGAAAGGCAGGGTGAAATGGTCCAAAGGCTGGAATAGGGTAGACTGTGTAGGTGACAGGGGAGGGAGAGATGACACCTAAAGGAAAGAACATTGTATAGGCTGGTAGATTGGACTGTGGAGTAATTAAGTATAAATAAAAATAAATCTACAGGCAGCAGTTCCTGTCATTCTCTTGGAAGCAGCCCAGTCCCTCACTTTTACTCCCTCTCCAGCCCTCAGTCAGAGCTGCTTACGCAGGCAGATAGGGCTTCTCTCCAAGCCATTGGCCATTTGTCCAGCTCTATATACCATGTTGGCTGCGGCCTTTGTGCTTTTAAGAGTGGGCTGGGATTGTGGAGCCTGGCCCGGGCCTTGTCTTTGTGGACTCTTGTACAGCTTCTTTTTGATGAAATTATCTGAACTCAATATCTAGCACGTAGAATGTGTTCAACAAATATTTGTTGAATGAATAAATTATGACTGCAGACTGACTCTCCTGCCTTAAACTAATTTTATCCCAGCCTAGTCTCCTGATATCTGCTCTCTTTATGCTATGCCATGTTGCTTCAGTCAGACGAAAAACATTTACTGAGGAATTCCTGTTTGCCCACTGTAGTGCAATATGCTGTGGGACTTAAGATGTAGTCCCAGTCTTCAAGAAGATGAAAGCGTTGAGAACTGCGTATGAGACTATTACCATGCCACCTTTAATTTATATGATACTTAAACATTTTCATGTATTTTTCCTGTGATTAGTGAGACAATATTGTACAAAATTAAAATATAAGCAGATGCAATAATGTTAATAGTTAGGATTTATTAAATGCACTATCTTTGGATCTTTAAATGGACAGTCTCGTTTCTTTCATGCACTTACTTTGTGAGGTATCATTTCCATGTGAGGAAAATTATCCCAAGGTTGCATGGCCTCAAGGGACATAGCTAGGATTTGAACCAGAGCTGTTTGGCTCCAGAGCTCTAGATCGTAACTGTTCTGTACTTGGCTCTCTATATGTATTACATATACATAGTTACAGCTATTTGAGAGCAGGACAGTAGGTATTAAGTTGAAAAGTGTTCACCATGTCCATGGTGGTACATAGGCTTTTTCTTGTATTTACCACGCAGAAAAAGACTATAGAGGCCAGAATCTAGTGGTCAAAGCAGCCACCCACCAGGAGAAAATAGCTGAGAACCACATGTCATTTCTGTACATTGACTTCTACTTGCTGATAGGGCCAGCATGTATCTGAACAATCCTCCTAGCATTCCTTACCCATCCTCAGCAGTGGGAAAGGATGGCAATTATAGGTACAGACCAAAATGAAACCCGAAGTTAATTATGGGTTATTTGTTTAAACAGAGACTCTGCCATTGCAAGATCCAATCACTGCCAAGGGGCCTACAAGCCAGCAGCACAGGTTATATTTACATAGCTCCCCAAACACTTTCAACAGGCATTGCAGGAAGGTGCTAGAAATATCCAAGGGTCAACAGTTGCTCACCTCTGGAGAAGAGGATAAGGAAAAAAAAGCCATTCCAGCAGCCACATTCTCTGTTCCTATCTCCCACCCCTGCCATAGCCTTCTTTCTATCCTCTTCCTCCAAAGTGGCTTCACATGACATCCAACCCAAAACTACCCTCAGGCCTAGCATAGGACTATGTGCAAAACTCCCTTATTCCCAAACCTCCAGCCCAGGAAGTTCATGAATTGGCAAAACTGTTGGGATCTGAAGAGTGAAGATGAGGACAGAGGTGGCCTGCAGAACCAGTTCAAACTGGCAGGGTCTTCCTTTGTTCTTCATGCATCTGAAAGGACTCTGTATAACTATTCCAGCATGTTGGCAGGAGAGAAGTCTTGTTTGAATGAGTGCATTAGGGCAGGGCTGGATAGATGGAGATAAGACTGGTCCTTCCTGAGGAGAAAGCTAAGAAACCAGAAGTATGTGTTCTGTGGAACCTCACATAACAAATATACAGACTATTGGCTTATCAGTGACTTAGATATACATGTTTATTGGAATTCCATCCACTGTGACCCAAACTTAAATGATTCCCCCCAGAATAAGCTGCCTGAAGTACGATTAATGTTGGGGTTGTAGAGTGAATTTTCTGTGCATTTGTCTCACAGAGACTTCAGAGAACTGTTAAGCAAAATCAGGTCCATTCACCTTACCAAGTCTTCAGCTTCCTTCTCTCCACCCCTCCTAAAAAAGGGACTGTGATTTAATTACACACTTGGTGGATGTCACTGTTGAACTATGTAGACAGAACACTAACCATGGATCTGACCTGTATATCACCTTCTGCCTGGACTTTTATGATAAACTCTTTGAGGGAAAAAATATCCATACCTTTTGTTTAATTATGAAAGCCTCACAAGTGTATTGTAGAAAACAGGAAAAAAAGACAAAATTCAATCATCCTACCACCCAATATAATACATTTTTATCCTTTTGGATATATGTTTTGGGTTTTTTTGGTATAAATATATACACACATATATGCAGGGTTTCTTGTGTTTTTTTATGAAAAACAAAACTGGATCACACTGTATATATTTCAAAATGTATGCTTATATTTTAGAATATATACACAGATACAGAATTCAAAAATATAAAAAGCTCTATAGTGAAAAGTAACTTGCCCTATCTACTAATATCTAGTTTCTCTCTAATTTCTTGTATATCCCACAGATACACATTTTCAAACACAAATTGTAGCATTTCAGACACATTTTTTTGCTCCTTCTGTTAGTACTCTTAATATATCATGAACGTTTTCTGCATGTCTTTCAAACTTTTTCGATAGCATCTTCATTATATGGATGGACCCTCACTTTGTAATCAGTCTCCAAATAATGATTATTTCATTTATTCTCAGTTTTTATGGTAGATAACATTGCAACAGACATTCTTATCACTAAATTTTACACATACCTGTTTTCTTAGGATACAATTCAAGAAGGAAATTGCTTTGCTATTTTTAAGGATTTTGATACCTGTTGCCAACCACCACTCAGAAAGTTTGTACCAAAACACTGTCCCATTTATAGCCTCCAGAGTGTTCTGTTCCCTGGGCCCTGCGTAACACTGGGTATTATCACTTATCAAATCTTCACCAATTTGATAGGCAAAATAATAGCATGTCAATGTTATTTTCAACTTGTTTTAACTTTCTTTGCTTATTAGTGAATGACATTTTCTTATGCTTATTGACCATATGTACCTTCTTCCTTTGTGAATTTTCTATTTATTTGATATTGGTATATTTATCTTTATTATCAATTTGTAATTTCAAGAATATTATTTTTGTCAAGAAATGCTGCAAATATGCTTTCCAAGTGCTTTGCTTTCAAAATTTTGTTTATGGTGCTTTCTGACATACATAAATTCCTAATTCCACAACTAATTTGTTCCTCTTTTGCCAGCTTTTCCTGCCTACAGTTTATCCTTTCTATCGGAGTGACTCCTCTAAAACATAATCTAATCATCTGATTTCAAAGTTAATATTGTTTTGTAGCTTCTTGTCACTTTTATGATAAGGACTAAAGTCCTTAACATAGCACACAAGGTCTTTCATGTATTTTTTTCCCTGATTTTTCCATACTCACCTCCTGGCTCTCTTCCCAAGGTACTTCCCATTCTACTGCCATATAGATCTGAACCATTGTGCTGGGTCTATGGAACTTTCCATGCTATTCCCTCTGCCTCATTGGCCATTCCTCACCCTTCTACCCTCTCTTTGCCTTGCTAACTCTTATAAGTCTTGACTGAGGATCATTGTTTCAAAGGTAGTCTGTGCTCCTAAAGCAATGCAACCCTACCTCTTTCTCTGGTGCAATGCTTGGCATATTACAGGTACTCAAAAGCTGTTGCACACTGAGCCTAGAACAGATGAATAATGGATTCAGTGACAAATGTTACTTGTGGTAAATGAAGGACTGGACTAGATCTGTGCTTCTGAGAAATGAAGATGTCCTGGGAGACTTGGGTCAGCAGAGAAGCCATGTGCTCCAGGCCTGTGCTTTTTAAAACATCATAATCACTGGGAAGAGCTTGTTAAAAATACATCATCTTAGGCTCTGCCTCAGACTTGAAGAATCAGACCACAGGACTAATGCTCAAAATACTAGTTTATTAGAATGTTCTGAAGTGTTTCTGATGACCAGATATGTTGAGGGGGTCACTGCTTCGATAGACCAGTAGGCTTACTTCAGAGTGCATGGCTCTGCCATTTCAAATTCTGTGACCTTTTGGGGTGGATAGGTGAATGACATCTTGAATATGAGTTTTAACCTCTATGAGCTGTGTGACCCTGAGGCAGTTGTTTGATTTTTCTCACACTCCTTTTCTTAACATACACATGGAAATAATGATAGAGCCCTTGAAAGGGTATTGAGAGAAGGAAGAAATCATCACCTCCTAGCTCAGCGCCTGCTACAGAGTAAGCACAGAATAAATATTCATCTCCTCTCCACCCTCCTCAGCCTGTTTTTTCATTTGTAGTGTGGCTACTAATACCTACATGTTTGCCTTCCCTCTTCCCACACTCCAGAAGAATGGAGCCTCCCAATAAGCCTTTGGGTAAGTCTCTGGTCAAACAGGACAAATGCTGGGGAGGATGGGTAGGGAACAGAGGAAGTCCCATACTCTAACCCATGAGCTTTCTAGGTGTAGCAGAGGCTCCGCAGCAATCGGAATGATTCTGATGATTTTCAGAACCAGCTGTCCTGCATACCAAAAGCACAACCCAGTTTGCCTGTGACAGTCCACCCATGGCCGGAATTAGAGTGGCCATTGCCCACTGTCCTTGCAATGCTCTTCATATCCTTATCACATGCCTCAGCGCAGGAAAAGACAACACTGGTTGTGAAGTCAAACAGCTGATCTGCAGCTGCTTTGATTAAGATGCCCACTCCAAGTTCCCAGTGCCTGCACCAGTACAGGGTGGGCAGTGGAGGCAGGGAAAATGCATTCAGCCCATCAGGCATAGCATAGTTCAAATTACTGAGTCAGCATGAAAAGTCCCACTCTAAATGGACTGAAATTGGATTCTATTAAAAACCACACTCAGCGAGGCCCTTGGCTATTAATATTTGCTAAGACATGGAGGAGGGGGAGGAGAAAGCAGAGGTCCCTGAAAAAGGTTGGGGATCTCAGCTGCTGTGTTAGATTGCTTGACTTGAAAGAAGCTTACATTTAAAACCTATACTTGACCTGTTGTCAAAATCTCACAGAATACTAGAACTGGAAGGAAACTTGAAGTTCAATAGTTCGCCCTTTTGTCTTATAGATCCCTCATCAAATCCAGACTTTGAATAATGATTTATTCAAGGTCACATATAAGCAGCAAAGGCAGAACTGGAACTCAGGCCAGTTTCCTGACAGTAAACTTAATTACTCTTTCCATTAAAACAAAACACACTTATAAAACATCTAACTTTTCTATGTGTGTGTGTTGTAAAATGATTCTGTTCTAAACAAAGAAGGGGCATTGTACTCATTCATTTATTCTGTCACTTTATCACTGCATTCACTTCAGAAGAGGGTTCAATGGTAAACAACTGGGAGGCTTTCAGTCTAAAGGGAAAAAGAAAAATAGTATCTATTCTGTGTAGGAGATGTTACCAAAAACATCATGGGCACACATAAAAGGGAACATCTAGATCAATCCTGGAGAATTGGGGAAGATTTTCCTGAGATAGAGCCAGTTGGGTGGAGCTGGAGTGAGAAAGAAACATAAACTTCAGATCAGGCTCTGAGACAGTCCTCTATTACTCCTTTTCCTGGGTATAACATAAAGAGATGTGTGTGATACAGTCACCATGAGCTGTCTTACCTTTTTCCTGTTTCTCATGCCTGGGCTCAAGAAAGGCCCAGAGCTGAGAAATCACAGAAAACCCTACAACTGTATCTGATCAAATTCCCCCAGGTGGAACCGGAACAAGTAGCTACAAGTGTTTTCTCTGAGTACAATCATAAACTCAGAAGCTCATTAGGATTTGTGGTTTTCATAAGGGGAAAATTCGACACCAGGTTTCACAAACATAGCTCCAGGGACATAATGTCATGAGCGCCTTGGATGCATTCCACTGTTTTATGTTCCTTAGTTTTCTTGACTCTCAGACTCTTCACTCTAGAGTGGGTATAGTCCATAAGAAATGTAATGTGAACCACAACTGTAATTTTAAATTTTCTAGTAATGGTTTTAAAAGTAAAAAGAAACAGAGAAAGTTACTTTTAATAATAAATTCTAAGCAAAATAAAATCAAAACCACCAAAAAGTATTCAGTAATAAATTTAGCAAAAGAAATACAAAATTAATACTCTGAAGACTACAAACACTTTTGAAAGAAATTAAAGAAGGCCTAAATAAATGGAAATATCTCATATTTATGAATTGGAAGACAATATTGTTAAGATAGCAATATTTCCAAATTGACCCATAGATTTACCCTAGTTTCTCTCAAATTCCAACTGGCTTTTGCAGAAATTGACAAACTGATCATAAACTTCATATGGAAATTTCAGGAACTCAAAATAGCCAAAACAATCTAGAAAATGAACGAAGTTGGAGGATCCACATTTCCTGATTTCAAAACTTACTACAAAACTGCAGTAATGAAGACAGTGTGATGCTAGTCTAAAGATAAACAGTAGATCCGCAGAACAGACCCTGAGAGTCCAAAAATCAATGCTTGCATTTACAGTAAATTGATTTTTTCTACAAGGGTATCAAGACAATTCAATGGGTGATGGGGGGAGTCTTTTTAACCAAGAGTGCTACAACAACTGGATAGTCATGTGCCAAAGAGTGAAGTTAGATCTCCTGCTTCATATGATATACAAAAATATTCAAAATAGGCCAAAGTTCTAAAATTGTAAGAGGTAAAATTATAAAATTCCTTAGGATTGGGATTAGGTGAGGGTTTCTGAGATATGATACAAAAGCATAAGCAACAAAAAATAATGATAAACTGGACTTCATTACAATTGAAAATGTGCCTCAAAGGATACTTTTAAGAAATGATAACCCACAGAAGGGGCAAAAATTCTGATTATATATCTAATAAGGGACTTGTATGTAGAATATAAAGAACTATTCTAATTCAGTAATGAACAGTCAATCCAATTTAAAAAGGGACAAAGAATTTGAATAGATGTTACTTCAAGGAAGAAAGAAGCTATGGAAATAAACACATTAACAGATGATCAATATCATTAACCATTAAAGAAATGCAAATCAAAAACCACAATGAGCTACTACTTCATACCCATTAGAGTGGCTGTCATCAAATAGACGGTAACAAGGGCTGTTGAGGATGGAGAGAAGTCCTTATACGAGACTGGTGGTAACACTATATGGTGCCACTGCTATGGAAAATGGTCTGGCAGTTCCTCAAACAGCCCATTAGAGTAACCCTATGACCCAGGAATATTTCATTCCTAAAGTATTTACCCAAGAGACCTGAATACATATGTCCACACAAAAACCTACACACTAATGTTCATAGCAACATTATTCACAATGGTCAAAAAGTGGAAACAACCCAAATGCGTACTGACAAATGGATAAATAAAATGTGATATATCCACACAGTGCATTACTCACAATAAAAAGAAATGAAGTACTAATGCATGCTTCAAAACAAACCTTGAAACATGCTGAGTGAAAGAAGCCAGTCACAAAATATGATTCCACTTATAGGAAATTTCCAGAGTGAGCAAATTATGGGACAGAAAGCAGATTAGTGTTGGCTACGGGAAAAGTCAAGGAGATGGAAGGAATGGAAAGTGATGGCTAAGGCGTGCAGAGTTTCCTACTGAGATAGCAAAATTGTCCTGAAGTTGATTGTGGTGATGAACAGCTATCTGAATATATTAAAAACCATTGAAATATACATTTTAAATGAGTATATTGTATCTCAATAAAACTATTAAAATAAATATAATTTAGCCCATTATATCTAAAAGATTGCCATTGTATCATATAACCAATATAATAGCTACTAGCTATATAGCTTACATGCTTTGTTTCATAACACAGTGTGTAATTTGTACTTTATCACATCTCCATTTGGACTAGGCCCTGAAATTGCTCAAGAGTCAACTGTGGCTAGTGGCTACCATATCGGACAGCAAAGTTGTAGAGCTTCCAGGAAGATCCTATGAGGACTAAGCAGTCACCAGGTTGATGGGCAAGATTTAATCCTGCTCCTGCATGGCGTTTCCAGAGCCCCCACACCAGGCTGTTCTACAGGACTGCCCCTGAGTCAAGGCAGAGTCAAGATTGCTGCAGGGAAGAAGAGGTCTCTTCTCTGTGGGCCTCCACTTCAGGCCCCACACTGGCTCACACACCCTTTATAAAGCTTCAACTTCAGACACTTACGAGTAATGTGTCTCCTTTATGAAAATGGGAATTATAATAGTACCATTTTCACAGTTATTATGAGGATGAAATGTGTACAGAAATGCTTTGGATGGTGTCTAGTACAAAGCAGGCATTTTTAAGTATTAGCTAATAATTAAACAACAACAATATTTTTTCTCTCACTTTTAGCAGATTTCCTCTCAGGAAATCATCACTGTCCACACTGGAACCTTAGGATAGCTCCAACAGTTGGCTCTCTAGATGCCATTTGACTATGTGCAAGAGTCCTATCCAAGGCACATCGTTCCATTTTAAACTAGTTCCACTTGTTACCAATGTGGCCTCTTACCTAGGGCTGGAGTCTGCCTCAGTTGCTTCCTGTTCAGAGCAAAATAATGTCCTCAGCGGGAATTGTTCCAAATATTTGTGGAGAGCCAAATGAGTTCTCTTTGCAGTATTCTGTTTTCCCAGCCTGTATATCCTTCCACACTTCTTCTCCTAACAGCTGTAAGACTTATTTTTCAGTCTATTATTGGTCTTCTTAAAATGTGGTACACTGAGCCTTAAAGGGACGTTCATCATCTCTTGACATTTGGACTCTGAGGGTGCCTAGCTTTTTGAACGGATCGTTTCACAGTTGGCTTGAGTTATGCTTGTGACCTCATCTTCTACTTGTACCATTGACTTTTTAAATTTTTATATTGTTGAATTATAATTGTATACAGTAACCTTTATCCACAGTTTCACTTTCTGCTATTCTAGTTGCATATGGTCAACTGTAGTCTGAAAATGGTGTGTAAATGGAAAATTCTAGAAAGATGCAATTCATATTAAACTGCATACTATTCTAAATAGCATGATGAAATCTCACACTGTCCTGCTCCAATCCACCTGTGTCCATGCCTCATTTCTTTGTCTCTTGTACCCACACTGTATGCCCTCCCACCCATTAGTTATTAGTAGCTGTAGTGGCATCAAAGTAGTGTTAGAAATAAGACCCCCAAAGACCACTGCAGTCATGATTGCAGACACAGAAACAGAGAATTGTCTTGACAAGGTAAAATTTACTTCTGCAGAAGGATGCACAGGCACATGGTCACAGCAAGCGCACATGGAGTATGCCATAGGTTGGCATTTTTATCCCTGACCTGGTGGGGCCCTGCCCCCTTTACTTTGATTGATTGAGTTTGGGTGCACAATCTTGGACTTTGGGGGTGGGGTAGGTAGTAATTTCAGTGGGAAAACAGAGCTCAGTGAACAAGAACCCAGAATTGCAAGTGGCTAAAATGGCGACACACTTTGATAGGAAAGACTATTTTTCTCACAGTTCCCCCTCTTTTTATTTTCCATTCTTTTCTTCAAACTCATTTAACATTATCTGACTCAGGAGTTTGTTTAGTTAGGGCAGTTTCTATGAATCTAAGAATTAGTCCCCATGTATGAGGTATAACACAACACCCAACTAAAGCCATTGCCCCAAATTCAACAAGGAGAGATGTTAAGATTGAGGTCATCACCCCCTTCCATTTCCCAAACCATTGCTCTAGCCAGTTAGTAAGGGAGTCATTTATCCTTGAGTTCTTAGCCAGTTTGCTTGACAGGCTGTCAGGCCTTGGAGAGCCTTGGTTTTGGTCCCATCTGGACCTGTGTTGTTGGAGATGAATGCACAGCATTTGCCCCCAATCAGGACACATTACCCCCGACCCTTTTTCCACCAGAATCATGTGTAGAGTCATTCAGTTTTCCTATGCCATCTTACTGGTGGAGCCTAGTTGTTCTGCAATTCCCCTCACTGTATCCATTATATAGTTGACAAATCTCTGCTGGTTATAATAAATATAGTTAATCTAGTCCACATTTTTATTAACAGTGGACCAGAAGAATAGTGCTGATTCGAATCCTGCTGCTATTGATTCCTTGCTTTGAATTCATCAGGGGCTCCTCCCAATGGCACCCATGTAGACATGGGAGTCAAGCCCTCCCGTGGACCCTCCAGGGGAAACAAGGTCTTATTTTTGTCTTGCCTTGGTTAGGGAAGGTTCGGGTTTCTGTTTTCCTCACAGTGCTTGTGTTGGAGTAGCCCCTGTTGTGCTTAATAATGGCTCTGAAGTGAAAGAGTAGTGATGCTGACAGTTTGGGTTTGCCAAAGAAAAGCTGTAATGTACTTCCTCTACTTGAAAGGGTCAAAAATATTAGATATTTTGAGATCAGCACTCACATGCACATAACTTGTATTACAATATGTTATAATAGTTGTTCTATTTTATTATTGGCTGTTATTAATTTGTAAATTAAACTTTATCATACATATAGGAAAAAAACAGCATATATGTGTTTCAATACTATGCAGCTTCAAGCGTCCCTCAGGGGTGCTGGGTCACATCCTCTGTGAATAAGGGGGAGGTGTGTACTGTAAAATGCACACACCTCAGGTGCTTAATGAATATTCTGCTGCACCAATATACCAGTCATAATACAGAACACCACCATGGCCCTAGAAAATTCTCTCATGTCCTGCCATCCCAATCTCCTCCCCAAAGCAACCACTATTCTGATTTCTGGATTCAGATTAACTTTGCAAAACCAAAATTGTTTTTGAAATTCATATAAATAGAATAATATAGTATTATAACTTTATATACAATTTTATTATTACTGACTTAGTATTAAATTTAATCATATCGATTTCAGTCTTTCCTCGTAGTCTGTTGTGAGCATTTTGGTATTGATTCCACCACACATACCTGCTGAATTCCTCAACCTTGTGCCATCTAACAGACTGATAACAATCTTGCTATCCTTAATCCAACAGGAGACAGAACAAAGATGGAGCCCTGGGGTGCTTGCTAGAAACCTTTCCGTCTTCAGCTTAGGAAATGAGAACCATTGTGGGAGTGATGTCCAGAAGGAAGCCCAGGAATATAATCCTCATTGATGGACAAGACTGAGCTCTGATTGGGATGAATTGATGAATTTATAGGGGAGGAAAACAGCTTCCCTCTACCCTTCTGGGTCCTTTGGCTGTGTTATGAATTAAATTGAGAGGAGAAAGATCATTTAAAATTACCTACATAAGCACAAAAGTCCCACAAAAATATGAGGTCTAAGAGCCTGAAGATTGGAGCTTATACAGCATCCTGAGCTAAAAAAAAAAAAAAGGAACTGGGGCTTGGGAGACAAATTAGGGTAGGGGAAGGAAGGAGAAGGAAGGAAGGAAAGGAAGCATGTTGAGTAAAGGTTGCTTCCTTATGCAAATAAGATTCTCACTGTGATAAATGTTGTCCAGGAGCAACCCCTTCCGGACACAAAAAATTTCTTTATACATGAAAAAGTCTTTTCTAAAAAGGCAGCTTTTTAGAGCTACCCTGTCTGCAGTTTCTCAAAAACAACCAGCTATTTAATAGTCAATATGACAAAGAGGCATGTTCTGGAGTGGCAGAGTCTGGTCTCCTACAGAGGTGGTGCATCCTGAGCCCCCAGCACATTGGCAGAGGGAGGTGTGGACAGGACACCTAGGGTGTTCTGGGAGAGGGCAAGGAGAGCCACTTCAGTGGAAGAGAGCACTGACATAGAGGGGAGAGGGCTCCCTTAGGGGGAGAACCGAAGCATCCAGTTTTCCAATGTCCTCTGAGGAGTCTTGAGCTAAAGTTATTGTTTGGTCTGGCTTTATGTTTTGTTTTGTTCTATTTGTTTTGACAAAGTCCTAAATGGAGGCTGGCGGCTTGTACAAAAAACTGTTTTCCTAGATTTAGAAGCTACTGAAATTGTGAAATCTTGGAGAGCAGTTTGTCCCTTCCCTCACCCTAACCTCAAAGCAATGAGGCTTGGGATACAGGCTGAGTACAGGCTGAGTGCAGGCTGGCGAGGGCGAGGATGTTTGAAACAAGTTGCTTCTGTCAGTCTTTCAGGGAAGAACTCTAGTAAAGGTCACCTTATCGAAATGTTCCTTAAATTTTCACTTTTGGGTTACTTTTGCTGTAACATTATAGGGCTTCTGTTTCTTTGAAACACACATGGGCTTAGAAATGCAGGTAAGTTTCCTTTGACAGGAAACTTGAACCTAGATCTGCCAGCTTTGGCTGTGGGACCTTGAGCTTGTGGCAGGATTCCTTTACCTTCCTTTATTTCGAAATGGGTGAGATCAGAAATCCATCAGGGGTATCAGAATCACCTAGAAGCATTAAAAAAACAGAACAAAACACCCAAGGGATCCAGGAATCAGGTTTTCTTTTTTCTTTTCTTTTCTTTAGTTTTTGTTTTTGTGCTGCTCAGGTTGGGACCCAAGACCCCATACCTGCTAAAAAAGCAGCTGAACCACTGAGCTACATCCTCTGCCCCACTTTTTTGCAGTACTGGGAATTGAATCCAAGGCCTAGGCAAGTTCCCTCCCACTTGAGCCATGCCTCCAACCCCTTTTTGTTTTGTTTGTTTTTGAGATAAGGTCT
Source organism: Castor canadensis (assembly GCF_047511655.1). NCBI lineage: Eukaryota > Metazoa > Chordata > Mammalia > Rodentia > Castoridae > Castor > Castor canadensis. Next base: position 35,740,904 of record NC_133388.1, on the reverse strand, counting down.
TGCTAACTTTGGGCTGACTTTGAACTCGTGATCCTCCTGTCTCTACCTTCTAAGTAGCTACAATTACAGTTGCGTACCACCATGCCCAGCTCCAATATTTTCTTTAAAAACTAAAAGTCAGTCACATGCAATAGCATGATCCTCTAGTCCCAGCTTCTTGGGAGGGCTTAGGCAGGAGGATCACTTGAGATCATGAGTTTGAGACCAGCTTGGGCTGCCTAGAAAGACCCTTTTCCTCCAACTGAACTACTGCAATATCACGTAGAGTTTTAATGTTCTATAACTACATGGTAAGGTATACAGCTAGGCAGACTTGGTCCTTTTTGAGCCTTGTATATATTTGCATAAATTAATACACATGAGGATATTGATCTTGGTCAAATGTGAGAAAAGGCTTTTTGTTGTCATGTTTTTGTTTCATGGATGGGTTTAAGAGAAGGTGGCAGGATGGAGATAAAGACAGTGGGGATGGAAGGCCTCTCTGATCACCGGGCATGGTTACAAGTTTGTAGAACACTGGTACTTGATGGAAACTTCTATGATAGGAGGTGAAGAGATTTCAAAAGGCATGCCAGTGACATTCGGCACATAATTTGGTGTAAGCAAGGTACTGACACCTCGTCTACAGTGGAGCAGGAGGTAACTTAGGATGCTAAGGTATCATCAGAGCTGGCAGTGAGCTTGCCATAGGGGGCTCTATTCTTTTGTCAAAAAAGGGAGGACAGGGCTAGAGGTATAGCTCAGTGGTGGAGCCCTTGCCTAGTATGTATGAAGCTCTAGATTTCATGTACCATGGCAGGGGCAGAGGGAGAGGAGACTGGAAAGGGTAAAGCAGAAGAGGAAAGGGAGCTCAGAGTGTGTTCAAAAGTTAAAACCCTCTGTCAACCATGTTGCTCACATTGCAGTTAATAAGCAACAGAGCAGTTAAAGGCCCAGCAGCAATGATGGACTCAACCAAAGCCTTCCTAACCTGGTTCTGTCTTTCTGAGGCTCACTGCACAGAGACCTGAAGTCTCCATTCAGGACCCTGGGAGTGTGTTTGAACTGATTTCCTGCAGCCCCTGGCAGGTGGCAATAGGGGAATTTTTAATAAGGTTATTAATAGAAGTTTTGCATTAGGGAATATCTAGTCAATCCACTAATAAGAAATTATGTCTGGCGCTCAACACTTATGCTTATGCTGATATTATGGTGTCTCTCTGTGTGTGCATGCACATATATGCCAATGCCAGAAACTGATATGTCAAAAGCATGTTGAGGATGTGGTTTCCTCCTGTCATTAGGAGGAAAACATTTTATTCAAAGATTAATCTGCTGAAGTATAAAGGTGATTTAAAATTGGAATGTAATCATATTCTTAACATCACCTGATGGCATTCTGTTCTGGTATAAAGAGTTGAAAAGGCCATGTGCCCATGAATCAGCTGGGGATCTTGTTAAAATGCAGATTTTGATTCAGTAAGTCTGGAGCAGGGCCCAAGATTCTGCCTAACAAGATCCCAGGTGATGCTATGCAGCTGGTCTGTTGGCCACACTCTGAGTAGGAAGAGACAGGCTAGCCTGACTCCCAAGCAGAGGCAGAGAGCCCAGAGTCAGCTAATGTCCAGCCCTGTGTCCACATACTCCCTCTGACCATATCTTTATCTGGCCATATGTTGTTTACAAATAAACTACAATATTCTTAAGCGTTACTGAGTCTTTAGGGCATTTCACCATCCCAAATATCTTTGAAACCAGAATAAGGACTTTCACAACCATGTCCATCCCAGCTACTGGGAGTGTGCCTTTGAAGGGTATATCTTGTACCCAAACCCTTCCTCTCACTCTCCTTCCTGACTGCCATGAAGCGAGTAGCTTTCCTCCATGATTCCCTTCTGCTATTATGTTTTCTGCCTTGCTGTTACTGGTGGCTGGTATCAGAAAACCCTGGTTGAGAAGATTTCAGGTGCTTGTGTCTTACAAACAAAGAATTGGACAGAGACACAGATCGCAAAGCAGTGGTAAAGTTTTTTTTTTTTTTTGAAGGGAAACGAGAGTATAGGCAGGAAGATACACTGCAAGAGAAAGTGGTAGGCTCTGACCAGATGGCACAGAAACCCTGATCTTTATTCAAAGGACAGTTTACAAATTATAAGGGCAAATGGCAAGAAAAATCTGGGTGGTTTTACAGGGCCAGGGTAATTGATAGGCTTAACTGACAAGGTCTTGCTATATAATACAGGGCATGCTGTGCAAGTACTTATGCTGATTCCCAGGTTTTTAATTGTATGTATGAGATGCGACCAGTATTCAAAAGGTCTTAGGTACAGGATCTCACTAGAAAAGTCAGATTGAGGGCAGATTTTCCTTTTTGGAGCATGCACAATTCTTCATTTTGAATGGCCAAGAGACTCCCTTGTCTTTGGGGGAGTTTATAACTGCAGAGGAATTTACAACTGCAATCCTGACCATAAAATGACCATTAGAGGGGATGTCCAAGGATGGTACTGGGTGGGGACAAGGAGGAGTTCAGCACAAAGTGATGCTCTGTTGAGGAGGGTGAGTCCTGTGGCTTTTTTTTTTTTTCTTTCTCCATGGTCTAAAAGCAACGGAGCCAGTTGACCATGGACTGAAACCCTGAGTCAAAATAAATCCTTCCTCCCAAAGTTGTTTTCTCAGGTATTTTGTCACATCCATGAAATATTGACTAACACAGCCAACTCTGCACAAACCTTAGGTAAGGGCCAAATATTCCCTAATGCTGCCCTAATAAAGGTTCAGTCTTTCCTCAGCCACAACTGACCTCAGTCTGCATTTTTCCCATCTCTTTACTGTCTAAACTCCACAGCTTTTGCACCCAAATCAAAAATCCTCAAGTGAGCGCTATTTCTGGAACTTAATTCTGACATCAATTGTTCACTGAAGTCTCAGTTGGGGGGTGGGGGGGGTGGCGGGAACAACTATGTGGTGTGTGATCCCTCCTCTGCTACCCCATACAGCAAACCAGTGCCTCTCATGCATGGGTCATTCAGAATATTTGGTTCAGGAAGACTAGAAGGAGAATTTGGGCTGGGCTTTCACACCTTTGGCTTAAAGGAGCAGCTCCTAGGGTCAAGATGGCTACTAGGCCATATGTAACCACAGAAAACAGTTTACCCCATCCACAGCTGAGAACTGAAATTGTTTCTCAACAGCCCCTCCCATCAGATTGATTGCCCAAAAGGAGTTGTGAAGGAAGGGTGACCTGGTAACATCCCCAAAATGAATAAGATCACTTCCTCCCAAGTATAAGAAGTTTGTTACAGTTGGATATAAAGTGTCCCCCAAAAGGCTCATGTGTTGAGGGTTGATCCTCAGCTGGAGGTGCTATTTTGGGAGACTGTTGGAAACTTTAGCAGATGGGTCCTACCTGAAAGAGGTGGGCCACTAGGGGTATATCCTTGGGAGCTGAATCTTCTCTTTCTTCTCTCCTCTCCTCTTCCCTTCCTTCCCCTCCCGTCTTCCTGTAAGCCATGAGGTATAGCCTCTGCTTCTTGCTCCCACCCCCATGATATTCTGCCTCACAATGGGCCCAGAATGAACTGAGCCAAGGACTAGGTCTGAGCCTTCTGAAACCATGCACAAAATAAATTCTTCTTCCCTTAAGTTGTTTTTGTCAGGTATTTGGTCACAACAATGAAAACTTTGGCTGACACAGCCACCTTTCCCTTTGTCACACGTGTAGCCCTGGAACTTGTAGAGAAGTTTCATTTGCTTTCTGAAAAGACAACTCACAAGAAACATGAGAATAAAGACAACTGGGAACAAAGAAACTAAACTCTGCAGGTGTCATTTTCCCTGGCCTCTCATTTCTGCTGACTCAGTCTTTCTCGCCTCAGAGATGAGCATCTTTGCTCAGGCCCAGAAGTGAGTTCCATTAACAGGAGAGTGGTAAGTTTCTCAAGCCTGGCCTAGAGGTCTAGCTAAGTCATCCTCTCTATCATCATGCTGTCACTCCATCTTGGGAAAATGCAATCTAGCTATGTCTCTCGACTTAGAGGAGGCTCAACTTAAAAGAACGAGTACTCTGAAGAAGTCACATCCCAGATAAGTACATATCTCAGATAACCAAACATTTTTATGAGCCAAAGCCTACGGAGCTCATTTTTTGACCCCCTTTTTAAACACACTGAGGCCCATGGAGATGGGATTCCAAGTTCAGTGCTTCTCAGTGGCTCTGGTTCTTCCACATACTTCTGGGTTGGTAACTTATTTCCTGTGTTGATAACTCAATCCTGGGATCCCTAAGTTTGCACCTCAAAACTAAGGTAAAGAAGTGACTTTTGGGCTTCCCTGTTAGGTGACTAAATTGAAAGAGATCTGTAGCCACAATAAAAATTCCTCATGCCTTCTTCCCAAGGACCTGGCTGAAGAGCTTTCTGACCCCAACAGCCATGGCTATGCTTTAAGCTTCAGTCTCCATAGAAAGGGGGTGACCCCTGAGCACATTTGACAGAAGCACGCTTTGGAAGGATTGGATGGCAGAAAGAAGGACCATGGCCAAGTTGTGGTGGGAGCCTAGAGTTGGATATGAAGTGGCCCCTGCAAAAGGCTCATGTACTGAAGGGTTGATCCTCAGCTGGAGGCACTGCTAGCAGGCCAAAGCAGTAGTTGAGCAAATTCTGGTAGCTCGATCTTCAAAATATATCTAGTATGTGACTACTTCTCTCATTCCTACTATCACCACCATACAAAACATGAATTCTAGCTCTCCAGCAATACCCTCTAACTAGGCCCTCTACTTCTGTCCTTGACCCCTGCAGCCTATATGCCAAAGTGATCCTATTAAAATTCAGTTCAGATCTTATCATTCCTCTGCATAAAACCTTCCAATGGCTTCTCTCTTGCTCAGAATGAAAGATAAATTCCTTACTGTGAATGACAGGTTCCAACATGACCTGCTCCTATGATACTCTGACTTTATCACCTGCCATCTGTTACAGCTACACTGGCCTTCCTATGATTCCTTGATGCTGTCAGGCAGGCTCCCACCTTAGAGCCTTTGCACAGGCTGTTCCCTTTATTCAGAATCTTTTCCTTCCCATTTTCCCCCAAATAACATGGCTAGCTCAATCACTTTTTGCAAGGTGTTTAATCAAAAGATACTTTTATAGTGAAGCCTTCCCTGGCTACCCCATTTAAAATGTTAAAATTTACCCACCTGGCTGACATTTCATATACCTCTTTCCCACTTTATTTCTTCACCTTATCACATTCTAGTAACATATATTTTACTTATTGTCTTATTTATTATCTTCCACTCCTACTAGAATGCAAACATTGCTGTATTTCCAGCACTAGAAAAGTACCTGGCACACAGTAAATGATCAACTGATATCTCTTAAAAGAAAGAATGAACAAAAGGATGGTGTAAGTGCCTAGGCCCATGACATGGTAGTCCTGACGTGCTCTCCATTTTGGAATTAGGAGTCAAGCCTCCTGATGGTAACAACATTTGAGCACCCTCGTCCCCAATCACTGACAACCCTATCTCCCAGATACTCCAAAAAACAGAGACAATCCCAGTACTCAAGTTCCTTTTGAGCCTTCTTCCCTATCCAAACCCACCTTACCTCAGGGATCTTCTACCAATTTTGCTTAATTTGAATAAGAGCAAGTATTTAACAAATGTCAGCACTTAATATGTATAGTAACTATGCTAGGCACTTTCCATAGAGTTTTTATTTAAATATTACGAGGTAGGTAATGTATCTAGTACCACATGATAACTTGAACCTAGAGACCACATTGAACACCTAATGGAGTGATCTTCTCTTCTTCAAGATCATTTCACCTATTCACAAAGGTGAGCTCTAGCCAGCATATGTGTACCCAGCATATTCCACCCGTCATGTGACAGGGTAGCCCTGACTAATTAAGCCAAAGTAGTAACCAGACTCCAGTGGAGATACTCCATTTCCATTGATACAGACTTGTGTCCTTACCACAAGGTCCTTCACAAGACAGGATGGCATATGCAGCCTAGGTCAATCAAGAAAGAAAAAAGACTCAAATTGCTTACAAAATCAGGAACAGAAAACATTATGACTCCAAAGAAGGTGAATGAGGCTTTGGTCTACCCCATATTTTGTCCCTTAATGCCCAACCAAGTTTTACCTTTCTTATTCTTTTAATTAAATACTCCATTTTGATTAAGATGCATCAAGTACTCTCAAGTACTTGTAACCAAAGGAGCTCATCTCAGAGAAGTCAATGCTTATTTTACACCACACAGGTGGAGAAGGATAAAGCCCATTCATTTCTGTAACTGCCAGCTCACCCAGACTTTGTCTTCGGCTGGCAGGGGAGGTGTGCAGCTTCTTCACCAAATCTCACTGCTTCATTTTCCCTCCTTCCATACCCAGTACATTTTCCTCAGGAAAACCAAGGTCAGAAGATCCTGCAGGGAAGCCTCAAATGGGACAAGAATGGGGAGGAAGTAGAAAGGGGTAGCACTCTTTGGTGGGTAAGGGTGGGCATAGTGAAGTGAGTGTAGGTTTTTACTGAGTGTTGACTCTTTGGGGGAGCAGGTAGAGCCATCTTCTTCTCTCCATTGAGACACAGCTAGACAGGGTGAAGAGGGAACAGGCCAGGAAGAATTGTGGGGACAGCTTAGCCTTTAGAGTGGGGACTTCATCTACTTCCAGGCCCAAATCAGTGTCCATTGAGGACACTGTACCTCTCATTCAGCCTTGGTCTTACAATGCAATCAAGAGCCAGGTAAATCCCAAAGCAGGTCACAGGTTCCTCTGGGAAGATCCATTAGCAATAGCTGCTCCCTAGGAGCCACTTGAAGACTGCAGCTCCTGAAGCTATGCTTATTGACTTTTTATTTCTCTAATTTGTCAAGGACTGTCTGCACGCTGCAGCCTGCCTCCCAAGTGCTCAGTTTCTGTTTCACCTCACAGGCTTCACCAATTTGATTAGCACACTCTGCACTCCATCTTTCCAGTCATTAATGAAAATACTGATGAATACGGGGCATAAATCTGGTCCTTGCAGCCTCTCCTCCACCCTATCATCTTCTTGCTTAGCTAACAATCCTCTTTTTAGATCCTCTTTGCCTATTGTTCAAAAGGTTTTGTCCCCTCTTCATTCATTCATTTATTCAATCATTTATTCATCTTCTAGGGCTAGACATTTAACACAATCCCTGGCACATGGAAAAAATTTAACAACTGCAAGCTATTACTACATCAGGAGTTGCTGTGGGGAAGCAAAGAAGCTAGGACAGACTCCAGCTCTCAACAGTACGAATGGGAGTAAGAATAACAGCTGCCACTTGTGAAATACTCACTAGATAGTGGGCTAAGTGTGATACAGACTTTATCCACCATTGGTAATGATTAAAAGGAAAGATTCTAAAGTCCCAGTTCTTATTCTGACTTTCCCACTTGCTGGTTTCTTTATTTTAGATGGCCCTCTGTAATGTAAAGGTACTATTACTTACCTCATTTGGTTGTTGTGAGGATTTAAATTATTAATTAAGATGATATAGAAAAGGTACTTGGAGCACTGCCCAGCAACATAATATGTCTTCAACATTGGTGAGTATTTTTTCATGTAATACCCCTTATGAGGTAAGTATTACTATCTGGTTTTACCAACAAGAAAGCTGAGGCACCAGGCACCAATGACTCACACCTGTAATCCTAGCTACTCAGGAGGCAGAGGTCAGGAGGATTGCACTTTGAAGTCAGCCCAGGAAAATAGTTCATGAGACCCTATCTTGAAAGAAAAACATCACAAAATAGGGCTGGTGGAGTGGCTCAAGTGGTAGAGTGCCTGCTTAGCAAGCAGGAAGCCCTAAGTTTTTAACCCCAAGTACCATCCAAAAAAAAAAAACCGAAAAAAAAAAAAGCTGAGGCTTAGATAAACTAAAATGTCCAAAGTCCTCTAGTCAATAATGAAACTACTATCCAAATCCCATTTGCTTTATTATTGTTGCCTGGAAAGAAAGAAAACACACATAAATAACTATTTTATAAGATATAAAAGCAAAGGAGACTGTAAAGTAGAGAATATTTCTATGGTGCACAGTGGATTCCCAGTAAATACCATCAGGTAATGACGATGATGTCAACAATGATAACAATGATATTGATAATTTTTTTGGTGGCACTGGGGTTTGAACTCAGGGCCTCATGCTTGCTAGGCAGGTGCTCTACAATGATTTTTTTTTTGAATCAGAGTCTCACTATGTAGTTCCCACTAGCTTCAAACTTGCAACCTACCTCCCAAGTGTTGGAATAACAGGCATGTGCCACCACACTTGGCTAAAGAGCAATTATTTCTGAGCAGAGGAATAGTTGGAGACATTCACGGAGCAGATAACATATGAACAGGCCTTAAAGGGTGGTTGTGAGTTGGACACCATGAGAGAAGAGAATGTGGTACCCTAGGGAGAGAAAAACCACATGAGCAAAGGCATGCAAACTGGGAGTCTTGGAGAATGTTTGAAAACAAATAGCTAGAAACTCCATTTGGCTATTATGTAGCGTGTGAAAGGAAATAGTTGGGTCTGAGCTAGTTAGGAAGGAGCCACACCAGTATTGATAAATGAGACCTTGGCCAAAGCAGAGATTTCTCACAGTACAAGAGGCTTCAGAAAGTCACGTTGGAGGAAGAAACACAGTAGGGATTGGGAGATGAAGAATGGGATTCCCATTCTTCTTACTCAGGGAAGGGTAAGTCCCAGAATTCTTATGCAATAAGGCATTGGCTTGAGGTGGGACTAGTCAAGCTAACATTTAACCAACACATGTGTATAAATATATATTGTTAAAAAATATCATAGAGCTTTTCTTACAGGAAGGTAAATGACACTGCCCTAAACCATGGGAGACCCTTAACAGGACTTCCTTAACAGTCTGTCATAAAAATTATTGATGTCTATCATTATTATGAAAATCACTCCTGGGCTAGAAGACTTGGCTTGAGGATACTTTTAGCAGCATTTAAGATTAAAAAACATAGCAATTGTATTAATGAATGTTGACATAGGCAGGTATTTGCTGATAGACTGTGAAAAAGCAAACAGATCCAATAACCACACATTGACCTCAGAGTAGATCTTTGCTGGGAACTCTCTTCCTGCTGAATTACTCGGACTGTAGCTCTTCCCAACCATGTGACTGACTATGTTGTCTGGGAGTCTGGATCCTTGTTGAGTTCATGAAGACAAGGATCTAAACTGGGACATGGGTACTTCTATGGTGCTAGGTGCACAGTTGACCTTGTGAGCACTTGGTTTTCCTGTAGCTCTCAGCATCAGATATCTCTGATCCTGCCATTACTTGGCAATGCTGTAGAAGGTGCCAGAAAAAGAATACTGAAGAGTTGGTTTTTGGCAGTTTGGGCTCAGGCATTTCTCTTCCTGATGAACCATTGCAGAGCTGGTTATGCCAGTATCTCATTAACCCCACAGCACAGCAACCTTGGACACATGAGGTGAGACCAGGGGACAGGAAAGAAAGCTGGGGTCTGCTCTGTCCTTTGCTACAACTTTTCCTAACTCAAGCAATGGCCTCTCTCATCCCTGCTTTTCAATTTGATTGTTTCCACTCTCCACAGTCACCTTCTCTAGCCCACAGGCCTTCACAAAAGAGAACCATGAACAGGAAGGAAAGGATTCCCAGGCAGAGATCTTGAGGAGGCCAGGATTCAAGGGCAACTCTGTACTCTGCACAACTTTGGGGACCACATATGTGAGTGGTGCTCCAGGGTGAACAGTGCCCAAGAAGTCTTGAGTGTGGACCCTGTGTGGCTTTTGCCACTTCTAAAGACCCAACCATTGAGTCAGGAACACCAGGAAGGAGGTCCTCTACATTCAAATCTGCTCTCTTGCTGGGCAAAGATATTGTTTCTTTAATAAAGCTCAGAGTATTTCATCACTTCCTTACAGTGAAAGCAAAGACATATCAAAGACCTTAAAGCATGTACCCTCAGGTGTGGATACTGTTAGAGGCTTTTCCCAGAGGCTTCTTTTCTCCTGGAAGGAAAAAGGAACCTATAAATTACATTGAGTACATGAACTAGGGTATAAGAAATGGAGGGAAATGGTCTTCATTAGCAATCGGCCCTTCATATGCTGCAGGTCCCCTTACCTATCTTCATGCAGGTTCTAGGGAAGCCCATGCTTTCCATTTTGGCCATTTAAGTCCTCTGGCAACAACACAGCTCTCTTTGTTCTCCTAGGTTGCTGGCTTGATATTTCCCCTGCAGTAGGGTGATTGTTGGAATAACACCAGCTCTGTTTGTGTAGAACCTACTCTCCATTCCTAACTCATCTGTGCTCCTCTTTTCCAGTGGCTCCCGAGTCCCAGTCTAGTGTGCTGACAGGAACATTTGTTTCAACCTTCCCTGGTCATTACCAATGTCAGTTTGGCCACTCTGTTGGCAACACTGATTTGGCCTTCCTCATAGCCTGGTCACCTGTGATAACCATTAATTCAGCATATTATGGTGTGGACAGGAAAGGGACCTATCTCACCAACAGAAGAACTCCAATAGAACTATAGCACATGATTGGGCACTGGTATCTCATGCCTATAATACTAGTTACCTGGGAGGATGACAGTGTGAGGCCAGTCCACCCAAAAAGCTTGGGATACCCCATCTCAACCAATAGCTGGGCATGGTGGTGTGCACTTGTCATTCCAGTTACTGAAGGAAGCATAAATAAAAAGATCACAGTCCAGTCCAGCCTAACAAAAAGCGAGACACTATCTCCAAAATAATCTGAGCAAAAAGGTCTGGGGGCATGGCTCAAGTGGTAGAGCATTTGCCTAACAAGATGGAAACCCTGAGTTCGAACCCTAGTACCACAAAAAAGAGTCCAGCACATCAATTTTTTTCACATTGACAATAATAACTATTTTTTTCTTTTTAAATATTTATTTTATTATCATAAATTAATTGCACAAAGGGGTTTCATTGTGTTATTTCCATATATGTATATAATGTAACTTGATCAAATTCACCCCTTTTGTTACTTTCTTCCCTCTCTTTTTTTAATTACAATTTTAATGGGCTTCCTTATTCTATTTTCATACATGCATATAAAGTACTTCATCCATATTCACCCCCATCACCCTCTCAAGCACCAAGCATTGTCCAAATTACTGACCTGCATTATTCATTTAATCCTCTCAACTTCATGAGGTGTATACTACTGGTAGTACCAATTTACAGGCTGAGGGACTTGAGCAGGGAACTTGTTAATGTATCTAAAGTTGCATGTAAGAAGTAGGGTCCAGTTTCCAACCTAAGCTATTGAAACCCAGAGTGCTTTATATCCCCAAACACCAAGCTATGATGCTCAATCCTTTCCCAGGAACAGGTGATATGATGGAAGTGAAGGCAATGGGGAAACAGAGGCCTAAAGGGGGAAGTCAATGAACACAAAGAGGGTACTGGGAGCCAAAAGTCAAAGAGAAACCTGGACTTCCCTCCCTTCTCCAAGAGTTGGCTGTCATTAAGGATGTTATGGGTAGGACTGGGAACAGGAAACTGAAGGAATCGAAAGGGAGTAGGTGAACAGTGGGGCCTAGAGGAGAGGAATGCCCACTGGCTAACAGAGAGAAGAGGTGAAACAGCAAGTGGTGGAAGCCAGATGGGAGGGGCTGGTGCTCAAGGTGCTCAGTGTCCCTCTAGATCAGTGATTCTTGTATGAACCATACAGTTGCAGGTTTTAACTGTAAGTTCTCAAAGCAATAATTATTGCTCATTGTTGTAGACTTCTTATTGATCAGATTTTTTTCAAAGATATGAGATGCCAGTGGCCTGTTGACACACCTTCCCAGGGCCTGGGGAAGAATGGGTTGAGCTGGAGACCAAACACAAATACTCCATCCAGCAGGGATCAGGGTATGTTAGAGCACTGGTTGCCTGGCACTGAAACAGGCAGCAGAGGCACAGGCCAAAGACAAGAAAAGGAAGTCCAACCCCAATGCCTCCCAGAATTGCCTTGCCAACAGGCCAGTGTCCTTTGGAAAATGCTCCAGAGAAAATAGTAAAAGTAAGATAAAGGGTTTCCTTCCTCTTCCCTCATGTCAGAAATTCCCTCGAGGTTCTTTCAGGAGCCATGTGTCTGTCTTTAGAACAATCCTAGACAGGGAAAAGTTTTTAAACCACCCTATAAACAGGAAATGGAGAGAGAAGTAAATTAAAAAGATGTGTCAGCATCTGTTGCTGTCGCTGTGGGAGCTTGCTGGTTCTTGTCACAGTGAACAAAGTGGAGGAAACACAGATTTTTCCGTGTTGCATTTGATGGGCCTGGGAGCTTGGATGCACAGCTCAGAACTGGGGGCCAGAGGAAACCCATTAGAGCAAGGGGTTAGTGGGAAGAAGGACAGAGAAGAGCAGAGGCAGATGTGGGAGATGTGAGGAAAAGGGAAAGGAATGACAAAGGAGGAGAGGAGAGGGAGGGGAAGAGGGCAGGGAAGTGGAGTCACTCTGTCTTTGACTTGCCTGTCTTCATGTCTTGCTGCCTCTCCCATTCTCTGTACACTCTCAATCAGCAAGTGCTTGCCACTAGCACTTAAATTCTCCCCACTTCATGGATCCCTCCTACCCACCCTTTCAGGTCCTTCCTGCCTCTTCCCTGGACCCTGTCTGTAGCTTTCTAAAATAGTTTTTTCCTGACAGTATTCTCATATGATACCACTTTTTTATAACCCCCACCTCCCAGTTTGGTGTAATAAAAAGAGATGAACTTGTCCTAGAATAAACCTCAGGGGTTCCCAACCTCAGCACTGTTGACATTTTAGGGATGGATAATTCTTTGTTGTAGAGGGCTGCCCTGGATGTTTAGCCACATTTGTGCTTGCAGGACTCCCAGTCCCTCGCCTACCACTCTCATTTGTGACAACCAAAAATTTCTCCAGAAATTGCCAAATGTCTCCTGGGGGACAAAATTGCCTCTGGTTAAGATCTACTGATCTAAATTCAAATCCTGACTCTGTCACCTACTAACCATGCTCTGTTGGGTGTGTGACATAACTGAACCTTAATTTGCTCAATATTAACACAGGGCTAAATAATACCTACCTGATGTAGCCACTGTGAGAATTAAATAAAACAATTTTGCATATAATATACCTAGCACATGATAAACATGATAAATATTTGTTTCTTTTCCTTCCTTTCTCTTTATTTTCTTTTTGGTTATTATTTTTTTTTGTTTTGTTTTGAGACAGGGTCTTACTATGTAACCAAGGCTGGTCTTAAGCTCTCTATCCTCCTGCCTCAGCCTCCTGACTGATAGGATTACAGGCCTGTGGCATCATTCCCAGCATAATATTAATTCTTTTTCTTAATCTTCATTTTTTTCATTCAAAAGGCCATGGTCCTTACCACTGTGTACAGTAAAAGCCACAGTCCACCACAATTTTACCTCGTCCTAGATATATTAGTTAGGATATACATTTGCCTGTTAATATAAGAGAAAAAATAACAGCGGGTTAAACTAGATAGGGGTTTGTCAAAAGTAAACTGAGACAGAGAGAAGAAACTGGACTCTACTCATCCTTTTCGTCAGAAGCCCACTTCTGCTCTAACAGCATGAATCTATTCATTAGGGTGGAGCACTCTTGGCCTAATCACCTCTGAACAGTCCCACCTCTTAATTCAGTCATGGTGGCAATTACATTTTAACATGAGTTTGGGAGGAGAACATTTAAACCATAGCAGGCTTCAGCATATGAATTGGGACGGGGACACAATTCAGCTCATAACAAGCATATGCTTCTATGGATATTTCTTATCTACTGATTAAAAGACACAGAAAGAGAAGGATAATCACACCATTAACCAACTCCTCTGCACAGGACCTCTCTGAAATGCTACTCCTCCTTTGCTCCTTTGCCTCCTTTTAGCTCTGGGTTCCAAGACTCCACCCTCAGTTCTCCTCTTAGCCCATTCCTTCTCTATCTCCTTTGTGAGACCGCTATCCCTGGCCATTCTTCTAAGTCAGCAATGCTTGGCAGTCTTTTCTCCTTCCCCAAGTTCTTTCCACAGCAATCCCATGTACTCCATTGCTGAAGTCAGCGTTGGCATCCTGACAGTTCTCAGATACACAGCTTCCACCCAAATCTCTTCTGCACAGCTTATTCAAAGCCCTAACAGATTGTGCTAGTACCATCACCTCAGTATACTCCCAAACTGGACAATTTACCAATATCCTCCACTACAACACACAATCCTTCCCAGTATAGAGACACACATGCACGCTTATCTGCACACACACACATACACACACACACACACACACACACACACACACTGTTCCTTCTCTTGACCTTCTTATTGCAGTGAAGTGTATAACAATCTCCCCAGGACTAAACTTTGTCTCACACTACGTCCAACTCCCAATCACATCAACTTTCACCTTCTTAATACTTTTTCCATCCCCTAGTCTACCAGTTTACTTTGAGCCACTAACATCTATCTCTTATACAGATTATAAAAATAACCTTCTTTCTAATTCACCTGCCTTTGCTCTGCTCTCTCCTCTTCCATCAAAGTGATATTCTAACACATAAATACAATTACATTGCTCCCTTTATTAAAACCCTTTAAGGACTTACCACTGGCCTCAGACAAATTTCAAATTCCTTGTTCTGGCTAAAGAATTCTTCATGTTCTATGCCCTTTTTCTCTGTTACCTCTAGACACTTCACATTCTTCATTGTATTACATTACTTAGCATTTCCCAAGAGTTCCATACTCTTTTTCAGCCTTCAGTCTTCACACATGTTCTTCAATCTGTCTTGACTCCTTTCCTTCTCTTCTTCTCCTAGCTAATTCTTATTCGCATGTCAGATCACAGTTTAGATTTTCTGTACTCCCTGAAGCTTGCTCATCATTTGAGAACCAGCCCCTCTGCACATCCTTCCTTGGAACCAACTCCCTCCCCAACTTTCACAACCTCACACTCTCCCTGATTGAGTTCCTTTCCTAATACCTGAGCTCTCCTTTGTTCTTATCTCTATGAAAGCATTCATGACACTAATTTATCTTTGCACTACTATCTCCCAATAGTATATAAGTTCCTTGAGAACAGAGGCTAGCTCTGCTTTCTGTGACAGAAATCTGTTTGTCCTTCCACATCCCTTCTCTACCCTTCTTTGCCCTCCTGGGAGCCCCAAGAGGCTGATACATGCTAAATACATCACTGGAGGTCAGCCACTGGAAAGGAGAGAGTGAAATCATAGTTTTCATGGCACCAGCTGAATAAGACCCTCAAACAAATGTCACAACTCCTCCCAAATAGCACTCTCCACCTGACTCTCTACTTTTAGAGCCTGCAAATTTCCTTCTTTGATACTGGGGTTGATGATATCATCCCTGTGTCACTTGCTCCAGGACTCTGCACTCGCCCCTGTTTTCCTATTCTGTGCTTTCACCTTTGAAAATAGTGTGTTTATGAAATTCCTCACATTACCAATTACCCAATTGCCAGGACCTGACTAATTTCCTCTTTTAGTTCCTGGCAGAGTTAAGCACATAAATGTTGAATGAATGGATGAATGAATAAATGAATCAAGGAAAAAACCTCAAACCATTGGCTAGCTTGTCTTCCCTAACTTCTATTTCACAAGAAGGAAAAAGACTTTCCAGTTTAGAACTTGGAATTGAAGTGAGATGGTTCTAGGGTCAGCAAAGAAAGGGGTCCTCAGGACTATTTTGGCAAGATATTCCATGGGAATAGGAAAGGGGGTGTTACACAAATGCCCTACTATACATGCTTCCCCTGAAATATCCAGGGGGCCAGACTGAGGGTAAGAATGGCTCCATGGTCTTGCCCCTAGAGAAGGGATTATAAAAATCACTGGATCCTTGCCTTCTCCATTTTCCCACTCAGATCTGGCAACCTGAAATTCAAGCTTAAGCAGTGTTGAAGGGGAAAGTCCAGCAGTTACAAAACAGGGTAGATTGCATTATGCAATACACTGGTCAAGGCCATGGCCTGGGAGTAAGCCTTTGGGGTGACTAGCCCCTGGGTGTTTGAGCTGGGAAAGACCGCAGTGCTCATTAAACAACAGAACTCAGGAAGGGGAAGCAATTGCCCCAGATCATACAGTAAGATAGGGACAAAGGAGGTGCCAGAACACAGATCTACCAACTAACTTACCATGTCATTGCCACCCCACACACTGTCTCCTGAGGACAGGGGAGGCTTTTGAGATATCAGGTTTCAGTGGAGGGACAGACTCACAAAGAGAAGGGGCAAACAGACCACACAGGCCTGCTATACTATTTGACTTGGAGAAGGGAATTAGCACTGGTTGAGCTGTGGCTATATTCCAGGGCTGGCAATATGTTGTCAGGGTTAACAGTGAACTTAAATAAGTATCAATCGGAACTTTATGTGACCCTGAAGGGTGGCTCAACTTCTCTAAACCTCAGTTTCCTCATCTGTAAAATGAAGATAAAAAGAATACCTGCCCCACAGAATTTTTGTAGGAATTAAATCAGGTGATCCATGTAAAGCACCAAGCACATTTAAAAAATGGCACTGAATAAGTCCTTGATATATATTGCTTATCTACAGCAGTTGTCTAATTTCTTACACCTTCTTTTTAAGAGAGGGAGGACATGAACTGAGTGGTAAGTCCTTTGCTCAAATCTATTCATTCATTTATATTCATTATGTTCCAACCAAGGAGTCCAGACGCTATTCTGAAGTCTGGGAATATGGCAGCAAACAAAAATCCTGGCCCTCGTGGAGCTTACATTGAACTTGGAGAAAACAGACAATAAACAGAAAATATAAATAGAGTATATGAAATTCTAGAGAGTAAGTCATGTAGAGAAACATAAAGCAAGGGAGAAGATGGTTTGACAGAGGGGAGGATTGTGATTCTAGAGAGAATGTCATGGAAGGCTCCACATGATGATATTGAGTGAGGGCCTGAAGAAGGCAAGGGTGGAGGCATGTATATCTTTGAGGGAAGAATATTCCAGAGAAAGGGACACACAAGTGCAAAGGCCCTGAGGCATGCACCAAGTACAGTTGGTTTCCAGTATGGGTTCTGCATCCTCAACCATGGATTCGAACCACAGATCAAAAATACTCAGGGAAAAAATTGTGTCTGTACTGAATTTGTATAGTTTTTTTTATCATTACTCCATAAACAATATAGTATAATAACTACCTATATAACATTTACATTGTATTTGGTATTGGAATTAAGCTAGAGATAATTTAAAATACAGTATATTGGAGGTGTGGTTCAAGCAGTAGAGTGCCTGTCTAGCAAGCATGAATCCCTGAGTTCAAATACCAGCACTGCAAACAAACAAACAAAAAGTCATAAAATACAGTGGACCATTGGAATCCACAGGTACATGGTTCCAAGGAGACTGACCACCATTGAGGGAAAACCGCCGATGCTCAGAATGCATAGGGTTCAGCACTGTCCTGCAGCTGCTTGACTCATTTTTCCCATAGTGCTACCCAATTTCCACTGAAGACATGCCTAAAACAACCAATCTAAAGATTTTACTTTATCACTTCAAGTAAGCACATTACGAGCCCTCTTTGGCTTGGGAGGATTACCATAATTTTTTTACCTTGTTTTTTGAGCACCATTTGTTTTTTCAAAGGCAGATTTTCATAAAATTAAGGGCAGGGAAATACTTAGCAGATTACGCAATGATTTAAACACAACTGACAGTAACATGGGACTAAGAGCTTCTCTGCATCAACTGAGCTCCACAATGTTCACGTGGGAATTTAAGATTTTTTTGTGTGTGTGTGAGTAAAGTGGGAGAGTTTATTGAGATATAAAAGTAACAGAGTACAGCTCTGAGAGCTGGGAGGGGTTCCAAGAGAGGGTGGCCTAAGATTTTTGTTACTGAAATTTCTTTTTTGACCATACTTGGTCATAACCACATGTAATAAATCTGCAAGTCAGGCTTACTGTATACTGAAGGATGTGTGTAGGTTATGTATGTACAAATACTATGCTGTTTTACATAACGGACCTGTGCATCTGCAGATTTTAATGTCTTTGGGAGTTTGGGGTCTTGGAAGCAACTGCTCACAGGACAGACTTGGAGGTTACTGCTCCAACATAGAGGAGTGCAGGGAGGGACCATAGGTGATAAATACACAGAATACACTGTAAATTACCGTTCTGGGAGCTGTGATTTAGACTCAGAACAGATTCCCAAACTCTTGCTCAGTTTCATCACACCCAAATGATAGGCTGGTGTGATTGGGTGGGTTGATTCTGTTCTTTCCAGGGAGGGTTTTGTACAATTCAAAGTCAAATACCAACCAGGAAGGAGGCAAAGAGTTCCATTTGCAAACAAGTGTAATGTGTCTATCTTCAAAATTCAAAATCAGAATATAAATTTGAATAAACATATGATCACATACTTAAGGAAGCCAAAAGCTGGGCATGGTGGCACACGCCTGTAATCCCGACTTTCAGGAGGTGGAAGCGGGATGATTGTGTGTCTGAGGCCAGTTGCAGCTACATATAGCAAGTTTGAAGTCATCATGAACTACGTAGTAAGACCTTGTCTTAACATTCCCCCCCAAAAGGGGGACAAACAGAGTATTTGAAGGGCATTCAAGAGATCCAGGGTTTTAGACACAAGTATTATTTAATCTATAGGTGACTCCTTTATTGGCCTGGGGAAGGGGAAACAGATTCTTAAAAATCTTCTTCCTGCCAGGGCACCAGCAAGATCTGAGTGGGCAGAATATAGAGATGGGAAGTAGCCATAGAGTCTGAACACTTACTTCTGATTCCTGGCCACCTTGGAGCCCACTGTGTGCCTTGGTTTCCTTCCTCTAGGCAGAGGACTGTCATCTGCCCATACAACTCTGCAAATATTGCTAGGATGGATCAAAGAACTTCTTGAAAGGGTTGGCTCCCACTCCAGTTAATTGCTAAGTAAATGTGAGGGGTCCTTATGATGTAATGGGCCTGTGCAGGCAAAGCTGAAGGAGGAAATTGCTCACGTGGGGAGGGGCAGGAACTCTTCCAGGCCATTACGGTCCACTAAGCAAGTATCTATGCCAAGGTGAAATGCTTTGCTCATGACTTGAAAGTGAATTGTCACCTGCCATTTCACAAGACATTTTGGTTGCTTGGGCTATGACATTCCTCTTTTCTGTCCATGAAACCTCCACAGCTGGGTTGCCACTTTCCTGACAGAAAGACTGGGGAAACAAGCACAGATTTTGAAAAGTTTGGGAACCATGGTGAAGGAGGCAGGGTGAGGTGGTAGAGAAGAAACTGTTCTAGAGCCAAGTAAGGGGCCTTGGAGTTACTCCAGAAAGGGCTCAGGACCTGGGTTCCAGTTTCAGTCATCTCCTAATACCACCCAGCCACTAAGTGGCTTTGAGCAAATCAGTTCAAGATGTCTGCCCTCAGATTTCTCACAGAGATAATGAGGACATAGTTACTACGTTCACATTCAGCTCTGAAATTCTGTGTTTAATTCAAGGAAGAAGAAATTTCATGGAGCATGTTAATGATGGAGAAGGCTCGTGATTGGGCTGAGATGATGGATGTGAGTTTGGGATTCAGAAACCCTTCTACTGAACATCTCTGCCACAGACCAGATTGAGACTCAGACAGCATTTTTCACACAGACAGCAAGAAAACATGCTTAATAAGACTGGTTATTTTTACCTGGAGCTTGGAAACCCAGAGGAAAAACATGAAAACAGGACTGGGGACACACACTCAGAGCCCCTGAATTTTAATATCAGAAGATCATTATCATAAGCTGCCTCAACAACTTGGTATTCCAACTGGTGCTGACTGAGCTCCCTTGCTTAATTACATGCTTACCTCACTACAATCTAAAATCCTGGCAAGCATGCTCTGTGCAATTAAAAACTAACAAACAAGTCTTACTTGTGCCCCTAATGCTTTGTTGGAGTTTTTCGTGGCTATTCATCCACTGCCCTGTAACACTTAATGCTTTCACTCCACGGCATAAGATCCCTTCCCAAATGCCTGTCAATCACTCTCCAACTTCAGTCATGGTCAAGTGCCATTGGTCAAATCAACAGCTTGGCTAATCCTACCCTTATCTTCCAGGTAACTCTCCTGCCATTTTTTCCCAATTGAGGAACATAAGATGCTGGGACTGAGTTGGGGATGCTGAGTGAATTTTGCATCACCAGTGGCTTTAAAAATCAAAAGTGAGGTATCCATATTGAAAATCAGTGCTTAAGAGATAGTCCCTATCAGACAGAATCATGGGGAACAGGGAACCCTGACCCCAGAGCGCTCACTTCTACACATTCTCTCAAACTAAACATTACTCCAACTACATGTTCTTACAAGAGCTCCTAGTAAGCAGATTTGTGATCAGGCTTGAAGTTTAGCCCCTGAGAAATATGCTATCCCTTCACTAGGGAGCAAAGGAGGTCTCATGAGGTGAGACTTTAGGATGAGGTCTCCACAACAAATCCATCAGCACTACTGGGTGTTCTACTCCGAAAATATTGAACACCTATCTCCTTCTTTCTGTCTCTGGTGTCAACATTCCATCCCAGGCCACCATCCTTCTTGGGTCTTTGTGGACAACTGGAATGGACTTTGATGTTTGCCAGCTAATTCCTCTTCCAATCTACATCTGGAATGATCTTTACAAAATTCAAAGTAGATAATGTCATCCCACCCCTGTTTGAAAAAGTTGATTGCTTTCTACTTAGAATAACAACCCCGAGGCTTTACCACAGCCTTCAAGACCCTCTCTACGCTCTTCTCTTGATGGCTTTCTCATCTTTCAGGCCTCAGCTTGAAATAAGTTTCTCACTTCAGAGTCATTTTGTGCTCAAGGGACAGTTGACAATGTCTGGAGACATTTTTGATTGTCACAGTGGGAGCAGGGTGTGTTATTGGCATCTAATTGGCAGAGGTCAGGGCCAGGGATGATACTAAACATCCTAAAATGCACAGAACAGTCTGAAACAACAAAGATTTACCTGTCCTCAAATGTCAACAATGAGCTGAGCACCAGTGGCTCACGCTTGTAATCCTCGCTACTCAGGTGGCAGAGATCAGGAAGATCACAGTTCGAAGCCAGCCCAGGCAAAATAGTTCTTGAAACTCTATCTTGAAAAACCCATCACAAAAAAAGGGATGTTGGAGGGCTCAAGGTGTAGGCCCTGAGTTCAAATCCTAATACCGAAAAAAAAAAATGTCAACAGTGCCTAGGTTGAAATCCTTGGTTTAAATTCACTTCCTGAGAGTGACTTTATCTGACTATCTTTATCTAAAGTTGGGTCCTATCCTCCATGTCAACTGCAATCATGGTTTTGTTGTTCTTTACATACTTGCTATAAGTGCCTCATAGCAGGCTAGGGATGCACTTATTCAGCTTTGTTGCCTCAGCACTTTCACTTTTCACCTAGATGCTCCATAAATATTTCTGGAAAGAACGACAGGAAAGCAGGACAGAGGGAAAAGAGAAAAGGCAGTCAAAGTGCATAACGCCCATCTTCATCTTCATGTGGAAAAAGTGCCATTCAACTTGGCCAATTTCACTGGCAATGTTTGATAAGAGGAGAAGCTGAGTGCACTTTGAAAACTTTGTAAGTCGGGACGGGGAGTGTTGACTGGCATGCAAATACCTGTATTTCTTCAGAATTGACTTTGTTTTTTTCAAATAAGTCCACTATTTGAAAATCGTGTAGCCTCACCATCTTGCATAATGTCTAGCACTAGATAGTAGGTTCCCCAACGTGTCTGTGAATGAGTGAATAAATGTCAGAGGTGAAGATGTCCAGCCCTCCCTCCCTCGCCTGCAGGGAGTGGACAGATGTCACATTTTACCCACTTCTCTGGCTGCTCAGAAACCCATGCACTGATCCATCCCCCAGTTTTGGCTCTGGCTCCTTTTATCGGTGACCTTTACAAGAGCATTGACAACAAACACTTCACCTCTGGAAGAGAACTTTATCCTTCGTCAGCTATTTCAGAATGCCCTTGAAGGGAAACCAAATTTAGTGTCATATTTTCCCAACATTCCCACTTTATAGTTCCTCACACAAAGCTTTTATATTATTTTGTCACTCAGAAGGCTAGCCAGCTCTCTCAAAAGTAGCCTCTCTCTCCATTTCCCTAACAGCCCTCACCCACTCAAGTCTTCCTCCCCACTCAGGGCTTCCAAGGAGCTGTGGGAATGAGCTACAGGTTTCTATGATGCACTCCACCCGGGAACTCTGCCTAAATTTCACTTTTAAGCTCCAGAGATTAATGTTATCTTATTAGCAACACAAAATGGAAAGACTGGGCTCTTTCAGTTTAATCTGCTTAGTTTCCAAGGCTGCAAGCAGCTTCTCCAAGGAATGTGCAGAGCTTTTATTAGGAGTACTAAAAAAATATAAATAAATAAAAGCCCAAAGCCCAACATATTATTTGGCATAAATCTGCCTATCTAACGTAGACAACCTACTGATTAAGTCTCAGATCTGTTACTTCTTTTCTAAAGAGTCTACAAATATCATTGCTATTAGGAAATCTCATGCTATAAAACTTACTACTAGAAATCCCTCGTGTGTATTTTCCTCTCCTCCCTCTCTCTCTCTCTCTGACACACACACACACACACACACACACACACACACACACACACACACACACACAGAATCTGCTCTTTTTTCTCATCAGCACCATCTAGTGGTACTTCAAGTGCTCTAGTACTCTTAAATATTACTGACCACCCCCTGGAAGGTATCTGTGTTGTATCTACCATGTTTATCTATCCTATTCAATACTAAAAGTGAAAAACTTATTTAAATATTTACTGGTTTATTTATTTATTTTATTTTTAAATTTTTATTTGTTTATTTTTAAAGTTTTAGCAAGGATTTATTTAAATATAACAGGATAAATATTTATTGGTTTTTTTAAAAAAGCCAAAAGATTTATATAATCTGAAGAGAAACCAGAGGATACTGATTTGTTTTAATGTAACAATAATAAAACCATTGAATGTTTAATATAAATAACATACAAAAAGTAGGAATATTACCTAAAACAAAAAAAAATTGTGAAGAATGGCATTATTTTACATTTTTGCACATCTCTTTAATGTTTGGCTTAAAAGAAATACCTAAATTTTCACATCTGTTTCCATATTCAGTCTGTTTCAATATCTAGTTGTGGTTGAAACATATGAATAAAGTTTGGCCTCACAAAGGTAGTTGGAAAAGGGAGTGATATTTTATTGCCTTTTCAGATAATTGTGGATATTCTTCTTTGGTACTGTATAAAAATTCCTAAGTTACAGTTTCATAGAGTTTAGTGAGAATGCAAAATTTGTAACCGTATCCATGAATTTTTGTACTATATTATGCTAAAATTCACTGACCTGTCTTGAATTGTGAGTGAATTTTTTTTAAGTGCATGACTATATAACTTCATTCACTGTCATTGGGAAAATAGGGGTTCATTGATTAATACGGATCTTCCAAATACTGACACATTTTGTTATGACATCAAAAAATCACATTCAAGCCCAGTGCCAGTGGTTTACACCTGTAATCCTAGCTACTTGGGTAGTGGAAATCAGGAGGATTATGGTTTGAGGCCAGTCCAAGCAAAAAGTCAGTGAGATCTTATCTCAACCAATAAAAGCTGAACATGGTGGTATGTAGCTTTCATTCTACCTATGCTGGAAGCATGGCCCAAGCCAGCCCAGGCATAAAGTGAGACCCTATCTAAAAAACAGCCAACTCAAAAAGGGCTTGCAGTGTGACTCAAGAGGTAGAGCGTCTGCTTAGCAAGCACAAGGCCCTGAATTCAAACCCCAGAAACGCCAAAAATATTTTTAAAAAATTAATATAGCTAACAATCTCATCAAAAAAGTTTTCAAATATCAAGAAACTGCCAGGTTCATGACATATAAGTTTTCCAAAATTCTAACTTTTACATGAAAGCTTGAATTTTCCTTGAAAGGGCAGGCTTATTTCATCCATTTTCAAGAAAATAGCTGCCAGATCCTGAAGAGTCATAGCTAGCTCAACAATCATTCTTTCAAGAAAATATAGGATTCTATGGAAAAAAAAAAAGGTAGCTAGTTCAGCTCACAACTCCACCAACATATGTGCTTATCCTCCAGGCAACCTCCTACTGTGATATACAGCTGCAACACTTCACATTCCATCACACAGAATGAAGAAAAGATGTACTGTCCTTGTGGGTCAAGTTGTGATGAACTTAGTAATGTTCCTACATGATTCCTGCTTTATCAAGGACACTTTTTTTTTGGTGGAACTGATGTTCCCACTACCTGGAGAACCTGGTGGTGAAGAATACACGGAGTGCTTTCCAGTTGGGTGGCATGTCATATGCTAAGGTGCCTGGAGTTTTATCTACCATGTCAACACAGTAAAAAAGGCAAACAACAAGGTTTAGTGTGATTGTGAAAATAGTTTGACTTCATGTATTCCAGAAATCGGTGGACTAAACTTTGAAAACTGTTTGCTCTCCTAAGACAAACTTCCCAATATGGGTTATAAGAGCAAGGAAGAAGGGTCAGTTATATTCTGACTTTAATATCGTTTGCTCAGAGATAGAACCAAGGCAAAAATCACCCATCCCTGAAACCCATCCTAAATCCCTCACTGTACATGTTTCCCAGTGCCTGTTTCTGCTTCCCCATAGACATTCTCCTTAGACATAATTCCCTCACCCTAGGGCAGACCACACAGCACAGGGGGAGCCTAGCTAGAAGCACCTGCTCTATCTCCCCTTTATGTAAAAAATTTTTTTTCTCCTCCAGTTATTGCCCAACCCTAATCTCATGATTAAAAAAAAAAAGGGCTGCCAGAACAAAGTACCCTGCTGACTACAGAAGGAATGCAAAATAAGCAAGCTGGCAGACGATTTTAAAACTCCCCTTTGTTCGAAATACTTGGAATCCTCACTACCACCACTATTTAAGTCTTAGTCATCTTTTAAGTCTCAATTTAGACATCACTTCTCACTAATGCCTGTCTGTTTCTCTCCCTCTGTCTCTCTCCCTGTTCCCCCCTCCCTCTCCATATAAATGATACAGACACAGGTAGATGCAGATACAAAGATGTAGAGGTACAGATAAAGATAATTAGATGTCGACTCTCATAGAACCATAATTGTTGCCTTACCTGATTTTCCCCACTAGATGGTAAACTCCAAAAAGGGAGTTCTCACTTTCTGTCTCTTTCACTTTCTGGGGTTTTAAAACACAGAGGTGGCCTGTTCCTCAGCATTAGTTTTTAGGTAAATGCATTTAGGTGGGGCATGCTTCTCCATTTCCCACAGTCCTTGCTGCGTCCTACTGTCCTAAGAGTGCCTACCCCATTGACTTGTCTGGCCCCAAACAGAATTGGAATTGCCAAGTGCACTGCAACCTAGAGCAGAGTAGCCTCAGTAAATATTTACCACAGGATCCGAGGGCTGAGTTCTTCCTTTTCAGGGTAGGTAAGGCACCAAAGAAGATGGAAGTCTGTGTTTCTTTAACTGGCCACCTCTCTCTAATCATGGTCCTCAGGATCCGTCCTCCATTGTGCTTGGGAAACTTCATTGTAGCCCAAGGAGACTGTTCTCTTCTAGAGGGCAGAATTGTGGGGGTTTTGTTGTTGTTTTGTTTTTGAGATAGGGTCTCACTATGTAGCCCGGGCTGGCTTTGAACAACTTGCTATATAGTTCAAGCCGGTCTCAAACTTGCGCTTCTCCTGCCTCAGCCTCCCAAATGCTGGGATTATAGTCATGCATCATCACACTTGGCTTCAAAATCTGATTTCTATTCCTTCTTTTTCCATCTTTCTCTTGTCCAGCTCTCCCTTGCCTCCTCCCCCACAGTTCTGCCACTTAATTTGGTGACTATTTTAAAAGGCTATAGTCTTAGACATCTGTGTAGGTAGCAGAACATCTGCTTATAGGATTTATACTCTCTAAAGCAGGAGGCCTCCATGCTGGAAAAATCAAATCTTACAGGAAGCACAACCACAGCCTTAGGGATGGGGAAGGGTCAGAAGCAGTGATATTTTGATAGGGGTTTGGGAAGGTAGGCTGGGAGCAGATCATGTAGGTCCCTTCAGGTCATGCTAAAGAGTGTGGGATCTGCCCTACAGACATTGGGGTGTAACATAATCAGGCTTGTGCTCTTAGCTCATATGTATTTTCCTAGGGCTGATCGGGTTTTTTTGCTTGTTTTGTTTTGTTTTTTTAACTTTTTGGCAGAACTGGGGTTTGAACTCAGCACTTTGTACTTGCTAGGCAGGTACTGTAGCATTTGAGCCACACCACCAGTCTGTTTTGCTTTAGTTATTTTTTTAATAGGGTCTCACATT
The DNA here is from genome assembly GCF_047511655.1 of Castor canadensis. NCBI lineage: Eukaryota > Metazoa > Chordata > Mammalia > Rodentia > Castoridae > Castor > Castor canadensis. The sequence goes on along the minus strand of NC_133388.1, from coordinate 35,714,569 downwards.
TAACCCTAGACTGATCTGGACCTCAATCCTCCTATTTTACACTTCCTGCCTAGGTGAGATGACAGGCACTTATCACCATACAGCTTTTTATTGGTTGAGATGGAATCTCTCAAACTTTTTGCCCTGGCTATCCTTGAACCTCCATCCTCCCAACCTCTGCCTCCTGGGTAGCTAGGATTACAGGTGTGAGCCATTAGCACCTAGCCTGATCTTTTTTGCCATACTGGGGAATAAACTCAGGGCCTCCCACTACTGATCTTCTGTTCCACCTTCCCCCTATTCACAAAGAAGTGCCCAGTGCCCCCCACTGGGACTGCACAACAGGCCCTCCTGACTGGATGGTAGTGAGATCAGTGTTCAGAGGAGCAGGGCAGAGCAGCAGGCACCCACCCTCCACACACCTCCACCTCTCTGTGCCAAAACACGTTCTCCAACTTCAGCTGGTGGGACTAGATGGGGTGGGACTAGAGGGCTCAGAGGATTAGGACATCAGTCCCAGCCTGGATGAAACACATTTCCCAACCAGGTGAACAGGGTGTGGTGAAGGTAGGCCCACCCTAGCTCCCTTCACAGAGGGGTGTGTGCTTGTGACTGTGTTAAGAGCTTGCTGTCTGTCCATCCCATGCCTGACATTCCTACCCAAATGTGCACCTGCTCTCCTAGAACTTTCTGTTTTCATGTCCTTACTAGGTTTTGCTTGCAGTTTGCAGATGATCCATCCTAGCAGCACCATGTCTCCACTGGAAGGGGAAAGGAGAGTTCCCTCAGGATGGGAAAGCTGGCTCTTACTTGGCCCCAGTTCTGCTTTTCAAGAGTCAGCTTCTGGAGTTACCTGCTTTATTGCTTAGGACAGGGGACAGCCTTGAAGCAAGTGGCCTGGGCCTTTGGAATATCTGCAGAGGGAAAGCATCCTCAACTACTTTTATTTGCTAATGTTTTAAGGAATATAAAATATTATATTCCTTATTTTAAAAAAGTTGTAATAACTCCAAAAGCGCATTTAAAAATCATACATAACTCTCCACAAAGATAATAATTGACTTTTTCCCAGTCTTTTTCTTATACCTATCAAGTGTGTGTGTGTGTTTTTTTTAAAAGATGGAAACATGCTTTCTGCATGTAATTGGGATCAAATTGCTTTTGGTTTTTGTTGATTTTTTAATTTTTCTGAGGGAAGGTCTCACTTCCCTCAGAAAGGGAAACTTGTATGTAGCAAGTTGAGGCTGGCCTTAACTTGCAATCCTTCTGCCTCAGCCTCTTGAGCACAGGAATTACATGCATGCACCACTTTTTTGTTTTTGAAGTTTTTTTCCGTTCTGCTTTTTAACTTACCATGGATACTTACTCAGTTCCTTAAATATTCCTGAATAATCTAATTTTAGTGGTACATAATGTCTCATACGGTCAGTAACAAAAGCAGAGATAAGAACCTAGGGGGAGGTACCACAGGAGCTTACTTTTAAAATGAGAGAAGTGTGCTGCTTGATTCAAGAAGGAACTACTTTCCATCATTTCATGCCTTTGTGCCTTGATATTCTTCCATCCTTCAGTACGCATTGCAGGGGTATCTCCTCCATGAAGACCCCTGTAAAGTCTCCTCTCAGGCTAACACCAGTCCCAGGAGCCCTGCATAGCACTGATCACATTGCATTACACAGATTTCTTTTTATTTTACCCTCCTCCTTTGCAAGGTTGGGCTCCATCTGAATAAGCTGTGAATTTCCAATGTCCAGTTGACAGCTGGCAGTAGAAGGTACTCAACGAAGCATCCAGCACAAAACCCCACCTCAGTCACCTTTCCCCAAGTATCAGCGAAAGGGGCAAAGAGGTTAGGAGTGAAATGAAAGGTCACAGTGTTAAAGCACAAAGGTGTCTTCACATAAGTTCAGCAGCCATTTTTCCAAATATAGCTGAATCAAGAAACAGGGACTTAGTAGTGAAGAATGGCCTCAAACAAGACTATTTCTATCTGCTTCTATCCTCATCTCTACATAACATAGAATCATGCAAAGTGGGAGCATAAATGCTGCTTTGTGACTAGCTTGCTCCAGAAGCAGCTCCAGGAAACCAAGCGCTTGCCCAAGGTCACACAGCTGACAAGTTCCATTAAGTGCATCAGAGCCAGGACTGGAGGTGTGGCTTACATGGTAGGGCACCTGCCTAACAAGCACAAGGCCCTGAGTTCTAAAAAAGAAAAAGAAAAACAACAACAAAAATAAACCACAAGGAATCCAAGACATAAGCTGGTAACTCTTATGTACACATCTACAACTCCCTTTGTGTTTGTCTTTGTAGCCCCATCCACAAAGTTCATCAGGAGTGTCAGAGTAGATAACAGTAGGGACTTGGAGCTAGCACACACTCACAAGTGGCTCTAGGACCTGTAGGAAAATATGGCCATCTGGGTAGGTGCTGCTCAGCAGAATCTTTCACAAGACTCCTGAAATGAGTTTGGGGGTTTTTCATCCATTGTCTCTGTGTAATTTTTCCTATATATAAAAATGCCCTGGGAATAATGTAGTTACTTGGACATCTGGTTTAAAGAAAAAGAAAAGGTGGGAAGTGCAAGTTTGCAAAAGACCATGACAAGCCAGAAGTAATCATTATAGCAGTTTTATTCAAGTCTCTGTGTGCTCTGGTGTTGAGACCAGGCTGAGATCAGCATTACACTGTAATACAGTAAGAGGTTTAGCCATCGAACCAAGCCTGCTTGGCATCCCTAGTTAACAATTTACAGTACCTTGAAAGGAAAAAAAAAAAAAAAAGAAAAAGCCAAAGGAAAGAACCTGATCAGTTTTCTTCAGGACTTTTCCATCTTTAAATATTGTTGGCAACATACAGTAACTTTAATCTCAAAGCAAAATGGGAGTCCAAGGACACAGAGTCAAGACACACAGACAAGACACTGGTGCAGAGAAGGTCTAAGGCTGAAAAACAGTAGCTAATTTCAGAGGATCAAGACAAACACATATGTGAACTTTCACTTCTCCTAGACTCAAAGGTCCTAAGGGGAGGAAAATCCCAAAGAAAGCTTTTCTGTGATCTAAGTAAAAGCTATCTCCACTCCTTTCCTTAAAATCTTCTAAACGATAGACTAATGTATGTTGTGTGTATATGGTGGGCAAATATGCAGGATAGAGAGTGAAGGGAAGTAGAGAAGTTAGTGAATTAACTCCCTCCCTGCTTTGCTACAGCTGAGTACCAAGGGCATGTGGCTCAATGTGGCAAAAAGGCCCGATTCCTTGAAGAGGAGACCCGACCTATAATGAGGCTTCCAAGCTCAAGAGACTAGGAAAAAAGTGGGATGGATGAAGCTGTAACAAGGAGTAATATGGGGCAACTGTGAGCTGAAAATGGAGAGGCTCAGAGTCTGCCGTCATGCTAGGAGGACAGCTATAGAATGGGCACAACCCTGTGTTGTATGAATCCCTGAAGATTCTTCATGGAGAAAAAATGGTAAAGGAGAAAGCAGCCAGCAATGGAGAAGTTGCTGAGCTCTGGGGAGGTTGAAATCAGTCTCAAAGGAAGATGACACATGAGCCAAGGGACACAATTCCTCGGACAAGGGTGATCTCAAAACCTAGTGGGCCTAAGTTGTGCCAATTTCATCTTGGGACTTCTCAACAGTGGCCTAGAAATGTGCTCAGAAGAAAAAATGCCCACCTTGAAATCAAGCAGATTGGCACCTCACTTCCAAGCTATGTGACCCCAGGCAAGTTATATAACCACCTGAGCCTCAATTTACACATCCTTGTGTGTGTATAATATCCAATGTGTATGTGGATAATATCCAACTCCCAGGATTATTATATTGACTCCCAGGAGTCATAAATATGTACACATGAATCCCTAGGACATCACTTCCTGTGTGCAAGAAATTTAATGGTTTCTTATTACTAGTCTCCATTTCTAGGCCAGAACTAACCCATGCCTCACTCTGACAGTAATGTAGAAAAGAGGCATAGGGAGTGTGACTTGTGGAACTGGAGGTAGAATAAATGATGCAAGTGAAATAAAGACAGTGGAGAATAGTAATGGCAGTGAAAATGATACTGGCAGGGGATGTGGGGGGCAAAGTGGAGGGGAATGTGAGGCCCAAGGTTAGAGAGCGCAGTGCTGGATGCAGGAGGAAGTAGAAAAGTCTCCATTCTTTGGTCCCTTCTGAGATCTGGGAAAGAGAATGAATGGTTTATTTGCATCACCTGGAATTCAAAGGGTTTTCTTATTTGTTTGCTTGTTTGGGTATATTTGGTTTTCTGAGACGGGGTTTCACTCTGTAGTCAAAGCTAGCCTCAAACACTTCACATATGTACCCAGAAAGTGGCCTCAGAGATTGAGAGAGCTTGAAAAGCAGCCAGAGAACACCCAGGAAAAATCATCTCCAGTTACAGGTCCAAAGTTAAAAAGTAGGTATTTCACTGGTGTAAATCAATACATTCCTTTGTAAATGTGAAGACTCCCAGAGTGCCTGCCTCCCTCAGGACTGGAGGGGAAGGGCAACTAGAAAAGAAAAGTTACTTCACAATGATGCCTAAGTCCAGGGAGGTTGGGTACCAGGATGAGGTGAGTAAAGCACTTGCCTTGTGTGAAAAATTGAAGGAAACATAAAAAACAAAAAGAAGAAACAAACCTCAGTATTCAAGGGGTAAATCATATTCAAAGCAGTATTCTAAAAAAAATCAAGTTAATGAAAAAAATCCATGATGAACACAGTATCAAAATTTTAAGTCAAGTCAGGTTCTGTCTAAGCAGGTGTCTAGGTATGAAAGAGCTCAGGAATGGGGGCCACATATTATTTCTCAAACTGGCTTTGGTCTTTAGTGAGGGCAGAGCAAATAACATCATACTTATGAGGACTCTGCTTGCCAGGACTTCTCTTATAGCCATTCTGACTCTGAGTTCAGAGTTCTAGGATCCCCACCGCACACATCCCAGCAGGAAAGTCCTGACTTTGAACTGCTGGAACTAGATTCTGATATCTCATTGTGATACACCCATCTAGTTGTTATGTCCACACCTGCCAATCAATCCAGTAAAACTCGCTTGCATTGCAGGGAGAGCAGGTCAGACCAGTCAGGAGGGAAGATGGATCAGGGAAACAGAAGTGTGAAAAAGCTCCCCAGTCTGGTAACCAACCAAGCCCTGTGCCTCTTCTCTTTCCAGCTCAAGGCCCAAAGCAGGCTCCATGTAGGGGACATAAGGACCCACAAGCAATAAGAATCAGGAAGGAACAATTCTATAGGCTTAAGCTCAGGAAGAGAACCCAACATTCCAAAAAGCCAATGCCAGGGCTCCCTAAGCAGCCTAGGGAAGCCAGGGTGATTCTAGGGCTTATACCGGAAATGGTCAAAGCAGGGACTGGGGCCTGTCAATATCTCACCAGGAAGAACTGAATATACTTAGAAATGGCCCTAGAAAGCCAGTGAGACTCACCTGGCCTGAAGAACTAACCAAAAGCCCAGGGCTGGGTCAGGCTAGTCAGGCACCTATTAATTAGCCTTACTGAGCCACAAGTTCCACTCCTAGCTGCTGCCTTCCAACACTGGCACATGAAGTAGTGAGCACCCAGGCAGCAATGCCAGGGAAAAGTCCAGACTGAGATTTCCCTGGAAGCAGCAGTGGGTCTTCCTTTTACTTGTAGAGCTTTTTATTAATTAGGATCTAGGAAAACAGTGACTTGCCTGAACTCAGAGAGGTATTTGGGAAAGTGTTGCCAACAATAACCAAATCTTGGTAAGAAGTCATCTTAAGTCAAGCCAAGGAGAGGGGGCAAGTGATACATTAAGTTGAACCATATGAAATAGCAGATATTCACCGGTTTTTGACCTACAAGCAAACATACACACATGCTTTTCTCCACCAAAAGACATAATCTAGCAAGGTGAGATTTATCAGTGCTGGACTTGGGGCTCCAAAACCATACATCTGAAAAGATGGGGGAGTCCTGGCTATGTTGCCCAGGCAGGCCCCAAACTCCTGGGATCAAGCGATTTTCCTGCTTCAGCCTCCTGAGAGTCTGGGTCTCCAGGCCCACACCACTATACCTGGCTAGGATTATACATTTTATAGGATCTTACATTTTAAAGTTAGAGGCTTCAGATGGAGAAGGCAGCATCACCCCCTGTTCAGCTGGGCTTCTGAGGTTCAGAGGAGGGGAGACATTTGCAAGTTAGTAGACAGCTCAAATGACTAGGTTCTTGCCACCCCATTTACTTATGACCACAATGCACCGAGGGCCGCTCTCACCTCTGCTCCAAGTCCACAATCTGGCTAAACCCTCAGGATAAGTCTGGCACTATACAAATGGCAGGACCTGCTTTTTCTTCCCTTAGTCCTTCTAGGGGTGAGGAGTATTTCTATATTATCTGCCTGGGCCATCTCTCATACACCTGACCCAAAGGCACAGGCTCAAATAAACACAAGATGAAAATGTTAAGGTTTTGTATTCATGGGGGTGGGGGCTGCTGGATGGATGGACATTTCAACCCTGAGGTGTTCCATTTGCAACCCACCAGCCTTCAGTACCTCTACTCTGCTAAAAGTGAGCTTAACAGTGGTAGAGCTCTTGCCTAGCATGTTTGAGGACCTCGCACTAAAAAAAAAAAAAAAAAAAAAAAAGTGAGCTTGACCAGTTAGGAATGTCCAGTCTTTGCACAGGGATAGGAGGGTCATTAAATATGGGGACTTTGGAGACAAAAGCATTGACCAAAGGTCAGGTCTAGACATCCTGGGGGTGTCTTGTGTCCCTGAGCAACAATGGCCTGAGGGGAAAGGGGCTTTGTGAGGAGCCCCATACTATGACACACGATGTCCCATGGGAAATGGGACCCTTTCCCAAACATTCTTCCAGGGATTGGCCTGATTCCAGGCTCTTACTAAATATGACCCTGGGAATGACCCTAAGAAAGCAGAGACAGCCAACTGTCCCTCTGAATCTGCCACCAACCTCTCATCTCCTCTATCTTCCTTTGTAAGAAATGGTGAAGATGGTTGGCCTGCCAGGTTAAGTGGGAGAATTAGGAAAGGATGCTTGTCAATACCAAGTGCTACATTACATGGTCAGAGGCATGTGTCTGGCCATGGTGCCCATTAGTCATGCTAAGACACTCTAAATCACTTCTCTTCCAGATGAAATCACTTCTCTTCCAGATGAAACAAAAGCAAGATCCCCTGAGGCAAAGGTGGGGAGAACCACAATGTCAGCTTCAGCATATTCATCCTGCAGAGATGGCGGAACCTTCCTCTTGGAGCTGGCAGGGAGCCACAGTGTTTCATTGACCTGTGATACACACTCCTATTGCCCTTGTAAGGGGAAGCATGTGACAAGGTCTTCAAAAGGAAAGAAATCTGAGAGGGGCTAAGAGACAAGCCTAAGGTCACATAGCCAAAGCAGATGGGGGAACAGAGCTAACTTGTTCAGTCTCTGAGTCCAGTGGTCCAACTTAGCAATCAGTTCAAATAGCCTTTTAATTTCTCTTTGCTTACATCTTCATCTTTAAGCATTTTCCCTCCTGTACCAGGTAGGGCATTAAATGCAGGAAGAAAATGTTATCATTTTATAAAGGTCAGGGAGAAAAGTTAGCCCTATTCTGAGTTGTAAGACATTGTAATTATCATGATTAACAGACCCTGGCAATGCGAAAGGATGCCAAGTTCATTGCTTACACACACACACACACACACACACACACACACACATGAATGAATATGTGTTTTTTTTTTCTTCAGTACTCGGGTTTGAACTCAGAGCTTTGTGCTTGCTAGGCAGGTGCTCTATCACTAAGCTACATCCCTAGCCATAGGATGCCAAGTTCAAAGCAACAATCAAAAATGGCAAAAAAAAAAAAAAGCATTAGAATAGCTGTAGCATCTATTTAGCTCCTGACAGCAGCCTAGATCCCCAAGGGGATAAAGAAAAGATAATCAAATATAAACACAGTAGTAAAGAGCTGAAGGACCCAACGACGATGAAGCAGAGAGCTGTATCTGTTCCTATCATCATCTTCCACATAGGGACTACCTGCTAACTGCAGAAGAACCATCTCTTTGAGAAAAGGAAAAGAAAGGGAAAAGGAAGGGTGGCTACTGCTGCTCAAGTGGTTTTATCTACAGCTTCTGGGTCTGCTCCTAACCATGACCACAGAGCAAGCCACAGAAACTACTACTTTCTTGATCTTTATCCTACCTCCAGCCATGTTCCACAGAGTGTAGCAGGCAGGGGCCCATGGGAGCCCAGGCTTAGAGGAAATGAGAGATGCCAATTCCTCTACCTTCAAGCATGCTAATTGTAGCATCGTTATAATAACCCTGCTTTTGCTTCTCTCAGGTACAATTATTTCCTTAGGAAGGACCCTTCCTGGTCTTTCCACAGGGCAGATGAGTAGAAACTGTATTCAACCTCTCACTCAATGGCAGGTAGCTGTCATGCAGTTTACACTGCATCCATTGCACTACATCTTGCCAAGAAAGATGGCTGCAACCTAACAAAACAGCAAAAAGGAAAGAATGAGCAAAGGAAAAATCTCTGTCTCGTGTCACAGAGCAGAATTTAAAGCCAGCATAGCTCTATGCTATAGACTACACTATAGGCTGCAGCCTACCTGAGCGCCATTTAGTAGAGTCAGATGTGTTTCTGGCTTAGGGACATGGGTTTTGGAAGGCCCAGACAAAGAGCACAGAACAGAATATTTGTTCTTCCCCCCATCAAGAATGAAGTCTCCTCACTGGGTTGATTAGAACTGCTGAGAGAATTCACGTTTTTTCCCTCTCCTAGCAGAGGAGGTAGGAACATCAGGACAAAAGTAATCAATCACTTACTTTCTGACTTCACTGAACCAGAGATGAGAGATAAGATGAGATGCAATAACAAAACCCTGGGCAATACCACCAGTCCAAGGCTTGTTGGAACCCTTGAGCCAAAGAGCAAATGGACTCATAAAGCAAAGAACAGTGTGATGACCAAGGTTACCTCTTTAATTTTTCCCAGGACAGGACTTCTATCACAGTTACAGGGAAAAGAGCATTGCCCAAATTCATCACTTATGCCAGCTGTACCTCTCCCCTTCAGGCATCCAGGCAGCAAGCATGAGGAACTGCAGATTCACCTCTAACATCACCACAGAATGGAATACCATGCTAAAGGACCATGGAGCAGCACAGTCTTGGGTGAAGAGGAGCATGATCTGAGGATTGTACTCCCAAACAAGCTATTATTGCCACATGAAGATCATGGTTCACACACAACACAGGAGCCCTCAGAGTAAGTGGACAGTGAAGAAATATGTGAAAAGGTTTTAGACAAAGCTCAACATTTAAGTTCAGGAAACAAATACCAGACAAGTCAGCAACTGTCTCTGTTGTCGTTCCTACCTAGCTCATCGTGCAGAGGCCAGCACAAGGGCTATCTGTGCACAAAGACTGGTACGATCAGTGTCCAGTGCTTAGGACTTCAAGGCTACTGTACATTAGTGGCTTGCTGAGCACCTTATAAACAGCATCATATTACTACATCCATTTACATAAGGTACTAACAATGGCTCCATTTTACTTCAAGGGCGTCAACAAAATGAATGGCCTGGCAGAGAAGGAATCCCTCACAGTTCTAACCCTCAGGTACAGGACCCATCCCATTATGCTATTCTGGTATATTGCAAAGATATCTCCTAATCAAACACATGACCTAAAGCCCACTGATTCCAGGAAGTGGAAAGAAGACCAAGGGGAGGGAATAACACATAAACATTCACAACAAAAGAGACAAACACAGGAACTGTTTGACTTAGAACTGGCACCAGTGAGTCCCCCAAGCTGGTCCTGGGATGAGTATGTTTGGATCAGAACCTGGTGTGACCATGTCCTGACCCCAAGCAGATAGATGGGGGGCCTTTAATGAGTGCTGGTTTCTGCCCTTCACTGAGTATATCTCAAACAAAACAAAACAAAACAAAGTAAGAACAGACTTCATTACCCAACTCATGACAACTTGACTGCACTTTTCCTAACTCCCTCCCTTCCATTTCCATGAAGCTAGTTCTCCTTACCACCTTTGGGCTCAAGTAAATAGGTGGGGCATGTGGAAGTGCAGGGAGGTAGTGCCAGCTCTATCAATCACTATGCCCCACACATGGCCACCTTGCCCTCAGTCTTCCAGCTGGCAAGAAAGGACTTAGGACATGGGATAGCTCATATCTTACACCAAACAAGACTCCAATTCATGGGTGCTGGAGAAGGTGAAAGAGGAGCAAAATGAATCACAGATCATCCAATACTGGTGTGTAGGAAGGTGGAACTCGGGGCTAACAAAGGAATACCAGGAAAGCTCTGGCTGAGAAGGAGCAACAGACAGATTTGGCTGAGTGACTCTGCAGGGTCACCCTAAAGGTTAGGAAGAATGGAGGGTGGGGGACATGCATGCACCCTCCCTCCCTTACACAGCCAGAGCTGATGGCCATAGCCCCTCCAGTGGACATGGGTAGAAAAGCCCTGCAGGGCAGGAGACTCTCTGAAGTGGCCCTGTTTCCATCCCTTCTATCTTCAAAGTGCATTTTCAGTGCAAGAAGTAGGGCTGGATCCCAGGAGGCCCAACTCTGAGAAAGGGCTGTGCCAGCCAGCTCCCTCCATCTCCTCTGGCCTCCCCCTTGCCCACCCCTCACCCTTCTCATGCTAAGACCAGAACTCCTGCTGGATCTCATAAGGGGTAGGTCTGTGTGTGTTCAGTTCAGCTCTGCACAGAGGTACAGTGTTGTCCTGGCTCTGCCCCTCTGCGTCCAGATCAAGAAGCGTCCGTTCAGCAGGGGGCAGTGGTCCCGCCTGAAATGGGAGCAGGGCTGGGAGTCCAGAACGCTCTTCCACAGTGCTGCTGCTGCTAGCAAAGCAGGAGTCCAGGTTGCTGGGTGTCTCTGTGCTGGAGCTGTTGGCTGGGGAGGCGCTGCGGGCATGGCTTGGGGACACAAACCACCAAGGGTCCAGACGTTGCCGATTGGCAGAAGGTCGTGGCCGAGGCAGAAACTCCAGAGTCTTAGGTCTCTCCAATGTAGAGTCCTGCTGTGTGTTCCAACGCCTTGGAGTTGGGGGAAAGACCACATTGGGGTCAGGGAGACGGGGAAATTCACCTGGGTCTCGGCTGGGACTGGGGGTTTTCAACATTCCTGGTCAGGGAAATAAAAGGAGGGGCATCAGATGATGGTACCATATTTCCAGGTCAGCTATACACTGTTTCTACCCCATTCTACTATATTCCTATGTACTCAGGGAAACATGAATTAACAAACATTTACCAAGTACCTACTATGTGCCATGCAGTGTGCCAGAAGGCACTGGAGATGCAATAGTGAACTAGAAGGTCTAGGTCCCCGTGCCCAGTACAGTAACATAGGGAGGGGTGTCATATCTGTAATGAAATAACTTAAGGAAGACATTGGCAAAAGACCCACAAGCTAGCCATTTGTGTTTTATTGGAACATATTGTGGATACACTTAGTGGCTATTTTCCAACTACAGCAACATAGCTGTGCAGTTACTACAGAAACAGTATGACCCACAAAGTGTAATTATTTACCATCTGGCCCTTTCTCAAAACAGTTTGCTGACCCCTGACTTAAGGGAATGTCCATCATTCATTTGTTCATCCATTTAATAATGACATGACAGGAACAGAGCTAAGAAGCAGAAGTCTAAAGGTGAGGAATATAGTTTCTGTTGCCAAAGAGGTTACATGCCTGAGTATAACAAATCTATGGGAGGGATGGCCAAGAGAATGGTAAAATACAATAGTCCCTGGCACTTTTATCTCCCTTTCTCTCACTGGACTAAAGGCTGTTTCCAAGCCAGACTTAGTCCTCTAGGGAGCTAGGGATGGTGGCAGGAAAGTCTTAGGCTGAGAGTATGCCATAGAGTCTCTGATGTCAGATGCAGAAGCCAAGAATGTGCACATGGATATAATTTGCCTGGACACTTCTCCAGGTCTGAAGAGGTGTGAGTCAGAGATGCGTGTTGGAGAGCATGATGAATGGGCAGAAGCTTACCTTATGAGTGTGTCTGAACTAATGTGATAATGGGAGGCATGAGCCCAGCTACGTGGCAGAAAACATCCCTTCCAGGTGCAGTGCAGCATTCCTTCCCAATAGCTGCAGTATCCTCAGGAAATAACCAGAAGCTAGACTCCTGCCCTACCCTAGTTCCCACTGGAGCCCAGTCTGCTTCTTCCTAGAACCCAGATTACTCCGGGGAAGACCCTCTAAGGCACAAAATAGAGAGAAATCAGCCAGCTCTGGCCACATCCCTGAGTCCAGCTCAGCGTGACCTGCTTGGCTGAGTAAGAGAAGGAATGGGGCTTACTCATACCCAGAAGTCAAAAAAGGAAATGAGGCACCTACAAAACATTTCCAATCTCTAGGAGTCACAAAAGAAGGAAATAGAAATGAGGAAGAGGAAGAGACTCACCTGCTCCAGGACTAGGGGTCAACCCATTGCTGGAGGGGCTCCTGCTGGTCTGGACAGCCACTGGCTTAAGGGCCCCATCAGAAGGAGTCCGCCGGTGACCACTTGGTTGTGCGGGGGCCGTGAGGGTGACATGGGTGGGAGTCAAGGATTGGTTAGGGTCTCGCTTGAAGCGCTCCACACGGACATTGACTAGGGGGTTGTGGGTGCATGGGGGCAGGGGTGGGGCCTCAACTGGGCTGACTGGCATCTCATATACCACAATCTCATCACTGTCAGAGCGCAGCAGGGAGCGTGTGGAGTTGCATTCAGAGATGGAGGAGAGAGAGAGCAGCGTCAGGGAGGTGGAGGGGTCTCCCAACAGCAGCATGGGCTCTTCCTTCTTGAAGAGCTTTCGGGAGGGAGGGCTGGTGCTCCGACGAGGCCGGCCGGCCCTCTGAAAAAGACCCTCGCGTCTTTTCTTCTCTTCCCGGGCGGGTGGCTCAGGCTCCTCTGGGGGAAGCAGCTGACACTTGCCAGCTTCCAGCAAGTCAAACCCTAAGCCTGTGGCTGCCAAAACAGCCCCACAGCCAAGCAAAGCCACCTCACAGCGGCGGTGGTGGGTACTACCACGCTTGAGGCTGTTCGTTGGCGTCAGCTGAGGGGTACTGGTGGCTGAGTTGACTGGGGTGGGCTCCTCATGGACTCCATCACTGGAGGGGTCATCCCCATCCTCTCCACGAGGAAATGGGATACAGAGGTAGGACTGGTTGGGTGAATGCTGAAGGCGACCCTCTCCACTCCTTGAGCCTTCACTGTCCTCATCCTCTGTGAAGATGAGAAGAGAGGAAGGGAAATAGGGAAGAAATAAGCAAGAATAAGAATCTGATCCTTTTCCCCAAACCCAGGCCTCCTAATTCAGTGTCTGGAATGAAATGACCTAATAGACTAATGGGCAGAACATGTAACTGGACATTGAACCAACAGAGCCATATCGTCCCTCCTCCCCTTACCCACCTCTATTCAACTGTGACCATCACGAGGAAATCAATCTATATTCCAGAGCCCATTTTTCTATTTGCAGATCTGCTAATTTGCTACTTCTTTCATAGGGACACCCTTTTTTGTGTGATACTTGGAACTGAACTCAGGACCTCATGCATGCTAAGCAAGTACTCTACCACTGGGCTACACTCTCAAGTCCACAGGAGCCCTTTATACAAAGTACAGTATGAGTTTGTAGAACACTGGCCAGAACAGAAACATTCCTAATGTTTTTATACCTTAAAGTTGGAAGGGCCTTTGGATTTCTAGAGTGATAACCTAGCAACTTGTCTTAAGAGTGATCTTCACAAATGATTAGAATCATTCACCAACATGGGTGAAGTTCAAAGTACTCCACAGACTGACTTACTATGACCTTGGAAGTCCACAAAGATAAGACTACTGAAAGAGAAAACCTGAGAAGAACTTACCCACCCTTAATTAATCAGAGGGCAATACTGGAAAGCTTCCTGGGAAGAGGACTACAGTGTCTTGTATCACCATCTTCTACTTTATGAACTCCCCCCATTAATACTTGAAGAAACAGACTTCATATATGTCTGATTCAAGGTCTTACTTATCCTTTTGTACTGCCCTAAGGAGACTATTACTGGCCCCTTGGAGTAGGAAGCCAAGGGTAGGCTCCATGGCATAATAGAATGCAACTGTGATTTGGGAAGACTCAATGGAATGGGAGTAGAACAGACTAAGGAAGGATAGAGTGGGTGGATGGGGGGGTCAAGTAAAAGATGAAACAAATCCTATGAATAGTACCAGGGGTCCTTAAATAATCCTGGAAACTTGTCCATGAAGTCCTGAGGGAACAGGGAGAGAACCAAGACAAGAGCTTACCCATCTCCATAAGGCTGGTGAACCCTGGCAAAGCTGGACTACTCCTTGGGCCCTTCCCCAGGTTGGGGGCACTGGATGACCACTGTTTGTATCCATCTACCAGGGACTTGAGGCTGAAGAAGAAGAAATGAAGAGAGCATCAGAACTGGCTATTTCTCTTACTCAAGCCTCCAAGGGCCTATGGAATATGTCCCCCTTATCTGTTTGATCAGACTGAAGAGCCTTGGGGTACGGGTAACAGCTCTTACTAAGCACATCTACTCACAAACAGAAGTGCACATGCTCTAGGGAAAGAAAAGCAGTGGTATGATCCAGCCCCTCACATGCTGTGAAACTGTGGAAAGATCTGGTGGGCAGGTTGGCAAGCAAACAGAAAGCTGCCCAGCTGGTGGAGGTCCTGCCTGAGCCATTCTTAAAGAAAGACAGCCAATCCACACAAACACTGAATGTAATAACATTCACGACATTAGAAGTACCGTGATGCAAACACCTGCAACACAAGGCAAGCATGGGGTAAATGAACCAGCAGAAATGGCCCGGGCCATCCACTCACATCATTTCTCAATTTCTCCTTCCCAACTTTTGTTTGACATGCTTAAGCAACTTTCAAAGCCATCCACTTTTCAAAACAACCAACCAACCAACAAGGCTGTACCAATCCAGTGCACGCTGGGACAGACCTATGTGGGTAGTACATTACAGTATATGCAGCCCTCACTTGTCTGGGCACAGAAAGAGGACAGCAGCTCACTTTCAAATCCCTGCAATCAGTTCATTTGATAAGCTGGTAATTCTCCAAGGATACGACTGGGTCCCCCATCAACCCCCTTACATGAAGGAGGTATCAAAGGCCAGGAAGCCTGGGCCTTTTTCCTAAAGGACAGTAAAAGGGAACACTGAGGAATCTGTGTGCTATCTGGTGGCACTGGAGGATCCAGGATTATAATCAGAGTTGGAATTTTTTTTTTTTTTTTTTACTCAGGGCCTCACACGCTACCACTTGAGCCACTCCACCAGCCCTGGCTCTACTTTTTAATGCTAAAGACCTGTTCAACTAAAGCCCACTCCCCCAAACACCCAGGCCACCTGAGGGAGAGAGAAGAACCGGCTTTCTCCCTGATCTCAGAACTCTGTTTCAAATGCTATCAGAAATATCAGTCTCTACTGGTTTCAACTAAAATACAGAGTCAGAGAGAAGCATGCTGTTAAACTCACAGCCTGCGACTTCCAAATGGTAACCATAACATCAATTCCAGCTCTAATCTCTGGATCAAAGGTTATACAGATTAGTAAAGTCAAAACCAGTGTTCAAGACTGAAGGATAAATAGCCAAGTGCTTTCTCCCTAACACTAAGGGTGCCAATAGTATCCCAACAATTGGAGTAGTCAAGAGACAGATTACACAGAAATTTTCCCAAGGTGCACGATGGTACTGCTCTTTAAAAACAAAAAAAAAAAACAAAAAGTCAGCTTGGCCCTTGCAGTGCTGAGGCTTGATTCTATGGGGCATGAGAACAAGGAAATGGAAAGTGATTGCTCCCATTACAGCTGGTGAATGGGTGAAGTTGGACTCACCCCAAATGGAAATGTGGAGATTCTGATGGGGTACTTAAGCCATTAGCTTTTTCCCGTTTCTGAGGGGATCTTTAATGAGTAAAGAGAATTAGTAGTACACAGGGCAGAGCACAGCCAGCTCAGCCTCTCCCACACCCCAACAAACAAGGCTGGACTAGCCTATATGACCAGCCACCCTCCCCTTGTCCAGTCAGGAAAGGACCTCAACAAGATGGCCCTGTTTGAGCTGCTTCAGGCCCAAGCCCTCCCAGTCTGTGGGACAAAGGTTCAGTCCAGTTATGGAGTAACTGCAAGGGGAATGTGAATACAAAGACATTTAGGATGTCTATAGACAAGTGTGTGTGTTTCCTACAGATATGTAATGTTTGTTAAAAGGATGAAGATGAAAATTCATTTAATATTACTGAGTTCAAGACAACTTTATGCCATTGCGTTATTTTCTCTAGTCAATGGGGATTACAATAGAATATAATTGCAATATATAATCTGTCATATAGCAGAGTTTAAAAAGTTCTGATGGCAAAGAGACCTTTACTGAAGACTGAACAAAATATTCTTTCATTTCTTCAGTAGGAACTGATAATCATGATAATATAAGGCACATATTTTTACCTCCCTCCCCCTTTTTGGCAGCACTGGGGTTTGAACTCAGGGCCTCATGCTTGCTAGGCAGGTGCTCTACCACTTGAGCCACTCTGCCAGCCCTAAGGTACATTTTTTTTTAATTTCTTCAAAAGTTTATGAGGACAAATCTATTTAAGAAGGAAAAAAATACAAAGTCAAAATTTTATAATGTGAAATAAAGTTAATTTTCTACAAAAATATCTGTAAATGATCCAGAACCATAGAAATTACTGGAACCCAGAGTCAGCCTGGTTAACTCTATTTGGAATTACAATAATGTCAGAAATGTCAGGAGATAGAGGGTGACCAAGTTTCTCAGACCATACTCTAGGCGCAGTACACAAAGGATAAATTGGAAAGCTCTTGCTCCTACAGAACTTGGTGGAATAGAGCAATCTGCTGTTTCCCAAGGATTAGAGTGCTGAATTTATGCATAGCATAGGTAGCTTGTTCTAGATGTCTAAATTTTCTACTCAAAGGTATCTAGTGATTTCTGAAGCCTGGCTTTAGAGAGTCAATCCTTTCTGAATCAAACTGTTATTTTCACTTTGAGCTCAGACCTGACATAGGAAAAGAGATTTTTGAACATGTATTCAAAAGATTACCAAAGCCAGTTAGAGGTTCAGGGAACCCATATGAGCCTATCTTAGAAGGTCTTTGGGAAGTCACTAAAAAAGATTAAGGGGACTGTTGGTTATTCTGACACTTAGAAAATCAGGAAATGTTACATTAGAGTCTAACACCAAGAATAAAAAGTGTAAACCATCAGGAAGAATCATCCTGACTAATATTTACAAATGGTACGAGCCAGCTAATCATCTATTTACCTTACACAGATAAACTTAGTTAATTCTCACATCAACTCCATTAGCTGGGTATTCCTATTATCCTCATTCTATAGATGAGAAAACACAAGCTCACATAGCTAGGCATGATGGAGGTGGGTTTCACACCCAGGCGGTCTGGTGTCAACATCTAAACTTTTCACTATTGCATGACAAGTGCTTGGCCTATGAAGAACCCAGGGTGCAGGGGAGAATTGCCTCCTAGGCCTTAAGTCCATAAATGAATATACAGCACACTCAAGACACCAAGGCCCCCAGGCTTTGTGAGCACTCACACATGTCCATGGCATGAGTTCTGAAAGAAGTTTTAGTGGTCCTGCAGTTATATTCCACTGCACTACCAGGGCTGAGTTCTCTACCTGCCTCTGCTTCAGGATGAGTCTTCTGTTACCTTCCTTGCTTTGGCTTTGCTTTCCTCTGAACAGATGTTTTAAGGGGAAGAACACAGTATAAGTAAAACACTCAGACAGAGCTTTCTGCATTTCCTTAATGTTTGGGCTACTTGTTACTCTGAGTAGAACTGCAGGGGGCAGCAAACCACACTGGTGGGTTAAATCCTGCCCACCATTTGTTTTCATGAGATTTGAAGGGAACATAGCCATGCTCATTTATTTATGTATTACCCAAAGTCTATGCTGCTTTTGTACTTCTCTGTCACTTTAAATTTGTATGTATTACAAAGCCTAAAATATTTATCTTCTGGCCCTTTATAGGAGAAGCTTGACAATTATGGTCCTAAGAGCTTGGAACTTCAGAACTGAGAGATTAGAAAACTCTACTGTAAAGACAAAGAAACTTATAATTTCTCAGGTAGCACTGAAACATGCAATAGAGAAAAAGGTACTTCTATCATATTTTTAAATGGTGCATCCATCTTAAAGAGAGAATTTCACGTCATTTGGCTCTTACCCTTCATCTCCTGAGGCAAGCTCCTTCTGTCCAAGTGTCCCTGGCCCCCATGTTCGTCCCTTCTTCTTTGGGGCTCTCTTTTCTTCCTCCTCCCCTTCCTCTTTTGGAATGACAGAGCTCCGGCCCCAGGTTTTGCTGCTTTCACCTGGTGTCACTGTGGATAACAAAGGTTGGATAAGATCCAGAAAATGGAGATGGACCCTCCAAAACTAGTGTTTACTCCAGCAGATGCGCACACCACACACCCACCCCCCCACACATACACATGCACACCACACCCCCCTCATCACGCACACACATATACATACCATTCATACCCCTCTAACTACATACCCACACACTGGTAGCTGTAGGGAAGTTAGATCTCATCAGAAACTATGCCCAAGTGGACCTTTCCAGGATAGTACTTTGACAAAGCACTAAAAATGGGAAAAACTTCCTAAATTTTCACAAGTCCAATGTAAAAATGTAAAGCTGGAGCTCAGGCCAGCCAGATACCTGAGTTCCAAACAGATTTGACTTAAGGAACTTGTTTTGCTGGGTGGAATTGGTTGGTGGGAGAATGAAGAGGTTGGTAGGAAAAAAAAAAAAAAGACAAGGGGTAAGAAAAAGTGGGTGAATAGAACTTTTAGAAGGAAAGGGGGATAAAAGAAGAAAATGGAGAGTTCGGGAATATGGAGAAGGAAGTCAGGAGAAGGAGAGGGAAAGGAACAGGCCTAGAGAAATACAACAGACAAGAGGGAGGAACAGTCTTCTGACACTGATACCTTAGAGCAACAGCCGAGACCCAATGGCCTTGGGGGCCTTATATCAGAAACGAGTGAAGTGAGCCAGTCATCAAAAAACAGGGAGGTAGGGGACAGAAGCAAACTATGCAGCACGTGGAAGAAGCTGCTATCAGCTCCAGCCAACTGTGGCCACATGAGAAAGGAACCCACTATTTGATTTTTCAAGGAAGGCCAGAAATCCAGGACTTTTAAATGAAATGTATCTTCAAATAGGGAAATTAATTCATTCATACATGCACACATATACATATCACACATATACATATTATGTATACATATATTTTTAAGACAGAGATTATAGCAAAAATACAATTGATCTAGGCTTGGCCCACTACAGAATATTTGGCAAGTCTTCTTAGGATTTTCTTTGGACGAGTCCTTGCTTGGGAAGCATGGACAAAAGAAAAACAAATAGGGCAGAGAGTGTGCTAGGTCCCAGGCCCAGGTACCAACCTGTGTCTACGCTGCACAGCAGTTTCCAAATTGCTTTGTAATTCACTAAAGATCCTTCAGTACCCACAAACCCCGGTGCTGATAGTTAGCCAATAATAAAAAGTGAGGGAGGCAGCAGTAAAGTTAAGAGCGAGACGGGGAGGGTAAGGGTTTGTGTACATATGCAATGTATGCATGTATATATACACTGTTGAGGAGGGGAGGCAGAAGTTATGGATGGAGCAAGCCAGAATCAGCTGGTAGCTGGATTGAGCAAAGGACAAGTGCCCCTCGTGTGTTCTGCCCCTAACTAATTTGGGAAACTGTCTCACACTGGATGGCTCGAAGGCGAGGAATGATGGTAGGGCTTGCAGGAGGGCTGGAGCGGCTGTTGATAAGACTCTTCCTTTTATCCATGGTGGGGGAGGCCTGCACCGTGAACTTGTGCTGGAAATCTGCTTGGGGAAGGACAAACACAATTGCATGCATTAAGTCTATCCCATCATCAAATTCATTTATAAAATATGCTATCTCCTGGCAGGACTGAGGGGAAGGCCCAGTTTCCTGAAAAGAACTGTTTACCTGGGAAGCACTGTCTTTCAGAATTACCTCTTTTTCCGAAACAGATGTAGCAAGATGGATGTATGAAATGATGGAAAATTCACTGAGTGAATGTCATTAGTTTTCACAAAGCTCTCTATTTAATATGTATAGGTGGAGCGAATACATAGGAAAACCAGCTTTTTAGCTCACAAGAGTTTGTCGATTATTATAAGAAATTAACTTAAAATTTGTGGCTGCATGTGATGCATTAGTGCACGCCTTCTCTTTAGGGACCAAAACTGATGCTTCTCTTTAGGGACCAAAACTGATGCTTCTCCTTAAGTGCAGGCAGAGCAGGGTATCAAAAAATGGCGTATGGTGGGAACCTAGGGATCCAAGGGAGACAGGGCAAGTGGCCCCAATTCTGACACATTCCAAAGGCAGTTATGGTATAGCATAAAGAAAGTAAAATTGTATTTCTGGGTTTCAGTCTCCTCACCTATCAAAGAAGCATAATAAACAGCTGCTTATTTGCATGTAGATCTCCCCACTAGACTGTGATATCCCCAAAGGTGGGAACTACAGCATTTATATCTGCATCCCCAACACACAGCAATATCCTGGCACAGGCCAGATCCTCAAGAGGTGCTTAAAGATACCATGCTAATCAAAAAGAAATATGCAGCAAAGAAACCATTTTCTTTATGTCAATGGAGAATGAATTTTCTTGTCTGTGCCTAAGCCACTATCCTAAGGCTTAATATTATTCACAACTGCTCTTACTATGCCATTTTCCTTGGTTCCTTACACTTCTAATATGCTTGCTTCCTGGGCCAATGTAGACTCAGAACACAAAGAACGTTTTCATTTATAAAAACATTTATATAAGCACTCATCTTCCTACATGGGTACATTATATACCAAAAGATTCTAATTCATAGTTTTACATTTCTTTGCATTTTCCCCAAGGGTATAGTACCACAAATGTACCTTTATTTAGCCAATGCATTTCTGAAAGGCTATGTGTAAATTTTACCATGAAAATTCATTTTGGTTTTGTGTTTTGTTTTTTTTTTTTCGCGGGGGGGAAGGGTGTTAAGACAGTGTCTTGCTAGTAGCCTAGGCTGGCCTCGGACTTGCAATCTTCTTGCCTTGGCCTCCTCCTCTGAGCGATGGTTTGCATTGTCATGCCTAGCTTAAGCCTAGTCTCAACTTCACTCAGAGAACTAATTATTTAAAGAAATCTTGCGATGAACTGTTTTTCAGAGTCAAGATTTCTCTTATCTCATACACACACCCTAGAATCACCCACCCTCTTCTTCAGCTCCTCCTACAGTGAGGACTATGCTTTAAGCAGCCCAGGCCCTGCCAGTCTACTTCACTTCAAATTCTGCATTCACTAACACTGATTTCCCTGGAGTGGGTAGATTTTCAGTAAGCCAGTCTTTCACTGAACAGAATGGCCCACTTGACTCAGGATCTTGTGTTTTCATGCTCAGCCAGCTCCTACAAATCCCCCTACCATACCAGCTCTTGATCTTGCTTCCAGTTCCTGCCTCTGGCCACTGACCGGAAGGGAGGCTGATTCGGTTCCCATCCTTCAGCTTCAGCCGGCTCTTCCTGAACTTGCCCTTACGTTTCTTCACACGGGGCTTCTCCTGGCACAGCTGGTGGATGATAATGTTGAGCTCCCGTTCCAGGATGTCAATCTCCCGCTCAGCCAGCTCTTGTTCTCGACGCCTCAGCAGCTCTTCCTGGTTCTTCTGCTGAAGCGCAGCCCGTGTTAGCTCCTCCTCCCAGGTGCGGAGCTCCTGCAAGTGGGTGGAACCATCAGAGGGGCTCTAGAATGAGACCTAAGATGCTTAGTGCAAAGGAGGGGCTCAATAGCTAGTAAGTGAACACCTGACCATCCTGAGTGTGGGAAAAGTAAGGCTCAGAGCAGTCCATTGAGGATACAGCCAGAGAAGTAAATGCCACAGCCTAAGCCCTAGATACAGGAGCTGGGGGAGTGAAGTAGGCATCACAAGCAATTTGGAGTTAATAGCACTGACATCATAAACACAAGACAATTCATATAAACTATAACAGAGTATGGCGCACAGTATGTGCTCTATCACCATTAGCTATCTTGAGAATGCGTTTCACTTCCCAGAATAGTAGTGCCCCCTCGTCCCTGGGGGTCTTGGAACAGACCCCCAGGGATGCCTGAAACCACAGATGGGAGAGAACCCTATATATACTAAGCTTCTTCCTACAACATGTCTGTGAAAGTTTAGTTAATAAATTAAGCCTAATAAGAGATTAGTAACTGTAACTACCAATGAAATAGAATTATAACAATAGCCTATAAAACTATCAGCATCACTACTTTTGTGCTTTGGGGCATTGTCAAGTAAAATAAGGGTTACCTGAAAACAGTATGCAATACCATGATAGTTAATCTGATAACAGAGATGGCTACTGAGTGATTAACAGACAGGTAGCATATACAGGTATGATTGATTCACAGGCAAGACAGAGCAAGATTTTATCATACTACTCAGAATGGAGTGCAATTTAAAACTTACTGTTTACTTCTGGAATTTTCCATTTACTATTTCTGGACCATGGTTAACCATGGATAACTGAGACTGCAGAAAATGAAACTGGATAAGGGGGTGGGGAATAATTGTAGCTACTTACTGACAAAATGCAATTTTCATTTTTATAACTGGCTTGTATGATTTATAATTGTGTTAATTTTATCAATCAAAGGAAAGGTTGTCAAGAGTCAGTGATTTAGCAATTAAAAAAAAAAGCCAGCCACCCTGGGAGTTCTCCTAGTTAGAATAGTAGTAGTGACAGGAACAGTTTTCTTGTGATCATTCCATCAATGGTGAGTGCAGGTCTACCTACAGGGTTCATAAAGATGAGTCATAAGGTCATTCCATTCCCCTACAGAACACTCAGTGACTTGCCAAATAATACTGTATCTAGGACTGCTGTTTCACAAAAGAGACTAACCACTTCAAATCAGCTCCAGAAATTATTTTTAAGTCATTTGTATAGGGGGACAATAGTGATATTCCAAAAAATAAAAGTTTTGGAATCAGAAGGCCCGGTTTCAAGGTCCTGCTTCTCCACTTATTAGCTCTGTGACCTATCTCTTGGCTCTGAGATAGAAACAGTAATATGTGGCCTACATACTGATGACAGGAGCCCTCAGACTCCTGGATAAAAAGGACAAAAAGGTCTCATCAGACCTTTCAAGTGAAAAAACATGGAAACAATAAAGTCAAATAAAATTTTAGCTATTATAATTATGAAATTGCTATTGACTTTCTAAATTTCTACAGTGTAGAATGAGAAGGAAAAAAAAATTAATCAAGTCTGGATAGATACCCCTCAGATCCCTAGATTTAGCCCTGCCCCTACAGTGTAGGTGACATATTTATGACTTGCTTCACCTGTGTGAATAGTTACCGCTATGAACACACCAAAGGAATAGAAAGGGGCCATTTGTGGAATGGTCACAGAAACAAAAAGGCAAATCTCTAGCAGGCTACGAATCTCTGAACACTTCAGTTAGTTCCATAAAAACAGGAAAAATGCCACATAATTTCAGACCCATGATATTTCTAGCTCATATCCTGCTTTTGATTCTGATACCAAAAGACACTGGCAGGATGTTCTGATAGCTATTGTCAATGCTGAAGTATCCCTATTTGAAGTTAACCTCCCTATAGACATCTACTGCAGAACTAAGAAACTTTCCAGAATCCTTTCACATTTTCAGCTGGAAGGGTGAGACACCCCACTGGCAGCTGCCCAATGGTTCTCTCCCTCTAGCTCAGACAAGTAAGTAGATAGAA
Organism: Castor canadensis; assembly: GCF_047511655.1. Lineage (NCBI taxonomy): Eukaryota > Metazoa > Chordata > Mammalia > Rodentia > Castoridae > Castor > Castor canadensis. Next base: position 35,690,689 of record NC_133388.1, on the reverse strand, counting down.
AGCAGGAAGGTGATGGTTGGTCAGATTTAGTCCAAAGGCTCCAGTAGAGAAGGCCCACTAACTCAGCATGATTTTTTTCTCTTTTTTACCTTTTCTTTGGCCCTGAGTTGGTCAAACATCTCCTGAATCTCATGTTTCCAGTCATCCTGCAGGCAGTGGAAGGAGTCCTTGGGCATTTCAAAGAAACCAGACTCCTCTATGGTAGTGAGCTGGTCCAGGATACTTGTGAAAGATGGTCGTGAATGGGGGTCAGGATTCCAGCAGTCTGAATGAAATATATGAGGAAACAGAAAGTATGAATGGACAAGAGGCAAACATGACTTAGGGTATTACGTGACCTAATTTACCAGAAAACTACCTCTCTCATTTCTCTTCCTAGAAACAGAGATTGGAATTTAGGTAACCCCAAATAGGACTCAGGAAGTAAAGTAGGCTGTCCAACATCACAACCAAATAAAGTGAAACTGAAAATCCAATGTACCCTCCAGCCCTGGTAACTAAGTATAAGAAAAGCAAGCCCAGGACTAGAGGTGTGGCTCAAGTGGAAGAGTGCTTGCTTTGCAAGTGTGAAGCCCTGAGTTCGAACCCTAGTACCACCAAATTAAAAAAAAAAAAAAAAAGAAGAAAAAGGAAAGTAAGCCCAAAGAGTTTTCTCGTCAAGTACCACTACCACAATTTACCATGAAATGACATGATTCAAGTCCTAACAGTGGGTAACTGCATGCCAGGCCTCAATTTCCCATAAATGCACAAACTACCCTTTCTCCATCTCAATGGAATAAGAAGACAAAGACATCAAAGTAAGAGAAAAAAAATAATTCTGCCTAATCCTAGCTCAGCCAATAACTAATGGGGTAGCAGCTTTTCCTTTTTCTTTTTTAAGAAAGGTCTTGCTATGTAGAAGCTGGCCTTTAACTTGCAATCCTCCTGCCTCTGCTTTCTGAATGCTCACCACTTATTCTCTTCTCCTTGCTCAGCTTTGCATTTCTCACAGAACTATGGGATTTGACTAGAAGACTTCAGAATTCCTTTCTGTGTAAACATTATTCATTTCTACATGTAAGACACTCAGAAATAAAAGCTACTAAACCTTCCAATTTTGTATTAAATAAGATACTGAAGTACTAGATAGCAGGCTTTAGTAACTTTACTAAGTTAATTTCTATAGTCACTGGAAATGAGCAGAAGGGACCTGCCTCAGCAGCATAACCACCGTCTTGAAGTATGGCCTCCAACTGCTCCCAGGACTTTTCCTTGGGTGACTAATACTTTATCACTGCTTTCTGAAATCTGAAAATGATCTCATGAAATTGGTCAACATCTACCAAGGGTTATAAAAAGGTAAACTGGTTTTGTTTAGGCAAATGGGTTACTTACCTTCCATGAGTTTGGCAAAAGGTTCTGGGCATGTAGAAGGAATAGGAAGGGCAAGTTTGTTCATGGCCACTCCATATGCCACTGCTAAGCCATCGATGCCTCGGAAGGGCACCTCACCCGTCAGCAGCTCCCAGAGCAGCACCCCATAGCTAGAAAGAGAAGACAGAAGCTGCATAAGAAACCTCAGGTTCAACTTCACTGAAATAGCCCATGAAGCTTTGCAAGCATCTCACATCCTCTTTAATACATAGGGAGACTAACGAATGTAAAAGAACATAGAAGTCACAAAGCCCACTCACTAAAAGCAAAGACTCTGGAGTGAAGCACACTTGGTTTCAAAGTCTTGTTCCATCATTTCCTAGCTTAGAGACCTTGGGCAAATGACGCTATCTCTCTACACTTCCAATCCTCCTCTATAGAGAGCAAATACTACTATCATTCTCACAAGGCTATCTTAAAATTAGATGACCTACTGAGGCTTAAATAAGGGCTCAGTGGCCATAGCTATATACTGCTACTGTTAATGAAATAGAAGAGGTGGCCATCCGAACACAAACCTTTTCTGTTTTAGGAAAACTTTGGCTTTTGTCAGATAGATTTTTTAGCATTAAGAAAAGCACATTGCTGTACTGGCCTAGCAAGTGCTAGGCCCTGAGTTCAATCCCTAGTACCAAAGAAAAAAAGAAATTTAAAAAGAAAAGAGCTGAACATTCAACAGAGAGTTTGTTCCTGTGAAAGATTTCTTTAAATTCTACCTCACTGTATAGATTCCTGCTTCCAGATCATTACAAGTGAGTACTAACCAAGACTTCTGTCTTATTTGAGGGGCTAAGTTTTACAAGGGGAGACTGCTTCAATAGGACAGGGCAGTATATCAGCTGTGTGCCCTCCCTACCTTTCAAGTCCACATAAAGCATTTCTCATGTCCTATCAGTCAGAGAATATACAAAGCTTAGTGAAAGAACTGCTCTACAGCTCACAAGCAAAATCACTTAGCACTCAATCCTTCCAAGAATAAGTCAGGACAAGAAACCATAAGGCTATGAACTGTCAGAAAAATGGAGCTCCTTCTACTTTCAGCACCAACTTCCAATTTGTTGTCATACTCAACAGTGGTATGGAGCCAGCAATGAAAGCTATATTAAATGGGAGTAATAAACCCAGTATTTATTTGTCATGATACTTTGCTTGTTTATTTATTTAGAATAGGGTCTTGCTATGTGGCCCAGGATGGCCTGGAACTCATTATCCTCCTGACTTAGCCTCCAGAGTGCTGGGATTATAGGCATGCACCACTATGCCTGGTTACTGTTTTGGTTTTTGTTTTCACAGTGCTGGGGATCAAACCCAGAGCTTTGAATATGCTAGGCAAGTGCTCTACTACTGAGCCACACCCTCAGCTTTCATGATACTTTGTATGTGCAGAGTGCTAAGGCAGTTTACAAGCATCATCTTGAATCCCTACAAAGTTGCAAGGTAAGTATTATCATTCCTTGGGAGATGAAGAAAGCAAGTCTTAGGTTTAGTGGCATATGTGATGCACACAGAGTACATGATGGTGGGCATTGAGTCACCTCAATCTTTTCTCTCTAGAGTACTCTACTACCATTTCTCTGCTTGGTGAACACTTTCTTTCGAGACCCAACTCAAATGGCCCACCATTTATTCATTTGTTCATATTAAACATCTACTAAATGTTTACTCGGTGTAAAACTAAATGCCAGGCACTGGGATAAAGGATAAAAGACATAGATCTTATGCATAAAGAGATCAATGAGTGGGATAGAAAAATAACAGCTAAAATACAATGATGAATCACAATAGAGATTTTAGAACACAAAAAAGGATCACCTAAATCAGATCAGAATGGGAATGGCAGGGGACCCTTGACCTGAGCTCTAAATGCTAAATGAAAGAGGGCCGGAGCTCCAGAGACAAGGGTCAGTATGTACAGAGATAAGTGATCCAGAGCATGGGTTTGCCCTTAGAGTCCAAAGCGATCTAGCCTGGCTCCAAAGAACAATGTGCCAACCTCTGTGCCAGGGAATTGGGTTGTGGGTCCATAGATGAGTTGTCAGGGAGACCTGGTAAGTCTCCTTGGACCATGGATTTAGGCTTCCAGATAATAATATTTTAATGTATCTTTTTTTTGGTGGGACTGGGGTTTAAACTCAGGGTTTTGCACTTGCAAAGCAGGTGCCCTATTGCTTGAGTCACCCCTTCAGTCCATTTTGCTTGGTTATTTTGAAGATGGGGTCTTGCAAACTATTTGCCTGGATTGGCTTTGAACCATAACGCTCCCAAATCTAAGCCTCCCAAATAGCTAGAATTACCAGTGTGAATCACTAGTGCCTGCCTTTATTTTATGTATTTTGACATGAAATAGCCAGTTGCAGGTCTTGACTTGTTTAGACAGAGGTTGGATTTTTGTTGGTGGCTGATGGGAACACTGGACAACTTTAGGAAGCCTTCTGTGACATCCCCTTAATTGGGTTGCCTTGTAATGTAGTCGTTTGTTTGCAAGTTTCTGAGCTCCTAAAGGCCAGAGATAGCAGTTTTTATTCTTTGCACTCAGGGCCTAGGTCTGGCCCTGGTACACAGTATGTGATCACAGATATGAGTTGGTATGTGATTGTGGGAATCAGCACATGGTCAGATAGTCCTGTAGGCTGCACTAGGTGCTCTAGAGTAAGCCTCAAACATCATCAAGAATTGTACTTTTTGGGCTGGAGATTTAGCTCAGTAGTGGTGTACTTGCCTACACGCATGAGGCCCTAGCACCACAAAAAGAGAAACAAAGATGGGGAGGTGAGAATTGCACAATTCCTTTCTGTCAAACTTTTAATGTGACTTATTCAGACAGTGGCCACACTGGGCAGCTTATACTAAGTAACTTCAAAGAACCTTCAACGCTGCTGACTAAGGTTAGAGAACTCTCATTCTCAGCTGCCTGCTCTTGGCATCGATACCCATCTCTTCCTGGAGAACAAAAACTAAAGGTCCCATAGATCTCCTGTCCTCCATCCAGGCAAAGATGATTGGTGTCTGAGACCTAAATACCTGGAAAGACAGTGGAGTGTTCCAAAGACTCAAACATGTCCCTCCTGTGAAGGTTCTCCCACTGAGCCCTAAGTATCCAATGGAGGCGTCTCAGTCCACCCAGAAGAGACTGACAGCCTATTATTCTCAGCTTCGATGAGGGCAGCTTTGCTTTTACTGGCCTTGTTTGTCTGCATTCTGTTCTACTTGAAGGGTTCCACAGTTAAGAGAAATGTGAGAAATGCTGTTCAAGTAGGGGAAATACAACCTCAGAAAGACGGAGTGACCTAGGTCACTACCCTCCTTCGGATGCCTAAGTTATCACTTACCAGTCATGTGCCCTTGGTGAGTCAAGACCACCTTTCCAAACCCTAATTTCCTTATCCCTACAATGAAGACAGCAAAGCCTACCTCACAGAATAGTCACAAGGAATAAGTAACAGCCACTCTTCATCTAGAAATTCCCACTATGGCTGGTAAACATGTGATTTGTTCTTGGAAAGTCCTGCAATGAGGACTTCCTAGGGGGAGCTAGGTAAAGCCCAATATGGTGAAACTTGCTGAGAGACACCAGCATTCTGAGAAGCAGTCTTTCTGAAGATGACTACACCAGTCAGTTTTCCTGTGCCAATGTCCTCTTTATTTTCACAACTGAAGGTGGGTGACATAAAAAAAGATTTGGTATTTTTTTGGCAGCAATAAAATCCAAAAAAGAAACTGGAGAAGTACAAGTTAGGTGGCTCTGAACACTAGGGTAGGTGAGCATCAGAAGTCAAGTATAATTTACCTCAAGTTTAGTCTACTTTGTTGCCCCCCCAGGGCTGAAAAAGGGTGAAAAAGTCCTTTCAAGATGATTTATAAACAGTCAAGAAGAGCCATCTCAGCTAAATCTGAGTTCCTTCCCTCAACACAGAGCTATCAGCTCTCTCACTGCCTAACCTAACCCTTGGGTTAATAATTATCCACCTCCAGAGGTTCAGTAATCCCTTCAACCATTTCAGAGAGTCAGAGGTGGAGGAAGGTGTTTAATTTTTCTGAAAGTAAGGAAGAGATAAGAGCAAGCAGCAACCCTTCCCAACCAAAGCACAACAATTCTGTACCTAAGCTGAGCCAGAGCTTTTTCTTTTAGCCGTGTCATCTCTAAATGCTGCCAGTATGGGGCCATGCTCTGAAAACAAGGATTGGTCTCCCTTGAATGAGGTGGGCTGGGGAATCCCCTGTATTTGGTAATTGTTTATCACTCCACAATTTGGGAACCTCACAGGCTATCTAACAATCTCTGGCAAAGATAATTGAACTAATTAATGTGTATGAAAGCACTCTGGAAATAGTAAAGTAACATACAATTATTCTTCTGGTTGTTAATTCATTTAAACCGATATATTTATTGATGTGTACATGCAATGTACACATTAATATTTTTATTGACATAACATATTCATTAACATAATATGTTCATGCAATATTACATTTATAAAGCAGCTAATGCTCTCATTTTTAGGGGTGGAAGAATAAGCACACAAATGGGGTAAATATACCAAAATAACTATATAGGTTTTCTTTATAAATGGGTAAAAGGTAATTTTCTTCTCTTTCCATTTTTGTTTATGTTCTAATTTTTTTCCCTATGGGGAACATTTTATTGTTGCAATTTTTAAAATTTAAAATGATTAAGAAAATGCCTCCACCTCATCCCACATACAGTAAGCAAGAAGTTCTTACATGACTATGCCCTTGGCTATAACCACTACTCTCCATACATAGCACAACCACAGGAGAAGAGTTCTGTGGGCCCCAATCCACACAGCATGGCAAACTTATACAGACGAGGATCCAGGCCACATCATCCTACCTCCATCACAGCGTGTGGAGGAGACTCACAGAACCACACAGAGCACAGTCACAAACCTAGCTGGCTGGGCCCCTGGCAACAGCAGAGATCCAGAGGCCTTGGATGAGTTTCAGGATGGGAGGGATGACAGGAATTCGCCACTGTACCAGGTATAGAGTAAACATTCAATAAACAGCTCTTGAATGAGTAAATGAATTACAAGTCAATTCAGGAACCAGCTTTGTATCAAATTCTTAGGCATGTATTGGCCCTCTCTCAGACACTGCTGGTTCTAAGGCATGATGGGCTGACCATTCTGGAAGAGGTTGTCCAAATAATAGAAACAAGAGTGTACAGCTGCTGACATGCTATCAGTGTATAAGTATTGCCACATATATATAGCAATGGGCATACATTTTTCTCTAGTAAAGGTGAGAGATCATTTGGAGCCACTCAGATAAATAGGCTTGAGGAGACAGAGATTAGAGCCACTGCAATGAATTCAATAAATTGTGTCTTGAAGTATATCCTGCAGCATGGGAACCAAGAAAACTGGGAAGAAGCAGGGTAAATTATGTTTTCAAACCACATTCGTCAACTAAACTGGGTCAGGAGGCTTAAGTACTGGGAATAATTCTAAACTAGAAACCCACTGGTAGACCACATGACAATATCCAAGACATTTCACCCAAAGGGCTGCTGACTTGCAGTTTACCTTCAAGTTACTCCCTTTAGAGAATTGAATAATTTCACCAGATGCCTCTCCCCAGAGGCTCTTCAAGCTGGCTTTCAGGATCCATGGTTGAAGGGCAAGACATGGACCTTTGTCTTGGAACAAGGACACGTGGGTAAAGGTTGAAAGGTTCTGCCTAGTTCCTCTTGTGGAGGACAAAACCTTGCAACAGCCTTGCTCTCCATTGCTTGCCATTTCTGTCACTGTAAGACCCTACACTGGGCATGTGTATTCTCCTTTCCCACTAAGAATGTGCTATAAGCTGCTTGCCATGGATAAGCTCTCTTCCTCCTTTTTTGCAGACTATCATACAGAACTAACAGTCACTCAGGCTTAACCATTTGGTCAAGGTCAATGCACTGAGGCAACCTGGAAGAACCTGTGTCTCATGGGGCACAGCTGTTCCACCAGCCCAGACTGGCTAGACTACTCCTTCAAAGAGAAATATGCTTCTATCTTATTTAAGCTTCTTTATCTACAGGTCTCCTTTAAATAGCAGCTTAGCTTAATGAATATATTAATTAATCTCATTAGCATATGGTCATTAATATATTAATTTAATCTCATTAGATTAAAGATCTAAAACAGCTGAATATTAGGCTAGAGCTCAACCTAATGGGACCAGGCCAAATAGTTTAAGAAAAGGAAAACTTACTCCTTCTCATTAGCTTCTTCACTCTGTAATTAATAGGTGGCAAAATAAGATTCAATATACAGAAGCTATAAAACACTGAAAAAATTAAAAGAGGCCTAAACAAATGGAAATATATCCCATGTTCATTGATTGGAAAACACTATTAAGATGTCAATGGTCCCCAAGGTAACCCCACAGATTTAACACAATTCCTATCAAAATCCCAGCTGCCTATTTTGGAAAAATTAACAAAATTAGAGAGCTTACACTTTCTAATTTCAAAGCTCACTACAAAGCTATACAGTAATCAAGAAAGGGTAGTAATGGCATAAGGACAGACATACAGATTGATGGAGCAGAACTGTGAATCCAGGAAATAAACCCTTCCATTTCTGATAACAAGAGAAAAAAAGAATAAATAGGACTTCATCAAAATTAAAGAACACCACTAAAGTTAAAAAAAAATACAACACACAGAATGGAAAAAATATGTACAAATAATATATCTGATAAAATATATCTGCATATTTTATATGAGGAAAATATATAAAAATTCAATTCAACAATAAAAATAAGCCAATTTTTAAACTGGCAACAGATTTGAACAGGCATTTCTCCAGAGAAGATATACAACTGGTCAATAAACACATGAAAAGAGATTCAACATCAGTAGTCATTAGGGAAAAGCAAATCAAAACAACAATGAGGTATCACTTCACATAGACTAGATGGCTATAATAAAAATAGACAATAACAAGTATTAAAAGGAAGTGGAGAAACTGGAACCCTCGTACATTGCTAATGAGAATCTAAATGGCGCTAGTGTGATAAAAACTGTGTGTGTGGTTCTTCAAAAAGTTTAACACAGAATTACCATCTGACTTATAGTTCCACTCCTAGGCACATACCTAAGAGAACTGAAAAAAATATATTCACATACACAAAAAACTTGTACGTAAATGTCCATAGCCGTATTATTCATGATAGCCCCAAAGTGAAAACAACCCAAACATCTATATCATCTGATGAATGGATTTTAAAATGTGGCCTTATCCATAGAACAGAATATTACAAAGCTATAAAAAATGAATTTCTGAAGTAAGCTACAACATGGATGAATCTTAAAAGCATTATGCTAGCCAGGGCTGGTGGCTCACATCTGTAATCCTAGCTACTTAGGAGGCAGAGATCAGTTTGAATCCAGCCTAGGCAAATAGTTCACAAGACCCTATCTCGAAAAAACCCATTACAAAAAAGGGCTGGTGGAGTCCTGAAGGTGTAGGCCCTGAGTTCAAACCCTAGTATCACAAAAAAAAAAAAAAGAAAGAAAAAGAAAAAACATGCTAAACATAGGAAGTGAGTCACAAAAGAACACATATTGTAGGATGCCATTTTTTGTGAAATGCTAAGAGAAGGCAAATCCAGAGACAGAAAAGAAGTTAGTGGTTGCCAGGGAGATGGAGGAGGACAGGTTGGGGAATGACTGATTATACGTATGAGGTTTCTTTTATAGGCTAAAGATGTTCTGGAAATACATAGTAGTTGTAGTGGGTTGAATGGTGGCCCTAAATAAGATTTGCTGATATCCTAATATCAGAAATTCTTATTTGGACAAGGATCTCTGAGGATGTGGCCCTTCTGACACCCATTTCAGACTTCTGGACTCCAGAACTATGAAAGAATAAATTTCTGTTACTTTAAGCCAAATGGTTTGTGGTAATTTTTTACAGCAATCCTAGGAAGTTAGTAACAGTATTGACTGATGCACAACTTCATAAATGTATCAAAAATTACTGGCTTACATACTTTAAAGGGTGAGCTTCATGGTATGTGAATAATCAATAAAGGTATTATTTTAAGGAAAATATAGGCATATGCCCACACACATACACACACACTCTCAATTTACAATACATTGGGAAGCAATGACTTCATAGATTGATACACTCACAGTCCTTCATTTTGAGCACCAAGGTGATGCTCCTGTCCTACAGCCATAAGGGAGTATATACTTTGTAGTTGCTCACTCTCCCTCAGTGGGGACAAGACTGTAGATCCACATCCTTTGGACCTCTTGGGTTGACATTTACTAGGGGGGATGGTTGATCATTTCTGGTCTGTAACTTTGCAGTTGTTGGGGCATGCTTAGGACTCATCTTTTCCCCTTTCTAGACCAATGTCCAACAGACAGAGCCTTGAATGAAAGATTAGCTGGATAAATGAAAAATGAAATTTCAAAGCTACCAAGAAAAAAAAACCACATGGAATATTCATTGGTTCAGGAATTTACACAGAGAGAGGACAATGGGTTAACCCAACCCCAAGGACAGCAGTGATAGCTCACTGAGTGAGCTAGGCTGGTTCTGGGGAAGATCTCCAGGAGAGACACTGCCGTCACCATCCTACAGGCCAGAGATGGGTGGACATGGTGCCCCTGGAATCTACTGACCTTTCCTTGGGAGCAATCTCCAATACAAAGGGGCCTGCGTAGAGGTTGTACTTGGCCCAACACAAGAGGGAATTCTTGGTGGGTCAAAGCATAAGGAACTATCCCTTGACGACATGGGAATTAGCATGGATTTCTCTGACAGGATCACTTAGATCTCTGTGGCATGTCTGGGTTTCTATGTAACCTCACTTCTTCAAGACCTGAAACATGTGCAGCCAAAACAGACCTAGAACAGTGTCCCTACATGTCTGGATCTTACCTCCATACATCACTGCCTTTGGAAAACATGGAGGCACGAATAACTTCAGGGGCCATCCAAGCATATGTCCCTGCTGCACTCATCTTAGTGGTCCGATGCCATTCCCGAGCCAGGCCAAAATCAGTGATCTTCAGAATCTTGTTGCTCAGGTCTCCATTCTCTACCTTCTGCAGGATCAGTACTGGGTAAGGAAAAGAATACAGATGAAACCAGATCTACATTAAACAGAGGGAAACCACTGAACACAGAGGCCTCCTGAGGACTCCATCATTCTGCTATCATGGATAGGAGCCATCAATTCCTTTTTTGGGGGGTTTGAACTCAGGGTCTTGGTGCTGGCTAAGTAGGTGCTCTATCATATAAGCCAAGTCCCCAGTACCTAGGAGCCCCCATTCCTTAAACACCTACAATGTTTGTACCACATGCTTTATAGGTATTACCTCTAATCCTCACAACCACCTTACAGGTTGAGCATCACTAATACAAAAGTGATTTAGGGGTACTCAGTCAATAAAGCCTATACAAGTATTCCCAAATCTGAAAAAAATCCCAAATCTGAAACTCTTCTGGTTCAGCATTTAGGATAAAGAGTACTTAACCTGTATTGCCATCTTTAACAGATGAGGAAACACGAATACAGCACTGTTACATAAATTCCCAAGGTCACCTAACTCGGCCAGAAATGAATCAGGCAGCTTGACTCTGGTCTGCTCTCTTAAAATATAAGCCATTCATACTTTGTGAAAGAAGAGCTGTGAGTCACTGGGGACCTTCTGAAGGGCAGCTACCGAAGCTTCCTGTCTGCCAGAGCCACCCCTAGATTATAACTGCTTAAAGATCACAGGGGCTGGAGGCGCACATGGGATTTTCAAGGCTTCATGCAGTGTCTAGACAGTACCCCTAAAATGCTCCAGTTTACTTTACCTACACTCTTCAGAAAGCATATCTGTTGGGCTCTAAAGATTTCTGCATAATCCAGAAACTCCCTCAACCCATAGAGAAGTGACTGATAAGTTGGAGAGGTCAGAGGTAGACAGGTGTTTATACTTTGTTAATGTGTGAACATGCCCCAGAAGGACCTCGTGCACTACCACGGTAATTCTAATTCAAAAGCACTGAAGTGTGGAAACCAAGGTAGCCACCTCATCCACATGATGGTCCCAGCCATAAATGTGCCCTTGTGGGAGCCAATTTCGCTAAAACCACAAACTGACTACAGTGCTGTAAGGTAAGCTGTGGAACTGCCTGAGTGGGAAGGTAGTGAGTTCTCTGGGTATGTGGACACTAAGCCTCTGTTTTCATAAGTGGGATGGTTCTGAGGGCTCTGTGTAAGCACAACCTCTTGTGGGCCACACACTGGGTCGCTTGGAATTTAGGGTTCTGAAGGCTCCCTCAATCCTGCCATTCAAGTCCAATGGCAAGTGTGGCACAGAAACCTACTGAAGACAGAATAGCAAATGAAGAAATGTTGACTCAGCTCTGTCCAGGCAAACAGTGAAGAAAATGCCAAGTTAAGAGGGCCAGGTGCAGTGGCGCAAGCCTGTAATCCCAGCTAATCAGGAGGCAGAGACTGGGCAAATTGAGGTTCAACACCAACCCGGACAATTAGGTAAAAAGTTGGTTGAGACCCCCATCTCAGCCAACAAGCCAGGTATATCTGTGGTTCTAGCTACATGGGAGGTGCGGGTAGGAAGACCATAGTCTGAGGCTGGCCCTGGCAAAAAGTGCAAGACCTTATCTGAAAAATAAAGCAAAAAGAGGCGGGAGGGGTGGCTCAAGTGGTAGAGCACCTGTCTAGCAAGTGTAAGGCCCTGAGTTCAACTTATAGTATTGCCAAGGGAAAAAAAAAGTTCTCAGCCCTGTGTGCTAGGTTACTCCAGAGGGCTTCCCACTAAACTCTGCTCTTCTGGGTTGGTTCTTCATCTGGCCTCTGAAGAAAACTGTACCTTTATCTCTTAAGAAATATCTGCATCCCAAGACTATGACAGCTCTGAAGAAAGGAATCCAGGATGGTGGTACTTTGGTTTTCAGGGCAGAAGTTGGTACCTCAAATCACAGAGCCACACTGTTCTTTGCCTGCCCCCTGAATTGTCACATATTGAAAGGATGTGGGCCAATCAGCTCTGTGACCTATGTGCTTCTCAGAAAAGCAGCAGCACACAGGAATTACTAGGAACTAGGGCTGGAGGCACAAAAGAAGCCACTCCCTAGACCTAATGGACTAGGCCTCTTTCCTCTCCACCCTCCTCCAGTCCCCGACCACACCCCTCCCTGCCCCAGGCTTCCCACATCCTGAGCAGGTACAGGCCTCAAATGCTTAGGTAGCTTTTAAAAAAGAAGAAAAGAAGAAAAGAAAAACCTTTCTCTATTTCATCTATTAACAACAACAAAAAAGAACCTTTCCAAACTCCTGTGTAAAGACAACAGGCAAGTAAGTAGACATTCAAATAGCCAGGCAAGTGACTAAAGAAACCCACCCTTCCCACCTCCAGAGGTGGACACCAGCCACTGACGGGTGATCCCTGAGCAGCTCATAAACAGAAGATTGGGAGGGATTTCTTACCCTTATACTCCATGGAGTTCAGTTTTGTTACCCCAAACTCTCAGGTGGCTGGGGCAGGGTACAGTGGGAGGAGGGAAAGGTTTCATGGTATTAGTCTGTCAGATGGCTTAAAGGGGATGGCAGATGGTTGGGCAAGGGGCTGCCAGGGACAGTGTATGAATGGGAATGCCTTGAGACTACACAGCTATAGACTAGTTCCATCTAACCCTCACCCACCCTGCTGCTGGGCACCCAGCTGACTTCCAACACTTGCCCTGCCTGACAGGGCCCCTGCAGGCATCCGATCTAGGAGTCCCTGGCTAGGGATTCTACCGTTGTCAAAGAAGAGGGGATGTGCTCAGAAACCACCTAAGAATCTTGGCAGAGGGTCCCAGGCAAGAAATCCTGGTATCCTCCAAGCACCAAAGTTTGTGAAAGCTTTACGCTTTTTTTATAGACTTATTTTATTTATTGGGATGAAATCTGCATAACATAAAATTAACCATTTAAAAGTGAACAATTCAGTGGTATTTAATGACATTCATAGTGTTGTTCAGCTACCATCTCTATCCTCTTCCAAAATACTGTCACCACCCAAAAGGAAGCCCTGCATTGTTAAGCAATTATTCCCCATTCTCCCCTCCTTCTAATCCCTAGCAACCAATCCTCTTTGTCTCGATGATTTACCTATTTTGAATATTTCATATAAATGGAATCATACAGTATGACACATGTGGCTTATTTCACTTCATGTTTTCAAGGTTTGTCCACATTATAGCTTTCATTAGTACTTCATTCCTTTTGTATGTGTGGGGGGGAGAAGTACCAGAGTTTGAATTGAGGGCCTCACATCTACTAGACCATTTGAGCCATGTCCCTAGTTCTTTTTTGCTTTAATTATGTTTTGGATGGGGTCTCAAGGTTTTTCCCAGGGCCAGCCTTGGAGACAGATCCTCCTACCTATTCCCTCTGCATAGCTAGGTTACAGGAATGTACTGTCATACTTGGTCCACTACATTCCTTTTTACAGGTGGGTAATATTCCATTATATATGTATGTATATTCAACAGTTTGTTTACCTATTTGCCCACAGACATTTGGGTCATTTGTACTTTTTGGATATTGAAGACAATGTTGATATAAATATGTGTATACATATATTTGTGGGCCTATTTTCAATTTCTGAGGCATATACAGTAATTCCTTGCCTTTTTTTTTTTTTTTTGGTGGCACTGGGGTTTGAACTTAGTACCTCACACTTACTAGGCAGGTGCTCTACCACTTGAGCCACTTGGCCAGTTCCAACCTTGATTAATTTTTTGAAAGTACGCTAAACTGTTTTCCATAGCAGCTGAACCATTCTATATTTCCAGCAGCAGAACAGGAAGGATCCAATGCTACCACATCTTTGCGAAGACTTACTTCCATCACTGTCATCGCCATCTTAGTGCCTGTACAGTGATGTCTCACTATGGTTTGAAATTTCATTTCCCTTGTGAACAAATGACATTAGCATCCTTGCATGTGCTTGGTGGTCATCTGTTTATCTTTTCTGGAGAAATGTCTACTCAATCTTTGGCCCATCTTTTAAGCAGGTGGTTTGCCTTTTTATTGTTGTGTTGCAAGAGTGCTTTATAGATTCTGGATACTAGACTCCTCTTAGACATACAATTTGCAAGTATTTCCTATCCTGTGGGTTTTCTTTTCACAGTTTTGCCAATTTCCTTTGATGTACAAATATTATTTTTTAATTTAGATGGAGTCTACTTTATTTTTTCCTCTGTTGTTCATGCCTTTTTTGTAGTATCTACCAAGATCATATAGATTTACTTCTATGTTTTCTTCTAAGAGGTTTTCTTTGCTTGTTTTAGTTCTTATATTTCAGTCACTGGTCCACATTTAGTTAACCTTTGGATAGCATATATGATAGTGGTCCAACATTATTCTTTGGCATATGGCTATCCAGTTGTCCCAGCATCATTTGTTGAGGAGGGAAGTTTTAAAACATAAACAGAATAAAGTGTAGTTCTCTCTCAATGTGCTTTCCTGAGTAGGAGAGAAAGGTCATACTTACAGCAACTTACACATCTGTCCACATTGGAAGCTTCCACTGCTGACAAACAACTCCAATGATTAACAAATTTTTGTGCTTTTACATCTTGGTGCAGTCCCTGAGAATGCAGTATGTAAACCTCACCTCTCATGTGTAGGACAGCAGAGAAAATATTGAAAACAATGAATGAGCCCAGGCTTAAGTCAATGGAGGGCTGCCCAGGGTCAGGAGAACAAAGAGGAAAAGATGCATTTGAACTAAAGACCTGGTGACTAACCAGATACAGAAATCTGGTGGAGAGGAAGAGGTCTCCAGTCTTTTTGGGTGATAAAAAGAATGGTGCTGGCCTGACTGAAAAATTGAGAGAAAAGCCCATTTGAGGAAGTCAAGTTCAGTTCTGGACCTAATAGCTGTAGGTTGAAAGTAACAAGAGTCAATATGGAACAGGGAAAAAGAGCAAACAATTTAAATCCCAGGCTTGACACTCTCTATGTGATCTGGGGCAAATTCCATAAATTCTGTATCTCAACTCTTGCTTCGAGAAAATGGGGATAAAGACTAAAGGCAGTACAGGAATAAAGCATTTGGTGGAGTGCCTGGCACTCAGAACTCAGAAGGTGCTATTATGAATAAGTAACTTGTACTTTTAATAATAATAACAATAATGGGACTTGGCATTTGAGGTATTGACATGGAAAGCTTGGCAGTCCCTGACACATAATAACCATGTGATAAATTTCTGCTGAATAAATAGATGGGATGGCTGGTTAATGATAGCTACTCATTATTGATCACTTACTATATAACTGCATGATGGTGTTTACTTACACATAATCTTCATGAACCTGAAGTCAACCCTAGAAGTAGATGTGATTACTTTCTCCTTTTGACCCATACCAAAACAGACACAAATATGTTAGGCCAGTTGTTCCCATATAGTGAGGGATGGGAAAGGGAACTGAATCCACATCTCTCTGACCTCTGAGTCATGTTCTTCACCACTGTGCCATGTGATCCAGAAAAAAATTCTATTTATCTTTAAAGCCTGCCTCAATTTCTGCTTGATCCTTAAGGCTGTCACCAATTAACTCATCTTCTCTATAACTCCTATTCTTGAATTCTTCTTTCATTGGCCCAAATCAACACCACCATTATGTGTATTTTAATTATTGTCAACTGCTTCATGTAAGTGTGCCTCATCCTTTATTCTAGAATGGGATGGAATTTAACTCCCAAAATGTAAAAACCTCATTCTCTGATTTCTAGATCCTATTCTATCCTCTTTCCAGGAACCATGCATAGAGTTAGGTTCTCTGAAAGAACTGGACACTCATTTGACTGAAGGAATACCTGTACATCTTCTTAGACTATCCATTTTTCCATCCTACTGTTGCCAAGTATCAGAAGATGACAAGGGGGGACAACAGAGAAAGTAATACCTCAGCCGGGGATTCAGTCACACACTGGATGTGTGACTAGCACATCCAGTTGGTGCAAGGTGGGCGGGGGCTACCTAAGGAAGGATAAACTGGAGATTTTGCCTTCAATGGCCTCCCATCTTGTTACAGAAAGATACATGACAAAACTGAGTATCAGGTCATCACAAAGTGGGTGATAATAAAGGCCCAACAGTCTGCTATAATCATTAAGATAGCATTGTTTTCCAAACCTCAGTAATCAAAGGGTATCATTCTTGATCACAATACTATCTAATGCTATTTCCTTAATATTTTTCTTTAAATTGAATTTTTAAAAATGATTTAACCAAGCAATTTTAGATCACTATTATAAACAGAAAAGCCAGATATTCTAATATTATATAAACTGTACAAATAAAATAAAAGTAAGTGCTACGTTTCAACAGATTCTACTACTGGACAAAGTTCTGAGCCTAAGGCCTGCCTTCTGTGTTAGAAAGGAAACACTGGAAGTGTCAGACAGGAATGATAATGATCCTCCACATACAAAGGGTCTGAAGGACTTTCTATGGGATTAATGGTATTAAATGAAGACCATCTAAAATGGCCTCAAGAACATCCCCTGCTAGAAAGTCAGAGGAGAAATGTGGTGGGGAGGGTATCCGCAAAGGGCTGTGGGAGTCTGACTTAACATCATTTAGCTAGAGGCTGAGATTTCAAATCTTGGCATAATTGAGAAGACGCTCCCACTAGTCCTTCCTATGGTAAACTTAGCTTTAGTTGATGACATCATTTTGAGATTTTCTACTTATTATTCATCTCCATTTAGCACAGGGGGCCCAGATTCCATGAATACTTACCCTGGCACCAAGGCCCCTATTTGTTTTCAATGATCCAGCCCCATCTCTTCCAGATCATGAAGCTAATCTGTTTCGAGAGTTGTGTTTTGTTTGGTTTGGTCTTTTAAAAAATTGTTAAATGTATTATACACATAGAAGAGTACATAGAAATGTCTATATGATTTTAAAAATATATGAAGACCCTATCTAGTCCCTTTAGTAGCTCCATGTGTCCCTCCCCACCACACCCCTTCTCTCTCTCCTGAGGTCTCTCAGTATTAACTTTTTCCTTGGTGGGTGAGGGGTGCTAAGTATTGAATCTAACCTTGTGTGTGCTAAGCACACACTCTATCATGGAGCTGTACCCCCAGCTTCATTCATGACACTGACATCTGTGACTCATTCCTTTACTTCCCTATAATTTTGCTACCTATGTCTACACATCCTTAAATAAGATGTTTAGTTTTGAAAAAAGAGAGTGGCAAGCAAAAATGAAACTGTGCACTTTTTTCCTAGGGCTGCCATCACAAATTAGCATGAACAATGTGGCTTACAACAACAGAAATTTATTCTCTCATAGTTTAAAAAAAAAGACCAAAATTAAGGTATCAAGAGGGTCATGTGCCCCCAAAGGCTCTAGGGAAGAATCCTGTTTTGCCTCTGCGAGCTTCTAGCAGCTGCCAGTTCTTAGCAGTCCGTGGTTTGTGGCAGCATGACTAACCTCTGCCCCCATCCTCACATGGCCTTCTTCCTTCTGCGTGTCTGCCTCTGTGCCTTCACAGTGTTCTTCTCTTGGTTTGTCTGTATCTTGTAAGGATACCAGTCAATGGGTTAGGGTCTGTCTAACCCACTATTACCTCATCTTGGCTACATCTGCAAAGATCTTATTTCCAAAGTGTATAGGTTATGATATGGACATTTTTTTGCAGGGATGTGGGGTGGCACAATTCTATCACTTCTGCATAAGAGTTAAAAGACTGCCTTTACTAGATGAAGCCTCCATTCCCAGAAGTGAATAAGGAAGCTAAACAGAGTATCTGGTCATGGTTCCAGAGAATTTAGAAGAGCCATTTCTGGAAATTGAGTAGGAAAGATCATGAATGAGTCCTGGGAAAACAAGGCAGGGAACCACAGTTCCACAACTGGCTGTAAGGGGCAGAGGGCAGACACTGATGCAGGCACCTCCTCTGTATTTTCTGTCTCTAAATTTACTGTAGCCTACTTCTTGTTCTCAGGGTTGGGCAAAGAAAACACTTCCATGAAGGTTAAAGGAGAGCCTATCCAGTCAGTAGGGCAAGGAGGAGCTTCATTAGCACAGAGGCCAGACAGCCAAGTGCAATAGTAGTATAAAGATGATTGCGGATTTTCCTTCATCACTTTGAAGGCATCCATGCATTATGGATGCTCTAACACTGCTGTTAAGAAGCTCTGAGCCATTTTGCTTCCTGATCTTCTGTGTGTGACAAATGCCTTTTTCTCTGTGGAATTTTCTAGTTTCTTCTCTTGGTTCCCCATGTTCTAAAATCTCAGACGGATATGCCTTGAAAGTGCTTAGTGAGTACTTTGAAATCTGAATACTCATGAACTTCAGTTACAGGGAACTTTTAAAATTTCCTTCCCTGTATTTTTTCTGTTCTCTCTCGGACCCCTACTATTCAGAAAATGGGCTTTTTAAACCAGTTCTCCAATTTTCTCATCTTTTCTCACCTACTTTTTCTCTTTTTTTTTCCTTTTGCTCTTCTTTCTGAGATGTGTCACCATGTCTTCTAACCCCTCTATTGTATTTTTTTTTAAATTTTTGTATCATGGTTTTATATTTTCTAAGAGAGCTCTTACTCTCCAATTTTTGGTTTTTGGAGTAGGAAGTGCAAATGTAGCTGAGTAATAGGTGTTTTTGCAATATGGACATAAAGTCTTCTCCCTTGTCCAAGTGTATTACTGATAGCTCTTTTTATTTCATTGTTTGCTTTCCCCTGGTGTAGGTTGTTTGTGCTTTGGTCTTAAATGTACTTTTGCTCAGAGGTCTTTGGCTGTCTGTGATTAAGTATCATAATTGTTCTTGTGTTTAAAGGGGGAATCCTTAAGCTTTAAAGGTACATACTGAAATATTTACAAATGCAATGATAGGATGTTGGAGATTTCCTTCAAAATAATCAAGGGTGGGGGAGTAAGAGGAGTGACAGAAGAAAGAATATCCATGAGTTGGTAACTGTTGAAACAGGAGGATGAGTACGAGGGGATTCATCATGCTACTCTCCTTACATCTATGCATGTTTTCCATAGTAAGTAGTAAGAAAAGGAGGGAAGGAGGGAAGGAGGAAGGATGGAAGGATGAAAGGAAGGAAAGCTACCTAAAACCTTTGGGCACATACAAGGAGTTGATCAACTTTGAGCTTGGCTGTAGGAAGACCAGTCAGAGGGATGTTTGTCTAAGGTCACTGGGCTCCCAGACCACTCTTCTAAACTTCTACTAGGAAAATAAAGATCTGGCTGCCACTGTGCTGGGAATCAAGCTGTCAGGAGAGAGGGGTGGTATTAGCATGCAGTATTTAGTACATAAACAGTTACTTAATCTCTACTTTTTAAAATAAAGTACCTCCGTCCTTCACTGAGCTTGTGTGTCCAGTACAGAAATCCAGTTTTACCCCTTCCAGAAGGAAAAGCAGTCAGGCAACAGCATGGAGTAGAAGAAGAGATCCATGGGCTGGACTATATTTCATTCAATCACTAACAATCTTTTTATTTTAGCATCCTCTTTACCCCAATTCCAACTAGTGCCCAGAGCTGCCAGGTTCTATACTTCTTATGCTTTTGTGATATAAACTGATTGTTTTTTACTTTCCCTTCTGTCAGTGTGGAATTACCTTTTTCAAAGGACCTACATCAGTTACCCTCCTCTACCTGTTTTCCGTCTTCCAAAACTTAGCTGCTGTTGCCCCTTCTTCAGTGCATCTATGGGTCGGCCATCATTTTAGTTATTCCAGGAGGGAGTAAAGACAGATAAACCATTTGTGTATGTACAGTCTGTCTCCCAGTGTGGTACCCTGCCTTAGTTTTATTTTCTTTGGGATAGGGAGAAGGAAACTGGTATATCCAGTCTGTGTCCAAAGGCACCTTCCTTCATGCTTCTTCCATCCCTTCCAATATGCAAAACCCATTCTGAGAGCGTGCAATCGAGGAAGACTTCAAACACCAGAGCTCAAACACCAGATCACAGCATCTCTCCTCCTTAATGAGAGCAACCTCTGAGCTACAGCAAGGCAGAAAGACAACAGCAACAGATATGGACCCTGGATGGCTGGGTCCTGGATTGTACCTCTGTGCAATCTTTGCCAGGCCCACATTTCTCTACCTCTGACATTCTCAAAGTCTGGAATTCCCTGAAAGCAGTGTCAGTTCTCCCCTGGGGCTATTCCTACAACACTGCAGCACTTAGGACACCAGAGTTAGCACTTGAGACATTTGCTTCTTGCAGTGTGATATCTCTAGTGAAAGAAGGAAAATGACCTCAAACTGCATCCCCAGCCAGTAGCCCAAGTGCCAATGGAGCAGCTACTAACACAGAGCAGGCCCCTGCTGAGCTGACCTGGCAAGAACTACATGGGAAAGCCTGACTAGTGACCACTACCAGGCAGGAGAGCAAGGCCACTGTGCAACCCCCAGCCTCTCTGACCTGGCTTTCTGCCCAATCTGTCCCTCCAGGCAAGGCCAAGAGAAGTCAGACTTGCTTACTGAGGCGAATGATTCACTGCCTAGACTCCTCGACTCTAGGCCTCACAGAGGTGTGGTGCTGCCTGGAGACAGCAGGAGTGCCAGCCCCAGCTGAGACCCTGGCTGGGTCCTGCATTGTCAGCAGAGCCACACCAAGTTTCACTGGCATAACCAGCAAAGCTGTGTTTTCCCACAAGCATCCAGGCAAAGGCAGCCAGAAGCCTCATCAGAAGGAACTAAATAGAGGTGGAGGAAACCAGGCCCCTGGGGATTCAGGATCCACCCCCTCTTGATATAGAAGAGGAAACCAAAGCTAATGGATTTGTGCAAAGCCAGAAACATTCAATCCAATGACCTTTCCTATGTCCCAGAGCTACTGAACCATAATGACCTTAATAGGTACTCAGTAAACACATCTTAAATGAATAAATGCAAATCATCACAAAATGCTACTGACCAAATCAGTTCAGGTACTGGTCCCAAATATCTGTTCAAGTGCTCTGTATCAGAGTCACTTAAGAAGTAACACAGATGATCTTCAACCTTTAAAAATAGGTCCTTTCAGCTGAAAAAAAAAAAGTCACTTTGATACTAGTTGTAACTGTCATATATATTGACTAAAATGAAAACTAACTGCAGTTCATGCTTATGAGGGCTTTAGTGTTAGGGTCCTGGGTTAAGTGATTACATCCATAATCTTATTTAATCCTTTTAACAACTGAGGAAGGTAGGTGCTATTACTATGCTCACCATCCAGTGTAGATGCTGAAATTCAGACAGGGTGGTCCACAGGAGATTAAGAAGCAGAGGCTAGACATAACCTAGGTTATGAATAAAATCAGCCAGAGCCTCAGATCACATACATACCCCTAAGAGAATAACTGTAAATAAATTTGCATTTTACCAACACAGCACCAGCTATATGCACATTTGGAAAAAAAGAAGTATAAATATTCACACTTTCTATAGACACTGTACAGCAGCTCCCCCTGAGGGAGACCACTGATCTCAATGATGCAACTAGAAGCACAGTATTCAGAAGGTGGCAGAT
This sequence comes from Castor canadensis, assembly GCF_047511655.1. Taxonomy (NCBI): domain Eukaryota; kingdom Metazoa; phylum Chordata; class Mammalia; order Rodentia; family Castoridae; genus Castor; species Castor canadensis. Next base: position 35,668,753 of record NC_133388.1, on the reverse strand, counting down.
TATTGCCCCTGAGGAAGGGATCTACCTGCCTATTGCCTTCTCACAAAAACACATGTGTCTCAAGACTTCCAACTCAGGAGATGCAAATGGGAGAGAAATCTCCAGGTAAGGGTTAAAGCAGAAGATCAGAGTCAGCAGGTTTTGGAAGAAAGAGAAAACAAATTGAAAACACAGCAGAAATGGACTGCTACATTAGCAACCTGGCAGCACTTCATGAAGGACTAACGGGATTAATGGCAGGAAAAGAGCCAGTCGCAATGGCTATTCTCCCCTCCTCCCACAGAAAAAGCATCCACAATTTTCAAGATTGGCCCTTGGCCACTCATAATATAAATGACATTTCCCAGGCTCCTTGTTCCAAGGTAACCAAGTAACTAACGGGTAACCTATTTGAAAAGGTACATGGGGCTATTTGGTCCTTGATCTTCTGCATCCCTTCCTACACTGTGCTACCAGGAAAATGAATGTGATAGCTAAAGGTCTAGTTATTATCTTGGACCATGAGGCCAGGACCAGACCTAAGAATTGGCAGAGATGTGAACAGGAAGGAATGTAACAGAGTTATCACACCAGCCACAAGCTATCTCCCAGCAGACATTCACACACAAGAGAAACAGACTTCTTTCTTATTTCAGCAACTGCTATTTTAGGAATCTGCTTCTGAAAGTTAGCCTAACCTTGTTAATACAAAACCTGTTTAAGGTAAAGGAGAAAGACAGCTGGGCATGGCAGTGCATGCCTTGTAACCCCAGAACTCAGGAGGCTGAGGATAGAGAATCTGAGGCCAGTTTGGCTACATCGCAAAACGATACCTCAAAAAAAAAAAAAAACCCCAAGCAACAGCAAAAGAAAAAACAACCAGAAGTGCATGTATTACAATATTACAATTGCAAATCTAAACCAAAAGCAATATTCCAGTCAATTAGATTTCAGTATAATATAGCCAAAGACTTGAACAGCCTCTCTGCACTTCTATAAAATGAACCAACCTGAAACATGTTTCAGCTGCATATTTTTAAAGAGTTATGTAACATTCTATAAGTGTTGAATTAAACCTTAAAAAACAAAAAAGCTCATGTGTATGGAAAGTCCATATGAATAAGGAATTGTGTGCTAAGCACTGGGTGTTCAAACAGAAATTAAACCAGTACCTATTCCCCTCAAGAAGATGATGCTGGTGGAGTGGCTCAAGTGGTAGAATGCCTGCCTAGCAAGCATGAGGCCCTGAGTTCAAACACCAATTCCGCCAAAACAAACGAACAAACAAACAAACAAAGAAGGCCAGGAAGAATTTAGAGAGTGAGGAAAGCGAGAAGGGGCAGAGCAGGGCCCTCTGCTATATATTATAAGCCTTTTAACATGCTTTGGGGGTTTTTTGTTTCTTTCTTTGATACAAGGAGGTCTCATTGTGTTGCCCCCTAGACTCAGGTGATCCTCCTCCCACATATCTGAGATTGTAGGTGTGTGCTACCATGTCCAGCTAGGTTTCTGTTTTGCCTTAAAGAAGTTTTGTAGTGCTAGAATTGAAGTTGTATTAATTGGACTAGGTTAGCTATGAGAAATGGACACTTAAAGTAACAGTGGCTCACCTTGGCTTTTAAAACTAGATTATGTACATGTTACTTTAAAAAAAATTATGCTACAGCTGAGGGTGTAGACTAGCACTAGAGCACTTGCCTAGCATGTACAAAGCCCTGGGTTCCACCCCAGCACTGAAAAAAAAAAAAAAAAAAGACACAGTAAAAAGTTCAATAATTTATGTAAAACAGTAATATACAAAAATTCATAGTTTGACTGCATCTTTAAAGAACATTCTGTCTGTGAGATGGAAAAACACCTGAAGGATATATACCAAAATGCTAAGAGTGGTGATTTCTGGGTCATGGGATTATAGGTAATAAGCTTTTCTTTACATTCATCCATGTTGTCAAAATCATCTATATTTTAAGCATGTATTTTTGTTAATATCAAAAAAATAAGTCATTTACTATAATAATAGTGGCAGTGGCTGCTATTTCATGCATGCCTTCTGCCTCCCATGTGCTGTATGTAATGCTACCTCATTCACTTCGCAGGCATCTAGGGGCCAGATCACTACCATATCCTCTGCCTCTCCACAATACTGCTCTCTCACATGCCATGGCATGGGCACCATGTCTTCCTTTTATTTGTCTTGGACAGTCTCAGATTGTAAATTAATTGTCCAGGAACCTCCCCTAATCCTAATATCCTGACTGGACACAAAGCTAACACTATGAGTGGTTTTTGACAGAGCACTGTCCAGTTGATAGACACTTCTCATTGTCAGTGCCAAGGAAAGCTGTGCTTACAATGCAGGAGAACTAGCAAAGAAGCCACTAAGGCTAGCTGTCATACCTAATTCTACCTCCAAGTGTACAGTCCTTCCCACTGGAACCCAGGAAGTCTTAGGCTAAAACCGAACTACTGGAGTGTTGTTCTGTATCCCAGGGAAGTTCCCAGGGAAATAACCCTTTTCCTCTGTATCTCAGGGAAACCACCCTTTATATTTAAAAGAAATGCTTTAGAAGTTAAGACTAAACATTTGGGAAGTTCACATACATTCAGGATTGCACAAGGACAACTCTGGCAAGGCATGGTGATAAAAGCTGGTTGGCAGGCAGCATCTCCCAGGCATAAATCAGGGTAAATGTGTGGTAAAAGCACCGTGGCTGAGATAGTACATTAGCTTGAGGGTTGGGGTGATGGTGCAGATGGGCAGGACAAATAACTCTCCTACACTAGATCTGAAACCACTGTACAAGTTTTGAGTTTTGCTTTGAGTCATACAGGCTGGACCTGCCAACTTAATACCACCCATCATCCTCAACTGACATGCTTTACATGGTACATCCAGACAAATCCTCAGTCAGGTCAGTGGGAGGGCTGGGACACTCAAACGTATGAGGATAAAAACAAATACAGCAGAGGAATCCCTAGAATCCCAAAGCTCTGCTCTCTCCCTTAGAGCCTCATTCTCAAGATAGGGAGGGGGTAAAGGTATCTGGTGCTGGCAGCAGCAGGTTAAGCCCAAAAAAGCTGACAGGTAGAAGTATAAGAAGACAAAATGTTCTCAATCCAGGATGTCCACTTCCAGTTCCAGAATCCTTTCCCTCAGCCCTTCAGACACTAAGTTGTAAGAACTATAAAACACCTGGACTGACCCATCTCATTTCCTAGCCACCTCCAGGGCCCTGTGGATTAGCTCAGTGCCCATCTCACAACTCCTTCCCATAGGGATTCCCACCCATACCAAATCATTATCACTCACCTTTTTCTTTTCTAAAATGTGGGCCCTACCCAAGGATCCATCCCCAGACCAGCAGAAAGGGCCTCTAGAGAGTAGAGAGAAAGGTTCATACATCAGAAAAGCAGAGTCAGTGTCAACTCCCAAACTTCTAGACCTCAACTCCACTGTGTACCAACAGCCTCAGCCAACCCTGGGTGAAACATTATTCACTGCTCATTAATCTCAGGACAGACCCTTCTTTACACCCCCAAACAAGGGAAAGGTTCCTTTACAAAGGCACATTCTCCTTGCTCCCTGGGAGCCCCAAGTTCCCACCTTCAGCCAGTCTGATGCCATGGAAGGCCAGAGTATGCCGCATAGAGGCCAGAAGCACAGGCTTGATTCTGACCAGGGAGTCACATGCCCTCCGAGATCACCCTTGATACGCTGGACTCTGCTCTCAGACAGATATGATCAGGACAGTGAGGCCCATGCTGAGTAAGTGCAGTGTCCACCCAATTTCCTGGGAAAGAGGTATCACCACCATAAGTAGAAAGAGATCTGGGGTTAGCTAAAGTCTCTAAAACAGAAACTACAAGATCAAAATTAAAACCAAGAGAGAATTCAGGTTGCTATTCCAAGAAATCAAGACTTCTCCTAAACAATATTCATGCCTGAGAATCTACTGACTTTGGTCAAATACCAATTGCTTTGGCTATTGGAAAAGATCAGCAGTCACCAACATAAGCAAAAGGGAGATGGACTTCTAGATGATCCTAAAAAGGAAAATAGGTTAGAATGTCTTTCATTTTTACATCTCTATCCCCATTCATACTGCCCATAAATCGACAACTACAAACATCATCGCCATCATTGCTAGTATTTACTGAGCCCCTTCTACATAACAAGCACTGTGCTAAGTATTTTTACAGGTATTACCTTGTGTGAAAACCTCATGAGATAGGCACCATTTTAATTTGTAGCATACAGATGAAAAAGCTGTGCTGAGCTAGACCCCTAATTTCATAGCCTGGAAGTAGTAGAGCAGGGACCACTGGCTTCACTTATTATGTTTCTCACAATGACTTTATTCTATGCCATCTGCCCATCTTGTTTGACTACCTACTGTGAAAGAAAAATAGTGGAGCCAACAAATATGCAGAAGAAGGAGTTACTTGGAAGGAAATCAGACTATCCAGCCACTCTCTAAGCTGTAAAGAAAGGGTTTGGTCCAGGGAAAAACAGGAGAAGGCTACTCTCAGCTTTTGGAAGTAATAATGTGAGTCTAGTTCAAAGGGTGTGTGTGGTTGAGCCATCTATGAAATAAACCTTTGAAGCTGGAGTAGAACCTTCATGAAGAGGAAAGAGAGATGGAGCTGGAATAAAGAGCTGGAGCAGGATTAGAAGACACAGGCCATGCAAAGAGGCTTGGAACCTACCCTAGAGTCACAGGCAGTTTTTAAGCAGGGAAACAGTGTTTCCCTGTTTCCACAAAACAACCATTATTGCAACAAGACACATTCAAATGAAAAAGCAGACCAGTAGAAAAGACACAGTAAATAACCTAGCACAATTGTCTAGAATTTGTAAAGGATGGCAGATGGTAAGGGATAGGAATATGATGGGAGAAACAGACAGTAATTAATTACACCACGGGGAGAGAGTGACCAGTAAGTCCTAGGAAATTGCTATATCATTATATCATCTATTTGCTCTGGCTGGGTACCTGTATGTCATCAATCTTACAGGACCATACTAGCATTTAGTAAGCAGAAGGACATTTCATAGTTCCACTACCTTACCTCTGGTAGATGGTTCCCTTACTTTCTGTCTCAGTCATCAACTCATACATTGCTGACTGCCATTGTCTGGATCAGATACAGTTTCATAGTTCTGGCATACTAAGACTAGACACTGTTTTTGAAACTGGCTCAGTCTGCATTCATCAGAGACAACTGCCAAGCCCTGAGATTATCAGTGGCCTGTACTTCACAATGTTAGTCATCCAGCAAGGAGCTCAGGGAATGACATGAGCTAAGAATGACACAAGAGAGGACAAACTGACAGAAGAGTTTTCGGGGCTGGCTCATGTCCTCCTTCTTTAGATCTGCCTTCCGTCAGGCACCTGGACCGTAAGCACAGTGCAGACAGGCAGGTACTTCACAAGACTGGGATATTGGAATCTTAGTTCAAACCCAAGGCTTTCAGGGTTCCAGGCTACTCCCAACTCTGGCTTGGCTTAGCCAGGCCATGAATTTGTGCCTTGGAGAGCAAGGGGAGAAAACCAGATATATGTGTGTGAACCCAAATATGTGAAATAAATCAAAGCACCAGCCTTCTTCATAATGTGCCCACGCCTGTTCCTGCCACATGATTCTATAGCACGATGTGTGGATTTCTGCTGCCTTACTGGGCTGGAAGACAGGAAACATGACAGGGAACTAACATATTTATAGGCTTCAATTCATCAACCTTGAAAAACTGACTCCTTTAGCCTGCTACAGCTTCCCATTGGAACTTCACTTTCATCTTTTCCTTGGAGTTGTACTCCCTTTCCCACAGCTCCCATGCTGCTAGGTAAAAGCTTTATGTGATTAAAACAGAAAAATAGGTAACATTTCCCCAACCAAATCTCCCAGCATGTGTTTGCAAGATACTTTATTCTTACTAATATCTTAAAATATGATTAGTTCAAAAGACACCAACTCAGGTACCTACAGTCATGGAAAACAGAAGCTGTATCAGAAAAAGATGGTCAACTTCTATCTTGTGCAAATTAAGCCTAGATAACATAGCTAGGACTCAAGCCTGAGCCCAGCCAGACACAGATATCACGAGCAGCAAACCAAAGGCCAGAAGCAAGGCTTTTGTGCAGCTACTGTATTAAACACCTGCCACCCCTGTGTTCTCCCACTTTACTAGCTCAAATCAACTGAGATGAGCTGCCAGATCTCTGCCAGCCCTTTGACACACCCAGCTAAATACTTGGTAAAAATAATCAAGAAAGAGGAAGCACATCAAACCCTGACGGTTTTGTCAACAGAAACCAGTTCTTCTTTCCTGGCATGTGGACATGGAGTGTGGCTGCTACACTGGCTTCCCAGGCTCTTGTATCCCCAAGCTCTGCCCTGACAGTTCCCTCAGTGGGCATGGAAAAATGCATTCTCAGAATCACATGCAATATCTCCCACCATATGCGCTTTTCTCCAATGTGACCTTGGCACTTCTACTGATAGATGGGTCTATATCCCCCACCCCCAACTTGAATGTGGTTGGGCCTGAGATTCCCTATAACTAACAGAATGCAATGGAAGTGACACTGCATGACTTTAAGAAAAGGTGGTACACACAGCTTCTACTTTTCTCACTGGAACACTTGTGCTTGAAGCACTGAGCTATCACAGAAAGCTAGGAGCCCTGAGGCAGCCATGCCCAAGGGGAGTTGCATGTAGACACCCATTGTCCTAGCCGTCAGGGTCTCCCAGCTCGGGCATTGGACATGTGGGCAAACAACCTTCAGATGATTACTATCTCCATCCACAGCCGTCCCTGAGCCTTTGCATCTTCCCAGATGAGGCCCCAAATACTGACGCTATACTCTTCCCAAATTCCTGACCCATAGTCTCCATGAGATTATAAGAAGGTTTTTGTTTAGGGTGGCTTATTCCAAAGCAACAGTAATGAAAGCAATAAGTAACAAATTTGTAAGTCAAGTCATATCTGTTGCTTGCAGAGAAGCAGTTGCTCTTGGAAACAGAATTTTTAATAAAGGCAAAGTTGTCTTTTACTGAGCATCTACTCTGCACAAAGCATTATGATATGGGCTTCATGTATGACTTCATTTCATCCTCATTACAATGTTCTAATAGTAGGATTGTCCTTGTCTTATAGAAGAGGAAATGGGCTCAGAGGTTGAGAACTGTGCCCAAAGCCAGATCTGCCTAATTCAAAGCTCAGAGCACTGTAGAAATTTTCTGGTATTATTTCAGTTAATAGATTTTCTGTGCATTTAGTCTGCATCTCAGATCCCTCCTCAAAGCTAAATTAGAGCTATAGGTTTGGTCTCTTGTGTCCCAGAGATCTTAAAAGATGTGGTTGTGATTGACCCCCACCCCCTTAAGTGTCATCTAACTAAGCTATATTCTCTGGCCACGCGGAGGGAGGAACTGCTCTTACATGGAAGACTTACCTACACGGGAACATGGCATTCACGTTCAATGTTCCGTGTCCAGGAACTTCCTAAAGAACCCAGATGAAAGGGCAAACATCAAGGAACACTGAGCCCTATCTAAGCTGGGATCGGCCCCCTTCCTTGGAAGGTCATATAGCTGTCGCCTATCTACCCTATTACTGACTACTCCTGAATCCCACTCATTTTTTAAGTCCTAACTCCTCCATCCAGGCCTTTCAGTGAATTCTGCCTTCTTCAGATTCCCTACTCATGTATCCTTGGCATGCTGTTCTCTACGATGTCATACTTTTCTGTTTGTCTAGGGTATGTTTACACAATGTGCATGGCTCCTGTGGATAGAAAGAATGCAGTGGATTCACAGAATCAACCAAAGAGGATCAAAACTACTCAGGGGTCAAAGTTACATTGTCATGTTCTCTATAGTTGACTTACTATGGTCCTTGGATCTGGTTCCAGTGTGTTATGCCAGTGGGTGTCAACACTGAGCACTGGCAGTGGAGTCATACCTGTGACAGACATGTTCAGCCATATCAACAACCAAAGGAAGGTAACTTGAAAAGGTGATATTGTCATTGTTTGCCTTGACATTATGCAGTGTTAGGTAATGGATTCTAGAAAGATGGGCAATACTATGGTTTTTAGGGGAGTGGAATATAAAGTGTTAGCACCTTCTGGGAAAAATTCCTGTTCCATTGATTTAAATTTAAATAGTTTTGATTTTAATTCGGTAGTGTCTTCCTTGAAGAAGTTGCAAGGAATTTTCCTACAGCCTTTGATTTCACATCAAAATTAAAAATAGAAAAGGTTGAGAGTGGTTTAATAAGTTATACTCAACTTACATGATACACTGTAATGCTGAAAGACAGAATACTGAATGTGTATTCGGTACTATGCAAATGTTAATTGCTTCATGTTGATGAACTTAGGGTTCTGTAATGCTAAATGTGTTGAAGAACACATTAACTCTATATCTTGTAACTTTCTATGAATTTAAGAATATTATATGATTACTTAAATAAAAAGTTTTACAGAAAGAAAAAGAAAGAATGCAATGGAAATGCCGTCTGCATTACATATGTGATAAATGGATCATATTTCCTACAGCAGCTACTCAATAGCAGGCACATCTGATTCTCATGGAATCTGTTGAGTAATTAAATTAGTTGAGAATCATAACCCACTAGAATGTCAACAATCCAGGCTCTGTAACCTGCACTTCACTCAGAGCATCAGAGAGGTAAAAGCATGCAAAGAAGGAAGAAGCACAACCCACTGCAGATACCACCTTCCTCTTGTCACACAGGTAAAGAAGCCCAGAATACATAGGCTCAAAACACTGAGAGTTACCATTGTGAAACACAAATCCTTAATGGCCCTGGAAAGGTATGAAAAACAGATTGAAGTTTCCTATGAATCACCCTCAACCTTTCCATCTAAGAGCAGGGAGAGACCAACCTCAAGTGCCTCCTCAGGCTAAGACTAGCTTTGTTCTGACTCACTGTCTTTCAGATTATGCTATGGATGCATTTTTGGTTTCTTCCTCCCACCTCCACGCCCACTAGAGAGGAAGATGGAGTTTGTGCCTATATCTTGCCAACCTATTTCCAAAGATTACTCTACAAACCTTCTTTCCCTTGAGGCACAAATGGGAATCTCATTATGGTCAAAAGAACTCAAAACTACACAGATTTTTTTTTTTTTTGCGAGCTATATACTTGAACCATGCCCCCAGCCCAAAACCATACAGATTCTTAAGATTATATACCTCAGTTTCCAAGGGGGAGCCAGTCTATTCCTTCCTTTTCTGCTATTTGGGAAGGTGGATATAGGCATACCCAAAAACTGCTGGGAAAATGCTCAAATACCTTATTCTCTACCCCTGGTGAATCCCCAGGTGAGGAAAGGTCTTAGAATACCTCCTTTTTCCTTAACAAGGACACTTTTACTCTTCTTTCAGTGTCCTTCCCATCCCCAGTCTCTCTTCCAATATGCTATATAGCAAACAAAACACCAAAAAGTTCAAGAACCTAAAAGTGGCCAGATCTCTGGCTCATGAAGCCTAGAGTCATGCACATAAAACCAAAGACTTATATGCTAGAATCCCAGAAAGTCAAACTTGTCTTTCATGGTATTAATCCAAACAAGTGGGTACCACAAAGTATGACCAGCTCTTCTCCATGGGCATACTGTCATACCAGTCAGACATGTTCCTTCTGGCAACACAGTCAGCTGCACAGGCACTGCCCCAGGAGGACCTGCTCCCTCCCCTCCAAGGTGAGTTGATAGTTGTGGCATGTCAATAACCACACAGGACTCTGCCGTTAGTAAAATCAAAACACTCAGATTCTCATGAGGATCTGCTGGGTCCCTTTTTCAATGTTTACATTACTTTTATGGTTAATTTTTTTAATTCTATAAATAATCATCTATGAATTAATCTGAAATCTATATACTTACTTCCTTTGTTAAACAAAAATAAAATCTCCACATAGACACAGGTAAAAACAAAGCCCAAAGAAGTGGAAGCTTCTATTACAGCCCAACTTTTGGTTCAGAACAAACATGAATAAGAAGCAAAGATGAGGTTCAAATTCGGCTTTCAGAGGGGAGCTAGGAAAGGAGAAATGAGAAACTAGTTCTTTAATCTGATGCCCTTTAGAACCATCAGGGCTAGAAGTCCCACAAGTGCCTGGGTAAAATAATAAAGGATCTTCCACCTGCAATTCCAGCTGTAGGAATGATGTACCCTCAAAGAACCTAAGACCAAGCTTAAAGTTCAGATCTAGCCCTGTCACACTCAGATCTGTCCTGCAGAACGAAGCACCAGATGAAGGTCTCCTACTGCAGTCTGCTCCCAAACAGCAGAGTAGAAGGAACTTCATACAAGCACTCAAGGGTTGAGTATTAAAGTTCAGGCTGCACTGTTCCCAGCTATGTGTTCCTGGGCAAAGCATTAAACCTCCTGAGCCACAATCTTCCGGACTGTAAAATGGGGATAACACCACCTTTTCCTGGATACAAAATATGATTACTCTTCATCCCAGTCTACAGGAATATGGGTGAGAAGTGAGGCCCACTTATTACTATCCCCATGCATGATAAGCTAAAGTCAAAATGTCACATTACACTAATATGGGGAGAACTTATGTCCTTACTTAGTTTTCCATTGCCAACCATTGAGTTTGATGGGGCATCTTTCCTTGTTATCAGTTGCTGAGCATTTGAGAAAGGCAAACTTAATCTTATTAACTTAATCCCGATGATTAGGCAGGGTTGGTCTCCTATGGCAGTGGAAAGGAGAAAACAACTCTGTCACACAATCATGCCAAGAATAGAGAGATTATTACTGTTTCACCCTGATATTCCTATCTATCACTAAGCACAGGTAGCCAGGAGTCTACTGCTTGAGAAATTAAAAAAAAAGTCTTTACTGTTCTTTTTCTTACTGAAAATTGTATCACCTAGAGGAGTGATGAACAAGTTATCCTTCAGCATGGAACAATAAAGAACATAATGAAGTTTATGTCAGCAATCAAGAAAGATACACAGATATCACTACCAAATTTTGACGTTGGGGCCTTATGAGCAAGTGATCCCAATTCTTTGGATGAGTAAAGATCGTTATTCCACTACCCATTTGCAATACTTTGGAGCTAGTTGAAGCGCCAGGCAGTGTAACCAGGTGTGGGTACTGAGAGAAAAAACATCGTCATGAGACTAGGAATCCCATCAGTGTGACCGCGGGCAAGTCACTCTCAACTTGTGCTCAGAGTTGCAGTTCTATAAGCTCTTATCTTATCAATAAGCATAAAAGAAACTTCAACTGAAAATGGAAAACTTTCATTATGTTCTCTAACCATTGGTCTTTTCTCCTTCATTTTAAACTCTTGAAGGTTAGCAGGATGCAAAAACTGAAAAAACTCTTAAGTATCCAAACAGCATGTATACCATGACTTAAACAGTAGAAGGAAATGGGATATTTACACAAGAAGAGAACCAAACATAAAGATGAAAACAGTTGTGCCTGCACACTGGAATGTCAGATAATTTTTTTTTTCTTTTTTCAATGATACTTTTTCCTGTTGCCTTACTTTACAGGCATATCTACCTGCAAAAAGTCCCAAAAAGATTGCAGAGAAAGCTCTTAATTATAAAACTATCTCTGCCAGGGCTCTGCTATCCCAATGACTCCCAGGATGAGTGGACAGTAAAGAGATGCCATGGCTGGGCAATTCAAGTGACAAACAGTAGGCTACTATTTCAAGGAACACCTTCCTCTAGGGTCCTAGGTTCCTGAAAAGTTTGTAAAATGCATATTTTATATAAGCAAGGGTTTAAAGAGAACAAATCCAATTTTTTTGATACAAAGAATTTGAGTCCATCCAGAAAGGAATTAGGGAACAAAAAAAAGGGGGGCAAGATTTCTTAGCAACATTGGAATTGCTGCCAAATACCAGCACTGATGAAAACAAAGTTTTACATTATACATGATATATAAGGGTAGAGGGGCAGGTAGGGAACAGAGGAAGAGGAAGAGAAGAGAAACAGTAAAACCTCCATTGTCAATAATGGTACAGATAAAAAAAATTTAAAGGAAAAACCAAAACAACAAAAAAAGAATCCTACTGAGAATTTTATATTTTTATACAGAAAGATTATCAAAAGAGATTTAAAAAGACTTAATTGCATTTGCTTCTAAGAGGTAAACTTGGGGTTTAGGATAGGAAGGAAAATGACTTTTATTTTAATCTTGTACTACTTTTACCCATGCATATGTATTATACTTTTGAATTTTTAAAATCTATAGTGCAACTGGAGAGAATATGACTAAAACACTCAATATGTAAGTACAAGACAAGGTGTACCTTAAGTATGGCACAAATTGTAATGTAATTACTGAGGGCGCAAATGTGGCAGCCAGAATTACAATCGTGATGGTCAATACATCGAGCCATCAGCACTTACCAAATGTCAGACACTGTGAAGAGCTTCACCCAAATTATCCTACTTAATCCCTATGTCTATCCTATAAAATGGGATAGATAGGAATTATTCCCATTTCACATTTGCAAAAACCAAGGAGCACAGAATATGCCATTTGCTCAAAGTCCCCAGCTAGTTAGTAACAGAGCCAGGCAGGATGCAAACCCTGGCTCACCCAGAGCTTATGTGTGTCATCGCCAATGGCAAAGGGGTTCAGAGTCTACATGTGGGCTCTATGGAGAAGTCTGGCAATGTTTGGAGAATGTCCATGATGGGGAAGGAACTATGCATGAGAAAAGACACGGTGCTGGGATCTGCAGTGATCAAAACCACTTCCTGAGGACCTAGTAAGAGCTGGGCACAACAGACTTGGGGAGTCACTGTATGAAATACAGCTGGTACACAAAGGTGGAAACAAGGCAAACGCACTCTTCTCACCTTCTAAAATAAGACCACAAAGCTTAAAATAGGAGCACTTCAGCCTACCCTGAATTTTCAGAGTCTTAAGAGACTTGGCTACAAGAATGCTAAAGTGACTTAACGAACACAAAAGGGGATGTGAAACAGGCATTCCCTTTGACTTCAGTGGTAGACTGCAGCAGCAAAGAAGGGAAGTTGGGAAATGTCCTGTCTTCCTCCTAGGGCAAAAGTATTATAATTATCAACTTAAAAGAATAGCAGAGCCATAAACTGGCCAGATGTCCCATTCAATCAGGCCAAAGGCCCTAACAGATAGGATGAGACAGCATTTTCCAGGGGACTGAGCACTTCACATTGTCTGGGTCCCCAGGGAGTGAGAGGCACAGTCCTCTTCCACAAGAGGCCCTTGTTGCACCATTAGAAGGAGCTGATGGGGCAAGGTACAGTAGTACATACCTGTAATCCCAGCTACATGGGAAGCAGAGGTAGGAGGATCACAGCATAAGGCCAGCCCTGGGCAAAAAACAAGACCTTATCTGAAAAATAGCTAAAGCAAAAAAGTGCTGCAGGCATGGCACAAGTGGTAGAGTGCCTGCCTAGCAAGTGTGAGGCCCTGATTTCAAATCCAAGTACACACACACAAAGAAGCAGCTGGTAGGGATGGTTTCTTCAATGGCTTCAGCTGAAAGAGATCTGCTTGCTCTAATAGGAGGGATAAAACTATGCCTGGTTGGCTTTGAAGAGACAAAGCTCCCTGAAATTCTGAAAGCACTTCAAAAAGTGAAATCAACCATATCCTATCTACCTAAAATAACAAGAATGGGAAGAAGTTTCTCCTACTTCTTGGAAAGAAGAAAAAAGCACAGTGCTGTGTACTGAACATGGTGCCTGACCAATACTTGGCCCATCTTATCTCAAACCATCTTAACACGGCCCACATTTTAGATAAGACTTCTGGAGCTCCAAGAGGCTAACCACATGTTTAGCCTCAGGTGCTCAAGAAGCTAGCACTTCAGTCCAAATCTGACTCCCAACCAGTGTTCCTTCCATAAGAACACAATGGTTCCCAAAACCAAGCCTCCAGGAAAATTGCTTTCTTCTCAGATCAAAACCTCTATGTTTTCCTACAGAGAGCATAAACCCTGGGGAAGTTAGAAGGGAAAGGAACATGCAATCCAGGTCTTTTAACATGTCTGATTTCTATGTCACACTCTTGCTGCTCCCTGCACGGGACACCAGGTCTTCCTGCGATTCTGTTAAGTGAGTGGAGATATATGGAAACATAATTAAAACCATCTAACAGGGTCATGAGCCCCATCTGCAAAATCCCTATGTTGACTTAGAAGAGTGTGCAAGAGGAAACTGTAAGCCATCAAAGCAGCAGTAATGCCCTGAGATACCCAGGTGCCCTTTTTCAGCTCCAAGGACAGAAGTAACATCCTGCTTCCAGGATGAAGAGTGTCCTTGATCTACTGTAAATCCCTGTCATGATTCATGTGACTGGAGCATCTTCTCTCAGCAAGGCCATCTGTCACAGCCTGGGTAGCAACGGGGAAGGGGAGCACCTGCAGGCTCCTGTCAACCGTTTCTCCACACAACCACTCAGCAAAGAGTCTCTTTCAGGACATTTAGCCCCTGCAAGAAGCCGGGAAGTGGGAAACTTGGGCACACTGCAGCCTTGCACACAGATGCAGACAAACCATATAGTCATTTCCTGCTCCCAAACTTCAAAACTCATGCTTTAAGTCCAGGGAGGGGCGGGAGGAGGAGGAGGGAGGAGGAAGAGGAGGAAAGCAAGCCATCTTTGTGCAAAAGAGGGCAAGAAAGGCCCAGAAGAGGGGGAAATCAAGGTTCCCAGACCACATCAAAGAGCTGAGAGATGTAACAGGACTTCCAAGTTAGACTTCTGGCCTCACTGGTTTCCTCTGCAGTCAAGTTCTACTGGCTGGTTGTTTGCTCCATTCTGGCTTTGAATAAAGCCATTCATTTATGTATCTATTTCGACTTTCAGAATATGTTTCTGCACTCACAGAAAATCCTTCCCATTAACCGAACACTTACCTTTGTCTTGCTGAATTTTTTAGTTTCTTCTGTTTTCCCCCAGTGTTCTAAAATCTCAGAGGAATGTGCCTTGAAAGTGCTTAGTGAGTATTTGCAAATCTGAACACTCATGTCCTTCAATTATAGGGAACTTCCTTATAGTATTTTGTTGTCAACTTCCTTCCCTGGTATATGCCTGGTGAGTACTAGCAAACCTTAGGTATAGCCTCCTGAACCAAAAGCTTCTTTGGGTACTTGTACACATTTGCCCAGAAAAGTCCTAAAAACATATCCATTATACCGATTCTTTATAAGAGCAACTTGTAGCAAAGAACTCCAGTGAGGAGAATAATGGGGAGAGAGATTCAGAAGTACTGAGTCAGGTTATCACTGGAAGCGTCTGTTCAGAGACACATTCATGAGGCATACAAAGAAGTCATTATCTACCTCTCGAAAAAGATGATTTGGTTTCTCCAGCTAATTCTTCACTGCCTCCCAGATCCACTCTGGAAATGTTTTATGGTTTCTTATTTTAGTCACTTATATGAAATCTGCTTTTATGTCTATTCCGAATTCTTTTCTAGGCAAGTGTAAGGCCACACTGCTCCTGGCCAGGGCACCAATGCCTTAACTACTTCACCCACAGGCAGGAATGTGCTCTACCACATTAGTTAGTGTTCCTAAAACACTAACATGAAATCCAGCAGGTCACACAGTGCCACAAGCCTGGCACCCAGCAAACTGGGAAGTTCTATGCAAAAACCCAAACAGGGGCTTTGGCCAATGTCCAACCTAGGTGCACTCTACACTTAGAATGTACGAACCAATAATTCTGGGGCTAAGGGGAAGATGAAGCTGGGCCATATACCTGCTGTAAGAAAGCAAGTCTTAGCTTCCTGACCTTGTGAACTCTAAGAGAAGGCTGGAGAGGGCACAAGACACATGTGAGCACAGAATTCGGGGTAAGGAAGGGGGTGCTACATGGGCCTTGAGTTGCAAGAGAAACAGCCAGTCAGACAACTCAATGAAAATGGGACAGGTGGTACTGAAGACCATGATGGGCAATTCCCAAATTGGGAACAAAAAGAGCACTGAGGCTGGACAGAGCAGACTGACAGTGAGTATTGCAGCACAGTGTAGTGGTTGTTCCAGTAGCTCCTGGCAGCCAGCAACTGGCTCCCATGGAGATAATGGCCAGTGAGAGTTAGCCAGGCTGGCATTTGGGAAGGGTGTGAAGACAGAAGGAAGCAGAAGCATTCAAGATTGGGAAGGAATGCACTGCTAAACACCACACTTAGGCATCCAAAATAGGTTGATGGACTCAGATAATCAGGAAGGATCAAGAGCCTGGGAATTATAATGAAGGTGAAAGAAAATTCCATGCAAGTAAGGCATGAATGACATCCTTGGATAAAAGAAAAGGAAATTTTACATTTCGAGATCCTGTAAGTAAACCAGTTCAAATAACACTTCACTCATACCCATCTACTCATTCACTTATTCTATATATAAATTTATTGAGGACACTATGATGCACCTGGAACTATGATGGGAACAAGACACAGAATCTACTTAGAAACGTAAGTTATAGCCAAAATAAAGAAGAGGCCAGGGGTGCAACTTGGCAGGCTGGCCTGCAGGCCAGCACAGTGTTGTTTTATTTTTCAATAATCTATGAACACCACTGGGTACAGCATGGACTCTATCATGATTCCCACCAAACACTACAGTCTAACACTGGCTGCTTCATACAGTCTTACCATGGCTGGAAAGAATTTGGGTTTATAACCAGTGGACTACTGGCTCAACTACCCTGTTGTTCAAATATTCTTCCATACAATATCTGGTAATATATGTTTAAGAAATGACTGCTTAGTACTGACTACAACAAGGGCCTGTGGTGGACTATGGGAAGGAGAGGGAACTAGGTTAGATAAAGCACAGCAAACCAGGTAGGGTTTGAGTGGGTGAAGAGATGAGACAAGGGCACTCCTGCAAGCAAGGTTATTCCCATAGTAAGGGTGTGCCACAAACCTAGTACCTTGGAAGTATAAGGGTGTGTCTGGGAGAAAGAGGAAACCAGCTTGGCTTATGGGGAAAAGAGGGAGATAAGGCAGCAAAGACCTCATGAGAACTTTTCAGTTGATGTCTGAAAAGAGGAAAGCGGGTATAGTTAGTCTCAAATCAGAAGGCACAAAGACATAAATCAATACAATCCCAATGGCTCAAAAGACAGAAAAAGGAGGATCATGGTCCAAGAGGATCATGGTCCAAGGTCAGCCTGGGAACAAGTTAGTGAGACCCTATCTCAAAAACAAGCCAGACATGCTGGTACATGGCCGTGGTCCCAGCTACTCAGGAGGTGGAGGCAGGAGGACTGTAGTACAACACCAGCCTGGGCAAAAGCAAAGACCCTATCTGAAAAACAAAGTAAAAGTAAAAGGGCTGGGAGTGTGGCTCAAGAGGTAGGATGCCTGCCTAGTAGTAAGCATGAAGCCCTTAGTTCAAATCCCAGCACCACATCAGAGTGGCTCAAGTGGTAAGAGTGCCTGCCTAGTAAGCATGAGGCCCTGAGTTCAAATGTCAGTCCACGGTGGGGCGGGGGTGGGACTGGGGGGTGGGACAAGAAGTGACAAAACCCCAGCACCATAAAAAAAAAAGACAAATCAAAATGTGGATGCTATGGCCCTATGAGCAGAATGACATTATTACTCCTAATTATACAAAACAAAACCACTACAGGGCCACACAAAACACAGTGGGATACCCCGTGGCAGTCAGGAGTAGGAGTATGCAGGCAACAGTGCAGTGATTAGGAACAGAAGCTGACAATACACTGACAGGTATGGAGAGAAAAGCAGGCTTATGTTTATCAGGATACTACTAGGGTTAAAGATACATGTAGATGCACAGAAAAACTGGAAAAATATACATCTTTTTTACTTTTATATTTTTCTCTATTTTCTAAGAGAAGAAAAAAAGTTATTTAATAATAAAATTAAAGAAATAACAGCACCCAATACCTTTCCTTTTCAAAGTTTTTTCATATTATCTCAGTTTAAAACTTTTTTTTCTTTTTTGGCAGTGCTGGAAATCGAACCCAGGGCTTTATGAATGCAAAGCAAGCACTCTACTACTAACCTACACCCCCAGTCCTATTTTTTTTTTTAATGCTAAGAAATCCAGAGCTTTGTACACACAAAGGAAAGTGCTCTACCACTGAGCTACATCCTGGTCCCATAACTTTTAATGAAACTTTATTAAACCGTTATTCTGTGAAATACCTTCATGCCAAGAAACCTATTACACAAAATCCTGAAATCCATCTACTTACCTCCAAAGGACAACATTTCTATTTAAAAAAGACCATCTTTCACCATTACCTTTCCTAACAAGTAACTGATTTTCCCCAATTTGATGGAGCAGGGAGATATAAAACCATTTTTATAGCCAGTGACTTTTTATAAGTAGTTTTAAGATGTGACGTTTAAGTTAATGATGTGATGTGGTAAAGTAGTATAAGCCATTAGTTTAAAAACGGGCCTGAGCTGTATGTCTCAGGGCCTGGCTAAACTTGTCTGGCTGTGTGACACCAAACACCCACGATAACACTTTTTCCCATTGCATGTCATGCATGGAGATTCCAGGACAAGACTGTTGGCTGCTTCCTTCACCAACCAGGTAACAGACCCTGATTATTAGTGGGCTCACTGACACCCAGCATTAAAGCCTCCATTTTTCAGTCTCCTTTGTGGCCATGTTCTAGCCACACAACATAATAAGGTGTGTTGTACTGGGCCTCTGGGAAGTTAATGGGAGCTGCCTCAGCCACAGGAGCAAATTTTCTATGCTTCTATATAATCAAACCTAAACTTAATGTTGATTTTATATCAACATAGATACTGTATACTGATACACATTTTACTGCCAATAAACCGCAAATGACTATTTTACATAACCAACCAGGAGAGTAAAATACTTTAATAAATCACCTTTTACTAATCTTTATAACAATCTGACATTAATCACCAACTACTTTCTCTTTCCTACAAGGTCAGCCTCTATATATCCATATTCTTTTGTCTACTGGTTCAAAGTCAACTAACATAATTCCTAATATTCTGCCCTTACATGACAGTGACCAGAATCCAACTCTCTGGAACTTCTAAATATAAAATAAAAATAAATAAAATAAAATTGGAAACAGGATAGTGCGCTCAAGGCTACAAAATACAAAGATATTATGACTCCCACACTGGAGGCAACAGGCAAAAATCTAAAAAGATTTTCAAATTATGTACTGCAATGGAGTAAGAATGATAGTACACTGAGGCTCATATGAATATATATAGTCCTAGGCATCCTAGACAATCACCCACCTACAGAGTACCATCAAGGAGCTATGCCAACTCACATGTGATGTTTATAGCTGGCATCAATGTCAGCACCAACCATGTAGTTTCATGTACCATTCACATTTCTGGACATGTCTTGACAAAGTCCTTTAAAACACTGTTCTTTGTAGAACTCTATTCTTGCCACAACACACTGCCCTGAAAGGTCCCCACTGGCAATCCTAAAACCCAGAACAGACTAGTGTATTGTCTCCAGGATAAGAGTGACATTCAGTTCCCTTGTCCTCTCTTACAAATGGTAAAACTTTAGAAAGGCAGTTTTTCCCTCACAAGAGCCTAGCTCCAAAACAGAAATCTTATAGAAGGCAAAACCTTGCATGTCTAGCTTGAAATTGTACTCAAATTGAAAACTCTATCAAGGAAATTATAAACTTTATCAAGTAATTTCTAAATGAGCTCAATGACATAACATTATAGAACTTTGCCTCTTCTTCCAGCATGATAGTGACATAGAAAAAAAAAAAAAAGGAAAATTCATCTTCTATGTCAGATTTTCTACCAACACACCTGCTGCTTCTTACCCCATCATGCAAAGCAATCTCTAGGTAGAAAGTACTCTGAAAAGAGATTACCAAAGGTCTAAATTCATTTAATGCATTTAAAGAATAGTTTTTAAAGAGGGATGAGAATAACTACACACTAGACAGATAAAATGACAAAGAGAAGCCAGATTTTATTTTATACAACTTAAATCCTTCAAATGTACCATATCTAAAATATGTATCTACAATTCCTAACTCTTGCAAAGTTTCTATTATTAAGAGGGTTGAGGGCACAGGTGGAAGAGATAAAAGTTATAAAGGCTATTTTAAAGTAAATTGGATCTTCAAACCCAAAGTTAGATGAAAAAATGAAAAATAAATTAGAAAGTATATTTGTATACTTATATTTGTATGTAAGCTGCATATGCTTTAAAAATATCTGGAAGGATATGCCAAATATGATAGTTTTCCTCTAAAGGAAAACACTGTGGGTTAACTCTTCTTTTTATATACACTTTCTAATTTTTCTTCAACAAAATTATTTTCATAATTTAAAGCAAGTCACATTTGGAACAGCTTGGAACAAAAAACTTGAAAGATTTCTGGGTTCAATGCTGAAAAAGGAACAGTGAAGTCCCCAGGTCCATGCCACCCCCAAAATTCTTCAACTCAACTGCCTTCCTCTCTGGAATACCATGCTCAAAGTGATCTTAAACATATACCACTAAGCAATTGTATCCTCTCTATAGTCAGCTGAGGCAAGGGAGAACACAAGTCACCCCACAAATGAAGCATATCCTAGCTTCTTATTCAGCCAACGTGAATGAATGACTCTACTGACTTACTATTTAATTATATCTAATGCTTGCTTTATAATCTAGTTTATGGATTCTGGTTGTTTAATAAACAGTTACCTCTCAGTTCCCTGCTATTAAACACTAGCAGTTATGGAATTAATTAGTATCACCCTGGGCTACCAGGAGGTCTTATAACACCACTAGCTAGGTCATGCTCCCCAAATTGACACTTCCACCTGAACTGGCTCACGGTTTAAACTATGCCTCTTCATCAGATGATCACTTCTCCAGTGGGAGAAGTTGAGATGTTTATGTAGAAATTCAAACAGGTAGTATAGGTTTGCTTTACCTGGTGTTCCACAAAGGGAAAAACTCCTTTTGTGATAACATGCACACTTCCCTCAAGTGAAAAAATAAATCTGTTTCTGTGTAGCATATCAGAATCACACACTGCCAATCTTGCTTGCTAATATGAGTTCAAAATTATTCCAGACCCCTCAGATACTTCCTCTCTTCCTACACCTAATTTTTTTCTTGGCATTTATTACAGCCCTACATCTCCACTCAAGGATGGACTATTGTGAAGCAAGTTTCCACTGGGAATCCACTCCTACTGAAGCAGTAGACTGAGTGTATGGCTGCTCTCCACCCTTCAGTCGACTCTTCATACTCACTGTTGCTGGACTTAAGGTCACGGTGGATGATGGGGACAATTGCCTCATCATGTAGGTAGTTCATCCCTCTGGCGATCTGCACAGCCCAATTCACCAAGATGTCTGGGGGAATCCTTTTCCCAGATAACACTCTATTCAAAGGTCCTCCACGAGCAAACTCCATGACCAAACAGAGGTTGGGTTCCTTCAGGCACACCCCTCTAAGGGCAATGATATTGGGGTGCTTCAGCATGGCAAAAAGCTTGGCCTCTTGGCGAACATTCTCTATGGTTTGGCTGATGTCCTCATCTGGGTCATGGCGAGCTGCTTTCACTGCAACCTCATCACCTATCCAGAAAGCACGATAGACCTTCCCAAAGCCCCCAATGCCGATGATCTCTTCCAGGGTTAGCTCCGCAAAGTCAATCTCTAACACTGAGAAAGAAGATAAAAAGAAGCAAGTCAAAAAACATCCCAAGAACACCATTTAACCATTGATTTACCTGGATAGGTAAAAAGAGCGAGTTGTCTGTTCACTGGGCTTTTCTGCATCTCCATTATAAAGTAAACGCCCTAAGGGGACAGGGACCGTGGTTAAATAGCAGCACATAGCAGGCATTTTGTAAATATTCATAAAATAAATACCATTTGGAAAATCAGGGAGAATCTTGTACCAAGACCAATCATTTTAGCAAAAGGGAACATGGGAGGGGATCCTTTTTTTGAAAATTATTCAGCTTGACTGTGTACTTAGCAGTGAAAAGCACACAATCCAGGGCCAAGGCAGACACACAATAGCCACACCATAGTTTGAGCTTTCATAGAAATATGATCAGAGGATAAGAAAAGTCACTAACTCCCACAACAGGACAGGAGATTAATAGGGTGAATGGGAAAGGATTCTCAGGGAAGACAATACCTGAACTGAGTCCTAAAGAAGGACTGGAAGACATCTTATCAGGCAATGAAGGGGATAGGAATGAAAGCCAATCCGGGTAAGGGAAAGAACATGAGTAAAACAATGGGCCATGAGAGCATATGATACATTAGGAACTTAAGGTGTTCCTAATAATATATAACCCACAGCTGGGTTATATACATTGAGATAGGAGATAAGGCTCAAAGCCTTGTCGGGGATAACAGATAGTGAAATGCTTTCAAGCCATTCTGAAGGGCTTGCCCTTCACACCGTAAACAAGACACATGTATCTTTCAGACAGGGAGTTTTGTTAGACCTGTGATTGAGAAAGGACACCAACTCTGGCAGTCATGCAGAATATAACCAGAAAGACAGAAGGCAGCAAAAAGAACTACTAAGAAGGTCCCTGTAGTGACCCATGCCTGGGTCAGTAGTGCTGACCCTCTGCAGCACTGAAGATAGGGAGTATCAAGTCATTGTGAGAGACTTCCAGGACTTGGGTCTACCTGGACCTGGTGATTGGGCATGTGTGGAAAAGGAGTCTCCTTGGGAGCATTATACTCCAGCAAACATCAGTGCCCTGCCTCAGTCTCTGATGTTCCCACTCTCATCCCAACCACTGATTCCTTCCCAAATCCAGAGTATGGATCTAAGGAACTTGATTACACCTTCAGCTCTGTTTGGAAAGGCTTTCATGATTAGATAATAATAGATAACAGTAATTATAAATCTTGGACTAGACATGGTTTTAAGAGCTACATGAGCTAAGTGCCTGGGGCTCACACCTGTAATTCCAGGTAGTTGGGAGGCTGAGATTGGGAGGATTGCAAGGCCAGCCAGGGTGAAAACATCTGTGAGACCCCCATCTCAACAGAAAAAAAATTTTAAAAACTGGGCCCAGTGATGCATGCCTGTCATCCGAGCTATGGTGGGAAGTGTAAAAATAGGAGGATCATGGTCCAGGCCAGCCTAGGCAAAAGGCAAGACCCTATCTCCAAAATAGAGCAAAAGGGCTAGAGACATGGCTCAAGTGGTAGAGCACCTGCCTAGCAAGCACAAAGCCCTGAGCTCAAACCCCAGAACTTAAACAAACAAAAAAGCTACATGAAAACAGTTGTACTTTCTGTTTCTCTCATAAAATGCTGTTCCCTATCATCATCTCAAGTCTCTTTAGTTTTTACCTGGCTCATTCTCCCTCAGGTCTGAGGTTAAATGTCAATTTCATAGAGAAACTTCTAACTCCCAGACCAAATGAAGTCAAGCCCCCTCATTAAACACTTCTGAGACAATCTCCATTCTGCAAGACTCATCAAGATTATATTACTTAATATTTGTTCAATGCCTGCATTCAGCCAGACTGTGTCAACAGGGCAGAGATTCTGTCTGCCTTTTGCAACACTGTACCCATCATGCCAAATGTTAGTAAGTGACCAACAGACTGTTGAAATAAAATGGAAACAAAAAATCTACCTCAGTAGGACACAAACCAAACTCAGGTCTTCAAAAGAAAAGTCCATTGGGCCTTCTAAAATAAATAGAGAGAATAGTCACACTCTACTAAAAAGAAAAAAACAAAGATATATTTCTGAACTTTTGGCAAGACCAAGAGAACTGCCCACTGTTGGCTGTTTCCTTCCGTACTTGGCAACCCCACCACACCCCAACTCTTCACTTAGATGCTGGTGGTACTCAAAAATCTGTACTTGCTTAATTATAGTACTTCCTTCTATCTGGAGCTGATGGTCACTTATTTTTTTCAATGCAATTGCAGTCTGCACAAAGGAAACTCCGGAAAAGTTAGATGGACTGTTTTAGGCACATAAAAAGTAGAGTCCATCTTGACACCCAAAAGTTCCAACTGTTAAACAAGTTATGACCTTGGGGCTGAGGGTAGAGCTCAGTGGTAGAGCACATGCTTAGCATGTGCAAGACCCTGGTTCAGTCCCCAACACTACATACACACACACACAGAAGTCATTGCCTTATCTGGCAGTCTTCCTGAGAAATAAATGGGGCAGATACTGGAGACTAGCAATCAGCACGCATTCCAAACTCTTCTGGCATGCCTTTCAGTACTAGAGAGGCTAGAAAGCTAAAAATTACATTTCCCACGCTCCCTTTCAGCTAGAGTTCTGGATGTGAATTAAGCTCTGCCAACCAGATGCATAATACGTGTAAGGCAGAAGTGAGATAGAGACCATCTTCTTACTGTTTCTCTTGGCAATCACCTGTCTGCAACAGCAGGTGAACGTCCAAACACTAGCTCTATGGATGTGGAAAGGAATGCTTCATGGCCAACTGGTTGCCTAATCTCTGGGCTGTAGACACAACAGGGTGGTCTTGAAGTCGACAACTTCAATGGCACCCCCAGATTCTGTACTTTCCCAATTAAAGAAGTGGCAGTTCATTTGGTAGGCAGCTGTGCAATGTTCTGGGAGTTCTTCCCACAAGTCCAGCTGAAAGCCTCTTCTCTAAGCCCTTCCAACAGTTCTGTGAGCATCTAATTTCCTGTGCTAAAGCCCTTTCTTGCTTAAAATAACTTGAGTGTTTCTGAGTCCTAAAAGTGAATGCTAACTGATTACTAATTTTTGCCTGATGTCATCTGTATGAATGAGGAAAACATGCCTACATTAAAGAAAGATTAGAAACCCTTTTGGAGAAATGTATCAATCTCCTTGGTCATGGAGGAAAGGAACATTCTTTTTAGTTCTCCCATACCAAAATTTACACTGATTAAAAGCTATGTGCCTCTTCAACAAATTTGGATTTTATTATCTCATTTCCTTAAATGAGTCCTTAAATTCTCCTAAATTAACTATGTATTTCCTCTTACACACTCCCTTCTTTTCTCTGGTCTGAAGCATAGTTGTCAACATACAATACGTGTTCAAATGTTTATTTAAATGCCTGAAGATATAATAGATACAACTGGGGACTAGGGTGCTGAAAGGACAGCTCCTCCAGTGGCATGTCACAGAAGATACAAACCCTCTGTGGGGCAGGGAAAATAACCTAACATAAAAGCTCAGGTTTTTCCTCTTTAGTTAAGGACTATTATGACCAGCCTTTAAAAAAGAAAGCACAAAACACAGCTTTCCAACAGCTACAGGCAGAACCTAGAAGGTGGACGGGAACTTTTTTCCTTCCCTGCTAAGAAGCTCCTTTGGATAAGAGCTAAGGAACTAGACCTTCAGAGACCAGATAGTATGGGGCTCTCCTTCTCTTCACTGCTCCAGTTAGGACCTGGTTTTAAGTAAGAATCAGGTCAACTTGCATTCAACATATTTTTCAGCTTCTGTGGAAGGCTATTCCTAGGAATATCAAGAACAAAAGTTTATTTCATTTTGGATCAAGATGTTATTCCTTCTCAATTGTATGCTTGGAAACTAAATGTATAGGCACTTTTTGATGGAGTTTTGGCAAGTGAATGGTATATAGCTCACTCATTTGAAAATCTTGTATACAGAGCTGGGCCTGATAGTACATGCCTGTAATCCTAGCACTTGGGCACGAGGATTGTAGTTCAGGGCCAGCCAGCCTGGACTACACAATGAGATCTTGTCTCAAAAACAAAAATTAATATTTATACCTGAAAATATATCCTTACATTTCTAGTAGATTTAGGAGGAAAAGTATAAATTACAAGTTCATTTACTTATTTACTTTTTTGGTGGTACTGGGGTTTGAACTCGGGGCCTCATACTTGCTAGGCAGGTACTCCACCACTCGAGCCATACTCCCAGCTCTAAGGAAAAGTATAAATTAATAATAATCTTAATGGCCTATTTGCAATTAGACACAACTTTCATGTCAGAGAAACTTTTTAATTCCTAGGACTATATTGCTCAAGATGAAAAATTTGAAACTTTACATTTTATCTTTCACTAAAATAAATAGAATGACTGAGTTCCTGGATTATATACATTTCATCCATAGAGAGCTAAACCCTGATACCTACACTAGGGGGGATAAAAGCACTATGTAAATGTGCAATGGTTTACAGTATCATTATTATATTTTTTCTTTGACACAAGATTTAGTAATTTCCCCTTCTGTTTTGAATAGTTTGAAGCAAAATTTTCACTTTGAGTAATACTATAAAACTAAGCCTAGTGTCATTTATTCATGATCCAGAGCATAACTTCATAATACAAGTCCCAGGGGAAAGTTCAAAAGGATAACTCAGGGAAGAGTTGTCAGCGGCTCCTTTTTATTCCAAGTCTTTAAAGTCAAGGTTTTGTCAATCACCTTTATTTTCTGAGTGACACTAACTGAACTGGTGGACATAGCACACAGGTAGCAATTAACTTGTCTTTTCAAAGCATTGCATTGTAATTTCATATTTACAACACCAATCTTTCTTATGTAACTTATAAGCACCTTTTTATTTTATCATTTCTTTCTTCCCTGGTACTTAACACAGTGGCTGTCACTCACTGTTCAATAATTACCTTCAGACTGCAATTACAGTTTTTGAATTATCAAGAATTAATACCAATCTCAATAAGAACTCCTACAAATTAGAGCACTTACCAAGACTTTCAAATGCCATGTTTTTCAATAAGCACAAGACACTTTCTATTTTTCTCATCATCTGGGTTCTAGGTTTAGAAATCCACTCTGTCCAATGTCACTTTTGTTACAATGAACGTAAGTCCTGGCCATCTTACAGAGAAGGAGCTCCTGGTGTAGCACACTGTTGACATGCCCAGCTCTCTGTGGAAAGGTGTGTCATACTTATTTGGGACTACTATACCAGGCAGGAGCACAATATACTGATTTCAGAAACTACGTTTCTGCTCATGAACTTCACATACTCTGACATTGGCTGTCCCTAAAAATAAAATCACAGAACCACACCCACAAAGAACCTTGAAACTGTTTTACATTTAAAACTACACTGTTTCCTAATATGCCAGACTATTTGTATGTCATCCAACATATGGCCAACTTCATCTTCAACACTGTTTTAAAACACTCTGCCAGAACCTTTGATTGGTCTTCATCTTACCAGTACCAGTGCCAAAAAGATGCAGTACCCAGCAACAATTTAAAGTAATGTACTATCTCCAGGCATTACAAAGATCAAAATGTAGAATTATGAAACTCTAAATTAAATGAGCAGAGAGAAATAAAGAAAACTAAAGATGAACATCAATTTGGCAATCAAAACACCAAAAGAAAAAGAAGAGTGGAAAAACAAGGAAAAAAGTTATGATTATGGCATTAAATGCTGCTATTTAAAATACATTTTAAGCAGAGCCTGGTGGCTCAAGCCCATAATCCTAGCTACTAAGGAGGCATTGAAGTTTGAGACCAGCCAGGGCAAAAAGTTTGGAGACCCTCTCTCAACCAACGCCAAGGCTTGGTGGCACACACCTGTCATCCCTAACTATGAGGGGAAGCACAAATAAGAGGATAGGGGTCTAAACCAGCATGGGCATAAAGGGAGATCATATCTCAAAAATAACCAGCACAAAAAGGACTGACTGAGTGACTTAAATGGTAGAGCACAGGACTAGTAAGTGAGTAAGCCCTGATTTCAACCTCCAGTACGGGGGAAAAAAAAAAAAAAAAAAAAACTTAAGATAAAGTAACACCATTGATCAAGTGCAAATAAGCTACAGAGCTAGAAAGGTAACTGTTAGAACTAAACTAAACATTCACAGTTGGCCCTTGGTAATGATTTCTTTAAATCAACAAAACAATGAATAAATCAACAAATTCACATTAGTTATACCTTTTAACAGAGAAGAAATTACAGAAACTCCCAAATACAAAATAGTATAAATTGCAATGTAATATATTTGCATTTTTTTCTCCTAAAACAACCCAGGTATATATAATTGATTAGGGAATTTTAATGGAAATTAAACTCTTTTGGAAAAAGAAAAATTTCATTACAGGTATGGAACAGGGGGCTCCTGGGAAATTGATGAAAACCAGGACGCTGGGAGAAAGGCCCTCGGAACAAACCCTGGGCATGGCCCCCCTGAGATTTGGCTAATTCCAAATATAGGCAAGGATCTAGGATGAGAAGAAAGGAGAAAACGTATTGTCTGAACAGTATGGCTGTCAAGGGACTGGGATTTAGCCACTGTACCCTGTGCTCCTGAACTCTCCTAAGGGAACGACACACTTTCCCTTTCTAATCATCCCCCACCCCCGCGCGCACCTTTCTTAATTCACTATTATTCAGTGAGACTCTTAAAAGTACAACTCTGAAATACAGGATTAGGATCCAAGAAGTCAACACAACATTTCAAAGGCACTTCAGCCCTGAGTTCACAGATGCTTCCGGGACTTGTGAGCCAGCCCAGCCTTGAGGGAGACACCTCCATCTCTCTTTTGGAAAATACCTTTAAGAGGCGGGGACAGGCGCTAGAAGAGGTCGGTGAGGTCTCTGATTTGTGGATTTAAGGTTTTGACAAGTAACCACCCGCTGGTTGCAATCCTTCCAGATCTGGAGGGAAGAAGAGGAAGGGAAAGGGGAAAGACCCTCCAGCTCGAGCTTCAGGTTGTGGAAATCAGGAGCTGAGGAAGTGGGATGAAGGTTAAGAAGCCTAGTCGCCTGAGTTCCAGGTAGGGCCTGAGGGGTCTCTAACTTATCCATCGCACCAAGGAGAGCCTCTGTCAATTACTCCCCACCCCGGCTTCGCACCCCTAATCCGACCCTCGGCGAGACCTCCCGTCCTTCTGACCACCCCAGGCCTCCATCCTTCCTCCTCCCCGCCGGGCTCCCAGGCCCCGCCTGCGCCTTACACTGAATGGGCGGGTAGCAACTGGGGTCTTCGCCGCCAGGCTGGCAGCGGCCGGAGAAGGCGCTGCGCGGGGTCACGTAGTTGCTGGGGAAAATGCCCACCCGCTGGTTCAGCTGCCCGGTCCACCAGCCCTCGTCGCCGGACACCTGCGAGTCCTTGGACAGCACCTCCACCACGTCGCCCAGCCGCAGGGTCAGCTCGTCCTCGCCCGCAGCCTCGTACTCGAACACGGCGGTCCAGTAGGGCAGCGGTGCGTCGGAACCCAGCTCCCCGGGGGCCGCCGCCGCCGCCTCCTCCTCCTCTTCCTCCTCCTCCTCGGCCCCGGCCCCCGTTCCATCCTCCCCTGGCGGGGCGGCAGCGGCGGCGTTCGCCAGGCAGCCAAGAAGCGCTCTGGAGGGCTCCATGGAGCGGCCGATCCATAGGGTGTGGGGCTGCCGCCGCCCGCAAGAGCCGCCGCCGCCTATTGTTCATGCGGCTCCGCAGAGCTGGGGGGAGCCCCCTCTCCCGACGGTGGCCGCAGGTAGGGCCCGAGCTGGCGGGGCGGGGAGAGCCGGCTGGCCCGGCGGGACGACAAGTGCGCCAAGCGCGCAAGTGCTCAGTGCAGCATAGGGGCGCGGCGGGCTGTAGTCCCCGCCTGCCCGTCGCCACCGCCCCCTCCCCCACCCCCCCGCCGCCGGGGGCGGCCTTGACACCTTAGCCGCCGGTACCTGCTTGTACAGCCGGTGCCCGCCGCCGCCCGCCGGCTGCAACTCCCCTCTCCGCCCCGCGCTGCGCGCGCGCCCCACCTCCCTCCGCCCTCACGCCCGGGACCACCTGACGCGGGCCTTGGCTCCGCCCCAGCCCTGCGGACCCGAGGAGCGGAGCTGTGCGGCCCTGGGCCCGCCCCCATGCCAACTCGCCCTCCCATTGGCTACGACAACCCGAGCACACGTTCCTGTCTCTGTGGTTGGGGCAGCCTGGCCAGCCACCTAGCAGGTTCCTTTCTACCGGCTGCGCCTCCGTCGTCACGCCCCCTCGTCCCGCCCCCTATTCTGGCTCTCCCATTCTCAAACCCCAGGTCGACCCAGCGCTCTCCCCCATTGGCCCGCCGCAGCTCCAACCATTGGTCCATGGCACCTGTCCATTTCCTGGGAGCGTTCAGCACCTCCCGGGAGGAGGTGGCTTCAGCCTCTTGGTGAGTGAAGAGGCAAGGGTGGGTCCTGGAAGGTAAAGTCCTGCGTTCGTTCAGACGGAGAAGTCTGGAGAGGAGGCTGTTCCCTTTGTTTGCGGTGGGTGGGTAGGAGCTCCCCTGGGCAGCATGGTTTCTCATCCCGAAGGGGCTTTTGAAAGTGGGCAGAAAAGCGAGCAAGGATGCACCTTCCTGTGAGAGCTTTTTCTGCACCTCTTGGATCTGCCTCGGCCCTAGTCCTACCTGGTGGACCAGCCTCGTTCCCCGCCCCCCTCCCCCCACTCACACCCTCCGACCTTCCAGCTCCTTATCCAAGCCTTGCAGGCCCATTGGAATGTTCGCTAGGAGAACCCTCGACTGCAGCCAGCTCACCCTTGCTGGAGTTCCTGTAGGAAGAAATTCCAGCTATCATCGTTGTGTGAGAATTCAGAAAGGCGAGAGACCACCCACTGGGGCTTCAAACAGGGTCGCAAAGCTGTAGTGAAGTGGGCTTGGTCTCACTAAAGAGAATCACCTTTTCTACAACCCTTGAGCTCTTGCCTGGTGGAATTGCACCTTGGGTCATGGTCATATCTGTAGAAATCAGATCAAGAAGAACCAAAGCAGGGCATGTATACAAAGTGGTGCTGCCACTCCTGAGTAAAGGCTGACTTTCTGTATCGCTATGCTATATACTACGTGTTTGTTTCCTTTAAATCAAACCTTAAGAAAGAGCAAGACAGGTGACTCCTAATGTCTCTTCTGTGCTTTAATTCTATCCACTTCCAGTAAGAAAAGTTCTCTGATAGTTGATATTTAAAAACAAATCAGAGCCAGGTGCCGGGGGCTCACGCCTGTAATCCTACCTACTTAGGAGACAGAGATCAGGAGGATCGTGGTTCAAAACCAGCCCAGGCAAACAGTTCTTGAGACCCTATCTCGAAAATCCCATCACAAAAGAGGGCTGGTGGAGTGGCTTAAGGTGTAGGCCCTGAGTTCAAACAACGAAATAAATAAATAAATAAAAGGTAATGCTGAAGGATTTGACCTGATAATCTACCAAACTGCTTTACCTTTTACCCCTTCTGAAGCAGGAATATTCACAATTTATTTAGCAAGAGTTAGTGCTTCACTGACTTTGAACACGAGATTTTCCTGCCTCTAACTCCTGAGTGCTGAGATAAGATGGTGGGCACCACCATGCCCAGCCTGACTATTCTTTTGTTTAATTTTAGTTTTGTTTAAGCTTAGTTTGGAAAACTAACCAGACAGCTGCATGACCTCGAGTAATGATGCACTGCAGGCTATTCATCCCTAGAGTGACGGATGTGACTGAAAGACCTCATATGTTCTAATAATCAAGACATTCTGTGGTTTAAAGGTAAATATGGCTATACTAACTAAAACCTACAAATCCTACACAGTTAAGGTCTTAAAGATGAGAGGGGGGAAATGGTATTGTTCAAAAGAGCATCCACAGTAGGTCTTGAGAAAGGATTCCTAAAGTAAATGCCTGAAAACAATGCTCAGATTCTTAACTGTAGATATAATCAGTGAACTGGAAAAGATAGGCATGAATCTGAATAAGTTCTCTAGGTTTTGTTTAAGTCAAAACTAGCCCAGCATTGGTGGCTCACACCTATAATCCTAGCCACTTGGGAGGCTGAGATTGTTGGGAGGATGGCAGTTCAAAGCTAGCCTGGGCGAGTAGTGAAGATACACCATCTCCAAAATAACCAGAGTGAATGAATGGAAAGGTGTGGTTCAAGTGGTAGAGTACCTGCTTTGCAAGCATGAAGCCCTGAGTTCAAATGTTAATCCCACCAGAGTTTATGATCTTAAAGATCATAAGAAAAAAAATTTCTTGATAAAAATTTTCATTTGGGGGAGCAAGGAGTTTTACAAACAGTATATAGACACATAGAGAAATAGAAACAGAGAACACTAGGGGGAAAAAAGGTCTGTGGTGGGCCTCTTCAAGTAGTAGGATTATAAGTAATTGGGTAACTTTTATTAAGCAACATAACAATTGTGTATGTTCAATTATGTATGTTCATCTATATAGTTTTGTGCATTCCTCTCCTCCCTGGGAGAGTGAAGGGGGAAATAATTCTTGAACCATAGAAATAGAACATCTCTAACTCCCTGTGCAATTTAAATTTTTAATACCACAGCATGTACTTAGGATCTCCTGAAGAGTCATTCATCAAACATTTCAACAAGTCATTCAGTAAATATTTGTGGAATGGCTAAGTGCTAGGAATTCAAATGAGGGAAGAATCTTCAGACCAAAGTTGTCTGACACGGCTTCAATGAAAAAGAGGAAGCAAATGTTTCTGGAGGAGTATGGGGTAGAAAAGGAGCCCATGCTCAAGAAAGGAGGGAGAGAGTAGGCACAGCCACAGAGGCGAAATTGTGGAAAGGTAGACCCATTTGGATGGAACAAAAGGATGAGAAAAAACTCTGAAAAGAGTGGTTGAGACCAGATGGTAGAGGGCCTTGTAATTACTTGATTCACACTTGTAATTATGCAATTGATTATTTGTAATTATTTAATGCCAAGTGTGTTGCCAGAAAGACAGGAACCAGTCTGTCTGGTTCCTGCCTTTCCCCAGCACTTAGTGAAGGCCTCCCCTGGAATTGCCTCTCAGGACATATTTGCACCTGGATGGCTGGGATACCAGCCTATAAGTCTGGGTTTTGTTCAGCAGATAAAAAGTTACCACTGAAAGGTTTTTAGCACAGCTGTGAGGTGACCAAATATTACCATTATAAGGACTAAATGGATGAGGTGATGCTGAAGTTGGGTGTTGATGGGCGGATATAAATTAACTAGTAGAGAATAAAAGGCATGGTAATGAGAATTAATGTAATGGGCAGGAATGATAGAAATTCCAGCCACAGGGAGGCTGAGGCAGGAGGATCACAGCTCCAGGCC
Organism: Castor canadensis; assembly: GCF_047511655.1. Taxonomy (NCBI): domain Eukaryota; kingdom Metazoa; phylum Chordata; class Mammalia; order Rodentia; family Castoridae; genus Castor; species Castor canadensis. Next base: position 35,635,759 of record NC_133388.1, on the reverse strand, counting down.
AGCCTGGGCTACACAGTGAGACTCTGTTTCAAAAAACAAACAAATCCAGCCAGAGACAGGAAAGAGTGCAAAAAAGGGAAATAAAAGAAGGGCAGAGTCTAAGAGACCTTGAAATCCAGGTGGAATTGCAGAGTTTCATCACTATGAAGTTTCCTAAGCAGGGAGTTGGCAAACATCACCCAAAAAAAGGAATATTTTCTGTACCACACTGAAAAAGAAAAATCATAAAGCAGGGAGAAAATAATGGCAATTAGTGATGCAGGTTAACAGGAGACAGGCTGGAATATCGTGGTATATCCTTACTGTATTTCCCCCTTCCTTTATTTTGGGGATACTGGGTTTTGAACTGAGGGTATTGGGGTTTGCACTTGCTAGGCAGGCGCTCTACTTCATGAGCCATGCCCTGGCCTTTTTTTTATTTTTTAAGATAGGGTCTTCAGACCTCTATCCTCCTACCTGTGTCTCCTGAGTAGTTGGGATCACAGGTATGCGCCACAGCACCCACTTTGTTAGTTAAGATGAGGTCTCACTAACATTTTACTCTGGCAGGCCTCACACCATAATCCTCACAATTTCCACCTCCCAAGTATCTGGGATTATAGGCATGAGCCATCATACCCAGTCTTGCTCTAACCTTTAAAAAAAAATGTGAATTCATACAAAATATCTTTTTGAACCTCAGTTTCCTCATTTTAAAGTAGGCATAGAACCTGCTTTTTATGGATTATTTATAGCATTAGATAAGACATCTGAAAATGTGTTGCTTAGTGCCCAATAAATATTCACTGTATTTCTTTCTTTTCTCTGTGCATCACTCTGAGAAACACCCTTTAATTGCACCTTAGAAAACTGCAGAGAACGCTCAGCTAGAAGCTGAACCTAGAGTTTTTACTAGAGTTTTACCAGTTCGAAGCCTTGGGTTCTGATTAAATTTGAATTTAAATTTGGATTCTGATTGACATTCCTCACCCCACACATACCCCAGATCCCTCATCTGGAAATTAGGGGTAATACTACTTATTTCTCCCTGACCAATTAAGGGACATGATATATCTTATGTGCTTAGCACAGAATCTAGCACTTAGTTGTTATTGTTTGAGCCTAAAATATGATTTGTAAATAAATGTCACCCTCCCCTTGGTTCTTTTGAGGACTATTTTAAATCAGTGCTTTGGTGCTAAAATCCCTCAAGTAGACATTGACCTTTGTTTTTAAAAAATTCAGCCTTCCCCTCTCATTTCTCATAATATGCCATTCAGGAAAGTGTCTCCTAGTTCCTAATTCATGAACTCCATTTGTATCAAGTATGACTTTAAACATATGTTTTGGGAGGGTGTGTGTTGGGGCTGATGGATGAGAAGTTTAGAATCAGGCAGAATCAAGTTCAGATTCCTGATCAGTTAGGTATGATAGTAAGAGATGCTTCACCTCTCTGAGTCTTTGTTTCTGTTTGTGAAATAAGGATGTGTAAAAGGATGAGACAAAGTAAGGGGTCTTCTGGCAGTACCTAATTTGTAAGTGCTCAATCATTTGTAAGCATTCTTACTGCACTTGGTAGTATTTTAATTCCTGTCTTCTGAGAACTAATGCTGCTTGAAACATAAAAATGGTACGAAATCTTCCCCCCTTCCTTCTCCCTCTTGTCTTCTATGAAAACCTTGGTAAGGAACAGACTACTAGAGCCATTTAGAATGTCAGCTCTCTAAAGAGCTGCCCTGTAACAATGATGGGAGCTTTTAATCAAGGAGCAAAGGTTAAATGTGATTTCTACTTGTTCCAGTCTGGTGGCAGATTGAGCCCCTGGGACAGCTCTCTGTGAAATAGCACTGCTCATGACCATGTTGTATCTGTAAATTTAAGACTGTCTGTCAAGGACCCCAAATAGGACAAACCAAAAGAGAGATTCCATTAAGGAGATTATCTCTATAATTGGAAAATTGGGGTTTAGGAAGAACATGTAATGATTGGGAAAATAATCACACAAAGGAAAAAACAGTAAGGTACCCAGGGCTCACAACTACAATCCTAGCTACTTAGGAGGCTGAGATTGCGGTTCAAGGCCAGCATAGGCAAATAGTTGGCAATACCCCATCTCCAAAATAACCATAGCAAAATGGACTGGAGGTATGTCTCAAGCAGTAGAAAACCTATTTTGCAAGTGTGAAGCTCTGAATTCAAACCCAGGTGCTACCCAAAAAAAAAAAAAAATCTTTCTGTTGTAATTTTAAAATAATTTTTGATAAATTAAGAGAAGTTAATCTGCAATTTCCTCCCCCCCTATATAATGGGCTTAGAAGTGATTATTTTATTTGTTCTGTGTTATTTAGTATTTTCTTTTTTTTTTTTTTTTTTTTTTCATTTTTCTTTTATTATTCATGTGTGCATACAAGGCTTGGTTCATTTCTCCCCCCTGCCCCCACCCCCTAGTATTTTCTATCATTAAAACATACTTATCTTCTAATTAGAAAAGTATGTGAAACGCAGAGAAAAATACTGCACAATCCCACTTTTATGGGGAATCTAAAAAAGTTGAGCTCATGAAACAGTAAAAGGATGGGAGGCTGGGGGACTGGGGAGATAGTGTTCAGAGCACACAAAAATTCAGTTAGAATAGAGGAATAAGTCCAAGAGCTCTATTGTACAACATGGTGAACACAATAATAATATATTCTATACTTGAAAATTGCTAAGAGAGTAGATTTTAAGTGTTCTCACCACAAAAAAATAATGTGGGGTTAAGCATCCTTTAATCAGTTTGATTTAGCCATTCCACAATGTATGCACATATCAAACCACATTGTACACCATAAATATACCCAGTTTTTAATCTGTCAACTAAAAAAAAGATAAAAGCAGAGGCTACAAAAAAGAACGGTATGTTATTAATAATAATTATAAAACATTTTAAACATGCAAATGTGTGCAATATAGTGAAAAGTGAAAAATCCTTTGTACAGTAAGATCACAAATGTATGTGCATGTGTGTGTGGTATCAAAATCTTCACTTTCTGAACTAAGTGGTAGAATATGGGTAATTTTTCTTGCCTTCATTTTACTTTATTTTCCATGTAGTAAAAATAAACATATAATACGTCTGTAGGTGGAATAAGAACTAAAAAGAAAAAAAATCAGTTAGGTTTTTATGCTCATGAAATAAATTCGAAACTGAAAATATTACTGATAGCTGGAGAGATGGTGGGGACGGAAAAAAACTTGAACCAAGGAGGACACTAATAATAATAATATTGAAGATGATAAGAGTTACTATTTACTGGTGCCATGCACTGGTCACAGTCTTTTTTATTTATTAGAGCTGTAAAGTCTCTTCCAAGCAAACAAAGTTCCTGGAATCCAAACACCGCATTCATTCCCTATCCTTCCTACCTGTATAGGGAATGTTCTTGGTTGTGTGCAGACAGATGTGTGGACTAATTTAACAGAGCATCACTCACATAACACTGACAAAGACCTCTTCCTTTGATTGTTCAGGCTTTGCAAACCAGGTCTTTAAAATCATATTGGTAAGAAAACCTTAACTCAAACTGTAACTTACTGTTTTGGTTCTGAGATTTATGCCTTATTATCTGAAACGATATCTATTTAATGACTCCAGTTATTTGCTAGTTAACAAACCAATAAAAGCTGCTGAATTAGCAACTCTTAGAGTTTGCCTGTGAGCTCATTTTACAGTAGCCGCAGCTGTTTCATAATGGACTTGGCTCTGTATCATCTTAGAGACAGTGGTAGGCGTCTGCGCCACCGTGTGGTATTAAGAGGTATGGCGCCTCTTTATATATATAAAAATATATACATTTATATTTTAATATGTATATTTTCCCTAGTTTTTAATGTTTTAAGTGCTAGAAATAACTTAGTGGTCACTAGGCGGAGTCCCTTTCAATGTTTTAGCACGGAAACTAAGACCTAGACAAATGATCCTGCCAGAGCTTGAACCAAAATCTTCAGACCTTTTCTCACTACCACTGCTCCCAGCTTTTCAAGTTAACCCAGGGATGTCTGCTGGTCGGGAAATCTAAGAGCTAGAGACTCAATCTCACATACAAAGAAACCAAACCCTACACAGGATAGATGACTTGCTGAAAGGTCTATGGCTAGTTTGAGAGCCCTCATTTTTTATTTTACTCATTCAGTCACCAAATGAATAAGTGAATATTTATACATGTGATGTGGTAGTCATATAAATATTTGGTGTATTTATAACTTGATAACTATGTTTCTAATTTGGTATATTATAATTCCCTGTATAAAAGTACCGGAGTTAACAATAGTGAGCAAAATAGGCAAAATAGCCCTTGTAAAACTCAGGTCCCAATATGGACACAGAGAAACAGGATATGCATGTAAAATACATGATATAATATTAGAGAGGGGTAAATGCAAAGAAGGAAAAAAAGGTGGGACTAGGGGATGTGAAATGCTAGAAAGGGTTTTATTTCAAAGGAACCAGAAAAGGCCTCCTTGTCAAGGAGGCCTTTAAATAAAGATGGGAAAAAATTAAGCAAACCAGCCATGCATTTATGGGGTGGGGAGAACATTCAGGCAAGTTTTGCACAACAGTGCAGGGAAATGGTCCAGAAAAGAGAGCCAGAATAAGAACTCAAGGACAATAAGAGCTATGAGAGGTAATGGAGGTCCAGTTTATGGGGGGCTTTCAGTTCAAAGAAGAGCTTTGGTTCCTACTTTTAGGAAGAGCATTGAGCAGAGGAGTGATGTGGTCAGAGATGTGGTCAGACTGACTATACCGGGCTCAGTGAGCTCCTGGGTTCACAGTGGACTGAGAATGCATGGGCAAGGGACTGCCCATCAGGCTGTCAAGACACAAGAGCAGATTCCACAAGGGAAGAGACAGTGGGGGAGGATGAAAGGTGGTCAGAATCTTAAAATATATTTTGAGGATGGATTTAAAAAATGGCCAAAAAAAGATAGGAGTCAAGGGATGAAGGTTTTTGATCTGAGCAACTGAGAGGCTTGGTCGGCCATCAATGGAAATAGGGAAGAAGGCATTTTGGGGAGAGTCTCAGCAGTTTAATGTTAAGTGTGCTAAGTTAGGAATCACTGATCAACCCCTAAGTGGAGATGTCAAGAAGAAGGCAGTTGATTTTGTAGGTCTGGAGCTCAGTCAAAAACTGTTAAGTAATAACATTGCAGTCACGGGAAGACATTGACTCTATAAAATTACTGTGAGCACAATAATAAGTAGAAAACACTCAGATCAGGTGACAAAATGCTTTCCATTGGAGCATGTGGTTTTTCTAAATTTCCATCCAAACATTTCTAAATGGCTGTACCTCTTCAAGTTGAAAGCTGCTACCTTTCGTCACAGATATAAGGCATGAGTCTCCTGACACTGATTATGATGTTCATCTGTCCTCTTGGTTGCTGGGTGGATGCTGAGGAGGGAGGATCACTTGAGACCAGGTGTTCAAGACCAGCCTGGGCAACATAACCAGACCCCATCACACACACACACACAAAAACACCTGATTTGCCTACTTCATAAGGTTGTGCCAAGAATCAAACAGAGGCAAAGGTAGCTAGTATTCTTAGAACACTATGCAAAGGTAAGTAAGTACTATGTTATATGATTTCTATGGGAGATGCTAATCTGGTTGCCTGCCCAAATGTCTGTTTTCTAAGAATGACTCCTATTGACACTGGATTAGGGTCACTGGGTCCAGGGATCAGAAACTTCTTGGTTTCATCATGGAAATATTTCAAGAACAGATGTAGAGGAGACTTAAGCAGAAGCAGGTTTGTTAATGCAAAGCAAAAGCAGAAAAAAAGTGTACCCTACTGATGGGAGGGAGGCAGGCTCAAGAAGGAGCACTGCACTGGCAGTCTCAAGACCTAAAGCTTTTATTGGGGTCCGTAGACATGAGGGTGGTCAGTCCTGGAAAACTGGTTAATGTGTCATCACCTTATGGAGACTGGGTTATGAATCATCAATTCTGCCCACATATCAGGTGGGGGGAGTTCTTGGCCTTGGATAGTCAGACTCTGAATGGAATTTTTCACCAGCTGTTGGAGCTTTGCATCAGAAAGACACTGTTGTACGTCCAAGTCATTCCTTTTAATATCAGCAGTCTGGGATGTGATTCCCTATCAGTGTCCAAGCCACCATACTCAGCCATCAGGTTTCCTAACTGCCTACCTAACTCCTATAGCACTATAGCCAAGTCTACATGGTAATAGAGGCGTCCCCGCTAGGGCACTCTTTTGGCCATTTTGGTTGATTGAAACAGATGCAAACTTCTGGCTCTGGCTGGGCCCCTTGGAACACCTGGTCTGGGGGTAGAAGGAATGAAGGGAACTCAGTTTCACTCATGAGTATAGAGCAGAGGGCATACAAATCTGGATGGACAGAGAGGTATTTTCTAAAAAGAAAGAAAACACAGACTGAAAAGTAAAAATTGCCAAACTGCTGCAGGAGAGGCTTAAGCAGAAGGTCAGAGAGGATGGAATGAATACAAGAGGCAGAAGCTGCCTAGCATTCAGGCCTTGGTTCATGTCTGTCCCTGCCCACTGGAAATAGTATCCCAACAAGGGCATCTTTTGCTAAAGATAGCTCCTCTATTCTTCAATCACTTGTAACTAACAGATTCACAGTCAGTTTCTAAACTAATGTAATTCCTGCTAATGTAGACCAGAAATCTTCCATTAGCCCAAGTAAGAGCTGTGTCACTCAGTCAATAAATAGCATTGAAGACCAACTATTGACAAGGATTTGAAGAAGAAGAAAAATTGGCTTCACCCTCTATGATTCAAGCCAGCCACTGGGTGTCAGCCTTCTGGCTAACTGGCTCTTAAATCTCCTGAAATAACCCACTTGTGCCCTGGGAACACTTGGATGGCACCAGACAGAGCTGTCACTTTTGGCTATCCCTGAGATGTTCTGGAGTCTTGGACACTACGGTGTTTCTCCCCTTAGGGCTACAGCCACTAAACCCACTCCCACTATACACACACTTTGGGGAGCTGCCTCACCCCATCTCATATTCTTTTGGCAAGGCTGTTAATCACAGAATCTCTATCTTGACCACAGAGTTGAAGTCCAACCCAAAATGGTCAATCAAAATCTCTTTCTGGAGAATCTGAATTTTGAGTTGAGACACAAATACAGAGGGTATTTAGAGTTGAGATGGGAGCAACCCCATTTTTGGATACAGTTATTCAGTTAAATCTGTAGCCACTCCAATGTCCATTATTTAGAAGATAAATATCCTTTGCATTAAATTAGCTAATCAGTTATTTTTAACAAGTCTTGGCACATCTCTGCTACATGTTCCAGTAAAAGCTCATGAATGAGTGAAGAAAAGAGAAGTGGACAGTTTCAACATGTCCCCTACCCAAGCCTACAACTTCAGCCTAGCTCCTATTTTAAGACCCTTTAATGAATCTATGTTTGCCATGAGGTTTTTTATTTATGGATATCTGCACAAGTTGTTTGGCTGAAGGCTGAAGCTTATTTCAGGACAGCAAGTCTACTATTTCCACAAAGCCCCTATTAGCTTCTACTGAACCTGTTCTCTCTTCTGCCAAGCCACCTATGCTCATTTCCAAAGGAAAAAAACACCAGGACCCAAATTCCAAAGCAGGACACAAGTGGTAAGTAAAGAGACAGACCCAAAACAGGCACAGTGATGTGCACCTATGGTCCCAGGACTGGGGTGGCTGAGGCAAAAGGACTGCTTGAGATCAGGAGTTGGAGGCCAGTCTGAGCAACTTAGCAAGACCCTGTTTCAAAAGTGAGAGAAAGAGGGAGAGCCATGTTTTTGTTATAAATGCTCTTAATGACATTATGTATTCTTTCTAGCCAACACAGATCCCTTGAAATATATTCCTAATATCATAGAAGTTGTCTCCCATGGTAAGATTCATCTAAATCCCAAATAATAGACCAATCACATGGGGCTAACCCATAGCAGATCCAGAGCCTGAGCTCAGATATTATCACCAGAGCAGAGTTCTTTCCCCTATTCCATGCCTCCTTTCACATTACAATTTTGTTTTCCTGAAATACAAGAATTTTCTTACTCTCACTATATAAATGTTTCTTTGTACAATAAATATTTAACAAAGAATCTAGATGCAAAAATCCTAAAGTATTCACTTCCACTAATATTCAAGATCTACAGATTATGTCATTAGGGATACAGAATCCAAATAGCATAACTTAATGCACACCCAAATCTTAACTAATTATAACAGAACAAAGGAAGCTGCCAGTACTTTGTTGTTGTTATTTATTTAGTTGGTTTATTTATTTATTTATTTATTTATTTATTTATTTATTTATTTATTTATTGGAGGCAGTATCTCCTTGATTGATTGATTGATCAATTGGAGGCAGTATCTCAGTATTTAGCCCCAGCTGCCTTATCATTCACTGTCCTCCTGCCTCAGTCTCCCAAGTGTTGGGATTATAGGCATGAGTCACGTCTGACTTTGTTACTGTCCCAAAGTGACTCAATTATATTGTTCAATCAGAACCAATAAGAGGAAATGGCAAGAGATTTGATTTGAGCAATACATTTTTAAAGGAACTGCTCAGAGGCAGTGAGGTCCCCATTGTGAGAGGTCAAACAAAGGTAGAACTAATAACCTTTGGGCAAGGATGTTTTGAAACAGCAGCTCTGCAACTTTCACAAGTACCAGAATCATCCCAAGGACTCTCTCAATGGCTAATAACTGCCTTCTCTAAGTGCCCTAATATGTGAGGGGATGGGATGGGTTGGGATTGGGGACACAGCACAGGAAGGGACCAGGGATAAGGAACCCTTCAAAGGCATGCCCCCAATGACCTACTTCCTCCATCCCACCACCTCACAATAATGTCATCTATGAATCCTTCATTGGACTAATCCATTGATGAAGTAAGGAGCCTTATGATTCAATCACCTCTCAGTGATTAGATCTACCAGCTGGAGAACAAGCCTTCATTGAATACATGAGGCTTTTAGGGGACACTTTCTATCCAATCCATAACCTGAATAGAGAAATAGGTCATCTTACTGTGCCCTTACAGCAGGCAGAGTTTTGGCCTCTGGATATTAGTGTGGTGTCAACTCTAGTGGCTTGAACTCCTAAAGTTTCGCTAGTGTTTTACTTGTATACATGGATATTGGTCCAAAACTCCATAGTGCTGGATGACTAAATCAGGAGAGGTTTCTAGCCATAATTCCGCCCACACCAGCCTTTCCAATAGGTGCTGTCATTGATCCAAATTGCCATTCAGGTTCTTCTTGTTGTCAATTGAGGTTGCCTCTCAGAGACCTTGTTATCCCTTTCTGCCTATGGGTATTGGTTGGGACCATCTCAGGCATCAGAAGAATCAAATAATGGGAGATGTAGTTTGAGTATTGTTAGATCCCTTTCATCTACTGGGGATCCTGGGCCCCCAGTGAATATTTCTCTATCTTCCCCCAGGTCAACCATATACCAGGGATGAGACCAACCTTAGCCATGAAACTCACCTTGCTTGCTTTATTCCTCCAGGACAGTGGCCCCACTTGCTTTAACTTTGCATAACTGAAGAGCCAACTCAGACTCTTGCAAAACGGAATCTTCCCCTAGGCCCATTGTTATACCATCTCAGACACAGACTTCTACTGAAGCCCTTTTGTTTTCTATTTTTAATATTGATTGATTTTGAGTTTGTGGAAGCAGGCTGGCCTCCAACTTACAATTCTCCTAAGTGCTGGATTACAGGTATGCACGCCCAGCTCTGAAGCCCCTTTATAAACAGCACTTTTGCTCTCTTTTATGAAATAATTAAATCTTTATCTTGTTTGGTCCTTTTTGCCCAAGCATTGGCAGCTTAATAGATCATTATTTGGCATATATACAGGACACTCTGCTGGAAGCCAGGGACAGAAATAAGATACAGACTTTCCACAATGAAGAGGATGAAGGCTATACAGGCTGCAACATCAGTCCTAGGTCTCCTGCTACAAAGACGACAGGAAGAGAACAGGAGGGGAAATGAGCCACAGAATAGATAAGAGAGAAGAGGCAGTAAACAGCTTTTGATATCAAAATAGCTATTTTGCTATCAAAATAGCCAAAGCTATCAAAATAGGTCCACTTACTAAATACAAACCCAAACTTTTCACTCCCGCTCAACTCCATATAGAAACATCCTACTAAAATAGTTTTTTTCCCCCAAAACACTTCTGTGAAATACATAGTGATATTTCTGTTCAAAAAAGCAAAATAGCTGAGTGTGGTGGTTCATGCTTATAATCCCAGCAAATTAGAAGGTGGAAGCAGGAGGATCTTGAGTTCAAAGTCAGTCTGGGCCACATAGCAAGACCTTGTCTCAAAACAAAACAAACAGCAACAAAAAAATGGAAGAAAAGTAATTGAGGTGCAGTTGGTAAGGGATTTGCCCAATGTTATAAAGCAAAGCAGTAGAAACACAACAGATTCTTAGGAGCTTGCTGGGGACTGACTTAGATTTCACAAATGGCAGGCCTGTAGGGGAGGATCACAGTTTTTTTTTTTTTTTCATTTTTCTTTTATTATTCATATGTGCATACAAGGCTTGGTTCATTTCTCCCCCCTGCCCCCACCCCCTCCCTTACCACCCACTCCGCCCCCTCCCTCTCCCCCCCCTCAATACCCAGCAGAAACTATTTTGCCCTTATTTCTAATTTTGTTGTAGAGAGAGTATAAGCAATAATAGGAAGGAACAAGGGTTTTTGCTGGTTGAGATAAGGATAGCTATACAGGGCATTGACTCACATTGATTTCCTGTGCGTGGGTGTTACCTTCTAGGTTAATTCTTTTTGATCTCACCTTTTCTCTAGTACCTGTTCCCCTTTTCCTATTGGCCTCAGTTGCTTTAAGGTATCTGCTTTAGTTTCTCTGCGTTAAGGGCAACAAATGCTAGCTAGTTTTTTAGGTGTCTTACCTATCCTCACCCCTCCCTTGTGTGCTCTCGCTTTTATCATGTGCTCATAGTCCAATCCCCTTGTTGTGTTTGCCCTTGATCTAATGTCCACATATGAGGGAGAACATACGATTTTTGGTCTTTTGGGCCAGGCTAACCTCACTCAGAATGATGTTCTCCAATTCCATCCATTTACCAGCGAATGATAACATTTTGTTCTTCTTCATGGCTGCATAAAATTCCATTGTGTATAGATACCACATTTTCTTAATCCATTTGTCAGTGCTGGGGCATCTTGGCTGTTTCCATAACTTGGCTATTGTGAATAGTGCCGCAATAAACATGGATGTGCAGGTACCTCTGGAGTAACAGTCTTTTGGGTATATCCCCAAGAGTGGTATTGCTGGATCAAATGGTAGATCGATGTCCAGCTTTTTAAGTAGCCTCCAAATTTTTTTCCTGGATCACAGTTATATATTACGGCATAAAAAACCACTCCAAAACTCAGCCACTTGAAACATAGTTCTGCACTTGAAACATGGTTCTGCCCATGGTTCTGCTGGGTTTCCCTGGGCTCTTCTGCTGGAAAGTGACTGGAGTCACTCATGAGCTTGCAGTCATCTTGTGATTTGACTAAAGGATGATCTAAGATGACCTCACTTACAGGGCTGCGACTTTGGCACTAGCTGTTGGCTGTTCTTCTCAGTTCATGCCGGTCTGTAGCCTGTTACTATCTAATATGGTGACAAGAACATGTCAATAGTGTCCTGGTAGAAGCTACAAGGTCTGCCTCTCTCCCCCAGCACACACAAAGGAAAGCCCATATGAGGTGGTTACCAATCCCCTGGCTGGGATCCTTCTCTACCTGGTAGGAATCGCAGATAGGTGCGGAAAAGCTCTTCTGCTTGTCTCAGGCCCGTGGTGGCTCTTTGTAATTCTTAGCAAACAGCAGCTAGCAGCACTAGGGGCAGCCTCTGGTGCTAAAGCTCTTGTGCTGGAGCAACAAGTGTTTCAGCCCTTGGCCTCAAACGTTGGGACCCTTAGCTCAGCGACAGGTGTTACAGTTCTCTTCCGGAGGCCAGGGGCTGCCCTTTCTCTTCTCTCTGGCTCTTCTGGCCTTCTGACTGTCTTTACCTCAGCTCTCCACCCCTTCTCACTTTCAGTTTCTACCATCATGCATTGTCTCTGACAATTCTGCTCTCCTTTGCTGTTACCCTGGCCACCATCATCACTGCTACCCCCTGCCACCATCACAGTCACCACTGGGTTGGCTGCTCCGCCATAGCTTCTGTTCGTTTGTTTCTTCTGGTGGCCCTGGGGTACAAACTCAGGGCCTCATGCTTGAAAGGCAGGTGCTCCTACCACTTGGGCCAATCTTCCAGCCCTGTGCTATAGCTTCTGGTTCCATGGCTGTCTTTTACTGCTGCCTATGCTATCACTGCTACCACCACTACTCTGCCACCACTGCCACTGGCACTGTCTGTACTGTCACCACCACCAGTACCAGCTCCACTGCTGCTCCTGCTGCTGCTGGGGCAGCTATTTTTAACCCTGATACCTCTTCTCTTTTCCTTGTGTTACCAGCTCTGCTACTCTACTAATCAAAAGTCAGCAAGAAAAGATCACTTGAGAGGAGCCTTTATTGGTGTTGCAACACCAGGGGGCATCACAGGATGGTATCTCAGGCCAACTCACAAAGTAAGCCAAAGAGCAAGCTTATATAGCCAGAAAGGGGGTGTGACAAGGGTCTCTGCACCAATCATGGTAGACTTTCATGCAAATGAAGAACTGTTTGCACCAATCATGGCACAGTGTCTCAAGTCTCCAGTCATAGCAGTCCCTTATGCAAATAAAAGGTTGTTTTTATATCAGTCATGCATCTTCTGTGGGCCACCAGGTGAAGTGCCCTCCCTCTGGCCTCAGAGGGTGGATGGAAATGTCTGTAGGGTCATCTAGAGTTCACTGAGGCTCGTGGTGGCAAAAATTCTGGCATAAGCTATTTGCTGGGACAGTTGTCATATAGTTTCCTTAACATGTCTGTAAGGTGTTCAAAGCAGCTGGTGTTGGCATGAGTGCAGTCCAGACGGCTGCCTGGCTGATAGTCCTTCACTCAAATCAGCCAGAACTACAGGGAAGGGTATTAACAGTTGTAAATTATGGAATCAAATTGCCCAGTCCTCAAGAGCTTAGCTTATTTAAAGGAAAAGCTTAGAGCTGGATGCCAGTGGCTCATGCCTATAAACCTAGCTACTCAGGTGGTAGACATCAGGAAGATTGTGGTTCGAACCCAGCCCAGGCAACTAGTCCACGAGCTCCTATCTTGAAAATACCCAACACAAAAAAGGGCTGGTGGAGTGGCTTAAGTGGTAGAGCACCTGTCTAGCAAGTGTGAGGCCCTGAATTCAAACCCCAGTACTGCCATTAAAAAAAAAGGAAAAATAAACATTAAAAAGGATGCTTACAATAAAGGCGATTATTAACATTAATGGTGCTTTAACAGTATTTAGTAGTGCATCTAACAATGCTTAACTCCTATCCCAGTGCTCCAGGAGAGGTGAGTCTCTCTAATCCATCTCAAAGCAACTATCCACAAGCTAGGAAGATGATCAGAATAGGAACCCTGTGAGGACCTTGACTATGGACTTTCTGGCTTCCACAACTGTGAGAAAATAAATTTCTGTTCTTTAAGCCACAGAAACTGTGGTATTTTGTCATGGCAGCCTGAGCAGACTAATACAGGTTGTTTATAGTTTAGACTATAAAGCTGCTATGAACTTGTATACAAGTCTTTATGTGAAGATATTTTTTCATTTCAATTTTGTACATACCTAGAAAGTAGAACACCTGGATTATACAGATGTGTATGTTTACCTTTTAAAGAAATTGTCCAAACTTCTTTCTTTCCAGAGAAACTATACCATTTTGCATTCCGAACCAGCAGTGAATGAAGCTTCCAGTTGTTTTACATCCTTGCCAACACCTGGTATAATCCATTTTTTAAATTTTAACCATCCTGCTAAATGCATAGTGGTATCTCATTGTGGGTTTCCTTTGAATTTCTCTAATGACTAAGATGTTGTTCATCTTTGCATGTATGTATTTGCCATCTCTGCATCCTCTTTAGTGAACTAGCTGTTCATACCTTTTGCTCCTTTATTATTGGTTGAGAGTTAATCAAATACAAATTTGAGTAAACATAAGCATAGACAATCATCAATCCAGAATCTTACTGAACTGTCCAAGTTAGGCATGCCTTGGGGACCAGAACATATAGGAAGAGTCTCTGGCCATTAAAACTTGGAGGGGACAGGGTGCTGGTGGCTCACAGCTTTAATTCTAGCTATTGTGGAGGATGATATCAGGAAGACTATGGGCAAACAGTTCATAAGACCCCCATCTCCAAAATAGCCAGAGCAAAATGGACTAGAGTTATGGTTCAAATGGTAGCATACCTGCTTTGTGAGTGCCTGCTTTATAAGCTCAAAGGCCTGAGTTCAAACTAAAAATAAAAATTAAAAAAAAAGAGAAAACTTGGAGGTGTTGTGAGGCTTGGAAAGAAAATAATGAGCCTGAAGATAAATTTTTCCAACTTTATAATTTTGTCCTAACTTAATCTTGAGGCCTTCCTAACGAATTTCTTAACATTAGCACTGAATTCCAGCCCCAGATCCTCTAGATCCCCAATTTCATGACACTTTCAAACACTGCAGGAGTTTCCTGGGTTAGGAGTGCATCACCAAAGGTCCCTCTTGCTGGAAGAATTTTGCCACATTTATAGGCAAATAAAAAGACACCCACAAGAAGTACCTTGATAAGATTTGGCCCAGAGTCTTGTCTGGGGGCAGAGCTGAGCACTAAGTGATGTCTAAAACACATTCCACTCAAATGAAGACCTTGGAAGGAAGGAATGGTGAGGAAGGACTGAGGAGAGATAGGAGTGAGGACATGCGATAACACTGGCAGCTACAATCAAGGACACTGTGTTCAGCCATGGATAACTCCATTCCGGAAGGAGATAAGTGGGAGAGAATCCAGGCCAGAGCAGCATAAATGATTAAGGAATGGGGAAGCTGATTTGTGAGACTGATTTAATAGAGTTCACCAAAGCTCATTCATTTAAGAAAATGTAACTGAAGCTAATTTTCCATCAGAGCCTGAAAGGCAATGGAAATGCACACAAAAAAGATTAAGGAAATAGCAAATAAAAAAGTCAGTTTGTCTAGCAAGCCCAGTAAGCAAAATGAGCACAATTTCTGCATTAAGCTGGCCAGTTTTTAATCTAAATTTTAGTCTGTTTGTTGCAACAGCCTCTTGTTGACATTTTCTCATTCTCTTCCACATTTATCTTCATTCCCTGTGTTTTCCTTTTTAGGTCTGATGAATGTTATAGGCAGACCCCTAGACCTTAGTTCTTATTTCTTTACCTTTTAGAGGAATCTTCTGACTGGATTCTGTTCATGGCTCTACCCATCTAAGGCATACTTGTATTGCTTGGGATGCTCCCAGTTAGTCTAAAGTTTATCCCAATATATCCCCAACTCCTCTTTGAATTCCTCAAGCCAAGAGCTCAGGAAAGACAATGATCCTAATTCCAACATCTTAACACAATTACCCATAGCATTCTGTAGCACTTTCTTCTGATCATTTCTTATGCATGAGAACTACTTGGGCCAAACCACATTATCTCAGTGCATACACCGGAGAAAACATTGTGAACGGTTAGTTTTATGTGTCAACCTGGGTGGACCACGATGCTCAGATATTTGTTCATTATCCTAAATGTTTCTGTGAGGATGTTTTGGCAAAAGATTTATATTTATGCCAACCTTTAGGGAGAGCAGATTGTTCCCATCAATAATATGGTGGACTCCATCTTTTCACTCAGGGCTTGACTAGAACAAAATGCTGACCTCTCCCAAGCAAGAGAGAATTCTCTAGCATATTGCCTTTGAAAGTGCAACATCAGCACTTTCTAGATCTATAGCGGACTGCCTTTGGACTTGACTGCAACTCTTTCCTGTATCTCCAGCCTGCTGACCTCCCCCACCCCCATTAAACTTTGTATTCACCCATCCTCCATAAGATATGGTAAGGCAATTTGTTAAAATAAATCTCTTCATACACACATACCACACCACATCCTATTGGTTCTATTTCTCTGGAGAACCCTCTCTAATACAAATTTACACATCATTAAATATCACTAGTGATGTAGGCAAGCATTCAAAATACTAAGAATGTGATCATCAGCTTCCTCAATTAAAGAATCCAGAACCAGGAGCTTTTAAGTTCCTGAAATTATGATTTGTGCAGGAAGAAGCTTTTGCAAGCAGATGAGGCAATAGTTTTTGGAGATGTTTTCAATGGCACAAAAGGCCATTGGCAAAAACATATGTATTTCAACTGTCTTTGAACTTTGTGTATTAAAAATAAAAATTAAAGTGTCTTAGTTTCAGTATGATCATTAATAAAGTTGGCTACTTTGCATTTAGTCCTCTTGCAGCTTCCTTATTTTGAGAAGAAAGCCCAAGGTATCAGTTGTACACAGAAAAAGAAGCTTTAGCAAATGAGATCTTATAAGATAATAGAGTAATGACCTTATCATCAAGATGCTTTAGTAAGTGTTCTTTTACATGTGACACTGTACAGATATTATTCAAAGACTTTTTCTTAGCAGTTCATATCACATAACAATGGCTAACAATTACCACTTTAAAAGTTTTATATGTATAAATGTCTCATTCTCACAATAAATCTGTTAAGGAGTGTTGTATACTAAAAGAATTTTTCTGGTCTTCTCCCTGTTTCTTGCGGGGTCGTGGGGGAACTAAGTTCTTAGAATTTCCTAAGTGATAGGAGTGTTTTGTTATTCATGGTGGAGCACACTTGGGTTTATGATAATGAGTACACTTCCATTTAGGCTGATGAGATGACACAAGGTGAAGTTTGTTCATACTACAAAGACAACTCATGTGATTAGAGTGTTGGGACTTTGACCTTGTGATGTCACTCCTGGTAGTGATAAAGGTGGGAAGGAAGACTGGAAATTGAGTTTAGTCATGTGGTCAGTGATTTGATCAATCATGGCTATGCAATGAAACACCAATAAAAACTCTGGAAACTGAAGCTCAGTTAAGCTTTATGGTTGATGATAAACACTGTGGACTGAATATGTGAGTCTTTCCTCTCCCCTCAATGCATATGTGGGCACCCTAATTCCCAATGTAGTGGTATTTGGCAGTGAGGACTTCAAATAGTAAAAGGCAGTGCTGGCTTTTCCTACACCCTCAGGAGTGGGATTCATGACCCTAGAAGAAGGGGCATAAAAAAGGTCCCTCATTCTGCCATGTGAAGATATAGCAAGAAGGTGTCTGTCTTTCAACCAGCAAGAGAACCTTCACCAGAACCTGACCATGCTAACACCCCGATCTTGGACTTCCCAGTCATGAGAACTGTTGTATAATCCACACCACTCTACGGTCTCTTGTTATAGCAGCCTGCACTGACTCAGATACACACTGATATGCTGGGAGCATGTCTCCTTGATGGCATGGAAGCTCTGTGTTTGATACCCTCCCAGACCTGGCCCTATGTGTCTTCATTTGGTTGACCCTGATTTGTACCCTTTATAAAAAGCCATAATCATTAATATAATGCTTTTCTGGGTTCTGTGACTTGCTCTAGTGAGTTCCCAAATTTGAGAGGTGGTGGTGGTAGGAACCTTTGAATTTGTTGCCAGTTAGTTAGAGGTGTAGGTGACCTGGGAGCACCAAGCTTATGTCAGGTGTCTGAAATGAGGAAAATCTTATAAAGGACTGTGTTCTCAGCCTGTGAAATTCTTCCTAAGGGTAGTTCATTAGTGTCAGAATTACACTGCAATAGATATTATTATTATTGAACATAAAAGAAAAATAAGGCTTGAAGAGGGGAAGCAACATGTCCAAAGATATATAGCTCATGATGGACAATACCAGGTTCTAAAACAGATTCATCTAATTCCAAAATTTGCCCTCTTTCTAGCATTCTGAGATGAGCTGGATCTCTGGTTCAGTCTGATAGATTTGTTGTCAGATTCTCTGTCTCTTGGAATAAGTTATTTATTCAATCTACAATGATTTGCCCCATAAGGATTTGCTTGTTCATCTAGAGAGTGGTAGTAAAAGGCCAGGTTGGCTCTGGCAGGAAGAAAGGATGCACCTCCAATCACTACAGTAGGGCTCAGGCTTTTGATGCTAAAATGCCAGACTCACAAATTGAGAGTTGTCTTACCCAATTTTGTTTTATAAAGGGCAAGAAATTTGAACAGAAACATCAAAGAAAAAAATGCACATAGCAAATAAGCACATGAGAAGATGCTAAATATCATTAGTTATTAGGGAAAGGCAAAATAAAAGTACAGTTAAATACCATGGCAAATCCATTAGAAGGGTTGACATGATAAATAAACTAACAAAAAATCAAGTGCTAACCAGTGAAACTAGTATTCTCATATTTTGCTGGTGGCAACACAAACTAACACATATGTTGGAAAAGTTTCAGAAGTTTCTTAGAAAGTTGAATGTATACTTACCTTATGGCCCAGCAATTAATTCCCAGTTAACTACTGAAGTGAAATAAAAAGATTTATATTCATGTAAAAATCTGAACATGACTATTTGTAGTGATTTTATTCATAGTCACCAAATATAGGAAACCACTATCTCTAACAGGTGAATTGATAAAGTGTGGTAAATCCGTAAAATGCAGTACTTCTCAGCAATAAGAAAGAACAAACTCACACCAATGCTTATAGCAGTATCAGTTACAATAACCGAAAGATAGAGAAGCAGCCCAAATGTTCATCATTGGATGAATGGACTTACAAAATGTGGAGTATACATTCAATAAAATTCAGCCTTAGAAATGAATGAAATTCTGATCTGTGCTATAGTGTGTATCAGAATTATGCTAAGTGAAACAAGTCAGACACCAAAGGAAAAATAGAGACAGAAAGTAGAAGAGAGGTTACCAGGAGATGGGAGAGGAAAGAATGGGGAATTATTGTTTAATGGGCGTAGAGTTTCAGTTTTGGAAAAAGTTCTAGAGATGGATAGTGGTGATGGTTTCACTACAAGGTGAATGCACTTAATAACACTGAATTATATGGTTAAAATAGCTGGGCCCAGTGACACGTTTGTAATCTTAGCTACTTGGGAGGCTGAGATTGGGAGAATTGTGGTTTGAAGCCACATGGGCAAAAATCCAGAGTCTCCATTTCAACCAATAACTGGGTGCAAGTGGCACGCATCTGTTCCCCCAGGGAGTATGAGATAGAGAGAATCATGCTTCCAGGACAGTCTGGGCAAAAACATTTGCAAAACCCCATCTCTTCAGAATAAAACTGGGCATGGTGGAGCATGCCTGTCATCCCAGCTACAGTGGAAGCATAAAATAAGAGGAACATAGTCCAGGCTGGCCTGGCAAAGGTGAGACCCTCTCTTCAAAATAATCAGAGCAAAAAGGGCTGGGGATGTGGCTCAAGTAGTAGAGTGCTTGCCTAGCATGCATGAAGCCCTGAGTTCAAGTCCCAGTACTATAAAAAAAATAAGATTAAAATGGCAAATTTTATAGAATATATATTTTTACCACAGTTTTTTAAAAATAAAAGGACCAAGCTACTGATATGTATGTGTGGATGAATCTCAAATACATTGTGTTGAGTGAAAGAAGATAGAGCAAAAGTTTACATGCTATCATTACATTGGTATTTTTGTTTTAATTCCAAAAGGAAAACTATAATTGTTTGGGGCTGGGGCCAGGCCAAGGACTGACTACAAAGAGATACTGGGGAATTTGGAAGAGTAATTGAACTTGATTGTGGTGAGGTTTCCATGAATATATACTTTTGTTAAAACAGACCTGCACACTAAAATAGGATCAATTTCACTGTAAGCAAATTTGACTTAAGTCTATTTTCTGTTGCTATAACAGAAGACCTGAGACTGGGTTATTTATAGAAGAGGCCAGGAAGCCAACATTGTGATGCCTCATCTTCTCAACTTCTGGTGAAGGCCTCGCGCGACTTCAGCTTATGGTAGAAAGAGAAAGGACACACAGGCACTAGTGAGAGAGAAAGGGGGAATGCTAACCCATTCCCAGAAGAAAGGTATCAATCCACTCATGAGTGCTACACTCCCATGACCAAGTGCCTCTCGCTCGATCCCACCTCCCAACATGGCTGCATTGAAGAATGAAGGTTCCAACACGTGCACTTTTGAGAGGCACACTTGAATCATGGCAAAATAGTATCTTAGCAAAAACAATGGAGGGGAATGTCAACAGTTGTAGCATACACCTATAATCCCAGATGTTAGAGGCCATCCTGGGAAAGTTAGTGCTAGACCCTATTTTTAAAACTAACTAGAAATGGAAGGATTAAGGGTGTGGCTCAAATGATAGAGCACTTGCCTAGCAAGCATGAGGTCCTCAGCTCAATCCTCAGTACCACAAAAAAACAATGTGGGGAGTATTAGTTTTGAAAGTCTATATTAGTCCTCCACAAAAATGAATGCTAGTTAAGATATAAGGACTTACAAGAGGAAAGTGCCTGGATTAAATATCTCAAAATATGAAACAATTTGCTGTCATTATGAATTGTCCTCTGCTACCTTATCTACCTTATTCATATGTGCTGATGTCAGAACCACGTTAAGTAGCTTTATCCATGCCACCACCTATCATAAGAATGCCAAAGTCCATGCCATGGTGGTATCTTGGATCTTCCTGAAGTGTTTTATTAAGAGGATATCAGAGTGGACCTGAGTTCCATATGAAAGCCCAAAGAAAGGCCTCCTTCCTGATTGACTTTAAACCACACTAAGCTTGGGCTGACTTATCCATTAGGCACAGGGGCCCATGAAATAGTTTCATTTCTTTTAAAATCAGAAGAAAAAAGTGAACTTTAGGGTCAAAAAATGTTTTAATGTGTGCGAGAGTTTGGATGTTGAGTGTCCCCAAAGGTCTATGTACTAAGGATTACATAGTGTAGCCATTAGTACATAGGGTACTATGTACATGGGTGGTGATGGAAGCTTTAAGGGATGGAGCCTAGTGGGAGGTCCTTAGATCAACAGAACATACCCTTGAAGAGGAAACTGGGACCTCAGCCCCTCTTCCTCTTCTCTGTTCCCAGACTCACGATGTTGGGTTTTAGTCTCACTTAATGTGTTGCTTTATTTACCACAGGCCAAAAGGAATACAGCCAATTGATCATAGATTGGAACATCCAAAACTGTAAGCCAAAATAAACCCTTTTCTCTTTATAAGTTAATTATTTCATGTACTTTGTTATAATAACCAGACGCTGACTAACACAATATATAATATTAATATATTCACCTTTAAACCAATGTAGTTGTTACATATAATTTTTTTATGGAGGAAGAATACCTAAAACATTTTAAAGTCATAATGCATCCCTTCCTAAAGCAGTTCTCTGTGTGTCAGACTTAGAAAGTCTCTCTTGAACGTTAGGCCATCTTTTTGCTGTTGATTAGTTAACCATAAGGATTCAAGCTAGATCAGATAGCAATCACACAGCTCTTTCCTCTTCTTCCCGTCTTTTCCTGCTCCCTCCTTCACCACAATTCCGCTCCACTTCTCAAGTTACAAAACCAAAACCATGCAGGCAAACAAATTCCAATCTTCTTTAAGAAGTTGTTTCTTTTACCTATGATGTTGGTAATATGTATCCTTTTGGTCCAAAATTTTGTGCTTAAATTGAACATTTGAGTGTGTGGTGTTTCCCCCTTCATTCTCAGATGATCATGGCATAAAGGCCAATGCCTACAGCGTTCCTCTCACAATTCAAATTCAAGTACTAACCATTTCAGGTACTTGGGACCGGCATGCAGAGAAGTCTGCAGAGGCATGTGAGACTTTAGCTCTCCTGGCATCCACAGAGAAAAAAACAAAAGGATTGACTCTGTCTGTGTCAGGGGACTTGGGAACTGGTCCCTGAGAGATATGAATAAGGGCCAAAGGGAGTCAGGTGGGGAGAGATGAATGGCCCCACCACCTCCACCACCTAGGAAGGGCAGCAACAGGCAGCATATTGAGTTCTAGAAGATGCCAACAGTGAGTGGGGCAGGCTGAGTTCCTTCCTTGGGAGTGCAAATCACTGCTTCTGCCACTGTGAAGACAAGGGAATAGAGAGGCTTCCTTACCCCACTCAGCCACCTTGTATGATCTGGTAAAGGACCAATGATGTACACATAGGATACACACTTCCCTCCCACCACTCACAACTCTGCCTGGCTCAGGAGCTCCAAAAGTTTCATCAGAATGTCAAATTCTTATGAGAAGTCACCAGATATAGATGAAATTGTCCTTGACCTTCCCAAGAAATGTCCCAGCTAGTTACCTCTTTTCATATGTAAGGAGTAACTTGGATTCATAACCCATTAGGAAACTCACCAAGCTTAGGTAGCCTTTTAAAAGATGAGTTGAGAGCTGGGCATGGTAGTACACACCTGCAATCCCAGCCCTCAGAGGCAGGAGGATCAAGAGTTCAGTCAGTTTGGGCTACGTATCAAGACCCCTGTCTCAAAAACAACAACAAAAAAATGAGTCAGTGAACTTAAGAAAATCCATTGATGCTGAAACATAAATATATGCATAAACATAGCTATTCCACAAGAACAATGAATGCCAAAGTCTTAAACTGATAAAATCTAGTATATGACAAAGTAGGGATGACATTTCTCCATCCTGTTCACATAGTTACAGTAAAGGGTAGAGGAATCATCTGGGAATTTTAAGTGCTGGATTCATCTGACTCTGACTGCTTAAGTCATTTTATCATTCAAGTTTCAGTCTCTGCATTGGAGAAATAAGGATTGTACCAAAAGATTTCATCAAACTTCACTGTATTATTTGCCTGGTTCTACTATAAAGAAGTACCCACAAGATGGGTGGATTAAACAACAGAAATTTATTGTGCCACACAGTTCTGAAAGCTAGAATTCTGAAATCAAAGTGTCCTTAGGGTGGATCCCTTCTGAGGGCTGTGAAGAAAAATCTGTTCCTTGTTCCTCTTCTAGCTTTTGTAACCTCAGACATTCCTTGGCTTATAGATGAACATCTTTTCCTATGTCTTCATATTACTTCCCCACACTCCTGTGCATGTCTTTGTTCAAATTTCTCAGTTTTATAAGGACACCAGTCCTAACTTGATCATCTGCAAAGACCCCAAGTTCAAATAAGGTGACATTCATAGGTTTTGGAGAGGTTCAAACTTCAATGTCTTTTTTTTTTTTTTGGCAACACTGGAGTTTGAACTCAGGGCCTCATGCTTGCTAGGCATGCATTCTTACTGCTTGAGCTACTCTACCAGCCCTTTTTTGTATGTTTTTTTTTTTTTTTTCAAGATAGGGTCTTGCGAGCTATTTGCCAGGGCTGACTTCAAACCTCAATCCTCCTGATCTCTGTTTCCTGAGTAGCTAGGATTAGGTGTGAGCTACCAGTGCCCAGCCAAACTTCAATGTCTTTTGGCAGGGACACCATTCAATCCATACACTAACTTTCTAAAAAAGGAAGGATACACACGAACCCAAAAATAAACTAAATACCTACCAGGAGGAGATGGAAGGAATGTTAGTAGATGGGTAGGTAACCACAGATGACTATTAGCCTGATCTCTACCCACTGTCTCTCACTGGCTCCTTTCTTAGAGATGACAAATCCAGGGCAGGGAGAATGCCCAGAATGGAAAACACACCATTCCCAGAGGCTCAGCAAATAGTGCCAGGAATACGTACCTAAGAGTGCAAAGGTATATGCAGCTTTAATTATTCTGTACATCTAGACACAGAGCCACCAATACTCAAGTACTTACAACCACATTTACACTTTGAGTGAGAAGCCAAAATGAGTCTCTTGTTCATTCAGTAGCCTAAACCCCATCTTTATTTTGCCTGCTGGGTGAAAATGGAAATCTCACTGGCTCACCCTAACCCTCAGACCCTCAGCAATAAAGAGTGAACCTTTCATGAGCTGCAGTGTGTAGGCCAGAACTCAGAGACTCCTCTAGGTCCTGACCAAAGGTCAGTTCCCTTTCTGCCTTTGCCTTTCACCTGTATTACCTTCTCCTTTTTTGCTCCTGTCCTATGAGAATTTCCCATGCCTCTCCTTTTACACAGAGATGTAAAATATTTAGTGAGTAGTAACCTTTGTAACAATGAAAAAAAAAAACAATTCCTCCCCAGATGACTTGGGACAGATTGGAGCCAAACCATTTCCTTCAGTCCCTGAGCACATTGTTTTCCTCCAGTAACTTCTGCAATCCAGAAACAGCTGCAAATTCCAGTAAAACAATGTTCTGATCCTGTCCCTCCAGCCATCTTTACCCTTTTGTTTTTGTCTGTGGAGGGAAGAAAGAGAAAAAAAAATCCCTGAAAAGCTGCCACAGTGCATTATTTCCAAGCGTCTGTTGATGGAGGCGTGAGCCAAGCAGCCCTTTTTATTGGAGGAAAGAAAGAGAGAGTAAAAATGGAAGAAAGAAAGGCATAAAAATGATGGAAAAAGGCATGGAGAAAAATCTGAGTGAGTGGAATAAAGTTACACAGTGGAAAAAGAATTGAGCAAAAACAGTGCTTATGCAATTGAAATGTGTTTGTTCAGCCTGCTTAATTCACCTGCCTCTCACTTTGGGTGAGCCAGGAAGTCATTCTATTTCAGTATTTAATTCAGGCCATTCTTACTTGAATCTAACCTATTAAAGGAACATCCTGATATAAAAAATGATTCTGCATAATGAGGATATTATGTCACAAAATAATTTCCAGTAATACTTTTGTAATTTGCATCCTCTACAATATACTTAAATGATGTATTGATTTACAAGTAATCTTGCACTTGCCCTTTCAGACTCACTTATTACTTTCATCCATTCCTTGCTGTGTCTGGAACACTGGTCTCTAGATGGAATCAGTGCTGGCCCTCCAGCTTCTGCTTGGGTTAGCTAATGGGAAGCATCACCAGGAGACAGAAAAGTGGAAGGAGTGATGTTGAGGGATTTCTCATTGTGGGTCCCTCCATGATGGATCATCAAGAGTTAGATATTTCTCTCTGCTAAAGGTCACAGCTCCTGGGAAAGGGGTAGATACCTCCTTCTTCTTTTCTTTCTTTTTTTGACAGTACTGGGGGTTGAACTCAGGGCCTTGCACTTGCTGAGCAGTTGCTCTACACTTGAGCCACACTTCCAGCCCTGGACCCTCCTTCTTCAGGCAGCTAGTTCTGTCTTGCCCAGCATGTTTTGGGGTTATTGTACTGTTGTTAGCCCCCAGGTTCCTGCAGTATATTTTTCTAATTCCCTAAACCTCACCAACATCTTTATAAGTAGATTAGTCCCTTAAACTCTCCATGGTGTCCAGCATGACTGTGCTCTGTTTCTAGAAGTTCCCTTACTATTACAATGCATCATTTTACTCTCAGTGAGACTATAATTCTCTTGAATGCCATATTATCAGATGTTCTGTGTTTCCTTCAAAATATGTATTGTGATCCCACCTACCATACAAACATTTGTCATTCATTGTGTTGATCTAGGGAAAGTCCCTTCACTTGGTCTGGTGTCCCTCTTTCCAAGGTCCCACTTCCAGACCCATTTAGTGACTCATACATAATTCTATCTGTTCATACAAAATCTGCTCACCATTGTTGGCCAGTATCGGCTTTGAAGGGATTTTTTTGTTTATGGAGAGTAGTTGACGTAAGAGACATGCTGTCGGTAGGTTCAGTCTCTGATCAGAAGATTTCTAAATTCTTTGTGTCCCACATGGAAACATCCAGGCAGGACACATGGTATAGTAAGGAAGATAATGGCACTCGTTAAAGATTAAGGAAAGGGGTTACAAAAGACCATGGGGAACCAGGTAGAAGCTAGAAGCAGAGAAAGAGTCTTTCTTTTTTCTGGTGCTTTTAAAAACCAACACTAACTTATGGGAAGGGAAAAATCTGGTGATTCCTAACTACCAATAATCAATGAGTGATGAAGGACATGGATGGTCCCTGGGCTGAGGTGGGGGTGGTTTGAGTTGTCCCTGCACCAGGGTGTGAATAACCTACACACATTTAGAATTGAAAAGAAAGCTCACAGAAAGAGAGGAATGTTTAATCTGAAATGCAGTATTAAGTCATATATATTTTAAAACTCCTGAACTTTTCCTATCCTAACCTGCCTCAGACACAGTAGGTGTTTTGGGACCTTACTGACTCAAGTTCAACTTCCATTTCTGTTGCTTACTAGTTGGGTCCCATGGGGAAAAATACTTAAAGTCCCCCAAATCACTATCATTATATATAAACGTGAAATGCAGATTTGCCACATCTCTGCCTCCCTCTCCCCCTGCTCCTTCCCCATCTTTACCAGGACTATTCTGCACTCTTCAGGGAAAAGCCAGGTTCCTGAGGAAAAGGGGATAGAAAAGAAAGAAGGGAACATGGCACAAGGTATAAAGAAAACAACAAGGCTATGACCAATATTTAAATATTATTTTGGGAGATGTGGGGGAGAATGTGATACCTAAAGAGGCTGATGAAAAAACATAAGAGGAGGTATAGAAAGCGAACAAGATGGAATACTCCAGAGTTGCTTGTCTGAAGCAATGGTGCTGTGTTATTCGTCTTTCATGGAAAGCTGGCTGAAGGAGGGAATTTATTAAATGTAGATACTAGGGCAGTAAGCAGAGAACATATTCAAAAGAGAAACACACAAAGTGACCATGATTCCTTCTACCCTTTAACTGAGCAAGTTTATGAGTAACTCATAAATTCCAACCAAAATGGAATTTAAAATTTCCCAACTCTACCAACAAAGTGAGCACCATATTGCAGAACTCTTGGAACAGATAACTTACTCAATTATTTTCTTTGTAGATAAATACTCAGGGTTAGCTTTGTTGGGTGGAGAAAGAAGTTTCCAGGCATCCCTGCAAGGCAGACTTGAGGTAAACTAAAAGACAACCCAAAGGAGGAAGACAGGAATGTTTGCACCAGAGTGTCTCCATCATTGACTGTGGCTAATTGTCTTCTTTCAGGCAATGGGCCAAGCCTGTTTGCTTGTCTGGCTGTTGTGAAGAATCACCACAGGGTCATAGGTTATAACACCTTCTTCATGGGGTTGCTATGAGACAGTAGAATAACACACACAAAGCACCTAGTACTCAACATATAGCTGGCACTCCATACATGTTTTTATTTTTGGTAGGGGTTTAGAGACTGCAGGGAAAAGATCAAAGGCTTTTTAAAAATTAATTTGGAAAATCATTATGATTGACATTCTTCTAGTTGCTCATGCCAACTATTGCAATGGCCCCTCAGGGTTATTTTCCACCTCCTTCCACTTAAGAGACCTTGGATCCATGATAAACGTGGAGAGGATCTAACAATACTCATTGTACCAAATGGTACAATAGAGTTATAGTACACAAACATTTAAGTTGCTTGAATTCAGATATATGCTCAGCAAAACAAAATAATCCAGATGAATATATATATATATATATATACATCTATATCTATAGATATAG
The DNA here is from genome assembly GCF_047511655.1 of Castor canadensis. Lineage (NCBI taxonomy): Eukaryota > Metazoa > Chordata > Mammalia > Rodentia > Castoridae > Castor > Castor canadensis. Next base: position 35,608,279 of record NC_133388.1, on the reverse strand, counting down.
ATATAGATGTATATATATATATTTACAGTCCCCCTACAATATGGCCCTTAAATTCAAGCCAACTTCTTCATCTGGTGCTCAACCAAAGAAACAGCCATGGCCATCTGTTCCAACTCTGGAGGGAAAGCTGGCTGTGTTGGATTTACTGAGATGGCACAGAATGCATAAAACCATGTAATTTGTACTATATGGGTGATTTAAGATATTTTCAATGTTGTTTTCTATATAAAATTTTTACCATATGTGTTCATTTTAGTCCCCAAACTCTAAGCATGTATGTCATTTCAAATTGTCATATGCTAAGAGCATATGAAAAATGACTCTTAGCAATACCCAGTATTACTCTAAGGTAATTACTCTAAGTCCCTAATTTAGGGACTGGACAACCTCATTCCTGCAAAAATGTCTATATTACCTTGCACCCTCCAATCAATTCCTTCTGCCAGTACTGACCTTATTGATAGTTCCAATTTTTTATTAAAATAAACACTTATGGAATGTCTATGACCTACTAAGCCTATGTGCAACTCTAGGAATATTGAAGTTAAAAAAGAAGACTTGATATTGGGTCTCTATTAGTTCACATTATAGGGGGATAGTCAGGAGCATCAATCAATTGGTCACACGAATTCTTATATTCATTCCACAAATATTCACGAAGAGTCCAAGCATGTGCCAGGTCATTGTACTAAGCCTTAGGACCATATTGTTAACTGAACAGAAAACTATCTTGTAGGGAGCTTGCATTCTATTATGAAAGACAGAAAGTAAGCTGAATGAATATGGAAACTATATAATAGATCTTTATAAAGCCTGAGGAGCAAAAACAAAGAGCAAGAAAGTAGATTATCTACTTTCTGGAGGGGCCAGGTGTGGTGGCACACACCTGTAATTCCACCTACTCGGGAGGTAGAGATCAGGAAAATGTCAGTTGGAGATCAAGAGGGCAGAAGTCAAGAGTCTGGTGAGGAAACTGTTGTAGTAACTCAGGCAGATATGATGGTGGCTTAGATGTATAGGCCTGAGGTGGTTGAATTCTGGATATGTTTTGAGAACTTTCTGATAAATCAAAAGTAAGTAAGGAGAAAAAGAGAAGAAGCAAAGATATTACCAAAGTTTTGGCCTGAGCAATGGGAAAGATGTCATTGATCTAACTTAGAGAAGGAGCTCATTTCAGAGACAGGGTAAACTAGTTTAGGCCTTCATGGAGGCTGGCTTGCCTATTGAAGACATTCTAGTAGAGGTGTCCTGTAGACTATTACATAGATGGGTCTGGGGTTCAGAGAAGATGAAATTTGAGAGTTGTGGGACACAAACCACAGGACTGAATGCAGAAAGAAAAGAAAAGCCCAAAGATTGCTGAGAGCTCTAACCTTTAGAGTTCAGGAATATGACTAGAAACCAGGAAAAAAAAAAGGCTGAAAAAGATAACATAGGAAGATAGAAAAAAAACACATGGTTTTCTTGGAAGCCAAGAGAAGAAAGTATATCAAAAAAGGAGAGATCAATTATCAAATTTTTATTAGTGTTACTTGGGAAAAGTATGGGGTTTCATGAAAGAGGATAGCAGAGCATACAAGGCGTACTGAAGACTCAGGGAAGTGATGTTCACGCTGAAGGCTAAAGAATGACCTTGACCTACACAGTTCTCTTCCTTTCTGAAGTCATCCTTGCTTCCTCCCAAGGCTGTCTCTGGTCAGTTATACATACAATCTACCTGTGGACCTATAAGCCCACCATCACAGCCACCATGTTAGATAGCTGAGCAAGGAGGAGGCTTGGAGGATGAGAATGAGTAAGGACAGAGAGAGATGCTCAGAACAGCTTTCTCAAGTAGGACATATGGTATAGCCATCCCCAGCCAGGCATCGTGGTCATGCCAATAATCCCAGAATTTGGGAAGCTAAGGCAGGAGGATTGGGAGTTTGAGGCCAGCCTGGGCTACATAGCAAGACCATATCTCAAAAATAAACACTCAAACAAACCAGCTACCCTATTCTCAATGTTGCAGTCACTTGGATATTATTTCTGGCAGTTAAGTATCCATTTAGTTCCACAGCATAAGGCACTGTTTTTACACAGGGGTTCCTGGCCAGTGTTGGTTGGCTACCTTTGCAGATGTGCCCACTCAGTTTTTCATATCTAAGCATCACTAGGTGGGTCCTATTTTCTCTAGGCAAGAAACCAAGAATCAAAGAGAGGATGGAAAGAAAATCTGATGTCAAGGTATTTTAGAGAAACTAATAGAATCTTAAAGTCCATATTCACAACTACCATTTTAAGGAAAGCAGGCTCAGGTGCTCCTGGCAGGGAAAATCATACCCAGCTGCTCTGGCACAGATGATTGGACTAAGGGCTATTGCAACCAGGACAACTCCCTAGGAGGAAGCCAAACACAAACTACAAAGAGGAATATTCTGGATTGGACAGTGGCAGGGTGACTCATCAAACCCCTTTGGGAAAGCTTAAATTCTACAAATGAGTAAAGAAAAGCAAGAGGCTGAGTGAACACTTCCACACCCAAGTTTTTAGAGGCACTATGCACAAAAGCCAAGAGGTGAAGCAACCCTGATGTTTATCAGTAGATGTTTTCTCTCTTGTGCTCTTTTTTTTTTTTTTTTTTTTGCAGCACTGAGGTTTAAGCTCAGGGCCTCACACTTGCTAAGCAGATGCTTTTACCATTTGAGTTACTCTGCCAGCCCTTGTCAGTGGATGAATAGATATGTGGTCGATACATACAATAGAATATTACCCAGCCTTAAAAAGTTGGGAAATCCTGTTACATACCACACTATAGACAGACCTTGAGGATATTATGCTAAGTGAAATGAATCAGTCACAAAAACTCCACATACTGTGATTCCATTTATATGAGATGTCTAAAATAATCAAATTCATAGAAACATAAAGTAGAATGGTGGTTTCCCAGGGCTTGGGGGAGGGGAAATGGAGAGTTTCGCTGCAAGATGGAAAATATCTAGAAATCTATTGCAAACAATGTTCATACACTTAACACCATGTAGTTGTACACTTAAAATGATAAAGGTGGTAAAATAATATATTTTTAAAGTCCCATTAAAATAGTTTTTTAAAAAGAGGCTAAACTTTTCTGTTACCTTTGAGACTCACTTCATTACCCAGTATCAGAACTAAATCTAGAACCAAGAAGAACTGGGCCATAGATTAGACCATATTCTGCATCATGGTGCACATAACCAAATCACCAGGTCTGCCTTTCCTTAAAGAGTGTGACCAACTGGATGAAGATGTTTAAGAGGCCAGCCAGAAAATCAAACTGATACTATAAGCTAGCTAAAAACTGGCAAAAGAAAAGAATATGGTACCTATTTACTCTAGGGTTGGGATTATTGAAGGTCCTGATAGGTAGATAAGAAGAGGTAAACTTCAAGGGAGAATCCAAAAGATGGGGATTTCCTTTACAGATAAAAGTTCTCTCTCTCCTCTCTCTCTCTGTCTCTCCTTCTCTCTCTCTCTCTCTCTCTCTCTCAATAAAATGTTCCTAGTAAGAAAACCACCACCACCACTCAAGTTGTCATTTATATGGCATAAGATTGCTGGAGCCTTGCCCCCTAGTTTATAGATTTAGACACCTTTTCACCTTTGCAAACTGATATTACTTCTCTAATCAGAAGTAATAAATTGAAATGATTTTTAAAATAAGAAATCCATTCTACATAAAGCGTGACGCTGAGGGCACATTGCTTCATATTCTTTGTGTCTCCTTCCCTGGTATGGGTTCTTATACATTGTAGACCACAGTTCCTGAAAAGTCTTGCATTGGGTGTGAATGTGTTTGTTTTATCAAGGGGGAACATTAGAATAATGATTTAGAATAACCATTATTAGAAATAAGATATAAAAACATGAGATTACTAATTTTGTTTTCAAAGTCTTACCTCCTCCAGTCGTATTTTGAAGTCCTGATACCAATAGCCCCAGAATGTGACTGCATTGGAGTCAGCATCTTCAAAGAGGTAATAAAATTAAAATGAGGTTATTAGTGGCAATATGGTGTCCTTATAAGAAGAAGAGATTAGGACACAGAGAGATGGCCATTTGAAGACACAGGGAGAAGATAGCCACCTACAAACCAAGGAAGAAACCAACCTTGCCAACTCCTTGGTCTCTGACTTTTAGCCTCTAGAATTGTAAGAAAATTAATTTCTGTTGTTTAGGCCACCTAGTCTGTGGCACTGTCTTATACTCGTCCCTAGCAAACTAACACTAGGGTTAGAACTCAGAACCTTGTGCTTACTAGGCAAGGACTTTCCCACATGAGTCATGCCCCAGCCCTTACTGCTTTTGTTATTTTGCAAATAGGGTCTCACTTTTATGCCTAGGCCAGGCTGGGCCAGGATCCTCCTATTTACACTTCCCATGTAGCTGAGATGACAGGCACACACCACTGTGCCCAGCTTTTTATTAGTTCTTATGAACTTTTTGCCTAGGCTGGTTTTGAACTGTGATCCTCCCAATCTCTACCTCCTGAATAACTAGGATTGTAGCCACTACTAGTGGCTCCTAGTATTTTTAAATGCATAGAATAGACCTGTTTTCAGAACATTTGCACACAAACAAGTGCAAAAATAATGTCCAGGCAAAAAACTGTGCAATATAGATCATCCCAACTTATGATGCCTGATGGTTTGAGTTACAATTTTTCACCTTTACAATGGTGCAAAAGCAACAGGTACTCAGTAGAAACTATATGTTGAATTTAATTTTCATCTTTTCCCTGTGATATGACTTTGTCTCAAAATGCTAAGCAGCAGCAGTGAAGTATAACACCCAGTCAGCCACACAATCGCAAGGGGAAACCATCAATGTGCTACAGTGGGCTGTTGCTGTTAAGCATAATGCGATTTGGTAAGTTAGGAATATTAAATGCATTTCTGTGTGTGTGTGTGTGTGTGTGTGTGTGTGTGTGTGTGTTTAGTACTGGGGACTGAACCTAGGGTTTCACACATCATAAGCAAGTGCTCTTGAGCTATGTCCCCAATCCTATAAATGCACTTATGATTTTTAATATTTTCAATTTACAAAGAGTTTATCAAGACATAACCCCATCATAAATGGAGGAGCACCTGTACACTATTGGGTGATCTGCAAAAAAAAAAAAAGCCTTAGATCAAAATGTGGCTTGAAACGACACACCCCAAACTGTTCATCCATAACGTCAGACAGAAAGCAGCTGAGCTATCTATATGCTTGGTCTCAGGGTTCACCCAAGTTTTACCACCTCTGGCAGCCCAGAATAATGTGCTAACGGGTAGGTTAAGATAGGAATGCTAGCTCCATGTCTTTCCTGGGTTTGGGACAAGACTATGTGATTGTATAAGCCTCCACTTCATTCTCTGTAAAATGAAAGTTGGTCAAAAGACACAAAATTTGCTGGGCGCTGGTGGTTCATACCTGTAATCTTAGCTACTCAGAAGGAAGAGATCAGGAGGACTGTGGTTCAAAGCCAGCCCAGGAAAATAGTTCATGAGACCCTATCTTGAAAAACCCTTCACAAAAAAGGGCTGGTGGAGTGGCTCAAGGTGAAGGCCCTTAGTTCACACTCCAGTACTGCAAAAAAAAAACACACAAAATTTCACTTAGATAAGAATAAATTCAAGAGATCTAGTATACAACGTGGCAAATACAGTTAGTAACAATGTATTATGTTACTGAAAATTACTAAGAGAGTGGTTTTCAAGTGTACTTACCACATAAAATAAGTTTGTGACATAGTGTATATGTTAATTAGCTCAGTTTACCCAGTCCCTGACGTATGCATGTTTCCAAACATGTTGAAAAAATAAATACAATAAAATGGAAGTAATGATAGTAACTAACTTTAGGGATTTTATGAAGACTTAAAATGATAAAGCAAATCAGGGATGAAGCTCTATGGTAGAATGCTTGCTTGGCATATGTGAGGTCCTTTGTCTCATATTGCCCAAGGTGGGTTGGGGGTTGGGGGGAGAATGGACTGAGAAGGTGTGAAGCTTTCAGTACAGTATTTACTACTTAAATGTTTTTGTAGATCTCTCTCACCTCTGGAGGTGAAGGAAAAATTAGTAAAGAAAAAAACAATTTAAACAAATGATCCTTTTTACCTTAATGATACTAAAAGGATCAGAGAACCTCAAGCCAAACTGAAAGCCAAGTCAATTTAATTGTCTGACTTATGGGACACAGGATTTCAAGTACCTATATTGCCCACAAATGAGCAAGGTGATCTTTACATATGACCACAATCTCAGTGCTGTGAAAGGGAGTTACTGTGTGACAGAGTTTCACGCACATGTGGATCTGACCTGGAGAGTTTCTCATTAGGCCTGCTTGTGGAGAAAGGGAGAAAGTACTGTTCACGTGATCCCTTCCTCACAGCTTGAGTGGGACCAGCCTTCTCCCAAATCAGATGAAAACTAATGTCCATTGCGATTGTTAATGTTGGTTGCCAACTGAACTGGATTGACAGATACCTGGGGGGATTAGTAAAAGCACACTTCTGGGTATGTCTGTGAGGGCATTTCCAGAGAGGATTGACAAATGGGAAAGCAACTGAGGGGAAAGGCTACCCTAACCATGATGCTAGTCTTTATACTAAAAGTTTTCTGTTAAAAAAAACATAAGACCCAACCTGAATAGGTTGGGGGAGGGGTGCAGATGGAATAGAAGTGGAAAAGAAAGCCAGTCAGTAGGCACAAGCTCCATTCTTCCTAGGAAGAGTGTTTATTGTTATTGTCATTGCCTGTGTTCAGCAGACTCCAGCTTCTTCAGCCTTCAATGCAAACTCATATCAGTGACTCTCCAGGGAGATTCTAGGCCTTAGGCTTGGACTGGGGCTGCATCACCTGTCTTCCTTGTTCTGAGACTTCTGGCTTCTTGAACTGAGCCACAACTTTGTTCTCTGACTCGCCAGAGGGCCATTATTGGACTACCCAGCCTCTGTTCATGTAAGCCAATCTAATAAATCCCCTTTTATAATTATGTATATATACACACACACACACACATACACACACACACATTCTATTGGTTCTATTTCTCTAGAGAATCCTAATACACAGATAAAAATTACAATTTAATACCCAGGGCATGTTTTCGTGAGAACAATCTTCAGCTTTAAGAAATACTATAACTTCTGGCTGGGACTAGTGGTTCATGTTTGTAATCCAAGCTACTTAGAGTAGTGGTTCACGTTTATAATCCCAACTACTCTGGAGGTAGAGATCAGAAGGATCACAGGTTGAGGTCAGCCCAGGCAAAAAGTTAATAAGTTAGTGATGCCCCATCTTACCTAGTAAGTCAGGCATGAAGGCACACATCTATGATCTCAGCTATGCAGGAGGCTATAGGTAGAAGGACTTATGGCCAGAACCATTGCCTCTAAACCCAGACTGACAGCTTTGCAAACTGATGTCTGTCTTTTAACTTGATTCAGAGCTAACAGGGGAACTGAGATAAGTGCTGATGAGTGGAGGCTGCTGCAGGACTAAAGGTATACCTGAGTTTGGAGGAGTGCAGGAGAAGTTAAAAAAGGGTGACCCGGGCTGGGCTGAGTGTGAGAAATGACAAGGTCAGAGGTGTGAGCTAGGGAACAAATGGTGAGGTAAACGTGCATTAGAATTCTCTATAACTCCATCTCTTCACAGCCTACAGATTTACAATGCATTATTACTCTTTCCCCAAGGAGCTCCCAGGGTTAGAATAGGTGAGCATGTAACACTGAGATACAATACACTAATGCATTAAATTAATGAGTACCCATAATGCCTTGCACATAGCATTTAAATGGAAGGCAAGGCTGGATGCCTGAGTTCCCCCATGAGAACAATGGTTCTGCAAAACTATCAACTGAAAGCTACCTAAGTTTATTTATCTCCTGTTTCTGAACAAACACCTACACAGGACTGCCTTTCCTGAATCCAGGAGGACAACCGTGCAATCTCTTTGGTTGTATTCTTACATTCATTCATTCAACCAATATTTTTTTTGAGCTCTGTAAATGAATAAAGCAGAGGTTGAAAATGATAGAATAAAAGAAAAAAAATGTTTTTTGCCCAGCGTAGTTTATAGTCTAGCAAGATGAGAAGAAACAATAGTCAAGTAAATACATAGATGTTTCCATGTGATAGGGGCTATGGAAGAAAAAAAAAGTAGAGTAAGGGCAAAGAGATAGGGGGCAGTTAGAGACAAATTTTTAAAAAATGTTTTAAAAGGATGGTCAGAGTAGGCTTCTTTGAAAAGGCAACATTTGAGCAAAGACTTAAATTGACCAAGAGTAAGCCATGCAGATATCTGGGGGAAGAACATTCCAGCCAGAGAGAATAGCCAGTGCAAAGGTCTGACGTGGGAGTAGTTTTGGCTTTTTATACCACTTGGTTAGTCTGGGCTACATAGTGAGACTGTCTCAATAATAACAATAAAAAAAAATCCCTGAATGTATTTCCATGCCTGCTGTATTGGACGTACCACACCAGCCCAAACTCATCAGTGTGGAAGAGAATCTGGTAAAGAATGAGTTTGGGGGTGCAGGATCACAGTTGACTTGCCTATGGCTCCCATACGCAGAAAAGGTAGGTGAATAGCCATGAGCCAATGATGGGTCACTAACTCAACAAACACTACCAAGTCTGTGCACTAGGCACTGAGAATATTAAGATGAATAAATCATGGCTTGTTCTCAAGGAGTTCCACGTAGTCTAAAAGTTTGCTACCAAACAGTCATTCTTAGCCTTACTTGGAAGCTTGCTAGAAATCCTAACACTCAGACCCTATCCCAGACCTAGGAATCAAAATCTGTTTTTTAAAAAGGACTCCAAGTATTTCATATGCATACAGAAATCCCAGCAGCACTCTTCTAAGCCAGATAGCTAAACTAATACAGGTAATTCTGGTATAATATCATATATGCAGCCCTGAAAAACCTCACAGTTTACAAGATTATGCACTAAAAGTAACTAAAAGTCTGTGGGGGAAAATAGGGTTAGAAACAGAGTTTTGAAAACCAGAGCACTAACAAAGATGATCATAATCTTTGAGCTTGTCGTGGTGGTACACACCTGTAGTCCCAGCTACTCAGGATGTTAAGGCAAGAAAATTACTTGAGTCCAGGAGTTTAAGGCCAGCCTGGGCAACATAGCAAGACCCTGTCTCTAAAAACAATAATGAAACAAAATCAGAATTCAAGTAAAAATAATAATTTAAATCGACTTGGTTTTGCACCCACTGTCAGTCAATTCTATGCTGTCTTTAACCTGGGGAATCTAGACTTCCTTTGAAACATAGGATCTAGTCATAGGTATTTTTATTAAAATTAGAATCATGATCCATGTAGTAACCTTTTTTAAATTTTATCCACTGTATTATTGCAAGAAGAAATGATATCACAGCTTCCCTTGCTGCACTCAGCTTCCCCAGGTAGTTTACCTGGTGGAAAGCAGCAATTCTTAAAGTCATTAAACAAAGCAGAACTAGGGCTGGAGATGTGGTTCAAGCAGAAGAGTACCTGTTTGCAAGCTCAGAGCCCTGAGTTCAAACCCCAATCCCAACAAAAAGAAAGAAAAATAAAGCAGAATTTGCACTGTCAATTTTAACTTGTTGTCAAGGTCTTCAAAAGGCTATGGATTTTTCTGTAAACATGGAAAAGCTCACTGTAATTACTTGAAAAATTTAACTTTCTGGGGAAATCATATATAAATCAATGGGACTTTCACGTTACATAGATATCATGCATGACAAAGAAATGCACACTGTGGCAAAAATAACTGTAACTGTTATGTACTGAATTGTGCCCCCAAATCTGTATGTTGAAACATTAATGTTAAACTGTGATGGTATTTGGACATTGGGCCTTTGGGAAGTAATTAAATTTAGATGATGTCATGAGAGGGGGATTAGTGTCCTTATTAGAAGAGACACCAGGCAGGTGTGGAGGCACAATCTGCAATCCTAGCACTTGGAAGGCTGAAGCGAGAGGATTGGGAGTTCAAGGCTAGCCTGGCTACACAGTGACACCCTGTCTCAAAAAAAAAAGTAAAAACAAAAAGTACAGATATCAGAGCTGCCTCTCTCTCTCTCTCTCTCTTCCCCCTGCCTTTCTTCTCACATAAGGGCACATCAAGAGGCAGTTATCAGCCAGGAGGAGGGCCCTTACCAGAACTGGATCATGTTGGCACCCTGATCTTGGACTTGCAGCTCCAGAACTGTTTGAAGGAATGGGGGTTGGATAGACATTTGTATTGGGAAGAGGAGAAAGGTGTTAGGAAAGTCTTCACATAATAAGTGTTTCTGGCTATTGAGTCTAATCCAATGGGATAGATAGCAGTTCTTCAAATGGTCTCAAGGCAGAGCTAAGAGCATTAAATATGGGATAGAGTAGTAATCTTTGTTATAGACTGTCAACCATTGTGGAACCTATAGCTTCACACCTGTTGGTCTTCCATGAACTCTGCAATGATGTCTTGGGCTGTGTCTTCATGTATAAACACAATATGACTGACTCACTCCCATGCAGCATGTACTTCCTGTGGTCTCATTGTTTCCTACTAAGGTGGTAGGTTTGCACTGCTTTGATCAGCCTCCTCCAACTGATCACCTGAACAATGGAGGCACTTAAAAGTGTCTGGTCAGGTTCAGCAGAGCCATCTGTAGTCATACAATAGATGAAGAAGGTTCACCATATTCTGAAATTGAAGCCATGACCCTGATTTTATCAGAAAGTGCTCTAACCAATTGAACAAACTAGGCCTAGATGAAGCTGGAATTAGCTGCAAGATTCTTACAACACAGAGCAGAACATTCACTCTCCTGCTTGCATATGTACCATGTGTGTGTTCCTCTCCACCAGTTTTGTACATTTCCATCTCTGCCTTAATTATATTCAGATAGTATTATATTTAAATGCTTTTAATTATAATGAAGAAAAAAAGAGGAACTAAAATGGTTCCATTCCATTCCTCACTAGAAAGTTGGAAAAGAGCCGCTGGATCTACCAATCCAAAACCCTCCCCTACCTCTGACTTCCTGTATTCAAGTCAATTAATTTCATGATGAAAGCTAGTGTGAGGTTGGGTTGCATTGGATTTTCTGTTACTCACATTTAAAAACTTCCTATTGACACAGCCTGTTGAGGTATCAATAAGTTTATACCAAACACATAATATGAGCAAGGCATTTTGCTAGACACTATAAGGTTACCAAAAGGGGAAAAAATCAGATGATTCCTACTCTCAAGAGACCCTTCAATCTAAAAGAGGAGAAAAATGTGTATATAATTGACTATGATGAAATATATGAAACTGTTAAGTGTTAACAGTAGGTGCAGATAAAGTGCCATAGCAAAACAACAAAAGAAAGAGACGATGTCCATTTGAGAGGATTAGGGCCATTTCTGCAGAGAAGATGGATATTTGAACTAGATCTTAGATGATTCAGAGTTGGTACAGATAAAATGAGTATTCCTTGCAGAGGGGAACAGAAGCAAAGGCTCAGCAGAAAACCACAGAGAATGGACTGAAAATAGTTGGCTGGGAAATACAATTGCAACTTTGAAGAGTCATGGGGAAGGGATGTAATTCCTGGTCAAGGTATTATTCTGTGGGTATTAGGGTGGATCTTGAATCAGGTATCAGCTGGGCAGTAGAGTGTGATTTGTAAGAAAGGAAGAGTATTCCAGAAGGGAGCAAAGCAGGAGCAGAGATACCTGGGTGGTATCTCTGCAATCGTGAACCAGGCTGGAAGATTCAAATGACTCTACTTGTGAGGCTTAGAATGAAGGGTAGTGTGATTTTTAACTTTAGGTGTCAACTTGACATTCAGGAATACTTAAAAATATGGAAAAGCTTTATTTTAGATGTGTTTGTGAGGGTATTTCCAGAGAAAGTTAGCATGTAAATCTGAATGGACTAGAAAGGGGAGCCCCACATCCAATGTGGGCTGCACTATCCATCAGCTGGGAGCCTGAAAGAACAAATGCAGAAGATAGACTTGGATCCCACCTAGAGAGCTGGGATACTCTCATCTCCTGCTTTGGACATCAGATCTCCAGGCTTGCTGGCCTTTGAACTCTATTTGTTACACCTGGGGCCCCTTCTCCAGGTACTCAGGTTTTTAGCCTTAAACTGAACATTACAATGTTAGCTTCCCTAATTTTGAGGCCTTTGGATTTGGACTGAACCATACTACCAACATTCCTGGGAAGCAGCCACCAGATGATCTGTCATGGAACTTCTCAGCCACCCTAACTGCATGACCCAATTCCCTAATAAATCTCCTTTCATATATCTATATACAAATTTATTGGTTCAGGAGAACCCTGGCTAGAATAGGCAGTTACTCAGAATCTGGGAGTATCAAGCCAGTATCTTGTTGGTCAGGCCCAGCCAGCACTCCTGTGAGCAATAATATTAGGAAAGCTCTGGATCAGAACCAGGTGGGCCAACACGAAGTAGGTGAGTGCTATATGTATCCAGGGGTCAAACAATAAAGAAGTCAGAACCCAGAAGTGACACAAACCTGGATAGGAGAGAGGCCATCCAGGAGCTGACTGGGCAGTGGCATCATAGGCCTAGGTAAAGGGTCTAGGCAAAGGCTCAAGAGTATTGGCAAGCTGTCAGGACAACAGCTGTGGTGTAGAGACCAAGTGAAGAAAGTACAGGCTTCAGAGTCCAAGGGACTCAGGTTTGAACCAAGGATATTTTATCTGCTGTGTAAACTTGGGCAAGTCACTTAACCTCTCTGGGGCCTCTGTTTCCATGACTAAAAAAGAACATCATAATGTCTATCTCATGGATTTATTATAAGTAGTATAAATAATGTATGATCAGTGCCTGGCACTTGGGACACTCCGATGAGAGCTATTGTTATTATCTACATCATCCTCATTATTTATATTGAACAATAGAGATTACTGTAGTAATCTCAGGCTAAGATAATAAAGCAAGTGAGAGAGGTATTTGTTAAACAGAGAAGCCAGGAGGGGGAGCTGGGCCTCTCCAGAATGGATCACAAATGACTTCTGTGGTTTACTATTGGTTATTTGAAATTGTTGATTTGTGCTTTGGTTCTTAAATTTGATGATACTAACACCATTGTCACCATTCTCTTCAGCAAAAATAAAATGAATACTAGATTTCCGTTAAGCCAGCCACGTGGCCTGGGTTTGCCCTTAGCACATCCATTCATCTTTTCTGTAGGGTGAGTTGTCATCAGTGTTCAAGGATACATACCACCTTCTCTAATGATCATATCATATCACCTGATCTAATGATCATCTCTATGGTTTCTAGCCAGACCTTATTAGCTAAGTGAGCTAAGTGAGGTCGAGCCCAGTGAGGTTAACTGACAGGCGAGATGGCAGAAGACACAGGGAGACAGACACAGGTGGTTATAAGAGATGGTGCTTGTGACAGGAGCACATGACTGACCCAACCTGGTGGTATGGGGAGGCTTTCTGGAGTAGAAAACTAAGGTTGCAATTTTCTACAGTCTTTGGGGACTCCAGTGACAACATATTTCACCAAATGGGGACGTTGACCACAGTGATCCCACATTTCTGACTGAGGTAGTTTGCTCTCTTTATAATTTTTCCAGGTAGTAGTGCCCAATCCAATAATAACCAACATTTATTAAGCCCTCACTGCATACCAGGCTAAAGATAGGCTAAAATATTTTACTTTCTGTCCCACTGAAGTCATTCTTACTGTTTCCTCTTTTTACAGATTCATAGACCCTCAACGAGGTTAAGCAACTTATCTAAGGCCACATAGCTAGTAAAACTGTTGAGCTGGATTGGGAACCTGGGTTTCGCTGATGATAAATCTCCAGGTCTGAATTATAATGCTAACTTGGACTTCAATGTGTGTACCGGTCACCAGGAGATTTGTTAAAGTGAAGGTTCTGATCCAGATATGGCCACGACGCTCTGTGGGTGCTGTTGGTCTATCGAATGTACTTTGAGTAGCAAAGTGGTTGGTAAGCTTCTCTTTGAAAGGAGATTAGAGTTTGGTGTTAGATAAGGGACTTTTAAATAACAGGGGCTTGGGTTGTAGCTCAGTGGTAGAGTGCTTGCCTGGCCTGCATGAAGACCTGGGTTTAATCCCCCGCACTGCAAAAAAGAAATAACAACAACAACAAAAAATCCCATTGTTTATGAAGTGTGTATCTAGTTCCAAGCCAAATAATAAATTAGGAGCGCCACATTTTCTCACCATTTTTACACACACAAACACACACAAAATAACAAGAACAAAACCATGAAGTCTGGAAAAGGCAATTCTCTCTCAAAGACTGAATCAAAGTGTCTGCCAGACTCTTCCTTCCTTTTCCTGTTTTTTGTTTTTGAGACAGGGTCTCACTATGGCTGTATTCTTATCTGGAACTCAAAGCCCTGTCCAAACTCCATCAGGTGTCCTAGGATTCCATTTCTTGTGGCTAGTATATTGAAGCCCTGTTTCTTGGCTCCTCCGCTGGAGGCCATTCTCTATTCCTAGACTGCTGCATTTCTTGCAATCTAGCCCTTCTATCTTAAAGCAAGCAGTGGAGAATCTCCCTTTTGTTGAATTCTTCCCATATTCCAAAACTCTGACTTTTCCTATCTCTGACCTGTAGACCCAGATTTAATGGGCTCACCTGATTAGATCAAGTCCATCTAGAGTGTTTTCCTATCTTAATGTCAACTGATTTTAGAACTCAATTGTATCGGTAAAGTCCCTTCAGAGCAGAACCCAAGATAGTGTTTGGATAACTGGAAGAAAGAAGGTTCATGGGTTCCAAGGGCAGGAAATCTCATGCCTGTTTCAGAATTCTGGCTGTCACCAAGTTTTGGTTTTTCCCAGATGAGCTGAATTGTTGATCACTGTTTTTAGGGTCATGGATAGTGAGACTATAAAAGCTGCCTAATTTCTGCTTTCATTTCTACTTATTTGTCGTCAGCCTATCCTTTAGTGTACAACTTGCCAAAAATGGTTTCAAAATACAAATGGACCATCAATTTCCAGCAAATGCAACTAAGCTCTTTTTTGTTAGTTTGTTGTGTAAACTGAAAGTGTAAGATAGCAACTGATTCATAGATCATTTGTGGATTTTCACTGACTCATTAGCAGTGTCCAGGAATAAGTCTCTAGATGTTATTATGAAGGCAGCTCTTCTTACTCATAGAACCCTGGGTGCTCACAGATGATGTGAGCCAACAACTCAAGGCCCTGTGTTTTGATGATGGAGGGTCTGTGACATCCTGATATCAAAGATCTGACTGAGATCACAGGAATTGAGCCCATCTTTTCTGATTTCTCATCCCAATGGCACATCCAATGTTGTGTGACTTAGAAAATATTAGTCCAGCATTTTTTCCCCAACTTGATTCTAAGAGAAGTCAAAGTAAGAAG
The DNA here is from genome assembly GCF_047511655.1 of Castor canadensis. NCBI lineage: Eukaryota > Metazoa > Chordata > Mammalia > Rodentia > Castoridae > Castor > Castor canadensis. The sequence continues at coordinate 35,592,881 of NC_133388.1, read as the reverse complement.
TGAGAAACAAGTGCTGGAAACCTCAGAGGAGGGAGTTCCCAGGGGTTTACCATACTGGGAAGAGTTCATTTCTCCCCAAGCAAATGAGAGAGAAGCAACATACCCTCTCTGTCTTAGTCCCTTGGGGTTGCTGTAACAAAATGTCATAGATGGAGTGGCTGATAAGGAACAGAAATTTGTTTCCCACAGCTCTTGGTGGTTAAGACATCCGAGATCAAGGTGCCAGTAGATTTGGTGTCTGGTAAGAGTCTGCTTCCTGGTTCAGAGACAACCAGTTTTCATGGCAGAGGGATAGGGAGCTATTTGGGGTCTTTTCCATAAGGACACCAACCTCATACATGAGGGCTCCACCTTCACGATCTGAGCACTCCCAAATACTGTAATATGTAGGATTAGGTTTCAACATAGGAGAATTTTGGGGGACATGTAGTCTATTGCAGTGGCCAAAAATAGTTCCCATCAAGGGGCAGAGCTAAGCAGGATATAATACTGGTGATTTTGTTTCATTGCAATTCTTTTTAGTACCTCCAAAGCTGCATAGTAACATCGTGACACAGAAATAGTCATAGTTTTCTTAGCTCACTCAAGGCATAGAGCACATTGAAGTAATGGCTGTAGGAAAATCCAAGTGTTCATTGCAACCTCAGGATGGGGCGGGAAACTGATCATGATGTCACCTCCTCCAGAGTTTAACAGGCACAGCTGAGGTGACTGCCCCTAATGACACTGTTCCCAACACACAACAAGCTGTGCTTTGCATTTTTGGTCCCATGGCATCATTTTTGAAATATGAATCATAAAAGCAGTACATTTCTTTTGTGCCTGCTGAGACTTGCTTTATCACCCTCCCATCTCAGCCTCAATAAAATGATGCTGTCATTCCAGCTGGGAGGTATTTTGATTGTTCCAGACAGAGAACTGGATGATCACTCTGTGTGTGTGTGTGTGTGTGTGTGTGTGAAAGAGAGAGAGAGAGAGAGACTGAGAGAGAGAGCGAGAACATGTGCCTCCTTTCTGGGGCACAGAGGGATATTGACACATCTTAGCAAAGGATAGATACATTTTGATGGTAACCGATTACTAAGTTGAGACTTTCTATTCTAGCGTCATAGCAATTTATCAACAAAGAGAATTCCTTGATAAAGGCATCATTAGCAAAAATTTTTATGCCACTTGCTTCTAAATAGAAGCAAAAATGTAGGGTTTAGTAGTCTTTAGTTTTTATTCCTAGAAAACTAAAGACTAGGAATAAAATAAGAAAGTTGGAGTGAATGATTGTAAGGGCCCTTTTGATTTAATGAATCAAGCTTAACATTGGGAAGCTTAGAAATGATGCTAAAAGCCTGAAAAGGGAGAACATAAATTTAGGAAGGAGTTGAAATTTGGGTGTTTATACTTGTGTGTGTCTTCTGTGTCCCTAACATTGAGCCATCATTCTGATGGCTCAGAATGGAAAGGATTCTGAGGCCAGCCAGAAACCTAGGAGCAAGGCAACTGTTCCCAGAAGGTCTTGGCAGCAAGAGTCAGACTGAGAAGCAGGCTGGCTGGCCAGTTCTGGGAGCAGGGGAGCAGGGAGTGAGAGATGAACTGAGGTGGGTGGAGCACAAGCTGTACAGTACAGAAGTCTGGGAAGTCATCAAATCTGAATTGGCAGCTCTAGGTAGTGGGCAGCAGGTACTGTACTTAGAGGGTGAGGTATAGGGGAAGCATTTGGGTTCTTAAGAGGATTAACAGGAGCAAGAACACAACATCTAATCTATAACAAATGGGATGTCAGCAAGAATTACTAGAAAAGAACTTAGAGACAGGCTGTTAGGGACTTCATCTCCTAGTATAAGGCTGGCTACCAGAATCAGGGAGAAGATTTGTGTAAGTTTAGTAGTGAGGCTGATTTGATGCTATGCTCTTGAGAAACTGGTTTAAGGCTCCTTAAATTCTCCCAGGCTATGCAAATCCTCTAGGGACTAAGTAGCTCCCAGGTGGGCTCTTTGCCAAATAATAGAATTAGGAAGGAGATACCAAGAAGCTTAAGATGTGACTCCTGTCCTCAAGGAGTTTGTTATCTATTTAGGAAGGAAAGGCTGATCTCAACATACGAGAAAGAGAAAAATTTGTCTATGTTATGTATAAGTTACAGGTGTTAAGAAAAAAAAAAACTTGGGGACTAGGGATATAGCTCAGTGTAGAGTACATGCTTAGCATGCATAAGGCCCTATGTTTAATCCTCAGAACTGCAAAAAAAAATTAGTTTGTGATGGAGAGGTCAAGGAAGGCATCATAGAAGAGGTGAGGCTGGAGGGATGATTTGGCTTTTTTGTTTTGTTTGTTTTAAACAAAGAAGGGCAGAATCTGGGCCCTGAGTAGGAGATATTTATGGAAGAAGAAAGAGTAGAGTAAAAAAGCATCCTGAGATATCTTTTTCATCCTGTTTTTACCCAAGCAGAAATAACTGAACCTCTCATTCCTGTAAAGAAAGTCAGTAGGGGAGCCACTAGTGAGTGCTTAGAAAGTAGAACACAAAGAAAGGAAATAAAGTTTGCTTGATAAGAGCAGAATGTGGTTAGGATGACTGTGGAGGTAGCTCCCAGCCTCTTTCTCTGGGGCTAAGAGTGTGTTTCAATCCTAGATGGACCTGGCTTTGACTTCCAACAATGCTGATTTCTAGTCTCCAGGGCATCTTCTACATGCTTCCTGTCTGTGCTGCCCATCCTTATCACCCCTGCTCCTTGTTTTCCTCTGCTGAGTGAATCAAATTTTCCTATTAATTAGAACTCTGGGATCTTGGAGTCTTAGTCATCTTCCCCCCCATACATGACATAATGATTCACATTGTGTTCCAACGGCTTTCAATCCCACTGCTGACAGCATAGGTCACCTGCTTAGCATCGTCAGGATAAATGTCACCACCAAGTTGATTATTCTATATTGAGGAGTCTGAGTCAACTTAGCATATTTGTCTATCTTCGTGACTTGTACTGTTAAAAAAATAAAAAAGAGTTTCAACATACTCCTTAGCACTGGCACTTGACTTTCTCAGTCTGCCACTGTTTAAGAAATTCCTAATGGTTAATGTCAGATCCCAGGGTACTGGCCTATAATGCTGAGAAAGAAACAAGTGTCAGAGAATCTTGGCTCTTAGCTGCTGTCTTACTCTGTGGGAGTAGAGAGAAATCTGAGCAGTGATAATTCCTTTCCTTTAGCAGTTGCTTAAGCCAACTGGACACTTGGGTTAGGAAAGAATATGAACTCACCTCAATTTAGAGAAATTATGCTTAACTTCAAGAAAGTAATATATGTACTGCACCACTGAGGGGGTCTCTTCCATGGACTTATAGCAGGGGAAAAACAGACACCCTAGAGCACTACCCTATAGGCTTGGGGAGTTATACACAAGGCTCTGTGGCAGTGGGAGGTAATAACAATGATTGATACTAGTCTGGTTCTTAACAGCACATTGCTTTCAACCTCTTTTAATCTTCTCAACAAGTCTGAGAGAAAAGAGTTCTTTTATTATTCTATGGGTGAAGAATTAGACTTACTTTCTTAAGCAATAGTCAGTGAGTTGCAATCCAGAAAAGGACCCAGTCTTTCTGAATCCCAATCCCACAATCTTTCCAATAAACCAGAGATTATATTTCACTGTGTGGCAATCATTTGAGATGTATCACATCATAATTTATCATTAAGAAAATTAGATTTGTTGGTGATATACTAAAGAGTCATTAATCAGAGTAGGCAGTATCTCTCATTTTTTCATATTCAAATATGCTTTTGATCAGGGAGAATGGGTCAAATTGGAGCAAGTTACCAGGGGAATCACACATCAGTTTCAGTTGTATGATAGCACTAAATGACCATGGTTGAGGGAAGCAATAATAGTTGTCATGATTATAAGTTATTGTCCTTTTCTTTCCTGTAAAAGACTGGGTTTTACCAGTTTCAATCTGAGTTCTTCCATGAGAGTTGGTTGTATGAACGTCATCCATTTTGAATACCTCCAAAAGATGACAGAGGAAAATGTGGTTCATTGTGCAGTCTTCTGGATGGATCTGACTCTGGTAGTACACTCATACTTGACACATACTAATGTAAGGGACTTTTGCTTATAGGGAAAATTTTTATAGTCAATAAAAAACAAAACAAAACAAAACAGGATCTCACTATGTCATTCAGGCTGGTCTCAAACTCCTGGGCTCCTCCCACCTCAGCCTCTCTAGTAGCTGGGACTACAAGTGTGTACTGCCATACCCAGTACACACTTATAGCTAACTTTCAATTAAAACAGTAGTGTTTTATTAATGGCAATACTATTACTATGTAAATATAAGCTATAGAAAACTGTATGCACAGCTATTACACAAATACAATGTAAACATTCTAGAGGAACTGGGGACTTGCTGGGGCATCACTTCTGGTCACTCTCCAGAAGTTCAGAAATTGTATGATTTAGTGTGGACAGTAGAAACCCATGAAATAGTTTTGGGAGAAATTTTCACAAAATAGTGTGCTGCTCTCTCTCTTTTTTGAAAGATTAAATAGGGCACATTTTGATGTGAAAGGCAGGACATGAGTGTGCACTGAATAAAGATGTAAATCTATACCAGAAGTTTTCAATGCCCGCCCCACCCAAGGACATTTGATAATGTCTGAAGATGTTTTTGATTTCCACAACTGGGGACTCGTGTGCTAATGCCATTGTTATCTAATGAGTAGAGGCCAGAGATACTGCTAAACATCTTGCAATACCCAAGACTGCTTCTCTTTCCCACAGCAAAGAATTATTTGCCCCCAAATGAAACAGAGTTGAGGTAAGGAAGCCGATATGCACTGATACTAAAATGCTAAGCATGTTGAGAGATATCATATTTGATTCAGCTAAACAAACTGAACCAGGTTCAGTCATAGAAGGCAAACAAAACAAAAGCATGTGTTACTATAACCCAAGTGTTCCTATATCTTTGAACTTGTTTGGGGAGCCATTTTTGCTTGAGCCTCCAGTCCATGGTAGAAAGTCACAGTCCTCCCCACCTTCTACCCTTGTAGTAGCTGTGGGCTTATAGGTGACTTTTGTTTTACCTGTGAGTGGGGGGTGCTATTTGTTTTACTGCTATTACTGTTCCAAACTACTGCTTTCAGCTCCTGAACCTTCTATATCTTCCCAGGACCACTGTGTTTCAGATTGAATATCATTCCTCTTTCTTCTTCCCTAAAAACATCTCTTACATGTGCTTATTGTGGGCTACAAACTATTGCTGACAGTTCAGGGTTATTTTTGAATGTCTCAATTCTTTCTCACCACAGGAAATGTCCCATTGCCCATAAATTGGCATGGGATTTAGCTGTCCCACAAAGTTGCCAGAGTTCCTTGCATTCTCATCTCTTTTTCAGATCCTTGTGCTGTCTTTTGAGCTATCAGGTAAAACTTTGTAAATTCCTATTTCTTTCTTATACCGAGCAATTTATCCTTCTTTATTTCTCTTCCCTCGTTCTGGGTGGGGTAGGAGTGGGATTACTCAAATAGGAACATCAAAACATTCTCCTAGACAAACAACTACAATCATAAAACAAAACCCTTATCCCATAGGGTAAATTATGCTACTCTTCTGATGGCACAGTGTAAGTACTGTACTTGTTTTATGTAGAATTTTCTTCTCTACACACTAGAAAAAAATAATGTAGCATAGCTGTTAGGAAGTATGAGTACTCAGGTTAGACTGCCTGGATTTGATTCTTGCCTCTGTCACCTATTATCTGAATACTGTAGTTTGGATCTTGACTGTCCCCCAAAGACCCAGATGTTAAGTCTTGGTCACCAGCATTGTTCTATGTGAGAGGTCTTTAGGTCATTGGGGGTGTGTGTCCTTGAAGGGGACAGTGGAACCCTAACCCTCTCCTGACTCTTTCATGTCCCGGCCATGAGGTGAGCAGTGCTGCTCTGTTACACCTTTTCTCTGTGATGTGCTGCCTTCCCACAGGTCCAACTAGTCATGAACTGGAACTTCTAAAAACACGGCCCAAATAAACATTTTTCTCTTTTTAAGTTAATTATCTTAGGTATTTGTTACAATAATGGAAAACTGACTAACATACTCTATGAACTGGGGGCAAGTTTAACTTCTCTGTCTCTTATTTTCTTTACTATTACAACGGGGGAAAATAATAGACCTTAACAGAGGTGTTGTGAGAATTTGCAAAAGGTAACATACATGAAGGGCTTTAGTTGAGTGTCTGACATTTGATAACTGCTCAACAAATAGTATATATAAGCTTACTGCTCACATAAGAGAGAGTGAGCAGGCAATAAGCACATTCCAGCAGTGAGGAGTGTATTAAGTTATATGGATGAAAAGAGGACAAAGAGCTTCTGCCCTTAAAGCACTTCCTGTCTCCTGGGAAAGACAGGAAAGCAAACAAATAACTATAATGCAATGTGACAGTGCTACAGAAGTCTGTTTGTATTTGTCAAAAGATTTTTCCTCAGCAGTGACCATGACATCCTGTTGTTGTGGATAAATATCAGTTTCTGTCCCACTAGAGAATGACAATGCATATTACGTTTCCCTGCAGTGAAAGGACCTTACACAGAGGGTTCCTGCGTATACGGATTTGGCCAGTCCCATTGTTCAGATCCACAGCTTACAGAACCAACATGTGTCTGCTCATCTTTGCAGCTGAGCTCCCTTCTGTTGGACAGCTTCTCATATCTCCTAGTGGCTGTTTCTTGATTAAGACTCTGAGGGTTCAGCAGCATCTTTGAATGCAACCAAGCATAAGAGAATCCCATAAGAGAATAAAAGAGATTCATCATGCCACATCTAAAAAGAGTCTATAGGGCTGGTAGAGTGGCTCAAGTGGGAGAGAGCCTGCCTAGCAAGTGTGAGGTCCTGAGTTCAAACCCCAGTACCACCAAGATAGATAAATAAATAAATAAGTAAAAAGAGCCTATGCTAATGGTGGAGTGGCTCAAGTGGCAGAACATCTACCTAACATGCTTAAGACCCTGAGTTCAAACCCCAGTATTGTACAAACAAACAAAAACTAATAAGCTAATAGGTAGGATTTTAAACATGCTCCAAACATAAATCACTGAAACTATATTTTATTGTTTTTAATGATTTGTATGGTGAATAAATGTCCTAAGGACATTTCTAAATAGCAATGGCTATGAAAATGCAATGAGCATTATTCTTTGTATGATTTCAAAATCTTTTTACCTTATTCTTCCCCATCTCCAAAATATATCATAATCTAGGGTAGGTTACAGAAACTGTGAGTTACTGTTTTGCTAAAGTTTCATGTGTAACAGGGCAGGGTGAAGAACACTTGTAATCCCAATACTCAGAAGGCTGAAGTAGGAGAAGCATGACTTTTAGGCTAGTCTAAGTTACAGAACAAGACCCTGTCTCAAAAAATGAAAACACAAAACAAAACACAAAAGTTCTAAAGCTGTCTGTGTGTGTGGTGCTAGAGGTTGAATCCAGTGCCTTATGCATGCTAAGCAAGTGCTCTACCACTCAGCCACACTCCCAGTCCCTGTTTTGCAATTAAAGTCAGTAAAAATGTGTACTTTCTTTTAAACATCTGTAGAGAACACTGGCAAAAATTTGGCTGTCACAAAATACTTAGGGCATCATCATGAAATAGTATGAAAGTCAGATGGAAATAAATTACTTGAATTTATTCATTACACCTAACCAGAATATTTAAATGTATAAAATGAAACTATCAAAATTTTGGAAGAAACTAAAGTAGAGTTATTCACCATAAATATGGAAAATTAATGATCACATTAAACACAAAAACATAGAAATAAAAGATTGTAGGGGAAATGTTTCAGGAGATTGTAATGGGTAAGGATTTTTTGGACAGGACCCCAAATGCACAGGAAACAAAAGTAGGAGAATGGGATTATATCAAATTAAAGACTGTGTACAACAAAGGAAGCAGTCAACAACGTGAAGAGATAACTTACAGAAAGGGAGAAAATATTTTCAGACTATACACATGACTGAGGTTAATATCCAGAATATATATAAAGAACTAAAAAAAAGCAAAAAACCAACAACCAAATTTAAAATATCAATAGACTGAAATATGCATTTTCTCAAAAGAAGTAGTACAAATGACTAAATAGGTTTATAAAAATAGGCTCACCATCATTGATCAAATCAAAACCACAATAACATATCACTTTGTCTCAGTAAGAGTGGACAAATAGACTAAAGACAACAGTGCTGGTGAAGATGTGGGGAAAAGGGAACCCTTACATACTGTTGGTAGAAATGTAAATTAGTATAGCCATTATGGAAAACAGCATGGAGGTTCCTCAAAAAATTAAAAATAGAACTACCAAATGGGCCAGCATTCCCAGTACTCGGTATATAACCAAAGAAAATGAAATTAGTATGTCTAAGAGACATCTGCACTCCCATGTTTTTTGCAGCCCAATTAATAATAGCCAAGCAGTGGAATCAATCTGTCTATCAACTGATGAGTAGATAAAGAAAATATGGTACAAATATTCAACTGGAATATTCAGTCATAAAAAAGAATGCAACATGGGCAGAACTGAGTATCATTATGTTAAGTAGAATAGAAAGAAAAACACCACATGTTCTCACTCTTGTAGAATATAAAAAAGTTGATATAACAAACTTGAGATTAGAATATTGGTTACCGGAGGCTGGGGGAGTGGGAGTGAGGGAGAGATGGGGAAAGGTTGATCTGTGTACAAAAATACTAGGAGTGACAATTAGGAGTAACAAGTTCTGGTGGGTTATTGACATTGGATGGTTATAAATAACAGTAATGTACTATTTAATTCTAAAAGGTAGAAGAAAGAATTTTGAATTGTTTTCACTTCACTTTTCATAAAGAAATGATGAGAGTTTGAGGAGATATGTTTAGCCTGATTTATGTACAATTTTTGTGTTTCAACATTTCAGTTAAAATACATTTGCACTTGAAAAATAATAAAAAGAAAAAATATTGATACATTTAATCTCATAACATCAAAATAGTGCATGGGGGAGAAAAGCTATAAGCAGGATCAAAAGACAAGTGACAAACTGGATGGAAATATTTGCAGCTGTATTGCAGACCAAAGACTAATTTTTCCAAAATATAATGAGTTCCTACAAATCAGAAATCAAGGATTAACATTACAGTAGAAAGAGAGGCAATGAATACTAACAGACAGGGCTTGGGGGAGGAACTACAAATGGCATTCCCCCAACGAAAATGGCTCAGCCTCACTCACTAAAGAAGAAATTTGAGCTAAAGTTACCCTAAAATATCAGGTTTTGATTATCAAAGATCCAAAAATCTGACAACAAGCTCCATTGAAGATGGTATTCTGAAACCAGCAGTTTTGTACCCAACTAGCACATAAATTAGTCCAACAGCTAAGGAGAATAATTTGGCACCAACTCCAAATTTGAGGAATTTATATATCAGAGAAATATTTACCAAATTATAAAATTAAACATATATGATATTATCCATTATACCAGTGCTTTTTTTTTTTTTAATTGTAGTGCTGGAGATCCAACCCAAGGCCTTTCACATACTAGGCAATTGCTCTATCACTGAGATATACCCCCTAGCCCTGTACCAGTTTTAAGGCAAAACATTATAGCCAGCTGCATGCCTATCCATGGCCATGACATCAGTTATGGCACATCCCTATACTGTAATACAATGCAGTGAAAAAAATGATGGAGGTTTTAATTTATATATGTATGTGTACTGTGCATATATAATATAGTTCTTTCTCATATGTATTAAATATCTGTTTGGTTGGGGTCAGGAGTAAAGCGATGTACTATATCCCCTTTTATATATATTTATATGTATCAAATATCTGTATTTACATAATTTTGTTTCGGCAGAACTGGGGTTTGAACACAGGGCTTTGTGCTTGCTAGACAGGCATTCTACCTCTTGAGCAATGCTTCCAGTCCTTTTTATTCTGGTTATTTTTGAGATAGGATCTCACAAACTTTTTGCCTGGGCTGGCCTGGGACCATAGTCCTCCCCATTTTAGCCTCCCAAGTAGCTAGGATTACACACATGTGTCACGGGGCCTGGCCCTTTTTATATCTTTTATTGATTACTGAACTAGTGAAGCTATTGATTATTAAAACTTTAAAAACTAAAATTAAAAATAATAGGCTGGAACTTGTTTAAAGTATATATATGTATGTATGTGTATGTATGTATAGATATATATGTGAAGATCAAGTTTCTGAATTTCTATGTAGTTGTTTGCCTGTTTGATATCTATTTCTCATCTCAGATACTTAACATAATATGGTTTTACATAGGGATTTACCACTCCCAACATATTCCCTGGGCCTCAGTCCACATCTGAAATTGACCAGCCTAAGGGTGATCATATTCTCCTGACCAGAATCAATCTGTGTATGGCAGAACTCTTAGGACAGAGGCTGGCTCAAAAGTAGGCATGTGAACAAAGATATGCTGAAGGTTCTTGGGAAAGAAATTTCCTTGTTCTTGGGTGAACTTCCAAAGGATGGCATCTCTAGGTAAAACCATTAACAGTTATAGACATTTTGCCTCCATGAATGAAGTGGCCCAAGATCAAAACAAACACATGGATGAGACCATCTCAGGGTATTGCAGTTCCTGAATTACTGCCTCTGAAGTTGGCCTACCTCCTGGACTTCCAGTTACACAAAGTGATAATTTTCATTGTTTATGTGAGTTGGAATAGAATTTTCTGTTACTTGCAGCTGCAGGCTAGTACCCGTGTAGCACAAAGAATGTTTCCAAGAATCTAAGTGAAACACATGGGTAAGTCAGAAGGAAAAAATGCTTCTTGAAGTTTCTCAGACTTAGCAAACTGCCAAAGCACATGGCATGTGTTGACATAAAAAATTTCCAAATCATATTCTGGATTCCAATGAGAATATAGTACAGAGCTGAAGGGGAAAAGGGATGTAGAGTCTGAAAACAAAGATCTCACATATCAACTGTGGTTGTGATTTGGTAGTGGGTAATTATTAACTTTCTTTTATACAGTTTTCTCAGATATAAATATGAATATATTACTTATAGGATTAAACACTAGCCAAAAAGACTAATTAGATGTAAAATGGCAGAGGGTCTGGCCCAAGCACACCCCCAATAAATTAATGTCAGGTTTTCAAAACACAAGCCAGGGACTAAGGTTATAGCTCAAAGGTACAGTGCTTGGCTAGCATGTACAAGGCCCTGTGTTTGATACCAAAAACAAAACAAATGACAAAATACAAGCCCAAAGGTTGAATACATAAATGATGCTTATTTTAAAAAACTTCATAAATTAGAAATTATGAAGTTTAGGAATCCTTACTATACCTGAGGCATTAGCAGTGAACCTCCCCCCCCCAAAGCAAGTTTAAATCATAGCTCTAAAGGTAAAAGCAGAGACAATGATTAGAAATACAGATTTTTAAATTCTAATCATTTCTCATAAGTAGTTTTTCTGGTAATTTTGGAGGTTGAAGGTCACTACCTGATTCAGATTGGGAAGGTATAGCATCTTCTGGATCAAAAAGAATCCTGGAAGTGGGATTCCCCCCCCCCACCCCGCCCCCTGCACCCATTAGTCTTTGAGGAGTAGAAAGAAGATGAAGAGACTTGAATCTAGGGTGATCAGGGGTTAAATAGGGTTAACAAAGGTTAAATAAGACAGAGACTGAAAAACACCTGCTGAATTTGGAAACTAGGAGATAATCGGTGCTGTGGGCAAGAGCAGTGATGAGACTGGAGTTGAAGGCAGGGCGGGACAGCCTTTCACTCTTAAGAAACTTGGCTGTACTAGAGAGGAGAGATGTGGAAGCTAGCATAGGTGTAAAGATACTAGTGCCTGTGGGGTGGGTGGAAGGAAAGTGCCAGTAGAAAGGGAAAGCTTGTGACATCTGGGGTCAACACTGAGTGTGGGTTGGAGTCAGGAGATGAGTGGTTCCAGAGCACAGATGAGGGAATTTCCTTAGGCAGAACAACACCTCTTCAGCCAAGAAAAGAAGGAAGAAAGGGAAGGATGAAAGCATATATAGATAAATTTAAATTAGGGGAACAGGAAATTGAGGAATCACAGTCTGATCTCCTCTGTGTTTTTTTGTAAAAGTGTCTTGAGAATGCTGTTGGGATTTTAAAAGTCATTAAGAGAGACAAAAGAAATACTGAGTAAGGACCAAAGAATTGCCAGGAAGAGTTTAGGTAACAGTGGAGGTTTGAATCTGGAAAGCTAGCCTGTGTGCTAGAGGAAGATCCATCCCAGTGTCATGGTCATGGTTCTGGCTGATGGCAAGGTCCAGGGGGAAAGAAATGGAATTGCCAGCCATGAAGTTGCAAAACTATGAGATCTAAAGTGGATAAAGAAATGAAGAGGAGCTGGGACTCAGTGGTAGAGCATGTGCTTAGCATGTTTGAGGCCAGGGTTCGATCCTCAGCACAGGAACAAAAAAAGGGAAGAGAAGTGGTGCTGGTGGTAGTGGTATGAAGTCAAGAGAAAGAAAAAAGAAAAGGAAAGGAGAGGTCAAGCACAATGGTTCTTAATACTAATTTGCAGACGAATAAGGGAGCTTGTTAAAAAAAAATACAGATCTCTGGGCCCATGGGAGAGATTTCAATTTGGTAGGACCCAGGAATCTGCATTAGTTTTTCAAGTTATTAATTACCTCCTTAAAATGTGCATGACTTAAAATTCAGAGAATACAAAAAGATATTCGAAGAAAAGTTAAGTCTTTCACTCCTGTGGCAACTCCATTTTCTCAGACATCCTATTAGGGACATTCAATATACAGATAATCACATGAAATAAAATAATTCTTTTTCTTCTTCTTTCTTCTTCGGGATTGGGTTTTGAACTCAGGGCTTCAAGTAGAGCACTTGCAAGCGCTCTTCTACTTTAGTTATTTTTCAGGTAGTGTCTGGGGTCAGCCTCAGACCATGATCCTCCTACCTACAGCCTCCTGTGTAACTGGGATCACAGGTTTTGTGATCTATGAACTACGTTCACCATGCATCCATCTTACCTTGGGTAACTGGATTACAGCTGTGAGGCACCATGTCTGACCTAGAAATTTTTTCTTTACAAAAATAACAGCATATGACACATGCTATTCTATACTATTCCTCCCCAAACCTTTTATCAAACATTAAAAAAATTTTTCATTGCTTATATACATATATAAGAACATTTACAAAAGTTCTTACAGTATATCATAGTTGAATTTACCCCCTCCATCATTTTCCTTTATCTCTCCTCCCCCATTCCTAGAGTAGTTTCAATATGTCTCATTTTTTTCATTTACATACATGTGAATACAACATTTTCACCCTCCTACACTCTCTCCTCACATCCTCCCCCCTCCCACTGGTACCAACCCCACCAGAGATAACCTGTTATACCCTCCTGTTCTTCATTTTTGTAAAAAAAAAAAAAAAGTGACGTTTTGTTTAAGATAGCTATACATTGTTTTCCTTGTCTCATTTCCTTGTGACAGTTCCATGCATATATGTACTATAACCTGAATTGGATCATCCTATTCTCTTCTTTCTATCCTAGTCCCCTTCTTATGATGATTTTAACAGCTTTAAAAATTCTATATTCATTCTTGTATATAAACTATGTTCATTTTCTCAACTTGTCTTTTACTCTCTCTCTCTCTCTCTCTCATGTGACCTCCCCTTATCGTGATCTGTTTTTCATAATATTGCTTGCATTTGTATTCCACATATGAGGGAAAACACGTGGTCTTTCACTTTCTGAATCTGGCTAACTTCACTTAAGATGATGTTCTCTAGTTCCATCCATTTACCTATAAATGACAAAATTTCATTCTTCTTTATGGCTGAATAAAATTCCATTGTATATAAATACCACAATTTCTTAATCCATTCATCAGTAGTGGGACATCTTGGCTGTTTCCATAGCTTAGCTGTTGTGAATAATGCTGCAATAAACATGGGTGTGAAGATGTCTTTATTGTAACCTGACTTACATTCCTTCAGGTACATCCCTAAGAGTGGTATTGCTGGATCATATGGCAGTTCTATTTTTAGTTTTTTGAGGAGCTTCCATATTGTTTTCCATAGTGGTTGTACTAATTTACAGTCCCACCAGCAATGTATGAGGGTTCCTTTCTCTCCACATCCTCATCAACATTTGTTGTTGTTTGTATTCTTGATGGCAGCTATTCTAACAAGAATGAGGTGGAATCTTAATATGGTTTTGATTTGCATTTCCTTTATGGCCAGGGATGTTGAGCATTTCTTCATGTGTTTTTTTTTTTTTTTTAACTGTTTGGACTTCCCTTGAAAAAGGCTCTGTTCAGTTCATTTGGGTCATTGTTTTTCTTGGAGTTTTAATTTTTTGAGCTCCCTGTATTTTCTGGTTATTAATCCCTTGTGAGATGTATAGCTGGCAAAGATTTTTCTCCCAGTCTGTGGGCTGCCTCTTCCATCTGGTGATTATTTCTTTTGTTGTACAGAAGCTTTTTAATTTCATGTAGCCCCATTTGTCAATCATTTCTCTTAGTTGCTGAGCCTTTTAAGTTCTGTTTAGGAAGTCATTGCCTATGCCTATTAATTCCAGTGTATTTCTTATACTAGCTTCAAAATTTCAGGTATTATATTAAGGTCCTTAATCCACTTTGAGTTGATACTTGTACAGGATGAAAGACATGGATAGTTTCAGTTTTCTGCATGCAGCTATCCAGTTTTCCCAGTAACATTTGTTGAAGAGGCTGTCTTTTCTACTTCATATGTTTTGGGTGGTTTTGTCAAAAATCAGGTAGGCATAGCTTCGTGGATTCATATCTGGGTCTTTTAATCTGTTCCACTGGTCTGCATGTCTGTTATTCTGCCAGTACAATGCTGTTTTTATTGCTATGGCTCTGTAGTATAGTTTGAAGTTGGGCATTTTATCCAAACATCTTATGAGTTCATCAAAATACTTTTTATTCTACTGGCTGCTTGGAATTCTATCTTTGAATGTCAAAAGATGGAAAATAATAGGTGTTTATACAAATTCTCAAATCAGGGATTCCCAACACTAGGGTAGTTTCACCAATGTCCTATGTGTAGATGTACCATAGCTTAGAATTCTATTTTTAAAGGAAGATTGCAATTTTAGTGGTTTGTAGACTACATATTGAGGAACAACTGTCACAGGGCTTAGGCCATATGAGTTTAAAAGATGGAAATATTGAGAGAAATGGAGAGTGAGAAAACTGGAAGGACAGGGAGATTTTGAGTCATGATCTCCACTGATTTGAATTTTCAGCTTGCTGAATGTTGCTGGGAAAAGTTGAATTTTCAGCTTGCGCATGTCACTCCTCAAGGAAGTATATGCAAAAGATACTATTTGTGCACAGTTAGAAAGTGGTTATGTATAGAGCTAAGGGGCTGAATCCCAGTGACACACAGGGAAAACAAAACCTCACCAAAACCCAAACCAAATGAATAAAACAAAATTAGTAAAAAAACACATCACATGTACTGTCAATGTTCCCATAAAGAAAGCTGTGAGAAATCTCCCAGGGAAAAATATTTTTATTACATCATTTGGAAAATTTCATGTTTGTTTATTGAAAAACGCTCCAGCCATCAAAACACAATGAGTCTGCAATGATGAATTCCTTGCGATTCTTTAATTCTCCCTGGATTTCTTCAGTTGGGTCTAGGACTAATTTAGAATGTAGCAAAAGGTGGATCTACATACCATGATCATTCTAGTATGAATAGTACCTTCCCATCAAGGAATGTTCCTAATGTTCCTCGCCAGAGAAGTCCGATATCTGGCTTCCAGAGGTGACAACTCATTTCTGCTTAACTACTGAACAGGTAGGTGATACAGATGACACTGGTAGCTACTAACAGTGATGGGGAGCTCTTCAGAGAAATCACCCATCTACATTAGTTGGCCCAGTAGGTCCTGCTGCAATTAGGCTCTGGGGCAGAAGCAGAAAGGTCAATAAGCTCTTCACATTAGATACCAAACTAACATAGAAGGTTCTTCTAATGCCAAAAGATGGAAAATGATGTGTGCACATATTGTTTCTAATTTAGGGATTCCCAATATTTGGGGAGTTTTGCAATATCCTATGTTCCTCCCCATTTGTTTTGTTGCCCTGACCTGAAAGGGCTATGAGTGAATTTAAGAAAAGTAAATTGTGTTGAGATATAAGAGAAGATACCTTCAGGATGATATCAAACTGTAAGGAAAATTACTGAACTAGTTAGTGTCAATTAAAACACATTTTAAAAGACTTGTCATATGGAACTGACATTTTAAAAAGATTGAATTGAGTGCTGGTGGAGTGGCTCAATATGTAGAGCGCCTGCCTAGCAAGTGTGAGGCCCAGTTCAAACCCCAGTACCACACACACACATAAAGATTGAATTTAGATTTCCAAGAACGATCTTTTCCTAGGTATTAAGAAAACCTTTAATTTTGCTTATTTAATTCCATATCCAGATATGGGTATTCCATAATTATGTAAGATCTGAGCAGTTTCCTCCCCTTCCATCTTTTGACATTTATTTTCCTGATATGTTAGATAGCAAATGGCTAAGAAGATAACCAGGGAATTATTGTAGGGTGCTTCCCTTCTCTTCCTGTGTTTTCCTTTTTTTGAACTAATCTTCTAAACTGGTGGAATGCTTTTAAATGTTGAAGAGCTACCAAATAAATGCTGCAACAGATTAAAACAGCAAATTGGGAAGTCATTGATTTCTGTGCTTTATTCAACTTGTCTGAACTGTATCCACTGATCTTTACAGCTTTCTACTAAGCACATGGAGCATTTTGAGAAATTCTTTGCTCTCAAGAAATACATAGTTCAGGTGCAGGGATATAAAGTAGCATACAATTAAGTGCTAAATAAGTGGAACATGTGAGTGTTCTAGGCTGGCCAAAAAATAGATAGACAAGTTTGGAGTAGTCAATGCAGATTTTAGTAGGCAGGTAGAAGGGTAAGGTTTTCTAGGTAAGGCATTTGGTAAAAGCACAGAGTCAGAATTAATAAATGGGTGGGCTGATAAAAATAAGTAAGTAGGTATGTTGATAATCACCAAAAAAAAAAAAAAAAAGGGGAATGGGCATTTAGGTTAAAGAAAATAGCGACTCAGGTTGCAGGGGACCTTGAATACCTGGCTAGGGAGCAAGTCTTTAGTCCTGTAGGCAACTGAAGGGAATTAAAAGCTTTTAAGAAAAGTGGATGAGGGAGATGAATTAGCTGGTTTTGAAGAGGAGAGAGTATGTGGCAATAAGAAGCTATTGGGTATGAGTGGATGAGGGCATTTACTTGGATGGATGATCTGGCAACATAAAGGAAAGGCAGAGGAAACAGACTATAGGAATCTAGACCATGTGGGAGGGAGAGTAAATTAGGGTCCAAGCCAGAGCAAGCTGGAAAACACTGGTTTCATTAACAGAAAGAAGAGGGGCTGGCTTTAAAGCACTCAGGTCACTGGCAAGACATGTAGACCCTAATGTCTGAAGTAGCTGATTGTCACCACACAACCGACAGAACTGCAATACATATGTATGTCTGTGCTTCCAGGTGGGCTTGGGTGGGTTCATTAAAAGGTTTTGCCCATTCAGCTTTGTTCCTTTCAGGCGGGAGGGAGCATCTGCTGTCCAGCATTTCCAGTCCTCAAGAGGCCTATGAGCTAGTGAGGAAACATGATTTTAACAGGATTAGCTGAAAGATGAGCAGATGTCAGGTGGTGGTTTGGTAGTATGTCATGGCTGCTAACTCTGACATGCTAAGTGTGACATTATTGATGGCTTTTATGCTTGGCTAAGAGGGTTAACACTTAGCAAATTAGATCTCTTAATGTTTGTCCTGCTCTTACTTTTATGGGCATGCCAAAGTGTGCTACCTGGGGCAAATCATTTAACCTCTTTGGGCCTTGGTTCTGTTTCTAAAATAGGAAACTGGTTGTGGCAGGACTCATACACATTTTGAAAGGTACAGATAAAAAACATGCAGATTCTCCCTCCTTCCACATGACTGAGTCATCCATTTTGAAAGGTCAGTCTTTTTTGATTCTTCTATTGCTAACTCCTTAAGTTAATTAATTAGCATTTTTCTAAAATGCTTCTACCAGTCCAGATGAAAGATAAAGACTGTAACTGCCTTTTTTTTTTTTTTAAACCCTGTGGTCCTGCCCATCTTGCTGGCCTCCTTTCATCTAGTGGCTATTGCCCTGTGACTCCTATTCTGGGATCAACCCCATGCATACTGGAGCGGAATTAAGAGTTCTGTACTAGCACTCAGGGACTGAAACGTAAGCTAACCACAGTTCTAGGTAATAAGCCTTTGTCTTCTAAATCTGCCCCCCAAATCTGGCCTTTGGATACTTATCTTGCTCTTCTGTGTCCCAAATCCTGTCCAGTGCATCAGCTGAATTTGGGCCTACAAAACCAGGTTTTGCATTGAGGTTGGCACTCACTATAAGCTGCACATTTTGTCCATGCCTGCCATGAGTTTCCCATTTTTTCCTGCTTCTGGAGCTCCCAAGGCTGTGTTCCAGCTGTCCATTGGCTTACAACACCCACATTCTCTGTGTTGAACCAGCCTGATGGCGGCTGCCTTTCTGGCCTGCTGCCGGCTCCATATTCTCCAGACACTGTCTCCTGGCTGAACATTCACCACACCAGCTGGGTCTGCCTTTCATTCCATGGATGCATCTAGTTTAGTCTCCATTTCTCCTGGTCTACCTCACCCTTATTACAGTTAATCCTTTTATATTAAACCACAGCGGATGTTTGCTGGTGTGGAAACTGATGTGGTATTGGAATTTTATCCTTGTTTACATCTTTCTTTGTGTTGAAAGCTTGGGATCACTTCCAAAATCTCCTCAGACAGCTTTCCTGTCTCCTCTGGTAGAAACAAACGAAAACTTGACAATACCTTGTGTCTGTGATCAAGCTGCAAGCCATATTGCATTATTTAATCTTAACTTTTCTTTTAGACATATTTTTAAAAATATGTTTTGAGCAGTGTTCATTCACGTCTCTCAGTTTCAATGTATTTTATGGACGTAATGGGGTGGTTGTAAGGAAATAAGCCAAGGCTGAGGATGGTGTTCTACAGTGGTAGTTCCTATCTTGCAGGTCCTTTGAAATTCTCTGGAGGGCTTGTTAAAACAGATCCCCCACTGCTCCAAGTTCCTCTGGAGTGGTGCCTGAGAATTTGCATTTCTAGCAAGTTCTCAGGTGATGTCCAAACTTTGAGAACAAACTGGTCATACATTTAAGCTGACCATGGGGAACCAGAAGTTGCTGATCAGCTCAAACACTTACCTGAGTGGACAGCTGGAGAGTGCTAAAGTGCAGTTTCAAAAACTCAGTCCATGATGTGAGGACAACTACTGGTTTCAGAGTTCTCAACCATTTATTGCTTATGAGAACTTGGGCAACCAGTCCCTTTGAGTGCAGGTTCCCTCATTCATAAAATGAGGACACTGCCCTCACAGAAAGGTTTTGAAGGCGCAAAGAAACGGGTGTGGATGGGGTTTGAACTCAGGGACCTTGAGCTTGCTAGGCAGGTGCTTTGCCACCTGAGCCAGTCTACCAGCCCGTCACTAATCTTCTTAAACCATCACCGTTTCTTTGGCTCACTTCCCTCATTAGTTATAGAAACCTTAATTTGGGAATAGAGTACTTTTATTGCTATAATAAACTCAAACTTCAAACTCTTTTAAAAAAATTTCATTCAATGATATCAGACATGCCCTATAAACATTACAGAGCCAAGAATGATCTCCAGTTTTTACAGCTATAAAAAGTACAAGACTCTATTGTAAATTGGCAATAATTTTTCAACCCTGTTTAGACTGGCCTATTAATAAAAATCTTTAAGAGGTATAGCACATTAAATAACAGTCACTGTGCACAAATGATAACTTGTCTATTCCACACTTTCAGATCTCTTGCAACTTGTATTAATTTCTGCCTCTTTGGAAGTAGTAAATGTTCACAATATGAAACGGACGTGGCTCTTTCTCTCACCCAGGTTGCCTCTGTCCTGGCTGCGGCGATCGCCATGGTGCACTTGTGACCATGGATTTCAAGGATTTCCTCAGACCTACCTAATTCTTCCATGTCTTCAGTGACTGTCTCAGACCTTACCTTCAGTCGTTCCTAGGTCTTTAACAAATATCACAAACTGAAGCCAGGATGCTTTTCTGAAAGATTTTGCGGTCAGAAGGACCTGGATTAAAACTGATCAAGAATTTGCCAGGTTTGCCTAACCCGGGGCAGGCAGGGCGGAATGGGCTACCCTGCCGCCAGGTCCCAGGGCCGCGTCCGCACGCGCTTCTCCAGGGCGCCGGCAGGGGGCGCAAGCACTGCCGAGGCGCGGCGCGCACCCGCGGGGACCCGCTCGGGGGGCGGAGGGAGAGGGAGAGCGAGAGCGAGACGGTGACTTAGAAAGGGAGAGAGGAGGAGTCGGAGGGGGCGCGGCTTCCTCCGCGTCCCGCCCGGGCGCCAGGTCGCGCGCTCCGCAGAGCCCAGGCTGGCGGCCGGCTGGGGTCGCCGTGGCGGCGGCGGGGGCGCTGGCGGGCGCAGGCCGGGCTCCGGCCCCGGGTGTTAGGAGACAAGATGGCGGCGGCGTTCCCGAGGCCGGTCTCCTCCTCCTCCTCCTCTTCGCCCTCCTCCGCCCCGCCGCTCATCGCCTCCTCCTCCTCCTCCTCCTCCTCGGTCTCCTCCTCCCGGCTCGCTGCCTCCTCCTCCTTCTGCAGCCACACTAGCGAGCGCCGCGGCGCCGGCCTGCTCTCCCGGAGCTCGGGAGGAGGCTAGACGGGGATAGCGGCGGCTCCGGCGACGAGGCCGAGCTGGGGCCGGGGCGGGGACGGCGGCGGCGGCGGCGGCGCCGGGTGGGGATGGGGTCGCAGACGCTGCAGATCCTCCGGCAGGGGGTGTGGGCCGCACTCAGCGGGGGCTGGTATTACGACCCGCACCAGGCCACCTTCGTGAACGCGCTGCACCTCTACCTGTGGCTCTTTCTGCTCGGCCTGCCCTTCACTCTCTACATGGTGAGTGGGGGCGGGGAGCGGGTGCCTCCCTCCCTCTCTTTACCACCCGTTGCCCGCGCGCCCGGTTCGCCGCCTAGCTCGGCTCGGCGGCGGAGTCGCGCCCCTGCCTGGCGAGCGCCCCGCGGCCCTGCGCCCCCGCGCCCCCCGCGTGGGCGCAAGCTCCCTTTCCCGCCCCCACTCTTTTCTGAGGGCTTCCCCTCGTTCCAGGGGGAGTCGAGGGACCAGTCAACAGCAAAGCAGCCCGCCCCCACCGGCTTCCCGGGAAACCAAGTGGGGTCCCTTCGTCCCAGGGCCTCGCCAACCTTCCTGCCCCGGTGGGCAGACCTCCATCCCATTGGCACTCCCTCCCTGCTGGCGCGGTTTGGGGAGGGGGTCGTCACGGTCGTATTCTGTACGCTGACCGGTTGACGCTCCGCTCCCCGGGTTCGCCTCCGGTTCTATGCGTCCCCTGGGCGCGTTGCACTGCGCTCCGCCCGGGGCGCAGAGGGGCGCGCGCTGCCCGATCGCGATCGCGGGTCGTCCCGGCTCCCGCCTGCTTCTAGCTGGAGGTTGAGACGTCAAGCCTTGGTGTTGCTCCTCCAAGGGTTTTTTGCGGTGGCTTTGGTATTTCCAGGCCAGCCCTGGGGGGAGGGAGCGGAGAGGTTCGGGGGGTCTGGCTGGCATTTCACAGATTTGTTTGGGTTGGGTCAAGGCCTTAGACTGATAGGAAAAAGGAAAGTACTGCCTGTTGCTGCTTAGTTCACTGCGACTAGCGTCTCTGAGTGATGTATGTTTTTAAGGGATATTTTCATGAAAGGGGTGAACGCTTTTTTTTTTTTTTAAATAAGTGCTGTGGGTTAGGGTGCTGCGTTTGAGAAACTAACGTAGAGAGAGATGATAATTAAAGCTTTTGTTAGACTTTTTAAAGTAACCGGAAAGGGAGAAAGGATAGTAACTTTGTTAGAGAATTCCTTTGACTGTATCTCTGGCTAGTTTTGTGGTTCTTTGTGGAGCTAGCATAAGGGTGCTTGCTGGGTTAGAAAATCCCCAAATCCTAGTATGAGACGTGCCAAAGGTCTCAATGACGCGCAGTTTCACTAATTGGCAGGAACGTGCCGCTTGGGGGAAGATTCTCAAAATTTCACATTCTCAAGCAGATTCTAATTTTTCATTGAAATTGTTTTGAAGGTACTTACTGCTTGAGCTTAAAAAAGCTATTTTTAAAAAATGCTGATGGTTTTATTTTATTAGAGGACTTGTTCAGTCTTGTCACATTCTGAACATTTATCATGAAGTGTTATAATTTCAATTAATTCTTGCCTAGGGTGTTCTATTTGTATCACTATACCTTCCAGGAATATGACATCATTAATGAACAGGTTAATTACCTTGGGTGTAAGAATTCTCAGGCTGTCACAGAGCTTTCAGAACAGATTTCTCTTGTACCCAGAAGAGTTGTAGATTTGAAATGATTCTTGAGATGTTAGGATTAGTTGTGGTGTGCCAATGTAAGATTTCTATGTTAGTACCTGCAGTTAACTGTGTGATCATGGTGTATGCTGCTTTATGTAATTAACAAACACTACTAAGGGAATATTAGTGTAAGTGAAAACCAATACAGTGCATTTATCTGCTTCATTTTGGGAGTTTATACAAATTCTCAAATATTTGAGTATCTGCTATGTACTAGACACTTTGCTGGGTTCTTGGAAAATAAAATTGCTTCTCAGACTTGTTTCAACTAATGGCAACTGTACTCTTTTCAGGTCTTTTAAAAGCTCCCTTTGATTCTTTTCTTTCTCTCTTTTCACATTTAGTCCATCAGCTAATCTAGCGGGTTCTGTCTTTAAAACCTAACTAAAATCCAGCTAATCATCACTACCATCAGCATATTTTTTTGGTTCAAGCCACAGTTCTTTTCCTTCTCAATTTTTGCAGTGTTCCAACTGTTCTTTATTCACTGCTTCTGTTCTTTATTCTCCATATAGAAGTCTGAGTGGTTCTTTAGATCATGTCACTCTTCTGCTCTTAGACCCTGCCTTCCCATGTACCTCAGTCCCTACCCCCAACCAGGCACACAAGTATATTTCTGCCCCCAGGTTGTTACGCTTGCCCTTCCTTTTTTGTCTGGATGCTCTTCCCCTTTTGTGTGGATGCCCTTCCAGTTAACTGTGTGGCCTGCCCCACATACTTTGGGTTTCTGGTATATGTGAAGCTTTCCCTGATATGCTGTGTAAGATAGCAACTTCCGGAGAGCTCTTATCACATTCCATGCCCCTCCTATCCTCTTCTTAAAATAGTACTCACCACTAATATATGTAGTTATTTTGTTTAATGTTTTTCTTATCCCAATAGAATATACACTCTAATGGGGCAGGGGCTTCATTTTATTCACTACTGTAGTCTCAGAATGTAGATCGGGTCCAAGCACGTAATAAATAATTAGATGTTAAATGCATCATTAGAAATGAACAAGACATAGCTTCTGCCATCAAGGAACTTAAAGTTTAGACTGGGAATAATAAATAGTTGCAAACATTAGAATGATAATGAAAAGGTGAATGACACTAGTTTATAGTTAAAGCATGGATCCTACTATGTGTGTATGGGGATGTGTGTCAACAAAGAGATTTTGTAAACATTTTAGGAAGTATGCTAGTACTGTAGTATTAAGGTAGTTTGAAGTATATGTCTAAAATAAAGCAAATCTAACATTCTGCATTAAAACAAAATCTCAGACAGCGATGTGTTCTTCCAGTAATAGTTGCAAATGATAATGATTTTATTGAGTATATTGTGTAGGTTCTTATCCCAAAGCCCCTTGTCTTCATGATACTTAGCCGTTAATGACTTGTTTTGTGACCTTAGGCAGATAGGTGAGCTAGAATTTATTACACAGGGCTTTTTGAAGCCAAAACCACTGTACTGGCTACCTAGCCTATATATAATATATGATACATGGTTTATATATATATATATATATATATATATATATATATATATATATATATATATCTCCTGTCAGGTGCTTTTGTGGATACTTTCAAAGGTGAAATTTATAGTTTCTGTAATTCTAGAACTTCTAAGTAGTGAAAATGAAGAAAAATTTATTTCCCTCTTTACTCTGATTATCTTTTATGGTTCCCTTAAGTTCTCATACCCTTTTATCTTGTTATAGTTATTTATGTACCTGATAGGACACATGGTGTGAGCTTTTTGGGGTGGGTAGTATTTTTGCTTAGGGGAAAGCAGACTGGAATTGGTGTTAACCTTGATTTTTGAATCTTGACCTCTGTTGATTGATTGTCTTTTAGGCAAGACACTCTACCTTCTGAACCTTAATTTACTAATAAGTATTTTGCAAGAAAATATTTATCATGTAGTGAAATTTTTTCCCTCAGAATGGCCTTCATTTAGTAAATGTCATCTGAAAGAATGGCTAATTAGAATGTTTCCTCTGTAATGCTGTATGCCTGGAGGAAATTAGATAGTTCTGAATTTATTGAGTCAAAGCATCATCGTAACATATTGCTCAACACATTGTTTCCTTCTATGAAGAGCTGTATCTCTAGATAATGAAATAGAACACTAAATTCTATTTACATAAGGGGGGGAGGTGTTGAGGGTATAGCTCAATGGTAGAGTGCTTGCCTAGCATGCAAAAAGACCCTGAGTTATCCTCAGGACCAACTAACAAACTAACCACCAAAAACAAAAAAAACTTGTTTACTTGTAAATTCTAGTTGACATCAGAATCACTTGACAGTGTTAGAAATGTACTCATGCAAACCCATTCTGATCCAGAAGATTTGGAGCATGTCTGATTAATTTGTGTATTATAAACTCTCTAGGTGAATGTAAAGAACTTGATTGGTATGTCCCTAATTCCCATCTCTGCTTAATTACCAACTGGTACTCAACATGTCCTTTTGGCTGTCTCACAGGTGTCTCAGAGGTAGCATGTCTGAAACCATTTTAAATTTCCCATTAAATTTCCACTCCCACCAGCCCTCTCCCACCTTTTCCTTTACTCTGTCATTTTAATTGATACCACCTTCTTGTTTCTACTTGCTTGTACCATCCCCTCTCCCTAACTAATGAGTATCTCTTAACATTTCTGCTGTCAGAATAGCTCAGACCTTCTTTAGACTTCCTATCCTAGGCTATTTTTCCCCCTCCGGTACTACTGCCTTAGCCTCTTTACTAGTCTTTTTTTCTTCCTGATATTTCACAACTTCCCCCCCCCCCCCCCGCTTTTTTTTAGGTGCTGGGAGTTGAACTCAGGACTTCCTGCTTGCTAGGCAGACACTTTTCCACACTCCCCCTTTTTAAAGGCCCTTTGTGATTTTCTTTAACACATAGAATAACATGCAGCATCCCTACTAAGGCCTTAGTGGAGCTGATTCTGGCTTTTTTTTTTTTTTTAATTACAATTTGTGCAGTGTTCTACCATGCTGGAGTCACATGGCTTCTTTTTTGTTACTTCTACCTACTGGCATTGTCCCTCCTGCAGGCCCTTTGCACATGCTGTGTCTTCTGAGAGGATACTCTTGTCTCTTGTTCTTTTCAGGGCTGGCAGTCACTTGTTTTTTAGGATTGTGCTTAACTGTCATCTCACAGAGGCCTAACCCCAAACCATAAATGGGTTCCCTTTCATTTTCATCATTTCTTCCTGTAGCTTTCTTCCATAGCACTTTACAAACATATGTTTATATCTTTGTGTACTTGTTTGCTGTCTCTAACATCTCTCCCACCCTAATGCTTTGTAAGTTCCATGAGGACAGGTGCCAAGTTTGATATATTGAGTAGCATATATCCAGTGTCAGCTCTGAATAAATACTGGTTTTTTTTTTTTGTGGTACTGGGGCTTGAACTCGGGGCCTTCACCTTGTGCCACTCCACCAGCCCTTTTTGTGATGGGTATTTTCGAGATAGGGTCTCCAGAATTATTTGCTTGGCCTGGCTTCAAACTGAGATCTTCCTGATTTCTGCCTCCTGAGTAGCTAGGGTTAAAGGTGTGAACCACCGGGGGCGCTCGGCTATGAATTTTTTATTATATATGTGAGCCTTCTTTAGACTTACCAGCATAACTGATACCAAATAGTTGGGGGTGGAGGGAGTATTGTAGTCAGCTGTATTATATGGCAGAGTCACATCTGGGAGTTAGTTTCAATGTGAGTGTGCAAGATAAAAATCAAGTACAGAATTACTGAAAAATCAAATGCAGGATGATTCCTGAAACCCCTTACATTACTTAAAGTGCAGAATATAAGGCTCTTTGTGTTAACAACTTTGTGTAGCTGTGCATATGCACATGGTATGTACAGTATATGTTACTATGTAGTTTGTAAAGATTGTATTCACAAACGGAATCATTCATAGGAAATTTATGAAGGCTTTAACTTTTTCTGGTCGTCTCCATTATTTTCTGTAGCTGATCTTTATCATGGTGATTTCCCTGAAGTCTTGAGGTCATTTTCTTTGCCAGAGAATTAAAAATATTTTAAAGACGAATATAAATAAGATTTAGTTAAGGTTCCTAAAATAGAAAATTTCATATTTAAAAATTTCATTTCTTAAAGTACTTTAATTAAAATAAAAAGTTTGGGCTGGTGGAGTGGCTCAAGCACCTGCCTAGCAAGTGTGAAGCCCTGAGTTCAAACTCCAGTACCATAAAAAAAAAAAAATAGGAAGGTTACCATTATAACTTAGCAATTAAACATTTACTGTTTAGTGTTGAGTGTTTTCAGTGTTCTTTAGGAAAAGCTTAGTCAATAGTGGAATGGCCTGTGTCAAACTATACTCTGGGGCTCTTCTTACCAATGTTTTACTATTTAGCATTAAAATGACTATAATAATTTTCTTAATTGGCTATGCAACTTATGGCTCTGACTTTTCTGTTATGGTAAACAAGGTCCAAAAATGTTCTATAAATGAAGTCCCTAAAAAAGCAGTTAGATCATTAACTTGTAGGAAAGCTTATGAATTACAAAAAACAGCAACTGATTCCTAAAATGTCCTATGTTTTGTTAAAGATGGAATGCTTTCTACCATTTGAGAAATTACTGTAAGTCATAAAATCATTTGGCAGTTGAAAAATTAGAGTTTCTGTTTCTTTTCCAGCTTTTGATTATATGCTAACCTGATACTTTGTATTTTGTAGCTTACTCAACTGAAAATTAAAATTCCTAGTATTTTATTAATGTGAATCTTCAGAAATATAGAAAAGTTGAAAAGTTATACACTCTACCTGGATTCTGTAGTCTTCTTCTTTTTTTTTTTTTTTTTTCTGTTACATGTCTTCATTATGCATCTCTCTATCTATCTACTTGTTTGAGGGGGGGTGCATGTAAAGTAAGTTATAGACATCAGTATAGATCACCCCTAAATACTTCAGCAGGCCCATTAGTCCTTTAGTTCTAAAGGCACAAATCTTAAGTGAATCATTGTGTGAGTTTTGATAAATACTTACACCTGTGCAGGGCAATTCACTATGTTGTAGAATATCAGCATCACTCTAGGTAGTTTCCTCTTCCCAGTTAATCTTCTTAGTCTGTTCTCTCTCTTTTGTTTTGTTTTGTTTTGTTTTTGGAGGCAGGGTCTTGCCATGTAGCCCAAGCTGGCCTCAATTCTTTCCTCCAGGCTCCTGAGTGCTGGGAGTACAGGCAGGCCCAACTCATCCCTTTTTTTTTTTCATTGTCTGTTACTTTCCCCTCTTCTAGATTATACATATGGAATCAAGTAGCATATGCTATGCTTTGTGTAAGCCTTTTCCACCCAGCCTTAGCCTCTTTCCAGTTTGGCTACTATGTATAAAGGTGTCCCTATAACATAATGGTAGCTTTTTGTTGTTTTTGTTTTTGGTGCTGGGGATTGAATCTAGGGCCTCGCACATGCTAGGCAAAAGTGCTCTATCACTCATTTTTACAAAACCTCAGCCCCATAGAAGGTTTCATTAGAACTCAGAGGTATTGGAAAAACTTTATTGAATATCAGAATCTTTCTCTTCTCAGATAAGATCATGTTTTAATTTATAATGAATGATAATTGCATACTTCATCCTCATTTTGATTTTAATAATTAGTCTTTAATACCATAAGTTTTGTCTATTTATATTTTTTATTTAGTATTAGATTTTTAGATTTAAATTGATTTGGTTTAGATTTTTTTCTCAATTTTCAGTAGAATCTTTTTGCTCACCTGTTCTGATGTTTTTGGGCTAAATAAAAAATTGCAGAGCCTATAAGAGGATGGCCATCACTTTAGTCTGAACATTTTAGTACCAAATGTTATTTGGACATGTAAATTCTTACACTGTAATGCTTACAAAAATGGGCTCAAAGAATTTGTATTTTAAAAGCCTCTTGTTTTCACTTGTCTGTATATTGATAATGTTAAAGTGATTTTTAAATATCTGTGTGGCAGCCCTTAGTATATGGATGTGTAACAGTGTATCAGGTTATTTTCTTATTACTGGTTATATTGGTTGTTTCCAGTTTTTAGCTGTTTAGAAAACAGTAGGGTGAATATTCTTAGGGTTAAATCTTTGTTTTAGTCTTTTGTATACATTCCTAGAAATAGATAAAGAAGCATGCTTCTTTTTGATGGAGGAGGGGATAAAAGTTGAGGTCCATCTTTTATGATTGTATGATCCCGACATATAACATGTTGTAGCATATTTTCTGTTGGAAATGAGGAGTTGCAGAGGATATTCAAGTGTTGAGAGGATCTGTAAATGTGGAGTGTATTCCTTACTTTGATGAGTGGATGGGGGAATTGACTGTTGAGAGTGGTAGGATGACTGAACTACCTTGAGTTTACTGTTGAGATTAGGGACCTCCAGTTTAGAACATTGAAGAGGAATGTTCAGGAGAGAGATCTGGGTAACACTTCTTGGAAGTTATCAGCATATGGATAATATCTTCTAGGGAGAATTTGAAATCCATTAAAAAGAAAATAGCCTTGGACCAAACTCCAAGGCTCAGTACTTAAAAATTAGCAAAGGAGACAATAATGGTAGGAAAATGAAGAGGGGAACAAAGCCAATAAGAGTATTATGAAATAAAGAGAATGGTCAGAAATGCCAAATTGCCCTCCAGAAGGTGGTGCTGCTTTAAATTTCCATCAGCTATATTGAGATAGGCTAAGTTATTGTTGTCAGTTTCTTATTCAGTGGGATGTTAGAGAAAACCATTTCAATAACATTTTGTCTTTGATAATAGGCAGACTTTTTCTTAAAATACCTTTTCACTCAAACTTTTCTTAGTTCAAATTAAAGATGTTTACTCCACTAATATGTGTCACCCAGCAACTTTGATCCGATTTTTGCTATTCTTTGTATGCAGGTAAATCTGAGGAGATTTCTTACTTCTTTCTGTTATTTTATCTGAGTTAAATCATGCTTTTCTTTGTCTTTGAGCATGGCTGGGGAAGGTGAGAACTAATCAGTGGGTGTGTCAGGACACTTAGGACACTGGAGTAGTAACACTAGAAGAATGGCATAGACTAACAGTGTGGGAAGGGAAAGAGGGTAATAGATCATTCTGTAGGTTGTACCTAGACCTCTTTAGCATGTACATGAACTTAACCAAACCACAGTGACATAGTAGCCACTGATTCTGAGTCCTGTGGTTCCTCTGCCTATATTTCAAAAAGCTGATTTGATGCATTTTTTGGTAGAATTACAAAACAGAGTTCTTCCTTTATCATTGGACCTGAACATCTGCATCTTTCAACTTGCACCACTGATGTTAGTCTCTTTTGTTTGTGTTATGATAAGAAAGAAAAGAAAACCTAGGGAAAAGTAAGCCATTTCCCCTTGAGGATTTAAGGAAAAAAAAAAAAGTCCCATTCTGAAGATCTTTGTGTAAACCAAGTAGAACCTGGGAGCTTACTGAGAATAGTCAGGAAGATTAGTCACCAATTTGAGAAGCTTGAATCACATAGCCGCCTGTTTTCCTTTTTCTACCCCTCCTCACTCCTTGTTTGAGTGTCGTCTAGACATAAACCAAACAGGTCCAACCACCTGTTATCCTCTTTAGAGCTTTACATTTTGACATAATTTTAGATTTATAGACTAAGTTATAAGAATAATTCAAGAGTTTCCACATACCTTTTACCCAGCTTCCTCTCATATTAAAATGTTATATAACAGTGGCATATTTACCAAAGCTAAGACATTAACATTGGCATGATCCTATTAATGGACTACACATTTTTATGTGGATTTCTTGAGATTTCCTTTCCTGCTTCAGGATCCAGTCCAGGATATCTGCTGCATCATCATCCTTAATGTTTTCTTACTGTTTTCCTTTAACATGTCTGGATTCTATTAAGGGTCCTACAATTTATAACAATTTTTCAAATGTCTCCTAGAGGGTTTTTTTGTTTGTTTGTTTATTTTGTCTAGGACTGATACATTTTATATGGATAGAAGAGGAGAATATTCTGAACATTTTGAGTTGTGCACTGACTATTAGCCTGTACTGGGCTATTTTAAAATTAAGATATTTTACATGTGAAGAGTTACATAAAATGAAAATTCTAAAATGAAAAAGACTACACCTTATTCATGAGAATGGGCATCTGTCTCCTCTTGTTTAAAGCAGTATTTCCTAATTTATAAATTAATGGTGATGAGACAAGTATATAGCTATATTACAAGGTGGGATGTGACTAATCCCTTACGTGTCATAAAGTGTTGAGGAATTGAGAGGAAGGTTATTTGCTAGAATGCTTCATGCAGAGAGTAGTCCGTACATTTAAGAAGTTTGCTGTGTGCCAGGTACTGTGATAGGCCTCATGTTGGGATTGTTATGAGGCTTGTTATTTGGCCAGAATGTTTCCTTGATCTTCCTACCAGGCAAATGGGTATTTATTCTGGGGAAAAGATTGTTTATTAAAAGAATGTGTATTCTTGTGTTTAGTATCTTGTTCTATCAAATATTTTATTGTAATAAACATATTAAATGTTTCTCAGTGAGTTATTTTTTTAGTTTCTGAGAATACCATTTATGTCTATAAGAGTACCGTTCCTGGTAAATACCTGAAATAGTTAAAGCATGTAAAAAGAAATAGTTAAGTAAACCCAAAATACAGTAGTTATCATTTGCACACAGCAGTGTTTCATTTATGTCACAAATACACGTTAAACATCATTCCCCTCCAGTCCCACCAAAAACAAAAAAGAAAATTAAACATCATTTCCACGAATATCATCAATCTTCATGGAAAAACCAAAACGAATTTGGTAGGGTAGTAAACAGGGTTTTGTTTTATTTTATCCTTAATGATAGAAAAGTAATTATGGCTAATCTAAAAAAATTATACTGTATTACCAACAAGAGTTTAAAATGTTTTAATTACTCCCATAGGCCATACTCTGTTATGTTAAAAAATAAGCTTAATCTTATTTTCCCATTATCTTGATGATTTTCAGATGAACATCGAAGTTGAAAAATAGTAAGTACATGATCACTCATATCTCCATGTACATTCCACAGTTAGGAACTTTTTTTTTTTAATATACTAGCTTTAACTATATGTGTAGAAATCTGTAGTTTATAATCTCTCTACACAGATGCATAAGACTCAATTAAAGTGTGTTTCAGACATGATACTTCAGCCTGAAATGCTTTAGGGTTCATCTCCTACGTAGTGATAATACCCTTATCACATCGAAGGTAGTTGATAGTAATTCCCTAATCTGTCACATTTAGTTGATATTCAGATTTCCCCAGTGGTCTTAAAAATGTCATTTCTGGCCAGTTTTTCCAATCTGGGGTCCAGTTAGGATATAATCACTTTTCCCCATCAGTTGACTTTTTAAAATTAGGCCAATTATAATCTCTGTTATAGGTTTGTTTAATTGTGGTGTTTTTCCCTCTATTTTCTGTAGCTCCTGTAAACTTAAACCATATTTTACTGTCCAAAATTACAGTTTTGTGGGTTTTTTTTTTTTTTTTTTTTTTTTTTGCAGTACTGGGGCTTGAACTCACGGCCTTCACCAGCCCAATTTTTTGTTATAGGGTTTTTCGAGATAGGGTTTTGTGAACTGTTTGCCCAGGCTGGCTTCGAATCTTGATCCTCCTGATCTCTGTCTCCTGAGTAGTTAGGATTATAGGGGTGAGCCACCAGCACCTGGCATAAAGTTATACTTTGTAGAATTTAAAAATTTAGCCTAATGAGTGTTAAAAACTTCACATAATTACTGTTCTAGTGCAGATTTCTCTTTTGTTATTTTGCCTTTTATTTGGTGATCTTACATAATTACTGACATATTTATAACATTGTTTTGTTCACATTATGCAGTGTCATTTACTCGAGCTTTCATTGTGTAATCTATTTTTTTCCTTATTAAAGAAATAGTTCAAGTCTGTAATCCTAGCTACTTGGGAGGCTGAGATTGGGAGGATTGAGGTTTGAGGCCATCCTGGTGAAGTAATATGCAAGAACCTACCTCCAAAATAACCAGAGCAAACTGTACTGGAAGTGTGGCTCAAGTGGTAGAGTGCCTGCTTTGCAAGCTGGAAGTCCTGGTTCAAACCCCAGTCCCACCAAAAAAAAGACATGGCCACTGGTAAAGTCAAAATGATTATAAAATCAAGTATACCACCTAGCTCTTCATATTACTGCAGGCATTGGCATGTGACCTAAAGCAAATTATACTTTTTTTTTTTTTTTGGCTATTAATAGGATAGGGATGAGGAGAATTAGAATTCTTTATGGTACAATTGCAAACTATATCCTCCCTCCCCCAACCATTTCATTGTGGGACATTGGTCATTTCTCTTCTCCCATAGCAAAAAATTTATATCAAAGAACAGGTTAAAGTGAGGTTTATGCAAGGATGATCCTGAATCTGTTTTTTTTTTTTAAAGGAAGTTATTCACCTGCCTTAGAAGATTAAATTTTTTTTTAATACCTTATAGTTTGTGTCATGATACTCTACTGAGAGAATTGCTGGTTTGTGGCACATGATAGTCTTTTACATAGGTGATTCATAGCACAGAACTATGATTTTCTTCCTTTAAAACAAAACAAAACAAAAGCCAACTATAACTGGGAATTAGCTTGTATGAGGTCTTGTCTGCTCCACCCAGTCATCAATATCTGGGGAAGATTCTGGGAATATGTACTCAGAAAACTCCTCTTAAATGTACAACAAAACATCCCATAGGAAATTCTGATAGATACTCTCGAATTCATAGTCACTACCTTGAGAGACCTTAATCTGTTAATTTGTGAATGTCTTAAAATACTTTCTTGTTTCCTGCTTATGTTGCTGGTTTAATTCATCTCCTTTTCCCAGTAGTGAGTAAATTGCTGAGTAACTTTGATTCTGATGATAGTGTACACCTTCATGGTACTGATAATAATTACATGTAGATAGTGCTTTTTTACTCAGAAGAGAATATTCCTTGAACATTTCACCTTTTACTTAAAAATCTTTTATTAGCTTTCTGTCATGAAACTTCTTGCTGTAGAAACTTCGAGGCAGTAATCAAGTATAGATGGTCTATAGCAGAAGTTCTCTATTTTCTTCTCTCTTCTCCTATGCTACACCAGTTCTCACTCCCCAGAGATAGTGATTATTAGCCCTTGCTATTGAATGCAGACAAACATGCATATATGTACACATGTATTGGAATATCCAGTGGGATTATACAGAACTGCTGGTTCTACTGAAGTACATACGGCTCTTCTGATTTTTTGAACCATGTGTACAGTGATCTATTGTGTGAATATAGTATACTTTATTAGTTCCCAATTGGGGGGGCATTTACATTATGTGTTGTTGTTATAAGGTTTTTGAGTATATAAATTTAAAATATTTAGTAGTCATATTTGCCAGCTTTCATCATACTATAAAGGCCTTTCCTAGAAAATGAAAAAAATTCATCTCACTTTTTTAAAAAAGTAAATTTCATCATTTACTTTTTAAATTTGGCAATAAACTTGCATGATAAATAATAAAAAGAGAACTGTAAGATGTGGTTAAAGGTTGCCCTTCTGTATCTGTCCACATTGTCCCATTTTCCCCTCTTACACTACCTCCTGTGTGAAACCACTGAGAATCAGTAATAGTTCTTATGAATCTCACCACTCATACAGATGAAAATTCAAGTATATTTGTTTCTTTCCCTCACCACATTATTATATATAATGGCTTTTACCCCCCACTTAATGTATCTTCATTCTATTGGTACTTTTATAAAGGGTGTTAGTTATTTTAATAGTTGCATAATATTCCATGGTCTAGATGTTTTATTTAATTGGTTTCCTGCAGGTGGACATTTAATTTTTTTTTTGCAGCTTTTACCAGCAGGAAACATGCTGCAGTAAATAATTTGTAGAAAAGTCATCTTACTTGTGTTCAGGTACATTATCAAGACAAGTTTCTAGAAATGGGATTGCTTAGTCAAAGGGCAAATACTTTTGTTATTTTGGAAGATACTGCTAAATTGCCCTCTAGAGGGTTCATATCACCTTGCTTTCCATGTCTGCAAGCAGTGTATGACAGTGCCTGTTTTCTAGTGTCTCACATCATTTTGCTGGTTTCATGAATAAGAAATAGTACCTTAGACTAGTTTTAATTTGCATTTCTCCTATGGTGAGGGGTCGAGCAGTTTTTCAAAAGCTTAAGGATTATTTTTATTTCATCTTCCTGTGAATACTTCATATGCTTTATCCATTTTCCTACTTGGTGTTTTTTACTGATAATTAGAGACTTTCATATATTAAGGAGATTAGTCCCTTGTGATATCATCACAAACATCTGATATTTTTATAATTTAAGTCACTTGGATTTTTTTTCCTGTAGGCAACATGTCAGGGCTAGTTAAAAAAAGGACTTTGGAAGACAGTTGTTACAGCCAACCTAATTTGTTTAAAAATCTCATTTTTTTCTCAAAGGCTTAAATGCCATCTTTTTCATAATTAAATTTCTACTGAAATATTTTGGACTTTGTGTTCCATCAGTATATCTATTCTTACATGAATCCTGTATTTTTCAGTGACTAGTTTTATATAAATGTATATTTTTTTTCATAGTAATACTCTTACCGTGTTATTCTTTCTTTTCACTACTTTCTGGCTATTCTTGCATGCTTACTCTTCCATTTTGTTTGGTTTCTTAGGGTATTATTGAATTTTTAAAATTGAGATGGCATTAAGTTTGGGATTACTTTGGGGGAGGCGAGTTTGGCATCTGTATGATATTGAGTTAAGGTGATCTCTTCTTTCAAGTTTTTAACATTCTTCAGAATATTAAATTTTTTTTGGATAAGCCCTGCTGTACATTTTCTCTTAGGATTAGCCTTAGATTTTAGTTTCTGGTATTAGTATAAATGGAATCATTTCTTCTATTCTGTTTCTAATTGGTTATTGCTTGTATGTAAGAATACTTGTAATATTTTAAAATAAACCTTTTATTTTAGACTTGTTTTAGATTTGAAGGTAAGTTGCAAAGATAGTACAGAGAGATTCCATATGCCTGCATGCGGTTTCTCGTATTGTTAACATCTTAGGTGACCATGGATGGACTATTTGTCTCAACCAGTGAGCCAATAATAGTCTTACATAATTATTCACTTAAAGTTCATAGTTTAATCGGATTTCTTTTTTTATTTTCACTTTTTTCTGCTCCAGGATCCCATCTAGAACTATCATATATATATATATCATATATATATCTAGAACTTTTAATATATTAATTGTAAACCAGCCTTATAGAAGTGGCTTGTTCTAATAATTTGTGCTGATTCTAAAAGTTGTCAGATGTATAATTATATTTATAAATAACAATTTTATTACTTTTTGATGGTTATCAAAAAAGATAGTTATACTTTTTTTTCTGTTGTTGAAAAATGGCACTTAAATAATACTGAAAATACAGCCTTGTAGTTCAAGGAAAATACTTGCCTTCCTTACTGTAATGGGAATTCAGGTGTTTCTTTTTTTTTTTTGACGATTTTGTGGTCTAAACTCAGAGCCTACATCTTGATCCCTCCACTGTCCCCTTTTGCTTATGTCAGGTGTTTTCTGGATAGGGTCTGGGGAACTATTTGCCTAGGCTGGCTTCAAACCATGATCCTTCTGATCTCTGCCTCCTGTGTAGCTAGGATTACAAGCGTGAGTTACTGGCACCCAGGCACTCTTACGGCTTAAGCCACTCCACCAGCCAAATAATTCAGGTGTTTTAATGGGAATTCTAGTGTTTTTGTTGGGAATATTCATTCTTTTTACTGTGTTGCAGAATTATTTCTCTTTTTATTTTCCAATTTCTCCTGGCCATTCATCAGACTAGTATTTACTTTCATGTATTCTAAGGCCCCACAGATCTTACTTACCTCATCTTTTTTAGTAGCTCATCTGTAGTATCTCTGAACCATATGTACTCAGATGTCTTTTTGTTTGTATATGTTAATCTTGTTACTACATTGCTTAAACATTAAAAACATCACATTTATTGTGCTTTATGTGCCCATGCACCATCTATTTTCAAGTTTTCTCATTTAGTCTTCATCATAGCTTTGTGAAATGAAGGTACTGTCATTCCCATTTTACAGAGGAGGAAACAGGCTTCTAGGAGTTAAGTCACTGGCTCAGGCTTACACAGATTGCCTCTGCCATTTCTTTTCACTGACTTCAGAAGCAGCAGCACACTTGCTTTCTGTCCTCCTATACAGAGTCATGCAAGATGCTTCTTTCTGATTAATCTGGTTTTAAAAACCTACCTGTGATTAACCTGAGATGAAATATGTGTCCCTGATCATTTTCAGAACATATTCTGAATCTAGAATTCTCAGGGCTGTCATTCCCATCACCGTCTAATTATATCTTTAATTTTGGCTCCCCTTTTTCATTAGCATATTATGTGAATGCAGTGGAAAGCCCATTTATAAAGTGTAGTGTTCTCTCAGGGACTTAGTTACAGTTTTCATATATACTTATGGTTAGATAGTTTGTTTCGTTGATCACTCAGGGCAGGGGTTAGCCTTGTTCTATGGTACACATTATAAGTGGATTTTATTAAACTTTTATGTCCTTTCACTTACTGGTCTAATGTAGGTTCTTTCCCTGCTGTGTTTGTGTTAGGTACTATCTCCTTGCCATTGCTGCTGCCATTGAAACTGTGCTCCTTCATTCCAGCTGTGGAGATGTAGCTTTTGCAGTTTGCTTCTATTCTTTCTATTCCAGTTTATTATGAATTGTAGCCCTTATAAATATGTAAATGGGAGCACCTAGTCTCATGTTGCAAGGGATGGAAACGTTTTTGGTGAGATTTTAATATAACTTTGGATTGGCGGTGCTGTTGGCTTCTACTGGAAAGAGGCTAAGCAAGCATAGTGCTGAACATCCCACGCACCCAGGACAGCACCCCACACCCACGGGCTGAGCACCTGCCCTAGAGTATGCATTCTCAGTAGGTGTGATGTGAGGGGGCTGTGAAAAACTATTTCAAATCAGAGTACTGATGTATATCCAGTAATGGATATAAAGTATACCTGAAGTATTAAAAGCTCAGGTATGGGGGGGATCATGTTAGGGAAAAAATGTTGAATAGGGCTCCTTAAGAAGAGTAGCATTTAAAAATAAGGTTGAGAAACCATGCCTTGGACTAAGACCATCTAGTTAATGGTGGTTAAAAACTTAGGGTCTGGAGTCAGACTGTTTAGATACAATCCTGTTTATATCATTTAACCAGTTGTGGGTGAATGAGTTCATAGAATCAATTTTGTTATCTGTAAAATACAGATAATAATAGTACTTTCTTCAAAGGATTGTTGTGAGCCAATCTGTTTAAAACAACAAATTGGTCATTTTCCTAAGAGAATCAAGCAGAGAAAAGTTCTTGTGTACTGCTGCATTACCATTCCTTAGAAAACTATCTGAGACTCATAGGTGTTCAGTAGATGTACATTGAGTGAATGTGGACTGTGTGTGTTGCCTTAATGGAAAACAGAGAAATGGTGATGGTAAGATATGCAGTACTTTCCATCAATCTTTTTTCTGTTAGGCATCTTTCACATTTACTTTACCTCAAATCTAGTGTGTGATCCATTATCCATTTTTAGTACTTTCTTTTAAAGGTAGAAATGGATCATATAGTGTACAGTACCATTATTCTGTTTCAAGTAAATTGAATGAGTTCAGGGCAGATGTGTTAGAAATGATATATAGGTTCTGGTTATAGTCTTAGGAGAGCTAATGTACTCTTTAATTTATAAGTATTATTGATTTGTATTAGGATTTT
This sequence comes from Castor canadensis, assembly GCF_047511655.1. Classification (NCBI taxonomy): domain Eukaryota; kingdom Metazoa; phylum Chordata; class Mammalia; order Rodentia; family Castoridae; genus Castor; species Castor canadensis. The sequence continues at coordinate 35,554,588 of NC_133388.1, read as the reverse complement.
AGCTTGCAATTTATTCCACTGAATTTTTAGTGAAACATAAGAGAATATAATCAATTAACTTTTGATGATCTAATTTTTATGTGTATTAATATTTAAGATATTTCTTCTTGATCCTCAATTTTAAATCTTTGTTTGGCATAATATTTTGTTACTGAATTAAATTATTTTGAGTTTAAGCCTTGAATTTTTTTATGGCTCCAAGATTTTATTACAGAGGAAATACAGCTTCTTTTGTTTTTTCTTTCAACTTCAATTATTTTTATTAGCATGCATTAATTGTACAGAATAATGAATTTCATGTTGACATTTTCATACATGTATATAATGTAGTTTGATCATATTTACCTCCCAATTGCCTTTTCTCATTTTCTCCTACTAGTCTCCTTTCTCTTCCCAAATAATCCCCCCTTTTACTTCAAGTCTTTAAAAAAAAAAAATCTAGATTCTGCATCTGAAAGAAAATATTCAGTATTTGTCTTTCTGAATCCGGCTTATTTCCTTAACATGGCAATCTCCATTTCATCTGTTTTCCTACACATGATATAATTTTGTTCTTTATGGCTGAATAACAGTCCACTGTATATATATACACCACATTTTCTTTATCCATTCATCTGTGATAAGTACCTATGCTGATTCCATAGCTTGTGAGCCTTAAATTTGAGCTACTGTTACTTAGTGTTAGCATAGTGTACTGCATTTATGAAAGTATATGCTTTTATTTATGAACAAGAAGAATATTATTTTATATGTATTTGACTATAAGGTAACCTCATTAAATATGTCCTGAATTTTTATTTTTTTGAGGTATGTATATCTGTATAGGTATATATGTACATACATACATATATAAAACCTAGCTGCCATTTTTTAGACTTGTAGTCATGTTGACAGAACTTGTTAATGAATGTTTAATCTCACTGAGTCCTGAAAAATTGTTTCAATAGAATATATCGGAATCAAGTAGGATAAAGAAGTAGATCAAGCTGTTTACATTGGACTTTATGAGAGCTTGTGGTCCTCATATTTACCATTTGGAAATTCAGTGTTATCAGTTTACTTAAGGATTTACTTAGACTGATTACTAAAGGAGTGATTCATACAACAAAATGTCATCACTGATTTATAAAAGGAGGTATTAATCAAGATACTTCTTAGTGTAGGACATCCCACTCTCTTTGCAGAATGGTTAGGCTTACTCAGAAAACCACATATAAATCAAAACATTATTGGTATGTTTTTATGAAATAATTCTTTCAGATCTCATTTTGGGAAGTTTTGGGGAAACAATGTCATTCAGTCTTTGAATGATAACCATCTGAATGATACTGAAGTCTGTACAGAGACTTTCTTTTGGATATGTAAATACTCTACTTTTCCATTTTTATTTGCTGTTCTGACATAGTTTAACAACCAGTTATAATTTCCAGACATGGCTTTTTTTTTTTTTATTACAATTTAGGTTTGCTGGTGCTTGATGGCTTGTAGGTTCCTTGATCTCATCAGAAAATAATTTGGGACATAAGATAGAATAGGTTGGGGTTGGAAAGGATTTTTGTGAATCATCAGTTCAGTTATAGGTGATTTAGATGGTGTGTATGTTGTTTTTAGAAGCTTACCTCTTAGTTATCTTCATTTTGAAAAATTCCCTGATGTGCTATCTTTGACAAACCCTTCTAGACAGGAAGGGGATCCTTTTGGTAATTTTGAAAGTTATTCTTGGCTCCTTTTGTTCTCCGCAGTAATTTAAAAATGATTTTGAAAACTGGGGAAAAGCCCTGCTATTAAAATACATTCCATTTTTATTACTTCCACCCATCTTCCACCCATCTTACTCTTGTTTTATAGAATTTTTTTATCTCTTGTTTGTGTATGAGAGATACTGCTATGCAGTTGTCCCTTGGTATCCTTATGGGATTCCAGGACTGTTCCCAGATCAAACTCTGAGATGTTCAAATCCCTTATATTAAATGGTGTAATATAACCTATGCACACCCTTTCATATACTTTAAATCATCTCTAGGTTACTTAACAATACCTGATACAAGGTGAGTGACATGTAAATAGTTGTTACACTATACTGTTTATGGAATGACAAGAAGTGTGTAAATAGTTGTTACACTATACTGTTTATGGAATGACAAGAAGTGTGTACATGTTTAGTACAGATGCACATTTTCCACATGGATTTCTTCAGTTTGCAATTGGTTAAATCCATAGATGTAGAATCCATGGACGTGGAGAGTTAACTATATATTTGATTATAGGACTAGGTTCCCATGCCAGAGAAGTGTCCCTTGGCAAAGAATCATATTGCTTGGTTTATTGCAAAGCCTCTTGTATTACTTGCTACTTGCTTACTTTTTCCCTCCAGTGTCCTTTTGTGTGTCTGCAACAAGATGACTTGGTTTTAAAAATTTTTAAAAAACATTTAACATAGATAATAAGTATTATTAATGTTATAACTAAATAATTTTCAAGTACTGAATACCATAAATAATTGCTAAAGCTTAAGTTAAAAACCAGTTTATGAAGATAGGAATATGTATTTATGGGATGAATGGAAAATAAATTATCCCAATGAAGCACAAATAACATTTTAACTATGAAGAATTGATTTCCACCAAAATTCATAGATTCAAATAGTCTAAAAGCCTTTCTTTTGATTTTTGTTTCTTTAAATAAAAGTATAGGAGAAATCCTATAATGTATATAAGATATTTTTAGTTCATCAGTATGCTTCTTCACCTTTACTTCTTAGGGTTTTTTGGGTGGGACTGGGATTTGAACTCAGGGCTTCATGCTTGCCAAGCAGGCTCTCTACTGCATGAGTCATACCTCCACTCTTTTTTGCTGGTTCTTTTGGAGACGAACTGTTTGCACAGGCTGGCCTCTAACCATGATCCTCCTGATCTCAACCTCCTGAGTAGCTAGGGTTACAGGTGTGAACCACTGGTGCCTAGCATATCCTCGTTTTTCATGTCTGTGCCCTTGATTTGTCTCTGTGCTTTGAGCTGCCCTCTCTAGGTCACAGTATAGTGACTTGCCCAGAGTAAGACATTCAGTATTTGTTGATGATGAATCAAATGTACTTTATTAGTTTTGTCCCTTTTCAGCTGGATGGTAGATGTAAAATTTGAGTATTATCTCTCCATAAGAAGATCATTCTATTGCACTTAAAAATATAAATACAAATATATGTTATAGAGTGACAAATATAAAATACCAATATAAACATAAAAGTAAATAGTATCTAGTGTTGTTAACAATTCTACTTGTATTAAAGTATTTCTTATGTAGAAGAACTCAAATTTCAGAACTGTGGATAGGCTCAAGTTCTAATAGCTCACTTGTAAGCCTGTTGCCTTTGGGGAAACTGTATTCTGAGTTTGTTGGAGGGTCATAGCTGACCCTCTCAAATTAATTTGACACATTGTATAGTAGGATGTATAGAATATTATATATATATATTTTTTTCTATGGGAAAGTATGCCCAAATCTCAACACTGAGAGAATGTTTTTCCTTTTCCTCTACAGTCTCATCCTCTGAAAGGAAACATCTATCTGGAATGCTTTTCCTCAGTTCCCAAAGGAGACTGTGGCAAGAGGGCAGATCCCTAGAGCCATGGCTGCTAACATCAGGGTCTTTTCTGTGTCCTTTGGGAGCAGCTTGTATGTGAAAACTGGAAGGCTTATTAAGAACATTCATTTTCTTTCAGATCTAACCTCTCCTCTCACTCATTTTCTGTATTGGGGCAGTGTTTATGAAGCCCTTTCCAATATTTCCATTCTCTAGAGATGAAAGATGGTATATCTATGAAACTGAATCTGACACGTTGCATCCATCTATCCATCTTGTGAATATGCCAAAGGGATTTTTGCATCAGGATTAATAAGTAGAGGTCTGTCAGCCCATCCCTCAAACCCTCCACCCCCCCCCCCCCCGCCAAGCTTCAGGTGTACAGTAGAAAAGTTTGCTTTTATCTGTTAGTTACATTTTTTTGCTATCATTTTGTATTTAATTTTTATTCCATTTTCTACAAGAGATTTGCAGAGCAGACAACTTTAAAGTCAAGAAAAGCAGCTGGGCAGTGGTGGCTCATGCCTGTCTGTAATCCTAGCTATTCAGTAGGCAGAGATCAGGAGGATCGTGGTTCAAAGCCAGTCTGGGCAAATAGTTCGCAAGACCTATCTTGACAAAACCCATCACAAAAATCAAAAAAGGCCTGGTGGAGTGACTGAAGGTATAGATCCTGAGTTCAAACCCCAGTATGGCAAACAAAATAAAATAAAACAAAGTCAAAAGAAAAGCTTGAGCTCAGTTTTTCTCTCCAAACAGTGATTCTGTTTTTTGTTTTTTGTTTTTTTTTTTTAAACTTAGAGCCTACACCTTGAACTACTTCACCAGCCCTTTTTTTCTGATGGTTCTCTTTTTGAGATGGGATCTCGCAGACTGTTTGCCTGGACTGGCATTGATCCTTCTCATCTCTGAGTAGCTAGGGCTATAGGTGTGAGCCACTGGTGCCCGGCTGTTAAAGTAACTGTTAAAGTACACATTTTCTTACCTTCTTAGTTGGTAACATTCAAAGATCCCAAAGAGAGAAGCCCGAACTTAAGAATAACCTTGATAAATTTAGTGTTTTGAATTTTGAAACAAAATGATTAATCATCTTTTTCTAGTAGCTACATATTAAACTGTAATGCATCATAAGGCAGTAAGTTCTGCCTCAGAAGAGTGACAGTTTTATTAGTTATATATTCATAGTTAAACATTTTAAGGAAAAAAAACTAATTTGAGAGGGTATAGAGAAATGTGAACTTTTGAGTATTACCTTTGTTTTTTAACTTCTATGATTCTCTTACAATTAACCTGCCTCTTTTTTTTTTATTTTTAAATGGCACTGGAGTTTGAACTGAGGACCTCACGCTTGCTAGGCAGGTGCTTTTACTGCTGAAGCCACTCCACCAGCTCTTTTTGCATTGGTTATATTTGAGATAAGGTCTTGCTTTATGTCCTGGCAGTCCTGGGCTGCAATTCTATTTATGCTTTCTGTCATAGCTGGGATGACAAGTGTGCATCACCATGCCCAGCCCAGCCATTGGTTGAGGTGGGGTCTTGTGAACTTTTTGCTGGGGCTGGCCTTGAACTGGGATCCTTCCAGTCTCTACCTCCCAAGTAGCTAGGATTGCAGGCTTGAGCCATGATGCCAAGCCACTAACCTTTTTTTTTTTTTTTAAAGATGAGACTCAGCTTTCATGTTTCTATTTTTACATTTTCCTTTATAGTCTCTTGCCCTTAGTTGTTTGTTATGAAATTGTTAAATAGTGACATAAGACCATTGATGTTTTAGTTATTTTAAGTGATTCTATGGAACCGGTTTTCCATAAACCAGTGTTTTCTAGTGCAGAATGATAAATTTTCTCACTGATGGGGAAGACACCAAAAGCAGAGGTTGTATCCAGAATTATAGCTTCTTATAATAAAAGGTAGCTATGCTTATACTTTTATCAAAAAACTTTTAGAACTACTTTAAAAAGATTATTGCAGTTATTTTGCTTGGAGAATAAGCAAAATGAGCTGTTTTCAGAATTTAATTGTCAAAGGACATTGTTGAATGTGCTTTAATTTCAGGTGCATACATTATGAAAGAGCCGTTACTGGTCTCGATTGCTTGCATCTTCTTTGCTTCACAGTTGGACAAAACCAATGTTACCAGAGGTTATAGATTTGCACTTGGTATATATGAGGTATTAGGGAGAAGTGCTTGATGATCTTTTTTATTTTATTTTATTTTTTAATTATTGATTGGTTAGAGAAGAAAGGGCTGGGAGTGTGGCTCAAAGTGGTAGAGTGCCTACCTAGCAAGCTTGAGGACTTCAGTTAAACCTGTTTCCACAAAAAAAGAAAGAAAATGAAAATAATTTATCATTTAGAGCAGAGTTCAGCAAGTTATGTTCTATGTAGCTAATAATGGCTTTTATATTTTTTTTAATGCTGAAAAAATTTAAAAATGGTATTTTGTGATAAGAAATTTATACAAAATTTAGATTTCATTGTTCATAAATAAGGTTTTATTGGAGCACATCCTCATTTATTTGCACTGTTTGTGGCTACTCTTACCCCTACAACATCAGAGTTAAGTAATTAGAGGAGATCATCTGCAAATTGTGAAATTTTTTTTACGGGGGGTTTACATGAACAAGTTTGCTGATGGATACAAAGTCACAGCCATATGGGAAGAATAAATGGAGATGTTTGTTCAATTACACAGAGGCTGCTTATAGTTAACAAAATTATATCACATAATCAATGTCTAGAGAAGATTTTGAATGTTTTTATCACAATGATAAATGTTTTAAATGATAGATAAGCTTAAGTATCTTGAGTTAATCGATATATAATATAAAAATGTATGAAAACATCACTCCAAAGTGATCACCATAAAGATGGACAGTTATTATCTGTCAATTAGAAAATGTTTTTAAAAAGTTTGCTCACTCCTGACTGTGGAGTAACTGCTTCTTAAGGTCTTATTTTGAGATCAAGTTACTTATTTATCTCATGTGTCTTAGCTTCTCCATCTGTAAAATAGGGAGAATAATAGAGTTAACTTCATGATGTAGTGTGAGGGTTAAATGAGTTACTATATATAAAGCACTTATTAATGTGGATTGCATGGGATAATCACTAAGTGTTAGATTTAGTTGAAAATCACTTTGTAACAGACCAGAAAAGATACACTGAAATTAGTTCAGTAGATGGAGAACCCACTCAAGTATATTAGGGAAGCAAGCAGCCTTTGACAATAGTATACTTCCACATGTTGTCAGTAGTACAGAAAGTAGGGAAGATTAGGAATCCAGAAACAAAACATAGGCAGTGAGCTTATGTCTTTACGTAGCTGCAGAAGAAATGGACGTTACGGAAAGGGCTGTTTCTACCTTGCAGAGTGCTGTGGCTATTGGGGAGAATCATTTCCTTGACTTTCTGAAATGTAGTATATGATAAGGTTACCTCATGATTGTGACAATTCTATTTTGCCTATTTCTGTGATTCTAGATGGCTTCTTCAAAAGTCCTATCACAAATGTATTTGACATCTTGAATAGCTTGAAGCTATCACTTCTGGACGAAGTATCACAATTTTTTATGTTAAGGATAAGCTGTCCGAATTTAAGAAGACTATCTTGAGTTGTGAATGGCTGAGTCTCCCAGCTTGTTTGTCAGCATTTTGTTTTCATTCCTCACTGAAGAGAAGGCAAAATGAAGTAGTCACCCAACTTAAAAAAATTTAGTGAGAAAAATATAAGAAAATTTGCCTTCATAACCATTTTTTTAGTCATGAAAAAAATCCGAACCATTTTTGAGTATATAGTAGTCTTCTTTATCCGTGGTTTCACTTTCTGCAGTTTCAGTTAACTTTGGTCAGTTGTCTGAAAATACTTAGGGGAAAATTCCAGAAATAAGTTTTAGATAGAGCACTATTCTGACTAGGTGTCTTCCTGCTTCCCTTTGTCTAATGTGTCTGTGCTGTATACTGTACTCACCTGGTAGTCACTTATGAGTCCTGGTTATCAGATCCACTGTGGCAGTATTGTAGTACTTGTTCGAATAGCCTTCATTTTACTTGAACACAAAAGCTCCAGAGTCGTGCTGCTGGTAGTTCATAGCTCCCAAAGTGAGGCTGTAAAGCGCTTCCTTTAAGTGGAAAGGTGAAAGTTCTTGACTTAAGAAAAATCATATGTTGAGGTTGCTGAAATCTCTTAGTAATTGTTAATCTCATTCTGTGTGTAATTTATAAATTAAAGAATTTTATCATACAGATAGATAGATAGAGCTCTGTGCTATCTGCAGTTTCAAGTACTCACTGAAGGCCTTGAAATGTGTCTTCTCCGTGGATAAGGGGAGAACAGAACTACTGTTCAATGTGTTAAAAATGTATCTTCAGTTTTGCACAACAGTTCTGTATTTTTCAGCTTATGAAATTGGAACTATACTCATTAAACAACAACTTTTTTCCATCACCCCCTGTGCCTGTCAGCCCCTGGAAACTCCTATTCTACATTTTGTTTCTTTTAATTTGATTACTTTAGATACCTATAAATGATTCACCAGGTGTGTCATCTTTTTGTGACTAGTTTATTTCACTTGGCATAATGTTTTCAAGGTTCATCACGTTGTAGCATGTGACAGGATTTCCTTTTTAAGGCTAGATCATATTCTACTGTATGGACTTTGTTTGTTCATCCCCTAATGGATGCTTCTACCCAATTGTAAGTAAGGCTGTTAAATATGTGTGTGCAAATACCTCTTTGTTAGTCTTTCAGTGCCTTTGGATATATATTTGGATTCATACGCACTAGTGGGATTGGTAGATCATATGGTAATTCTGTTTTTAACTTTTTTGAGGAATATTGTACTGTTTTTATAGGGGCCACACCATTTTACATTCCCGACAGTAGTGCACAAGGGTTCCACCAATTTGTCCACAGTTTAGCCAGCACTTTTTTTTTTTTAATAGTAGCTATTGTGTTTGGTTGGATATGGCTTTGACCTGTGGTTTTAATTTTCATTTCTATCCATCCCACTTTTAAGAGGAGTGATTTTATTAAAAGTATCCAACCCAGTTCTTAGCAAGGAGACTTTCATTATATTTGATGTGAATATCTAGAGCTATCTGATTGATATTGAGACTTTTTTTTTAACTTCTTGCAAATCAGAAAAAAAGGTAAGAAACTGCCTTGATGTAGAACTTGATCTGTTGCTAAACTACTCATAAGAAGATAAATATAGATATCTTTGTTAAGGATAAAAGCTAATGTAGTCTTCTATATTACCATTTTTATTACTATTAAAATTTTAGCTTTTTCCTCTAATTACTAAAGAAATATACATACTCATTATAAAACAAAAATCAAGATGGCTGGAGGCATGACTCAAGTGGTACAGCACCTGTCTAATAAGTGCAAAACCCTGAGTTGAAACACCAATACTGTGAGGAAAAAAAGTAAGGAAGTACAGTAAAGCATAAGCTTGCATTTGGCGTATAGTGTGTTGTCTTTGTACAGTTTGTGCTGCTGCAAATGGGTGTAATTTTTACTGCCATATTCCACTGATAAATAGCTAACATTTCCCGGTTTTCCTTTTGATTTTCAGTTGAGGTTTACAACCATTTGTGGTAAAAAAATCTCCTACTGTTGCATGTGCTAGGGATTTTCCCAATTTTATGCTTATAAGAGAAATTGGGTCTTGGGTTATGTATCTGTTAGTTTATATTGTGTAGCAGTTTTATAGAGTTCTGGTTCTTATTTGGTGTCTTAATTTGTACAAATGAGTATTAGATGATGTATTGAGATTTTGTATTTTCCTCATATTGGTGAAGTCAAATGCATTTTCATGTGTTGTTTTTATTGGCCATTTATATTTCCTTCTCTTTGTAAGCTTGGTCTTTTGTCCTCTTTTATTGGTTTGTTTTCCTGTTTGTTGTTGCTTTTGAAGGAGTTCTTAATGTATTTTTTTTGCACACATACATGCATATACACAGATATATTTTATATACATGTATTTGTATGTTTATGCGACTTCTCTTAGTTTGTGACTTGTCTTTTGTGTTAATTTGTAGCATCTCAATGAGTTCTCACTTTTTAATTCATTAATATTTTTATAGTGTGTTCTTTGAGACTCATGCTTAAGAAATCTTCCATCTTTTAAGTAATAAAGATAGTCTTTTATATTTCTTCTAAAACTTTATTAAAGTTTTTCTCTTGAACTTAAAGTCTTTAATGCACCTGCCAGCTTAAGAAATTAAAATGTGATGATTCTTAAAGTACATAGTTCACATGTATCCTGAATGCTTCTTAAGTCTTTGATGCCAAAAGTTTGGTAGGCTTTGCCTTAAATAATGAGGGAGTTGCAACTGTAAAAGTTCTCAAAACAGATATAAAAGGTGTCTTGAAATAATGATGTGTATTTTAAGAAATTTGTTTAATTTTTTTTCATCACCTTGAGCTCAGTTGTAAAGTGATATCCCTGCCATTCTGTTAACCTTAAGTTACAGACTACTGAATTCTGACTGAACTGGGTTGAATACCTGAGTATCACTACACAATAAGTGAATCTCAAAAGCCAAGAAGCTAACTAATTACAGCATAATAGAATGAAAAATTTGCAGCTTGTTTGCTTTGATTTCATTATCTTTTAAGTTATACTTTTCTTTTCTAGAAGATGTATGAGACACTAGTGCTTAACATGTATGAAGAGAGCTACTTGAAACCTGTGATGACATTGCAGGCCTTTATCTTGCACTTCCACTGTTGTGACCTTTATAGTTATCTAATGAGGGCCTTGTTTGTTCAGCAGTAATATAAATGCTGCTCTGCCACCTTCGATCTATACTGTCCACTCTCTGTTGTATCCTAGGAAAGGAGGAGACCCAGCCTTTCTGTACAAGCACCTTATATCTGTAGATAGACTTTTATGGTAAAACAGATTAGCATTTATTACCCAGGAACTTTTAAGTGCTTGGTTGCATCAGCATTAATTTGAAGATAACATTCACAATAAAATATTGTAACTTAAGATAAATAGTAACTTTTGGAAATACTAGTACTTCTTAAAGTACTGTTTGTTATGGGACATAACTAACCTAAAATCAGTAGTTACCTGTCAGAAAGATTAATAGTAGAGGTTTTAATTAGAACTAGGTGGTTGAATAAGACGTTAAAATTAAGTTTTAAACATAGGAATAAGTGGCTTTGTCTTATAAATTATTTTTTCTTTCAAAGAACCTACTTTCCCATGAACTAATTAGAATTCTGAATGTTTGTAAGAGATCTTTCTTTGAAAACAGTATTTATATTTTATTTAAACAACTATAAAAGCAAATACTGCTTGTTTTGCCCTTTTGTCATATAATCCGTAAAACTGAGGAATAGATGAATTAAATAGTTTTTAGGTTTTTTTTTTTTAATGTTTGATTTTAGGGGGTCACTGAAACCCTATAAAGGAAGAAAGCATTTATTAGTGAACCATAATTATAGGGAAGGTTGATGATCCGTTATGATGAGATGCTAATGTTGTCAGCTGCTCTGGAATCAGCTGGGAGCCCAAGGCTGTAATGCATGTGAATTAGAGAACAAGTTTAAACACAGTCACCTAAGAGCCAGGCTTTGTGCACTTTTACCTCCTTTGGGAAAAGTGAGACTGTCCTGTGTCCCTGAAAACCTCAAGGATAACCACAGACAGGGCTTATGCACCTAAACTTCATAGTGTAAAACAAATGGCAGCTTTTGTAATTTGAGTAGAAAATACAGGTGTTACTCATTTTCAATATGTAATGGTCACTTAAAATTTTCATTTTGTCTTCAGTTTTTTAAAAAAGAAATTCTATACTTCACACTTCAGCACGTTTGTTAGTGCTCATTATCCATTATTCTTAACAATGTGGTAGGGGTGAAAGTTTTTTTTTTTTCCATAATCTTTAGTTATTATGCAGGCAAATGCCACAGACAAGTCAGTGTTAAGTACTCTTTTATCTTTTCCATTTGGAGAGGCCATTGACATTTTCATTGAATTTGTTGTAATTGCAGTAATATTGAGGCTGTTTCCTTTCTGTCCATTTAATGTAACTAGTCATTTTTATATATGGACTGTGGTGAATTAGGATGCAATTGACTTATTTTTATTTATACATTATACTTAAAAGTGGAATTGATAATGCGTGTGACCTCCCTTAATACTGTTAAGATATTATTAAGATGGGTAATCTTGGCTAAGTCATTCAAATTTAGTATACTTCAGTTTCCTATCTGGAAATGAGTTTGTTGAGCCAAATGATCTTTATGAATTCTAATTCTATGTGAACTTTTCAGACAGAGAACAGTACTACACAGATTTTTTGTAAATTCTCTAAATGGGGTGTGGGTGTTGGGGGTATATCTATGTGTATGTACTTGAGGGATATTTTGCTAGAAAAGTTTATTCGGAGCACTTTTGTTTTTATAATGAATGTTAGATTTTATTAAAGTTAAAAAATTAAACACCTAAGAATTTTAAACAATTCTTTACAAATCTAACATTTTAACAATCATTTTAAGAGGTTTTTTTTTTGTATAGCTTAAGTTCTCTTTAACTTGGATTGCATTTATAAATTGAGCATTCATTTTAAAGTACTTAAATGATCTGACAAATCTTTCCAAATACTTAATTCTTCTAGATCTAGTATTTATGAATTTTATAAAACTCGAAATATATTTTTTTTCAACCTAAAATCATTAGCCAGTAGGAATCAGAAGTATAATTTTTTAGATGTATTGATATGAAGAGCTTCTTAATTCACATATTTAAAAAATCAAATATATCCCTATTATGTTCATACCCAACATAAAAGTATTACTCTGTGGGCTTGATTTACTCTTCCCCCCACTTCCTAATTCCAGTCCACACTCTTTCCTTCTCAAGTAACTTAAAAAAAGTTTTTGTTTTCTGTATTCTAAACCTGCCTAGTTGATCAAGACCATTTCAGCTTTTGTCATCCCTATATCACCCAGTTTGAGGTTCCCTTTTTCAAGTCAGTTTGGGGTTATGTTCTCAAATGGGTAATGCTGAATCTTAGGAAAACAAATTAGATCTGGAGCTACATGCAAGGTGACTTTTCTCATGAAAGTGGGGATGAGTTGAGCCTTGCTTTATGTTCTTTGCCTACAGTGTCTGTGAGGCCATCCCTTCCTAGTAGGGCAGTCTCTAATGCTGTTACCCTGGTCTTTAGGTTTCACATTACTTTATCCTAAAGTATAGTGGGCCTGCAGTCTCCACACTCAGGATGCTTACCTGACTTATTTCAGTTCATCTATTTATTGCTTGATTCTGCTTTGAATTCTTTCATCACTTTTATTTGGCATACTATAATTTTTGAGTATTTTAAGGATTTAAATATTTTAAAGCCTACTTGAATTGTGCTTATCTCCCATGTCTTATTTGGTTTTAGACCATTGTCAGAAAAGTTTTAACTTCCAGTTTTCTGGAACACAAGAATATTTTTATCCTAAAGAAAAAAAGATCCCAGACCACATATACAGGGATTATATTTCACTTACAGTAATGTGATACCTTAATTCTTCAATTTTATTATAAGCTTTTTTACATGGACTGTAAGGAAAAAAACAGGTGAAATTTATTTTAATGATGTTTTATTTAACAGTATAATCTAAATGTAATTTTAGCATGCAGGTAACATAAGAGTTGAGATAGTTTATGTTCTTTTTTTCATATCGAGTCTTTGAAATTCAGTAAATCCAGTGTTATTTTGTCCTCACTATATATTTAAATTCTTACTAAACTACATACGTAGCCAGTGGCTTCTCTATATTGGACAGTACAGTCTTTTACCTTTATAATTTAGCACTAGTAACATAATTACTTTGTATGTAAATGTATTTATCGTTTTAGATACAGATTTCTCTAATTAAATAAAATATATTCTAAAATGCCTCTCTTTATATCCTTTTTCTTAAAGGCCCTTCCTTCTTCCATGATTATAGTAGCAGTTTATTGTCCAGTGGTAGCTGCTGTTTTCATTGTTCTCAAGATGGTCAACTATCGACTACACAGAGCTCTTGATGCTGGAGAAGTCATAGATAGGCGTGCAAATGAGTTTACAGATCAGAGAGCCAAAGCTGAACAAGGCAACTGTTCAACAAGGAGAAAAGACAGCAATGGACCGAGGTAAGGAAACCTGAGTGACTCACATTGTAATGATGTAGATTGTGCTGTGTGTACAATGATGTGTTAATTTTGTTGTCCCTATTTCTTATGTGGCTTAAAGGTAAAACCATAAAAATATTACCACTTTGGGTACAATGACAAGTGTAGATTGTAATATTAGAACTGAACAAAACTAACTAGAATGTTTTGGGGATTAAATTAGTACCGTTGACTTCATTGCTAAACAAGTTAGAACAGTTTGCTACCGAATAATAGTTACTCATACCAAAGACCACACAGCTTAAAGAAATAATTAAGCTTGGCTTGTAAGTCTCAGCATTTCAACATTTACTTATATAGAAGCCAGGTATAGTGGTGAAGGCCTGTATCCTATCTGCGGGCTACATAGAGTGACTTTGTCTTAAAGAAATTTACTTACATGAATAAAATGTGTATGTATCTTAAGAAAATGGTGATACTTTACTTGACGTAATCTGCATTTGTCACTTAACCTGTTGTATCTTCAGTTTTATTTTCTTACCTTAGGAGCCTAGTTATTCCTTTCCTCAAACTTCATGAGACTGAGTTCTTAGGATTCATGTCTGGGTAGATGTCACCTTCTCCTAGAGGCTCTCCCTTTGTGTCCCAGCTGAAGTATACCGCTGTTGCTCATAGTCATATAATGTATTTCCTTGGCTCTACCAACTTTCTCTTTGGTAGAGGTATGAACTTTATTTATAGTCAGATTTTTTTGTGACCTTGTAGAAATAACAGGTATCACTAGTATACCTCTTTAAAAAAAACATTTCCTATGTGAACAGTTGATATCTGTAAGCTCATTCAATCCTCAGAACAATTCTGTGAGGTAGATACTGTCATCATCTCTGATTTATAGTTGTGGAAATCAAAGTGAGGATAATCAGTAATTTCAAGAGCTCAAGCTCTGGAGTCCATGCTTTTAGCCACTGTGCTATGTTTCACTTAGTATAATGTGAATAATTTTGGGTATTAAGGTCTGAGTAATATAATGAAAAGTGGGTACTCCTCTGTAACTTGTACTTTTTCTATATGTTCTCCAGCACATTGAAATGTTTAACCCTTTTAAATTACTTTGTTCTTCATGTCTTATATGATTACTTTGTTTATTGAGCAAATATTTCATATTAATTTTGCTCATTGTATTCATTACTACCTGAACTTATCTTACTTAATCACTATTTGCATTTATAAGTTTCTTGATGTCAGAGACCTTTTTTTCTTATAAACAATTATATTCCAGTTCTTGTACCAGTGTCTGGAATTGATAGTTACTCAGCAGATATGTGAGGTAGTGAAACAATTTTTTTGCGATATTGTTTTTATTGATGCATAATATTTCATTGTATGGATGTATCATAATTTAATTATTCTAGTTTTAGTTATTTCCATTATCTTCAAATTTAAATTTCTTTTTTCTTTTTTGGTGGTACTTGATATTAAACTTGGGGCTTTTTTTTTGGCTCAACCACTTGAGCCATTCTGCCAGTCCTTTCTGGATTAGTTATTTTAAGATAAGGTCTTGCTTTATGCCTAGCCTGTAATGGCCTGTGTTCCTCCTATTTGTGTTTCCCCGTGTAGCTGGGATGACAGGTGCATGCCACCATGCACAGACATTGGTTGAGATAGGGTCTTCAAATGTTTTTGCCCAGATTGGCCTTCAAACCTCTCCATCTCTGCCTCCAATGTAGCTTGGATTATAGGCTTGAGCAAACTGCTGGTCTCAAATTCATATTTCAAGGTTAAATCACTGTAGTACTTTAAAATTTAAGTGATTAAGTGTTTTACTATAATTTATCAGAGGTGTAATTACGGGAAAGGTTATATATGTTTCTAAGTTTTCCAGTTTACATTGTCAACTTTCAAAGGTTTTGCCATTTGATTGCTGTGACCAGCAGTTTGTAGTCTTCTTTTTTATACATTTGACTGCATTGGATAGTTAGTATTTTGACAAAACTATTTTGGCAAAACCATAATAGATATTTCATTGTTTAATATTTCTGCTTTTAGATTACTAGTGAATTGGAAGTATTTTTCTTGTGTTATTGCCATTTTTTATTTATTATTCTGTGATTTGTCTACTTTTCTATTGCTAGTATTTTTTCCATTGATTTGGGGAAGATACATATTTAATGCAGAATATTAATTATAATAATTCTGTATCAAATACTTTCTCTCAGTTTTTAGCATTTGTCTATATGCCACAATTTATTTTTATGTAGTGTATTCTATATTTCTTATTTCTGCCTTTGATAGCTCTTTTTATAAGATTTCCTCTTCCCCCCAAATTATATAAATTATATCTGCTTTCATTTTCATCATTGAACATTTTATTTTGTATTCTTAAATTGTAGTCAATTTGAAAATGTTCTAATATAGTTAAGATTTGTTTGTACCAGTCTTTAAATAATAAATCCATTAAATGTGTTTTTTTCTCAGTAATTTTAAATGCCTTTGTTTTCATATAAATGGTGGTCCCTTGGTATCTGCTTGGGGTTGTTTCCATGTTGATCTGTAAATACCACAGATGCTCTATCATACATATATATGTATGTATGTAATATATACATATTCACATATATATGTATGTGTATAATTTTTTTATGATCTGTGTGTAGCCTCCTGTATACTTTAAATCATTTCTAGATATACCTAATACAGTGTAAGTGATATATAAATATACTATCTTTTTTTAGAAAAGAATGACCAAAAAAATCTATACATGTTGAGTGCAGACATATTTTTTTTTTCTGAACATTTTTGGTCCTCCATTGAGTGAATCTGTGAATACAGAACCTACAACTGAAGAGGGCCAACTGTATTTGTGACATCAGTTTCTGGGCTTTGTTTTCTGCCCTATTCATCTTACGCAGTATTGTTTTTATCATAATAGTTTTATAATATGCTTAATTTCTTATTAATGTGAATTATTGTGGTTATTCTCATGCGTATATTTAGCTTTTTGTGAGCTATCCCCTGGTGTACTCATTTTCCAAAAAGTTCCATTAGAATTTTGATGATAATTATATCAAATTTGGAGAAATTAAGCCTTTAAAATAAGAAATCTCCAAGAATGTAGTGGTTGAGATTCCATTTGCTATCCATTTACTTGCTAATATAAAATTTCACACTTTAAAAATGAGTTCTTCACATTTCTTCAGTCTATTCTACTTCTATATAAAAAATACATACTTTTATAAGGTAGGTAGACAGAATGTAGACTCTGTACTTCGCTGAGGTTTGAGTCATTATGTGACCTTTGGAGAAATCACTTG
Organism: Castor canadensis; assembly: GCF_047511655.1. Taxonomy (NCBI): domain Eukaryota; kingdom Metazoa; phylum Chordata; class Mammalia; order Rodentia; family Castoridae; genus Castor; species Castor canadensis. Next base: position 35,537,576 of record NC_133388.1, on the reverse strand, counting down.
AGCTTGTTATTCCTTGGCTTCCTTATCAGAAAGATAAGGCAAATAATAGTGCTATCTTGTAAGATTATTACAGTGAATGAATGAGATATATAAAGCACTTAGCACATTCCTGACACATAATAATATTTTTTTCCAATTATTTCTAGATATTATACATGTATAGTATGTGGTAATGCACCAGCAATTTATATTAATTGCTTCTGTTAATTGTTTTTGTTTCTTTTAATTTAAAAAATTTATTTTGAAAATGTATATTCCAGAGTATATCAAATACATGTATAATTTAGACAGTGATAATCAGAGGAATTCTTACTTCTTCACCACACAGCTTAACAAATAGGGCAGTATACAAATACCATACAAGCTCTATGAACTCCTTTTACATTTCTTTCCACTCTTCCCTGTAGGAGTGACCATTTTCTTGCCTGCATAATTTCCTTGCTTTCCTTTATTATGCTATAATCTTCGTAGGTGTGCCTAGGACCTGTCTGTTCTAGGACATCCTAAAGTGAATCATACTGTATGTATTTCTCTGTGAGAGTCTTTTTTTGCACACTTTGTCTTATTTTATTGATTTGCTCATGTTGATATTTGTTAGCTATAGTTTATTCATATTTGTCATCATATATTCCATTACTGGAATAGACTACAATCTGTTTATCCATTCTTCTGTTGATAACCTTCAGATTATTTCCAATTTTTTCCTCTTTGATTATATATGTCTTCTGGTACACATGTGTATATCTAGTTTACATAAGTCAATTCATGGACATTTTCATGTTCAGTTTTGTTATTTAATTCCAAACTGTTTGCCAAAATGACTTTTACCAAATATTGTTCCACATGCTCCTAACATTTATAACTTTAATAATTTGCCATTCAGGTGAACATAAAATAAGTTTCCTTGTGACTTTCAGTTAACTTTACTAGTATTAATGAAGTTGAGCATCATAGTTTATGTATAGGCCCCATTCAGGTTCTGGGTTCTTTCCAGTGCCCATTTATGTCATTTCATTTTTCTTTGAAGTTGTTTTTTCTTATTAAGAGAAAAATTTTAATATATTCATACTACTCCTTTATTAGTTACATGTATTACAGACATCTCCCAGTTGTGATTGTCATTTTACTTTCCTTAAGGTTTCTTATGATTGTCATACATTCTTAAATTTAATAAAATGAAATTTGTCATTTAAAATAATTAGCATTATTAGGAAATTATTTTCTACCCAGAAATCTGAAGGATATTCTTTCTTTTTTTTTTTTAAAGTTTTATGTTTCTTTTCACATTTTAGTTCTATCTGAAATTATTTTAGTTGGTAGTGTCAGGTAAGAATTCAGACTTATTTTTTTTCTTTTTAAATTACTAGTTTACCCAGTACTTCTAAGTAGGGCTATCTTTTTCTTTGCAACCTGCAGTATTCTCTCTTTTATAAAGTGAGTTTTTATGTACAATAGTATGTTTCTAGGCTGTCTTCTGTGCCCTTACCACACTGTTCTAATTATTGTAGCTTTATAGTCTGCCTCTTGATGGCTGGTGGGACCAACCTCCTACTTTATGGGTATTTTTTGGTTATTGTTTGTTTTGTGGTACTGGAAATTGAACTCAGGACCTCATCCTTGCTGGGCAGGTGCTCTGCCACTTGAATAACACTGCCAGTCCTACCTTATTTTCTTTAAGGAACGGCTGCTATTTTTGGCTTTTTACTCTTTAATGTAATATAAACTTGGGAGTCTACCAGAAAAGGTCTGTAACCACTTGGTATTTTTACTGGAATTGCTTTGAAAAAATAGGTCCCTTTGCTGAATATTTATCTCTTTACAATATTAAACCTCTATTTATCCATTTTGTCCTTCAAGATTCCTTTTAGTAAAATTTTACCATTTCCTGTGCTAAAAGGAAATGTATTAAATTATTTTGTAGTTTTTCTTCTTTAAATTTCTTTTTAAATTCTACATGTAGCGATTTTATTAAACTTTTATTGATGATACTTTGTAGGTTATTTCTTGATTATCTGTAAATGATGAGTTTTATTTCTTTCCTTTCAGTAGTTCCTATATGTCTTGTTTAATTTTTTCATTGATTATGACTTTTTAACACCAGCTTAAATTGAAATAGCATTGTTGTGTAGTCTTACATTTTTTTCAATCTTAAAAAGGATTTTTCAAGCTTTACTGTGGAGATAAGATCTTTGCTGTAGGTTTTTGTTTTTGACACCTCTTCTTCCTCTCCCTCCCACTTGTGAATCTCACATTCTGTTCTGAGGAAAGGAAATGAACAGGAAACTGTATACTTTTCTATCTAGAGCTGTCAATTTGTTTGCTTGAATGAATGAATATGGTAGGACTACTTGAGCCTTATGGTTTTCATTGACCTTTCTTATGTGGTACAGCAGTTCAGCTTAAATCTTTATCATAGAGAAGGAGTCAGAGTCTTTTAATGTTTATATTACATTTTTAAAGCTTCAGGAGAGAAAGTTAGTATAAGGATTTGAATCCAAGTATTTTGGAGACAATGGTATAACACTTGTAATAATGTAAACTAAAGATCCATTTAGACTACATGAAGCTGAATTTTAGGCTAAGTTTTCTGAGGGAGATTCTATTCTGTTTAGGGACTTTGTTTTAATATAGTCATACTTTATGAGCACCATTATGACTTAGATTAGATTTATAAACTTAGTATTGTAATGGTGCAGCAAAGTTTCTGATCAAAGCCTGAACACAAGTAGTTAATATGATACTGATAACCAACAAATTAGTTTGTGAAGTCTCCTCTGTAATTTAGATTAGACCCCTTCTGCTTTTCTGCCTTTCCCTGTACTTGGTTTTGTTTTTTTTTTAACAGATGGGGAAATTAAGGCATAAAGGTAGAGATTCCCTGAATTTGGTGTATTGCTTACTGCAGTAGATCACTTTGCTTCTGTGAGAATTGTAAACTACTGTACTTTCCAGGTATGTGCTGAAATCTCCATTGCTAAAAACCTGCAAGTCTTGCTAATAAAGAAAAACTCTTACTTAGCTATTTTATATGTTTAGCTATATTTAGGCACATTCAAGTTGGCTGAAAGTTTTACTTCTGAATTTGTAGAAAAGAGCAAAGTATGGAAATTTTACTAGAGGATTTTTTAAAAATAAAGGCATCATCCATTTTTTCCTTTGTCTTTTTGTTCCTTTGATACTCCTTTCCTCCCACTTGATAATGATCATTGACCAGTGTTAGTTTTAGATCATCGGTTTTCTCCTGGGCATGATTTTCCCTCTCCGGTGACATTTGGCAATGCTGGGCAATGTTTCATTTGTCATGATGGGGTGGGGAAACGCTGGTGTCCAGATGGGTAAAGGCCAGGAATGCTGGTAGCCATCCTACAATACAATACTGCAGGATAGTTCTTTACAACCAAGAGTAAAGTGGCCCCCAAACGTTAAGAAACCCTGTTGTAGATAATGGTGCTTACCTTTCAGTTTTGAGCTAGAAAGAACTTGCAGTGCTTATTGTTGAAAGGCAGTGGGAAAATGATGGAGGGGTGAATTCAACTATGATATATTGTAAGAACTTTTGTAAATGACACAATGTACTCCCAGCCCAACAATAATAATAAAATTAAAAAACAAAAAGGCAGTATGTTTCTCAGAAAGAACATGCCTTTAAAGTTTTACAGACCTAGTGTTTAAATCTTGTCTTGGTCTATATCGGTTATAAGTACGTGTATTCAGATATGTGGAAAAGAAAAAAAAACAGATACAATAACACATTGTAGAGTGCTGAGTACAGTTGCACTCTCCCCTTCCTTCTGAACTCAATATGTTAGTGTCCACAATTTATGTTGCTCACTCCTCTGAGACTTTAGGTAGAAGTTTATGCCTTCTAGCTTTCAATTTTTTTCATCTGTAAAATGAGGATAGTAGCACTTATATCATAGATTTTAGGGAAGATTTCATCAGAAAATATAAATAAAACATACTCCTATGACTGGGATATAAGTACTTAGTAATATTTGATTTTATTTACTATTAATAATAACTATTTTGGTTGTAATCACTTGGATTTACTCTCAGAAATAATATATAAAAGTGGGCAAGATTGTCTTTCCTGTGAATGATAAATAAAATGTAGTCTATCCATACAGTAAAGTATTACATTATGAAACATTATGCTATGGGAAAGAATCCAGTCACAAAAAATTACATACTATATAATTCCATTGATATGAAATATCCAGAATTGGCAAATCTATAGCTATGGGAAGTATATTAGTGGTTGCCTAGTGCTAGGGAAGATGGAGAGGAATAATAGCTGAAGGAGTTGTTTGTGAGGTGATAAAAATGTTCTAAAACTGACTGTAGTGATGAATATATTAAAAACAACTGAATTTACAGTTTAAATGGTTGAACTGTAGGATTTGTGAATTACATATCAATAAAGTTGGTATACATATGAACATATGGCATAATGAGGGCTCTCTTGTCCTTTCTGTGGTAGTGGATATTCTATTCCTTAATTTTTACTTTACCCTCTTATCTTTTGGTTCTGTGGGTCTGACTTAGGGGATTCATTCCAGAGCAATAAAAGCATCATTGTTATTATTTATCCTCACTAAGTCAGTGTGTTGGTAGCTAGCTCTATGTAAATTCTTAATATTTGTCCAATTAACAAAAATTTCTCAATTTAGCCTATGTAGCTGATATGAGTTAACTCCAAACAGCTAACAAACTTGAGTGTAGCTCACTTTTCTTACACATGGACATTTGTGTATGAATTGGCCATTAAATTTGTAACCAAGTTCTAATATATTTTTTTAAAAACATTTTTATAAATAAAAATTAGCAAGTTATCTAGTTTTCCTTATTCGTCTAGAATTAGGAACCCACTAAGAAACTCAGGGACATTATACTTATGAGACTTTGAATAACAAAAACACTCTAAACTTCTATAGTGGTAAGTACTTTTATAGAAGATATGCTTGTAAACAAATTGTCTTTTGTTTAAAACTTTTGAATTGCGGCACTATTCACAATAGCCAAGTTATGGAAACAGCCAAGATGCCCCACCACTGACGAATGGATTAAGAAAATGTGGTATCTATACACAATGGAATTTTATGCAGCCATGAAGAAGAACGAAATGTTATCATTCGCTGGTAAATGGATGGAATTGGAGAACATCATTCTGAGTGAGGTTAGCCTGGCTCAAAAGACCAAAAATCGTATGTTCTCCCTCATATGTGGACATTAGATCAAGGGCAAACACAACAATGGAATTAGACTTTGAGCACATGATAAAAGCGAGAGCACACAAGGGAGGGTTGAGGATAGGTAAGACACCTAAAAAACTAGCTAGCATTTGTTGCCCTTAATGCAGAGAAACTAAAGCAGATACCTTAAAGCAACTGAGGCCAATAGGAAAAGGGGACCAGGAACTAGAGAAAAGGTTAGATTAAAAAGAATTAACCTAGAAGGTAACACCCATGCACAGGAAATCAATGTGAGTCAATGCCCTGTATAGCTATCCTTATCTCAACCAGCAAAACCCCTTGTTCCTTCCTATTATTGCTTATACTCTCTCTACAACAAAATTAGAGATAAGGGCAAAATAGTTTCTGCTGGGTATTGAGGGGGGGAGCGGGAGGGGGTGGAGTGGGTGGTAAGGGAGGGGGTGGGGGCAGGGGGGAGAAATAAACCAAGCCTTGTATGCACATATGAATAATAAAAGAAAAATGAAAAAAAAAAAAAAAAACTTTTGATTGTAGCAGTATATCCTAGATGGTTAAGGGAGTTTATGGCTCATGTTACTGAGAAGTCTGCACATGAGGGATGTCTTTCATATATGTCAGGGTACAGTCTCAAACAACCACCTCATGGTAGTGCTTTCCTCCTTTTAACCAAGCTCTGCTTTTTCTGCTCTTTTCTATTAGTTAGCTTTTTATACAGGGTCTTCCTCATGGTTGTAAGATGGCTGCAGCAGCTCTAGTCTTTAAGACTAACAGATATGGACATTTCCTCTCAGGTTTGATTCATACAAGACTGAGTTGGGGTTTGTGATTATTCTAGAACTAATCTCTGTGACCAGAACACTAGGATATACTGATTGACTTTGGCAAATACTTAAACCTGAGGGGTTGGAGTCAGCATTTCTCAAAACCTATGAGAGTTTGGGATGAGGTGGTTGTTTCACCAGAAGAATTTTGGGTTCCTTTTTTTGGTTAAGTAGGATGTTGAATTTGATGCTGGGTGGCAAGACAGTTTATGTTCTCCATACTGTCCAGCCTATATACTAGAACTTTTATCCTGATAATAATAGCTAAAAATTAATTGAGTACATACTCTTTACACCAGGTAGAATGTGTGAACAACTTTGTGTAAAAACTAGGATTATGAGTTGTTTTTTTTGGTGGTACTAGGAATTGAACTCAGGGCCTTAGACTTACTAGGCAGGCACTCTTCCACTGAGCCATGTCCCTAGTCCATGAGTTGCTTTTAGAGTTGTGTTTTTGAGGAAACTTATTACATAACATTTTCTAAGATATTTAAATTAGGTATGAATTTTTTCCCCCCTAATTCTGATTTCCCATTATTTCTGCTACTCTATATGGGTTTCACCAGCTATTTGAACCTAATGCTATTTTCTCTTTTGACTTCTTTTTTTTTTTTTCTTTATTCATACATTCATATGTACATATTTTGCTTGGGCCATTTCTCCCCCCTGCCCCCCACCCTCTCCCTTTCCCCCTCACCCCCCTCACTTCCAGACAGAACCTGTTCTGCCCTTTTCTCCAGTTTTGTTGATGAGAAGACAAGCAAAAATAAGAAAGACAAAGTTTTTGCTAGTTGAGATAAGGATAGCTCTACAGAGAGATTCCTAGCATTGCTTCAATGCACAAGTGTATTACAACCTGAACTGATTCATCTCTACCTGACCTCTTCACTACTTCCCAGTCACCTTCCCATATTGACTTCTGTTGTTTTAAGGTTACTGTATTAGCTCCTCTGTAGTGGGGACATCAAACACTTTCAAGTTTTGGGTTTCCAACCTATTCCCATTCCTCCTGTATGTGATCTCTCCTTAGCATGTGACCCAAGTCCAACAACATTACTGCCTTTGCCCTTGATCTAAAGTCTGCATATGAGGGAAAACATAAAATTTTTGGTCTTCTGAGCCTGGCTAACCTCGCTCAGGATGATCCCTTTTGACTTCTTAATACCTGTTGTTACTACATAGCCTTATTTTACTTTTTAAACTTACGCCTTCTAACTCAACAAACACAAATTTCCATTTTGTAAAATAATTAGTAAGTATCCCAATTAACTTATGCTTACTTAAAAAAATGCAGATACAAATAGCTTCACCAGAATCACTCTTCTCTTATATAGTCATCATTGTGACATGCAACTTGATCAGACTTATCTCTTGAAGACAACAGTTAGTGTGATACCTGATTACTTTCTGTGTTTACAGTTGACCAGTTTCTCTTTGCTCTTGGGAAACAAAAGGCAATAATTTCTTTGCAAGAGAGGTTTTATGGCACATGTAATAAAATATTTAATATGCTACAGTTGTAATTAAGGCCAGTTTCTAATACTGGACTGGGGATAGACAGTTCTGGATAAGAGAATTTTGAGTATTTTGTATGGTTATTAAATGATTCCAGTTTTCAGTCTTTTGTATAAAGAATGATCATTGTTTTTTTCCTCTTAGAAATCAGAACCTCTTGGTTTTATAGAAAAAGATAAAACTTAAAATAATTAAGATACAAAAAAAAGTCATTGGTGTCAGAATAATGATAGTTACTCTCCTTTTCTCATTCTTCACATACAGTGATCCTGGTGGAGGGATTGAAATGTCTGAATTCATTCGAGAGGCCACACCTCCAGTTGGTTGTAGTTCAAGAAATTCTTACGCTGGTCTTGATCCAAGCAACCAGGTAGGACCTCTGCTGTTTTACTTTGCTTTCCCCCCTCTTTCTAACAGTAGTCTGAGTCATTCTTATGTCTTTAACAGTCAGTTGATGTTTATCTTTCTGGTGATTTTTATTTTATTTATTTACTTTTTGTGATACTGGGGTTTAAACTCGGGCTTGTTCTTGCCAGGCAGATGCTCTACCGCTTGAGCCACACCTCCCAGCCCTTTATGCTTTGGTTACTTTTGAGATAGGGTCTCACTTTATGCCTGGGCTGGCCTGAACTGTGGTTCTCCTATTTATACTTCTTGTGTAGATAGGATGACAGGCACAGCACCATACCCAATTTTATTGGTTGAGATGGGTGGTCTCCTGAACTTTTTGCTCAGGCTGGCCTTTAACCGTGATCTTCCCGAGTAGCTACAATTACAGGCTTGAGCCTTTGCATCTGGTCTGATCATTTTTTGATTATTTATACCATCCTTATTCATATTCTTATTTTAACTAACTTCATATTAATAAGTACATATTCGCTAAGCACATACAGTATGCTATCTATGTATATATAGTTTTGATCAAGGCAGTTATGGTGAATGCCTTAGGAAATTTAGCTTCTTGTTTGTTCCATCTTATTTGCCTTCCCATAATCTATCTGTGGCTATCCCTAGTTTAAACATGCCAAAAAATGAAATAACCCAAAATCTCATAGTGTTTAAAATGTTAATGATAGAGCTAGAAGCGAAACACAAATGCACTTTTGACAATTTTAATGTCTTTCTGCTATATAATTTTACTTTTCACTTTTGAGAAAGTGTTTTCTTAAAACTTGGCATCAGCTTGTGTCCTCATTGTGTCTTACCTCAGCTCTGCACATCTCTGGTGCTAATCCTGGTCCTAGTCATTCCTGTTGACTTCTCAGCAGATGGCTTCACTAGGTAGAGTAGAGTAAACTTTGGGAGAAACTTCTTATAGTATAACTTACGAGGTTTATTGGCCAGTGTGTGAGCCCTTCCATTATGTATGAGAAACAGCTGATTTTTATCAGGGTCTGGGCTAGACCTAACTTCCTGAGTCTCATTCCAACATTCCTGTTGTTACATACATAGTTTGTGGATTGAAAATAGTCTTCCTTCCTTTCCCTTTTTGTCCCAGAGAGACTCAGTTCTTATTTTCTGGCCTAACTCTGACTCTGCTTGAAACCACACCTATTCCTCAAGATTTTCAAAGACCTTATGATTTTTCTCTTGCAAAGACCCTGTGGTTAACCCATTCTCTTGCAGATGGAACACTTATTATTAATCGCAGCATTATTTTTGGCAAATGCTGATAAGTGGCAGTTTATAAGCTTCTAGAGAGGGGATTTTCATCTTTCTACTGTTATAATATGTTGCCTTGTGCACAGTTGACTTTCAGTTGATAATTGCTAATTATCTTTATATGTATAGAGATAAAACTTTAGAGGCAGAATTGGACTTGGTTCCTCATTTAACAAATGAGTAAGTAGCAGACCTTATTTTCCTGACTCATAATACTGGTAGCTCAAAACTACTTAAGAACAGTATTATGAAAAATACCATATTCTGTGAGTCAGAATCTTAAGTGGGATCTTATTTCCTAATATGTTTTGATAGAAGATTTGCTTCTATTTGAATTGTAATCATGATTTAAAGTTCAAGTGAGTGAATTTGGTAATAGTTTTAGTTGTGATTTGAGTATAATATAGATTAATTAGGATTTTACCTTCCATAACAAGCTGATGAAATGGGAGATGTTGTGTTAAAAAAATATTGTGAAAAAGGGTTATTCTGTTAATTAGATAGGTACTTTTTAAGTTTCAGGCTTTACAATACTATTTGAAGAAAAATGTTACTATCCGTGATCCTTTTTTTGTTGGCTTTGTGCTTTTCTCAGTATCTTTTTATAGAATGAAATAACTTAATTCTTAAATAAGTCTACATGTTTTATATTCTTAGTTGACACTGGTTTCTTATTGACAGCTGTGTAGGCAGTGCCAGATTACACCGGGGATATGCCCTTCATTTCTCCAGTAATATTTTGGGGTACCACATCTTCTTTAAAGTTTTGCAGAAGGGCAGGTGAAAGGATGTAACAATGGCTGGTCACCGTTGGGTACTCTGTCCTTGGCTTCATTTCTTTTGGAACTGGCCTTACTTGTTTTAGGAAAGGAATTTCCTCTTGACTGTAATTAAAGCCTATGCACTCATAAACGTACACCATACCCAATTAGGTTTCTCTTTAAATAGCAGCTCTTAAATGAAAATGGGCAAATATTGGAGACTGTTGTGCTTCTTGGGTAATAGTGTCTTCATTTTGTTTTGTTTATCATGAACCGTATGGTCGACATTATTATCCTTCAGAGAGGTTGAAGCGGGACACTTACTACACACTATCAGTTATTTATGTAAATGTTGTCTGTAACAGTCAGCTTCTTTACATAATGACTATGTCTTAGTCCTGTTACCATTCTTTCCCTCTTGCTACCTCTAACCCGCTCCCTTACATCTTCTACTCTTATTTCTTTTGCTTTAATCTTTCTTCTCCGTTTATTTCTCTCCTTTACTTCTCTTTTTCCTATTGTATCTTGTCTTCCTTCAAATATTTTAGTCTTAATAGTATTCAAGACATCTTATTTGGTCTTGGATAGGGACTGGTCTTACTTTTAAGAGATTATGATAAAAGTAACCAAAGTTACTTTTAACTAAGAAACTAAGTACAAAGTCCTTTTACACAGTAATAGTTGCCATTAGAATGGTACAGAAAAAGGGTTAACTACAGAGGAGAAATAATTAATTCTAGCTAGAGAGAAAGGCAAGGTTTCATGGGGGTGGTAGCCCTGTTTGATAAGCTCTCTAGTTAGAAATAGCTTTTCTTCTGACATCCATAAGACTTCTGGACCATTTGTATGGCACTTACTAGGGAGAAGAAACACTGGAATGTTTCATTTTATGTGAACCACTTAAAAAAACTTTATACTCAAGTGAAGAAAGATAGTATTTTTTTTTCTTTTCAATCTTAGAAAATTTAACAAATAAGGGTAAACAAAGGGAAGAAAATTAAAATCACTCATGATATATATAATAAAAAAGTCTGTAATCCTAGCTACTTGGGAAGTGGAGACTGGAGGATTGAGGCCAGCCTGGACAAAAGTTAGCAAGATCCTATCTAAAAAACCAAGCTGAGTGTGGTGGTACATATCTGTAATCCCAGCTATGTGGGAGGCTGAGCTAGGTAAGATTATGGTGGTTTGAGGCTTGTAGGAGATCCTATCAGAAAAGCAAACTAAAAGCAAAAGGACTGGTGGTGTGGCTCAAGTGGTAGGGTATTTCAAGTGTGAGGCTCTGAGTTCAGTCTCCAGAATTGCAAATAATCAAAAAACAACTCCCCCCCAAAAAACTTTTAAAACAAAATGAAGTTACAGTGTGCCTTCTCTTTTCTTTACTAGATGAATGTTAATGTTATTGAGTGTTTTTCTGCAATGACACTTTGGGGAATGCACCGCATTTGGGTGTACCGTAGTTTGTATTCTCAATTTCTTCTTGTGTTGCACACAAAGTCATGTGTGTGATATTTTAGGGGGAAGCTTACATACAGAGAAAAGCATGAAGAATCAAATACAACCCCCATGGTGTCCATTATGCTTTTGTCAACAAGTGGTAGAATATTCAGCTAAGAATCATGTAGACCAGTAGGAGTTTGTATATATCACCTACATCTGGAGGTCATTGTATGGCTCAGTAATGCTCAGGTCATGGGTTGGCATTATTACAATCCTTTAGACTTCTTCAGGACTGCAGAGTGAGCACAGCAGCCTCACTCATGATGCTGTGGAAGAGTTTGGAAGCTATGGGGGAAGAGAGGGTCTCCTTGGTCCTTTTCTTTAGACATGAAACAGTCTTTCCCTAAAGTCTTCAGTAGACTTTTCCTCACATCTGTTGAATTGACTGGAGCTAGACAGGGGCTGGCCCACTTCTCATAGATCAAAAGACATATGACATCTGAACAAAGTCAGGGATCTTGGTAAGGAAGGAGAAAGAGAGCACTTAGAGATTGTGAACAAATGATTAAATCCATTTTCAAAAAGGTTTATTTTGGCTGGGTGTAATAGTGCAGCACCTAAGTAGGTTGACAGCAGTCTGGCCCCAGGCAAAAACTTGAGATGCTATTGGAAAGACACCCCCCCAGAACTGTTCCCCCGCCCCCGCCCAATATATATGTGTTTAAATTCCTAGAAGAGTGTTACAAAGGTCTATCTAGGAAGTTATATGATTTTGATAGACAAATAATATATTTTATTTCTACAACTTGCCTAGAAGATTAGCAGGTTTAGTATGAATGAAACTTTTTTTTTGCAATAAAATGTTTTTTGGCTTGCTTGTTTTAAGACAGGGTCTTGCTGTCTAGCCTAGGCTGGCCTTGGACTCAGGATCCTCATATCTTGGCTCCCAAGTGCTTGGACTATAGACTTGCACTACCACACCTGGCTGGCTTTTTTCTTTCTGGCTAATTACAGGGTCTTCCCCCTTCCCCCCCAAGTGTCTTTTATGGTTAATTGAAAGCATAAATTAGGAAAAACTGGAAGAATCAAACTTAATAAGCACTTCAAAAAATGCCACAAGGTTTCTTTTCTATTGGTCGCATCAGCAGTTTATAAGTAGTTTCACCTGTATTTGTATGCTTCTGTTTATTTACTTTTCCACCAACATCTCTATAGCTTACACATCATAGTGAACATCTCAGGTGAATTGTCCAGTGAGTCTTTTGCATTTGTGTATATCCACTCAGTGCCACGCAGGCCAAGAAATTCCCTCCTCTGTCCAAAGACAGCATTGCCCTGTGTTCTTAGTGTATTTCTTCTTGTATATCCTTGTTACAGCAAATCAAGGAAAGGGAAGAATTGGTAGAATATATAAAGAATTTTGTGACTTAAATGTTATCTTACAGTGCTGAGTTTGCTGAACTGTTTTCTTCTTTGAATCCTATGAAAACAGCTCTAGGAAGAGTTGCTAAGACTTTTTGATTTAGTTAACTATCACATTGTAGTTGGTTTTCTTACTCTGCTTGTGGAATTTGTGGTCTTTGTCTATGTGATCTTTATGGTAATGTAATAAGTAATGGTATGATTTGAGGGAAGTCTAATACCATCTTATATAAGTGCTAAAATCTCAGCAATGGCATTTCAGTTTTCTAATTAGTTTGTGCTAAAAATACATTTTTTGTGATGACTTAGGTTTTTATTTTTTTTAAATATTCTGATCATTTAAAAATGATTCCTGTCCTGGAATTAAAGAATTGCTAGTGTATATTAATATACTAACAATTTGACAGTAAGATTTATGTTGCTCTCTATAGCATTTATTAGTATATTTTATCCCCTGAAACTTTCTCTTTAGTCTTGAGTTTATTTCAGATAGACTCAGTGCGTGGCTTTGCTTTTGTTTCTAATGTGACCATATTGATACAGTATAAAAATGGTAATAATTGTATGACACAAAATGCCTGGGGTTGGAGGATTCTAGTCCTGGGCATTCTGAGCATGCAGAGGAATCCAGAATCTCAGCACATCCAAAAGATAACACAGCTTGTGCCACAGCAAACAGATCATGTGGCTCTGATAGAAAATGCCTGGTGGTGACTCTTAGTTGATGTGACTGATAGCATGTTCGATAATATGATAATTTTATTTGCTAGTCTTGCTAGTTTGTATTGGTAATGCCATATAACTAACATTTTAATTAGTTTTTTTTCCCTTATGTCATGTTTTCAGATTGGATCTGGTTCCTCTCGTCTTGGAACAGCAGCAACTATTAAAGGTAGACACGATCTAACTTGAACACTGCCTCTGATTTTCTATTTCTTTTTTAGTTGTAATATTATCTATTGTACATTCAAATGTACTAAAGGAATCCTTCTTGAAATTATAGACAAAATTATTTATCTTATTAAAGGTTGCTTGATTTAAATTGTGTTACCCTCTCATCATCCATATTTCACCAAAATGTTTGATCATTTGTATTATATTGCATGAATTACAAGTTTCAATCTATAAGAACCTTTCCTTGCTATGAGGGAAAACACTTTCATACATTTAGGTCCCAGGTCATGGAAAGTTAATTTGATGTGAAAAACTTAAATGTGAGCATAAACAAAACACTAAAAAAAGGGAAAGTTTTTTTCCCTTTTGTTCTCTCCATCTACTTAAGATAAATTCATAGTATTTTTTCCCTACAGATTTTTTATTTACTAATTTTCCCTGGGAAGAAAAGTTGTGTTATTTCAAATTGTGATAACTTGCATTTGTCTTTTAAATCTTCTTATTTTTAAAGAAAGTTTTACTAGCTAACATTATGAGGCTTTCCATATTACTTGTTTTGTAATTATTTGGTTTGCATTTTCCTAGATAGTAACTCTTGATATATAGAAACTGCATTTATTGATATGTATCTACCACATTCCTGGTATCTTTTCTTAGTTACACTTCTGTAAGCCTTTACTTTTAATATAAGGTCCTCACATATTTCTCTTAACTTCATAGGAGATACAGATACTGCTAAGACTTCTGATGATATCAGCTTAAGTCTGGGCCAGAGCTCTAGTCTTTGTAAGGAGGGAAGTGAAGAACAAGGTAAGCACATTATGCCTCACAGTGACATCATATACTGTGGTGTCCAGGGTGAATTTATGGGATATGTCACTCACATTTTGGTAGAACTTTATAATTTAATATTGTTATTTGTAGGAGACATTAAAATAAAATGATTTACTGGAGTAGTAGTAATACAATATTCTAAGTTCTTTTGCCTTACTGAATTCAATTATCAATTATACAATTTCTGCCAAGTAAATATAGAGAGACATTTTGTGAACATGGGTCCCAGGGTAAGTATAAGATGGGAGATAAGAATCTGTTGTTACTTTAGTTGCCCATTAACTTGGTGTTATATCCAAGTTCATTTCTTACAAGCTTATTTTGTTTTTGGTACTTGGAAGTTTAAATTTGTCACTGTGACTGTTCTTTTTTAGAATTATAATACCCTATCATACTGTATGGTATGGAAACTTTTCTTCCTTTTTTAAAAATTAAAGGTGAGCCAGGCACTGGTGGCTCATACCTATAATCCTAGCTACTCAGGAGGCAGAGATCAGGAGGATCGCGGTTTGAAGCCAGCAGGGCAAATAGTTCATGAGACGCTATTTAAAAAAACCCATCACAAACACAGGACTGGTGGTGTGGTTCAAGGTGAGGGCCCTGAGTTCAAGCTCCAGAACTGCAAAAAAAAAAAAAACTTAAAGGTGAATCCCTTGCTTTGAGAATTACAGCATCACTTTCTATAATAATGTAGTCTGTTATTGCTATTCTTGTATTACTATGAGTCAATATATATGTTGAAAGTAGATAGATACAGAGGACAGGGAATGATGGGGTTTGGGGAAATGGTCATTTAAAATAGAGTGGCCAAGGGAAACCCTCACCTAGAGTAAAGACCTGAAAAAGGAAAAGTTTACTGTCACAACATCTGGGGAAAAGCAGTTCCTTCTATGAAGTTCCCTTCAATGCAGTGTAAAAGCTGTAAAGTGGGAACATACTTGTCAGGTTTGAGAAATAATGTGGCTGGTGTGGAATTACTAGAGCTTAGAAGGCATTTTATTTTATTGTTTTTGCAAAAGTGAAAATTTTATTTATTTTATTTTTATTAGTATATATTCATTGTACGGGGGGAGTCGTTATGCCAGTTTTCAGTAGCCTTACATTGTACATTGGTTAGGTCACCACTACCATCTTCCCCCTGCAACCTCCTCCCTGCCTCACTTAAAGCAATTGCAAGAGGTTTCATCCTTGTATTTCATGTGTGTATATGAAGCCCATCAACCATATTCCCTCTGCTTCATTTCCTTCATTCCCCCTCTCCTTCCCACAAGTATCCCCCACTTACTCTACCTGTTTTACAGTCCTGTCTTTCATTTTTAATTCCAAAGTCAGTGTTCAAAGGGTTTTTCGATGTATCCCAGCTGTGAAAATCCTTAACTTTGGTCAGTTCAACCTCCTATTACTCTCCCTTACCCCTTTCCTCCTACCCCCATTATTCAACAGCTTTCAGTACGTATCTTTGTCTTCTACCTGCAGAGATATAATGCATTCTGATATTGTTAGTTCTATCATTCTTTCCCTTTCCTTTCTCCCCCTGAGTTCTATAGAGTAATTCCACTATTACAAAGATGTTTTATGTGTAAGTGTGTATATGATCATGTTTGTTCTTGTGTATACATTTATCTTTTGAATCTGTCTTCCACATGTGAGAGAAAATATGTGACCTTTGTCTTTCTGAACCTGGCTTATTTCACTTACTGTGAAGTTCCGCAACTGGAAACTATTTTAGATGATAGTCTTAGTTCCAAGTGGGATGAGGAACTGGCAAAGTGTGGCATTACATTTTAACAGAATCACTATGGCTCCTTTGTTGAGAATATATTAAAATGGGGCAAATGCTGAACTAGAGAGCTTAGTTACCAGATCATTATAATAATCAGGGTAATGAGAAGCAGTCTGATATGGTGCATGTGCATGTACGTGTCTGTTGAGAAGATACAAGGATATGTTGATGGATTTGGATACACTTTGTAAGGGAAATAGTAGTTATGGATGACTGTATGAGGCTTTTGGGCTTGGTGACAGGAAGGTCAAGTGCTCCTTAATGGAAACGGGGAAGAATGGGTCCTAGGGTGGTAAGAGAGCAGAGGAAATAATAGAGAGTTTAGTTTGAGGCATAATCTAGTATTAGGTGCAGTCATGCTTAGAGAGCGAGAGAGAGAGAGAGAGAGAGAGAGATCTGGATTTCAGGTAATAGGTTAGTAGGGGGGCTTTAAATTTAGGATATTTCAATGTATTAGTACTGGCCTAGAAAATCAGTCAGGTTAAATATGGGGTTGGATTATTTTGAAGTTACTAAATTTAACAGGGCAAGAGTAAGGTTCTAGCTGGCTTGGAGTTTAGGTGGCCTTGCTCCCTTATCCATGCTTCTTAGTCTTGGCTGTGGTTTGGCACCACCTAGTGGTAACTGTTCATTCTGGCTTAAATACTTTGTCTAAGTAGAGACTAGTCTCAAATAATATCATAACAATATTATAGTAATATAAAACATTTGAGAATCTTGTGATTCTTTGGTTGGTTTGGATTTATAGTATAGAAACTTTTAGTTAGTCAGTAATTAGTTGATTAGTTGGCACTCATTTTGTCACATGATTCAGAATTACCAAGTTGAAATATGAGGATGTGGAGGGTATGTCCTCTATTTTTTCTAAGCAGGAGTTACCCACAGTGTCCCTCCCTAGCCTCACTCATGTCTTCCCTGACCAAGATCAGAACTGTAGACCATCCCCATATGTACAGGGGCTGGATAAAAAATGGAGAAACTAGTTATCTCTCAGTATTTCTGAATTTTTTTTGTGGGGCCAGAAAACTGGAAGAGATCTACAGGGAGTGTGGACAGAATAATGAAAAACTTTAAAAACTGAGCCTTCACCCATTCTAGTTTAAGAAGTCCGGGAGACTGAGTAGGAACAACTGACAAGATAGAAAGAAAACTGTTAATTCCCAGCATATCAAGAAGAATGGATTGGTCATCCTTGCCAAATGCTCCTAATAGGTCAAGAGATGTGAACTGAGACTTGATTATTGTATTTTACCATATAGTGGGTTTTAGTGACCTTGAAAAGTACAGTTTTAATGGAGTGGGGTTAGAGTCTGCTTAAGAGCATTGAAGGTGATGAATACTCTTTCAGTGACTTTTTGTAATGTGGACAAAGACCTAACGTGCTAGCCAGCAGAGAAGGTAATGATGAAGGGAGGTCTTTGAATGTTTTAAAAGAACTAACTAATAGTGTGTTTTTATAATTGATGGGGATGATCCAGTAGCGCCATTGAAAAAAATACATGCATTACAGTAAGTTGGCTGTATCTTTCAAAAATGAAAAACTTAAATTTCTGTTTCCTTAATGACTGTTTCATTAATGACTTAATGACTGAGAAGGGAGTTTTAAAAAGTTCCTTATATATTAGATTAAGTGATTTTTTTTCAACTGTTTACTCAGAGGTGATAAAGTTTTTTATAAAATTTATACACTTGAAATGTGACTATCACACCTTCCGTAATTTGCTTCTTAGCGATTTTGAGTGTTTTAAAGAATGATATGCTGTAATTTAATACTACAAAAAAGTAAATACAGTGCTAAGTAGCTTTTAAATTGAATACTGTAAAATACAAGATAAAGCCCAAATAAGTCATTTATCACAATTTGTTTGGTACATGTAGAGGCTGTCTCTTAAGTTTTAGTTATTTTGATCAAGTCCAGATTTTTTTTAATAAGTATGTATTTTTAGTAGCTTTCTTTCTTTAATCTTAGGAATGTTTTCTTTTGTCATTCAGATTCTACTAAGGGTCAGACTTACTGTAGAATCTATTATTGTACTTTGTCTATGTAGTTATGACAATTCAAACAATTTCTTTTTATGGAACTAACAGCAGGTTCAAGCATTCTTACTTGTCAGAATGATATTAAAAAGTTAGCTTTTGTGTAGTTTCATTGTCAAGCTATATTCCAAGATAAATTACAATGTAGGTAGTTACGTAGATGGATTTATCTATATTTATGTTTACAATCTATAATTCTATTTATATTTACATAGTAAATATGGTAATTCAAGTTATTAGTCACTACCCTAAATGGAGGATTAAAGGAATGATTTTATAGATACAGGAAGATATGTATTTTTTTATGAGCTATTTTGTAATTACATTATCAGTGATGAAAGAGAAAATGCAGTGTTTGCCTTGTAATTATTGTTGTTTTTAACCATTATGAACAGCAAGATACCTTGAATCATTACATCATACCTTGTTTGGTTGGTCCTTTGATTTTTTTTTCACTTTATGATTAGGTTTTTGTTGATTTGTAAAGTAATTGTATTAGTTTTTCAAAAGGACTTCAGTGTTGAGTTAGGTAAAATAATGATAAATAACATTAATTTGACAGCATAATATATGTTATGAACTCTATGTTCCTTGCCCACTACTTAGTAAAGTTGATACCACATTTTATAGACAAAGAAGCAAAGGCTCAGAAGTGTGTCCCCAAATCACCTATTTGGTAAGTTACAGATATAGCTTGCATGTGGACATGGTGGTACACACTTGTAATCCCAGCACTTGGGATACTGGAGCAGGAAGACCTTGAGTTTGATGTCAGCCTGGGCTATGTAGTGAAATGTTGTCTCAAAAGACAAAAGAAAAAAGTAGAGAGAGATTGCATATCTGCCTCCTCTTTCCTCTTATTTTATTGTTGATAGTCTATAGAACCTTTTTTGAAGTCAACTGAAGAACTCATAGATTTGAAAGTTCAGTTCATTCTGTCAGTAGAATGCTCTCTTTGTATAGCTGTGAGCTAGAAACCAGCACTTTGGAATGACTGGCCCTCTGTTATCCAGTGAACTGCTTGACAAATTGTTTGTACTTGATTTACTGTGTGCTATGAATTCTTTCCATTGTTAAACAGTAGAGAGGCAGATCATACTTCTGTGTTAATATTTTTAAATATGTGTTTGAAACAGATTTGGCAACTGATCGGAAGCTCTTCCGTTTGGTCTCCAATGACTCCTTCATCTCTATTCAGCCTTCCTTGTCCTCTTGTGGACAGGACATACCAAGGGACTTCAGTGACAAAGTGAGCCTGCCAAGTCACAGCCACCACCATCACGTCGATCAATCTCTATCCAGTGCCTGTGACACAGAAGTAGCTTCTCTTGTACCTTTACATTCACATTCTTACAGGAAAGATCACCGGCCACGAGGTGTGCCACGGACTTCTAGCTCTGCTGTGGCTTTTCCTGACACTTCACTCAATGACTTCCCTCTTTATCAGCAAAGACGAGGGTTAGATCCAGTTAGTGAGTTAGAATCTTCCAAGCCTCATTCTGGATCCAAAGAATCCTTAGTGGAAACTTCTTGTCTACCTGGGGAATTTCAGCTTGCTGGTGATCTGAAAAACAGTAATTCTCAGCCTCCCACAAAAAGTGGGAAGAGTAAAGCGCTGAATGCAGACAAAAGCATGGATAGCCTGAGGAGTCTGAGCACACGGAGTAGTGGATCGACAGAGAGCTATTGCAGTGGGACAGACCGTGACACCAACAGTACTGTCAGCAGCTATAAAAGTGAGCACACCAGCTCCACTCACATAGAGAGTATCTTGTCAGAGCATGAGGAGTCTCCTAAAGTAGGAAAAAGAAGTGCTAGGAAAAAAGAGCGCTGTGCTGACCCAGAGGAGAAGAGCAGCTGTGCCAGTGACCAAAGGACTAGCAGTGACAAGACTGCCCTGGAGGTTGATACAAATAGTGGGGCTCCAGAGGCCCAGGATTTTCAGGCCTCTGATGAGATGCACAACCAGAAAGCTCTCAGCACCTCTGCCTCTGAAGAAGCCAATAAAAACCCACACGCAAATGAGTTTATTGCACCAGGGGACAGACCACCTGAGAAAACTGCTGAAAACAAAGAGGAACAAAATGAGAAGTCCAGTGTTTCAGTAGATTCCAAAGTTTGTAAAGATGCTGGTGGGAAGCAGAAGGAAGGAGATGTACGGCCCAAATCCTCTAGCTTAATCCACAGGACAGCCTCTGCCCACAAGTCAGGGAGGAGACGGACAGGAAAAAAACGGGCCAGCAGTTTTGACTCCAGTCGGCACAGAGACTATGTTTCCTTTCGAGGCGTTTCTGGAACCAAACCACATAGTGCTATATTTTGTCATGATGAGGATTCTAGTGATCAAAGTGACTTGAGTAGAGCATCAAGTATTCATTCTGCTCACCAGTTCAGCAGCGACAGCTCTTCCAGCACTACTTCTCATTTGTGCCAGTCTCCTGAGGGCAAATACAGTGCACTAAAGACCAAGCATGTTCATAAGGAAAGGGGCACAGACTCTGAACACACACACAAAGCCCATCTGGGTCTTGAAGGAACTGGCAAAAAGCGGGCCACACGACGGACTTCCAGCACAAATAGTGCCAAGACTCGTGCCCGAGTGTTGAGCTTGGACAGTGGTACAGTAGCATGTTTGAATGACTCAAACAGGCTAATGGCACCTGAAAGTATAAAGCCCTTAACCACTTCAAAATCAGATCTCGAGGCCAAAGAGGGAGAGGTGCTAGATGAGTTGTCTTTATTGGGACGGGCTTCCCAGTTAGAGACAGTCACTCGATCTAGAAATAGTTTGCCAAGCCAGGTTGTGTTTCCTGAAGGGGAAGAGCAAGATGCAGTCGTTGGAGGTAAGTAAGCTACAGAAAAAGACTTCTCCAAGAGTCACTGCAAATGTGGAACTGTTTATGACAGTAGTGCTTACCCAAATATGCTTTCTATTAATATTCCTCTTCCACTGTGTTATTAAAATAAGCTTTCCTCAAGAAGAAGGAGATGGTTTGTCTTAGAAAATGTTTTGGTAAGAACATCAAGAGGACATGTTTTCACTGGGTGCTGGTGGCTCATGCCTGTAATCCTAGCTACTCAAGAGGCAGAGATCAGGAGGAATGCGGCTTGACACCAGCTGCAGCAACAAGTTTGCGAGACCCTATATTGAAAAACCCATCACACAAAAGGGCTGGTGGAGTGGCTCAAGGTGCAGGCCTTGAGTTCAAATGCCAGCACTGCCAAAAAAAAAGAAAACATGTTTTCCATTGTCTTATTGAATATATCAGTTTATTCTTGATGGCCTCCACAGTTCTAAGCTAGTTGCCACCCATTAATGTTTTGCCAGGAATAACAAAAATTAGTCCCTTCCTTTGTACAATAGCAACTGCAAAAAAAAAAAGTTACCAAGCCACTTTTAGTCATCTCTTAGGTAGTGTGTGCCACTGAACTTCAACCTATTATAAGTTTTTTCCAAATACTACTTTAGCTCTTATTATGTACTTTTTTGGATCTGATTCTTTGGTTTTATTTCTCGCTTAATTCAATTTTCAGACATTAAGAAAATTTTATTTTTTCTATAACTTTATACCTTCTAAAGTTTATTGAAATTTGTAGCTCATATTGGCATTTTGTGTCCATAAATGAATGTATAATGCCCCCTGTGACAGTGATACTATTTTATTTAAAGTAATAGCTTATTTATTTCAGGTTTATGGGGAATTGTACAAAATTGGATAGGTGATTTATATTTTCAGTGTGTTTTGACCCCTTTATTTCAAGAGTTGTTTCTTACTATTTTCTCCTTCCTACCCAGAATACTTTATTATGTTTGGTCATTATGAAATCTGCTTCTTCAATAGAATCAGAAAAAGTAGGTCTTCTGTTGTTCACCCTTAGCCTTTAAGCCTCTGCCCCCATTCCCTTTATTTCTTTAGTTTTAGTTTATTTATGTCTTTAGTTTTAAAGTTTGGAGTTTTCTGTTTGTACAAATATTCCCAAACATCTGACTGTGCTATTTTTAATTTTTGAGGTGCTGGGGTTTGAACTCAGGGCCTTACACTTGCTAGGAAGGCATGACTGTGCTTTTAATATCAATTTTAGTTTCATTCAGAGATTTTTAAAAGTCCATATTGTACTGTTCTCCTAGGGCTTTTGTTTTCATTGTTTGGTAAAGTTCCTAACAAAGATTAACTTCTAATGGGAATGTAAAGAAATGATCTTTAATGCCTAAGAAAAAAAGTAGTCTGTCAAACCCAACTACTGAAAACAAAACGTATATGAGTGGTTGTTACCTATTGGTGACAATGCAGTAATCCCTGGAGTCTTTGACTTGGATACCATTCTGGTTTTTCTTTCTTTTTTTTTTTTTAATGAACATCTGAAATACAGTAATTTCTCACACAAGTCTTATTGTATATATTCACAATGTGCAAGAAATCATTAGGTTTTAAAAATATAGCTTGATTCTTAAAGCTACAGAAATTAATTTTAAGAGTGAACATGCTATGAAATGTTCTAAATATTGTTGAAATAAGTAACAGACTGTTGAAATGTAAATACTGACAAAATATGTTCAAGACTTCTGGAAAATTTGTCTTTATATAATACTGTTATTTTCTTTCACAGGGTATAAGGGTTTTTTTTTATGGATTATGTGGAAGGAATTATTTACTTCTTAGTACAGTTTTTTGACTCATGTAAGCCTTCATTTTTCCCATTTCCAGCTTTTGTTTTGTTTGTTATCTTTTTCAAAAACCCTATTAAATTAATAATAAATAATGAGCTAAAGTTTTTCCTCTCCTTTGGTGAAAGAAATCTAATACTATGTGGGCTGCTGAAAACCATTTTTGCCAGAGGAAGACATTGCAGGGACTGTTTTGATTTGAGCTTCATTGTGGTTAGAATAAAAATAAGAGCAAAATAAAATTACTTTAATGTGTTCGTGATTTATGTTTGTTTTTATCATACTCAATGCAAGGGTTTTATTGGGGGTTTATTTGGTTTTTTTAGATTGGAACTAGTGGGAGGGTATTAAAAATTTTCATTTAAAAATTACATAGAATCTCATATACTTGTTAAAGACACTTGTTCATAGGAGCATTATTTGTTAGAATCCTTTCTAGAAATATAGGGGAATTGTTTTTAGATTGTCTTTTCTGTCTTACACACTGTAACTACTGAGACATATCCATAAAACATGTTATGCTTTGCCATTCAACGGCCTAGACATAAAAATATAATAAGCAGCTTTTATCTCAGTAAATTTGGAGGTATTGATAAGTTCTCCAGTGACTCATTTTTGTTTTATTTTTAAGGTGGATCATGTTGGTAGTGTGAAGGGATGGGATTTAGCAAATATACTTTAAAGTACTAAACTAAAATATTCTAAAGTAGGAGGTAATTTAGTGTAGTGACGTGGAATCACATGCCTTTGTTAGTATGTATATATTTAGTCATGACTTCTGGAAAGCTTCTAACCTTTAAGCTTTAGCTCCTTAAAATGAAGTGATAGAAATACCTATTTCGTAGGGTAGTTGTAAAGGGTAGAAGAGTTAATACACGTAAAATGCTTAAAATGGCATTTGGCACAGAGTAGATGTTTAGTAGTGCTGCTCTCGGTATTAGCAGCAGGTCACTTTGTTATGCTGCACACATGTACTCTGTCCTGTGTAACCCTATTTAATGGTATTAAATTAAAGCAGAAGAAAGTATTCACAGGCATAAATCAGATATGCTCTAATTGTGCTGTCATGTGGAACTTGACAACATTTTAAGTACATCTAATCTATTGGTGTGGATTTTGTCTTATTGGTAGTAATAAATTTACCTCTTATATTCAGTTTGTATAATAAATGTTTGTTTTCATAGGTCCTCTTACCATTAATCAAGTACTTCAGTCAAAATTGAACATCATCAGTGCCATCTGCAGTTACTTAAGCAGAAACACTTCCTATTCTTCTCTTGTCTTGTACTTAATTTTTCTTTGTAATTATAAGGCATATCTCTAATTTAAGACTAATATTTTAAGATTAAAAAAGCATGTACAGTTATATTTGATAGAAAAGTGTTCTTTTTTTAGCTTATATTACATTAATAAAATCATTTTCTTTTGGGCCACTAAACTTACTTCCTACATAGTTCAATACTATACTAGAGCATATTTTCTATATTAGTTATCAAATTGTAAAGAATAGCTACAGTGTAGGGATTTGTGTTTACTTGTTATTCTTTGTGCAGTTTTCTGAATTTCTTAGCCTGTATTTCTTCAGAAAATTATTTTAAATATAGTGTATGGGTAATTCTATAAGCATTCCTCTCATAATTACTATTCATGTTAATATTATTTATGTTGTGTACCAAAGATAATTTTAAAGGAAGAATAATTATTCAAAGAAAAGTCAAATCTTTTTGCTATTTAGTTTATTAGAGTTTGAACTAGATGTGTAAGTCATAATTCTATTATTTTATGGACAAATATCATTGAGCATTGAAAAGAATAGACAAAAACCACTGAACAGAGAAGAAGCTTGTGAATTAAAGCTTTTGTACTTGAGGAAATAGGACTCTAAAGTCTAATGAATTTGATTTTCTGATTTCTCTGTCTATACGTCATGTTTGAAGAAGCAAATTAGTAGAAGAGAATGGATAGAGGCTGAAGTAATGACAGCAGAAGAAATGCACAGCTAACCAGCCATAAAGGATGATCTGTAATAACCATACACTGCAAAGCAAGAGATGTAATAGAGTGTGGTCAGGAAATGCAGGGACAAACCATACTTTCTATATTAATAATATTCAGTGTTATTGTAGGATCATAGCTTATATTGTAGTGTGGCGTAGTGCTGTCATAAATGTTTATGTTGTTGACCCTGATTCATTAAGAAGCAGTTATGTTTGGGCTATACCATGAAGAAGGCTTAGGGGAATGCTCATGAAATACAGTGAAATGTATTTGAAAAAATAATCTTCCTTTACAACAATATTA
This sequence comes from Castor canadensis, assembly GCF_047511655.1. Taxonomy (NCBI): domain Eukaryota; kingdom Metazoa; phylum Chordata; class Mammalia; order Rodentia; family Castoridae; genus Castor; species Castor canadensis. The sequence goes on along the minus strand of NC_133388.1, from coordinate 35,512,227 downwards.
AGGAAAATATTAAGGAAATTATATTGATGACATAAATAAGTGTTTATGTTTACAATTCTCAATACCAGTTCCTGCCTAATTTTATCATGTAAGAACAAACATTATACTGTTTTTTTCTTTTTGCAGCAGTGAAATTCTGGATAAAGAATCAATTGAACATCTTAATTACTACCTCTAATTACTGACTGAACACTCTGACAAGCCATTAAATCTGTGCCTCAGTTTCCACAATTGTAAAACAGGAATCATAATTGTCAGGCCTGTCTCACAGTTAACTGTCAGACTGTAATGGGCTTACAATGTGAAAGTGCTTTGTAAATTGTAGATTGATTTTGTAAACAAAACCACCGGTGCCTTTTAATCATTTCAGAAGTCCCCTTCATATGTTGCTTCAAATGTTATTCTTCACAAGTAGCCCTAATAGGTGAATCTCCTGAAAAATTTATACACAATTATATTTGAATCCACTTTTCTGGGAGAAGGTTGTTTCCTTTCATTTTATTTGCAGAGGATGTAAAAAGAGTAAGGATTAACCATAAAAGTAAGTAATCTTACCACATCTTTTAGGAATCATTTAGTTTCTTCAAAGCATTTTATATGCCCCATTGTATTTGTCTGGTTGCTGGAATTATGGGAAATATCAGTAAAGATAGGCAAATCTGCTTTGATTCAAAAATACATCTGATAATTTCTTTGTTGTTTGTTGACTTTTCAAAAGTGCAGTGGTCCTTTATAATTCTTGCACAGATGGGAATTATTTTAATTCAGAATAAATGCTTAGAAATTGTGCAGTGGGTCCCACCCGTTACTTGACTCCAAGAAAATGATGTTTATGAGCATTTGTTCTTTACGAGAACAAAGTCTTTGCATATTGCTGTTAGCACTGTTTATTACTGACATGGAAAGTAAGAAAGGAAAGTTGTTTAAATGAAATGAATTTCATACCTAGGTAAAAACATTTCTTTTAGGACTTTTTTAGAATTTAGAATTTAAAAAAATTGCTTTTAGAATTTTTTTTGCAGTATCATTTGACTGTTTATTTCTTTATATGATAATTCCATTCTGAAGTAAAAATTTCAGTTTTGTTTTGTTTTGAGCTACCGTCTCACTGTGTAGCCCAGAATGGCCTGGAACTCACTATCCTCTACTTCAACAAATGTCTTATTTTTCTGAGATGTGTGTATACTTACTTGTTTTATACTTTTGTCATTTTCTTAAAAATTTAATTTCCTAATAACATCTTTTTCTGTTTTTTTTTTTTTTATGGTACTAGGGATTAAACTCAGGGCCTCTACTAACTAGGCAAATGATGTGCCACTTGAGCCATATCTGTAGCCCTTCTTGTTTTAGTTATTTTTTAGACATGGTCTCGTGCTTTTGTCTGGGTTGTCCTCCAACTGCGATCCTTCTGCTTTTGCGTCGCTCAACAGGCATGTGCCACTACACCTCACCTCTGAACAGTACAAGTTGCTCATCTAACTTTTCATTTCTTCCATCAACCGGTTTGTTTTCTTCTTTGCTTTGTTTTATCGTCATCCAGTGAATGCCCTGCCAGTTTGTTTTCTCGTTTGCAGTGATATAAATTGTATTTTCATTTCATGGAGATTCTGGTTGTCAGGAATTGACAATGTGTTTCATAGATTGTGATTAAAAAAAGTCAACTTTGATTTTTTTAGATGAGCACTAAATATAACTTTCTGTTGGGTGGGACTGTTCTGTGTTTGCATTGTCTAATAATGGTAGCTTCTAGCTCCATGTCACTACTGAGGATTAGAATTGTGGCTCAGAAATGTGAGGAACTGAAGTTTTAATTTCCATTAAATACAAATTTAAATAACCATATATAGGTAGTGGCTCCCATATTTGACAGCACAGTTATATATGACCAGATTTAATCATTATTGTTTCCTTGAACATTTATAGTTTTTGAATACATGAGCTTTTGTCTCACAAATAGCAGCTTTGCTACCTCTAAAGAAATTTATGTTTGGAAAGAATGTTTCTGCACTAACTTCTTTTGTCTTTATTCATATTTAGCATCACATACCCTTTCTCAAAATCAAGATATTCCTAAAATACTGAAGTTACTAGGAAATAGCAGTTATTTAATATTCAAATGGATGAAAATCATTTTACATTTTGTTTTGGAAACCTAGGCTGCACAGTTACTATTATTTTATTAAGTTTATGCAATTCTACTAAGCCTCTGTTTTGATTTTCTTATTGTGTACTTGGTTTTAATTTGGACTTTTTCTAGATTAAGCTAAGAGTTTCTGTGCTTAGTATTTTGCTGATACTTGCTTCCTAATGTTGCTTTGACTGTGGCCAGGGCCTTAGAGTTTTTGAATAAAGTTTGATCTGACAAAGTCCTTTATAGTTAAGATAGATGCTATCTTAAATATTTAACAAGCTAGTTGTGCAACCTGGCAGTCAGTGGTTTCATTTAGTGCTGTCAAATAACAGCACAAAGTACTGTGAGATAAACTCACTGTCTTACTCCTTGACATCTACAATGAAGTATAGAAGTTCCCCAACTTACAGTGGTTTATGATGAGTTTTCAACTTTACGATGGTGCAAAGTGATATGCATTCAGTAGAACCAGATTTCACATTTATCTTTCCCAGGTAAGGAAATCTGATCAGAGACTCTTTTTCAATGTTGGGAAGCAGCAGCAAGCCACAGCAGTTGGTGGTATAATCATCAGAGGAAACAGCCAGTACTCCACAGTGTGCTTTATTGCTAGGCTCTGATACTTTGTAGGTTAGTGTAGTAAATGCATTTTTGACCTTATATTTTCAATATGTAATGGGTATTGGTGTGTAACCCCCATAAATCAAGGAGTATCTGGACTGACTTTGCTGCTTTCATTATTGTCATAAGCATAAGAAACTAATGTCCCATTTCCATTAGTAGAAACTAGCAAATCCTTTTAAGGCTGACTTAAAGGAAGATTAAAGGAATATGTGGCAAAAATTAATGAGACGTTCAGGAAAAGATTTAAAACAACAGAAATTTAAAATAGAAAAGTGGCAATGAAAAGACAGGAAGGTCAGATAATAGAGCCGGCATATTATTTTTCAAAAAACAAATTAACTGGATAAATGACACATTTTTTATGTTCTCTGATACAATAGAGTAACAATGTACATCACGAAATAACTTGGAGTAAGTGGACAATTCCCTTTCCCCATGAGGGTGGGAAATCCAGGGAAAGACAGGCTCAGCTGCTATTTACATCTCTGACCTAGGCTCCTATTTGACCTAAGTCTGTCTTGATGCAGCAGCACAGGCCAGCGAGGAGGCGGTGGCATTTCGCCGTGAACGCAGCACATTTAGGCGCCAGGCAGTACGGCGCAGGCACAATGCAGGGAGTAACCCTACCCCTCCTACCTTGCTCATCGGATCACCCCTCAGGTATGGTATTTTAAAATTCCACCAAGTTTAGCATGCATGCAATAGTCCTTCTCATTTGTTCTGTCAGACCCAAGAAAGTATTTGAAGGACTTTGTTTTCCTTTTCTTTCTGTTTCTCTTTTATACATTTCAGCTCTTTTAGGCTTTTTCTGCATGTTACCGTGAGCCTATTGCATTATGCATGTCTTCCTTATTTTACACTATTCCAACAAAATGATTAGATTGGTTTTGCCCATTTTAGTTGAAAAATCACTTTAGAGCAGTTATGGAAATATAAATAATAGGTCTTAAGTTAGCTTTTTTCCTACTCCCAATTAATATTAATGCAACATCTTTTTCTCAACATCTTGACAGTGATAATGTGAACAATTACGGACTGGTGGGCCTCTTGACCTCACCTTGATAAGTCAGTTTGACTATTTCATGTCACTAAAGTATGGTATTTTATTTTATATTGCTTAAAAGTTGATGCCTTTTATTTCACCATCACCAGGACCTAGTAAATGACATAGAATTAAAATATTTATGTATAGTATGGTCAACTGGACATTTCTGTTGATATGCTTATCTAATTTGAATTTCTCAATCCCTGTGATGTATTAAAAACATTTTTATCATTTCCAGTATTCTCAAGTAACAGACATCCATTCATAGTATTGGAGATAATTTTCCATTAAAAGTTTATAGTGTTTTATTCATAATTGCATCAAATCTAACCAGTCCATGTCTAGAATTAGAAATCTCAAAGCCAGTTCAAAAGACTTGTGCCTTGATTTATTTTAAAAAGACAAATATTGACATAAATATTTGTGGTGGTTTAAGCAGTGAATATATTATGCTACATACTTTTATTAATCTCTGTGCTCCCCAACACCATTTTACAAATTATTTTCCTGCCACATTTTAATTTCAACTTCAAAAAGAAGAACATTTGACAAAATAACTTCTGTTAAGTACATGGTAGGTTAGAAGAGCTGATCCTTCCCTTTCCCTTTTTTAAATCCTTATTCTTAAGAGTAGCAAAATCCTGCTTTAAAAAAATTTCGTAAAATGTTTCCCAGAGATGTGAGACCTGATTATGTTTCTGGGTTTTACATTATAGCCAGGAACTTCATCTTTCAAAATTCCTTCAACAATACATAATTTAATGAAAAGTGGTATGGATCAAACTAATATTTAAAATATGAAAATGGGAAGGCAACCAATTAAAAACATTTCTTCTAGAAACCTTTGCTTTTTGTGATTTCTCCTCTCCTGTGTCCTTTCTACCTCTTTCCTGTCTAAAGGGACTTTTATTTTTGCTGATGAATATGGGGCATAGTCCCAATATGCAGAAAGAGCTGAGTATTTTATTTCTCTATTTTGTTTTTAACTTCTTTTTTGCCTCTTGAATAATACTTGCTAATAGGCAGCTTCTCTGCCTTCCTGCCTACTCTGTGTTTATATTTCTTAAATTTTTTTTTACCTTCTGGTTTTAGTCTTTAAAGTTCTTTTATTAGCCTGTTGAATCTCACTCAGCAAACAAATGTAGATACATTAGTTTTTAAAATTTCTTTTCTCCTTTCTGGTGGAATATAAACGGTTGTTGTTCTAATTCCAGCCAATCACATAGTATATCCCCATCTTTTTCTGGGGCTTTAAATATATCACATCTTGGATATGGTGTTGAACTTAGTTATAAAAGATTCACATTAGACTTCTTGGAAAGTAATCTTCCAATAGTCAGCCTGTATTTTTTGTTGAGGTCCCATGATATTTCCAGTGCAAAGGTTGACTATATCCTAAATAGACTGACCTGTCATGAGTGATGTAAAATAAAAGTTAGTGTTAGGAATTAGGAAAAATACCAATTTGTTAAAAACATCTTTTTGCAATTGTAAAAATATTCAGGTAAGATATATTGGTACTGTTTTTCAGTGTGAGCTATTGAATAATAATCTCATCTTAAAAACAGGGTAGAATGGTCATTTAAAACTTGGAAAGCTTTTTTGTCAAAAAAGAATGGAGTACATGTGGCAACACCTTCCTTACAATTGCTTCTAAATACTAGGAAAATCTAGTGAATAGTTCCCTTTATTCATGAGGGATATGTTCTAAGACCCCTCAGTGGTTGTCTGGATAATGTAAAACCCTGTACGTACTATATTTTTTCCTGTACATACATACTTACAATAAAGGTTTAATTTCTAAATTTAGTACAGTAAGAAATTAATAATAAAATAGCAATTATAATGTGTTAAGATAAAAGGTAGTTAAAACTTATGAACCGTTTATTTTTGGAATTTTTAATATAATATTTTTGGATTGCTATTGACCTCAGGTAACAACAACTGTCAGATAAAGGGGAACTATTACAATTTTTTAAAACTTTTGTGAATAATTTAGCACTCCAAAAATCAGTTGGATAAGATATGTGTTTACAAGGTTTGGGAGTGAATCATTAGCTTCCTCATCAAGAATTTGCATGTTTTTAATAATGCTTTTTGAATAAACTCTTTCAGAATTATTTCTTAAACATTTTATAATTGATTTAGCCTTGTAGGTAGTTTTATAGGCCCTTGCTAATTCTCCCCAGTTACTACAGCTAACAACAAAGATAAATATTTAAAATTTTTAGTAATACAAGTATTAAGAGTTGTATATTTATATTTATTTTTCTAAAGTCATATATTTTTGAGTCCCAGTGAATGGACTGGAATGGAAAGCAATCATCAGTGTAGCTTGGGGAGGGCGAGAAAAGCTTTAGTGTATCTTAGATTTATTTTTAAAAATATGAGATTGAAAGGTCTGTAATAAAATAAGGTTATAATCCATACTTAAGAGTCCATACTTAGAAAATTGTAGGGATCATTTTGTGCTGAGAGATGCATCCACCAAATATTGTTTATGTACTACATTCAGGACACTCTTTTCTCTGGAATCTGGAGATTCTTAGGAATAATGGAATCATACTGAGCTTGGCAAGCTCAGGAGACACTTGCCAAGGGAACTGTGACAGAATAAAGTGGAATGTGCCAAGTACAATTTAAGTGGTATAGAGGAAGGAAAGACCAAAACCAGCTGTGCTTCTGTCATATCAATTAGGGATGTTAGTGTTCTTACATGTCAGAGATGCTAGTGGTAGCCAGTGATAGACCTAGACTTTTACCTTTCCTTTTGCTGTATTATAAAGTAGTTGGCTACCTTTTCTCAAACTGATAATTTTCCACATAATTGAAACTGTAAAAAAGGTACATTCATGCTAATTATCAGTTAGAAATGAAGTGTAACCCCGCTCCCCCAGGAATGGTTCCTGACAATTTATGCAAAAATGACAACTTTTTTTTGTTGAAGGGTTTTGAAATAGGGATTTCAAGGATATAAATATTTTATTACTAGCTTTTGATGTTCAGACTTGACATTTATATTCTCATAGATTTTGGCTAATTTCCTTTTTTCTGGAGTTGGTTTTTATGTACTTCCCAATATTTTGAAAATATTTTCTGTATTTGCATATATATTGTACATCGTTGGATTGAGAATCACTATATTTTTAAATACATTCACATTAAAATACAACTAACTGCAATTTAATACCTTTGCCTATGATTTTTAAGTGAAAATTGATAGAAAATTTTGTGAGTACATAGTCTATAAAATTCTGCTGTCTTCTAAATCTAAAAGGACATGGTATTTGAACTTACTGAAACATCTTTCCTCACTACTTTCTGCTTTGAATTTGTTCATTTTGGTTAGGTTGGGGATAAGTTTAGATAGCTTCTGAGAAACAGCACAGATTAGTTATATATGTACAGAAGATAAAAGTTTACCTGTTTATGTTATGATTATCTCTTCATTATCTATAGTATAAAGATTCTATTCCAAAGTTATTAAATAAATATTTTCATACTTATGACTTAAATAGTATCAGTGCAGAGTCCCAAGTCAAAATTTTGCAGATTTGGTTTTCTCATATGTTTTGTGCATTCCTCTATTCTGCTTTAGAACCCCTACTTTTCAGTGTGTCCTAAAAGAAGCCTGAAAAATGAATGCTGCTGGTTAATAGAACATCCTGTGATGGTAGAAATATAATCTTCACTGTCCTGTATGGTAGGCACTAATTTCTAGCTGTTGTCCACTGTGGTAGCAACTAGCTAAGGCATTTGGTTATTGAACATTTGAAATGTGGTTAGCATGAGCAAGGGCCTAAAATTTCAATTAATTTATAATTGTCCAGGGCTATTGTATCAGGCAGTGTAGTTCCAGAATATTCTGATGCCAAGCCATAGGCTAAGCATTATATACAGTGTTTTCTATTTAACCTTTTATTTTCACAGTTTATAGAATATAAGTTTTAAATAGATACCAAAAGAGCTATTACACTGAATTTGGAGGATTAGAGAGAAGTTAATACTCATCAACAATGATAACATGTAAGACCATTCTAATAGCATTTTTCTTTTTGTTCTAGAGGTCTAATAATTTTAGGAACAGCCTCTGGAATTTTTCAGAGTAAATTTATGTTGACAGAATGCAATATTGCTTGAACACCATGTAGAGAATGATGCATAATAATTAAAATGAAATGTTTTTATGAATTTCATCTGTTTAAATTTAAATATTTTACTAGGAACATTAAAAGTCATATCAAATTTATAAAAATATAAAATGTAAAATGAGTTAATATGTAAAATTTATTTCCATGAATAAATTTGATAAACAATAAATTTATAATCACAAAATGCTAAATATTTTTCAAAATTTAGAAAAGATTAGGATATTCTTTGATCAGTTACAGGTTTGTAAATTATTCAGGTTTTCTAAAATGATGGATCCTTGTTAACAAGGGAACAATATGGATTGGAAAAGGAAATCACAAAATTTGTTAAGGGAACATAATTTTTAATTAATCCTTTGTATATAATCAATGTGGCCTATTTCAGAAATACAGAGGTTTTTATAGATAACACTTCATATTACTTGTCTGGCAATTTTTCAACGGCCATGTGTATTTCAACTGGTACAGTCAGGTTTTCTGGTTCTCTTGCACTAGTTTGTGATTTTCTTTTGACTAAAAATTGTCATCCTGGTTGCATTTGGTAAGATCCTTTGGCTTTCAAGTACGCAGAAACTTTATTTTATTGTGATACTGAGATCTCAGAATATTTTAAGGAAATTTCCAGAATTTCTGTAAGGTTATAAGTAAAAGTGCGTATTTAATTGAAAAGTACGGTTTATCTTTTGGGGAACCTGAATGTATATTCATGATTCTTCTTTGCTGTTGTTTCCTTACCTTAGAATTTAGTTGGCTTGAGATGGAAGAAAGTTGCAAATTGATCGGTGTAAATCTGTATTAATTGTCTATTGCATTCTTCACCATGAATCAGGATTAAAAGGACCAGAATAAGAATAATCTGTATATTTTACAAACTTGGTTGGCTCTTTCTTAGGTTACATTGAAAAAACGTCTTTTTTGAAATCAGTGTTCTATATTGATTTCATTCTAGCTATTTTCTCTTTTCTTCCCTGTAATGTCTTCCTAATCCATGTTCTCTCCTAGCCTTCAAGATGGTCAGCAAGGCCAGCAGTCCACAGCGCAGGTCAAAGTCCAGTCCCGCCCCCCTTCCCAGGCTGCAGTGCTCAGTCCTAGTGCCTCCTTGCTGGTGAGAAATGGGAGTGTCCATTTAGAAGCCTCACATGATAATGCATCTGCTGTAGGCGGTAGCAGTTTGCACGATGAACTTGGTATGCAGGCCTTATGTAATCTTGGTGATACAAAACTTTAATGCAGCAATTCTTTCCTGAGATTGCTTTATTTTGGGACTGTGCATAGGAACACTGCTTCCATAGGATTTGCCCCATGTGTAAGGAAAATTTGACTTTTGCTTTTTACTTTTCTGTTTCTTTCTGTGTTCCACTTTTTCTTTTGCGCCTGCCCGTTATTAATAGGTAGGTAATATGTTAATAAATGTTCATACTTTAGTAATTTCTCAAAATAATATGGACAATTCTGTTACTCCCAGGCACTTATACCATATGGGAAAATGTGGATTAAAAAATGATTTTGACTAAACCTTAATTTCTTTGAATTCTTTGAATGGTTTATATATAGGACAGGCAGAAGTGCTTTCTAATGATTTGTTACTTTAAAAAAAAATTTCCTAATCTTTTTTTTTAATATGTCCGTATTTAGTAGGATTTATTATAGTCCTAAATGCAGTGTTCTGCAGATATCATGGCTCTGTGTTAATATCAGATAAGTTTACAAAATATATTTCTTTTTCCTTTTAATATGTCTAGAAATATACATCTAAGTTATTAGCTAATTTTTGGAGCTGTAGTATAGTTTAAAGCCTCAATAACTCATATCTACTCAAATACCTGCATTATGCATTATTAAACAATAGAATTTTATACTTGGATTTCTATTTCTCTACATGGTCCAGGTTTCTTCATGCTTAGGATGCAAATTAATAGTGCTTTAAGTAAATCTAGTGAAGAAAATCTTGTTATGCCGAAATATTCACTTCAAAGCATTTACTCACTATGGTTTTATTTATCCGTGCTTTTTACTTATAAAGATGACAAAGCCAGCTGATCTGATGTGGTGTAAGGTGCCAAAATTAGGTTTAATAAAACCTCATGTGCTATCTATTCTTGGAATCCTTTTACATTTTGTAAAAGTCTTACAAAATGGGTGGGAGAATTGGTAAATGTGCATATTGATGAAAATAATCATCTTTAGCAGATCACACAGAAACTTGGAAATGGTCATCTAAGATATGTATGAAAGTACCATGTGTGTGTGATCATTTCTAAATAACATTAGGAAACAGTGAAACACTTTAATTTTAAATGTAGACTGCTTTTGCTTTTGCCTTTATAATTCAGAGAGGTAGGAGTGTGCTTAAGGAGGGTACTGGAGAGAGAATAAGGTAGATTTCAATTTAGTTGTTTTAGTTGCAAGTAATACTTTTTAGTTGCAGATAAAATCAGTCATGTGATAGTATCGATATTTATCACTGGCTATCCCAAAGTTCCTTTGGACAAAGGATTTGTGAATCTGAGTATAAAATTGTCCACTGGCTTCATGGTAGTAGTAGATTGGCTAAAGTGAAGTAAAAAAGATTCGTTTCAGATTTTTAGATTTACCAGAGCAAACATAGGAGATGATTTTCCTCAGTAAAAGTTTATAGTTTGCTTAACATATTAGTTAAGCAGCTTTAGTTATAAAGTCTTATTTTAAAACTACATACAGAATGTTAGAAATACAGATGTCTGAATTGTCTTACCATTCTTAGGGCAAAAAGTCTCTTCTAATTGGAATATAGTTCAGCATTTGTTGGTGGACACTCAGGACAGTCTTTTGAAATCTGGGTTCAATCTTTTGTGTTTATCTGCCTTCTGATAGCTCGTGTTGGCCTATGATAGGTTAATGCTACCACATTGAATGCTTAGTTATTTAATAATTAGTACAGAAGAAACAATGAATGGAAAGTGATACCTACTCCATACCATATAAAGTTGTTCCAGAAATTTACCAAACAGATATTTGGTAGAGAAACTATAGTACTTTTGTGGCATGGTTTAATTTTCTTGGTGGTTTTAAGTAGCAATATTAAGATAATTTTGTGAGTGAATTTGGGTACTGTATACTCAAGTATGTTAAAAGTTACCCACAATGTTCTCTAAGAGTGTGGAATTTTTACAAAGGATTCCTAGCAAATGAGAAGCCCTGAGTTTAAAACCCAGGACTCCCAAAAAGAAACAAAAATAAAAATAAATGGTGTAATTTAGAAGATAAACTTGAATTACTGCTTTTCTCAGACTTCCATTTCCATGAAAATGTAGTAAAAATTTTTTTAAAGCTCAAACAACATAGTGATGAATAAATTTTTAAATTAATATTTTTGAAAATATAATTTTCATCAGAATTTCCCAAATCTTTCAGTGTAATATATTCTTTAAATGTCATGTCTTAAAAGTCTGATTTCATTCTGATCAGTGTCTTATTGAACTTTTTTATTGAAGTGATTTCATGCTGTTTGTGGGTAAAACTGCAACAAAAATAAGCAAAATAAACTGGCATAGTGCCCAAATGAAGTCACGTAAGAGACTCTGAGTTTGGAAGGTCTTAAAATTATACTTTGTGTTTGCAGAGCCTTTTCTATAAATGTTAATAATCACTTGTTAGTAGTTATGAAATTTCCTCTTCCAGTTACAGTGTCAGTATGTATCACAGCATCTCAAAAGAAATGTTCTAGATAATATCAGATAGTATAGAAAAATTGGCCTGTGGGTTTTGTTTTCTTGTGTGTGTGTGTGTGTGTGTGTGTAAATGGTGAGGATGTAAAATTTTTTTTATCTCCATTTGAAAAATTAAAATTGATGTAAACAAGTACAAGGGAGTGGGATTTTTTTGTTTTTGATGGGTTTTTTTGGTAGTATTGGGGATTGAACTCTGGAGCCTTGAGCTTGCTAATCAAGCACTCTACTACTTGAGCCATGACTCCAGTCTGGGAGTTTTAAATTTATCAAGAAAAATAAAAAATATGTAAATATCGTAAGTTGTTCTTCTCTGATTAAAGCTTTCTTGCTTTGTTTAATGTTTTAGGGGTTTAAAATTGATTCTCGAATTGATGTTTTGAGGGTTTTTTGTTTCATTACTGAACAAGTATTAACAAACTATTCTTAGAGATAGTCTACTACAGAGTTTTAAATTAACTAGAAGATGTAGTCAGCTCCAGAAAACTTACAGGAAATCTGGCAACACTCTGTTGAGTGTTAACTTCTTATTCAGCAGTTGTGCATTATTAAGCAGAAGTATACTTCAGATCCTTTAAATTTTTTTACTATTAAAAGCAGAGACTGAGATGACTTGAAATACTTTAGTGATTTTTATTAGAGTTAGTCTTGGTGTTTATAAAATATGTGTACTACTCTGTCTATTTGGGCTATATTGTAATTACTTTTCTTGGTCTCTGTAAGTACAGAGTTAGAACTTTGTGAGACATTAGAGTTTATTCTATAGTTCTTTATGTTACGGTAGATCATTTTCATTCATCTGACAAAAAAGTTACATTCTTTGTGCAACAACCTTGATCTTACCCTTTTTAAAAAGTGTTTTTGAGTATAAAGTGATAAATTCTCTTTTTAATCCTTTCTGGGGGGTTGAAAGGCAGCATAAAATAAAGTATAAAAATGAAACTAAAATATTTATTTTTATTGAAATAATACAAATTTTATTATTTACAGAATTTTGACTTATAGCTTAGAAGATGCCATATGGCTGCAAAAGAGTCTAGGAAGTGGTTCTAACTAGGTGGACCTAGCATAGCTGAAAATCAGTTAGGAAAGGGTGCTATTATTAAAAGGAATAAGGAGAGGATGGATACTGGAGGTCAGTCATCAGTTTTGGCACGATAAGATGATAAGGATTTCACATCAATATGATGAGGAATAGTGAACTATGGAAAAAGCTGTTTTACATTGATGGGCCAAACAGTCAACCTTGCTTGTCATTTTTTAAATTGGAAATTTAAAACAGGATTGAGATTATTTTTCATCTGTTGAAAGTGTAGTGGTGTCTATTGTTCATAAAGTTTTGGAGAAATGACTAAATAAGAGAACATTTTTGAATGGCAAATGGGAATTATAAACCAAAAATGCCCATGTCTTTTAATGTACAAATTTTATAAACATGCAAGTTTAAATTCACATAAATATTCGTTGTAGCAATGTTCATAATTTTGAAAAACTGCACAGAACTTTTAAGTGCCCACCACTGGAAAACTGATAAATGATGATACACATAATGTAGTAATTCATGACTCATAGTAATTGATCATGCAGTATTTAGAACTCAGTACATCTGTATTATTGACATTCATAAGGGAAAAAATGAAACATCATAAGTGTACATATGAGGAAAATAATCCATTTGTCTTGGGACAAAATGCATATAAAAATTGTTCAGAATAACAAAGATTATGTTCTTGGTAGTAGCTGTCTCTGGGGAATGGAGAACTTTCTTCGTTTTATATACTCTTTGACTCGTCTAAAGAAAATATTTTAAAAATGGAACAATAAACAACAACAAATACCAATGACATTCTCTACAGTCTTGGTTAGAATTTTGTGAAAATTTCACTGACTACACGCTGTCTCATATTCATCCGTCCGCTTGGACTCTTAGCTAAGTAGTCTTTTTTTCCTCCAGTTTTATGGATATATAATTTAGATATAATAAATTTTACCCGTCTAACATGTACAATTTCATGAGTTTTATCAGATATATACACCTGTGAAATACCACAGTCATGATGCAGGATGTTTCTGTCACTTTTAAAAGATTCTTTGTGTGCCCCAATGCAGTCCCTCCCTGTTCTGCCTCTGGCCATGGGCAAGCACTAATCTACTTTTGGTCACTGAGGTTTTTCCTCTTCTAGAAGTGGACATAGATACCATCATATAGTATGTGACCTTTGGTGTTTAGTTTCTCATATAGCATAATGCTTTTAAGATTTATCATGTTAAATGTTAGTTTCTTCCCTGTTGCTAAGTATTACCATATGAACATACTATATATTGTTCCTGTTGATGGAAATTTGTGTTGTTTCTAGGTTGGGGGTATTGGAAACAAAATGTCTGCATTGTTTTTGTTTTGTTTTGTTTTTAACAGTTCTACATTCCCACCACTGAGTTCCAAGTGTTCCCATCTTTGCCAACATTTGCTGTCTTGGTGTTTATAACTTTAAACCTAATGGGTACACATGATGATATCTCATTGTGGCTTAAATTTGCATTTCTGTTACCATTTGGTGAGCATCTTTTGATGTGTTTATTGAGCACATAAATATCTGTGACCACAAATATGTCATTTGTGTCCATATATTTTACTCATTTAAATATGTAGGTTGTTGGTGTTTTAACTGTTGAGAAATAAGAGTTTTTTTGATATTTTAGATTCAACTTATTTGTCTAGTTACAAATATTTTCTTCTTTTATGTGACTTACCTTTTTGTTTACTTGACCAATCTAAATGTCATCAACATTGTTACCGTAGATTATTTTGCCAAGATAAGAAGCACATGCCCCTTTGATGTAAGCAGATGCTGAAATCAGCAGAATATGAACTAGTACATGTACTTTGGAAAGTTCAGCTGATCTGGGGATTAGGGAACAGGAGTGGAGTGTTAACAATGAATTCAGAAATGTCAGAACCAGAGAATAATAGGGCTATTCAGTAAAATATATCAGTGTGTAAATCACTTTTATTGTCACTAGTCCTCTAAAGCTGTCTTCTAAACCATCTTCTCATTCCTCCTCTTTTCCTTATTCTCCTATTTTAAAAATGCAGCACAGCATTATACATATCAGGAAGAAGGGCTGGGGCTAAATATTGAAACTTGAAATTACAAATTTTCCATTATATCACAAAGATGAAGAAGTTTTAGAACCCCAAGGCTCTTGGTCTAGGTAAAATGGGATTGACAGACTATAGCTGTGGGCTAAGTCTAGCTCAATGCCTAGTTTGTAAGTAAAATAAAGAAAATAAGTACATGTTTTATGTTATGTGTTGTCTGTGGCAGCTTTATGTTCAATGACAGATTTGAATGGCTACAGCATAGACTCTTGGGCCCACAAAGCTTACAAAATAAATACTTGGTTCCCCATAGAAAAAGTTTGCTGACCCTGGTGTAGAGAGAAACAGTTCTTAGCCTATAACCAGCAATGTAGTGAGTTATTTTTGTCTGGGTGTAACTCATGATGTTACCTCTAGACTTAGTGTCACTACTCATGATAGTAAGGGGAAATCCAAGAAATTAGAGCTCACCGTAAAAATGTTATTATGCATTCATTGAGATAGCATTGTGAATACAGCATGCACCATCATTAAAAGTAAGCACTGTTTCTAGTTATTGAGAGTACTTGTTAGTCATATAGCTGTGTATGGTCCTCCAACAGTCTTCTAGAAACCACTTTTTAAATTTACTTTGCTTTCGTTAGCCACTTCTTGTCCTAAGAGTAGTATTAGAAAAGCGAGAGGTTTTCTCTTGCTTAGGACAGTGTGTCAGGATTGGAATTGGATGACACAGAATGAGTGGAGTAGGGTTGGAGGTCAAAGAAGAAAAGTATCCTAGAAATTGAACAGGCCTCCTTTGTTGTTGGTTTCTGGAGGATTAGGAGAACCCTCTAGCTTGCCTAGTAAGGGTGAGGTCCTGAGTCTAAATCCCAGTCTCTCTCTCTCTCTCTCTTTCTCTGTCTCTCTCTCTCTTTCTCTGTCTCTCTCTCTCTATCTCTTTCTCTAACACACACACACACACACACACGCACACACAGGAAAATCCTGTAGATGATTTATCCCTGGTAACCAGCTCCATCCAAATCACATAGATATCTTTAGAAAAATGAGTGACCTCAAGAATGCAGTAGGAGTTTCCTAGGTTAGTGCTATTCTTGATGTGCTTGTCTTTGCATCATATAGTGAGTCTTATTGATAGGACAAGTTAGAGAATCCCATTACTTTCCCACATTTTTCATCTGTATCTTGCCAGTATTTGTCTAGAATTTGTCATGCCATTCATGGCTTCAGGCAAAAGCTTTAAGTGTCCTTGGTCTCATAGTCAGTATCTAGTTTCCTTTGCACATCACTCACTTATTGACCTGTGCTTACTTTGAAATTCTCCTATTCACAAAAATCCTTTTGTATAATTAACAAGTTTACTTTTTCCATACAATAGCATTAATTTCTAAATATTCAAAAATGGAAAATGCCAGGTACCTTAAAATTGTGTGTGTGTGTGTGTGTGTGTGTGTGTATGTGTGTGTGTGTGTGCATGTGTGTTTAAAGATGCTTTCTTATGGCCAATACCATTTTTCCAGGTCTGAAATTCCAGCTTCCAGTTTGTTTATTTTGTCAGAAGTTGATTTTTTTTTTCTGCCTTAAAATATGACAGAACCATTCTATGATATGTAATTTTGAACTGGGAGTTGAATTATGAGATGGTTTTGTTTATAGTCACAACTCATGTGAAGAGGACATATTTCACTGATGTTTTGCTTTCATCCCAGTTTATAGTCATTAGAAATAATACTTAATTTGAGGTATTTTTCTTAATATAGGATAATATTAAAGTAGGGTTATAGTATTTTGAATCTAAAACTTAAATATAGTTTTGATTTCAAATTAGATAGAAAACTTATATAAGATATTTTAATTTTTATAAGTCAATAGCAATATATACTTGTTTATGTTTCAGTTATTTTTAATAGACTTGGTAGCTTATCCTTTGGTAGATTTTCATATTAGTACATTAAAGTGTTGCTGAATTTTTCACTGGATCTTTAAGCTATACACTTTTAGTAAGATTTTTTCCTGATTTGCTTATCTTCAAAGTGAAGTTTGGTACTTCTGAAGTGCTGTCAGGTGCTATACCAACTGGGTATGAAATTGTTCTTTCATGTTCATGCATCATGAAGCCTGGTTACAATATGTTTGTTCGGACAAGTTCCATCTGTAGTTAATACTTGAATGTGTTCTTCAGGAAGAAAAAGCGCTGTTAAAGTCATGCACATTTGTTAAAGTTGTAGTCTTTTGATCCTTGAACTGTTCTGTGCCTCTGTTTAAATTAGAAATTTTAAATTATTTAAAATGTAACTATTTCTATTAAGTTTAATGTTAAATATGTGTACATAAAAGACAACATGAAGTAAAATGAATTAATAATCTTCACTGTTCCCTTTGAAAATTACAAAGATAATATCTTTAGTTGTATGTAAACAGTTTTAATATACTAAAAAGAGAACTTAGTTTACTAAAAATCCTATGGAAAGCTGAAGTATTCAGAATAGACTGTACTAATTTAAACTGAATACAGAATTCACTTATTCTGAATACAGAATTCACTTACTGAATACAGAATTAATTTATTTTGAAAATACATATAAATTGTGGTGTTACAACCTACAAGTGTATACATTCTTTCCTTACTGAATGTCCCACGTGGTAGTCAGGCCCCCCACTCTTTGTTAGTTTTTGATTTAGTCACAACATGGGCTTATAATTCTGCATTTTTGCAATCTATGGTTTTGATCAATGTTTTTTCTGTATATCTAAGTTTAATTATGACAGCACACCCAGTCTTTGTTTATCCATGGTAAATGAGAATGGAATTAAAAATTACAGTTTACATTCTAAAATTTCAATTGAGCCAGTATTTTTATTTTTCACTAGCAATTCGCCAGTCTTCTGTATTACTTCAGAAAAACTTTCAGTGATACATCTAAGGAATAAGCAAGTTGACACATTGTATCATTTCATTTTTGTCCATTAATCTGGTTTCTAAATGACTCATGACTAAAGGCCTAGGAGAAAACAGAGACTTAGGTAATCAACACTAAATCATCCTCCCTTGAAAAAATACAGCAAATGAACTAAGTATATCATAGAAAGCTTTTTTCCCTAATTTATCTTGCGAATATGTTATTCTGACCAAGAAATGCTACTACAGATAACACTATAATAAAATAAAATTTTACATGTTTTATCTCATTATTGATAGAATGTACTTACTCTTAATTTATTAAAGTATTTTATTCTGGGTCTAGTCCTTTTAAAGAATGAAGTAATGGTAGAAATATCCTGAAAATCCTTAGTTATAATGTTAATCTATTATGGGGTCCTTTTATTGTTATTTTTTCAAATAGTTCATGTAAATAAAAGTCCTTATTGTATATTGTTTCCATAATAGGCATGGAAAAAATTTGACTTTTAGCCCTGTCATCAAGTTAAAATTGCCCTTTAAGATTTCTCATATTTAGAACCTTAGTTATTCCAGCTAATAAAATAAGAACTTCATAAATACTCAAAAAGCAACCTGAACTAGGCCCTAAGGGTTGCAGGGCATACCTCATCTCTTTGCCCTACTGGAAATTCATATTAATTTATTTATATGCCCTCCTCATTGATTTGTCTTTATAGATCCTCAGGAATACATTTTAGGCAATATCTGGATCTTTAAAATTCCATTATTGAAAGTCATTTTGTATAGTAAAGGTCATTGTAAGACAGCTGGGTTTTTGTTCTTACTGCTTATTTGTTCAGGAGAACCACCATGTTGAGAGGTATAGGGACCATTGCAACAGGGTCTTAAAGCAGGGAAAAGAGATTGGACTCCACTCATCGCTGTTTTGTTTTGTTTTTTAATCCATGTTCATTTGCATTCAATTTAATTTCTGAACTTTTTTTTTATCAATTTGTAGAGATATTTGGCTATAACAATTGCTATTCCTAAAGTTTTCAGAGCTTTTGTGGAAGAATCATACAAGTAATGTTGGTTTAGTATTTTAATTATTACCACCATTATTATGGCTCATTCAAATCCTTGAGCTTCCTTAAAGCCTTTATGACTTCATTTCTTCTTAAAAATAAAAATAAAAGTTTTTTTCTCTTAAAGTTCGAACTGTGTTAGAATTTAAGCAGCTTTACGTAGGACTACTACCACCTACAGGTGTGGTTAGGTGATCTTTAAACAATATTACATTGATTCATATGATTACTTGTGACAATGCTGGGTTGGAGAAAAGAGAAAGCTGATGTGCATATTTTACGTTTGATACCTGGTCGTAAATGTTGCTACTTTACCCCGTGGTTGATCTAGCACTCTTTTTCAATTCACATCTTTCTAAATAACATGCAGATCCTTTTTTAAAAATACATTGGAAAAGTTGTAGTATTTTTTAAATATAAAAAGTTAGGAAATTTAGTGTATAATGAAGGAAGACTTCTGAGTATTCTAATGGCTTTTTTGACATGTCTTTTATTTGCCAGGTAAGTTCTCATCTACACTCTATGAGACGGGTGGCTGCGATATGTCACTTGTGAATTTTGAACCAGCAGCACGAAGAGCATCAAATATCTGGTATGTATGAAGACTTTAGGGGTGTGCATATAACTTGCGAATGTTTTCCATGTTTTAAAGGTATAAAAAGTTTGCTTTAAAATTATTTTTCTGTTTGATAAAAATGATATATACTTACAGGTATACATGATGTTATAAAATATCGTATATATTGTGAAATGACTAGATCTAGTTAATCAACCATGTCTTTCCTCACATACTTATTTTTTTGTGGCGAGAACACTGAAAATCTACTCCTAGCTGTTTTCAAATATACAGTACCTGTTACTATGTATAAATCACCATCTGAAATATAAAAGTTATTTTGAAAATGTTTACATTAGTGTTTTTAAATGTAAAGCTGTTATGTATAAAATGAAGTCAAAAATTTTTTAGTATGGGAAAGTTTTCCTAGTTTCAAATTTCACTATAGATTTCATGCTCTTCTATATTTCATCAGAAAAATGATTACATAACTAAGTTCAGAGTTACCGGTTTTCTTTATGAAAATTTCAAGTTTTATTTCCTTGTAAGGGTTTGATCAAGTACCTTTTTTGGGGCGGGGACACTTGGGTTTGAACTCAAGGCTTCCTGCTTGCAATGCTGGTGTTGTACCACTTGACCCACACTTCCAGTCCCTTTTGCTCTGGTTATTTTGGAGAGGGGGGCCTCTCAAACTTTTTGCCTGGGTTAGCCTTGAACTACCATCCTCTTGATTTCAGTCTCCCAAGTAGCTAGGATTGCAGGTGCAAACCATGGGTACCTGACTTTAAGCACCCTTTTAAACAACCAGCTTTGTCTTAAAAAAAAAAAAAAGTTTCTTAAAATTGGTGAAATGCTAACATTTAGCTGCTTTTCTTTCTTCTTAGGAAGGAAACAAAGACTTTGGGAGAAAAGCAAATCTGGATCATATAACAATCAATTGTAGTTTTAGAATGTGTTAACACCAGCTTTCTAAAATTTTTAATCTTACTGTTCATTGGATTCAAATTGCTGCTTTGAAATCCATTATTAGTTAATTAGTTCACATTCCTTACAAAGATCATTTGTTTCATATTGTAGGACTTCTGTTTAATAATGAGCCACATCTCTCTAAATGTTGTACAGCTTTGCACAGTCGACTTACTTTTTAAGTTTTGAAGGGCCATTTAAAGCACTAGGATCTTGGAGTCATTCAGTTCAGCATGCTGAACTCACTGGCAAAAAATTATTAACTCGGAGTGTTAGCTGATTCTGTAACAGTGGAAATACGGGGGTTGAGAATGGAAACCCTTAGTCACCACATCTAGTGTAATTCAAGAGAAGAATAATTCCTTACACTTCAAATGTGATAAAGCCTTATTTTGAAATCCAGACTTTACTGGGCTGTCACATTCTAGGCTATTATATTATATCTTAAGTTTATTTTGTCTACTCACTCCAGTCAGTTTGTTCATTGTTTTCGTTGGACTATCTTAATTAAATACTTTCATAAGAACCTTGTGGTACAGGCACTATTATTTTGTTATTGGTGAGGAAACTGAGCTATAAAGAAGTTAGGTTGCTTGTGCAGGATTTTAGTCAGCTGAGGAAGAGATCTGAGCAAAGTCAGGATGGGGGTGCATGCCTGTAATCCCAGCACTTGGGAGGTTGGGCAGCAGGGTCATGAGTTTGTGACTAGCCTGGGCTACATAATCAGACCCTATTTCAACTCCCCCCAGAAATGTGAACATGAGGCCTCTGACCCAGATGCTAAGTAGTAATGGCAACTCTAGGAAAATGCCATTTTGCATTTTGAAGTTTACACAGAAAAGTGAAGATAGTGTAAATATCATGTAATTGCTGAAGGATTTATTTTTCTTTCTACTATTTGACAAGTTGTTTATTACCTAAAGTCTTTTTCATTTTATTTTAGTGACACGGATTCTCATGTATCCAGTTCTACCTCAGTTCGATTTTATCCACATGATGTGGTAGGTTTTTCTTCATTTTGATAACATATTTTCAGATTCAATCCAAAAAATATATAGATAGCTGTAAAAGTCTGACAAATTGTTGGGGTCATAAAATGTCAATTTTGTTGAAAACTATGGCAAAATGCTTTTAATATCTAATATATCCTTTGGTAAGACACAAATAAACCAAGAAATTTAATTAGCCATAGTTATGAATCAGCAATCTACATACTCTTGAGAGTATGTACTCACCATCATTATACTCTAGTTATGCCATTTTTAATTGTGCCATTTGGCAATCTTACTTTAAATGTTATTGTAGTTATTTAACTATTGGTTAACTATTACAACTGTGTGTGGGGCAAACTTAGTAATGACATTTTTTATGTAAAAATTTGCCATATGTGATACATTGGGATTTTTAAAACACTACATTTGTCATCAAGATGTATATTTTCAAGTTGGAAAAGACAAAGTCCTTAAAAGCAACATGTGGAGTTATATACAGATGAATTTCATATCAAAGAGATTAATTTTTAGTAGCTTTTTGAAGATGAGTTATGAACAGGGCTTTAAGACCATAGATGTGAATTGGCATAGAGCAGTGGAAACATTTTTGCTTGTCATAACTAGCATTACACTACTGGTATGTCGTGGGTAGGGGATAGGGATGCTGTGAAACATTCCACAGTGGATAGTACAGCCCCCACAACAAAGATTATCTGGCTTCTAATGTCAGTAGTGCCAAAATGAGAAACCTTGGTATAAATAGTAAGAAAAGAGTGGGAGTATTCATCATTGCTTAGGGTTAGAAATGGCTATGTTGTATATGGGAAGCAAATTGCCTATACCCATACATGTTTTTAATGCAAAGACTCTCTCGACTTTTTTACTATTGTGCGTATTCTGGAAACACCATAGGAAAGCAAAAATTGGAACCTTGAGATAGCAAAATGTTGCCTAGTGCTATGCCAGAGATGGTCAATTTTTTGATACTTTCAGAGGGAAGAGAAACTGCAGAACAGATCAACAGATGAGCAAAAGCTAAGAGAAATGTAGTGTAGTGATTCCCATAGCCTCAGGTGAGGAGCCTGCCAAAACAAAAATGGGGGTGGGGTGCTTGAGGTGGTAAGTAGATAAGAAACTGCAGGAAATATGAGAGATGAAGGATTCGGATTTGCCACTGACAGTGATGTTCATAGCTTAATGAGAAAAGAGCATAAATAGGACAGGGAGAAGAAAGCCACAAATGATCTACTCAAGTGATTTCATGGTATACATCCATAAAATTTTAAGATTTAAAACATTTTTCCAATAGAATCTTTCCAAAAAGTCTGTTTATTAGTTTTTGTTTTAGTTCACTTTCTGTTGTCAATTTCAGTGGTTTCTAATAATCTTCAAGTTTTCACAAGGAGTGGACTAGAGTAGAGAATTAGAGGTTTAGATAATCTAGATGCTAACTGATAAATCTTGAGTCATTAGAAATATTTAAATTAAAGATATTTCAATTTGTTCAATGCTGATTTTTTTTTTAAGCTCTCTCTCCCACAGATTCGATTGAATAGACTGTTGACCATTGATACAGATTTGTTGGAACAACAGGATATTGATTTAAGCCCTGACTTGGCAGCCACTTATGGTCCAACAGAAGAAGCCACTCAAAAGGTTAAACACTATTACCGCTTCTGGATCCTACCCCAGCTGTGGATTGGCATTAACTTTGACAGACTCACACTTTTGTCACTGTTTGACAGGTGAGACCATAGTGTGATAGTAAAGATACACAAAGATCTTATTTTTATGTTGAAGTGAGATTTTTACCTGATTATTATGTTGGAAAATGTTTCCTTTTTTTGTCCTCTTGAAGTAAAACTTAACAGGGCTTTCAAACATTGACTCTTTAAGTTCATTAAAAACTTTTTTCTTATAATTTTAACAGGTTTATGTAAAGATATGATATATAATATATTATCAATAAGATTCATACAATTGATATTTAAGAGCATATTGAAGCATTGATGATCTTTGGGTTTTAGGTAGTTTGATTCTAAATATAGAAATTAGAAGAGGAAACTTCTGTTTTGCTGTTTCTTAGAACTACTGTCTTAGTGGTAAACACATTAGTCTTATTACAAATTTGGTAACCAGCAGTTGCTTCTGGTCAACATGGAGTAGTAATACTGGATTTACCTGCTCATGTAAAACAAAGAGACAGACAAAATACAT
This sequence comes from Castor canadensis, assembly GCF_047511655.1. NCBI lineage: Eukaryota > Metazoa > Chordata > Mammalia > Rodentia > Castoridae > Castor > Castor canadensis. The sequence goes on along the minus strand of NC_133388.1, from coordinate 35,488,772 downwards.
GAAACAGTGTTTTTCAAGACTTTGGAGGTAACCTAAGAGATGGAAACGGATGGTATGGGTCCAACAACCACTCCAACTTAGTGCTTTATAAGAGTTCCAAGGCCATGACACAGGGAGGGGCAACTGAGGAGAATTCAGCATACTTCCAAGTTAAGGAGATAGAGCTGAGGGTACAAAGACAAGGCAGCTAGAGTCCATAGCACAGAATATCAGAGAAGAGTGATCAGAAAGAGAACCTCACAGGTCTGTAGTGGAGCCTCTGTATTCAGCAGTATTGATAAGTTCATGTATATGAAGAAGCCATTTGCTCAGGAAGATCCTGTCTCAAAAAGAGGGAATCATTAGCCCCATGTGAGCATTACTTCAGACTCACCTAACACTTCACAAAAATAAGACCTGAAGAGATTGAACTGTTTCCAAGTAGCATAACAAACTCAAGAAGATTTATAGGAATGCCCACCACCAACAAGTTAAGATTCACATCTGGAAAAGAAGTAGAAAACATGACCTATAATATGGAGAATAATAAACTGATCTGTAACTGAGATTAGGCTGTAACTGGCACAGATATTAGAATTAGCAGACAAGGACATTAAAATAGTTATAACTATCCCATTTGTTAAAAACTTAGGTAGAGACATGAAAGATATAAGAAAGTAGCTCCCCCCAAAAATACATACAGTAGGTAGGATTAATGGTAGATTACACATTATACAAGAAAAGAATGAATTTGCAGGCATAGCAATAGAAACTGTCAGTGAAACAGAAAGGAAAAAAATGAATCATCCCACTCCAATCCACCAATGAAAAGAGCATAAAAACAAAATGAGAGTAAACTGTGAGGTAACTGCAAGAGGAGATATGGAAGCAGAAAAAGTTTCAAAGAAATAGTAGTAGAAAATGTTCCAAATTTGATGAAAATTGTAAATACCACTTAAGAAGCTCAGTGAAAGAAAAGCACAAGAAGACAAAGAAACCAACATCAAGGCACATCATTGTTCAAACCCAGTGATAAAATCTTAAAACTATAGCAATAATAGTAAGAAAATACATGCTTTATGTGGAGGAACAAGGGTTAAGGATATCAGTTTTATTGTTTGAAAGAATGCAAGTCAGAAGACAGTGGAACAACACCTTCAAATTATTGAAAGAAAAAATTATCAATGAAGCAAAAATACCATTTTTTAAACCAAGGAGAAATCAAAATATTTTTTCAAAGTAAGAAAACATGGGAAGACTTCAGAAGTAAACAATGCACGAAAAATGTTCAAGGATATTTTTTAAGCAAAAGGGAAATGATACCAAATAAAAGTGTAGCCTTAGACAAAGTAGCAAAGATCATTAGAAATGGTAATTACATGAATAAATACATAAGATTTTTCCTTAGAAACTAAATCTGTTTAAGAGCCACTGACTATTTAAACAAAATAACAAGGGATTGTGTGTTCCATACTGTGACTCACAATTTTGAAGCTTTCTGTTCATGGCCACTGGTCTTTTGCTTTTGGGCCGGTGAAAGGCAGTAGTCATGGTGAGATCATGTGGTGGAGGACAGGGTCTCAGTGTGACCCATAAGGGCGTACCCCTGATGACTTGACTTTCTATTACTCAGTCTCAACTCCTAAAGGTTTCACTGCCTCCCAATAGTTTGGTGGGCTGGGGATTAAGACTTCAACCCACAGTCTTCTAGGGGACATTCACAATCCAAGCTATAACAGTGAGAATATAGTGGACTTGAACAATACTGTCAGCCAACCTGGTTTGGTTGGCATTTATGGAACACTCCAGCCATAATGAGAATTCTTTTAGGTGTCCATAGAACATTACCAAGATAGGTCATATTCTGTGCCATAATGATAGGGTCAACAAATTTTAAAAGAATTCAAATCATACATTGTATTTTTTTGACTACAGTAGACTTAAACTCTAAATTAATAAAAAAAGAAAAAAGAACTAGAAAATCTTCATATGGTTGGAAACTAATATATCTAAATAACCATGGATTAGAGAAGAAATCAAGAAGAAAACTAGAAGGTATTTTGATTAAATAAAAATGAAAAGAATATGTCTGAATTTTTAGGATGCCCAAATTTAGTACTTGGGAAAATATATAGCACTAACTACCTAGGAAAAAGAAGGTCTTAAATCAGACTTCACTTGAACAAGAGCACATTAGATCCAGTAAAGGAAGAGAAAGAAAATAGTAAGAAATAAAATAAAATTCAATGAGGAAACAAAAGCAATGGAGAAAATCAAGGAAAGCAAAAGCTGGTTCTTTAGGATTGTCAGTTAAATTGATAAACCTTTAGTCAACCTGATCAGAAAAAAGACATATCATCACTGCAGCTTCTACAGGTATTAAGAGAATGTTTAGAATAGCTATGCGGAAATAAATTTGACAAGGGATAATTGAAATGGATAAATTTCTTTTTTTTTATTGTTTTATTATTCATATGTGCATACAAGGCTTGGGTCATTTCTCCCCCCTGCCCCCACCCCCTCCACCCCCTTCCTCTCCCCCCCCACCCCCTCAATACCCAGCAGAAACTATTTTGCCCTTGTCTCTAATTTTGTTGAAGAGAGAATATAAGCAATAATAGGAAGGAACAAGTGTTTTTGCTGGTTGAGATAAGGATAGCCAAACAGGCAGTTGACTCACATTAATTTCCTGTGCGTGTGTGTTACCTTTTAGGTTAATTCTTTTTGATCTAACCTTTTCTCTAGTTCCTGGTCCCCTTTTCCTATTGGCCTCAGTTGCTTTTAAGGTATCTGCTTTAGTTTCTCTGCGTTAAGAGCAACAAATGCTAGCTAATTTTTTTAGGTGTCTTACCTATCCTCAGCCCTCCCTTGTGTGCTCTCCCTTTTATCATGTGCTCAAAGTCCAATCCCCTTGTTGTGTTTGCCTTTGATCTAATGTCCGCATATGAGGGAGAACATGGGATTTTTGGTCTTTTGGGCCAGGCTAACCTCACTCAGAATGATGTTCTCCAATTCCATCCATTTACCAGCGAATGATAACATTTCGTTCTTCTTCATGGCTGCATAGAATTCCATTGTGTATAGATACCACATTTTCTTAATCCATTCGTCAGTGGTGGGGCATCTTGGCTGTTTCCATAACTTGGCTATTGTGAATAGTGCCACAATAAACATGGGTGTGCAGGTGCCTCTGGAGTAACCTGTGTCATAGTCTTTTGGGTATATCCCCAAGAGTGGTATTGCTGGATCAAATGGTAGATCAATGTTTAGCGCTTTAAGTAGCCTCCAAATTTTTTTCCAGAGTGGTTGTACTAGTTTACATTCCCACCAACAGTGTAAGAGGGTTCCTTTTTCCCCACATCCTCGCCAATACCTGTTGTTCGTGGTGTTGCTAATGATGGCTATTCTAACAGGGGTGAGGTGGAATATTAGTGTGGTTTTAGTTTGCATTTCCTTTATTGCTAGAGATGGTGAGCATTTTTTCATGTGTTTTTTTGGCCATTTGAATTTCTTCTTTTGAGAAAGTTCTGTTTAGTTCACTTGCCCATTTCTTTATTGGTTCATTAGTTTTGGGAGAATTTAGTTTTTTAAGTTCCCTATATATTCTGGTTATCAGTCTTTTGTCTGATGTGTAGCTGGCAAATATTTTCTCCCACTCTGTGGGTGTTCTCTTCAGTTTAGAGACCATTTCTTTTGATGAACAGAAGCTTTTTAGTTTTATGAGGTCCCATTTATCTATGCTATCTCTTAGTTGCTGTGCTGCTGGGGTTTCGTTGAGAAAGTTCTTACCTATACCTACTAACTCCAGAGTAGTTCCTACTCTTTCCTGTATCCACTTTAGAGTCTGTGGTCTGATATTAAGATCCTTGATCCATTTCGAGTTAATATTGGTATAGGTTGATATACATGGATCTAGTTTCAGTTTTTTGCAGACTGCTAACCAGTTTTCCCAGCAGTTTTTGTTGAAGAGGCTGCTATTTCTCCATCGTGTATTTTTAGCTCCCTTGTCAAAGACGAGTTGGTTATAGTTCTGTGGCTTCATATCTGGGTCCTCTATTCTGTTCCACAGGTCTTCATGTCTGTTTTTGTGCCAGTACCATGCTGTTTTTATTGTTATTGCTTTGTAATATAGTTTGAAGTCGGGTATCGTGATACCTCCAGCATTGTTCTTTTGACTGAGTATTGCCTTGGCTATTCGTGGCCTCTTGTGTTTCCATATAAATTATATAGATTTTTCAATCTCTTTAATGAATGTCATTGGAATTTTGATGGGAATTGGATTAAACATGTAGATTACTTTTGAGAGTATAGACATTTTTACTATGTTGATTCTACCAATCCATGAGCATGGGAGATCTCTCCACTTTCTATAGTCTTCCTCAATCTCTTTCTTCAGAAGTGTATAGTTTTCCTTGTAGAGGTCTTTCACATCTTTTGTTAGGTTTACACCTAGGTATTTGATTTTCTTTGAGGCTATTGTAAATGGAATTGTTTTCATACATTGTTTTTCCGTTTGCTCATTGTTAGTGTATAGAAATGCTAATGATTTTTCTATGTTGATTTTATATCCTGCTACCTTGCTATAGCTATTGATGATGTCTAGAAGCTTCTGAGTAGAGTTTTTTGGGTCTTGAAGGTATAGGATCATGTCGTCTGCAAATAGGGATATTTTGACAGTTTCTTTACCTATTTGTATTCCTTTTATTCCTTCTTCTTGCCTAATTGCTCTGGCTAGGAATTCCAGTACTATGTTGAATAGGAGTGGAGATAGTGGGCATCCTTGTCTGGTTCCTGATTTTAGAGGGAATGGTTTCAGTTTTTCTCCATTAAGTATAATGCTGGCTGTAGGTTTGTCATATATACCTTTTATAATGTTAGGTACTTTCCTTCTATTCCTAGTTTTCTTAGAGCTTTTATCATAAAATGGTGTTGGATCTTATCAAAGGCTTTTTCTGCATCTATTGAGATGATCAAGTGGTTTTTGTCTTTGCTTCTGATGATATGGTTTATTACATTTATTGATTTTCGTATGTTGAACCATCCCTGCATTCCTGGGATGAAGCCTACTTAGTCATGGTGAATAATCTTTTCGATGTGTTGTTGAATTCGGGTTGCCATTATTTTGTTGAGGATTTTTGTGTCAATGTTCATTAAGGAGATTGGCCTATAGTTCTCCTTTTTGGAGGTGTCTTTGCCTGGTTTTAGGATAAGTGTAATACTGGCTTCATAAAATACTGGCTGTTCTATTTCATGGAACAGTTTAAGGAGGGTTGGCATCAGTTCTTCTTTAAAGATCTGATAGAATTCAACAGAGAATCCATCAGGTCCTGGACTTTTCTTTTTGGGGAGACTCTTGATTGCTCCTTCAATTTCATTTTGTGTTATAGATCTATTCAGGTGATTAATTTCCTCTTGGTTCAGTTTTGGATGATCATATGTGTCTAGAAATCTGTCCATTTCGTTTAGATTTTCAAATTTATTTGAATATAGGTTCTCGAAGTAGTCTCTGATGATTTCCAGGACTTCCATGGTGTTTGTTGTTATCTCCCCTTTTGCATTCCTGATTCTACTAATTTGGGTTTTTTCTCTCCTCATTTTAGTCAGGTTTGCCAGGGGTCTATTGATCTTGTTTATTTTTTCAAAGTACCAACTTTTTGTTTCATTAATTCTTTGTATGGGTTTTTTTGGTTTCTATTTTGTTGATTTCAGCTCTTATTTTTATTATTTCTCTCCTATTTGTTTTGGGATTTGCTTGTTCTTGTTTTCCTAGGAGTTTGAGATGTATCATTAGGTCATTGATTTGGGATCTTTCAGTCTTTTTAATACATGCACTCATGGCTATAAACTTTCCTCTGAGGACTGCCTTTGCTGTGTCCCATAGGTTCTGGTAGGTTGTGTTTTCATTTTCATTGACTTCTAGGAACTTTTTAATTTCCTCTTTTATTTCATCGATGATCCATTGTTCATTAAGTAGTGAGTTATTTAGTTTCCAGCTGTTTGCGTGTTTTTTGTCTTTATTTTTGTTGTTGAGTTCTACTTTTACTGCATTGTGATCAGATAGTATGCACGGTATAATTTCTATTTTCTTATATTTGCTGAGGCTTGCTTTGTGCCCTAGGATATGATCTATTTTGGAGAAGGTTCCATGGGCTGCTGAGAAGATTGTATGTTGTGTAGAAGTTGGATGATATGTTCTGTAGACATCAAGTAGGTCCATTTGATCTATTGTATATTTTAGATCTTGGTTATCTTTATTGATTTTTTTGTTTGGATGACCTATCTATTGATGATAATGGGGTGTTAAAGTCTCCCACAACCACTGTGGATCTTGGTTATCTTTTAGATCTTGGTTATCTTTATTGATTTTTTTGTTTGGATGACCTATCTATTGATGATAATGGGGTGTTAAAGTCTCCCACAACCACTGTGTTGGCATTAATATATGCTTTTAGGTCTTTCAGGGTATGTTTAATGAAATTGGGTGCGTTGACATTGGGTGCATACAGATTGATTATTATTATTTCCTTTTGGTCTATTTCCCCTTTTATTAGTGTGGAATGTCCTTCTTTATCTCGTTTGATCCATGTAGGTTTGAAGTCTACTTTGTCAGAGATAAGTATTGCTACTCCTGCCTGTTTTCGGGGGCCGTTGGCCTGGTAAATCTTCCAGCCTTTCATCCTAAGCCTATGCTTACTTCTGTTGGTGAGATGGGTCTCCTGTAAGCAACAAATTGTTGGATCTTCCTTTTTAATCCATTTCGTCAAGCGGTGCCTTTTGATGGGTGAATTAAGTCCGTTAATATTAAGTGTTAGTACTGATAGGTATGTGGTGATTCCTGTCATTTAGTTGTCTTAGTTGTTTGAAGGTCTGATTGTGTGTACCTAAGTTGAGGTTACTCTCTACTTTCTTGCTTTTTCTTTTCCTGTGGTTTGGTGCTGCCTGTCTTTTCATGGTTAAGTTGGGTTTCACTTTCTGTGTGCAGAATCCCTTGCAGAATCTTTTGTAGTGGTGGCTTTGTGGTCACATATTGTTTTAGTTTCTGCTTATCATGGAAGACTTTTATTGCTCCATCTATTTTGAATGATAGTTTTGCTGGGTAGAGTTTCCTGGGGTTGAAGTTATTTTCATTCAGTGCCCGGAAGATCTCACCCCACGCTCTTCTTGCTTTTAATGTTTCTGTTGAGAAGTCTGCTGTGATTTTGATGGGTTTACCTTTGTATGTTACTTGTTTATTCTCTGTTACAGCCTTCAGTATTCTGTCCCTAGTTTCTGAACTTGTTGTTTTAATGATGATATGTCGTGGGGTAGTTCTATTTTGATCTGGTGTGTTTGGTGTCCTGGAGGCCTCTTGCATCTGTATGGGAATATCTTTCTCTAGATTTGGGAAGTTTTCCATTATTATTTTGTTGAATAGATTACGCATTCCCTCCGCTTGCACCTCTTCTCCTTCTTCAATGCCCATGATTCTCAAGTTTGGTCTTTTGATGGAGTCGGTTAGTTCTTGCATTTTCTTTTCACAGGTCTTGAGTTGTTCAATTAATAGTTCTTCAGTTTTTCCTTTAATTACCATTTCATCTTCAAGTTCTGAGATTCTGTTTTCTGTTTGTTCTATTCTGCTGGATTGGCCTTCCATTTTGTTTTGCAGTTCTGTTTTGTTCTTTTTTCTGAGGTTTTCCATATCCTGGGTGGTTTCCTCTTCAATGTTGTTTGTTTTTGTCCTGAGTTCATTTATCTGTTTATTAATCGTGTTCTCTGTTTCACTTTGGTGTTTATACAGTTTTTCTATGGTTTCCTTTTTTTCTTCTTTTGCTTTTTCAAATTTTCTATTTTTGTTTCTTGGAATTTCTTGAGTGTCTCCTGTACATTTTGGTTGACCATATCCAGTATCATCTCTGTAAAATTGTCATTGAGTACCTGTAGTATGTCTTCTTTTAAATTATTCTCGTGGGCTTCATTAGGTTCTTTGGCATAGTTTATCTTCATTTTGTTGGAGTCTGGATCTGAGTATCTGTTTTCTTCATTTCCCTCTGGTTCCTGTACTAATTTTTTGCTGTGGGGAAACTGGTTTCCCTGTTTTTTCTGTCTTCCCATCATTGTCCTTGGTGTTGTTACTGTCCCTGTACTGTGTGCAATTAAGTATTTTCTGGCTTGTAATAATAACAATGATAATATTTAGAATGGAAGGGTGAGAGGAGATGGAAAGCAAGAAGTTAAAGAAAAGCGAAAAACAGACAAGTAGGAAAAAACAAAAGAAGGAATCAAACAAGAAAGTTTCAAAGCTATAAACAGGGAGCATTAGTGTATTAATTGACAGTAAGCTGAACAGGCCTTAGAGAGACAGAGAGAGGACTGAAAATAAAAAATAAAAAGAATAAAGACAAGAATGAAAATAAAAAATAAGTAAATGAAAGTAATACATATATAAAAGTAAAAACAAAATGAAAAATAGAAAATAAAAAATAAAAAATAGCAAAAACAAACAAACAAAAAACCTTGAAGTTCAAATGCAATGAAGTTTCAATCTTAATAATTTTGGTGTCCATCTCAGTCTCCAGTCCTGGAGATGGTGCCTCAGATGTTGTTCTGTAGTTGTCTCATCAAAGGGGATGCATAAAGTAGAACAAAACTGCACACACACACACACACACACACACACAAAAACCCACAAAATGTCACAAGTTCAAATGCAATACAGTTACAGTAAGTTTTTCAGCATGCAGGTGTAGTTCAGTTGTTTTCTCATCAAAGGAAGGAGAGAGGGAAAAAAAAAACAGTCTGGAGACAGTTCTGTGAATGGTATCTGCGGCTGTGGCTTGCCTGCCTGCTGCTGTCAGCCTGCTGTTGCTGGAGGTGTTATTTATGCAGATCTCAGGGGTGAGCTTAGCACTCACCTGGCCCCACAGTCTTTTGTTTACTCAGAGTTCTCCTGTGTGCAGGAGCCTCTGCTACAGGCTTTCCCTTTTCCAAGCACACTGGGGGAGGTTATGCTGCACCCGCTTTCTCAGGCCTGTGTGTTTGTGTACAGTTCACGTGGGAAGTGGGTCTTCCCCCCTCTCCTGTGGAGTTTTCCTCCCACCACCACTTTTACAAGCTTTCCGGCTCCTGATTACTGGGCAGTGCTGCTGCTTCTGCCAGCTGCCATTTTTGTTTACAGCTCACGTGGGAAGTGGGTCTTCCCTCCTCTCCTGTGGAATTTTCCTCCCTCCACCACTCTCACAAGCTTTCCTGCTCCTGGTTGCAGGGCATGCGCCCCTGCTCCCGCTGGAGCCTCTCCAGCCAGCCCGGCTTTTTTATTTACAGTTTCAGGTAGGATTTCCCTTCCCCCAATTTTGGGTTCTCCCCACCCTCTTTCCCACATGTCTTTATTGTTCTTATTGCTTATTACTCAGTTTCTCTTTTTTCCCTGGGTGGAGGTCAGTCTGTCCAGGGGGCTATGCTGCTCTGGCCCAGGGTTGTCTGTGGGAGTACCACGGTACTGCTGAGCTCACCTGGTCCGCGTCTTCCCAAGCCATATGGGCGCGGGCGACTGGCAGCCTGGGGGCCCTCCTGGTTTCTCCATTTAACATGAAGTGGAGATGCCCTGCGGCGGCTGGAGGTGTGGAGGGGTCAAAGTTTTACCTCTTCTCGGTGGTTTTGCCTGCAGGGTGTGTCTCCATCGTCTCTCCAAGATTTCACTATAGGAGGCACACTTTCTGCTTCCTCCCTCCAACTGCCATCTTGGAATCCCTTGGATAAATTTCTTGAAAGATAATTTATCAAAGTTCATTCTAAAAGAAATATATAACCTTATTCGTCTGCTCTCTATATAAATAAGTGGAAATTGTAGTTAGTTAGAAAACTTCTGTATTAGTCAGACTTTTTATCATTGTGACAGAATACCTAAGAAAACTGAAAGGAGGAAGGATTTATTTTTCTCACAGTTTCAGAATTTTGAGCCCATCATGCAGGGAAGGCATGGTGGATCAGAGCAGTTTACATCATGGTGGTCAGGAAGCAGAGAGGGAGAATGCCTTATTCTTTGCTTTCTCCTTTTCCCCCTTTTGTTCCATCCAGGGCCTCAGCCTGTGGAATGGTGCTACCCATATTCAGGGTGGGTCTTCTCTCCTTCGTTAATTCTTTCTGGAAATTCCCTCACAGACACACTTGGAGGTATACTTCACTAGTCTAGGCACTTCTGAATTCATTCAAGTTGACAATCAGAATTAACCATCTGAACTTCTTACAAAGAAACTCCAGGCCCAGATGTCATCAGAGAAATACACAAGTCAGTAAAGTGAAGGGTAGTCTTTCAGACAAATGATGCTAGAACAATTAGATTTCCATATGCAAAAAATAACTTGCATCCTTACCTGTACCATGTTATAAAAATTAATTAAAAGTGGATCATTGACCTGAATGTGAAATTCAAAACAATAAAACTTGTAGGAAAAAAAGAAGCCACATAGTTGAAAATTTTTGTGAACTCAGGTTATGCACAGTTTCTTACTTATGACACCAAAAACAAGACCAGTAAAAGAAGAAATTGATACATTGGATTCATCAACATTGAAAAAATTTAAGAAGCCAAAAGAGTGCATATATTCAGTTAAAAGGGAAGCCAGAATGCCAGGCAGGACAAGAATTGAAAAGAGGTCATTGCTTGAGCAAATCTGGAATCATGTAATCTGCCATTTAAGATGTGAGAATACTAGTAATTTGCTTATTTGAAAATATTGTTGAACCTTTTTAATCTGGTAGAGTACTAAATAAAAAAAAGTATTAAATGGAACAATACTGATACTTATGAATTTTAGGCCTAATTGATGACTATAAATTTGACATTAGGTTGATAAAAGTTAATTTAAGAATGTTTATGACTATATGGCTTTGAAAATGTTATAATATTTTATTGCATGATAATTTTCATTAAATCATCAAATAATGTTAAAAAAAAAAAGAATGTTTCTGACTATAAAAGTAATTCTTTACCCATTAGAGAAAATTCAACTATGTAGAAAGTTTGAAAACAAGAGAGACCATTAGTAGTAATATCATTTTTGGCATAGTGTATCTTTCTGTACACATGGTTTTGTATCCTTGTTTCATATAGCAAATGTGAAAAGCATATTCCATATCATTTAATATTCTTTAAATACATGACTCCTAACATGTATTTGCTTAACATTTTGTGAATCAAATTTCTTCAGGAAGTAATGTGATAGAGCCTTAGCTTTTGACATAGCATAAAAATCACCTTCATTACTATATGTAATTTAGGGTATCATATTATATCTTTTATGTGTCAGTTTGCTAGTATATAGACTTGTCCCAGCAACTTCAGTAGAGGCAGAATTGATGGTTTTTGTTACTGCCTTCATTCTCAAGATATGTGAGAGCCATATTTAAGTTATTCTAGAAAGTGAGATTTTAGATTATTTCAGATTACTTGAGAGACAGAGAAAATGAAACCACTTGATAATAAAATCTGGTTGCAAACTTTGTCATATAAAGTAACATGTTTTAAACTTAATTTTTTAGAAACTGTTGGGATTTTGCCTTTTAAACTAACTCCTTTCTATATCTACATTATTTTCCATCCAGGTTGGTTAGTTATTTTGCAGCATATTTGACAGAAAAGCAAATGTTAAGATAAGTTCTATGGTACTGGAGTTTGAACTCATGGCTTTGTGCTTGCTAGCTCTGCTGCTTGAGCCATACTTCCAGCCCTTTTTGCTGTGGTTCTTTTGGAGATAGGGTCTTGCTTTTTCCCAAGGCTAGCCTGGACTGTGATCCTTCCATCTCTTTGCTTCACACCATAGCTAGAACGGTAGGTACATGCCACCACACCCAGCTTTTCAAGAAGTTTAGAAATAGAAATTAGAACTTCAGTATGTGTTGTAATTGGAACTCCATAATCTACTGTATCATGCTTTATTTGTATATAAGAATTTGTGTTAGCTGGGCACCAGTGGCTTACTCTTGTAATCCTAGCTGGAGGCTAAGATTCTGAGGATTGAGGCTCAAGGCCCAGGTGAATAGTTTACAAGACCCATCTCCAAAATAACTGCAGCAAAATGGACGGGAGGTGTGGCTCAAGTGGTAGAATGCTGCTTTGCAAGCATGAATCCCTGAGTTCAAACTCGGTCCCATTAAAAATGAAAAGCAAAAACAAAAGTCCAAAACAAAATTAAAAAATTGTGTTGTCCACACACAGTTTTCCACAAAAAGAAAACCAGTTTCTTTTTCCAAATGGTCAAATCTTATTCAAAGATAGTATCCAAAAATAAATCCCAACAAGCTTCACTTTAATGCCTTCTGTTTTTTCAGTCTGGTTAATTTCTCATATTCATGATATACTTACAAATTTTTCCATCTGCAGAAATCGTGAGATCCTGGAAAATGTATTAGCTGTCATCCTGGCTATTCTTGTGGCTTTTTTGGGATCCATTCTTCTCATACAAGGCTTCTTCAGAGACATCTGGGTCTTCCAGTTCTGCCTGGTCATAGCCAGCTGTCAGTACTCACTGCTCAAGGTACCGTCTCTTCTTTTCATGTTGTAGAATAAATAGTATTTGTATCAAAAGGCAGAAGGTTTCATACCATTCTGAATTAGAGCAAGGTAATAACTTTTAGGCTTGTTTTCTTTGGAGGTTTAGGTTAGATTGTGTAGGGAACAGAAGGAAGACATAAAATGTTAAAAAATTATGTCACTCGAGTTTCCTGAAAATTATTTCTTTGTATTAAAAAGAGAATATTCATTAAAATCCGTTCCCTTTTTTGTTCATTTATTCACATGTACATACATTGTTTGGGTCATTTCTCCAACCTGCCCCCCTCCCCCACTTCCCCCCTCCCCCCGTCAGTTCCAGGCAGGTCCCGTTCTGCCCTTATCACTGATTTTGTTGAAGAAAAGACATAAACATTATAAGGAAGACAAAGCGGTTTTGCTGGTTGAGTTAATGATAGCTATTCAGAGAGATTCCTACTATTGCTTTCGTTTACCCATGTGTTCCGACCCATGTTGATTCAACTCTAACTGATCTTTACATTGGTTCCTGGTCCCCTGCTCATGCTAACCTGTCGTTTTAAGGTTTCTGTATTAGTTCCTCTGGAGTGGGGACATCAAATGCTTTCATGTTTTGGGTTTTCTACCTATTCCTATATCTCTCATTTGTGCTCTCCCCTTGTCATATAATTCAAGTCCAACCGCATTGCTGTATTTGCCCTAGACCTAAAGTCCGCATATGAGGGAGAACATACGATTTTTGGTCTTCTGAGCCTGGCTGACCTCACTCAGAATGATGTTCTCCAGTTCCGTCCATTTACCTGCAAATGATAATATTTCATTTTTCTTCATAGCTGAGTAAAATTCCATTGTGTACAAATACTACATTTTCTTGATCCATTCATCAGTAGTGGGGCATCTTGGTTGTTTCCATAACTTGGCTACTGTGAATAGCGCTGCAATAAACATGGGTGTGCAGGTGCCTCTGGTGTAACCTGTGTCGCATTCCTTTGGGTATATCCCCAGGGGTGGGATTGCTGGATCATATGGCAGGTCTATGTTTAGATTTTTAAGAAGTCTCCAAACTTTTTTCCAGAGTGGTTGCACCAGCTTGCATTCCCACAAGTAGTGGATTAGGGTTCCTTTTTCCCCACATCCTCGCCAACACATGTTGTTGGTGGTGTTTTTCATGATGGCTATTCTAACAGGGGTGAGGTGGAATCTTAGTGTGGTTTTGATTTGCATTTCCTTTATGGCCAGAGATGGCGAGCGTTTTTTCATGTGTTTTTTTTTTGGTCATTTGAATTTCTTCTTTTGAAAAAGTTCTGTTTAGTTCAGTTGCCCATTTCTTAATTGGTTCATTGATTTTAGGAGAGTTTAGTTTCTTAAGTTCCCTGTATATTCTGGTTATCAGTCTCTTGTCTGATGTATAATTGGCAAATATTTTCTCCCACTCTGTGGGTGGTCTCTTCAGTTTAGAGATCATTTCTCTTCTTGTGCAGAAGCTTTTTAATTTTATGAAATCCCATTTATTCATCCTTTCTCTTAGTTGTTGGGCTACTGGGGTTCTATTGAGGAAGGCTTTGCCTATACCTATTTGTTCCAGAGTGTTTCCTGCTCCTTCCTGTAGTAACTTCAGAGTTTCAGGTCTGATATTGAGGTCCTTGATCCATTTTGAGTTGATACTAGTACAGGGTGATAGACATGGATCTAGTTTCAGTTTCTTGCAGACGGGTAACCACTTTTCCCAGCAACATTTGTTGAAGAGGCTGTCTTTTCTCCATCATATATTTTTGGCACCTTTGTCAAAAATGAGGTGGGTATAGTTGTGGGGATTCATATCTGGATCTTCTGTTCTGTTCCACTGGTTTTCATGTCTGTTTTTGTGCCAGTACCATGCTATTTTTATTGCTATTGCTTTGTAATATAGTCTATTACAAAGGTATTGTGATACCTTCAGCATTGCTCTTTTTGCTGACATTAGAAGCAAGAAGAGCATGGAGTGGGGTCTTCCAAGCACTGAATGAAAATAACTTCAATTCTAGGATATTCTACCCAGCAAAACTGTCATTCAAAATAGAACAATAAAAGTCTTCCATGATAAGCAGAAACTAAAACAATATATGACCACCAAGGCATCACTACAGAAGACCAAGGAGTTCTGCACACAGAAAATGAAAGCAAAGAAAACCATGAAAGGGCAGGCAAAACCAAACCACAGGAGAAGAAAAGGCAAGAAAATAAAGAGTAACATTGATTCAGCTACACACAATCAAATCCTTAATCATCAAAGACAACTACATGACAGGGGTCACCACGTATTTATCAATACTAACACTGAATGTTAATGTTCTAAATTCCCCCATCAAAAGGCACCAACTGGCAAACTGGATTAAAAAGGAAGATCCAACAGTCTGCTGCCTACAGGAGACCCACCTCATTGACAGAAATAAGCACTGTCTGAGAGTGAAAGGCTGGAAGAAGATTACCAAGCCAATGGTCCCTGAAAACAGGCAGGGGTAGCAATACTTTCCTCAGACAAAGTAGACTTCAAACCTACATTGATCAAACGAGATAAAGAAGGACACTCCATACTAATAAAAGGGGAAATACATTAAAAGGAAATAACAGTTATCAACCTATATGCACCCAGTATCAATGCGCCCAATTCCATTTGCTTTTTTTAAAAATTATTATTTTAATTTTTTGCAGTGCTGAGGATTTGGACCCAGAGACTTGCACATGTTAGGTGAGGGCTCTACCACTGAGCTACATCCCCAGCCCAGAATTTCCCTGCTTAAAATTTATTTCTTTTTATTTATCAATACTAACTTTCCTTCTATCTTTCGAGTCTTCTATTCTGTGCATAATATTTATTGAAATCTGTTGTTGGTAGATAGAATGTCAAAACCTAGTAGATAGGTTTTTGTTCTTTTGGACTTTACAAAAAGGAGATTGTTGTCCTTTCCTTGCTGTTTTAATACTGACTCAAAATACCAAGTCAATTTTAAACTTTCAAAAAAATAGGATAATCAAACACATCAACTCATGTATAACCATAATTTTCACCTAAGACTTAAAATTAATTTGGACTATTAACTGTTTCCTTTCCTTTCTCTCTTAATTATTAAATACCCTTTGCTTTACATAGGTTATTTGCGTCATATGTGCTCCATGTGCACAGCTTTCCTCTAGGCTGATAACTGTTTGTTTAGTTCTATTTATACTATCAGTCATCCTTTCTATTTTTTCTTCTGTTTATAGCTAAACATCTGGAAGCCATCTAGTTCATCTGTTCCATTTCTTTAAGACCCATACTTTTTTCCTTATTACAATACTGAAATTACAGATTTTGTGTCTGCTAATCAATCATCCTAATTGCTAAATCTATATCCTTTCTCACTGCCGTATTCTCTCTGGGGCTGTGCCATTCAACACCTGATAACACTGTCTTCCATTTTCATGCTTGCTACTGTTCTGTGTCTTCCCATACCCAGGATGGTTCTCGATCTCCTAGATGACTCTCCTTCGTTGATGCCTTTAGTCTCCTTTAGTCTTTCAATCATAATTTATGAGAATTCTCTTGGACTTTATTTAACCCTCTTCTCAGTTTACAGTTTCTTGCCAGTGATGTCATCATCTTTTATTACTTTATGGCTCTTCTATAGGAGTTATGTCCAGATTTATATCCCAAAGTCTTTGTGTCTTTCCCAAGTTTTTAGTCCTATGTATCTAACAGACAGTTGGACACATTTGAAAAATAGTACATTATCATTTTCTGATTAATATTTTCCCTTCTCCAGTTCTTTGCTTTTTGACAATAATATTCCAACTTAAATATCTTCACTTCTCTTCCCTCCATCTCTCAATATCAAGAACCAAATCCCTTTGATTGAGTTTGGTGATGCCATGCTCAAATCATTGGTCTGTAATTCTTGCCTTTCCTTTCAACCACCTTAATCTATCCCTTTATTGCCTTAAATAATTTAAATTCATTCTATGGCTCTAATGTCATATTAATTTTGTTCACTGTTTCATGTTAGCATGGTTAAATAAGGAAAAAAAATGACTGAGACTTACTAGTTGACTAGAAAAATAGTAATGTCATTAACAGAAATAAGAAAGTCTGGAAGAAAAGTTTTTAGAGGATAAGTATTGAAATGGAAAGAGTTTAAAGATTACCTGGACTATAATCCAGCCAAGGGTCAAATATAATGCAGTGATGTTGGTCCAGTGTGGAATTGTAGGGTGGTGAAATTTCATCCTGGTGAAATTGTTTGGTATGCTGTTGCAAATGACCTGGAATTTGGGACGAAAGTTATGGTTTGGAAAGTAGCTGAATAATACCTTTAGAACATTTTATGGGAAATTAATAAAGTCTCTTTTAAGTGTATAGCTGAATTTTCTTAATTATTTTAATGGGTAAACACAGATAACTAATTCAAATACCATTGTTTAGTAAGCTTGAAATTTGTGGGAAGAACTAGAATTCAAATGCACTAACTCATGTTATTACGCAATTCCTGAATGGAGCAATGGCCCATAAGAAAGAAATCTTCCTTAACTATACTTCACATATAATAATTACCCAGGTAGTAAGATAGATCTGTCTGCCATATGCCATTTCAAAAACACTAGACAGATGCAAATTATTAATTAACCAAAATAAACAAGTGAGGAAAGATGTGAGCTATTTTTAATATTACTATGACACCACTTTAGGAAGCTGATGTTTCATCTTCGGAGTACAATTAGTATAGGCCAATTTTTGATTGTGGAATATTTACCTGAAATTATAAGGCATTTAAAAACTTGCTTATAAAATTATCAGAACTTCAGTAGTATAATGTCTTTCTGTTTCATTTTTAGAGTGTTCAGCCAGATTCTTCTTCTCCTAGACATGTAAGTCCCTCCTAATATGGCTGCAATTTATAGTTTCTCATTTATCAAAGCCTTTTTTTCTTTTGGCATCCATCTGATTGAAGTAAGATTTATGTTATTATTTTCTCATCTTAGTTTTGACACACTGTATAAGTGATTTATTAGCATGAAATAAAATGACAGTGTAATGATAGACAAATCTTGGTTGAAAATGAGAATAATAATTCATTTTTTGAAAGTCTGTTTTAGTAGGATATCAGTTATGTAGGCATAGTTCATATAAACTCAGTTATTTTCATTTAATAAATTTTGACTAATAAGTTTTGGATGGGTATTGAAAGATAGAAGTGGGAAAAGCTTTATATTATTTTGCTTTGATAATCATTAGGAGCAAGAATAAAAAGTGTTTGTGATTTTGTAGTAGGTAATGTGATGAAAAGCTTGTTACTCATTTTGTGTATTACACAAAAATACTGTCTGCTTAGCACTTTTTATGTGACATATCTGATTTTGGATATAACTTGAGTTATGCATTTAATAGAAAGACCAAAAGATCTCCTGAGAGTACTTCTGAAATAAGCTCCAAAGGGTAGTATATGGCGATGCTTTCTGTCTTGAATCTAATAAATTTTTTTATCCATGTACTGGGATAGTTAACAATGGGAATAGAAGAGCAAAACAAATCAAGGGGGAAATGGGTTTTTGTTTTTGTTTGTTTATGTTTATTATTTTGTAAAAATATTTTTGAAGTGCAATGATACATGGAAGCATTGCTTTTTAACTTTGGGTTTTGATGTGATTTCAGGCTTACTGAAAAGTTTGAAGGATATCATAAAAATTTCTGATAACATTCACCCATATTCCCTGTGTTAACATTTTCCCGTATTTGCATATTTTCTGTCATGTGATCTCTGCTTTTTTGCTCCCTCTTTTCTTTTCTCTTTCTTTGCATATATAATGCCCCTTTACCTTCCAGTAACTCAGTGTTTGTTTCCTAGAAATAGTTTTACATTAATTCAGCATAATTATCAAAAATTAGAATATTAACACTAATCTGATGCTCTTCTCCTTCTCTAGCTGTTTTTCAGGTTGTCCACTCTCCTGTTCTGTCTCTGATTGTGCATTTGGTCTCTTAAATCTCCTTTCATTTTGAGCAGTTTCTCAGTATTTGTCTGTCATGACACCGAAAGCTTTTATAGATACAGGCCAGCTATTTCATAGAACATCCCTCAATTTGTGTTTGAAGTTTCTTTTTAATTACATAGAGACCACACTTTTTGGCTGAGAGTGCTATGAAGGTGATGTTTTCAGTGCATCATGTAAGGATACCCATGATGATTTATCCTCTTATGGGTGATATTAACCTAGATGTTTTGTGTAAGAGTAGCATGGGCAGGGTTTCTCAAATTGCTGTAATACTAGAATTTTGGTCTGGATAATTCTTTTTTGAGGGTTGGGGTACTGTCTTGTGCACTGTATAATCTTCTCTGACCTCACCCACTAGATGCTAGTAGCACCCTCACCCAGTTGTGGCAATAAAAATGTATCCAGATATTGCCACATGTCCTCTGGGAAGCACAGTCCCCACTTTTGCTCCCCTTAGAACTTATATCTAATGTTACTACTTTTCTGTCCTACTTCTAAGTATCTCCTTGGGATAAACTTTGAGACTGTCTATATGTCTTACTGTTTCAAAAACATCTACCCACTTGTTTTAGTATCTACTGATGTTTCTTGCCTGAATCAGTTATTATTTGGTGGTTACCAGATAGTGATGTTATAATTCTGTCATTCCTTCTACATTTATTAGTTGACTTTTTACTGAAAGGAGTAGTTTCTCCTTCTATCTAGTTTGTTTGTGGTGCTGAGGATCAAACCTAGGATCTTTTATATACTAGACAAGCACTTTATCTTTGAGTTACACCCCCAGCCCTCCTTCTGACTTTATGCATGTATATATGTGTGTATGCATTGGTGTGAATTCATGATTATTTTATTCAGTGGACCATAATGTCACTAATACTTATTTTGATGCTCAAATAATCCCTGATTTGGCCATTGGGCGCCCACCAAGCTGCCGTGTATGTGTTTTTGACATATCCCTATGATTCTTTACAGGCTTCCTTTTTGTAGCAACAATATGTTCTAGGTTGATCTTACAATTCCCTACCCTAACCCCAAGCCAGCCTTTTTTCTATGAAGCCCTGGCTCTTTTTATGAATAATGGTATTTATAAATTAAGATCATCATACTAGTGATCCTTATTACCAGAGTATCATCATTTCTAGGTCCTGTCAGTGGATAAAGACAAGAAATGCTTATGTGGACCTACTGATACATGTGTGCACACATTTCTATTCCTGAATATATCTATATGCATGCTAAAAATAGAGTTCATATTGATACCTCTAATATCAATCCAGTATCACAAATCTAATTCTATTTTTCCTCCTTTACATATTTGTCCTTTCTACCTTGCCTTTCCGACTGGAAATATTTTGAATCCTTAGAATATAAGCCACCAACAGTTTCAGTAGGTAGTTGTGAATCTTAAAATTAACTAAACTGACTTTTAAAAAAATATATCATTTACAGGGTCATAATCGTATCATTGCCTACAGTAGACCAGTTTACTTCTGTTTATGTTGTGGTCTTATTTGGCTCTTGGATTATGGTAGCAGAAACCTTACTACAACCAAGTTCAAATTATATGGAGTAACTTTCACCAACCCACTGGTGTTTATATCAGCCAGGGATTTAGTTATAGGTGAGTCATCTTTAAAGTATCTCTGAGTCTAATACTAACTTTTTTTGCAAACATTTCACTGATAAATAAATCAATTATATAGTTCAAAATAGTTTTCATAAGCTTATTTTGCTGTCTATTATAGCCTTGTTTGAGGAACAAAACTGTAGAGCTACTAAGAATGGAAAAGCTAATGATGAGTAATTACTATAGTAATTCTTCTGTTCTTAAAGAGGATGCAATGGAAAGGTTTTTCTTTTTTTTAATTCTATATTTTAGATTCATATTATGTGAAAATGGCTGAAATGATATTTAAAAGTTTTTATAGTTGACATATTTTGTTTAATATCAGTTAGCTATGTAGAGATAATTTTAAATGATATCGTTTAAAAATTGCATAATAATTTAAGCTTAGATTTCTTTTCATTGCTATGCTCTTTGAATGAAAGGATGGATGCTGTATATTTTTTTAACATACTTTTCATTCCTTCTATAGTGTTTACACTCTGTTTCCCAGTGGTATTTTTCATTGGTCTCCTGCCTCAGGTGAATACATTTGTAATGTACCTTTGTGAACAATTGGATATCCATGTCTTTGGTGGTAACGGTAAGTCCTTTGTTTAAAAATTACAGATTACAGTTTCACTTTTATAGATCTTAAATTAATAAACTAAGCATTAAAATACTTTCCCAGTTTTCATTTTAGAATTGAGATTAGGAAAAAAGTACTTAATAATTGAAGGCTGTGAGGCAATAATCAAGTCTCCTACTTTAGTGACTGATCCAGGAATAATAGAGTCAATGTAACAAGTAATAAAACAATGTCTGAAAGCAAAAATCATACAGTAACCCTTCTTACCCGACAAAATCGTCATGTCCAGGGTGGTATGGCTATAGACCATCCCTCTGATCTATGAGTGATCATTCAGAACCCCCAGTGGATACTTCAGATACTGCATCTGGTACTGAACTTTATATTACACTGTTGTCTGTATATAATACATGCATCTGTGGAATGGAGTGATTTTCAGAACTTGAAAATCACCACAATTACATTGCAGTATTAATGAGCCATTTAACATTTTATTGAGAGAGGATTGTGCAGCTAGAGAAAATATTTCAAAGAGAAAGAAATTTCTGAAACGTCATAGTACAGTATTCTTCGCACTTCATGTTTGCATTCCTCATAACCTTCCAGGTGTATGCACTGAAATCATCTGTGCTGATAAAATGTTGATGTTATGGTTTTAATTTTAAGTAGGAAATAAACTTTTGTGTTGCTAAGTATAATACTAGAGTGTTTTAATGTTTTGGAATTTTTGAAGGTATGTGATTTAAAACAGCTGGTTTCATCAATCAACATATCTTAATGGGTAGAAGACAGTTTAGTATTTAGGAACTTCTGTTGGTTCTGTTTATTTAAATATTATGTTGAGGGTTAATGTAGGTAATTTATAGTATTGGGCTGTGTTATAAGTTACAAACTTGTGCAGAGTGTTTGGTTTTTTATATCTCATAAAGAAATTCCTATAAATTTCTTTTCTGATCACGATATGAAATTACATTAAAGAAAGTCTATCACCCATATTTTAAAAGTAAAGAGTAGCTATCTTAATCGTCCCTATTCTTTTATTAGTAACCCTATTGGATCTATTTTTTGTTGATAATGCTAGTAATTAGATGTACACTTTTGTGAGAATTAACCCATGGGAATACAGATTTAGTTCTGTGAGTAGTACAAGTTCTTTTTATATAGACTAATATCTTTCAGTGATTAATTAATACAGCTCCAGTTTATTTTCAGGCTTCTGCAAGCTTGATTTTCCAGTGTTTTTTGTTAATATAAGACAATCTCGAGACATAATATAGGTCTGATTTTTCTGCTGTGTATAAATGTTCATACTTCTGAGGTGAATATATTTTATCTTTGTCAAATATTGAAAATAGCATATCTTTTTCTTATCAAAAATCTTATGAAAGTGCAGGATGAAGTAACTGAGTTTTTAAAAGACAAATGAGTAAATACTTAATTATAGTTGACATTATATTTTAAATGCTTTTCAGTGACCTTTAATTTTTTTCCCATGGATGTTTATAAAACATTGCTTTCTTTTTTCCTTTACTATCTAGCCACCACAAGCCTGCTTGCAGCACTTTACAGTTTTATCTGTAGCATTGTGGCAGTAGCCTTATTGTATGGATTGTGCTACGGAGCTTTAAAGGTGAGCCATAGACTGTAGTATATTTTGTCTCTAAGGTTATGTTTCTATTTGAAAACTGTCTAAAATTTACTAATAATGATTCTTCCTTCCTGATGCCACTTTATTATTAATTTTCATTGTCCTCATGCTCTTATTTACTTTGAATTTAAAAACAATTTAACAGTTAACCATTATTAAGTGAAAATTCTTTTCCAGACAGTAATCATAGGTTAATATTAGATATAGTTTATCAGAAACTAGCCTTATCTGGGATAGAGGTAGATACAGTAATCACAGAACATGAAATGAAATTTATATTTCCAGTTCAGAATTTTTATAACTAGTATTTCTCATATCAAGATTTCTTTAAACTTATAAGAAGAAGTTCTGGTTGGCAATATAGCTCAGTGGTAGTTCAATTGTCTTCATGTGGAAGACTCTGGGTTTAATCCCTACCCTCCTACCCACAAGTTCAGGGACTGCAGTTTAAGATACATGCCAGTAAAAAATAATATACTGAAATTTAATGTCATTTCTTTGTTTTAGAAAGATTTGATTAACCCCTATAGGCTTGCTTTAAAATTTCTGTCCCCAAATTATAAACAAAAGTTTTTAAAATTTAACAGATAGTTCACAACTCCTCACACATATTTCTTGGTTCTAATGATTAATTCAAGCTGATCAGAGAATGGTAATGTTGAAAGGAATATGAAAAGTGACTCACAATATCATTCTTTGCTTCATTTATATACTAACCTTTCTGTGTGCCAAAAACTATGCTAAAAGCTATTTCCTATCTTTATGGAACTTACAGATTAGCTGTAACCAACATATTCAATACCCAGTAATGAAGGTTATGAAAACAAAGTGCTATGGATATATAAATTGACTACCTTATTCAGGTAAAAGGGATTACAGGGCATTTGCCAGAGGGATAATCTTAGCCAAATTTTAAGAACAAATAGAGATTCAGTATGCATTATGTAGAGGAAACAGCAACTAATTTAGAATGGCTGGAGGTTTGAGTACAAGAGGGAAGATGGACTTTGATAAGGCCGGACTATGAAGTACATTGTATCTAGATCATGTTGGATTATCAATGGAAGACCAACATTTGAGTTAATGAAGGAGATGATCAGTTGTGTTTTAGAAAGATTATTGGTCTCCAGTATAAAGAAGATTGAAGTCTAATTAATAGGAATCAAAGCAGGGAGACTATTGATCTCAAACCTTCAAGTTTTAAGAGACTTAACTAAAATTGGATTCCAGGAATATATTTGGACACTATCTGGATAAAGAAAAAAGAGACAGAAGGATGTCCAGGATGATTTCTGGATAGGGTCTGGCTTGAGCTACTGTCTAGACAGTGGAACATATTACACAAGACTTTGAGTCACTGAATAGAAAGACAAAATGCAATCCTGAGAGTGGTTGGTGGTACATGTCTGTAATCCCAGCACTCAGGAGGCTGAGGCAAGAAGATGGAAAGATTGAGGCCAGCCTGTGCTAATTTAGTGAGACCCTGTCTTAAAACAGAAATATACAAACAAGCCAAACATAATCTGAGTTTTTAATGAACTCTGATTCAGAAATGGGAGAAAGAACAGAAACCATAAAAACAAAAGCACTTAGGGAACCTAAACTAAATTCAAAGATTAAAAGGTACATTTGTTTTACCCACTCCAGTAAGCCTTGTCCACCAAGGTCTAAATGTTTTTGCTATATTGCATAATAACTCAAATTCTATCAATCTTTAAAAGCTATGAGAGTCAAATATATCTATTAGACCTTACCAGGAAGAGCAATTGTCTATCCTGTTTTCCCTTCCTTAGAGTTACTTTCAGCTGTTGAGCTGATTCTTTTGGTATTTACCTCCATATCTCAAGCCTTTATTTCTCTGTATATTTTCTTAAATTCTGGGCATTATCCGTAGATTGCCCTTTATGGAAGTTGCAGATTTACCTTTTTCTGTCCAGTCCACACCTCCACCATACACATAGCCCTGCTTCTTTCTCATATATGCTTGATGTGTTTACCTTATGCAAATCACTATGCAACTATTCTTCCTGCACATACTTTTTCTGCTTTACTTGTATTAGTCTTTTATTCTCTGTTTCCATATTATTTAACTTTCTTGTCAGTCCATTCAGTGGTATCAGAAATTTAGTTTATGATTCCTCTACTTTTACTGGACAAATTACTTAAATTCTCCGCTCCTTAGTTTCCTCATCTGTCTATAAATTGGGAGTAATAGTATATATTTCCAAGAGTTATAAAAATATTTAGGAAATATGAAAATGTAGGAATCTGACCTCTACACACAGTGTTCAGTACAGTGATTATAAGGTCTTGATTTAGCCATTATAAAAATGTCTACATTGTGATATGAAGCAGTTTACAAAACTATTTTTTGAGGATAAAATGCAAGTTGTATTAAAAACTACCACTTGACTTCACCACTTCTATCATTTTCCTTTTGCAAATCCCTGAGAAAGATGAAAAATTAGAGTGGTGCCCACTACACAGAATATGACCACACTATTCCAATTGTCATGCCAGTGGACTCCACAGATACTACAGTGGGTCATAGTGACATGGCATATACATGTTTGGTTGGCCTTGGAAGTTTATCCTTTATTTCTTCCTGGGAATGTACAGTCATTCTCCCAGGAAATAGTTGCTAAATGCCGGCTAAGTGCTCTAGAAGATCTAATGGCATCATTGCTTGAGCAGAGGTATCAAGAAAGTGGCACATCAGATGTCAAGATTTTCTTTTGCTTAATGTGTTCTGTCATGTATTGCCTTTTCCTCTACCATTATTGCTATAATTTTACTATACCAAGCTATTTCATTCTTCAAAAAGAAGAATACAGTTTACTGTAAAGTGAATAAAGTTAGTTCTGCTTAAAATACAAAAGAAATGATTATAGCAACATGATTAGAAGCAAACTATTCCTTTTAAATAAGTGGGGATTTAATACCAAAATAAATCTGAAGCTTTATTACCAAAGGAAATCTAGCAGCTAAATTCTAGCTCATCATAAAATAATAAGTTTAAATTTATTTGGAATAAAATACAATTAATAATTTGGCTAAATTTTTTTACTTTAAATTTATTGACTCCAAAATATTGACATAAAAGGAAATTAGAAGCATACTACTCTATTAATTTTTTTTTGACAGGATTCATGGGATGGCCAACATATTCCAGTACTTTTCTCTATTTTTTGTGGTTTGTTAGTGGCAGTATCCTATCATCTCAGCCGACAAAGCAGTGATCCATCTGTACTTTTGTAAGTGAAACCAATAGTATTGTTAAAGAAATTCGAGGAGGCATGGCTCACGTGGTAGAGCACTTGCCTAACAAGTGCAAGTCCCTGAGTTCCATCTTTAATACTGCCAAGAAATTCAGACAAGTTAGCATTTCTTTCAAATAGCATCTAAGACCTCTGTTTTTTAGTGTCTACCCAAAACATTATTGGCCTATTCTGTAATCTGTATTCAAAATATATTAACATTGGGTCGTGCTAGTCATTTTGGATGAGAATGTTTC
The DNA here is from genome assembly GCF_047511655.1 of Castor canadensis. Lineage (NCBI taxonomy): Eukaryota > Metazoa > Chordata > Mammalia > Rodentia > Castoridae > Castor > Castor canadensis. The sequence goes on along the minus strand of NC_133388.1, from coordinate 35,462,928 downwards.
TTGGTTTTTTTTTTTTTTTTCTTTCAGGTATTAAAACCATGTTTTAGTAAAAAGATTTTTGCTGCATGCTTATTTTTATCTTAAACTTTTTATAATTTATTATTCCCAGTGACTAAATATATTTGGGTATTTATCCTAAACTTTGCTATTTAGATTATTGGTGTTCAGGTTATATATGTATTTTCTATTAATGTTTTTCTATTAATTTTTTAATGTAAAGCTCTTTGGTGCAATCCAAGATTTTCCCAAAAATGGAAGAGAAAAATCCAGAAGACCCTCTGTCTGAAGTAAAAGACCCATTGCCTGAAAAACTTAGAAATTCCGTTGTAAGTTTTATCTTTTTAATTTTGAACAAGTTGCTCATGCTGTATAATGAATACTTTTTGAAGGTTTGTAGCAATTGGGGAAAAGTATAGTGACATTGAATAGGATTAGGCATTGCTGATTGCCTTTATTCCAAATTTTAACATTCTGGTTTAGCATCCTTAATCTTAAAATCCAGACTGCTCTAGTATCCAGAACTTTTGAATGCTAACATTTTGCCACAGTGATAAATTCCACCCCTGATAGGTCACAGTCAAAACACAGTTGCTCTAAATATATTATATAAAATTAACTTCAGGCTGTATCTATAAGGTGTTCATGGAATAAAAATTAATTTTGTTTTTAGGGTTGGCTTCTATCCCCAAGATAACTTAAGTATATGCAGATATTCCAAAATCTGAAAAAATCCAAAATCTGAAACACTTCTGGTCCTAAGTATTTTGCATGAGATACTCAACCCTGTATAAGAAGTGCTCATTCCTCACAGTTGATGGAATGGTATGTCAAACATTCATTTTCAGGTCATGCAATAGTATAAAACCTCTTTGTCTTTGGTTTCATTTTCCATGATTTCAGTTACCTGTAGTCAACTATAATGCATAAACATTAAGTGGAAAATTCCAGAAACATACATTTTATTTACCATTCTGAGCAATATGATGATATCTTGTACTATTCTATATCTTTGTTCAGCATATCTATGCCATGTACCTTACCCACCTGTTAGTCACTGATAGCTGTCGTGGTTATTGATAATAGTATATAGAGTTAGGTACTTTCTGCAGGTTTAGGTATCCACTGAGGGTCTTGGAATATATCATCGGAGACTAGTATATTAACATAAATTAGATTTGTTTTATGGTTATTGTTCTTGTTGACTAAAAAAAGCCTATGTTCATGAAGTGTTTTATTTCTCAAAGGCAATCTGAAAAGTATGTATATTTTCCAGGCTAAAGGAGAAAGCAATATTATAACTTAATATACTTAAGTAAATGCAATCATTCTTTTTAATATCTAATTTAATGAGTTAATGATAATGCCTTATTCTGTTGGTAATTATTTGAAAAATGAATTGTATAGAGTCATAACTGTTTCTGGAATAAAACATTTTAGATTATTTCCAGTTGTGAAAGGCTGAATTTACGTAGCTGTTAAATTGTACATACATACTTTCAGAGGGCATGAGCTGTTCACAGATTCTTCTTTTTTTTGAATCAGGGCCTTCTATGCAGCCCAAGTTGGCCTTGAACTCAAGATCTTCCTGCCTTAGTCTAACAAGGGCTGGGTTCAGAATGTGCACATCATGCCCAGCTTTGTACACGTATTCTTTAGAAAACTTAGAAATACAAAACTGCCCCAAGAGAGAATTAAAGCAATTTTCTTTCTTTAGTTTCCATGTCAGCAAAGGATATTTCATGTTAAGCACAGTAGGTTGTTACAAATCTAGCTTACAAGTATAAATCTTATGGATCACTTGATGACCAGAGCTGTCAAATGGTTTCTCATTTTTACTACAGGTTGAATATTCTTCTTCTGAATATTCAAAATCATAAATGCTCCAAAATCGGCATTTAGAAAGTTTCATATTTTGGAGAATTTCAAGTTTCAGATTTTCAGTTTAGTGATCCTCCACTGGTAAAAAAAAAAAAAATCTATATTAATATGCCAAATCTTAAAAGCTCTGAAATCTGAAATAGTTCTGGTTCCAAGAATTTCAGATAAGGGAAACCCATCCTGTATAGTCGCTGAAAAAACCCAAATCCTCCTAAGTGAAATAGGATATGTAAAAAGTTGACATTCAGAAAGTTTCATATTTTGGAGAATTTCAGATTTTCAGTTTAGGGATCCTCCACTGGTAAAAATGTATATTAATATGCCGAAGTCTAAAAAGCTCTGAAATATGAAGCAGTTCTGGTTTCCAAGAATTTCACATAAGGGACACTCACTCATCTTGTGTAACCACATAGGACATATACATGCTATTTTAATTCTTAAAAGACCAATTTTTATTTAAAAATGCTAAAAAAAATACCTCTTATCCAAAACCATGCACCCTATAAGTAATATGGTAAGTTAAGTACCATGTGTTTGTTTTGTCCATGTAAAAAATAAAGCAAATCAAGGGAGGGTGAGGGGGTCAGTCTTCTTGAAGACTTTACTGTGATATATTTACAGCATGTCTATAATTTCCTTGGCATTGCAGTGCCAAACTAAAGTGTGAGTAAATTGAGGAAGGAAATAAGATTTATTATAGCTAATTATTATATGTAAGAAATGTCTAGAAATGCTAATAAAATATCTCTTAAAACTGGCCTCATTAGGAATAAAAGAAAGATTTTAAAAAATTATCTAATTCTTTTTTATTTTTGTCCCACAGAGTGAACGTCTACAGTCTGACCTCGTAGTATGCATTGTAATTGGCGTGCTGTATTTTGCTATTCATGTAAGCACAGTGTTCACAGTATTGCAGGTAAGGAAAATCATTTTGAGTTTTTTATTTGAGAGAAAATCACTTTGTTTGGACTCTTCTGATTTGACTGTTATATTTGTCCATATCACTGAAATAGGACTTTGTTTGTTTGAGATAGGGTCTTATTGTGTAGCCCAGGCTGACCTGAAACTTTCAGTCCTTTTGCTTCTACCCCCCAAGAGCTGGGATTACAGGTAGGCACCACCAAACCTGGCTTTAGCTTGGTCTTAAGAACAAAATTAATTTTCTCATGGCATTTCTGGATCATAGATTTGAGAGTAGATTAGCTGAATCATTCTAGGTTATGGTATTTTTTATGTTGCTGCAGTTGTCTGAGATTAATTGTTTTCAGGCCTCATTTTCATGCTTACTGCTGGCTGAAGGCCTTAGTTCTTCTCCATGTGGTCTTCTCTACAGGCTACCTGAGTTGTGAAGTGGCAGGTGGTTTTCGTCAGAGCAGGTGATCTAAGAGTGAGAAAGCCCAAGACAGCTGCACTCTTTCATTGCACTCTTTCATAACCTGATATGGAAATGATATACCCACAACTTCTTCCATATTCTGTTGGCCACATAGACCAACCCTGATCACATGCAGTGTGGGAAGAGAATAAACACAGGTCAAATACCAGGAGGCCACAATAATGGGGATCATTATATGCAAGATACACTTACTCTTTCCTAAAAATCCGGAGTCTTATTTCAGTACATTTCTTAGAAATGCAAAGGCTGAAAGAATTTACAGATTCACAGTACAAGAAATGTTCTAGGGGATCAGTCGGGTTGAAGAAAAATGATACCACATGGAAACATGGTTCTACACAAAAAAATAAAGAGTACTGGGGAAGTGGCTTAACTAGTAGAGAGCCTGTCTCACAACCTCAAGGCCCTGAGTTCAACTCCCTCTCCCCCAGCACTGCCAAAAAATTGTGCCAAATCATAAGAATAAGAGCAGTAAGCATGGTAATTACACAGCCCATAGATGAGAAGAATTCTTTGAGTAATTGCACTTTAACCATGTTTGAGGTACCTCACTTATACCTGAACCTGATTGTTTTTGGGGAGTGGGGGTGGTAATAAGGTTCCAACTCAAGGGGGCCTCAAGTTTGCTAGGCTAGACCACTGGAGCCCACCCTCACCCCTTTTTGACTTAGTTATTTTTCAGATAGGGCATAGTGCTTTTGCCTGGGGCCAACCTACTACTTCTGCCTTCTGAGTAGCTGGGATTACAGGAATGCAACACAAGGTCCGGCCCCCTGTGTTTAAATAGTATCTGTTGTTTTCTTTAAATTCATTAATCTCTTCTGTAATGTGTAATATGTCAATCCCATTTGATGTATTTTTCATGTTAGAATTTATAATTTTCATCTTTAATAGTTTACTTAGGCCCTTTTTTTCTTATATCCCCCATGCCTCTACTTAATTCTTATACCTACAGAATTTGGTGATAACTTTCTTTGTGTCCTCGTCTTCTAATTGTATCATCTGTATCACTTACGGATTGGTTCTGGTTGACTGATTTTTTTTTTTTCCCCCACTGTGAGTTTTAGTTTCCTGATTCTTTGCACATATGATAACTTTTGATTAGATGCCATAAATTTGATTAATATATAAACTTCTCCTTATGGGGTGTTGCATAATTTTTTTTATCTCCAGAATTACTCTTGAACTTTGTTCTAAATACATTAAGTACTTACTAACAGTTTGATCCTTTTGGATCTTGCTTTTAAGATTTCTGCTAGAGCTAATATTCCCTAATAAGGAGGTCTGTAGCCAGTGTGAATCTTGGCTTTTTCCAGTCTGGTTTGTGGTCCCAAGGGACCATCTATACATCTCCAAAGTCGCTCTGTGCAGTGTTCCTTTGGTACTTTCTGGTAAAGTCTGGCCACCTGGTCTCTCCAGACTTCCAGTGCCATCTCCCTAGGAGCATCGAGCTGGGAAGTCCAAATGCGCTCCTTCTTTATTCCTTTACCTTTAGGTTTCAGGTTTATTTCTCATCTAATCTGTCACAAACCACTAGGTCATAAAATTGGATTCAATTTTGGTTGTTTAATGGGAGTGTAAATCACTGGTACTCCATTTGGCTAGAAACAAAGACTTATTTAATTTCTCCTCTTCCAATTTGTACTATTAATTCCTGAACATTAGAAAATGAGGCAAGGTCCACTGGATTATCAAGGTGCAGATGGAGTCTCCTTCATGTCCAAGAGGTTCCAGAGTTTCTAAATATATGACTTAATTTGAATATTTGAAGAAATGATACTTAATTTCCTCCCTTGGGAACTTGGTCACATGAAAGACCTCTCCTCTAATAATGTGAAGGTAAAAGATAGCAAAATACTTTCCCTCTCATTCCATTCTGCTTTTCGTTCCCTACTTAGGGTTAAGATGACTTATGTTGCTCTGAAAGTCACAGAGAATATGCCTGGAGCAGGATGCAGTACAAGTCTGGCCACCCTCTCATTCTACAATAGTATGAGACACCAAAGTAGTTAACATACTTCAAGTATCTATAATGACAGTCACTAACTTTCATGGATAAGTTAATCTGAAAAAAGCTATAAATACAGAAATGCTCAACTATAGACAAATGTTTATTTCTTGTGACTTTGCTGTTCTGCATTATAAAATGGAAAATTGAACCAACAAATGAGGAGTTCTGCATTGAACCTCACAATCACTCCTAATTTTCTCACCTTTACTTTTCTTTTAGCCTGCTCTCAAGTATGTGTTATATGCATTGGTCGGCTTTGTGGGTTTTGTAACTCACTATGTGCTGCCTCAAGTTAGGAAACAGCTACCATGGCACTGTTTCTCTCATCCTTTGCTGAAGACAGCAGAGTATAATCAGTATGAAGTTCGAAGTAAGTATTTCGTTGACACTCTTTATTCTGATAGATGACTGAGTTAAATAATATCATTGAGTAACACTTTGACATGTGTCCCTTGACCTTAGATTTGATGCTGTCAGTGAATCAAATCTCTTGCAGGATGCTGTGTTTTCAGCTGAAATAAAAATGTCAGTGCTACAAGGCCAACTTTCCACAGAATAGAGTTACTTCTTCCTTCTATCAGTTGTTTCTCATCAGTTGTCCCTGATGGATGCTGTGCATGCTTCTTTCTAGTCCCTACTCTTTCTGCTTATCAGTTTGTATATATCAGCAACTTAGCCCTCTTAAAGGCCTCTGTTTGAAATGGTTTTAACTTAAAGCATAGAGAAGAAAGAAAGCTCTTTGTTCCTAGAGAAGAGTGTAAGGGAATTGATAAAGTGAAAAGTTAGAAACCTTTTGTAATTGCTGTTTTTAGTTCAGATTTGGGATAAATTGTAAAATAATTCAAAAAGAGATAGAAGAAGTCTGTCTGATAAGCTTCTTCCATGCCATTATAAACTCTGACCTTCCTATGTTAAGTATTCAGTTCTTGTTCTTTGGTCCATGACCTATAATATGCTATACACCATACCTGTGCCATTTATTATATACCAGTGATTAAATACACCAACTTTTTCTCCTCCGACTTTTCTTTCAGTCAGTGAATTGCAACAGAGATTGAATCAGTCAGTCATTTGAAGATGAATTAGCATTTTCAGAGAATTCTGAAGCCTTCAAAAGGTTTCTGTAACAAACTTTACATTCTCAAAGCACATTTCTTGGGCCTCTTAGTGAAATTGACTGAAATACCATGTTACTTTAATCTTGATCACCAGGTAAATCCTGGTGAGATAATTAAAACTTTTGAATCAGCATAACATTTTTTGACATATTCAAAGTACTAGGTAGTAGCAAATTTAATTCTTTTCTTCTATGGATTTTGGCAGTTGAAAAAAATATTGGGGCCGGCAGAATGGCTCAAGTGGTAGAGTGCTTGCCTAACAAGTGTGAGGCCCTGCATTCAAGCCTTAGTACCACCAAAAAACGAAAAAAAAAAATATTCATTAGAGAACTTCCTAAAAGCATGGCAATATATTTTTTTGATTGCGAAAAACCATGTGTTAAATCTTTTAGGTTATCTTTGATAACTTTGTTGACAATGAAAATGACTCATGTAAGAGGGGATGAACCAATTCTGGATAAAATACCTATATACATAGAAATGTCATAATGAAATCCTCTGTATAGATATTTTAAACAAAAATGTCTGTTTTTTTTTTTTTTCAAAGACGGAGGACAGGAATGTAAAATAGGTCGTGTTTGGGGATTGGTATCTGTGGGAAGGGAGAAGATAAAAGGAAAGGGTGTAGGAGGGTGAATATGGTGGAAATATGTACTCATATATGAAAATGGAAAAGTGAGACCTGTTGAATATGTTCTAACAATGGGGGAAGGCAGGATAAAAGAGAATGATAATATGATAAAATAATTAAAAGGAAAAAAGAAAGTGATTCATGAAGTGTGTGAATTCAAATCATATTTGGTATGTGTATATATATAGATACAGATCTTAGCATTTTAGAAAGAGGTAAACAGATCCTTTATTTTAGAGTGTGGGATAGCCTAATAACTTTCAATAACCTTTTCTCTGTAAGATAAAGGGATAGTTGTTACAGACCATTATAGTTAAAAATGAGGTTTGGGACTGAAGGTATGGCTCAAGTGGTAAAGTGACTGCCTAGCAAGTGTTGTGAGTTCAAACCACCACCACCAAAAAATAAAGAGGTTTCAAGAATTACAATTTTAGACTGAGGATATAGCTCAGTGATAGAGCATTGCTGAGCATGCACAAGGCTATAGGTTGGATCCCAGCACTGCAAAAGAATTTTTTAATGAAAGTCATCTAAATATAAGCCATGTCTAAGTTGAAAGATTGTGTCTCAGCGTTCATAGAAGTTGACAGTTAAGTACTTGGAATTTTTACACTTCTTCACTGAATGTCTAGAGCTAAATTTGAGTTGTAAGATTTTGCTTCCTTCTCACATTGCCGGATTACTTTGTGTATTAGATAATGTGGTCCTCTCAATTTGCCTTGTTAGATGCAGCCACCATGATGTGGTTTGAAAAACTTCATGTGTGGCTTCTTTTTGTGGAGAAGACTGTCATCTACCCACTGATCGTTCTCAATGAACTTAGCAGTAGTGCAGAAACAATTGCCAGTCCAAAGAAACTGGACACAGAGTAAGTAACAAGTCCTCCAGTCTAAGTCATTAGATGATAAGCAATTATTAGTAATATTATTGCCATTAAAGCAGTGTTTTAAATTACTGATGAAATATCAAATAAACATTGAATGAGTCTTTGGTACAAGGCACACTGTGAGATAAAAAATTCAGGTGAAAATGATGTCCTTTTTTTGAAAATCCATTTTTGATCTTGTCATATTCACTACCCTAAACATCTCATCATCGACTGATAGTTTACCAGAGGACATTTACTAAACAAAGTTAATTGTTAATATTAGATGGCAGTGTGAATAGATGGTTATTTTTGTGTACTGTGTAAACCATACCATATAGATAAGCAGTTGCTCACATGATTATCCTATAGTCCTACCACTAGTATAGGTACATGTTGTCAAGTAAATGGTAATATATTTTTCATGTGCCTAATGCAATTAATGTTAAAGTGATAGAAATATTGAGAAATAGAGAACCAGATTCAGAATTACAATTTTGTTTATTTTTAAAACATGCTTATTTATATAGAAGGTAAGAATCATTACACACACACACATATATATGTGTGTATATATATATATATATATATATATATATATATATATATATATAATGCACACTATTAAAAGAGAGAATTATTGGCCAGGTGAGGTGATCATGGAGGATCACAGCACAGGTTGTTGCAGCCTGGGCAAAACAGTAAGTGAGACCTCATCTCAAGAAAAGCTGGGCCCGGTGGTAATCCCAGCTCCATGGTAAACCTAAGTAGAAGGATCACTGTCCAGGCCAGCCTGGGTAAAAACACAAGACCCTACCTCAAAAATAACCAAAGGAAAAAGGGTTGGGAGCATGGCTCGGATGGTAGAGTGCCTGCCTAGCAAGCATGAGGCACTGAGTACTGCCAAGAAAAGAGAGGGAATATTTAGTTAGACATGTTGGTACATACCTGTAATCTCAGCTACTCAGCAGAAAGAGATGAGAGGATAGTGGTTTGAGGTAAATACAGGCAATAGTTAGTGAGAACCTCTCTGAAAAACAAACTAAAAAGCCAAAGGACTGGGAGTATGGCTCAGGTGGTAAAATACTTGCCTATCAAGTGCAAGACTGAGTTCAAACCCCAGTACCACCAGACTGGCCTTGAACTCACAGTCATTCTGCCTCATCCTCTCAAGTGCCAGAATTATAGGCCTGGCTCTTAGAAACCATTTTAGAATTTAAATTTGACTTACATATTGTAAATTGAGTAAACTGAGTGGTGACTTTCTAAAAGTTTGGCAGATGGTTTCCGTGTGTTCAGCCATGAGTCAATGAGCAGTGCTTCCTTTCTATTGCAGATTCGGTGCTTTAATGATCACCATTGCTGGCTTGAAGTTGCTGCGGTCCTCTTTTAGCAGCCCTACATATCAGTATGTCACAGTCATCTTCACTGTGCTCTTTTTCAAGTTTGACTATGAAGCTTTTTCAGAGACCATGCTACTAGATCTCTTCTTCATGTCCATACTGTTCAATAAGGTAACTTATTGCTGAAAGGAATACCTCTGTCTGTAAAACCTGCCATCTTCAGTAATGCTCAATTAGTGAGGATCACTTACCTGATTTGATTTAATATCTTTTAAGTAGTATTTTCAATCAATCAGTTATTTTGGAGCACATTAGAATCTGTAAATAGTGTTATTCATTGAGATTCATAAAAGGTATACTCCTTGTTGTAGCTAGAAAAGTAAGATTTAAGTTATAGAAAAAATAGAGAAACACTAATAAAGTGTATATTTTAAATAAATAAGAGCTTCCAAATGGGGTGTGGTTTTGAATAATTTTAGAAATAGAAGTTTTAATAATTGTATTAGACTCTAGGCAGCTGGCTAAATGGAGGAATCAAATTCTAATGCAGGATAATAACCAGATAACTAAGCAGAGGCAATGAGGCCATGTGGGAGAACCAGAAATTAGCTTGAGAGAGTACTCTTTAAGTTTTCAGAATGCTTCTAAAATTCATTACTCACCCATAATATAGGTGTTAATAAAACCTAGGTACTTCACCTCTTCAGTCCAAGGATATTTTTGCTAAAGCACACAGTCTTTCTAAGTGAAATAGATTGTACATTCACATTGTTTATAAATTAGTAATTAGATTTCATATTAATACTGACTACATACAAAGGACTTTGACCTGTATTATCCCATTTGATAGGTAACAGAAAGCTGAAGCAAATGAACAGCTACAAAACACAATGAAAGCCCAATTGTAGGCAAGTTAGCCTGGTCAGCCACATTTGGGATGGATTGGGGAAGAGAGAATCTAAAGGTATGGAGAACAGTTTGAGAGATTGTGACAGTGATCCAGGTGTGACAAGATCTGACCAAGGATGAGAAAACTAAAAATGGAAAGCCATTAATCTGAACAAGGCTTTAGTGATAGTCAGTTTTCAATTTGGGATAATTACCTTGTAGAGTTTTTCAGTATTGTTTAATCATTAATCTGTATGCATTTTTATTATTTATTTCCTTTTTTTGTAAGCCACGAAGTTAAGCAGAGAATTGTTTGTATAAAGAAGCATGTGGTCTTTCACAAACTTAAAAACTTACATTGAAAATTATATTGTATTTTACTTTACTGACTGGGAAAAAGTGAAAATTGCAGTAAAATATATGCCAAGTAGTCTTTGAAGTATAAGTACTGTTCTTAACTTTAGTTACCTTGTATTTCTTTAATACTTCCATTTGTTAAGTATTGTTTGAAGAGAGCATATTATTTTCCATAACTATTCGAGTTGCTTATGCTGTACCAGTAAACAAAGCAGAGAAGCACTGTCTTTAAGGAGTCCCCCCTTTATATGGTCAGTATATAGAACTTAAACAAACAATATTCAAAAGATGTCTTTTGTTGTATTTTTTATTGTAACATATCACCATTGTAAGGTGCACTATCAATTTAATAATCTTTCAAGAAAAAGTTAAACATATATAAAAAATGTTGTTACTCACCAGCCACCTACCCATGTAAGTACATAGCAGTTTTTCCTTCAGTATTACAATAAAAATTTGAGTACAGTGTATCTCACATTTAGAATCTGGAGTTTTCCAAGGCACTACTTTTTAGTAGCTGTCATGGCATCTTGATAATACTTTTTGTTTCATGTGGTCTTGACGTTAGTATTGAGGATTGCTAACATAATTTTGAGTCATAGCCAAGAATACTGGGGCTTGTTTGCCTTTTCTAGTTGGCTGAAATTGTTACTTATTTATCTGATTGATTGTAATGCTGGGAATTGAACCCAGAGCCCTACCACTGAGCTACGCCCCCAAGTCCTGATTTCTTCATTAAATTGGAAGTCAAATAAGTTCACTTAGAAATCAGCTTAAGTATTTTAAGAGATGAGTGTTGTGTGATTACACAAATTAGTCAGATGATACTAAATTAGTCAGAATCTTTGCTTTTAAGATTATGTGTCCTAAGAGTCGGGCTTTGCATTCACAAAGGCAGTGTTGGGATAAACACAACATCCCTGTTTCAGCATTGAAGACATGTTTAACAGTAACTGATCCAAAGTTAAATAAGATTAAAATGTGTATTGTGTTTCCACTAACAACAATTGCGGTTTTGAACAGATGCCTAGTACACACAGTGAAATTCCTATGCAAACAAGCAGTGGCAACTGTATTACAACTGTTGTTTTCAAATTCTTTTTGACATACTCAGTTTCCAAAGCACTAAAATTTGAGGTAAATGTGTCCTAGGATAAAATAAATATATATGTATTACTTAAGCTTTATGGGCATCTAGATTTTTTTGTTGAAGGACAATTATTTTGTTGCCTCCTAACTTTATTTTGCTCATAGTAGTAATTATATGGCTGGCCAATAGAGGGCATAGAACTTTTTAAACACAAGAAACACAAGTCCTCAAGTCAACTGTCTTTACATAAAAATAGTTTCCCTATTTAAAAATAAGTTGGTTTTTAGCAATTAATAAATCATACCCTATTATGCAAAGAGAGAATAAATTTCAGTGCCATTTCCCTGTTAAGAAGGTAATACAGGGCTGGTGGAGTGGCTCAAGTGGTAGAGTACCTGTCTAGCAAGCTTGAGACCCTAAGTTCAAACCCCAGTACCAATAGATACTAGATAGACAGACCGACAGAAAGAAAGAAAATAAATACATTTTACAAGTCTTTCACATTCTAATTCAGATATCTCATATGTCATCTACTGACCATTTTCCTTTTTTTCCCTGCAGCTTTGGGAACTCCTTTATAAGTTGCAGTTCGTGTATACCTACATCGCCCCATGGCAGATTACATGGGGTTCTGCTTTCCATGCCTTTGCTCAGCCTTTTGCAGTACCCCGTATCCTTCTAATTAAAGTTTTATTAGAATGGATAGTTATATACTTAATGAGAAGTTCCATTTATAGGCAAAACCTTCCATAGTTACAGAATATATTATTTTATGATAAATCATCAAAAAACTCACAGTCTTCTGAATCCACATCTATCTTGATTTAGATTGTTGTATTGATATCTGCAATCCATAGATCATCTGCACATGAGAAAAGTATTAAGGCTTTGTAATTAAATAGTGCTAATTAAAAATTTTATATTTGAAATATGTTATTATGAATGTTATTAAAGTCTAAGGAATTTTAATGCATGCACTATATGTTTAGAAATATTTTAAACTGAACAAAACATTTTTTCATAATGATTATAATTAAACATCTGTCTGAAATTTTTCACTCTTCTTATTTCCTAAAAGTATTTTCTAAATACCAGTAAAGGTTAGTGGTCCCCGTGATGTTGAAATGCAGGCTTTGGGTATCTGCAAATTTTAGTTTTAACCTTCTGGAAAATTAAACTGAAGCATTTCTTCCCAAGACTGAGATAGGAACTTTATCCAAATACTTATTAGCAAATGTTTATTGCTTCCCTCCAAGGCATCATACCAGATTGCATGTTCCTTGTTCTTTCTCTTTTATGCTGTCCAGTGAACTTCGTTTCTGTTAACTGCTGCAATCTAAATGTGTCATGAGACTTTTTTCTCTTTTTCCTGTGTGTCCAGATGAATATTAAGTTCCTTAATCAGTTTTCGCATAGATTCTGCGATGTTGTTCATTCAGGCTGCTGTATCAGCCTTCTTTTCTACTCCACTAAACCCTTTCCTGGGAAGTGCAATATTCATCACTTCATATGTTAGACCTGTGAAATTCTGGGAGAGAGACTATAAGTGAGTAAAATAAAATATTTAAAACAATTTCTTTCTCTTTTACAAGGAAAAACTATTGACAACACTATAACAAGTTATTTATGGTTCATAATTTGTTGTGTTGAAATATTTATTTTTGCTAAAATTTATATTTTTAAAATTTGAAAATTATATAAAAGAAGAGTTGGGGAAATTACTCTTTATTTTCTCAACTTTTCTACTTAAAATTTTTCCCACTTCTTGTAAGATTTTTTAAAACATAGTTCTGCTTGAACATACTCATTTTTGCATAATTTCTCAGTGACATTTTTAAAAATTAGTTCACAATAATAGTATGAGTCTTTATGCCATATAATGTTACATCGTTATAGCATTCTTAGAAATAGCTAAGAACTTAACTATTTCTGCAGATGAACTTTTTATGGGTTTCTCCTTGTCATGAAAAAATTTTAATGACCATATTTGTACATAAAGTGTTTTCTCCATGTAGACTTAGTTCCTTAGGCTATTTATCTAATGCTTTGAATCTATCATTATATGGAATCTGTTCAAATTTCATTTTATTTAAGGAAGAGTTCCTAAAAGAGAAATAATAGAGTTATGGAGCATAAACATTTTAAACACGTTTTATGTATGTATTAACAGATTGATTTACGAAGAGCTTATGCTAATTTAGAATTCTGCTGATCATCGCCATGATTACCTTTCTCACTACACCATCATGCACTGAATTTTTTTACTTGGAAGAAATTGTGATCTCAACTTTGAAACAATGAACTGACTTGTGGATTTGAACTTTTAGGCTGGTTCTTTACCTTAAACCACACATGGTGTGTCCCATTTTGGTGAATTTTCAGTGTTATTTATATCCTATTCTTCTGAGCCATCTTCTTGCCCAAAGTACTGTTTTGTGGTAACAGTTTTTAATAGTTTTGATCTTGGAACCTGGAACCCCTTTATACACTTAAACATTATTAAAAATGCCATAGATTTCTTATATGAGTTTTATCCATCAATATTTACTTTTGTACAAAGAAAAACTGAAAATATTTCAAATGTTTATTAATTTTAAAATAATAAGCATATCCTTTGCACCTATAATCACAGTACTTAGGAAACTGAGGCAAGAGGATCACAAATTAAGGCCAGCCTGGCCTACATAGAGAGACCCTGTCTCAAAAAAAAAAAAAGACCATTGCATATTAACATAAATAACATTTTAAAATTAATGAAAAAAGTGGCATTATTTTACAATTTTGCTAATCTCTTACTGTCTGACTTGTTAAAGACAAATGGAGTCTATATTCAGTCTGTTGCAATATGTTGTTTTGCTTGAATTATATGAAGAAAATTTGACCTCACAGATAATGTATTTGAAAAAGGAAGAGGTATATTAATAGACTTTTAAGACAATTGTGGATAAGTTCCTTGATCTTTCACTAAAACTCAAGTTTTTTAAAAGCTATGTGCAATGAGGAATCTCAACTGTATCTGTGAATTTTTGGAACTGTGTTATGTCAAAATATATGCATCTATCCATCTTATACATTGAATGGATCTTTTACTCCTGCATAATTTTATAACATTTTTGGTCATTTAGTAAATACTGGTTTACTGAATAATGTAGATCTTTCCATCTTTTGCTTGAAAACTTGAATTTTATCATTGTCAGCAGAAATAGTTCTTTTTTTGAAATGACAGATTCCTATTCCTTATTTTTTGAGAACTGTCTGTTAAATAACACATCTGAATAATCTCATAGTTTCTTCATCAGCTAGTCAAGAAAAAATGGTGTTCCAAGAAAATAACATGTAACACTTTCCCTTGTGACAGGCATTGTACTTCAGAATGCAGTATGTTTTCTCATTGTGCCATATTTCTGTGTGGCGTTAAAGAGGCCTGTACTAAGGAGTTGAGATTTAAGAACGCTAACAGTTTTACTGCTTCATTAGAAGCATTGTAAAGTGAAACAACTTGTTTGCTTTATTGTGCATGTCATTGTTTTTTTTTTTTTTCTGGTGGTACTGGGGTTTGAACTCAGGACCCTGACCTTGCTAATAAGCATGTGCTCTATCACTTGAGCCACATCCCAGTCCCCATCATTACTTTTGCAACATCAGTGCAGTTGTCAGCACAGTGAAAAAGTGCAAACAGCAGCTAAATGTTATTGTGAGAATAATTTTGAACTAGAAAACTCCCTGAAATAGTCTTGGGTTCTAAGGGCCACATTTGGGGAAACTTCATTCTAAAGACCACAGCTTCACTTGGCTTTAATATATGTGCTCTTGCAAAGAATGTGTCATACTCTGTGAACTGAGAACCATATGCAGTCTGCATTTTTTCATCCTGGTCTGTTTTTTTTCTTAGCACATTCATAGCTTTCCTTGGGTATACACTGTGCAATAAAACAGTATTTGAGGGGAAAAAACTGTTGTGTTTATGTGTTGTGAAGGTGAGAGGGGGAAAAATAAAATTAAAAAAACTTATCCCTAAAAGTGCGCTATCAAGGAATTTATCATTAAAATAACCACAGACTTTTCTCAAAGACTTTCCTATAAAGATATTATCAATATCTTTTTAGTTTCTTCCTTGCTCTTTATTATTTTTTTTTAAGTGTAAAGTTACTAAAAATGTTTTATTTTGTCTTCTTCAGCACAAAACGAGTGGATCATTCGAATACCAGGTTGGCTTCCCAGCTTGATAGAAATCCAGGTAATAGCTTATATTTCTGAGTATTGAGACAACTCTTAATGATTTGATTTATATGTATGTATGTATGTATTTATTTACTTATTCTCACTCTCAATTTGTTGAGAATCCTCTGTGAATTCCAAATAGTCTTTTATTTTATTTTTAATTTTTTGAGACAGGGCCTTGCTATGTAGCCCAGACTGGCCTTAAACTCAGTCCTCCAGCCTCTGCCTCCAAGTGCTGGGATTATGGGTGCATTTTAAAAAAAAACCTAAATATCCTTTGCTTTATTTTGTTATTGTTTAGCTAAGTGATATATAGAATTAGAGTATTTTCAGTTTATATAACCTTACTTTTTCAAGTGCATTTTAAGAATGCTGATAGGAATAAAAAATGACACTCAAAGATTGTTCTTACGTAGGTTAAAAAGTAGAATGCAGTTGTAGTAAAACTAGTCAAGAGTGTCAGGGTGTGCAGACTGATACATATTTCATTAACATGTTTGCTCCCACTCTTCTCAAATGTTTAGGTAAATATTAATTTTATTTAATTGATTGTACACAGAGGTGGTCACTTAGACCAGCCTAGATAGCCACTCAAGATAGGGCTTTAGTGGGTGGCACTTTGGTGATGATACCATATCTGAAGTTTGGTTCTTAGTTTTGTCAGTTTGGAAGCAACGTTTTATCAGCCCATCCCATAGAAATCTGACACTTGTCTGTGAATCTCATGAGATTTGCAGCCATAAGAGACTAATGAATCAGCCAGAACTTCAGGGCACAAATTTACTAAAAGAAACATTACTCTGCCAGGTGCCCATAGCCCACACCTGTAATCCTAGCTACTCAGGAGGCAGAGATCAGGGAGGATCACGGTTTGAAGCCAGCCCTGGCAAATGTTCTTGAGACCCTATCTTGAAAATACCAAACACAAAAAAGGACTGCTGGAGTAGCTCAAGGTGTGTGCCCTGAGTTTAAGCCCCAGTAATGCAAAAAAAAAAAAAAAAAAAGTCACTCCCATAGAGACAGGAGTATTTGTATCCATTTCATGCGTAGATTCCCTCAAATGCTCTGTTCATATAAGAAACCAATGTATAAGAATCAGATTGGTTCTCAAGTATAAATTTAGATTTATTTGATATTAGTAGCTATTATCACATTCTGGTAGAGAAAAGAAGAACCTTAGCTCTAGTATATGTCTCTTAGGGGCTAGAATTCTCAGAATGCTATCAATGCCATCCTGTGTAACAAATTAATACACTTTTGTAATGGGCAAACATTAGAATGTAGGGTTCTCCTTCATTATTTTAATATTTAGTTAGACTAAGTTTAAAATAGTTACTAATGTTTGAGTAACTTCCCAGTTACATTCCCTAGTACTGTACTTGTACCACTTACTTTTATCACTTATTGTACTTGTATAACTTACAGGTTATTGCTTTGGATGGGCTACTTCTAGAGATGGTTATTTATTGGGTGATGTTTTAGAGTAATGTTTTTCTTACAGGATTGCTATGATACCCAGTTTTGTCAGTACCTTATTACTGTTATTTGTGTGTGTAGTTTATTTCTGCTTAATATTAGCCATCTTTTTGTTCTCTTCCTGAATTCTTTTATCATTTTTTTCCTTTTTGGGTGGATTTCATTATAAGGCCTATTTCATTGAATAATAACAGTCCAAGAACTAGAAATTATGAGCTGATAAAAAAGTAGAAAAGTTCTTAGAATACATCTAATCAAATTCCCACATTTACACAGATGGGACCCCTCAAAAAGGTTACATGACTTTTAACTCTCAATTCTGAAACTTACTCATTATCCTATGTGTGTTAGTCAGGTGGATGTCACTATGATAAAATATCTGAGATAAACAACTTTCTTATTTTGGTTCATAGTTTGAGAGATTCAGTCCATGGTTTCTTAGCCCATTGCTGTGGGCCTATAGTGAGGCAGAACATCATGGAAGGGAGCATATGCCAGAGCAAAACTGCTTACCCTCATGGCAGTTTTCAGAGAGGAGAAAGGACAGGGGTTCTAGGATGCTCTTTAAGGAAACACCCCAATGACCTCTTTCTTCCAACTAAGTCCTTCCTCCTGTGTTTCCAACATCTCCCAATAGTGCCACCAGCTGAGGACCATGCCTTCATGACATGAACCTTTTGGGGTACACTTCATATCCAAACCACTGTTTTATTTTTACATAAGAAAATTGTAAGAGTATGTACATCATTTTTCTTATCAAATAAACTCAAATACAACCCTAACTGGAATTTACTGTTAATATTTTTAACAATCTTGTTTATCAGTAGAAAGGGGACTTAAGATAAAATTTAATGTTTTTTTTTTAATTCCTTCTTATAGGATCAGATGACAACAACTTGAATTCCATCTTTTATGAACATTTAACCAGATCCCTACAACACAGTCTCTGTGGTGATTTGCTACTAGGACGGTGGGGAAACTACAGTACTGGGGACTGTTTCATCCTTGCCTCTGACTATCTCAATGCATTAGTACACCTCATAGAGATAGGCAATGGGCTGGTCACTTTTCAGCTGCGGGGACTTGAATTCAGAGGTAAGACATTGACCCTTTTATAGCATGCACCTATGACATCTGAGTTTTATGTGTGTATATCTCAAATTAAGTTATATAATTAGATTTTTGGGTTTGTAGAATGACAAAAATTTTTAAAGGTAATAATTAGACCTTTCCGACAAGTTTTTGTGTTCAAAGAGTTTTTTTTGCCATATGGTGTTGTATGTGAAGGTAGTGGCACTTCCTAAAGATACTGAACTTCTGTACTGTGCTCAGCCTATTACCAGGCCCTTTTGTGACCAGTTGCACATGTTTGCTGAATGGCTAGAGGCATAAAATGTTGAGTTTTTGTATGAGGCAGAGAAGAATTCACTGAGTTATGGTCATAAAAAGAAACCATACCATTGTATTCTATAGTTTTTTTTAAATTGAGATGAAATTCATATAACCTAAAATTAACCCTTTAAAATGGCATTTAATAATTCATGGTTTGTGTAGCTACTACCTCGGTCTAGTTTCAAAGCATTTTCATCACTTCAAAATAAAACCCCATACTCATTAAGCAGTTACTCCTCAATCCCACTTCCACTAGCCTTTTACAGTTTTATATACTGACAAAGTCTTTTCTACACAGAAAAGTATACATTCAGAAACATACCAACTTGATGTAATCAACTTCTGTAAAGTTGAATAATTTGTAAGCATTAGCAGAAACATTTTATAGGAATTTCAAGTATTTTATTCACTACCTTTCTGGCCATGGAATATTTATACATAAGAAAAAGGTTAGATCAAAAAGAATTAACCTAGAAGGTAACACACATGCACAGGAAATTAATGTGAGTCAACTCCCTGTATAGCTATCCTTATCTCAACCAGCAAAAACACTTGTTCCTTCCTATTATTCCATATACTCTCTTCAACAAAATTAGAGATAAGGGCAAAATAGTTTCTGCTGGGTATTGAGAGGGTGGGGGGAAGAGGGAGGGGGCGGAGTGGATGGTAAGGGAGGGGGTGGGGACAGGGGAGAGAAATGACCCAAGCCTTGTATGTACATACGAATAATAAAACAATAAAAAAAAGAAAGAAATTTTAGAAAGTTTTTAATCAATTCTAAAAAGTTTTTTTGGAGTATTTTTAGTCTGGAATAAGAAGCAGGGAAGCAATTAACTCAAAAGAGAATCAGGCCAGATATATACCTGTGATGGTTAGCCTTGATTGTCAACTTGATTGGATTGAGAAGTATTTAGGAGATTAGGAAAGCACACTTCTGAGAATCTTAAGTGAGCATACCCAGAGAAGATTAACTAAAAGAGGAGGACCCATCCTGAATGTGGGCAGTACCATCCCATAGGTTGGGGGCTGGGATGGGCTAAAATGAATGCCGGAAGCCCACTAGCCCAGGCAGGCATTCTCTCCCTGCTCTCTGGCTGCTGTGCTTTGCCATGCCCTATTCTCCATGGTGGCCTGAAACCATGAGCAAAATAAATCTTTCCTCCCTTTGGTTCTTTTCCTCAGGTATTTGTCATAGTGATGAAAAGTCTAATAGCTTTCTCAGTACCCTAATAGGTTTTATTTTTACCCTGGTATTGAATCAGAATGCCTGTACCTGTACTATGAAGAATCTGTATTGGTGGAGCAAGTTCTTCTCTAGAAGCTACTATGTTCACTAGAAATAATACTTGGGCAGTACTCAGATTAATGGAATAAGTATTGATATTTGGTATTCATTTGTAACCCTTCTCCTGCCCCTTCTATTCTTAACATATATCTCTCTCTCTCTCCCTCACCTACTTTCTTTGTCATTTGGTAGTACTGGAGTTTTGAATTCTGGGCCTTGCAGATTCAGTTTTAATATTCCTATGCTTGAAAGTTTTCAGTGACTTCCCTTTGCACTTAAAATACAACTTAAATACCTTAACTTGTCCTACACCACTATGTGGTCTGGCTCAGCCTTTTCTCCACCTTTACCTTACACCACCTCACCCATTGTTCGTTCATTTTCTTAGATGTTCAAAAAAAAAATTTTTTTTTTTTGGTGTCTGAACTCAGAACCTCATGCTTGACAGGCATTCTACCACTTGAGCCACCGCACCAGCCCTTTTTTGGGGTTGGATATTTTGAAGATAGTGTCTCATGAACTCTTTGCCCGGGCTGGCCTCGAACTGCAATCCTCCTGGGTCTCTGCCTCCTGGGTAACTAGGATTTCAGATGTAAGCTACAGGTGCCCAGCAGATGTTCAGAACTTTTTACTAAGTGCTCATTATTGCCCTTCAGAGAACTACCAGTCATCTGTCTCCTTCCACCAGTCTCCCATCTGCAAGTCCTTAATTGTTGTTAGAAATTACCCTAAATATCATTTCCCGGAGAACCTCCTCTAACTACTTATCCCACACACTTCTGTCTCATCTTACAATGTTTTTACTTCCTTAGCAATGTATTTGTACATATGTCTAAAGCTTATTTCTTCTCTATGCCAGGAATTGGTACACCTTTTTCTGTTAGACCAGATGGTAACTATTTCTGGCTCTGGGAGTTCTGCACATTCTCTGGTGCACATTCATTGTTGGTGTATTGCCGGTGTTCTTTGTGGTGCCAGAGACTGAACTCAGACAGGCCTTTATTTTTTATTTATTATTTTTTAAAATTTTAAACACCCCAAGCCATTCTTTGCTTGTATTTGGCCCTGGGTTGAGGTTTGCCAACCTTTGCTCTGGAGTATAGACTCCTCAAGGGCAGGAATCACTTCTGTTCAGTCATTACTTTGTATCCACACCTGTAACACACAGCAATTAGTATATAACAAAGTTTTAGTATATAGTTTATAATTTTGGTTGGTTTCCTTTCACTTTTTGTGCAAAGTTAATTTTAACATGTCTTGTTTTGTTGTTGTTGCTGTTTCGTTTTTTTGGTGGTGGTGGTGGTACTAAGGATTGAACTTAAGGTCTTACTCACTAGGCAAGCTCCCTACCACTTGATTCACAGCCCAGTCCTTCTGTTTTCAGTTTGTTTTTCAGATAGCATTTCATCTTTTGCCCAAGCCAGTTCCAGACCTCAATCCTGTCATCTCCACCTCCTGGGTTTACAAACATGTGCAACCATACTTGGGCCTTAACATGGCTAGTTTTTAATATGTAATGTATGTTAAATTTGTAGATTGGTTAAGTAATGCAAGCATTTTTCTCCTTTTCTTTATTTTAGAGCTCTCATGGGGTATGATTATATTCTTGCTCAAATATTGATATAATACTGGATTTTTTTCTTCCTTTACAATGTTATCCGTCTCCTACTTCCCACCTACCCAAACATTAATTAAGAATGTCATTATCATATGCAAGGAGCAGGGTGGTTGGAGGGAGAGTGTGATGCACACTTATGATCCCAGCACTAGGGAGGCTGAGGCATGAGGATCTTGAGTTCAAGGTCAGCCTGAGCTACATATTTAAAAAAGCCCAAAAAAACGAAAAACAAGAAAACGAGGGCTAAGGATGTAGCTGATAGGAGAGAGCACTTGCATAGCATGTACTAGGTTTGATCCCTAGCATCACAGAGACAAAACAAAAAGATCTTGTCTTGCCAGGAGGATATTTGGATCTGCTGAGTGTTTTGATACATTTTCTTGGCATACTCCATTAAGCTAATTTGATTTAAGTTCTTTGCTTTTATTTGTGTATTGTGGTGGTTACTTAATTTTAAGTAGTAATTAAACAAATTTCTTAATCAATTTCCTATAGGTCTTGGTTAAACCCATTCATATTTTGTTCATTTGTGTTTATATCAGTATTCTCAAGATTTCACATTAAGTTTTATGTGAAAAAAATTTTTTGGCATTACTGGGATTTGATCTCAGGGCCTTAGGCTTACTAGGAAGGTTCTCTACCTCTTGAGCTAACCCCCGTCTGTGGCTTTAGTTATTTTTCAGATAGAGTGTGGCATTTTTTTGCCCAGGGCTGGCCTAGATCGTGATCCTTCTACCTATGCCTCTCACATAGCTAGGATTACAGGCGTGTACCAGCATGCCTGTCTTATTGGTTTAATTGGAATCTCATATTTTGCCCAGGCTGGTCTTGAATTAGATACTCCTGATCTCCACCTCCTTAGTAGCTGGGATTGCAAGCATGCACCATCATGCCTACATCTCCTCCCAATGTTAAAGTTTGTGATACTTCTACCAGGAACAATTTTCTAAGTCAAGCTTTATACATCAAAAATTTGTCATATTGATTAGATTCCTTAAACTTTTTACTCAAATTAATTTTAGCATTTTTTCCATGATTATGAGTTTTGTTTATTTTTGCCAGTAATAGTCACTGTGAAGTGGCTGGAAGATCTAGCTAATTCAGGGAACAATTTTTCATAGTTCCTCATAAATATTCTAGACTCAGTTTCATAAGTCTCCAGATTCTTTCTTCAGTTGTTACTATAATTCTTACATTAATTATTGACTTCATCTTCTGAGGAAAATGTATTACTAGGGCATGTTGGTATTGTAAGTAGTCTTGTGGGGTTGGAATGGTAGAGCAAAAACATCTTTCTTTAATTCATTTACCCCATTCCCCTCGTTCTGCCTGAACTAAGGCTCTCATTGAGTCATTATCAAAACCTCATATTCCCTCTTACCACAGCTGTTCTCTTTCTGTCACTAACCAAGTGACCTGTACAGCATATCGCTTTCATCTTAGTTCCTCATTTAAAAGCCTTTCTTCAGCTTCCCAGAAAAGATGGCAAACTGAATCAAATGACATAATATATAAAACCAAAGGGATATTCTCAACCTAATACTGTAATTTAAAAACAAAGATAGACTGGGGACATTTCTTCTAGAATTGAGTGATTCTTTTGGCTTCTGACATGTTCTATCACATGGATGAAAAAGAAAAACTTCTCAAGGCTTTTTATGAAACTAACGCTTATCAAAATATGACTAAGCTGGCATTTAAAAAAAATCTGTAGTTTAAAGTTCACTTGTGACTATATATATAAAAATCCTCCAATTGTAGAATAAGCAAAATCTAGCAGTACTTTAAAAAATTTCAGCTGTTTTTTCATTTTTGAAATTAAGTATTAGAAATCAACTCAATAGAATTTACTCTATTTCAGTAAACCACAGAAGAAAAGCATATAGTTATCTCATGATATGACAAAGCATTTGATAAAATTTCATTTCCCTTGAAGACACTCTATAAAATTGCATGCATTTTTATTATGTGGTAAAGCATGTATGTGTGTTTTTAGTGAATATTATGTATAGTAGTCAACCACAGCATGTATTCCCATAAATGCCAAGTTTAAGACAAAGGTTTTTGTTATCACTATTTTTTAACATGAATTTGAAAGTGTTGGACAGTGTAATTAAGAAAATAAAATAATAAAATCATTGAGGGTTCTAGAGTTATAAATAATTCATTCCTTTGCTTGGCCAAAATAACCTCTTTAGCCTTATCTTTCATCATCATACCACCACTATCTTTTTATCTCAATTTTCTCACAAAAAGTTAACATAAATTAACATTAATGGAACAGATACTATTTTGCTGGCATTAGACTTTTGTGTTTCTACTTTTATATTTAATCTTCTTTGTATTTTAATTTCAATAATATTAATGCAAAGAATGCCTATTTAATAAGTATCTTGTATAAAAGAATATCACTTTCAAGATTTGTTTGCTAGTAAGAATAATCAGCAGGCAAGTCTTAAATGCCAATAATGTAATCTTACCAATTATTGTTAGAATTGGCAACAAAAAATTTATGTATTTAATATTAAATAACAATGAGCTGTTACAAGTTATACGCCCCAATAAAACAGAATATACATATTTCTGCTTATAGCATGGACGCAGTACTAGTAAAAGGAGCTCAGGTTCTTTGAGTTCTGCATGTCTACTTGTATTCCTGTGTCTCAGATGATTCAGTTCTCATTCCACTGTTGTTCTTTTTGTTTTGAATTAACTCATATCTTTAGTTAGACATGCATTTACTCATTGGCTTTCATTTGATGTGAATGAAATTGTGAACCCATTTGAAAAGCTTGGAAATCCATGAGTTAAAAATAAAAATGTTACTTTCCTGCACAAATTGCCAGAGCCTTTAATGTGCTAAAGTACACTCTGATTCTGCAGGATGAATATATAGTATGCCTGGTTTGGGGAGTCTGCTACAATTTGTTAATGAATATTCTAAGGCAGATGAATCATACTTTGAACTACTATAAAATGTGTCTTTTTTCCCTAAATCTCTTGTGTCCTCAAAGCATTCATTTTTCCCACTTTCTGGTCTTTGTAATGGTCTCCATTTCTCTTTAAGGTACCTACTGTCAACAACGGGAAGTGGAGGCCATTACTGAAGGTGTAGAAGAAGATGAAGGATTTTGCTGTTGTGAACCTGGCCATATTCCTCATGTGCTTTCATTTAATGCTGCATTTAGCCAGCGCTGGCTAGCTTGGGAAGTAATAGTCACTAAGTATATTCTGGAGGGTTATAGCATCACTGATAATAGTGCTGCTTCTATGCTTCAAGTCTTTGATCTCCGGAAAGTCCTCACCACTTACTATGTCAAGGTAAGTATATGTGCCTACTTAGGTCTTTGGATAACTGAGACATTTCTTGGAAAAACACACACACACACTCTCTCTCTCTCTCTCTCTCTCTCTCTCTCTCTCTCTCTTTAAACTTGTGCTTTTCTTCTAAGTAGTGATTTAAATTCTCTAGTGTCCAGAAAAGTCAGCAAAAATATACCTATAAAGACCTTGCTGTTTCTTCAGTGGATCGTATCCCATTTGTTCATTAGTACTAGTAACTAGCATTTGTATGTATGTTTTAGGCATTGTGCTAAGGAATATTCACGCACACACACACACACACACACACCTTGTTCAATTCTCTAAAGAGAGTTAAGTCTCTATTTGGGTATAGTCATGTAGACATGGTTTGCTACCCATATAGCTGACCTACGTCTCCAGGAATTCTAGAGGACAGTTTGAGACTGTGGGGCTATAGGCCCCCATTCGAAAAAACTTATCAGGCAGGCATTCCAAGGGCTTAGAGCTTACCTCCTACGACTTGAGGGAAAAGGCCAGACCTCTCATTGGGTCAAGTCAGTACTTTACTATATTAGATATTCTGTCTTTGCTAAAGGTCTTTGAGAGATATAGCATGATAGTAACTGGGGACTTCTAAGTGAAGCTGGTGTTTTTAAGAAGAAAGCATGTGATAAACTTTAAGGACCCACATCTGAATTTTCCATATGTTATGCGTTTCACCTTATTTGTGTGATTGGGTTGAACCTTGAACCTTCCATTTAATGTTTAGTAATCCCAACCTTGAGAAGCTAGAGAGATTGATTTTACAACATTTTTTTTAAACATGAGTGTGTGTGTGTGTGTGTGTAATTTTATGTAATACATATTTTTTCAAAATAAATGCAGCATAGCAAATTTTTTCACCTCTCTTAAAATATCCTAAATGCAACACATTGAAATCAATAGGCTACATGTTGTCTTGCTGAATTTATGGTTGTGATTTTAAAGTTTTAAGTATTGTTTCATCTAGGAAGGCCTGAGGTATATTATAGCATCCTTGAAATGTATACACAGAAAAATAAGCTACAATAAAATATTTTTGAGTTTTATTATCTGAAGAAACAGTTGGAATTTATTTCACTGAGGAATTAGAATTAATTCAGATTCTGATTTATCTGAATTTTTTTCCTTTGTTTTCACATTAGGGTATTATTTATTATGTTACAACCTCCTCTAAGTTAGAGGAGTGGCTAGCAAATGAGACAATGCAGGAAGGACTACGCCTGTGTGCAGATCGAAATTATGTTGATGTGGACCCAACATTTAATCCAAACATTGATGAAGACTATGACCATCGGCTTGCAGGCATATCCAGGGAGAGTTTCTGTGTGATTTACCTCAACTGGATTGAGTACTGCTCTTCCCGAAGAGCAAAGGTAGGGTAGGTTTACTTCATTTGCAGCTCTTTAAATTCCAGGTTTTTCCAAAGGTGGAAAGGACATCCCTTTAGTTATTATGAGCTCACTCTCCCAAGCTTCCTCTTTCTGACCTTCTGGGTTAGAGAACCTGTCTGGGTCATTATGTTTGGGCCAAATAAACATGTTAAGGAAAATGCCCTCTTCCCCCCACTCATTTTTTTTAATCCTAATTTCATAGCCCCTCCCCTCTGCAAATGCACATGAGTATACGCAAACTCACATTATGTGCTTTACCCTCCAATATCTAGTCCCTTCTTAAGGTCTGCTGTCCACCAAACTCAAGAATAATTATCTTTGTCCCAAATACAAAGTCTAGACTAACGCTCTCTATAAGAACTTTTAGCTATTGGATGTATCCTCTGCTGTCCAGCATCACATGTGAGTTTACATACTTGAAATGTGGCCTAGTACAACTAAAGAACTGAACTTGAAATTTTGCTTCATATTAATTGATTTAAATGTATTTCCTCTTATGGACAGTATACCTGTAGTCCACTGTTACTTTTTAAAATGAAGATTCTTGGACTTCTGAGAAATTCTGATTCAGTAAGTTAGGTCAGGGATACAAAATATGAGTCGCCTGGGTGACTTTAATTCAGGTGGCTCCCCGATATACATTAGGATAACTTGTCTTATCCTAAAAGTGAAATGAGTTACAAACTTTAGCAACTATTATTTGTTCTAGGTTTTAGGATGCTCATATTCTTGGTGAAACTGTAACCACAGTACCAAGGTCTGTGATTCCAGAGCTAATCCCTGTCACCACTATTACTTGCCAGGCAAAAACCTGTGGAGTTGAACAACCAGCTTCCTTTTTATTTGATATAATGGAGCATAATGAGGCACCTTGACAACTAGTGCATTTATTGTAGTTTGGGACATAACACACCTGCAGCATTCAGATTTAGTACCTGAGTTAGCCATTACTCTCCAGCTGTTCTAAGGCATCCCATTTATCTCAGCATCTTTTCTCTTTACTTGCTTAATAAGAATGAGAGTATCCTGTACTTCCTCTCTGACAGTGGCCTTTGACCTTTTTACTAGATGTGCAACGTATACTAATCAGAATAGCATATTTTTAAAGAAGGAATAATGAGTGAAATAAATAACCTCCTAAGAGGCTCAAAAAAAGACTAGTAGACAATTGAAAATGGAGAACCTCAGAGTTTAACTTCTTTTCTTCTAAATGTGTAATAAGTAGTATTTTTTCATACACAAAATATACTTAAGATGTTTTGCATACTATTCTCAAATCCTTGTACCTTCTGTTGGTGGAGAGGGCTTTGAGAGGAGTAGTCATATTATTTCTAATATTGCTTCTTTGCCCTAGACTTTATCAGTCCTGTCTACTCACTGAGATTTAGATTCAAAAGGTTTACCTCCAACATGGGTATTACCCTAGTCTCTTCAGAGACCTTGTTATCACCAGGTCAGCCAAGTATATATTCTACTTACTCCAATCTCTTATAAGAAAATTATTAGTATTCTTTTAGCATTATACTCACCCTTCTGCTGTAGTTTTTCTTCCAACAAAACTAATGCCTACCTCCTTAAGAGTATGCATTCTGTTCTCTGAATTACCATTTCCAAAATAATCCCTTCCTAGGTAAGTTTAGTAAGCCATAGGAATTTGCTGACTTCAAGCTTGAGTACCCTTTCCAGAATATTAAGAATCTGCCTCCTGCCCTTCTACAGTTTCCTTCCAAGGCAGTGTTCTAACTTGAATAATTACACAGAAATGATAAAAAAAATCATCCTTTCTTTCTATAATAGTGTATTAGTTGAATTCTTTATCTTCGCTCTGATTTATTAATTACATATTTTCTGATTTGTTGAATATGTAATATATACTTTTCTGATAACTAATGTTCTCTCTTTTTTAAAGCCACTGGATGTGGACAAAGATTCATCCTTGGTGACTCTTTGTTATGGACTCTGTGTTCTGGGACGGAGAGCTTTGGGAACTGCATCCCACCATATGTCCAGGTAAAGCAGATGTTTTTATTTTTAGGAAGAGAGTATGAGAAGCTGTCTAACCTACTGAAGTCATTTTTTATGGAAGCATTCATTTTATGCTACCTCAATGCATAAATTTCTTTACATTTTTAATTTCTATAGATCTTACCTAAATGTAGTTGAATTCTATTAACTGGTTAACAGAACTAGTTTGTTTTTTTCAAATTCACATGTGAATAGCTATTGATAATGGTAATGTAATGGATTTAAGATATTTTATAATCACCTCATAAAATTTGGTCTCCTCCCATTTATGTTTTTCTAACAAATTTGCCTGTTTTTATTTTCCATATTTCCTTTTGATCTCTGTCCAGTGCATTTATATTTTAATATAGTATGTATTTGATTTGAGACTTAAATAAAAACTGAATTTTCTGACATAAATATCCAAATGAATTAGAATTAAATATTGCACATTTTAAATTTAAATTTTTCTTCTAAATTTTACATATTTTACATTAGACTCTCCTTAATTTATTTTAATTTGTGAGTTCTTTGCCTGTTGTTTATTTACACAGACTATGGCAGTGGTTTATAAGTGAAGGTCCCAGGTCAAACAGGACTTATCTCTTGTGGTTCTTATTTAGGACTTCTGACTTTAGTTTCTGGAATCTTTTTTTCAAAACACTCCCAGATGATTCATGCACAGCCAAATATAAGAACAGTGTCATGAGTACCTTTGCCAAAATATGTGAACTTTTATCTCCAATCTTAACAGTAATTTAGAGTCATTCCTCTATGGATTGCATGCACTATTTAAAGGAGATTTCCGTATTTCTTCAATTCGAGATGAATGGATCTTTGCTGACATGGAATTGCTAAGAAAAGTAGTAGTCCCAGGAATCCGTATGTCCATTAAACTTCATCAGGTAAGAAGGCCAGATTTTTAAAAATTGATTACTGGGGTTTATTGGTACTTCTTTATTTGGCTTCCACATTTTGCTTTTTTAGGAACTTGTTGAAAATGTTCTCATCTAAAAACTAATGATTCATGATAAGACATTAAATCTTAGAATCCTGAACTTGTGTTTCTAATGGTAACAATAATAGCAAATTTATTGAATATTAGTATTAGACAGTGACTGACCTATACATGAACTTGAACAAAAATGTAAGCAGTGACAAGCTAATAATAAAGATCTTTGACCTCTTATAATACTTGTATTGATTTCATGTGATTGTAATTCATGCCTCTTCCCTGAATGAATGAATACCTGACAACTCTAAAAGCAGCATAGTAACACTTCAGAAGTGGTATACATGCTACTATGACTGAACTGTGTTTCCTTTGCTGTGTTATGTAGAATAATAGAGCAGGTTTAAGCTTAATTAAATAATCCTAGCAGAGTAATAAAATTAAAGTGAGGTCCCACAATGCATTCCCAAAGCCCTGGATAATTTCAAGAATGCATTGAGAAATTGCACTTGTTTCTGTCATCATTAACCCTTGGCTATAGTCATCAGATCTGATGGTAGGCACCACATGATAAATGCCTCTGCAGTGCCCAAGTTGGACTGAATCTTTTTTCCCCAAATAAATATTGAATTACTCTTCAAGTGATTTTACTATGTTCTAAAGCATCAGGATTAAGTGAAATCCCATGTTCTTTAGGAGCACTACTAATAAGGTATGATTTATTTTAAAATCTCTGAAAATACTGTTTTAAAGATGATGGAGAAAATATTCATGTGAGATTAAAAAAAAGACAGTAACTTGAAAATAAGATGTTTTTAAAAGTTCATAATTTTTCACATTTTAAGCCCCAGTAAAAAGAACTATTCGAAGAAGATTAAACATCCTCCACTTTAAGCATTCCTAATTTCCAACTTCATGTCCATTTTATTAAGAATAATTATTGCCTATGTCTGAAACTTTTATTTTTCATTCAAACAATTGTATTAATACTAGTATACAAAAGTGGTATTCCTTCCCTGGTGTAAATATTTGCTAAAGACAGCATATCGTGTCACATCAAGTATCTGTTAGAACAGGAACGTGCATATTCAGTGTTTAAGGTAAGAAGTGCTATTATGTGATGTTCAGAAGTCCAGGACTGCTTTTCGGTTTGGTAAGTGAATGAATGCAGTCTCAGACCAGGTTCTGTAGAAGCAAAGTCAGGGTCCAGTGTTCTTATGCAAGAGACTAAGGAGGGGAAGGGGCAGGCATGGTGGCATCCCAGTATTCCCACACTGAGGCAGGAGGATTGCAAGTTTAAGGCCAACCTGGGCTACATAGCAAGTTCCAGGCCAGCTTGGGCTATATTCAAGACCCTGTCATGAAGGAGAGAGAGAGAGAGAGAGAGAGAGAGAGAATTTTCACTTAGTAACTTTGTAACTACAGAATTTATCATTCTGGAAGTCATTCTCTTTTTTTCCTAAAAATACATATATTTTATATTTCTGTGTTAGGATCATTTCACTTCTCCGGATGAATATGATGACCCAAGTGTACTCTATGAAGCCATTGTATCTCATGAGAAGAACCTTGTGATAGCCCACGAAGGAGACCCAGCGTGGCGTAGTGCAGTCCTTGCCAACTCTCCCTCCTTGCTTGCTCTACGGCATGTTATGGATGATGGCACCAATGAGTATAAAATCATCATGCTCAACAGACGCTACCTGAGCTTCAGGGTCATTAAGGTATGTTTGTGAGCCATTCACTTGTGGAAATTTAAGTCGGATAACTTGATACAAACTTGTAAAAAATCAATTGAAACTTTCTTTTTCATTATTTAGAGAACACTTTATTAGTTTTTGTAATCAAACCCATGTAGATAAAGCCTTACATATTTAATATAGTGCATTACCCCTTGTACAAATGGGAAAAAATTAAGTTTAACATTTCTAGACCAGTGTGGCTGTTAATTTCTGCACAATGCCAACTCAACATGGTAAATTGAAATACTTTTTTCCAAAGTTGACAGCACAGCTAAAGTTTCCAAAAGTTCAAATTATATGTATATGTATGAGTATGTCTGTAAATATGTATATATATTTATATAAAAAGACCAATAATAGCAGTATGTTATACATCAATAGCAGCCACAGCTTTTCCAGGTTCTGCAGCCATCTGAACAAAATTGTAGAGACATCCAGCACACTCCATTAAAAAAAGAAAAGTAAAAAAAAAACCAGAAAACTGATTGAAACTTTTTATAGAAAAAAGGACCATACTACCTTAGCATTAACTGTTTATGAGTAATTTACTCTGTCCTCTGAAACTTTCTCATGTACTTAAAGTTTTGCTTATTTCATTTTGGGTGATCTTTTTTTATACACTATATTCCAGGTCTTTTATCTTTACGTATGCAGTCAAGGCAGCATCCCTTCTTAAAAAGTCAGCACCATATTGCAAATGTGATATGATCCCTAGGTAAAATAATATCATAGCTCATGCTTAGTAGTAATTAGAAATGAGCTATAAATAGATCACTGTTATTTTTCCATATGTGTCTAATTGTGTGTGTGTGTGTAAACATCTCAGGGCTTAAGGAGACTCAGCCTCTGAAATTTGTTTTGATAGTTTATAGTGATTCATTTTTATCTGCATCATTTAATCAACCTCCCAATAGCAATATATTCATTTCAACTCGAAATATATGTTCTCTCTCATTTCTATCAAAAATATTATCTAATTCACTAAACTTAGTCATTAATCAATTTGAAAAACTAATTGGACTACATTTTACTTGATACTTTTACAAGATAGAGCAAGGAGAAGAGTGCTGTAGATTATTATTTAGCAGTCTGCTAATGATAAAGGAAATTGGTTGTCTCCTATTCAGATGTGATCTACCTATGTTTGTTTCCAACTTTTCACAGTTGGTTGTCATACTGTTTCTGTAAATTTATTCTTGGTCCCTCACCTAGTTCCATTGTGCTTCGGCTTCCAGGTGAACAAGGAATGTGTCCGAGGTCTTTGGGCTGGGCAACAGCAGGAGCTTGTTTTTCTACGTAACCGTAACCCAGAGAGAGGTAGCATCCAGAATGCAAAGCAAGCTCTGAGGAATATGATAAACTCATCTTGTGATCAGCCTATTGGCTACCCAATCTTTGTCTCACCCCTGACAACTTCTTACTCTGATAGCCATGAACAGCTTAAGGAAATTCTTGGGGGACCTATCAGCTTGGGAAATATCAGAAACTTCATAGTGTCAACCTGGCACAGGTAAGCAATGGGCAATGTATCCTGTAAGTCGCAGCTATCTTTGCCCTCTTTATCTAGACAGTGTTCATTAACTCACCTGGGAAACTTGTAGAAAAAAAGATAGATGCCATGATACAATATGAACTTGGTCTATCTGAACTTCAAGAAGTAGAGCATTTTGTCTCTAAATCTTAGATAAATCTAATGTATAACTGTTTAAGAACAGTTACTATAGTATTTGATAGAGCTTTGAATAATTCCCTTTCCTTTGTTTAATTTTTTTATACTGTTGCAGAGTATTGCCACTGTTAGAAATTGCTGTTTGTGTCAACAAAGAGGGCAGATTAAGAGCATAAGAAATACGCAGATTGGTTACATCTATTTTAGCATCCTGTTCCAGCAGTTGAGGGTCGGGGGGGTGGTGCATTCTATACATATTGAAACACTTGGGTGGGCAATGCAGAGATTCTCTGCCTTTTTAACAACCCATCTCCCCAGTCTCAAATCTGTAGTGTGTTCAAGTATGCAAGTAAATTTTTTTCTCTCCCCTTTGTCTAGTAAATTATGACATACAGTATAGGAACATCATAGTTTGGTGAATAATGAAGAAAAATTGTAGATCATTGTTTTCAGTTTCTTCCAAGAGTTGTTCAGATTCTTAAAATATCCAAGCTTAAGGGAAACAGGATCTTATGATTAAAGCAGCAAACTTTTTATTTTTATTTTTATTTTATTCATATGTGCATACAATGTTTGGGTCATTTCTCCCCCCTTCCTCCACCCCTTCCCTTACCCCTTCACCCCCTCTCTCTCCCCCCTCACCCCCTCGCTACCCAGCAGAAACTATTTTGCCCTATCTCTAATTTTGTTGAAGAGAGAATATAAGCAATAATAGGAAGGACCAAGGGTTTTTGCTAGTTGAGAGAAGGATAGCTATACAGGGAGTTGACTCGCATTGATTTCCTGTGCATGTGTATTACCTTCTAAGTTAATTCTTCTTGAACTAACCTTTTCTCTAGTTCCTGGTCCCCTTCTCTTATTGGCCTCAGTTGCTTTACAGTATCTGCTTTAGTTTCTCCGCATTGAGGGCAACAAATGCTATCTAGTTTTTTAGGTGTCTTACCTATCCTCATATCTCCCTTGTGTGCTCTCGCCTTATCATGTGATCAAAGTCCAATCCCCTTGTTGTGTTTGCCCTTGATCTAATGTCCACATATGAGGGAGAACATACGATTTTTGGTCTTTTGGGCCAGGCTAACCTCACTCAGAATGATGTTCTCATTTACCAGCAAATAATAACATTTCGTTCTTCTTCATGGCTGCATAAAATTCCATTGTGTATAAATACCACATTTTCTTAATCCATTCGTCAGTGGTGGGGCATCTTGGTTGTTTCCATAACTTGGCTGTTGTGAATAGTGCTGCAATAAACATGGGTGTGCAGGTGCCTCTGGAGTAACCTGTGTCACATTCTTTTGGGTATATCTCCAAGAGTGGTATTGCTGGATCAAATGGTAGATCAATGTTTAGCTTTTTAAGTAACCTCCAAATTTTTTCCCAGAGTGGTTGTACTAGTTTACATTCCCACCAACAGTGTAAGAGGGTTCCTTTTTCCCCGCATCCTCGCCAACACCTGTTGTTAGTGGTGTTGCTAATGATGGCTATTTTAACAGGGGTGAGGTGGAATCTTAGTGTGGTTTCAATTGCATTTCTTTTAGAATCTTAGTGTGGTTTCAATTGCATTTCTTTTATTGCTAGAGGTGGTGAGCATTTTTTCATGTGTTTTTTGGCCATTTGTGTTTCCTCTTTTGAGAAAGTTCTGTTTCTTTATTGGTTCATTAATTTTGGGAGAATTTAGTTTTTTAAGTTCCCTATATATTCTGGTTATCAGTCCTTTGTCTGATGTGTAGCTGGCAAATATTTTCTCCCACTCTGTGGGTGTTCTCTTCAGTTTAGAGACCATTTCTTTTGTTGAGCCGAAGCTTTTTAGTTTTATGAGGTCCCATTTATCTATGCTGTCTCTTAGTTGCTGTGCTTAAAGCAGCAAACTCTTAATGGGTGTTTTAAAATTTTTCTAAAAGTACCTAGTGCTTAAAAAGTAAAGTTCTACCATTTTAACATCAATCTCTATCCAGACAGAAGGAGAAACATAAGCCAGGGTGTTCAAAGAAATGTTCTTTTAAATATATATATATATATATGTGTGTGTATATATGTATGTTATACTGTATATATATGTTATATTGGAATTACCTTGAAGAAGTTAGGCTATTTCTCTTTTAAGAGAAATGGCATAAACATGGAAATCTGATTTGCTTGGAACTGAGGCTTTCTTCCAGGCAAGACTTCCAGTGCCAGATTGAGACAGTCATGGCCAACCTGGGACAAAAAACAAAACATGAAAAACAATTGCAGTAGCTCTCTTGAAGTTGCTGCAGTAACAGTATAAATAAATAAGATTTGGGGGTGTTGCATACTTCAAAGCCTTTGAACACACCCCAGCAAGAATTGTTTCCATCTCTGATCTTAATGGTACAACTGTCTTTTGCACAGTTCTTCATTGTGGTATAGGAAAAATGATAGAGTATATAAAAGTGAAGTAGGCTGGAAAGATTTGAGGCAGTGGATAGAAGAGGAGTATGCTTCTTTAGCCATTCTTTGAAAAGAGACTTGTTTTGTTCCTGATATTAATTGCACCATAAAGATGTTCAAAGGTGTACGTTAATAGCATTAACAGCTCAAAATGAATAGCTGAAATAGGATAAACTATTTTATGTGATCTTGGGATAATGTTTCCTACTCTGGTATTTATTCCTAGGCTAAGGAAAGGTTGTGGAGCTGGATGTAACAGTGGTGGCAATATTGAAGATTCTGACACTGGGGGTGGGACTTCCTGCCCTGGCAACAATGCTACAACTGCCAGTGATGCCCACAGCAACTTATCCCAGGGAAGCACTGGAAATCCTGGGCAGGGATTGGGAGCGGTACTCCACCCACCTGTCATGTCTTATCCTGCAACACTAGGTAATATAAAGCAAAGTTATATGTGTAATGTTGTGGTAGGAAACAGTTAGTATGTGTGTAAAAGAGGAATACGTATTTTCTACTTGAAAATATATGAATAGGATATTTTACTTGACTTTCAGTTGTATTTGTTTATGTCATTTATATATATAATCAATATATTTAATTGATATTTGACATATTTACACAGGATATTAAGGATTTGAACATATAATCTAAAGACTGATATTTAATTTATCTATCTTATTTAACAGGAGAGACTTGGTCTCTCCTGATGAACATATTGCCATATGTTATAATGATCTTTTATGTAAATCTTTGTGATCAGTTATGACTTTACTATCCTGCAGACTTTAAAAGTGGAATCATTAACATAGACCTTACAAGGATAAGTCTGTTGATACCTAGTGCCAAAAATCATTCCAGAACGTCTTCTAACCAGTTGATACTCTCAGCAATCATAAAGGAATGCCTGTGTCATTGACCTTAGGCATTTACGTGGATTAGATAAAATGTTAAAACATTTACTTAAGTTAAAAGAATTCCAGTGAGATTAGAATTAAGGTGTAGGTGGATCAACATTTAAGATGTTTTTTTTCCTTCTTAGCAAAAACCAGAATTTTTGTTTGCTTGTTTTGTTTTTGGCCATGAGCTTAGGGCCTTGCTCATGCTAGGCAGGCTCTGTTCCACTGAGCTACACCCACAGCCCACAACTGGGAACTTAACCTGCTTCTTTCATGTGCCTTTTGTTCTTGCTTTGATTAGCTCTTTTTATTTTGAGGTATAAAATATATGTAGCTAAGTTTTTAATATAGTTAATGATTATTTCCTAATAATCTTCACATTACTCTTAAGAGTCAGAAAAAAGGCAAGTGGAACAGACTGAAAGGCCAGTGATAGGCATTGAGAAACATAGCTGCCGAGCTTGTCACGTTTTAGGTCCTTTATAAATACTTGTCTTTTCCTATTTGACAAAAATTATATATTTTTGTTATACAGTATGATGCTTTAATATGTGACTATGTTGTGAAATTGTTAAATCAAGCTAGTTAACATACATTTATAATTTTGAGGGGTCAATACTGGGGTTTAAACTAAGGACCTCATGCTTGCTAGGCATGAGCAGTACTATTTAAGCCACTCTCCCAGTCCCATTTTTGTGTTGAGTATTTTTTGAGATAGAGTCTCATGAACTAGTTTGACTTTGAACTGAGATCCTCCTGATCTCTGCCTCCCAAATAGCTAGGATTGTAGGTGTGAGCCATCAGTTCCTATTAAAATCATACAGTATTTCTTAATAACTATTTCTGACTGCCTCTGTGATACTTCATTTCTGATGTATTAAAGAAGTATTTTTGTTCCAATTTTTTGCTCCAAAATAATTCTGTGAAAGGTGTTTTAGGATTTACCCTAACCTTAAATCTTGATTTTACTATGAATTTGTCTTTCTTATGCCTCAGAATTTGAAAAAGCCTTACAAAAGAGAAACTTGTAAAAACCACACAAGAAAACAAATGTTTATTTCTTTTAGTGCCTTTAAAGTTTTAGGCCTAGGGCTAGGCACAATGTTTTATGTCTATAATCATAGCTACTTAGGAGGTGGAAATCAGGAAAGTCATGGTTAGAGGCTGGCCAGGGCAAAAAATGTTAGTAAGACTCCATCTCAGTCAATAAGCCTGGCATGGTTGTATGTGTCTGTCATCCCAGCTATTCAGGAGGTATAGGTTAAGAGGATCTTGGTCCATGGCCAGCCCCGAGCAAAAAGCAAGACACTATTAGAAAAAAAAGCATAAAGGGTGAAGCTGTGGTTCAAATGGTAGAGAGCCTGTCTGCCAAGTGCGAGGCCCTGAGTTAAAAAATCCTGGTGCTGCTGAAAAAAAAAATTTTAGGTATATGTAGTAAGT
Organism: Castor canadensis; assembly: GCF_047511655.1. NCBI lineage: Eukaryota > Metazoa > Chordata > Mammalia > Rodentia > Castoridae > Castor > Castor canadensis. The sequence continues at coordinate 35,425,508 of NC_133388.1, read as the reverse complement.
TCTATACATTTACCAAGTGATTGCTTAGAGGAGAAAGACTTAGAAACTGAAGCACAAAAGCCCCCAGTGTGACCCGTCCCCTATGAGTGAGGGCTTCTCTTATTCCCTCCAGGCACCAGCCACAGTGCTCACTCCGTCCACTCAAGCCTGGTCAGACAATCCCCCGCTCGGGCTTCCGTAGCCAGCCAGTCTTCCTACTGCTACAGCAGCCGGCATTCGTCTCTCCGGATGTCTACCACTGGATTTGTGCCATGTCGGCGCTCCTCCACTAGCCAAATATCACTGCGAAACTTGCCATCATCCATCCAGTCCCGCCTCTCCATGGTGAACCAGATGGACCCCACCAGTCAGAGCGGAATGGCCTGTGTGCAGCATGGCCTGCCCTCCTCCAGCAGCTCCAGCCAAAGCATCCCGGCCTGCAAACATCACACTCTTGTGGGCTTTCTTGGGACAGAGGGAGGTCAAAACAGTGCCACTGATGCCCAGCCAGGCAGCACCTTAACTCCTGCCAGTAATTCACATGCCAGAAAGGGGGAAGTGATTTACAGAGTCCAAGTGAGTTAAGCCCAGATATCTTCCTGTACTGTTGCTCCTTTGTTTGTATGTCTTCTTTGTTGAGTAAAGGTCTCTTGTGAAAACACATTTTATGTTTTTAGGCTGAGGGATTAGAGCGCTTTCAAATGTTGGAGAAAAAGTTTCTGCCTCCAAAACGAAAGCAAGCAGTTTTTGTAGTAGTGATACGTGCTCCCTATCAGCATTGACACACAGCAGTTGCAGGACAGTCCACTAACAGACTGAAAAGAAGGGGAGGTGGCTTTTCAGATTTTTTTTTTTTAATTCTACTGTAGACAGTGGGGAACTTGATGTAGAGTCCTGTGAAAGAAATTTTGTTTGGAATTATATTTTTTATCAGCAAGGAAAAAATGAATTGGAAGTAATCCTTATTTACTTACAATTTAGATTGTGGATCCCAGTCAAATTCTGGAAGGGATTAACCTGTCAAAAAGGAAAGAGCTGCAGTGGCCTGATGAGGGAATTCGGTTAAAAGCTGGGAGAAACAGCTGGAAAGACTGGAGTCCTCAGGAGGGCATGGAAGGCCATGTAAGTTCTCTTATAAAGTTGCCTGATGCTCTGATTTTTTTGTAGTATGACTCACTCAAAAGCATGGTTTAGCTGATTCCTATCTTTATGCTTTATTCTCAAGCAGAATCGCTCCCTCTACTGAGCAATGAGAGCTTGCGAGTGCATTCAAGGTCTCTTCCACTAATGTGTGTTTTGTTCTGAGTCATTAGGTGATTCACCGATGGGTGCCTTGCAGCAGAGATCCAGGTACGAGATCCCACATCGACAAGGCAGTGCTTCTGGTCCAGATTGATGATAAATACGTGACTGTAATTGAAACTGGGGTACTAGAACTTGGGGCTGAAGTGTGAACTGGTGTTTTGTAGCTACATTTCCTTTCCCACTCACTTCAAGACTTTGGAAAAAAGAGAGGAGTGAGCAGAAGATGCTTGTAGGGGTCACTTCTATCCTTTTGTGGGAAACTTGAGAACAGTGGTTTGGTTAAGCTCCTCTCCTTTGCCCTTCACCCTGACTCCTGTCACTGTCTCCATCCCCAAATAAAGCTGAAGTATTTTTTTAAGTTAGCTGCCAAGAAAACATTTTGCATGAAAGATAAAGTTCTGTTAAAATACATCTTTAATAAGTTTTTCCTATACATTGACTGTACTTTAAATCAACAAATTCTTCATTTCTAAACTGTGATTTCGTATTTTTCTAGTTTCTTTTCCAAAGTAATTGCCATGTTTTATCATAGAACATGAAATCCATTGACCTTGATTTTTACAAACACACCCATGGTAAACATTCAGTTGGACACATAGAGGTATAAAAGCTTAATGTACAGTAAGAGAGAAAATGAACATAGATTTATCTTACTCCTTGAGCGCTAAAAACTTTAATGAAAAAACTGCACTAATTTTTTACAACAATGCACTAAATCTGAGATTTCTCAGAACATTTATTTATATATAAAAATAAAATACCATTATTTAAATTGCCTTTGGGATTAACCCTTCCCTTCCCTGATAAATACAATAAGCAGGAACTGTGCTGCTTATTTTTCTGTTAGTGGTCTATGCTCTTGCCAGTACGTCAAATGTGACCCTTAAGAGGAATACAAAAATCTCAACATATACATAGCTTCATCCTTGACATTTCCCGGAGCCAGTGGTCAGTGGATTGGCCATGTGAACACTGCTGCCTTCGTCCTTGTCCACATCTCAAATGGGCTCATCTCAGTGTGTACTCGTGCTTCCCCTGTTTGGAGCAAGCTCTGCTGGGGTCTGTTCTGGAGAAAAAATATTTTTGCTTTTCAATGAAGATGAACAGCCAGGAGTTAAAAAAAAAAAAAAAAGGGATTGGTTGACTTTAAGAATTCCTAGCTCTTGAAGTCGTTCACATGAAGTTCAGTTTCTCAAGTAAAAATTTTTCAAACAGAATTATCCATCTGGTGCAGTTCTTTGTTATATCCCTCTTTAATAACTTTGCTTTTTGTTCCCCCTTCTTTCTGTTACTTGAATTTTATTTCCTATAATTTATGGTATATACTTATAATTTCAAATATTTATAACTGACTAAGTTCATATGTTGTCTCATAAATTATATTGGTTTTTGTTTTGTTTTTTACAAAAAGAATGTATTCAGGGAAATATATATCTCAGATTTACAATTAGGTCACATGGGAACTGCAATTTAGGTTTAATTTGAAACTTTGAGTATTTTCTAAATTCTTAAAAAAAACTTCCCTTTCATCTAAAACTCAAAAGAAATTTGTACATTTCTTCTAAGCAATTGAGAGCAGCCATCTTTCTCTTCCCCTGTGAATAAATAGTAAAAGGAAGCAGGTAAAGTTAATTTTGATACATTTTATTTAATATATCCAAAGTATTACCATTTCTACATGTGGCACTGGCCACATTTCAAGAACTCAGTAGCTACTTGTGCCTAGTAGCTACTGTGTTAGAACACGCAGGTTTACAGTATCTTTTGATGAGGTGACAGGAGAGAGCTATTTTTCCTGCTGGTTCTGATACAGATCTCACAGTATAGCATAACATTGCAATAGAGGTATTGAAAACTAAGAAAGTAAATAGCTGATACACAGAATCTTTCTGTAGTTCCATTTCAAAACCTTTTTATTTTCCTTTTTTCTAATTTTAAAATTTTGTGGTCATTCAGAACCCAATGTGCCTTGTGTTGACATTTCCATAGACTTCACACTTTGCAAATTTTACTGTTTAAAATTAGTTAACTGAACCTTTACACAAAGGAGCCCTTTCTAAATTTACTGTTTTAAACTGTATTTTCCTAATACTGTCATTATATTCTGCATCTGCCTCATTTTGGCAAAGCTGTAGTGTACCGTAAGTTCAGTGTCATTTTTTTCTGAAGCTGATTGTCTGTCTGTATCTGTTTTTTAAATCTTTTCAAAGGAATTATGTTCCCTGCTGCTTGCTCCCTCTGAAATGAATACGATCTTTTCATGGTCATTGCCTAGATGGAGAGATAAAAGGAGGCTTTCCAATCTTAGATGGAAGATACCTATTTTCCTACACAAAAGAACAACAAAAAATCTGAACTTTATATGATACAATCAGAAGGGCTGCAATTATTCCTAGCTCCCCTACTCCCTCTAACACCCACCCCCACCCCAAATTTGTTATATACATCATATACTCTGAGAAGTCACATTTCTTATGCAAGACTAGATTTTATATGGAACACATATATCAAGTCTTAATTTGGGATAGCAATTAATGGACATTTTTCTTGAAACAAATTAACTTTTGTTATAACTCTTTATAAATTAGGAACCCTAAGGGAACCCCTATTATTTTTTGAGTCTAAAACTGATAGACTTTTTAAAAATCATACTACTTTTTTAATTACAGCAAGAGAAATAGTGAAAATTGAAGATTTATGTCTTAAGAATAAATTGATCTAAGTTATTAAAAATGTTTATTTCTAGATAATTATTAAATTGATCTTAAATGTCTTGTTTCTGTTGCTCCTCAGAGAATAGTGAATTATTTTAGATTGTCTGCTTAACCTTTTTTATTAAAGTACAAAACTCCAGCGTACAATAGTGGGTTTAGTTCATAATTGCCAAAACTTTCAGAGTTTCCTAGTGTGCAAATAAAAAAGATATAATTCAAACACTAACTTTTTCTTTATTTCTTCTAAGTGGAGCTGCATGATTGAAACCTTGCTTTGTTTTGTTTTCTTGCTTGATTTTCTTTTGAAAGGACAAGCCTGGAATGGCCTTTTAAATTTTTTTCCTGTTATTCAGTGGCAAAAAAAAAAAAAAAGCAAACAACATTTTATAACTCTTAATTAAGCTTTTGGTTAATCTTCCAACTTACACCTTGGTGTGAACTCCATTTTTACACCATTTTCAACACTCAATAAAACTTTACATGTTGGCTTTTTGCTAAAGAGCTTTAATTTTTTCAAGAATCTAGATTGACATAAGATGCTGATATTTATGGAACTTGGACCGAGTAGTGGTAAGGCTCTATGTATATTTTTAAAGATAAAATAAATTGAATTACCTTTTAAGAAATTAGTGAATAAGCTTAATAAGTGTTCTGCCTTCTTTGCATTTCCATTGCTAGAGGATTAAATTCCATTAGATTTGAAGTGCTTTGAAAAATATTTCAAGTATATCTGAAATACTTCTATTAATCCTTGAACAAAAGATATCAGACAGCATTTCTATCTTGAAGAATACATGGAAAATTAGTCTGGGTACCAAATGTCAGGCAATGAAAACATAAGTTTTAGGTAGGAAACTATAGGTGATTAAGAAGATGTATTTTTGTTTCTGGATTAGTTGATTTTCCCATCTCCTATCAAAATATAAATACAGCTTCACATCCAAGCATGGGTATGAGTACCTTTGCCTTAATAAATTCTACTTTGCTTCTAAGAAGCATCCTTTTGCCTCTGCTTAGAAGCTCTTCATTGGGTGAATTGCTGTATTGAACCATTCATCCAGAACTGGACCTTTCAAACCTATGATTTGCCCTGCATTTAAAATTGTCTTTTTATTTATGCTTTCGAACATTCTTTGTCCTAAATAAATATGTGACTTGAGAAGAAAGTAAGTAGTGTTATGTAATAATTCTTCTAATTTATGTTTACCACCTATTAAAATATAAACTGCCCAGTTTATTAATTACTTTTGTATTATTTTAATTACTTGTTCACAAATGTAAATGAATCTCTGGGATTTTTTAATTGTTTTTAAAGTCAGTATTCATTTTCTTTTGTAGTGTAATGCAATCATATAAAGTTACTTTGCATGTAAACCTCATTAATTTTTTTCTTTCGATATGATACATTGTTCACTTAAGATATAAGATTATCCCCTCCCCCCCCCAGTTTTTTTGGTGGGACTGGGGTTTGAACTCAGGGCTTCTTTGCACTTGCAAAGCAGGTGCTCTACCGTTTGAGCCACACCTCCAGTCCGTTCTGCTCTGATTATTTTGGAGATGGAGTCTCACTAACTCTTTGCCTGGCTGGCCTCGATCCTCGATCCTCCCAATCTCAGCCTTCTAAGTACCTAGGATTACAGGCGTGAGCCACTGGTGCCCAGCAAGATACCCCCTTTTATTCTAGAGGCTTTCCCTTTAACTCCAAGATGAGTGGAGGCGATATCAATCAAGGCTAAGATGGTACATGAAACCTGTTAATGGAATTTGATCTTTTCTGTTTCAGTCTTCTGTGGATACTGAGTTCTATTGTTCAGGGGAAAGATCAAAAATAGATACTACCATGTATTTAGGCCACTTCAATTTTAATAAGTATATGGCTTTTTAAAAAAATGAATATTAAAATAGTAGGCCTTCTTCATTTCCCTTTTCAAAATAATCTATAGTGGTAAACACCTAGGTCTTCTCATTTTAAACTAGCTAAATGTTTAAGAATTTGATTGGAAAAGGATTATCATAAAGTAGATCTGGTAAGATATGAATAGAATATTAGTTTTGCTCAAAACCAGAGGTATATTTTCTGCTATAAATCACCTCACCAGAATCATGTTTAAGAATTCTGCGTGTGGTAGAATTCCTCGTTACTGTTTTTAAGCCAGGTACTCTTTCCAAATTAGGACAGATAGCTAGTTTGTGAACTGAGTGTCGTGACCTGCCGTTTTGTGGAATCAACCTAATACTCTGGGGAGCGCAAGCTGATGGGCACTGCAGGTTCTCCAGCAGCTTTGTTGTGACTTACACCTATTGTATTGGGTTCTACTTTTTCTCTTATGCCTCAGCTCTGTATCTGGCAATTTGTGATTCACTGGAGCCAAGCTAGATGAAAAAGGTTATCTGACAGGTGATAATTATGAACTCCTGTGTGTCACCTGCACAGGTAACGTGATACCCTGGAATTCAACAGAGAAGTAGTAGAAAAGGAGATGGCTGCTCCAGATGACTTGGGCTTGGTGTACTTGTGACTGTACAGGATTTTTTTTTTAGATATGAAGCTTGATTCTACAACCAAAATAATAAAAATGGGGAAATCATGTCTGCTTATGCTTTTTTAAAGCTTAAAGTGTAAGTAAAAGTAAATTGTAAAAATTGATGGTAACCCTATACAAGTCTGGCAATGAGCTCTATATGAGGAAGTGGAAGGAGGAACATTAAAAATTATTCTAGAAGAGTAAGTGTGGAGGAAGCAACATGGGTTTCTCTTTTCTGATAATGGGCTCTGGAAAGTATTCATTGCCTTTACCAGCATTCAGTACAAGCCAGATAAGAATACACTACTTGCGCGTGTCTGTGAGTGTGTGTGTCTGAGTGTACTCTAGACAGCTTGTAAATATTATAGTTATTTAAAATGGAAAATAAAAGTTGAGGAATTTTTTTTGGCAAATATATTGCATCAAAAATAGAGTATTGACCATGGATAAAACACAGGAAATAAATGTTTTTCATTTTTCTGTCTGTCCATTTTTGTCTAATTAAATGCATTATGTTAAGTTTTGTGTGGCATATTCTTAAAACATATACTTGGATCTGAGATTATCCTTTCAAACAGAAGCTTTGACCTATAAACATTTGGTTCAGCTCAGTAGATCAGAAGTGTACAACACTATTAAAAGAGGATCTTCTTCACAAAGATTATAGTGTCCATTCTTCGAATTGATTTGAAGGTACATACTAATGATACACTAGTAGATGGGACATATAGAATGGTAAAAATGTATATGTTTAGTTACACACAATTACAGCACAGCAGAAGAAAAGAACATTGGATTATGGTCAAAATTAGGCAAGTGCCAACTTGTTTAGTATACTTGTGCTGCATACTAACCCAATGACTTCACTTGTATTTAAAGAAGGTGCTGACTTAGAATAGTCATACTGTTGATAAAAGTCACTTGTTAAGCCCTTAATTTATCATTCTAACCATCACTTAGTAACTGGCAGTCAGAACCAGCAGGACACAGTGTTAGGAAAAATGCTGCTCACCAAGAAAGGTCACAAGAAGAGGCTCACGTCCAAGAGCAAAGTTTAATGGCAGGCCCAAACTGCCAGGCTGGCTGGGGAAAGATGGTGCAGCACAGACTCTGGGGCAGGCGTGGCTTTTATAGAAGAGGGAGATTAAGGAAGTTAGCGCATGAGCGGTAGTCTCTGGTAGGGGTGGGGCTGTCCTTGGAAGTTTCTCAAGTGAGGTCTGAGGATAAAATGGCCACCGATTTACAAATGGCGGCATTATTACTCTATCATTCCCCCATTTTTTTCTTTAATGATGAGGGCAAGAGCTGAGGATCGGGAATTGGAGCAAAGCATCGGCCTCTTAGCTGCTTCCTGCTGGCAGGGGGTGCTGTATAAAGCAAGATCCTCAGACTCCTGTGGCGTCCTGGTGGGGGGCCCTCATAGCAGTCCTCTGGATGGTTTTGGAGAGGTTGATATCCCTGGAGGTACAACTGGTTATGATACAAGGGAGGAAGCTTAAGAATAGCAGAGCAAGAAACATAGGCATTAGCCAGGAGAACCACTGTGAAATGTTACTCCCTAGAGGATTCCAAGAGTCTGTTCCTTGAGAGGTGCTGCCAATGGGGGATCCCATTGAGCTTGACAGCCAGTGGCTGTTATGAGAATGACTAGATGAGGGCTGGTCCACCAAAGTCCCAATGGAGAGGGTAGAAAATCCTTTAGGAAAACAAGATCCCCTGGTTTAACAGAAATTGTTACAGGATGGGGCAGGATCTGGTCTGCATGCTCTCTGAGAAGTTCCCTGAGAAGATTAAGATAAGGTAGGTAGTCAGCCAGAGGAGCAGGGTCTGTTGGAGGCAAGTTTATTAGAAGGAGCATAAAAGGTGTCCGCTAGAGGATTTCATATCTAGGGGTACAGATTCTGCAAAACCCTGTAACTCCCAAGAAAGCTCTAAGATGCCTTATGGTATGGGGGATAGGGAAACGGAAGATTGGGTTGATGCACTCATGACTCAGGGAGTGAGTCTATCTCTTTAAGGCCATGCCTAGGTAGGTGACCTGAGGGAGGCAGGGGCTGTCAGGATTTAAATGTAACACTCTTGGATAAAAGAGAACTCTAGCTCATTTTTATGTAACTTTGTAAATGTTTATACCATATTTAGATAAAGTATAGACATTACACTTTTACAGGGTGGTCATTTAAGACACATAAGCAAATATGTAAATGAACTCTGATTTAGTAGTACTTAAAGCTTGACAAGATCAGTAGAAAACACAATTTCTTTGATAAAATCTGTAACGGTTTTTTGTAGATTGTTCTTAGAACAGAACAATATTAAGATAACCTTGTTATTTTATAGACATAGAGAATTTGGTTTTAGTTTGACATGACTCTAAAAATCTTTTAAACATCTCTTAGATTATACTCAACTTTAACTGTATTACACACCGAAGCTTTTTATTATACACTTTTAAAACTTACTCAGACCTTTATACAACATACTAAACCCTGTGATGGCTTGTCCTTATCCCTCCTATTTGAAACAATCTTTAGGACAAACCCTTCTTTACAAAACCCTTTCTCATCTAAAAACATTCCCTTTAACTTCTCAAAAAATACATTCAGCACCTATATCCTTTCTGGTTGTTTATTTTGTAACTTGTATTTTAAAATTAACTTTTATAAGAATTTTAAATTTATTATATGGGCTGGAGCAACTAATTAGTAGCTCTTGGGGGTTTTTTTGTTTGTTTTGTTTTTTTAGGGAATTTATGATAGGCATAAGGCCTCATCATTCCTCAGGCTTGAGGGGGTATTGTTTTGGGTGTGGAAAATGTGAGGGATTTTTGAGTTTTATTTGAATAGGGAGGGCCATCCAGGCTCTATTTGTTCCTAAAGGAGGGAGCAGCAGAGATAGCTGCTGGGGGGGGGAGGGGGAGAGGAGAATTTGAGCTTTTAGTTGAGATAGTATATCCCATCCCAGCAGAATCACTGGAGTTTTAGAAACTGAGGAAAGAGTGACAGAAGAGGAGGTCTCTCCAAGAACAGGGTAAATTAGTCCTCTAGGGGCTGGCCAGATTTGCCCCAAATGATAACTTTTGTCGTTGGACCGGGAACCTAGAGAGAAAGGTAAAACAGAGTGTTTTTGTCTAGCCGCAAAATGACCCTTTGTTTTTCTTCCATCATGAGTACTCCAAGGCTCCTCAACAGCGATGCCAAGAAGTGGAGCGTGGACAGGAGGCCGGGGTCCATCAATCCATAGGAGGTAGCACCTCACCTTCTATATGGAGATGGGGGGGCACTTAGACCTCCAGTGGTTACCTTTGCAGAGAGAGCAGGGTCTCCCAGGCTGTCCCCCTTTAGAACATTCTCTGCAGAAATGCCCCTCCTGTCCACCATGGTAGCAAGTTCAGGATACAGGCCCCAGTCGGGTGGGGGTAGCAATGAGGTCATGTCTCTTATCTTTCTGTTAGTAATGTCCCAGTTACAGTATACAGACGTGGCTAGTTGTATTAGTTGATCCAACGACTTCTCCTTCAGCCAGAGTGGGTTTTCTACAAATATCTGGGGCTATTAGAAATTTATCTTTGAGGAGAACCTCTCATCTGTGACTCTGGGTCCACTGTGGTATACTTTCTGATAGTGTCCTTAAGATGCTGCAGAAAGGTAAGGGGATTTTCTTCATGATGTTGCTGTAAAGCAAAGTTGTTATTTCACATTGACACTTGACATTCTGGAGAGCAGGTCTCTAAACTGTTCTGAGCCTCAGTTTCCTCACTTGAATGAGGGATCTGGTCTAGATTAAACTACCTTCTTCCATTATGAGATGGCTGAAGTGACATTAACACCACTTACCTACCTTACCTTTTTTTTTTTTTTTTTTTTTGATTTAGCATTCAACCTGGGGCTTCACACATGCTGGGCAGATATTCTCTCACTGAGCTACTTCCTCAGTCCCAAATCTCTTTTTCCTCTTTCCTTTGGCTGCACTGGGGCTTGACCTCAGGACTTTAGGTCTGCAAAGCAGCACTCTACTGCTCGAGCCATATCATCAGCCCCTTTTGGTGTGTATCTGTCAAGGGGACTTCCTGTGCCCCTGTAGGTAGGCACATTTATTCCCTCATTTCCAGGTGCCACTAATATTGGGGCTCATTATAAATGGTAATCATTTTCAACCTGAGCGGCCTGGGCCAGAACCCATTGCATTTCTAATGAGGAAAGAGTCTGATCTAGTAGAAGCATAGTATCCTTTTATATCAATTGAAAGATTTGGATCACAGAGATAAAGGCTTAGATGTATTGGTCTGGGGCATCAGTATAGCTGTCTAGATGTTTTTAAATTTCCCTTAGATCTGAGAGCTGGAAGGGGACATAGATTTGCCCTCTTCCTACCATTGCCTGTTGAAGGGGGAAGCACCCATTAGGAGGTTCTGAATATCGGGGTAGCTTAGAACATAGGGCAGAGGGTGGAGCAGTAGGGGTGGGCCTTGTCATTGATAAGGGGCTTTTCTGGTCCTCCTTTCCATGTTTAGCCTGTGGCTTACAAAGAATGGCCAGCTTTTGAGTATCTAAATAGCAATTGTGGAGCCAATCTGAGATGAAAGAAAATTTGTATAGGGGACCTCAGTTCACTTTTTCCCTTTTATAGAAAAGGTCTAATTGGAGTATGGTATTGTAATTTAAGGAACCCTGTGAAGGCCACTTCTCTTGGTCACCCAAGGCATAGGCCAGGCCTCAGTACAAAGCTTCAAACATCTACAAGCCAGAAGACTGGAGGGTGCAGGTCCCATCTAGAAAGAACAAAATGTTAGGATCCTGTCTTTTAGCTAACAGCAGGCAACCTCTTTAATAAAGGCTACTTTTTAAACAAAGGAATAAATTGTCTGTAAAATTAGAGAAGGACATTCAGAGGGCATCCCTGGCCAATAACAGTACCATAGGGGACAACTAGTGTTAATATTTGAAGGGAAAATTTATGTTGAGGCCAAAAGTATAGAAAATTTTAAATGAGAAGTTTAGAGACCACAGTAATGTCCATTTTGTGATTTCTGGGACTAACGATTTCTTGTAAGCTAACAATTGGCTTACAAAGGCTGGGTCTGGTGCCCCAAGGTGTGAGGCAGGTGCCCCAAGGTGTGTGGAGCAGGGCATGTGCAAGGCACCGACCCCCTCCACACACACTCAGGTCAAGCAAGCCTGTCACCCCTCCCCCCTTCCTGTGTACTCTGTGCGCATTTTATTCTAGGGGAAGTGGTGGCCCATGTGCAGCTGGCAGCCTAGGATGTGTGTTGGGTTGGCCTATGGATTCTCTTAGCTATGGCAGGTGTTCCTGCTGTGCACGAGCATGCTTGTCTTCCCTCCTCCCCTTTTGGGGGTGGAGTTAGGGCATTTGTGTGGCAGCCACAGTTTTTTTGTAAGCGCTTTTACCTAGCAGCTGATTTAAAGTTATTTTAGACTGAGAGGCCTGGCAAACTAGTTGGAATAACTTAAGTCATAAGGTACCATGCTACAAGTTTTTCATGGGATGCAGGGTCCCAGTAAGCCCAGGGAGGGGAAGACAGAGACAAAGGACATGTGGTGATACCATGGAGGAAGCAGAAAAAGTCCTGACATCTTAGGTAAGGGAGGGGAAGGCAGAGCCTGAAAGCATGACAGATGCCTGAGGGATTAGGCATCACCTGTGCCTCTAGGTCACTCCCATTGACTGGTACTGGAACATTTTCAGCAAAACGAAACCTCCACTGTCCGGTTACTGTCTCAGGAAAAAGGGGCATTAGACAGGGGGAAAGGAGAAGCAGTCATCAGATGCCATAATCAAACAGGACTTCCCCCATTGTAGCATGAGGCATACCTGAATAAACCCCAGGCTTGGTCTCAGCCCACAGGGAGGGAGCATGAGCTCTCCCAGAGCTGGAATCGCCTTGAGGCCAGAGTTGGCAAGGAGTGGCTTGACACCATGATGGGAAAGTCCCTCAGGAAGATAGGAAGAGACAAGTAGCCTGAGCAGCGCAAGAAGTCTGCTTACATGGGGAAGGAGGAGGTTCAGGAGAGGATTTGGTTCATTTAGAAGTTGGTTTAGAGGCTAATAGAACCTGCGCAGAGGAACAGGAAGTACAGAGTTTGGTGTGGAGATAGGAAAAGGATTGGGTGTAGGGAAGTTCCTTCCATTTACCCAGCGCACTCACAGAAATTGTATAAATCCCTTAAAATATTGGGATCAAAAGTGCCATTAAGTGGCCATTTGGAGGCATTGTCTAATGGGTATTGGGGCCATGCCTGATTGCAGAGAAAAATGAGCTTTCGTGGCTTAAGATCAGGCGTTAGGTGGAGGGGGCCAAGGTTGGCAGGGAGACCATCCCAGTGGGGAGTCTGAAGGAATTTGGGACAGTCCAACTCCCATGGTGAGGCCTGACCTGAGAAGAGATATGGCGGGCATCCCCAAAATATCAAGTCCTCAGGAGAGAGAGATGTGGAGTACCCAGAGGGAACGTCTTCACCATGGGGGTGGGTCCATAGTCCGTAGTGGGGAACCCGGTTCCCCGGGACAGGAGCGAGCCGAGACCTAGTGCTAGGATTTCAAGGAAATGAGAGAGAGATCACAGCTCTGCATGCGAGGACTCACAGAAAGAGAACCTTGAGGGAAGATTGGCCGGTGGTGGATGGCAGTTGGAGGCACACTGGGGTGGAGGAATTTCCCTGTGAGCTAGTGAGGGAGCAGCGCTTTCTAGGATCAGGGGTTCTGACAAAGCAGCTCAGATCCCGGAGGAAGGGAATGGGAGTGAGGGGGGGGATGAGGTGGGGGAGGCCAAAAGAACAAGGTCAGTGCTGGGAGTGCACCCCAATCCGAGTCACAACACCAAAATGTTAGGAAAAATGCTGCTCACAAAGAAAGCTCACGAGAAAAGTCTCATGTCCAAGAGCAAAGTTTAATGGCAGGCCCAAACTGCCAGGCTGGCCAGGGAAAAGATGGCACAGCCCAGACTCTGGGTGAGTTATGGGTTTTATAGAAGGGGGAGGTCAAGGAAGTTAGCATATGCACAATAGTCTCTGGTAGGGGTGGGGCTGTCTTAGAGCACAGGAATTTCTGTTAAGGACAGGGCTGTCCTTGAGAGTTTCTCAGGTGAGGTCTGAGGATAAAATGGCCACCGATTTACAAATGGCAACATTAATGTTCTATCACACAGATTATTTACTTTCTGCCTCAGAGTTCCCCAAAAATTTGCTCTCTCCCTTCCAGATCACAGTGCCACAATTGGAAATACAGCAGCATTTTTCCTTAAAGGTGTTCAAAAAACTCAACCCCTAAAGAATCAACACCCCAAAGAAGAAATGGGCACATGAATTAAACAAGGAATTCTCGAAGAGATACAAATGGCCAGTAAACACATGAAGTGTTCAACTTCCCTAGCTGTAGAAGATGCAAATTGAAACTACACTAAGATTTCATCTCACTCCAGTTAGAATGACCATCTTCAAGAGCAAAAACAAATACTGGTGAGTGAAACAGGAACCCTTATACACTGTTGATGGAAATGCAAAGTAATACAACTATTATGGAAAGCAGTATGGAGATTTCTTAAAAGGCTAAAAATAGAACTGCCATATGATCCGGTGATACTGCTCCTAGGCATAAATCCGAAGGAATGTAAGTCAGGATATAATGGAAATACTTTCACACTGATGTTCACCACAACACGTCGCAATAGCCAAGGAATGGAAACAACCCAGGTGCCCTTCAACTGATGAATTGATCAAGAAGAAAATGTGTGTGTGGAATTTTAGTCGGCCAAAAGGAAGAATGACTGTTTCTTAAAGTTTAGTTACAACATGGAATCCCATTTGTCCTGTGTAAAGTTACATTAAAATCTCAGTTTGCCTTACTTAGAATGTATCTTTAACCAGTGCATGATTTATTAGTTATTTAGCAAATAATTGGCTCCCTGAGTTACACAGATATTCCAAATATTGGTATGTTTCATTACACTAAAACATCACATTTGTCCATATCAACATTGATTTAATTAGGAACACTTTTATTAGGAAGCTATAAAGCTAAGAGTGGCGGATAAAAGTTTTCTAAAATTCTAATTTTTGCTTGAAAGCTCAAATTTTATCATTGCAGTAAATGTCATTTTTCTGAAGCAACAAGCTAGCTTCATTTTGAAGAACTGATCTGTCAGACTGACGTCTGAATCATAGTATATATCTTAGTCATTCAAGTAAATATGACATTCTGTGAAAAAATGACTAGCTTTGAGAAAACTGATCATTTGAAGAATGCTTTATACCTCCCATTTTGTCACATAGAACATTAAAAAGATGAGTCCTAAACATTAACCATTTTTACTTCTTCATAAAGAACATTCTTAAATTATTATTTTTTTTCTCCCCCTGTGAGTATGTGGTGTTAAGTGATAAAATGGCTACTACAGGTTGAGGATCCTTAATGTGAAAATCAAAAAGATACAGATTTCAGATTTTCAAATTAGGGATACACAACCCAGAAAGTCTATATGCAGATATTCCAAAATCTAAAAGATTCCAAAGTCTGAAACACTCCTAGTCCATTTGGATGGGACAGCTCAACCTGTGCTAGTTTGGTGCCATTGTGGTGATGCCTAAAGCTCCAGGGATCACCACTACCCCTGTACTCCCATCAGGTTAACCCAGTTAGCAAAAGGGCAGATGATGTGTCAGTAGCAGTATGGACTTCCACCTAATGAGGCAAAGAACACTATAAAGGTGGAACTCAGGCGTCATGCTTGTTGGGCACTCTACTATGTGAGCCACTCTGTCAGCCCTGTTTGGATATTTTCAAGATAGGGTCTCCAGGGCTGACCTTGGACCTCAGTCCTGATCTCTGCCTCCTGAGTAGCTGGGATTACAGGCACCCAGTTTACCTTCTCTTTCTTAATGAGGCTTAGTAGGAGATCATCTTTTCAAAGAGCCATCTTTGGATTGGTCGTTTGTATTGTTTTTGTTTTGTTTTATTCACTTCTGCATTTGTATTTGTTGCTATTCTTTTGCTAATTTCTTGAGAGGGACTCTCAATTCTTTAGTTTTCAGCCTTTGTTTGTTGTATGCACTTGAAAAGTACGGATTTCTTTTTAAGTATTGACCTTAGCTGGGTCAGATAGGTTTTGATATGCTGTATTTTTTATCATCAATCAAATCAAACTTAACTAATTACAGTTTTTTATTTGACCCATTGGTTAACCAGACCCTTTTTGGTTAATTTCCAGACGTTTGGCAGTTTTCTAATTGTTGATTAAACTAGTCAGAGAAACATTCTAATTCTAATTCTTTGAAATTTGGCTTGGTGACTTGGTTGTCAATTTTAGTATTGCAGTACTGATTTGGGGAAAATGCATGCATTCTGCAATTACGAAAGCCTTTTATACCGTAATGTATCAGATCATCCAAGTTTTGTGATGTTATGCATATTCTGTGTGCATTTATTAATAATTTTTCTGGCTCAGCCATGTCTTAGCTGTCAGCTAGTCCATGGCTTGTACTCAGCCATGATAAAGAGGGTTGGAGGTAGTGAGTGGAGTATACGAGGTTTCATGGTACGAAGCAAGTCCATTTAAATAGCAGGAGCTGAGGGGACACAGGATTGAGTAGCCTCGAAAGTGAGTGTGGATCTGACAGCTGTCCTGAAGTTCATGTCTCATCAAGTCCAAAATGTATCTTAGAAGGAGGCCAGACACCTCAGATAATGTGAGTACAATGTCTAAAGCAGTGGAAGGCACCCAGCCTCTTTGATGAGATTGCAGAATCCATTACTTGTGATTTAGAATCAGTGTTTTCCTTGCTCTCTTTCCTAGGCCTGCAGTCATTTTTTATTCCCTGTATCAGATGTAAAACACAGGGATGATACAGCTGCAACAATAGAAGAGACAGGAAGTAGCCAGTGTGAGCACTTTCTCAGCCCTGAGTCTAACCTTTGATTCACTCCAAATGAAATAAAGTCTCCACTAATAGCTGAAGAACAAAAATGTGCTTCAGGTAAAAGCTAAGTGAATTTCATCTTTTTTCTGAGTTGGATAGGATGGATGTTTGATCTTATTACTGAAGACCACTAACTTCACACTCTTTCTTCACTTCACTCGCTTTCTGACCATACACTTAGTTTTCTTTGAAGGGGGGGCGTGCAAAGAACAGGAGACCAAAAAAAAGACAACTTCACTTGAATCATACCTTCTTTCTAGAAAACTATTCGAGTCCCAATGTGCCCCTTAATGTCTCTGTTTTGAACCTGTATGAGGTCACTCTTGCAATTCCAGCTAGAAAGAACATCTACATGTGATTTGGGTCATGAGTGATAAGGACAAAGAAATGAGAAATGACAGCTACTGAAACTGAGGGGAAGCCCACCATTATCCTCTCCAGTGATTGGGAGAATAGATCTTAGTTGGAGGTGTGACTTACTGGTTTTAAGCCTTGGGAAGTCCCTTTATGTTGCAGCACAGAGGCCATCATTTTGCTGCAGCTCCTACTTCACAGGAGTGGCCAGTGAAGAAGATGGCTGACGTCAACCTGTCAAATCATCTGGAATGTTCCATTGTTGAGTGCCTCCCCCACAGTGGATGCTCCCTTGCAGGCATTAATGTGCCCTCTCCATAGCTCCTGCCATGTGCCTCCCTTTCCCCAGTCTTCCCTTTCTCCTGCCTCTTACCAAGCAGACAGGCCATTCGCTACTCCACTGAGTTCGTGCTTTTTCTGTCCTCAAGTGTCCTCTTCACATGCAAAGTGGGTGACCAGAGAGCCTTGCAGTGTTTCCCTCCCAAGTATCTTGAGGCGCCAACTGAGTCCATTTTTGGCTTGCATCTACATCGTGAACCAACACATCTGTGAACCAAACTTGGCTTTTTTCCTCCTCCATCAGTTATAAGGGAATCACTTCTCAGTCCTGTGTCCTTGGTGTGAGCTAAGGGAAGGGACTTGAGTGACAGTAGTGAATGGCATGGGAGGGAGCCTGGTCCGCCAGCTCAGAGTCTGCCTATGCCCCCTGTCTGCATGCCCAATACATCTGCTTCCATCTTATAATGACGTGCTGCTGGGCCCACTCAGACTTACCTTTTGGGTAGACACACTCTCTACTAAAGCCCAGAAGCAAACGAGGAGCTTTTAAAATTGGCATGTAGTTATCTGTTGCAAATGCTATGACCTTCCAGAACCTTGAGTCTACACTATCATTTTCCAGTTAGTTTTACCATAAACTCTTCAGCATTTTCCCCAAAGATAATCATAAGACAATCATAAGATTACCAAATTGCATGGACCAAGTGACAAAGCTGCTTATACCACATTCTGGACTGAGTGTGGAGCCATTTCCTGCTCTGAGACCCACCTCACTCAAAGCTTGTAGCTTTCCATGTGGCTTGGCAAAGGGATAAGAGCAGTGTTCCCATAGATGGAATATGCTGACCTCAAGACCCACACTGATGTCTGGGGCATTATGATTTCTTTTCCACAATTGGATAAATGGGTCCTTTAGTTCAAAGGGGATGTCCCAACACATTCCTAAATCTTTATGGGAGTTATCAACCACAGTACTTCCCACTTCCTGCTCATTCAGGCTGATTAACAAAATGTCACCAGTGTAGTGGACCAATGTTAGGTTCTGTAGCATGTCCAGAAGGTCCAGTGAAATAACCATAGGACAGGTCTGCCACCTGGTATGCCCTCTGTAAGACCTGTACCAGAATATGGTCCCCATATCTCCTTCCCCCCCTACCCTCACAGAGGCTTTGGTGCCCGGTTTCAATGTCAGCCTGGGCTTTGAGTCTGTTCAACCAGTCCTTAAGACCTGGATTGTCCCCTTGACCCCTAAGTCCTTTCAGGAAGGCAGAGGTCATTGTACCACACACCTTTCTGTGCTGTTACCCTGATCTTGAAGGCCCAGCTTTTCCTTCAATCACCAATTCCATGTCTGAAAGTTAGCCCAGGTTCAGAAACTGAGCAACGTATTGACTCCTATTATAAGTGCTTCCCTCAGCCTCCTTGACTCCTTGACTGTCCTGATTGAGTGGGGGCCTTGTTGACTGCCCATCTATCTGTTTGCCCTTTTGAGTGCCACATCCTTTTAACCATTTCAACTTTTCCTCTGACTCAGGCTCCCTGGTCTGCCACTCTTGACTTCGTTCCTTACTGCAGTAATTGCATCCACCTTGCTTCTGGTGTCGCATGCTTCCTGGCCTCTCTTCATTTGAGATCATGTCATCCCATTGCTGTCAGGGAAGCCAGTTCTATGACAGCAGCTGCTAGTTTCCACTCTGGCCTGCAGAGAACAGCCATCCTGTAATGCTGGGGTCCTGCAAATCAACACATTTCTTACCACTTGGCTAAACAAGGTGTCCTTGCTGACTGTCCCCTGTGGAATGCAGTTGACTGGTAGATTATCTGACCATATGTAGTATGTCCATTTTAACAGGACTACTTCTCTGGCCCATGGATTCCCTCTTCCTACTTCTTATACAATGGCAATTTTGGCAATTCTACTTTATTTAGTGTGGACCATTGCTTTTCCCTTGGCTCTTAGGGACCAACCTAGAAGCATATTCACATATTCTTTTAAGGACTTTTCCAGAGTATTATTCTGTATCATAGATACTTATTCAACTTCACATCCTAATTCTCTTGATTCAGCACCCTCCAGAGCTAATCCCATATGCATTCTCCCCATTGCTGCCAGTACATACTGGTTAGGACTTACAGCTCATCTATGTATAGTTGTCCCCTTTCCCCTCCCAAGGGACCCAGCACTTTCCTGGCCAGGTTATATTGTAGGTTGGACATGGTGAGAGTAGATCATGAAGGGGATGAGCAGCCCATGAGTTGTCATCAAGCAGAGGGGAGTGAGTCACCTCTGAGGGCCCATGTTTGAGGAACTCTGGAGTTTCAAGGTTCTCATATACATCTAGTTGAATATGTCAATCTTACAGGAAGCTCAAGATAGGAATTTCATCCCAATTTCAATGCCCTGCTTCGTGGCCAGGATCCTTGATTTGGAATGGCAGACTTGTCTGAGGGGACAGTCCATAAGTAGTCCCAGCTGCTTCTGTCCTCTGGTGGAGGAGATGAGAATCTCTCCCCGACTTTGACATTTCACTTTAAATAGATGAGTAATCGCCTCAGCCCTTTGCAGTCTCACCAGGGCATGGATCGCCTTCTATCTGTAAAGACTGACAGAAGCACAGTTGGGCAGAGGGAGGAGCTGAACTGCTATGCAGTCACAACACAGGCCTCTGCCAGTCCCTCTGCAATCTCTGAATCTCCAGGGTTCTTCAGAGTTGTCTCTATACAAGTACGGGGGTGAGGGCCACCATGGCCAGTATTGAGCAGTTAATGGACGTGGGCTGCTCCCAGGAGAAGACTTGTCCTTGGGGAAATCCACTTCCTTTGGCTGGAGGGCGATTCCTGGGGAGGGACTTTACAGTCAAGGGGAATGGGCATTCATCTCATTGTGAAGGGAAATCCAGTGCACCAGCATCCATGAAAGGGACTGAGAATAGAGAGGAGGGCCGCAGATGAGAGAATGATTTCTGGAAGAAGAGTTGGCAAGGCGTGCTGGCCAAGGAACATTCAATACCTTTTCTTTGCCTAGCTCTGTGCCAGGCACAGGTTATGGACATGAAAGGCCCTTGACCTCAGGACCTCATAGTTGGAAACCGCAGGCCAACAATGCATCAGGATGGATCCCAATGAGCTGCAGTGGGAAGCTAGATATGGTTTAAAAAAAAAAAGACTAGACAAGTCTTTGATGCAGTGGAGCTGTTGATCAGCTTTGGAACTTACTGTTTTTCCTTTCTCAAGATGCTCCCAAATTTCTGGTTATGAAGGAAACAACTTCCTCCTGGAGAATACTAGTGTTTGTGCTCCTGGGCTATTCCTGCCCTAATCCACAAGGACACATGCACCCTACATGCATTGTCCTATGCTGGAGGACTAGAGAGCTCAGTGATGGTGCATGTTGAGAGAGGCCAGGTGGTAACAGTGCTTCCAACCTCACCTATGACAATAGAGTGCTAGGGTAGCCTTGAAAGCTCCCCTGTCTGTGCAAATAAAATGTGAGGAAAGGGAAAGAAGTGGCTCTACCTCTGCAGTTCCCTGTCAGATACGGCCACAAGATGGCAGCAGGTGCTCAGCCCACACTTGACAGAGGCTAGAGGGGGCATGGAGAAAAAGCTGGGCAAAGTGGGAATGATTTTCCTCAAGATAGACCTCTCCAAAAGTGAGGTGAGGAATGAAAAATGAATGAATGAATGAATAAGAGTCTCTTGGGCTCTGTTGAAATCAAAAGTCTACCCAATGGTAAGTTCCCTGGTCACTCAAGTCTTATTGCTTTACTTCTATACCTAGTTGCATGTGCCCCACTTAAGTTCTTTCTCTCCAGCAAATGTAAGTGTGAGTCCTGAAATCATAAACCTTGAAATCAAGTTGTGCATTGTAGCTGGCAGTGTTGCTCAAATGGTAGAGTGCCTGTCTAGCAACCATGAAACCCTGAGTTCAACTGCACTACTGCCAAAAAAAAAAAAGTCTATGGCACAAAGTGCTTTACAGTCATTCCTCCACATCCATGGAGGACTGGTTCCAGGACACCCCAAATCCCTGGATGCTCCATCTCTTGTGTAAAATAGTGTAGAATTTGCATACAACCAATGCACACCCTCCCATGTACTTTAAGTCACCTCTAGATTACTCACCATACCCAAAACAACATTAACACTATAAAAATAGGTGTTCACATGTATTGTTTGGGGAATAAGACAAGTCTTTACATGTTCAGTACAGATGCAGTTTTCCCCCAAGTGTTTTCCATCTGGATGCAGAGCCCATTGATCCAAGGGCAGGCATTTCCCATTGCTTCCTGAATCCCACCAGAGGCTTCACACAAATCCTCAGAGCTGGTGCTTCTCCCAACAGCCAGGGACAGCTGAGGAAGGTTCTGTGGTCCACCAGCCAGTTTCTCTCATGAGCATGTTTCTGCAGGACAAACCACAAACTGCCCTGCTTCCTTCTTGACTGATGTGGACAGGGGGAATGTGCTACAGTGAAGGACTGCCCACATCCTCAGATAGGGGATATATACACACAGATCTCCATCTGAACACAGGCAGGACAGCACACAATGGCCACATGGGGATATTTCATTCAAGAAGGTGCTTTGAGGAGTTGGTTAAACAGGCCAAGGAGAGTTGAGGGAGCCAAAAGGGACCCCTGAGATAAGAGTATGGCGAGCAGGGAAAGCAGCTCCATCCCAGGGCTAGGGGACCAAGGGAAAGAAACTTGAACATATTAATTGTAATTAGAATATTGGATTGATTACTATAATTGAGACCTAAAATAGCACCGGCTTAAACAGAGTAGAGATATATTTCTTCCTGGAGTTTAATAGCCTGGCTTAATCTAGGGCTGGGATGATGTGGGGTGTTGTTCCATAGTGTTGGGAACCCAGGGTCCCAACACTAGCTTTGTCTGCACAATGGTAGAGAACTCCTCTCTACATCCCAGCCAGAGCCATCAGGGAAAGGGCTAGGGACATGCTCCTTCCCTTGAAAACCACAGTCCCAGAGTTGCTAAATCCCATTGACAAGAACTTAGTCACATGACCATACCCAAATGCAGGGATGCTGGGATATGTAGTTTTTATTCTGGCCAGCAAGTGCCAGGAGATATAGAATATAGAACTAAAGAAAGCAGAGATGTTGGTTAGCAGAGACCATTGAGCTATCTCCCCACACTCATAGATGGGAGATTAGGTGTAGGCATAAAGGTATACATTGCAGCATTTGCTGTCAATGAAAAACCCTAGTAACAGTCCAAATGACATCGACTGGTAGGGAAATAATTAAAGATTGATATATTTGTCCAGTAGAATATTATGCAGCAGTTAAACATAAATGAGGTAGATATTTATTTATAAGAAGATTTCCAAGTTATATGATGTGGAGTTACAAAACTATTAAATTTAAAAATTTAAAATATATATGAGCAAAATGAGATAAGAAAGCTTATCTTCCATCTCTTGCTCTTCTCATTGGTTCTTACTAGATGCGTGACTACTTTTTTTAAGGTAAAATAGATTTTAGAAAAGGAGGCAGATTCATAGGAACTAATATGGAAAAATTTCAAAACCATATTTAGCAAAAAGCAACTTTGAAAAATACTGTCTTCTCATTTATGTGAAAAAGAAAAAGATGCATGTCTCTGTGTCTATGTATACTCAGAATAGCACCTGGCATCCCATAGGCACAGATCTCTATCTGCTATTGTTTTACAAATGTAGCCATATGGAAAGGCCTGGAGCTCACACACCACACTGCCAACGCTGGGTAAAAGGCACCCATGAGAAGTGGGGATATGTCAGAGGTGATTCACTCTGTTCTGTGTACACTCACAATGTTTGCATTTTTACAGGCATACATTCAGGTGTTTGTTTAAAATTTTAATGAAAGAAACCTGGAAACACATGCAAAGTTCATGATGTCTGATGCATTTGGGACTCAGTGCACGAAGTCCAGGACCTTATTGTTTCCCTGTCCTCCAGCCCCTTGTAGTCAATTGCCTTTAGAGATTTAGATAACTGTAATTTAACCCAGGTCCTGGGCCCTTCAGGAAGCCCTGTGTCCTACTGACTTTTGAGCCTTCCCAGGGATCCCCCGAGTGTCTCTTGTCATATCTGGTACTGTACTGAGGTATGCAGCCTGCCTGTCACCTCCAGCCAGCCAATCTGCCCTTCTCCAGGCCATGTCTCTTTCCCCACCCCCTGCCCTACCCTGCCCTGTCAGAGCACAGAAATGATCAATTCTTGGCTGGCTCTTGCTGAATGAAGACTGGGTACAACTTCAGAAAATTAGGACAAGGGCAAGAAAGACTGACAATTCTTTCTGGGATCAAAGAGATGTGACCTGGTCAGTTTATGAACCCCTTAAGTCCCTGGTTCCTGATTGTAAAATGAGAGTAATAATAGCACCTGTGCCCCAGGCTCTGAGGGAGATGCTCTAGGTCTCCAACATGGAATACACATAAGAATGCATTTCATTTACTGTTTAAAATAAGTGACTTCAGCCCTATGTCACCACCATGATGCCAGTCCTCCTCTTGTGGGTGTCCCTCCTGAAAACCCCATGTAAACAGAATCTTAAAGCAGAATAGCTCCAGGAATCAGGCCCACTGCAGCCTCCTTGTAGAGAGGAACTTTAGAACTATCTTTCCACGTGGAGATCTGGGAGGCTGCTGCCATGTAGGGTCACAGCTGGAGCTCAGGCCGCCCTGCCACATCCCGCTCTCCTGCCTGTGGGCTTGTGAAAAACTGAAGGGATGGGGGTTCCTGCTGGTTGTTGCAAGCCCTGTTCACCCTGGTCTCAAGGACAGTGAGGAGGGGGTAGGGAGGCCATGACTGACTGCAGAGTGGCTTGCTCCACATCCCACTGACCTCCATCTGCATGACCTGGGCTAGGGACCCTGTCACAGGGATGTGCCTTCTACTTAGTCCTGTGACCTTGTAGTCTATCCTCCATTCACGATCCTTTTCTATAGTACAATAAATTAGGTATGAAAAAATTTCCAATCTAGATCACATGTGGAAATTCCCCACTCTCTCCCCAAATTGTGGTCAGTGACCCGCCCCCCACACACACCCAGTGGAAGCCATCCGCTCCCAAGACTCACCAGGCTTCCCAGAGTGAGCCATCCCTGTTCTGGGGTGACACCATTCCTGCACCTAGCATGTGTCTGACACATATGGGGATTCTCATACAATGAATGGTAAATGAGATTGTTTGATCCCTGATTTTACACCTGACCCTACACAACCTGGTGTGACCTATGCCATGCCCTGCTGGAATGATGCTCCCTGGTCCAGGGCCTGCACTGGGGGCACCAAGGTTACTGCCTCTTTTGTGTTACACCCACATACTTTGCTGCTGTTTCCTAAGCATGGCTGTCAGGCCAAGGTTCTCACATTTTTGGGAGCTACATATCATGAAACAACCCAACCCTCATCTATGGACAAATTAGTCTGTGTGAACCCTTCCTTCCAACAGACTGTCACACTGGGGGCCTCTGGTTCCTTCTGTTGACAGTAGAACTCGAAAACGACTGTCTTAGTCTATCAGAAAGTTTTAATACTATTGAGCAATAGCAATGCACATTTTGTCTCTGATAATACTTAAAAGCCCAAATTTTAACTGAGCATGTGCCATATTCAGATATTAAAAACATACCTTTCTTACAAATATATGAGTACTTTATTCAACACACTCATGAATGGGAAACAATAAAATAGTAAGGTTGGTTCAAAGAGCATGTGAGACTTATTGGTACTTATACAGTCCTATGAAAGAGCGAATATTAGCTACATTGGCTAATACAAAACTGATTAATGTCTTACTTGGCCATTAAGCCTAACCCTTGAGGTTATCTTTTTTTAACTGGACAAAAATTATTTGCTTCTCCATAACTTTATAGGCTAACATAATTTCACAATCTGAGCCATGAATTAATAATAATTAACATAACCAAACAATAGTACATTCTCTTAGAAGATCAATTATCATTGAGCAAGGCTGTTAAATGATATTTCACCCCACCTTTGAAAAGACATGAAAGGAAAACATCCTCCTGGCCCTTTGTGCAGGCTTGGGGTGGTTTTTCTCAATATTTGTAAGCCAATGCTTACAGTTGCACCAGCTGCTCAGGGGCCTGGCCTCAGAGCCCTGGGATACTGAGCAGCTCCTTCAGTGTCCGGCAGGGAGGGGAGAAGAGACTGGAGTGGAGGCAGAATGCCAGGGAAGTAGGGCCAGGCCTCCCAGTTGTCGGCAAGCTCTGCCACCCTCACTGGAAGGCCAAGGTGATCTGCTACTTTCTAGGTTCCCACAGTTGTCCAAAGACAGGGCCAGAGGAATCCATCTCTTTTCTGAACACCCATACTGCTCTATTTTCCTCATGCCCTTTCTACCAGTGACTTCTGGATCTCTTATGCACAAATGTATTATCATCTTAATAGTGTTTGCTTTTCTTAGAGATGCTATCAGATCAGCAGTCACAGGATGAAGGTGCTTGTGTTCCAGTGACCCTTATTATACTTAATAATGGCCCCTGGCTAGAGAAGTTGAGAGGTGGCACAGGCCTGTAATACCAGCACTTGGGAGGCTGAGGTAGTCTTGGCTACATAGTGAGATCCTGTCTCAAAATAAAACAATAAAATAAAAAGGTCCCAAAATGTAAGAATAGTGATGCTGGCAATTTTACTACAGTATGTTGTTATAATTGCTTTATTTTACTATTAGTTGCTGTCATTTATCACTTGCTTTGCCTAAAATTAAACTTTATTGTGGGTATGTATGAATGGATGGTTTTAGGTACTGTCCGTGGTTTCAGGCACCCGCTGAGGGTCTTGGAGCCCCTGTGGATAAGGGGAGGCTACTGTGCTGGCTGCCCCCTCTGCAACATGCCCTCAACTTCCCCCTTCCACATTTTCCCCACAGAGTTGATCCTCTCTCTGCTTATCTCCACCCACCACAGTGCTGTGCATGGCATCCTTCTTCTCCCACTCATGTTACCTCATACTGCCCCCTCCTCCTCCTCCTATTCACCTGCTGTGGACTGTATTACATCTACATTTCATGCTGCCACAAGGGAATGGGCTCCCAAAGACAAGATGAGGTGTCCATCATCTCTGTGTTCATGGCACCTAGCACATGTTCTCTGACTCAGAGGACATCCACATCACTTCAGGGGAGGTACCAAGCTCTGTCTTGGCTGCTGTTGGCACCGTTCCAGGGCCTGTCCACCACCTGCAGGTGTCTGGCCTCAGGCTGAGCAGGGGACATATGGCGCTTGCCCTCTTCCAACTGTATGAATCCTCTGTGAATGGCTGATCTTAGCTGGAGTGTGTCCTTTTCTGCTAAATCAGCAGCTCCCAAGAGAGAGAGAGAGAGAGAGAGAGAGAGAGAGAGACAGCTGCTGCCTTTGCGAGACAGGGAGCCTGGACTGGATGGAGAAAGCAGGAGTCCGTCAGGGTGTGCCAGAGAGCCTGGTGGTTCCTGTGAGCTTTAGCTGGGAAAAGACCTAGTGCTTTCCTGGCAGGTACGCACTCCAGGAGAAGCAGCAGAGGCTTCTGAGCTTGAACAGAGGAGTTCTAGATGCAATTTACACGTGTGGTCCATGAACCAGTAGCAAAAGCACCACCCCACAGAGCTCTGAGGTGTGCAAGACCAAGGGAGCCCCAACGTCCTG
The DNA here is from genome assembly GCF_047511655.1 of Castor canadensis. Classification (NCBI taxonomy): domain Eukaryota; kingdom Metazoa; phylum Chordata; class Mammalia; order Rodentia; family Castoridae; genus Castor; species Castor canadensis. Next base: position 35,398,760 of record NC_133388.1, on the reverse strand, counting down.
GGAGCTCTGACACACCCCATGGGCAATGTCCCCTCTCTTGAGGGTTCCAGGGAGGGTGGAGGGGCAAGGCAGTCCTGGCACTGGGTGTGGGAGAAGCAACGAAGCAGCTTCACAAACCTTTAGTGGCAGCAGGCTATGTTAGGCAGAATGCTGAGTTCTCAGGGGGAGGATTTGCCTTGTCTACTCAAGTGACCAAAGACACTTTCTTTTGAGATGCTTTCTGTCTTTTTAAAAATTGCTTTATTGAGTTATAGTTTATGTACTGTAAATTCACTTGTTTAAATGTACAATTCATTGACACTATCAGTGATTGTTGGTATAGTGACAAGGTTATGTAACATTCCCACTATCTAATTTCAGAATTTTCACACTGCTCCTCCAAAAAGGAGCCTTGTGCCCCTTTTTAGTCACTTCTGTTCCTATTTATGGTCACTTCCGTTCCCATGCCCAGCCCTTGGCAACCATGAATGGACCTTCTGTATCTCTGGGCTCGCCTTCCTAAGTTCAGGAACTTTCCTTATCTACATTTCCTAATTCTCAACCTCTGTGGCTGGTTTCTGCTGCCAGGGAACAGAATGATTTAAAAACAACTGGAGATACCACAGTGCCAGGCACATAGGAGTCATTTGATAAACATTGTAGCGTAATCCTAGCTTCTCACGATCTCCTCGAGATCAGGAGGCTCACGGTTCAAAGCTAGCCCCGGCAAATAATTTACAACACCCTGCCCCATCTTGAAAAAAATCACAAAAAAAGAGCTGGTGGAGGGGCTCAAGGTGTAGGCTCTGAGTTCAAACTCCAGGACCGTAAAAACAAACACCAAAAAACTGTGCTACCATTTTAGGAGTATTTTCATTTTATAAGGTGGGAAGTGACCTCAAAAGAATGAGCACTTTCACAGGGGTATTTCAGACCCTACGGCCGCCACAAACCACACAGCTGGGAGGGGTTACCACTGCAGACAAGCCCAGTGTGCACCTGGAGGGTCAGGACCCAGTGTCTTTGAGGACAGGGGACTCTGCCTACTAAGCCTCTAGAGCTGGGGACATTTCACCTGGGCCCAGCCTGACTCCCAGCTCTCTGAAGAGGTACAGATTAGCTCAATGCTTATCTGCGTCTGCCCTGCCATGTGACTGCAGGTGTCGCTCTCTCTCTCTTTTCTTCAGTGTTTCCACATCCAGCTTCCTGCCTGTTCTCCCCGGGCCCTTGGCTGTCAAAATTTATTGTTTTGATTCCCTGCAATGCCCTCCAGCCCTTTTCTAGAACCAGAAGCCTCCATCCCTTGGGGACCACTCACCTGCCTGTGACAGCCACTGTCACTCTGCTCCCAACTCACCCGCTGTGCCTTGCTCTGGGTGTCAGGTGCCACAGCTTATTTTTGTGTTGCTTTCCTTGCCATGGCCTTGGAGAGGAGGGAAGGCAGGGGGAACAGATGATAGATATTTTGGGTTTTGTTCATGGTTTCTGGCGCTTAAGTCCCTCCCCAAGACAGGCCATTGCAAAGTAGAAATTCTCTTCCCCAGTATGAATCACAGAAACACTTATCTTTCCCTGCCTTTCTGTCTTGGAGCTGGCCATAAAGAAATTCTGACCTCCCATATCTGATAATTCATCATAAGACCCTTCTCATTCCAGAGGGGTCCTGCCCCATACCCAGGAGGGTGGAAGGCTACACAGAGAGGCAAGAAGAATGCTGGCGCAGGTGGCTTCCCTGACTGGTCCATTAGCAATCAGGATTGTACCTTGAAGTCTCCAGAGAAACCCAAGAGGACAGGGCTCAGACAGCTTTTGGATAGCTGAGCACATGGAGCTGAGCTTCTGGATAGCTGAGCTTCTGGATAGTAGTGCACCCAGGGAAGGTATGGATCCTCTACCCTTTCCCCATACCTCATCCTGGTACCTCGTCATCTGTATCCTTTGCAATAATATCCTTTATAATAAGCCAGCTAACAGAAGTGCTTCCCCAAGTTCTGTGAACCACTTGAGCATGTGAGTGGAACCCGAGGATGGGGTTGTGGGATGCCTGATGACCACTGGTGGTCAGAAGTTCAAGTAAAATGACCTGGGGCTTGTGACTGGCCAGTGGAGTCGTGTGTGTGTGTGTGTGTGTGTGTGTGTGTGTGTGTGTGTGTGTGTGTGGTGGGGGAGCTGTCCAGGGACATAGCCCTCAGCCCAAGGGATCTCCAAGTGCAAAGCATCAGAACTGAATTAGAGACACCTAACCCATGTCCACTGTTGCTGAATTGCTTGCTTGCTGCTGGGAGAGGTCACCAAGCCTCTTAGGGTCATGAAAATCTCTGTTGGTTGTCATAGAACAGAGGAAAAGTAGCCACTCTGTTTTTTCTGCCCACACAAGGGTGAAGGAATTTGCTTCTTCCTATGGTTTTTCTGTCTACTTATATTTTGGATTTTTTTCCTCAGCTTTATTGAGATAATTTACATAGTACAAAATTCATCCATATTAAGTGTACCTTTAAAAAATTGTCAATGTAAAGAGTTGTACAACCAACACCCCAATTGCGTATTTCCATCACCCCATAAGTGAACCCTGAGCCCATTAACAATCACTCACTATCCCCACTACCCTTACCCCCACCTCCACCCTAGGCAACCACCAAGCTATTTTTTGTCCCTATAGGTTTGCCTTCTCTGGGTGTTTCATTCAAATGGAAACATGCAATCTGTGTCCTCTTGTGTCTAGCTTCTTCACTTAAATAATATTTTTGAGGTTTACCTATGTGTTAGCATGTATCATAATCTTTTCGTTTTGATTGGCGCATAGTGCTCCATGGTGTAGCTATACCCATTTTGTTCATCCAACAGCAGCACCTGCCTATGAGCTGCATCAGGGTCGCCTGCCTATGACAGCAGCTGAATCCATTTGGCAGTTTTTCAACTCTTATTGAACCAGGTTCATTTCATTCCCCTCAGAAACAATGACCAGCTGGCACTTCCTCCTTCAAAGTCTGGCTTCCTCCCTTAAATTTCTAAACATTAACTGTTTCAACCTCTTCCTTTCCTTTCCACAGCCCTAGGGTTAGTAGCTATTTCAGAACCTGCCAGCTGATCTGTGAGTTCTCTTTTTATCTTTTCAGTTACTCAATTCACAATTCTCTACATGATTAGAATTTCCTTGTGCTGATTTTTCTCTGTTCACATAACTGTGGTTGCTGTCCTTTGATCTGATTTTAATGTGTACTCAAACCTTCTATGGCATGTCTCCTTGGAACCTGGCTGACCCACAGGTGAGCAAGCTGAGTCAAGTGGATGACCCAGATTTCTTCCCTGGAAGTTTAAAAAACTGAGACCTGGTAAGAGATGAAGGATGAGTGATGCCTTTTTCCTCTCTGCTGGTGGCCACAGAGAGCTGCCTCTGCCCCACTTCCAGCTGCCTGGGGATGCAGCCCTGAAGGGACAGCCAGAGAACAGGTACACGAAACCACAGACAGCCTCTTCACAACACTGGAGGGTGGGTTCCAGTGAGTGATCCCTGTGCCAGTGTAATTGTGTGAATGAATTTATCTGTTTCTGATAAATGTCACCTTCTTCCACCCACACCCAACTTAACTGAACTGGGTTTCTATCGCTTACAACCCCAGAAATACAAATTAACACCCCAAGAATGGAATTTCTTGCCTATGGATTTGATGCCCTATGACTTAAACTTCTCCAACGCCAATCAACAGACCGCTGCCCTATCTGGACTGTACCTGGACAATAGAGCCCTTGGGGCCAGGGCTGAGTAAGAGCTGCGAGGATGTCAGCCCCAGAATGAACCACGGCACCTGGTTGATACGGATGGTTTCTGTTCATGGCAGGTGGCTGGTACAGGACGGTGGCTCACAATGAGGGCTCATCATTGACTGGGATAACAGACAAGTTAGAGTTAGATCAGAGCCTCTGGCCACTTTCAATCTAATCTGAGAGGCAGTGGGCGGCATCCTTGCAGGTGGAGCCAGTGTTATCCTGCTTTGAGAGCTAGTGGGGCAGCTCCATCCTCTAGGGATATAGCTATTCACACCTCTGCTCTGATTGTCTCTGTGCAAATCAGCAAACTCTAATCTGCTGATCTGGGCTATGATTACTGCATCAGCTGGCACTGCTTCCTCTACCCACCCACTGGCCAGCAGGCTTTTACAAGGATACAAATGAGGCAACCCTAATGTGGTGGTCCTTTCCAGGTGGCCAGCAGCTCTTGTGTGTTGTGGATAAGATGCTGCAGCCAGAACTAGGAATTAGAGTCATAATTCTTATACTCATACACTCTACAGTGCATTTCTTACTCTGGTGCCTAATAATAACTGAGCTGTCATTTATTGAATGCTTACCACCTGCCAGGCACTGTGCTCAGGACTTCCCATATATTTTAATCTTCACAATGCTATGAGGTAGATAACCTCTTCAAAATGAACTTTTACATTTTAGAACAGTTCTAGATTTACAGAAAAATTACAAAGATAATGCAGAGAGTTCCCGTATGCTGCACATCCAGGTTTCCTTTTTGTTAACATTTAGTGCTACTGTGGTACATTTGTCATAACTGATGATTCAATATTGATCCATTATTGTTAATGGAAGGCCACATTTTATTCAGATTTCCTCTGTCCCTTTTCTGTTCCAGGACCCATTTAGGATATCACATATTTAGGCTTCTCTTGCTGTGACAGTTTCTTAGATTTTTCTTGTTTTTGATATTCTCCTGGTCAGGATGTTTTGTAGAATATTCCTTAATTGTAATTTGATGCTTTCTTTAACTTTTAAAACTTTTTTGGTGCAGTACTTGGGATTGAACCCAAGGGCCTCCTGCTTGCTAGGCAGTCACTCTACTATAGCAGGGAGGAGGATCAGAAGAAAACAGTCTAGGCCTGAGTCCTGAGAAAGTAGCAGGGAGGTAGGGATGACATAGCAGAGAGATAAAACCCGAGAAATCTGAACATGAGGAAGGTCAAGTAGCCCCAGAGAGAGGAAAGTCACATAGCACTAGGTTAAAGTAGCCAATAAAATTAAATATAACCATATATGGATTAGAGCTTGCTTTTTGCTTCTGTAACCTGCTTGAAAGGGTATATAAGGAGAGACTCCTTTATTCTCGGGGCTCAGCCTTTAGACGTGAGTCCGCTGAGTCTGTGCTGGCACAATAAAATGTTTCCTGCTAATTGTCTCAAAAGTCCCATCTCTCAGCTAGCAAACTCCTACAACACCACAACTGAGTCACACCCCCAGCCTGATCCTTTTCTTGTGATTAGACTGGGTTGAGTGTCTTGGAGAGGAAGACCACAAAGGTCAAGTGTCATTTTTCATTGCATCTTCTTAAGAGTACACACTATTAAAATGGTCGGTCACTGTTGATGTTGACCTTGACCATCTGGTTGAGGAAGTGTTTGTTGGGTTAATCCACTGTAAAGTTATTCTCCCCTACCTTTTCTGTGGAATGAAGTCACTACGTGCAGCCTATACCCAGGGAGGGGGAAGTCATGAGGGAGAGAATATATGTTGGAATATTTTTTTGAGACAGGCTGGTCTCAAACTCATGATCCTCCTGCCACCACCTCCTGAATGCTGGGATTGGAGGCATGTATCATGCTTGGCAAATAGTTTGGAATTCTTTTTTTTGTTGTTGTTTTGGTAGTACTGGAGTTTGAACTCAGGGCCTCATGCTTGGTAGGTGCTGTACACTTGAGGCACTCTGCCAGTCTCCCCCCTTTTTTCGGTGGAACTAGGGTTTGAACTCAGAGCTTCCCACTTGCAAAACAGGTGCTCTTCTGCTTGAGCACACCTCCAGTCCATTTTGCTCTGGTTATTTTAGAGATAGAGGTCTCCCAAGCTATTTGCCTAGGCTGGCCTTGAATGGTGATCCTTCTGATCTCAGCCTCCCAAATAACTAGGATTACAGGTGTGGAATTCTTATGTGTGAAAGATTTGCCTCTTCTTGTCCATTTATTTATTCAAGTAATCACTTATTTCATCTATATGGGCTAATGGATTTTATTTTATACTTTGAGTTGTAATCTCTATTACTTTATTTTGCTACTCAGATTTTTCCAACTTTGGTTATCAGGAGCTCTTTTTAGTTCTCTCCATCATCATCACCACCTTTACCAAGGGTAAGGTACTGTTTTATTTTTAAGTACTTTCTTGTATTCCAAGTTATTCCAGGCTTATCTTATATATTTTCAATTGTGTCTTTCAGAACCCCTGGGTCCTTCTACTGGAGAATAGTACTAGAAACTAAGACTTGGGCACTAGGTATGCTCATGTTGAATTTTATCCCTAACTTCAGAGAAGGAAGTTTGGAGAGGTTAAACAATTTGCCCAAAGTCACGTGGCTATGATATGCCTAACTGCTGATTTCCTTAACAAGCATAATCTGTCTGCCTACTTCCTCCTAATTAATAATCTCACACTAATCACAATGTATCTAGGTTGCAGGAAGAGAGATTGCCCACACAACACCTGCTCCTTGTAAACTGCAAGGCATGATAACATTTGAGTTTTTAATTCTCCTTTAGCAAAAGAAAGTTTGTGTGTGCATGCCGGGAGCCCCCAGGCACATGGCATACAGAGAACCCCTAAATCAAATGGGAATTTGCCTGGCCTCCCTTGTGTTCATCCCACACAAGAGCTGAGTCAGAAGCACTCTCTGAGAGTCTCTGCCAGGCCCCCAGCAGTTCTGGAGCAATAGAGAAGACCAGAGCTGGCAACAGCACCCGCACTGGCCAGAACTCCTCTTCCATCTGGACAACATCAGCAGCCACTGTTGAGGGTGGGAAGGGGATTAACTTCTGGAAATTAACAGAACTCATCTCATAATGCAGACAGAAAACCTGAGAAATGAGAGGCAGAGGCAGCCAGATGAAGTGGGGGAATTGCAGGCCTGCAGGTAGCTGTGGGTCTCTGCTCCCTGGTCCCACTGTGATGACCATTTAAGATGGGCTCCCAAGTAGGGGTGATCAGACCCACTGCAGTGCAGCTTTGGAATCCTTCAGCTACACACTCATTGGTGATCCTTTGCCCTCCTTCTGTCCAGGTAGGGCCTTCCCTGAGGAACCAGCTCCCTTCCATCTGGTACTTTTCTTTGATGTTTCCAATGGGAGAGGCTGTGGATAAGCCTCGTGCTCTCTCAGACATCCTGAGACTTGGAATGGCTTTCTCTTCTACCCAATCCTGTTCTACCATGGCTTTGATGGTAGGTTTCGGAACCATGTAGAGCGTCTGGGGGTGGCAGCTGTGTCTCCTGCACAGGCATGTGTTGGGAGATGTGAATAACAAGTGAGGTCCAAAATGCCAAGGTTGAGGGGGTCTCAGGCAAGTGGCATCATAGGTCATTTTGTACTTTGTTTAGTCCTCAGAATATCTGTAGTGTGGCACCATCTTTATCTTCATGCCTAGGGGAAACCCTAGCACAGGTGCCGTGAGCTCATCAGCCTGAGGGAGGCAGACTAGTTTCCAGGTGAAGTCTTGGCAGAAAGAGAGGAACCTAGGGATGATGCAGCCACTGCAGGTGCCTCTTTCCAGAGGAGTTTGCTGAGTAGTTCACTTCCCTCTGCAGTTGGCAGGGCCTGTGTTCAGCAGGGGCCATCAGGCTGGGTCGCCTGAGGAAGGCGCCAAGAGGTCACAGCCTCGAACCTGTGTCTCGGCTTCCCCACACCTCCAGCAACCACAGCACCACCACTCCTGCAGGCCGGGGATTCATCCAGCAAGTCCTCAGGGCCTCTTTCTCTCTCTAGGGAGGACTGAGCAGTTCAGATCTTTGGTCAGGCACTCATGTCCTCCTTCCTCAGGCATTTGCCAAGAGTCTGCCACATGCCAGACACTGAGCTCGACACCAATGCTTCCTTTTCAACTTGCAGAGGGATGATACCTATGACCGAAATAAGCAGTTATGAGGGGTGCTTGGAATGGGCTTACAGTGGTCTCTATCCCTCCTGCCAGCCCCACATCTGCCCCTCAGCACTCATCCTATGGCATTACTCCAGGGACTGTCCCTCCAGATCTGGGCATGCGGGCAGTGACAGAGTCAGCTATGGCCAGCAGCCAGCACCTGTGGGGCTGGGGATTACGGAGCCACGTGGCTCCATTCTGGCTCCCAGTGTGGTGCCAGCTGCCGCCTGCCACGTGTCATGTAGCAGCAGGCCCCTTGGACGCAGCTGAGGTAGTGAGGTTACGGCCTAGGGATGGAGACGAGAAAGAAAGCCAAGCTAGACCTTCAGGCAGTTAAGTGGGGTGGGAATATGGATAGGTTGCCCGGATGTAAGAGCAGGCTTGACCTTCTTGGGCACTGAACATAGGAGCCAGCTCACTACTTCTCAGAGCCAGGAAGCCGTGCAGGAGGACAAGAGAGTGTAGGGAATCTGGGGTAGAGAGAAGCCTACAAATGAACAAAAAGCCACACCAGAATTGAGGAATGAGCAAGGATTCGGAAGCATAGAAATTCCCTGCCTAATTTGCCATGTACCCGAAGCCTCTGGCCTGCCATCCCTTTATCAAACAATTTCCAAGATCATTCCACATTCCTGTCCTCCATGGAACTAACAGTCTTAAGTTATAAATTATTAGCATGAAGATGCACTGCCAAGAGAATGGACTACTTGTGCGTAGCAGGAGCAGAGGTGGAACTGCAGGTACTTAAAGAAGCTCAAACCCCCATGACCCTCCCACACAGCCCCTGGGAGTCATAGAGTGTTCTAGTGGGACAGGTTGCCAGGAATGCCACATTTCTACCTAGACTAACTGCCCCCAAAGACCTCACAAGAAAGGAACCTAAGTGTCCAAGACCTGAAGACTATGTCATGATTTCTTTTCTCATTCTAAATAAAGATTTACTTTTGCATGTAGGTTCCCAAATAAGTATCAGGACCAAAGTTACATCTGCCTTTAAGGGGAATTCAGTAAAATTGTATTGAGTGAATAAAAGATGAGTCAATGGATCCACCAAAATTTATTAGGGTAAAATATGTGCCTAGGAAAAGCAATGTATGTGCCAATGCTCACCCCCTCCCCCCTCCAGCACTGCCTGGGCATTCATAGGTTTGCACGGTGACTCAGCCTAGCCGCAGGGCTCACTGACCCTGGTGGCCTTGGCTTTGAGCTTTGGAAAGCTTTGGAGCATCAGGGATTGGACTTCTCTGGAACCAGAACTGGGTCTCTTCCTGAATTTCCAGCTTGTCCTGCTAACTACATTTTCACCCTGCTAATTGTGTGAGGTGGCTCAGAAGCTAGAATGCAAGGCCTGGACTTTCCTCCTGCTCCTTGGGCCCTTTTTATTACAGGGACAGGGACACAAGTGGAGAATCTCTATGTCTCAATTCTCCTCTCTCTGGAGGGAGTGAAGTCTTCCACCTTTTCTTAAAATAGACTTTATTTTTTTTTAGAGTAGTTTTAGATTCACAGCAAAATAGAGAGGAAGGGATAAAGAGTTCCCATAAATCTCTTGTTCCCATGAATGTATAGCATCCCCTGTTATCAACATTCCCCATCAGAATGGCACATTTGTTGCAATGGATAAACTTACATTGACAAATCATTATCTCCCAAAGTCCATAGTTTCATTAGGTCTTGCCTCAGACACTTTCTGTAAGGGTTACATTCTCTGTCTGAGACCTGCTGGGGTTTAGATTGTGGCAATTGCCAAGTAATGTTCACACTCCTCCCAGCTCACCTTGAACCTCTCAATGACTACCTGATCGACAGGAAGTTTGATCAATGACCACCTGATCAGGAAGGAAATTTGATCAAATTAAACAAATGGCTCAGCTGGACACCGGTGGCTCATGCCTATAGTCCTAGCTACTTGGGAGGCTGAAATCAGGAGGATCAAAGTTTGAGGCCAGTCTGGGCAAATAGTTTGTTAGATCCCATTTCCAAAATAACCAGAGAAAAATGGACTGAACTTATGGCTCAAGTGGTAGAGTGACTGCTTTCCAAGTGCACAGCCCTGAATTCAAACATCAGTCACACACACACACAAAAAAAGAAGAAATTGGCTCAGCTCAGTGTTGGCATTGCCTAACATGTGTTAGGCAATCTGAGAAAGGGGCCTTTCCTCCAGACCAGAGTTGGCCTTAACATAATCCTTGGGTGGGTCAATCCATCCCCATCCTCTCTGTCTCCTGTTTCAGACTAAACACTGGAGAAGGAGCCATGCTCCCTCCCTCCCCAGAGAATTTGTGATGCTTAGTGAACAGCATGTAAGTGCTTGCCACGTGGTTTCAGAAGCTACTGATCTTCAGGTGGAATGTTGTCCTACAAGTTATGGCACAGAAGGATGCTGCCAGCGTGGTTGGCAAGGGCTTGGCTTGTCTGTGAACCACAAGGTACTTTGTCTACAGTGCCAACAACTCAGCCAGGGTTCTGAAGATGGAAAAGAGAAGGCTAAGTCCAAGAGGTTTCTAGGCAGCAGAAGAGACCAAATGTGGCAGAGACTACCAATTACCATCAAAGCCCATTCCATTCTTCCTCAAAAGTAAGATTGTAATCCCCAGTTGTTCCCCCACCTCAACAGGAGGTGTGGTCTGTGATCAAGTCCCAGCCACGTGAATGTGAGAGAAAGTTGTGAGTGTCCCTTCCAGGCATGGATCAGAAAACATTGCTCAATGCTTCTCCCTTGAGCCTCTTCCTCTTTCTCACTGGCTGACTGAGTACTTAATGATCCACCTTTCAACACCCAGATGCTGACAAAGACCTAAAGATGATATAGCTACCTGCCAACCTGGGTCCCTACTTGACTTTATATATATATATATTACATTTTCTTTATCCATTTGTCTGTTGATGGACACCTAGGCTTATTCCATACCTTGGTTATTGTGAATAGTGCCACAATAAACATAGGTGTGCAGGTATCTCTATTGTACGCTGACTTTGATTCCATTGGGGTATATAATCAGGAGTGGTGTAGCTGGATTGTATGGTAATTCTATTAGATTTTTTGAGGAAACTCTGTACCGATTTCTATAGTGGCTATACTAATTTACATTCCCACCAATAGTGTATAAGGGTTCCTTTTTTCACAAATCCTCACCAGCATTTATTTGTTTTTTGCATTCTTGATGATAGTCATTCTGACTGGATGATATGGCATCTCAATGTAGTTTTGATTTGTGTTTCCCTAACGATGTTGAGTAATTTTCATATAATTATTGGCAATTGGTACGTCTTCTTTTGAGAATTGTCTGCCCAGTTTTTGATTGAAGTACATGCTCTTTTGCTATTAAACTTTTTGAGTACTTTATATATTCTGAATATTAAGCCTCTGTCAGATGAATGGCTGGCAAAGATTTTCTCCCAATCTGTGTGCTGTCTCTTCACTGTGTTAAATGTTTCCTTTGCTGTGCAGAAGCTTTTTAATTTGACTCACCCCCATTTGTCAACTCTTGCTGTTGTTTCCTCAGCTATTGGATTACTATTCAGAAAGTCACTGCCTATGCCTGGATCTTCTATTTTAACTCTAGTAAATTTCAAAGTTTCAGATCTTACGTTATAGTCTGATATATGTTGTGTTTGGTTTTTGTACAGGGTAAGGGATGAGGTTCTAGTTCAATCTTCTGCATATAGACATCCAGTTTTCTAGCACCATTTGTTAAAGAGGCTGCCTTTTATCCCATGTATGTTTTTAGAAACTTTTGTCAAGAATCAGATGGCTGTAGACATTTGAATTTATTTCTGGATACTCTAGTCTACTCCATTCGTCTATGGGTCTGTTTTATATCAATACCATGCTGTTTTTTTTTGTTGTTTTGTTTTGTTTTACTATGGCTTTGTAATAGATTTTGAAATCAGCTATTGCAATACCTCTAGCATTTCTTCTTTCTTTTTTCTTAACTCGGGATTGCTTTGGCTATTTGCGGTCTTTTGTGCTTCCACATGAATTTAGGATTTTTTTTTCTAGTTCTGTGAAGAATGCTATTTTTATTTTGATAGGAATTACACTGAATCTGTAGATTGCTTTCAGCAATATGGTGACTTAATATTAATTCTGCTGATCTATGAATATGGGATATCTTTCCATCTTTAAGTGTCTTCCTCAATTTCTTTCTTTAGTGTTTCATAATTTTCATTTTAGAGGTCTTTTACCTTCTTGGTTAAGTTTGTTCCAGAGTACTTTATTTTTTTTAAGCTATTGTGAATGGAATTGTTTTCCTGATTTCTATCTCAGTATGTTCATATATAGAAAAGCTACTGATTTTGTAATGTTGATTTTATGTCCTGCTACTTTGCTGAAAGTATCAGTTCTAAAAGTTTTCTGGTGGAATCTTTAGGGCCATTAAAAAGTATAGCGTCATATCTTGTGCAATAAGGATAATTTCACTCTTCTTTACCTACCTTGTTTCTTTCTCTTGCCTTATTGCTCTGGCTAAATTTTCAAGCATTGTATTGAGTAAGAGTGGTAAGAGTAGACACCTTTGTGTCATTCCTGATTTTTGAGGAAATGTTTTTGGTTTTCCCCCATGCAGTATTATGTTGACTATGGGTTTGTCCTTTATTACATTGAGGTATGAGCCTTCTACTCCTAGTTTCTTCAGGGCTTTTATCATGAGGGGCTGTTGAAATTTGTCAAAGGTTTTTCTGCATCTATTGGTATGATCATATGATTTTTTTTATCTTCGATTTTATTATATTTATTGATTTATGCATGTTGATCCATCCTTGAATCTACGGAATAAGACCAACTTCATCGTGGTGTATTATTTTTTAATGTGTTGCTGAATTCAGTTTGCAAATATTTTATTGAGAAGTTTCGTTCTATATTCATCAAGGATATTGTCCTACAGTTTTCTTTTTCTTTCTTTTTTTTTTGTTTTGTTCTTTGTCAGGTTTTGTATTAGAGTAATACTGGCTTTTTAGAATGTGTTTAGAATAATTCCTTCCCCTTTGTTTTATGGAATAGTTTGGGAAGCATTGGTGTTAGGTTCTTCTTTAAAAGGTGGTAAAATTCAGCATTGAATCTATCTGGTCCTGGAATTTTCTTTGTTTGGAAACTTTATTGCTACTTCAAGCTCAGTGCTTCTTATCAATCTATTTAAGTTGTTTATATCCTCTTGGCTCAATTTTGATAGGTTATATGTGTCTAGAAATTTGTCTATTTCTTCTAGATCTTCTAATTTATTGAAGTATAAGTTTTCAAAATAATCCCTATGATCCTCTGGATTTCAGTGGTATTTGTTGTAATATCCTTTTCTCATCTTATTAACTCAGTCTCTCTCTCTCTCTCTCTCTCTCTCTCTCTCTCTCTCTCTCTCTCTCTCTCCTGTTGGCTAAGGGTTTGTCAATATTGTTTATCTTTTCAAAGGACTAACTCTTGGTTTCATTAATCCTTTCATTTCTATTAAATTAATTTCAGCTCAAATCTTTATTATTTCTTTCTTGCTACTAGTTTTAGGTTTGGCTTGTTTTTGTTTTTCTAAGGCCTTACAATTCATCTTTAGGTTATTTTTATAAGATTGCTCTGATTTTTTAAAATATAGACATTCAGCTATAAATTTCCCTCTTCGAACTTCAATAATGCAATGATCATTCAAAAGTGTTTTGTTGAATCTCCATATGTTTGTATAGTTTCTCTTGCTAGTTAATTTCTAGTTTTATTTCATTATGATCTGATAAGATGTAGTTAAGCATTTCAATTCTCTTATATTTGTTAAGACTTGTTTTATAGCTTAAAATATCTATTTTATAGAAAATTCTTTGAGCTGCTGAGAATAATGTGTTTCTGCATTGTTTGGATGAAATATTCTGTAGACATCTGTTAAGTCCAATTGATCTGTATTGTAGTTTCACTCTGATATTTCTTTGTTGATTTTTGTCTGCATGACCTATCAATAATTAACTACAGTGGGATATTGAAGTCACCCACATTATTGTGTTGTTGCCTATGTGTCCTTTTACGCCCAGTAGTGTTTGTCTTATGAAATTGGGTGCACTGATAATTGTGAATATGTATTTGCAATTGTGATATCTTCTTGATTGAGTGTTAATTTTATTAATATGTAGGGACCTTCTTTGTTTCTTCTGGCTAATTTTGGCTTGAAGTCTACTTTGCTGGATATGAATAGAGCTACTCCTGCTTAATATTTTAATTCATTTGCTTGTAATATACTTTTCCAGCCTTTCACTTTCAGTCTGTGTATATCATTGCCAGTGAAGTAAGTTTTTTACACATTGTAAATTATTGGGTCTTGATTTTTCAAAATCCAGATTCTTCTAATCAGAGGATTGGCTACTTTCGTTCAACATAATGATTTTTAAATCCATCTATGTTGTTGAATGTCATCAGGAGTTTGTTCTTTTTTATTGCTCAGCAGAATTCCAATGTATTAATATACCATACATTGTGTATCCATTCTCTTATTGGTAGACATTTGGATTATTTCCATTTATTGGCTATTAGAAATAAAGTATCTGCAAGCAGTCTTATACAAGTCTTCTTATAGACATATATTTTTATCTTAGATTGATTCCTGGGAGTAAAAGTGCTATAACTTCTATATGCTATAGCACAAACATAAAATAGGTATATATTAACCTTAATTAGAAATTACCGTATTATTTTCCAAACATTCTCTCCAGCAACGTACAAAAATTCCTATTGTTCTATATCCTTGCCAACACTTGACATTGTCAATCCTTTTCTATTTTAGCCATTCAGTGCAATGGCAGGGAGCCACTGCAGTTGTAGAATTGTTATAGAAATTCAATCTTTACCATAGCACATAAAAGGCAGTGTGGAAAAAGGGAGGAATGTGATGTGCTTGAAGGTTCACAGTTGTGTTTGTTCCTGATGCAGCCTGACTACAAGCTTTGTGAGGAGACTTGGGTAGGCAGTACTCTTGAAGTCTCTAATACAGCAGATAGATGGAGTTGACAGCCCTCAGTACAAATACCACGTCTCACAAACCACTAGACTTTGACAAGTCTCCTATGTCCTGTGTCTAGTTCTCTCAATGAAAAAGGAAGATGAGATGACAATAGTGCCTGCCTCACTACCCCAAGGCTTTAATAATAGGGTGCCTATGGGGCACTTGACACACTGGGGCTGGCCTTCAATCATATAGCTGGGGTTCTAGGGTTGCTAGAACTCTTGCTTCTTGAGGATGAGCAAGGGGCCAAACTTCCAAGTGGACTTGGGTTGGAGAAGCCTCTGTCAACCAGCCCAGTACTGCATCCTTGGAACACACTTCTCTTTCCTTGGCAGTGCTGGGGATTGAACTCAAGGCCTTGTGCTCACTCAGCACTCTACTATCTGGACTGTGCTACCAGCCCAGAGACAGACCATTTAGGTGAATCTTATAGAAGTTCAAGGGGTGAGGGCTTGTGGGCTGGAAGTTGACCCAACAACAAAAGTAGTATCTAGAGGTTCTGATACAAGCGAGGTTGTGAATGACATGGCCAATACAGGTCCCCATTTTAGTTAGGTTGGTGGCAGGACCACCTCTGTGGATTAAGAGGAATTATCCATGAAGGAAGTCCAGGACTCAAAGTGTGCGACAACAAACAATTCACTAGGGTGGTCTGGTAATGATAGTTAAGGGAACACCATTCTTTCTGAAGATATGGGAAGAATCTAGATGTTCAGCACCAGGAATTTGGTTGGGTAAATAAATGGTGTGTGGGGTGTCTCTCTGTGTGTGTGTGTGTGTGTGTGTGTGTGTGTGTGTGTGATACTTTGAAGACATAAAAATGACATTGAAGGTGAGTATATATTGGGAAAGATGGTCATCATATTTTGCTAAAGAACAATGTAGTTGCTAAGGTGTGAAGGTGAATGTATATTTATTGTTGCGACACAAATATAAATAGCTATGAAAGGCTGAAATCATGTATTCCAGGGCTCCAGGGGCTATGTCTGTGTAATAAGACAATAAGTGATTTTACTTTTTTCTTTCTTCATGATGATCTGTATTTTCTAAATCCTAACATACATTAACTTTGTAATTAGAAATTGGAACTAGTACCTCACACCATGGGACACTTAGACCTGAACTTGGCATTTGCTGAAAGTCTCTTTGCTGACTTTGGCATCAATTCCCGCACCAGATTTATCCTGAGCTTCTTAAAGCAGGTGCAGGGCAGTGAGGCTGAGGCCTTAGTGATAGGTTCCTCTGGGCATGTTTACATGATTTCCAGGCTGCTGCAAGACAGACCCAGGCTGCCGACCAGCTAAAGATGAAAATCTCTGAAAGTGGAATGAAGAGAACAAATCTAAGCCCACTTGAGAAGACCACCCAGGGCCTGAGCCCTAGTGACAAACCTGTCCCATGCGGACCCCAGCATTGAAAGAGAATCTGGAAACCTTGAAGGAGTCTCTTCCCCTGCCCTCCAGGGGGTAACTTGTGAGACTGGTGCCATTTAGAATATCCCACAGTTTCCATCTATCCTTGATCTTAGATATAGCCCTATCATAGAAGCCCTCATCATCCCTCCTAAAAGAAAGTAGACTGTTTTCAAAGGAGAAGGAAGATGCAGTGCAGTGCCTTTCCTGATAGACAAGCATGTTTGCTGCTGCTGAGCAAAATGGCACTCCCTACAGACTGCAAAGAACACTGGTGAATTATCTGGAAGGATCCCAGACACCTTCTTCACAGGATACTGTCAGGCTGACGCTGAGCAAGACTTTCACTAGCCACAGACAAGGACCTCAGGGCCCTATGTGTCCTCCTCCAAGGAATGGTGACATCTTTGGTGTTTCTTGTCTTCTGTTCATCTGAAGATTCTGTGACTGGCAGGATGGAGTCAGTTCTCATACAGGGCACAGGAGAAGCCTGGGAAGGCTCAAAGCAGAAGATGGTGAGCAGAACACCCTCCCACATACTCCTGTGATCAAAAGCAACTTAACAGAATTCCAGAGCTGAAAATTTGGGCAATGGCTTGGTTTTGTTTTCATTTTCAATGAAGGCAAGAGATTTTGTATTCTCTGCATGCAAAAAGGTTATTTTTGATGAATAAATAAGAACATTTTTGCTAGATTGCTATCTGAGAGATGAAGGGTCATGGAACATTTGCACTGACAGGAACCTAGGAGAGCATCAAATCCAACATTCCCATTTTACAGAGGAATAAATGGAGGCTCAGAAACAATAAAAGATTTCTTGTTTTTTTTCTGTCAGTACCAGAGTTTGAACTCAGGGCTACAAGCTTGCTAGGCAAGCACTCTACTGCTTCAGCCACACCTCTAACCCTAAGAGATTTCTTAAGGTCATCACTAGTTGGTATTAGATGAAGGGTAGAATCTAAGCTATGAATTCAGGTCTTTCATTCTTCTTGCTTCCCCACTATCAATAGGAAGTGTGAAATAAAAACTGTGTTAATAAGAAGAGTGAGGTTACTTCCTGATAGCCCACAGGTAGGATGGTGGCTATGAAGTACTGTAAAGGAAGTTCAGTGAGCACAACAGGGGCCCCAGGTTCTGTCTACCTCCTCACTGTGCTTTGGCTTCATCCTAAGACTGGTGCTCTGCATGACCACAGTCACATTCTCTGGCTTTCCTTTTGATCTAACAGCCTGGATGTAGGCTGTGTGCACAGCTGGGACGCAAACAGCCCCCATGGAAGGCAAAGTTCCAATGGGCACCCAGTTGGTTCAGACCAATCAGTCCCACCTATCGAGCTGGGGCTGTGTCTGCAAGGGTGTACACAGCTGAACAAAATTGGAGTTTCAATAAGAACAGAAGAAATAAAATTTTACTTGAAGTACGAACCAGTGGGTAGTCGCTCATTTGTGAAGTTGAACTGGTATTTCAACTAAAGCTGGCTCTGTGATCATTGTGAATGTCAAGGTGAAGAACAGCCACATGAAATGTCAAGGGAGGTCCTGACAGTCACACATCCGCCATCAGCCCCTGGGTCTATTTTTTTTTTTGTTTTTTATTACCATATTGTTGTATTATTGTTGTACTGGGGGTACATTGTAACATTTACAAGAGTGCTTACAATATGTCTTAGTTAAATTCTCCCCTTCCATCATTCTCCTTTATCTCCCCTCCCTCCATTTTTAGAATTCTTAGGTCTCCATTTTTATATGAGTACCTTTCCTCGGGTTTGGTCTTGCCAGGCAACTGTTGATGCCAACAGATGACTCGACCTACTCAACCTAGAAGTTAATAGCCCTCCTTGCTCCTTGTTCTGTGCAGTCGTGTCTTAACGTTCCACTTAAATCAAGGCATCCCAGGACCAGGGAGCTGAGGTCACTGCCTCTTGGCATCTGCACACTCAATAAATACAATGATGCGACTCCATTTTCCAGTGGGAAGTAACTTTCATTCACGCAAACCTCCTCTAACCCCAATAGGAATATTCATCCTGTTCTTTTCACTTCCCATTATTGATTTTCCTAGGATGTTAATCTTTTCAAGTCCAACATTTTAAATGTCTGATGATACTCCATTGAGACGTAATAGTTTTCTACTCTTACAAAAGCATTTTTCCATTGCTGAACATTTACTAAGGGTGT
This sequence comes from Castor canadensis, assembly GCF_047511655.1. Classification (NCBI taxonomy): domain Eukaryota; kingdom Metazoa; phylum Chordata; class Mammalia; order Rodentia; family Castoridae; genus Castor; species Castor canadensis. The sequence continues at coordinate 35,380,319 of NC_133388.1, read as the reverse complement.
TTCCACATTTTCCTTTTTGAAATAAATGCTGTCATGGATATTCTGAAATATATGTTTACTATATTCCTGACTACATCATGGGGCTGTATCTATAGAAATGTCTTTCTAGTTCAAAGGGCACAAGCATTTTGGTAAACATTAAGTTTCTGTCCATATTTTGCGGGCCTTAAGGAAGAGAATATGCTATTACACCACACACTTGTGAACATTGTTTTTTGATCATTGACATTTTTGTGGGTCCCGAAAGGTACCTTTATAGTGAAAGCTTCTGGCTCACACTTTTGGTTTTGTTATTGCCAATGACACTCTCAGAGGCCCACTCCTTTTATTTTTCTAACACCCTTGCCATTTGTCCTGGAAATATGCCCATGTAAGCTGGAGATGTTTAGCCCCCTGGAAACCTGTGCTCAGAGATCAGCCCAACACAGTTCCAGGGATCTGGGTTTTCTGAGAACAACATTTCTAACTGGCCAAGATGCACAAATCGTACATCCTCTTCCTTGGCCAAAGGGAGGTGTGGTTATCCAGCCAAATTGGGCCACGTTCAAGGAGGCCAGGCACCAGCGACTTTACACACACTGGAGGCAGGTAGGTGCCACTGAGACAAGCTGAAACAGACCAAGTCATGTGGGGATCTGGGAGACGCTTAATTTAATCAGCTGATGACAGAGACCAGGAAATGGAAGGCCAAAGGCAGGAAGATGGACTTGAATTAAAACAAAATGTTGCCACTACTCAACATGTTGCCAAGAATGGTGATGGTGACGGTGATGGTGCAATAGCCATGATTTCTTGAGTTTACTATTTCATGGAATTTTATGTCCATTATTCTTTTTAAATTCTCACAACAATTCCAGGGCATTTATGCATTTATTTTACAACAAATGTGACCTGGAGAGGTGAAATAGTATTCCTGATGTCAACCAGTGAGAAAGGGGCAGGAATTTTGAATCTCAGAGTCCCCTAGTGGGGAACTTCCAGAGATGCAGGGCAGTCCTGGGAGAAGGTGGCAGCTGAGAAAATAGAGAAGAGTGAGGTAATGGCAGGCAGAAAAAGATGGCGGACAAGCCTGTCAGCTCATCCGTAGCCTGAGGAGGGTATGAGGAAAGCCACAGGCTTTCATGGCCCCATGCAAAGCACTAAGGGGCCTTTTGTCGAGGCACCAGCTTCCATGGTAGTCTGGATCCAAGGGGTCCCTCTGTGGTTCCCAGCTGGGAGTGGTGCCTATTTAAGTTGTCATCTAAGAGGCTGTTGGCTCCTAATTTGAACTGGAAAGGCATTCCCAAGGGATCCCTGAGAGTCCACAGTCTCTTCTTTCTACAGTCTCTGCCACCTGCAGGTTACCAGGCTGCCTCTGCACTGGAACGATATGTTCCCGGCACATGGTTCTCACTAGACTGACAGCGGGTACTGTTATCAGGACTAGTCCTTCAGCTGCCAGACTGAGTTTTTTGAGGGGTTCTTTTTATTAAAAGTTAAGTGAATCAGTCTGGAGCAGCGCTGTCCAATAGAACTTTCTGTGATGATGGAAATGTTCTGTAACCCACTCTGTTCAATGTAGATATCCAACCATAGATGGATCCATTGAGAGACTGAAATCTTAACTTTCAGCTAACTTAAACAGCCAGATGTGGCTACTGTAGTGGACAGTGTGGGGCTTGGGGACCTTGGGATGCAATGAAGAATCACACAACTGTCAACACAGGAACAGTTCTTGAGTTTTGTGTGGCATTTACAGGACTCTGGCCACACAGAGCTAGAAAACCTTAGGCAGTTTGAAAATGGGCATGGAAACAAGTATTCCCATTAACAGGTGTGCTAGTGTGTGAGCCCTGCCTTCAGTTATCAGGAACAAGGAGAATCAGTCAACCTGGGTGTGAAAAGTACAGAATGGAAAGAATTTGTTCACTCCTAGATCTCTAATGAAAGCTTGCAAGATGTTTAATTGTTTTTTTATCATTGCCTTAAAGGCAGCTAGGTTTTTTTCTTTGATCACAGACCCATCACGTTTCATCAATTCAATACTAAACAAAAACTCCCCTTTCCATGGGGATAATAATACTCTCCACTGAGTGCCTGTGTAACACCTCCTTAACCTATGTTATCTTTAAACTCACATCCACACCCAAATTGGGTACCTCTGAGGTCATTTGCATTTGAGGTGACTGAAGCTAATCCAGGTTCTTTTATGAGAGGTAGAGTTCCAAAGACATGTTCTTTATGTACTGAGCCCATCTTTTGGAGCACAAGAAAGTGACACCCAGATACCCAAGGGTATGAACAACAACTTTCTCAGGACTTTTCTTGGTAATCTCTGGATTGCTGGATTGTGAGTTCTCAGAGCTGGACACTGGGGAGAACTCTGAGCAAATTAGCTTCCAGGGAAGGGGCAGTAGCAATTTGTGGTGAATTTGCCATTGAGTGATTTCTAGAACAGAGCCACAGTCACCCAGTTGCCTGTGCATGCATCTAACTCAGTGATGAGGACAAGCGCTGCAGCTGCCCCACTGCTCTCTTCACATCCCTCAAGGAAACTCCATGCCCTCCGGTCCTCCCAACTCTGTTCCTATTCTCTTTCTCCTCATTCTATCGGAACTTTATCACATAGGTTGACACGCTTTCTCCATAGACTCTTCCCTGCCTCTTAATTTATTTCTCTTGATACATCACAAAACCCAAAACCACTTTGTCTGGGCAGCTTCTTTTTTTTGAAGGACTGGGAGGCAGGAGAAGGGGAGGGAAGGAAAATTCTGTTGGGCAAAGCTGGCTTCCTCTGAGCCACTCAGGATATGGACAGAGCCTGGAATAGTCACATGATTTCTTTAGGAAATCATTTCCTTCTCTGTAGGAAATGCAGGTGTGATGCATGCTGAGGGAAGAGCTGGAAGTTAGCTGCACTTGTCTGGGCTTGGCATCCATCCCTTCAGTCCTTCCCCTGCTAATAAAACCCTGATTTGTTGTGGGTGGCAAAGTGTCCAGGGTCAGGTGATGAAGCACAATTAGTGTAAGCCAGTTCTGAGCAACTTCCCCTTTCACCAGCTCATGGGTGTACCCATCTTCCTTGCAGCTGACAATGGCCAGAGGGTCTAGTTTGACCAGGACACCATGGTAGACAAAATAATAGCCTTTCCCAAATGCTTGCATCCTATTCTTCCCAACCTGAGAATATGTTAGGTGACTTGGCAAAGGTGGGGAGGATTGCATGGAATAAAGTTGCTAATAGGCAGACAGTAAATGAGGAAGACCATCCTGGATTGTCTGGGTAGACCCAATGTCATCGTAAGAGTCCTTTAAGTACAGCAGAAGGAGGCAGAAGAGTCAGTGTCACTGTGATGGGAGTGTGAGAAAGACTTGACCAGCCATTTCTCGCTTTGTTGGTGGCACAAGCCATGAACCAAAAAAGGTAGAAGCCTCTAGAACCTGGAAAAGGAAAGGAGATGGAATCTCTCCACAGCCTCCACAAAGGACACAGTCCCTGACACCTTGATTTTAGTGCCATGAAACTCATTTCAGACAGAAAATAATAAATTTGTGTTGTTTCAAACCACTGTAGCAATTTGTTATAGCAGCAGTGGGAAATTAATGAGGGAAACTCTACTGGGGGCTTTTTCAAAAGCCTTTGCTCTTCTGATAAAAGGAGAAAATACGTCTGGTCCCTGTCTTTTCTATACTTTTACTGCCTTGAAAACAGGCATGGTAGCAGGGGCTGTGGCAGCCCTATAGTAACTATTAGGCCACAGACATAAGAATAGAAAGCCACGCGCCAAGGAAAGTTGAAAGTAAATAAGAACCGGGGATCTTCATTACATTGTTGAGTTACTAAAATAATACTGTAACTGTGAGAACAATATGTCCTGTGTGTTCAAACCCTGTTAGTTGGATCTTGTGTTACATCCATAATCCATCAGAGTTCTTATTTTGCACAAAATGGGCATGACTCCCCCTCTGCCAAAAAAAAAAGGCAAGAAAGAAAAGAAGAAAAACCCTGTGACCTAACTGGAAGAGGATTTGGAGGAAGGGGATCTGAGGCCTTCGGAAAGCCAGCCTGACCCTGGCCCTCAGCCTTGGGGTCTAGAGAGAAAGTGAGGATTCCAGCAACTCTCACTTTGCGGGCAACCAGCCCTCCCTCAGAAGGCACTAATGTGTGGACTCTGCCACCAGACCCCAACTTGAGGTTGTAGACTGAGTTATGAGGGGCCCTTGGCCCTCAAAAGTTTAGATGAACAGGACTAGTTTTCCCTAGTGGCTCCAAAATCTAGAGGGTAATGGGGTGAAGTCTTCCTCCCTCCACATGGGCAGGGAACTGGGGTTCTGGGCAGAGCCAAGTGATGACTTGAAAGGCTCCTCCACAGTCTCTATCCCACCCCTTGGACAGGGCCCAGGGGAATGTTCACATCTAATCTCTGGAGAGGCAGACAACTTCATGTTGTGTGCAGCCCGCAGCAACAAATTCATAGCAAAGCCAGAATTGTCCCTTCAGCCATGTTGCTGGCCGAGGACAGTAATAGTAAGCAAATCCAGCCCCAATGTCCTTCTCTGCAGCGGGGGTGGCGGGTTGGGGGGAGAGGGGGAGGCAGAGATTCTGCAACAAAGTGGACACGGAAGTTCACGTGCATGGTGCACGTACAGAGGGCCTATCGTGTGCCAGAAATGAGGGTGACAAAGACCAATGGAAAAGTACTGCCGTGGGTGGCTACATAGTCTCATGGGAAGGCACAAAGGTGTTTTGGGGTGGCACGAGTAAATTCATCAGGGACCTATGGGATCCTAAGACCACTCAACTGAGGAGCACCAGAAGGCATCATGGTGGAGATGCTGGGGGAGGGGGCCACAGAAATCATCACACAGACAGGAACTGCCACAAGGAGGAGACACGTGAGGAAGGAGGCAACAAGAGTACAGAGACTGGGGGTGTAACTGGAACAGAGGAAGGTTTTGGGAAATGTAACCTGGCTAAAGGGATTGAGGGAGAGACGTGGGATCCGCTTCATGAGAAGGCTCCTCTTGCCATACTCCACGTAGGTAAGGGGTGGGTGGGTGCAAACGCAAGCCAGGTGGGAGGCAGAGTGGAAAATGGCTCTGATGCCCACTCTCAGGCCCCTACCTGCCCTGCCACAGATTCTCAGATCTGAATGAGCAAGTAGGCTAGGCAATTAGCCAAAATCAGTATAGGTAGGACAGAAGGGCCCTGGAAAACTCCATTACGCCCTCCCTGTGACCTTACAGGATAGAAAGAAGCAAAAGCAGATGGATCAGAATGAGGACACTGCAAGAACTAGTAGGAATTTCAAACCCCCTTGGCTTAAAGGGCAAAACCAATCAAAACAGCAGAACATTGTGGGCACAGCCAATCAGAATGCCGCTTTCTGTACACCTAATTAGCATAGAGATTGAGCAACACTCTAGGGTAAATGGATAAAAATCTTGGACCAAGTCACTTCACTGGCAACCCACTCAGGACACCTCCCTGTCTCACCAGTCCTTTCTCTTAATAAACTTCTTCCCTATATGCTCACCACCGATTGTCCGTGGACTGCATTCTTTGTGTTCATGAGACAAAGAATTCCACGTGAATTGGGAACCCTCTGCTGCTGAGTTGATAAAGCTGTGACCGGGCCAGCACAGCAGACCCCGATCTCACAAGAAGATTTCAGTTTCACAAACACAACCTGAAGAGCTCATTTTGCTCTGCAGAAATACACATCTTTGTTCATCACCGAGCAGCACTTTGATAAAGCAAACCTAACTTTAATTATCTTGAAAGTTAAATGCTAAAGCCACACATAATATAAGAATAAAACATTTTGTCATTTAAAAAAACATATTTTAAACAAACCTGGCTCAATCTTCACTAGGATTAGAACATTGGATACAGGGTGTCCCCACTGTCTTTTATGAGTTTCAGAGGTGCATCAGGCTCCATCTTCAGATGGACAGAGGAACCTGGGAATACTCTCCTCCAATACTCTTGTGATGATCTGGTTGTTCCTGAAACTGGAGTCTTGGACCCAAAGCCCAAACTCCTGAGATTCCATATGACAGGTCCAGCCACCCGCCCCTAAACGCCAAATAAAGGTGAAGAGGCATGGTGAAGGCAGAGAAAGGAGGTTTATTACATGGTTCAGTACATGCCATGGGAAGAGGCAGAATAAGCACTCAGCCATCTTCGGGGTACGAGAACTGGGGGCAGGGGACAAAGGTATGCATAGTAAAATAGTCCCAGTCATAGGTGTGTTCTGGTTGACCATTATCTCAGTCTAAGAGTTCTGAGAGGGGTTCTGGAGATGTTATCGCTTGAGGAGAGCAATCTGGTTCCCATGAGATGATCGTTTCTGCTCTAGGGTGCAGCCTCATCATTATAGTAATTGTCCTCATTTGGAGGGATGGTTTGTCTTGCAAGGCTCCCCTGTTCCTTGCAAGAAATTTCAGTCCCTTGTCATAATGATGTTATCAGTATTGACCTTTCTGGAATCCAAGGTGATCACAATGTGACTACAAAGAGAATGGCTTAGAGCAAAAACAGATACATAATAGAGGTAGGGATGCCAAATTTCTCGAGTTTTTAGTTAGTTTGTGGGCCCAAGTAAGGAGCCAGTGCTTTTCAACAAAAACAGTTTAAGCACCTCTTACATTTCCTCCAAAACTCATGTGAAAATCTCCAGAGTCATATGTAATACCTTTGGGAGGTAATTAGGATTCAGTGGAGATGGGGTCCTCCTGATGGCATTGGTGACTTTATAAGAAGAGGAAGAGAGACCTGAGCTAGTATACTTGGTCAATCTTGCCACGTGATGTCCTGTGCCACCTTAGGACACTACAGAATTCCTACCAGCAAGAAGCCTCTCACCAGATACAGGCCATCAACCTTGGTATTCAGTCATAGCAACGGAAAATGGACTAAGACAGACCTAATGAGAGGAGCAGTGGTCCAGGGAAAATCTGCAGCACTCAGTTAACATCTCCATCTTCAGGATATCTCCAGCAGATGGCTCTGGCAGACTAACATAGCCCTTGTATGAGCCCTTGGAGCCTTTGCAGCTGTCTCTTGTAGATACTGCAGCACAGAGCTTGATTCGGTCTCTTAGGGATTTTGCAGGGCTCTTTCTCTCTCCAAGTAGTAATAAGAACATTATCTTCTAGGACTTCTCATGAGTTTCCTTTTCTAGCATGAATCTTAAATGCCATAGCTGTTTGATTCTAGGCTTCATCTGGCTTCTTTTAAACCTCTACCAGGGGTTCTAGGTTACCCATAAAGACATAAGAAACATGGCTGGTTGAGAGGGCCAGGTCTCTGGTGTTGATTTGAGAAAGAACCACTACAGAGAAGTGAAGCTAAATCTCCCAGAATAAGGTCACCCCAGAGAAGCCAAACACGAATATTGCTGAATCATTCCATTTATATGAAGTTCAGAAACAGACAAATCTGTACTGTAAGAAGTCGGGCAGTGGTTATTACTCTTGGGGCGGGGGAGTTGAAAGGGGGTGAGGACAGAGTGGGAGAAAATATTTGCCAACTATACATCAGACAAAGGACTGATAACCAGAATATATAGGGAACTTAAAAAACTAAATTCTCCCAAAACTAATGAACCAATAAAGAAATGGGCAAGTGAACTAAACAGAACTTTCTCAAAAGAAGAAAATCAAATGGCCAGAAAACACATGAAAAAATGCTCACCATCTCTAGCAATAAAGGAAATGCAAATTAAAACCATGCTAAGATTCCACCTCACCCCTGTTAGAATAGCCATCATCAGCAACACCACCAACAACAGGTGTTGGCGAGGATGCGGGGAAAAAGGAACCCTCTTACACTGTTGGTAGGAATGTAGACTAGTACAACCACTCTGGAAAAAAATCTGGAGGCTACTTAAAAAGCTGGACATCGATCTACCATTTGATCCAGCAATACCACTCTTGGGGATATACCCAAAAGACTGTTACTCCAGAGGCACCTGCACACCCATGTTTATTGCGGCACTATTCACAATAGCCAAGTTATGGAAACAGCCAAGATGCCCCACCACTGACGAATGGATTAAGAAAATGTGGTATCTATACACAATGGAATTTTATGCAGCCATGAAGAAGAACGAAATGTTATCATTCGCTGGTAAATGGATGGAATTGGAGAACATCATTCTGAGTGAGGTTAGCCTGGCCCAAAAGACCAAAAATCGTATGTTCTCCCTCATATGTGGACATTAGATCAAGGGCAAACACAACAAGGGGATTGGACTATGAGCACATGATAAAAGCAAGAGCACACAAGGGAGGGGTGAGGATAGGTAAGACACCTAAAAAACTAGCTAGCATTTGTTGCCCTTAACACAGAGAAACTAAAGCAGATACCTTAAAAGCAACTGAGGCCAATAGGAAAAGGGGAACAGGTACTAGAGAAAAGGTTAGATCAAAAAGAATTAACCTAGAAGGTAACACCCACACACAGGAAATCAATGTGAGTCAATGCCCTGTGTAGCTATCCTTATCTCAACCAGCAAAACCCCTTGTTCCTTCCTATTATTGCTTATAGTCTCTCTACAACAAAATTAGAAATAAGGGCAAAATAGTTTCTGCTGGGTATCGAGGGGCGGGGGGAGAGGGAGGGGGTGGAGTGGGTGGTAAGGGAGGGGGTGGGGGCAGGGGGGAGAAATGAACCAAGCCTTGTATGCACATATGAATAATAAAAGAAAAATGGAAAAAAAAAAAAAGAAAGGGAGTGAGGAGAATGGGGTGTTTCAAGGATAATGACATTCTGCCTCTTGATTTGGGTGACATGGATGTGTTTATTTTGTGAAAGTTCAACCAGCTGTATACTTGATGATGCAGACTTTTTGGTGTGCAGAAATTTCTCCCCTCTCCTCAAAAGTTTCAGGCTGGAAGGGCAATAGGTTGTGAATGCTACAAGGCCTCATGAACCCTTTGTGAGCCTCTCAAAGCAGTCCTTCCTCCCAGGCTCCTGGTTTAGTTTGCTTCACGGTTCTTAGCCCCTTATGACTCAGGGCACATGGGGCAGAGCTTTGGGAACTGACCTGGGGGGGTTAGAGAATCCTGGCCAAGGAGAGTGTCTCTCCATCTCACCCTCCTGCAAGACTGACATGGTGGCCCCCAGGCCCAGGCTGGATCCAGCCTTTAGTGCAGGGCCTCAGGGAGCTTTAGTAAGGAATTTAGAAAAGAGACCTGCAGAACTCCACATGACTGTGGAACCTTCCAAAGACTGCCTGCAGTCTGAAGGACAGCCAGCAGGGATGCTTTAGGCCTGGGTAGGAAATGGGGCTCCCACTGTTGGGCCCATGAACTCAACAAGGGGTCAGATTCTTGTGGTGCCCCTAGTGGGGCTCCACCATGCAGTGCCACCTGTCTGAGCCCATGAGAGGTGGTTGTGGAGGGAGCTGCTAATGTCCACATGGGCCATCTTCTCTCAGAGCTGCTAGCTCTGTATCAGAGACAGGCAAGGTTGGGGTCCCTTGCTGCTAAGATCAGCTCCCTTCACCTGGAGCCAGTTGGGGTTGTGCACTCCAGACAGATGCTGGATTTTCTCTGCAGTGAGTGTGCAGTGGAGGGGGTCTTGAGTGAGTGGGGTGCTCAGGAAACAGCAGCTTTGAGAACCAGCTTCAGGTGCATCTCGAATCTTCACTCATCACCCCTCTGGGTACTGTGTCTTTACATCCTATTAGAACTCTGGATAAAGGAGGGCAGGTGCCAAGTCAGGGGATGTAAAATACAAATGGGGACAAAGATCCACGTGGAGCTCCAGCACATGGGGCATGAGGATCCCAGCTGCCACCCTCAATCATCAAAGGTAGCTTGCAGGGGTGCCAAAAGTACCTGGGTCAGAGTCCTTCTTCCTTCTGCCTCTCTGGGTGGCCTTAGGCCTCCCTGGAGCTCATTGCTCATCTGTAGAATGGAGAGGAAGAGCAACCTCCTTTGCTACTTTCTAATTTGTACCTTCCTCAATATTTAAATTGTTTAACTATGTGTTGCTTTTGAAAAAAAAAAAAAACCCACAGGGGATATCGGTGTAGAAATACAGCTCCATATCATAGCTCTGCAGGCCTCCAGGTCTAGCAAATTTCCAACTTTAAGAGGCTCCCACATGGAACAAGCACCTGGACTTTAAGGGCTCTTCTCTAAACTCAAGTAGAAAAAGAAAGTGCAGAAATGTCCTTACAATTGTCTCCTGATATCCAACTCTTATTTTGGACAAAAAACCCCCTGTGTTTGAGCTGCCTAGGTCTTCTGTAACAGGGTGCTACAAAATGGGGAGGGGGTGCTTAAAACAATAGGAACTCATTTCTTCTAAGTTGTGGAGGTTTAAAAGTGTGACATCCAGGTATCAGCAGGACCATATACTCTCTGAAGATCCTAGGAGAGTCTTTTCTTGCCTCTTTCTAGCTTCTAATGGCTTCTGGCAATCTTTGACATTCCTTGCCTTGTAGCTGTGTCCTTCCAGCCTCTGTCTCTGTCATCACATGGCCTTCAACACTGTGTGCCTCTATGTCTCCAAATCTCTTTTTCTCTCTCCTTATTAGGATACCAGTCCTGGGATTAGGGTCCACCCTATCTAGTATGATTTGACCTCAACTTGATTATGGCTGCGAAGACTCTATTCCCAAATAAGGTCACATTCACAGGTTCATGTAGAAAAGAATTTTGGGGGGCACTATTCAATTCAGTTATTAAACATGTCCATGTGTGTTAAACCAGGCTAAGGTACTGGTCTGCAAGGATAAATTCAGGGAAAAATTATACATGTTTGTGGACTTCCATTTTGTATTTTAGAAAATATTCTATTTAAAAAAATAAGAAATGAAGTATCTACAACTGCCTATGTACTGTGCTAACTCTCTATTAGTAGGAAGTTTAAATTTTTGGCTACCCAAAATTTTTAGAAATCACATAGCCATGGTGTATTGTGAAATCTGAATGCCATGCCGGGCCTGTGGGCAACTTCTGAGTTTTCTTCTCTGTATGACTTTATAAGTAATTTTACTATGAAATGTTAGTGTCATTAATATGAACTCATTGAAAAAAGAATCTTCTTCCATTGCAAATGAGGTAAGTAGCAGATTAAACATTCCTTAGTCTACTTCAAAACACATTTTTTGGTCAGGAGTTTATATAGTTATATAAAAAATAGTCTTAAGCATTCACTGAGGTAGAGATGAACAATAAACATATAAAAATGCTGGTTCACTGGTTATCAAGAAAGTATAACTAGTAAGGGTTTTTGCTCATTGGATTGGAAAAAAAATTGATGATATCTGGTATTGGTTAGTGCGTGAACAAAACATCTACAATATGCATTTACCAAGATGACAATTGAGGAGAAAAGTTGGAGGAACTCTCTGAACAGCCACAAGAAGGGAACATATTTGAATGGTTAAATTGTGCTACATGCATGCTTTAATAATTCAGAACACCAGGCAGCATTGAAACAAATGCAGGTACTGAGGCAAAGAAAGCTGTAGGACATATTGTTAAGTGAAAAATGTCAGTCTGTAGCATACAGAGATATCTTACCTCTGTCATTAATATGTATCTGATACATATTTGTATCCTTCAAAATTTCTGGAATTATACCCATGAAACTAAACAATCAATGATTATACTTGGAGAGAGGATTTGGGGAGGGAGAATAAAACAAAATATTCCTTTTTAATTTTAAAATGATTACAAAATATTTGAGGTATATAAATTAGATGAGGTCTTTTATGCATCTACTTGGTCTAGAGCAGAATAGCACAGTGATCCAGAGCTGGCCCTACAGTCAGGCTACCCAGGGTTTAAATTGGCCTCATGCCAGCTGTGGATCTGGGGAAAGTTGCTCACCTCTGTATGGCAATTTTTTCATCCACAAAATGGAGCTAGTAATAGTACCAGCTTTGTAAAATTGTTAGAATTAAATGAGTTAATAGACACAAATTGCTTAGTGTGGTGTCTGGCACATAGCGAGTACTCAGTAAATGCTGTAGATTATCATTGCTTGATTTCACTTTTCAAAGAGAATATATCCAGATATAGTTTGAGCAATTTCTTCTTCTCTTCCTCTTCCTCCTTTTCCTTCTTCTTTCCCCCTTATCTCAAAGAGCAAGCTGGGTGTGGTAGTATAAGTCTGTCAATCCAGCTACACAGGAGGCAGAGGTAGGAGGATTGCTTTCCAGGGCTGGTCTTGATGAGGCCCTATCTGAAAAATAACTAAAGTAAAAAGGGTTGCGAGCATGTCTCAAGTGTAGACTTGCCTAGCAAGTTCAAAGGAAAGAAGGGAGGGAGGGAGGGAGAAGGGATGAAGGAAGGGAGGGAGGAAGGAAGGAAGCAAGGAAGGAAGGAAGCAAGGAAGCAAGGAAGGAAGGAAGTTAAAGAAAGAAATTAAAGAAAAACAAAACAAACAACCCTGGCTGGCCCGGGCAGGCAAGAGTGATGGAGTGAGGAGGACCATGGCTACTGGAGAGACACAGGCTCCATCTAAAAGTGCAGGTTCTGCATCCAGGTGACAATGTAAGCCTCATGATGGCAAATCTAAGTTTTTCAAAAGAAGTCAGAAATTTGGAACTGAATGTGAACTTCTCCAAATTTTTAATGGTGGAAGCCGTTTCAGACAGCTTTCCCCAGGAAAGGAATGGCCCCAAGCTCTCAGAGTCTACAGCCCTGGAGATCTTTCTGCTGCTCTTGCTCTACTGACCTGCAGGCCAACAGCAGCTCTGCTCCTGGCTCAGGATGGCTGAAGTCTGCTCTCGTGACTTCTTTATTCTGGCACTGGGTCTGAAGAGGCAGCCTGAGCTGTTCTTGTAGCAGAAGCAAAGTAGCAAGGACTGAACCACATGCTTGGAACCATGGGTGTCTGTGATTCCTCTGCTCTGGGTTGGCCAGAGCACAGCACCTAGCTGAATCTGAAGCCAACAGCGGGGGGCGCGTGTGCCTCTCACAGGGTGGGGCACCAAATAATTGGGGATAGCATCACTTCCCACAGAAGCCAATACATTAAAAAAATACGATGATCAAAGACAATGTATCTGCTTCCATCAGCACTGCTGGTGTGGAAGGTAGGACTTGGGATCATTAAGAACTAATTCAGATTCCAGCTCTGTCACCTACTAGCTCTGTGGAGCAGCAAGTTCAAGAACTCTCCAAGTCCTGGTGTCTCCCTACTTGTGAAATGGGGATGAGGTTCCTGCCTCTTGGAGGATGGACACAGAGCACTGGGCACAGCACCCAAGCTGCGCTGTGTCACAACAAGAAAGCTCCTCTTTGTTGTACATGTGGGCCGGAAGGCTGGGCTGGCATCCTCAAGTTCACCCAATGCAAGGAGCAGAGCCATGTGGAAGACAGTGTGACAGTGCCGGAAAAGGTAAGCACAGAATTATCGTATGACCCAGCAATTCCACTTCTGGTTGGGTGCACAAACCCTGCTAGAAGAGATTCTTTTTTTTTTTTTTTTTTTTCATTTTTCTTTTATTATTCATATGTGCATACAAGGCTTGGTTCATTTCTCCCCCCTGCCCCCACCCCCTCCCTTACCACCCACTCCACCCCCTCCCGCTCCCCCCCTCAATACCCAGCAGAAACTATTTTGCCCTTATCTTTAATTTTGTTGTAGAGAGAGTATAAGCAATAATAGGAAGGAACAAGGGGTTTTGCTGGTTGAGATAAGGATAGCTATACAGGGCATTGACTCACATTGATTTCCTGTGTGTGGGTGTTACCTTCTAGGTTAATTCTTTTTGATCTAACCTTTTCTCTAGTTCCTGGTCCCCTTTTCCTATTGGCCTCAGTTGCTTTAAGGTATCTGCTTTAGTTTCTCTGCGTTAAGGGCAACAAATGCTAGCTAGTTTTTGCACACACATGTTCATAAGAGGGGGGACCGAGCACACACTCTTCTGTGGGCGAATGCATAAACCAAACGGGGTACATCCACATAGTGGAATATTCCTCAGTCTTTAAAAGGAAGGACATCCTGACTTGTGCCACAACATAGATGTTCCTTGGGGACAATCACGAACAAATTCTGTATGATTCCACTGATATGAGGTACCTAAAGTAGTCAAATTTATATAGAGGCTGAAATTAGAAAGGAAGATGCCAGGGATAAAGGGGAGGAGAAGGGGGAGTTTAATGGGTGTGGAGTTTTAGTTTGGGATGATGAGAAAATTCTGGATGGTGGGTGGTTGCACATGTGAATGTACTCAATGCTACAGAAAAATACACTTTAAAAAGGCTTAATTGGTCAGTTTTATACTAAATGTATTATTGCCACAATAAAAAGAAAGTGCGAGCTGGGCACCAGTGGCTCACACCTGTAATCCTAGCTAGTTAGGAGCAGAGATCAGGAGGATCACAGTTTGAGGCCAGCCCAGGGCAAAGAGTTCATGAGACCCTATCTCAACGGTACCCAACACACAAAAAGAGGGGCTGGTGGAGTGGCTCAAGTGGTGGAGTGCGTGCTTAGCAAGCATGAAGCCCTGAGTTCAAATTCCAGTTCTATCCCCCTGCCCAAAATAAATGTAGAGTTGCACTTTTCTGACACAGGCTGGTCTCCAGGCAGAGTCCATTCACAGTTGTTCGATGCCCCAAGGCTTTTGGGAGTTTGTGGCTACATCTCTCCTGTGGAACCCTACAGGAAACTGGTACTTCCAGTAAACGTGGAAAGCCAAAGTAGAGAGGAGAGTTATAAATACAAAACAAATTTGCTCGGGCTGCTGTGTTGCAATTTGGATACAGGCATTCATTTCTCACCTACTGCATCTCAGCCCTCCATTTCTTTCTTGAATTTCTCTTGCACTTGTCGGTTCATTCACTCAACAGATGCTTGCTGAAGGTCTACACCCAGTGCCAGCTCTGTTCTGGGTGCTGTACATCAGTGAGCATAGCAGAATGGAAAAAATTCCCTCCCTTCACTGAGCTTTACATTGTAGTGGGAGAGAGAAACAAGAAACACAAGAGAACACGTTTCTCAAAATGTAAATGGTATAGTTTATTGGAAGATGTTAAGTGTTGTGGGAAAAAAAATAGAGCTGCTCACAGGATGGGAGATGAGGAAACCAGGTTGAGAGGTTGGGGCGGCCTCCCAAGGTGACATTTTATTTGGTAACAGCTTTGTTAAGATAGAATTCACAAACATGATGGTTAAGTTTATATTCAATTTGATCAGGCCAAGGGATGCCCAGACAGTGGGCAAACTATTATTTCTGGGTGTGTCTGTGAGTTTCTCTGATAGAGATTAGCCTTTGAATCTAAGAGGCTGAGAAAAGAAAATTGCCCTCACCAATGTCAAGGGCATCACACAATCTGCTGAGGAACTGAACGAAACAAAAAGGTGGAGGAAGGAAGACATTTTTCCTGTCTGAGCTGGGACATCTGTCTTCCCCTGTCCTTGGACATCAGAGCCTCTGGCTCTCAGGTTTCTGGCGTCAGATGGGGACTTCCACTAATGGCCCCAGATTCGCAGGCCTTCAGATTTAGACTGAATTATAACCTGACTTTCTTGGGTCTCCAGCCTGCAGACGGCAGGTGATGGGACTCTCAGCCTTCATAATCAAGGGAGCCAATGCCTGTAAGTCTCCTCGGGTGCATCCTGTTGGCTCTATTTCTCTTGAGAACTCTGACTAACACAATGATACAAAACATTGTACTGTTCAACCACTTACAATGCACAACTAAAGTCTTTAGTTCAATCACGGATTTATGCAACTATTGCCTCATTATCAATTTTAAAACATTTTCATCACCCCAAAAAGGAACTCAGTACTTTAGCTGTCAATCCAGATTCTTCCCTCCCTCCAGCCCCAGGTAACCACCAATCTACTTCTAGTGTCTGCAGATTTGTCTGTTTTGAACAGTTCATACAAGCAGAATCAGACAACATGGGGTCCTTTGAGACTAGCTTCTTTCACATGACGTAATGGCTTTGAGGTTCATCTGGGTTGTGACATGTATCGGCACTTCATTCCTTTTTGTGGCCAAGTACAATTTCGTTGGATGAATATACCACATTTTGTTTATCCATTCACCTGTTGATAGATTAGTTGGGCTGCTTCCACCTTTTGGCTATTGTGAATAATGCTGTAATGAATACTCATGTATACGATTTTGTGTGGACAAAACCAAGCAGGATCATATACAAACGTATATATAGAACGTGTTTGTAGTAGTGGAACTCAGGGAAGGGGCGAAAGAAGAAGGAAATGATAGGAGCATCAACAATGTCATAATGCATAACATCTGTGAAGGTAGAGGACACAAGGATATGTATTGAAAGCTGTTGACAAATGGGAGGTGGGAGGTAAGGGGGAAGGAGAGCAATGGAAGGGGTTGAACCGACCAAAGTAAAGTACATTCAAAGCAGGGATACATCAGGAAACCCCTTTAAACATCGACTTAGAAATTAATAATGAAAGACATGACTGTAAAATAGGTACAGTGTCGGGGAGTAGCCTGTGCAAAGAGGGGAGCGTGAATGAAGGAGATAAAGGTGAGGGAATATGGTTGATGGACTATGGTTGGGGAATATGGTTCATATATTTACATAAAATAGAATAAAGAAACTCCTTGCTATTGCTTAAAGTGGGGCAGGAAGGGATTGAGGGGGAAAGCCAGTGGGATTGATCTAACCAATGTACAATATAGGCTTATTTGGAATTGTCACAATGAGTCCCCTCTGTACAATGAATATATCCTAATTAAAAAAAAAAAAAAGATCTTGTGTGGAGAGGTGACTTTCAAGCAAAGACATGAAGAAGTTGAGGGAATCAACCACACACAGGAGTTGAAGTCAGAGCCTGGGTGGTGTGTTTGAGGAAATGTGAGGAAGCCTCTGTGCTGAAGTCTTAGGGGTGAGGTGGAGAATAAGGAAGAGGACAGACAGAAATGAGCATCTGGGTCTTGTAAGGCCTTGGAAGCTATCATGAGGATTTGAGCTTTTCCTTGAGTAACTTGAGAGCCACTGGGGGGTTTGGAACAGGGATATGACATGTTTTGACTCATGCCAACTCTTCTATTTCACCTCAGAATGTTTTAAGAGATAACAAGAAAGAGAAGAAGATATTGCCAGGATGAAACAAGAGAGGAGAGAAAAGTGTGATGAGGAACTAAGAGGCCAAGAGAGGGTGAGTCTGAGGGGCTGTGATGCCTGGAACTGTGAGGTGCAGACAGTTTGTGCCAAGAGGTGAGGGCAGGGGTGAGCTGGCCAGCCTCCCACTCCTGTCCCCAGCCCATGGGCATGCACATGTTTATCCAGTACTCTCTTCTAAGAAGCAAACCCTCTGACATCCCGTGGAGCCAGAGGTGGGCAGGTGCTGCTGCAGGCGCAGAGTGCCACACGCTGTCATCTGCTCTTCCTCCTTCCACTCCCACCCCACCCTCAGCTCTTGGTAAATTGGCTTTCACCCCAGTAACTACTGAAACAGCTGTTTTGATTACCAGAGATCTTCTAAACTGCCTAACTGCCTCCTCTTCAGCCTACCGAATCTCCCTGTTTATAAACCCTCAGAGCTTTGCTATGGAAATATGGTCCAGGCACCAGCAGCTTCCGCCTGGGCCAGGAGCAGGTTAGGATGCAGAGTCACAGGTCCAGCCCCATGGGCTGCACCTTTCAAGATGCTGGGGTTTGAGAGGTTCAGTTGTAACCGCCCATCTTTAGGGGGACAGTGCCACCTCCACTTTGACAAATTAAATGAGCTAGAGATTCTGTCTCTTACGTGACTTTGTCTCCCAGGCCCCAATGACTACTGAGCAATGGGACAATTAGAGTCTCAACTCTGAGTTTTCCCTCTCTGGTCCTGGAACTGCCAAGACCAGGTCCTAATTGGTGAGGAAGTCAGGATGGGAGAAAAAACCCAACTCCTAGAAGGTGGAAGTGTGTCTCCAGGGCTGGCTCTTGGTCAGGATTTCTTGGGTGTAGGCAGCATAGTTAGGTCTAGCCAAGGAGAGTTTATTTGAGGGAGATCAGATTTTTAAAGAGTTGGTGGAGTTGGAGCCAGGTTGGAAACAGGTGGTCATGTGGAAGAATGAGAATGGTGTCAGGGTGACATTTACTCAGGCAGAATGCTGGAGATGCAGGAGCTCTGCCCTCTGTTTATTTCAGTCCCTTAAAGATTCAGGTTGCAGGAAGGGGTTGTAGATGGGATCTGTGTCTGTGTGCTCTTAGGAAGGGGATTATATAGCCACAGAGCAACAAATGTCACTTCAGCCAACATTGCTACTCCACACTGTTTGATGACTGGGCCAACAAATTCACTTTATTTTGGTTAATTTAGGCTGGTTTTCACTCCTTTCCAATTAGAGGTCTGACCAATACATTCACCCTCTTTCTGAAGCTCCTCCCTAGACATCAAGACTATGCCATTCTTTCTCTTCCTACTTTCTGGGCACAACTTCCCTGCCTTCTTCATCAATCCCTCTTTGTTTTCTTTGAACTTGAATTTGTGCGTTTCATTCATGTACTTGCTTTCAAGTCCTTTCTTAGTTTACACCCTCTCCTTTTAAGAGTCTCATGCTTTACTGACTGAGCTAGTCATGCACCTGTGCTCCCTCTCCTTTGAAATCTCAGTAATCTCTGTGACTGGGGGATGGTGGGTGAGGCTGTCTCCAGACTACTCTGATTTATGGCAGGCCTGAATTTCCAAATATTTAATGGATAGCGGCACACAGATGATCCAACCCATGCCTCAATTTCAAAATATTTAAACCTGAATTCATCATCTTTCCTCATAAACTTCCTCTGGTTTCCATGTTCCCAGTCTGGAGTAGGATATTTACTCTGTGTCACCACCTTCCCCATCATAAGCATAAAACTTAGTCTCTGTAGGCTTTTTTCCTCTACCCTAGTTCCTGTATTCAGCCAATCACCAGGTATTATTGATTCTATCTTCACAATTTTTTTCAACTCTATTACTCTGTAGTACTTCTGTACTGGTTAAGGTCCCTATTACTTCTTAATCGGGGTCTTTTTGTCTTGAGTTTCCCCATACTCATGGCCAGAGTAATCAGCCATATTGATAAATAAGCTCTTATAACCAGCCAATGGCTCCCCATTGCCTTCAGGTAAGGCCAAAATTTTTTTTTGCTGTGCATAAAGTCCTGTCCTTTCTGGTTTCCCATGCTTGCTTCTCATTTTAACTTCCACCCTACCAAATGTACCCCCATCAGATGCCACAGAATTCCCTGAGTCTGTGGATTCTACTTTCCACCTCTGGGCTTGTTATCCTACTGGGATCTTGACCTCATTCCCACCCATCATCTCTGATCTCCATCTCCTGAACTCAATGTCTGTGCTGAACCTGGTCCTTCAGGTCAGTAGGATCATCCCGTGTGTCCTGTACCCAATAACCCATGAAACCCGGCAAAAATGCAGGCCAGGGGTCCATGGGTCATCCCGGAATCTTTGACTACTCTAAGGTATTTGTGGGTGGATCCACTCTGGGTTCTACACTCAGTCCCTGGCAGTCGCTCCCCCAGGTGAGGGATTTACCTTGGTCCTATGGGCCTCTATTTGTTCCATCCCCTTGACACCCTGCTTCCTCCCATGATCTTAAATAGGAACTCTCTGCCCTGGTTTGGCCCAGACAGATCTGGCACAATAAATGACATCTCTCCAGGTCACTGCAGACCTGAAGAGAAGCCTTCCTTGAAGCCTTCCCAGGCTCCCTCTGTGGTAATTGATCTCTTCCTGAGTATTCACTTAGCCACTGGAACAGGCTCTGTTACAGCACTTACTGTGCATGGCCTCATCCATTGCAGCCTGAGATCTTCCTGGGCAGGGTCTTTGCTCCCAACATGACACGAAGGGCCCTGCAAGAGTAATAGTGTGGTCCTAGAATCTCTAGAGTAATCTGGCAGATTCATTGGAGTGGCTAACCTCATCCCCAGCAGCCCAGCTGTATTTCACAAGTTTCACCCTTCTACTTAGAGACTCACACACACACACACACACATACACAAACACACACACACACACACACACACACACACACATACTGTGAGGCTGAGGTGTCTCTTTCTGTCTCTCTGTCTCTGTCTGTCTGTCTGTCTTTCTCCTTTTTGTGGGTTTTTTTTTTTTTTTTTAGATAGGGTCTCACTTTATGCTCTGGCCTGCCTGGACAGCAATCCTCCTATTTGTGCTTCCCCATGTAGCTGGAATGACAGGCATGTGCCACTGTACCCAGCAGTCATACTTCAAATTGGTTGAAATGAGGTCTCTCAGACTTTTTGCCTGGACTGGCCTTGAATTCAGATTCTCCCAATCTCTGACTCCTGAGTAGCTAGGATTATTACAGGCTTAGCCACCATGCCCAGTCTTTATATAGTAATATTTAAATAAGCCCATTTTTAGGACAGTAGGGAAATTCCTCATTACATTATCTTGCCTGGTACCTTTGTAGAGCATTT
Organism: Castor canadensis; assembly: GCF_047511655.1. Lineage (NCBI taxonomy): Eukaryota > Metazoa > Chordata > Mammalia > Rodentia > Castoridae > Castor > Castor canadensis. Next base: position 35,359,937 of record NC_133388.1, on the reverse strand, counting down.
CATTCAGAAAAAGAATTTACCCCTTACATTTAAACTATCTCAAAGTGCTTTCATGTATGTCAGATCACAACCACATTCAAAGGAGATGGAGCAAGCAAATCTTATTCTCAGATGAGAGATGCCACAACCAAGGTTCAGAGAGGGTGTAGTGATTTCCCAGACCACACAACTGTTCATGACAAAGATAGGACAGGAAACCAGATCTAACTTCTATTTTTCATTTGTCTGGAAATACTTATCCCACTTTACTTAGGAGTAATCTTTCTCCTTTGGGACTGGCTTTTGCCAGATCTACACTGGGAGCCCGGAATTCCAATGCTAACCCTTTAACACATCCCCAGTGAGAGATCCTGAGATAAATGCAGCCTTCACAGAGGTGAGGGTTTCCCATCCCAACTCCGTCCTCCTAGTAGAAGTTGGGCTTGACAAACCTCTCTTATCTGTAAATGCGTTCTTAGTAACCAAGTCTTTGTTTTCTCTACTTCTGAGTATCTGCAAGAATGTTAGGATTTGCATCCATAAACTCCAGATTACAGCCTGGCTCTGTGTTTGCCTAAATGCTGATGGAGTAAGTACTGCCACCTAGGGTGGGAGGATGCAGCCTGGATTACTGAGCAGTCAGACACTGAAATCAGAGCATCGTACCTTTAAGAAAGATGAAGGCACATTCCTGTGGGTGGAGCCTGCTCCCAAACTCCAGGGCCTTGGAAATTACTAGGGCCTGCCTTGGTTGCAACCAGGCCTTGCCTTTCTGGTTTGCGGATCTGGCACCTGCTTTCCTCCTTCCTGCTGCCACACGACTAAGCATTGGCACCTCAAGAACATGACGGGCTCCGATCCCTCCTTCCACCCACCCACACACCCACGCTGTTTCTCTGCATTCTCTCCAACCTGGTGTTGACAGCTGTCATTTCCAACTCTTCCTCAAACCTTTCTTCTGCCTTTCAGGCTCAAGCTCTTCTGTTCTCTGTTTTCCCTTTCCTACCTGTCAGACTGTGCCAGAGGGAGCAGCTGAAAGTAAGGAAGGCCTCATCTTCACCTTCTTGGGTAAAGATAAGGCCAGGATTCAAGTGCTTTGAATGTGTGTGTGGGTGTGTGTGTGTCCCCTCCCCCTCCCTGAAGGCAGAGACATGGCCTCCAATGTCTCCAACATCCATCTAGTATTCCGTTTACACACGTAAGTATTCGACAGCCGTCGAGGATTATGAATACCAAGAATGGAAGGCGAACTGGCCTGAGAAATTAAGACACTTTGATTCTATCCTCAACTGTACCATAGCTTGTTTCACAAATCCTTTGGCCTCACCAGGCATCCAAAAACAATTCCAACCTCCCCAACTTTAGCTACCGTAAGACCAATTAGATAATGGATTAGACATGTTTTTCCAGAGATCATACATTAGAATGAGGTAAGTGGAAGTCAAGGAAGCAAACTTCAGATCAATATGCAGAAGACATTCCTGCTAGCTACAGTCCATTCTGCAGTCTTCCTAATCAGGCAGAAAGCCTTCTGCTCTGGGAGCCATTCCAGACAGACTGGCCACTCAAGCCAGGCTGATCACCTGACATGTGGTCCTGCATAAGAGGTACTGGCCCTAGACCATAGGTAGAGGTCTAGTGGGCGCAGAAGGGCTTTGAGAAGAACCTTGCCAGGCCTAGGGACAAGAGATGCCTTCTGAGGTCTAGGGAAGAGAAAAGTGATTGCCTGCATTCTATAGTCATAGAATGGCCTTGTCACTTCCAACAGCACCTTGAATCAGGAGCTTCTATGGCTGCAAAGTGTACTGATGGGATGCACAGGCCTTTCCTGCTTGGGTCCAAGTAGGTGCACTCCAATGGGAACCACTTCTCAGAACCAGCAGAGTCCAGGGCTCCTTTGCTGAGTTCCAATGGGAGCAGGGCAATGGCTGCTCCCAAACTGCACACACTCAGGCAGGGAAGTCTAATGCTTCAACCCTGAAATCTATCAGTGGTGCCTCCTCCACACCTTCCCTGGGAGATGAGCCAGCCCTGCCTAGCTGGTGATTCTTAGCCATGGACTTCGATCAAAGGAAACATTTCCTTATACACCTTCAAAGCCTATCCATCAGCTTCATGAGCGAGACTGGAGCCTTTCCTTCCACCCATGATAGTACTACCATTGTTCAAGTTGTTGTTTTTTTTTTTTTTTCTGCAGTACTGAGGTTTGAACTCAGGTCCTCATGCATGCTAAGCAGGCTCTGTACCACTGGAGCCAAATTCTCCAGCCCTTTTTTGTGTAGGGTATTTTTGAGATAGGGTCTCACCAACCATTTGCCCAGGCTGGCTTTGAACTGAGATCCTCCTGATCTCTGCCTCCTGAGTAGCTAGGATTACAGGTGTGAGCCACTGGCGCCTGTCTTTATTTCAAGTTTTGGTAGGATTCTGTTCCATTCTATGAGAATTTACTGAATGTGGCTATGTATCTTTGGCCAGCAGTAGCTGCTGCCCAGCTTATTCAAGCCCCCTGCTGCCTTTCTCCCCACACTCCCAACAGCATTTGCCTGCCCGGCCCTGTGCACAGAAGCTTTTCTTCTATAACTTAGGGAGGAGGAGGGATTTTTGATAAAGACCAGAAGAGATGAAAAGGAAACCTGATCTCTTTTTTTTGAGGAACCTAGTCATATGAACTGGTTTAGAGTCCAGCTGAGGGATGATGCTAAGGAGGAAAGGCAAGAGCTGAAGGAGACCATTCAAGGAACCTGGACACAAGTATAGCTGCTTTGGGGCTCAGGAGAAGACTTGAGGCTCAGGGTGAGGAGGCCTTCCTCTACCTCCCTACTTGGAAGGCAGCTCCCCTGTGGTACCCTGAAGATTACATGTGTTGGGACCATCTGAGACAGCCTCCAGATGCTGATGTGTCCATGATGGACACCATTAAGGATGAGTGGGAGGGTCCAGGACAGAGAAGGGAGAACTGAGACATGGACATCCTGGTGAGTGCAAGTGACAGTCAGGAAATCAGACAAATAAATATAAGACATCTCCTTAGAGACTCGGAGAGATCTGATGACATAGGGAGGAGAGCTGAAATTATGATGATATATGTGGAATATTTCATCCAGGAAACAGCCGAGTTCCACAAAAATATTTATTCTGGACTTGTAATGTCATATCAGTTATGAAGACAATATCCCAGGCCTAGAGTACAAAGCATGCAACAATAGTTCACATTCCTTGGGCTAGGATGCTAGGGACATTCTGAGTCCTTCTACAGACATAACATTAAATTTGTTAATTTACACACTAAATTTGTTATACGTCTAGTCAGGGTTCTGCAGAGAAACAAAACTGATAAAATGTGCATAAAGAGAAAGAGATTTGTTATAAGGAACGTTCTCACATAATTGTGGAGACTGGCAAGTCCTAAGATCTGCTGGGTGATTGAAAAGCTGGAGACACCCAAGCACTGAAGGTGCACATCAGTTCCTGTCGAAGTTTAAGTCCTGAGAACCAGGATACCTGATGGTGTAGTTCCAGTTTGAAGGAACTTGAGGCCCAGAAACAGCCACGTTTCCATTCAAGTCCAAAGGCAAGGAGAAAAATATTCCAATTCTAAGGCTGTCAGGAAGGAGGAAGAATTCTTTTACTTGGAGGGAGGTCACATTTTTTTATTCTATTCAGGCTTTCTGGGTAGAATAACCTTTCTGGATGAGGCCTACTTTAATTTACTCAGTACATTCATTTAAGTGTTAATCTCACCCAGAAACACCCTCACAGAAATACCCAAAATAGTATTTGACCAAATAACTGGATACCCCATGACCTGCTCAAGTTGTCACATAAAATTAATCATCACAAATTAGGTCTGGGGCAACTTCAGAGTCCAGGCAAAGAGCAGGGAGTGGTATCTTTTAGCTCAGAAGTTGGAGAGAGGTAAATTAGCATACAGTATCAAGTTAAAATGTCATGAAGAAGGTGGCACTGGAGCTGAATGTTGAGGAACCAGAAATATTTAGAGAGATGGACGGAAATAGGAGGAGATGGTGTGAGCCAAGAAATCCAGGGAGGAAAGGATGGGGGGGAGGCTCCTCTCATGCGGGTGGATGGGTGATATGCATAGTGTTCCAGGCCGTGTTCCTGAGAAGCTGACTCTGGGGTGGAGAGTGTTGTGTTTGAATTATGTTGGGAGTGTTCCCCAGATCACTGCTCAGGGAAGGGAAGGGGCAGGGTTGGGCAGAAAAAGAAGCTGGGCTGGAATGTGATCTCAACAAAGGCCTCAGGGAGCCCTGGGAAGCTTTGGTGCTGCAATGGTGCTTTAGAGATGTCCTGAGTTGGGCAAGACACTCCAGACTTTACACTCCCACCATGAGAACCATCAGATGCAGGCTGTTGGGGAAGAGCTGAGGCTGGGCAAGGTGAAGTTGCAGCTGAGACAATTCCAAAATGGGCTGATAGCCCACAGTGGCCTGTAAGTAGCACACCCATCAACTGGGGAAGTCAGTGTGGAGAAAGGGTCTGAGTGGGGCATCCCAGCATGCACTACAGGGAGCATAAAGAATGAAGGCTGCAAGATGTTTCAAACACAAACTTCAAAAGACCTCCTGGGCTCCAACACTGGAGGTCCCTGTGGGCCAGCATCGGGGACAGTAGATTTTCCCCTGAGAGAGACAGGGAACCTCTGACAACTGTTGAACAAGGAGATAATAGCTTGGGACAGTCATAGCTTATGGGGTTACTCTGGAAGACACATGTGCCCTGGATATGCATGAGGAGGTGCAGGGGAAGGTACAATGAGAAGCTCCAGGACAGACCACCAGTATTTAAAGGATGGGGGATAAGAATCAGGGAAAGAGATGGAGAAATAGTAAACACAGACAGGGAAAATGAGGGCCAAGGAAAAGGTACCATCAACAAGCACTGACAAGAAGCCAAGTGGAATGAGAACTGAGGGGGCATACGTAACAGGTTATTAGAGCACTCTCATTGGACTTGCAGGAACAATTTCAGAAAAGTAACAGGGAGATAATAGGCAGCATTGGATTAGAATAACGAAGTCCACCAGGTATTCAGCTGCTCCTCTGGACAGGCACTGTGCTGGGTGCTGTGCATTCAGAATTCCTTACAAAGAGAGAGTATCATTTTCCTTATTTATGGCTGAATAAATTGAGGTTCAGAGGGATTAAATAATTTGGCCATGCTTACCCCACTAACAAGTCATAGAAAGAGATTTGGACTCAATGGGAGATAAGAAAGGGGAACAAAATGTGTAGCTGATACAAAGCTTTTCAGGTAAGAAAAGAGACTGACCACAGCAGAACATGTGTTTGGTTTAGTTTTTCTTTTTTCTTTCTTTTTTCAACGTGGAAGCGACATAAATGTGTCTATAGACTGAGGAGGAGTAGAAGTAGAACAGTTAGAGAGTGGTGATAATTAATGAGGCAAAGACAGGCACGGAGGAGAGAAGGCATGAGGATGTAGTGGGATTTTCCTTAGCAGGTGGAGGGTCAAAGGCAGGAAGGAGCCAGAGGTTCACCCAGTGGCCTTTATTCCACCCAGGAAATAAATCTAAGGAGAAGGTCAAGAAAGAAGGTCACTCTCCGCCCCCTTTGGGGGTAGGGGTTTTGAGGAAGGGGAAGACTTGAGGTGGCCGCTGGGAACTAGGCATTAGGTTGTGATGGTGCTGCTTGGCCAGTGTGAGCCTCAGTTAGCAAGAGGTAGAGGGGAAGTGGGGAGTCTGGACATTCACCTGCCCTGGGGGCTGGTCTGAAAACCCGAGAGGCCGGTTCTGGCTCTCTTCCCAGCCTAGTAATGATAGGCTGTTGGGCAAACCTGGACATGCTTGGGATTTCCTCTCTCTGGTTGGTAGGGCCAATAGAAACCCATTAGTTTGGTTTAGGAGGTAGAACAACGTGGCTAAAGACACACCATTGCTCGTGGGAAACGCAGAGTACATCACTAACGGCACTACCCACTGCTACAGAGAGCAGATATTCATGGCAAAGCCCATTCTCCCAATGTCAGCTGAATTGCCTCCTAGGGAGGCAGTGTCCAGAGGCAAATGATTCAGGTGTGGGGCTCAGTACACCAGTAGCCCAGTCCAACTCTTGCCTCTGAGGCTGAGGGGCTTTAGTCAGGTGATCACCCCAGTTTTTCTCTCTTGGTTAGTAACAAAAGGGACACTTTTTCTCAGGGGTGTATTTCAAGACAGTTCGGATAGAGGATGGATCCTCCTCATCTAGTGACGGAGTTGGGCTTTTCCAAATAGGAGAGAAGAGTCAAGAATGACATTCTTGAAGCCAGGTGTGGTGTTGCACACTTGTAATCCAAGCACTCATGAGACTGAGGCAAGAAAATCAAGAGTTTGAGGTCAGACTGGGCTACATAGCAAGACTCTGGGAGACCCAGTCTTTAAAAAGAAAAAAAACCCAAAAACCCAACACTACAAAAAAAGAATGAGGTTCTGGTCTTTTCTTCCCACCTAACCAATAAGCACAAAGATCTTACAGATTTTAGGAGAGGGATCTGTGTAACCTGCTCAGCCTAGTGCCCAAGGCTTGGCCTAAGACGCTGAGGTGCAAGTGTGCTCTGTGCCCACAGTACTTTCATCAGACACAGCCTTCCATCTTCTTGTGCTCCAGTCCCTGGGCAAGCCTGTGGCACTGCTGCTCCCGACCCTGCTGCCCAGCCAACTCCATCCACAGCTTGAGGGCTCATTGCAGGGCGCATGCTTCATCAGAGTGGCAGAACCCAGGACGGACTGGAGCAGCCCAGCTCACTGGCTGCAGGCAGCTTGTTCTCTGCCCTCCCAGGGGATCTGGGATTTATTTAGCTGGTTTCCGTGGCAGCACTGGTGGCAGCAGCAGCAGCATCTGTTTACCCACGAGGCTGAATGAGTCATGGCCACCCACGCTAACCCTTGGCACAGCACAACCCTGATGGGGACCACTGATAATAAGTCAATGGGAAGATGCCATTTGCTTTGTGCTCTTACAGCTCTCTGTCCTGGGGCAGGCCCTGTAGAGACAGTGCACTTGTCAGTGTCCTGGGGAGGGCTTACGTATTCAGAAAGCTGGCAGTGTCTCCCAAGAGAGCAGACCTCTGTAGCTGACTTCACAGTGGCTCCTCTTGGTTACTGTCAGCAGTCACAAGGCCTCTTGGGAGACAACTACAGATTTTTGGACTCTAAATCCCGTGCTTTTTTTCTTTTTTTTACCATCCAATCATCAGCATGCAAGTCTGACTCTCCATGGCTGCCTCTGTACCCATATCAATCCCAGGTTCCTTGTGGCTTCATTCCAGGGCCTCCTTTATGATGCCCATCAGTCCCTCCTCTCTGGGCAACAGCCCTCAAACTGGATTCTTTCTCAGACCTTCCTCTCCCTGAAACTTACCGTCATCCTCCACACCTGGGTAATCTGAAAAAATTAGTTTATCCAGTATCATTACTGGCTAATAGCAGGTTACAGGACCAATCTCAGAGGTATTGCATTTACTCTTGACTTTGAAAGGCAGAACATCAATCGTAGGCAGTGTTTCCTCAAAACGTAGTCCTAGACCACTAGTAGCAACATCAGCTCTGGAAAGCTTGTTAGAAACACACATTCTCTGGCCCATTGCCAAATGAACAACATCTGTTGTGACAATCTGTTTGAATGAGTCCTCCAGGTAAGTCAGATACATGGCAGAGTTTATGAACCCCTGATCCAAGGAAACAGATCTGTAGCAGGGCATGCCCAGTCCTGTGGGGAATGAGGCATGGGGTCCATGCTTCTGTCTGGACTCGCAGACCAGCTGCAGGTGTCTCTGTTTTGTGCAAGCCTGGCTAAAGGCCCTGCTTGCTCCAACTCTGGGGCCTAGAGTTCTACGTCATTTCTCTGGATGATTTGAGTCACATGGAATGAAACTGGTATGTTTCTTCCTGTGTGGAAAAAGGCAGCAATACCTCACCTGCTACAGAGAGTGCCTTGGGGGTAAAAGGAAACTCACCCTTTGGAACTGAATAATCTGGACATTGTGTTCCCTGAGAGTGGAGGAATTCTGGTAGAGGGAAAAGACTGATAATATTGATTTATCCATTTCTTTTCTTGACATTTACAGATTGCCCCACGCTAACCCTAATAAGCACAGCCCTCAAAGAACTTAGAAGGGTAAGAACATTAGTCAGAATAGGTTAGGCTGTGCCATTGTAGCAAACAACCCCAAAATGTGAAGTGAAGTTCTCTGGAGAAGCCACACCTGTGTTGAAGATCCTACAGACTGACAGACTGACAAGAACTTCATGATTGTAGAGAGGTGGAATGCTACAGATGAAAAGCCAAAATTATCTCAGGCTATCATTAGTCCTCCTTGATAGCCACTTACCATCAACCTCTGTATCTGACCTAATATCTTTGTGACGATTAGGTAGAACTTTGGGAATGGATTGTCAAATATAGCAGACCATGAGCTTTCACCAGCTTCCACCAGCCCTAAAGCTAAGAATGTTCTAAGATAATATCTGAATCCTAGAGATTTCCCTGCTCTGCTGTAACCTGCCTACCTGGTGCCCTCACCAATGTATTTGCTAAATGTATCATTTATGTATTTTTTGTTGTTGTTCCGTGATGATGAAAGTTCATATAATCTTTTCCGCAGTGGGTCATGTCATTCAGGGTAACCTGAATCCATGTTCCTGGGTCATTTTCACTCTTATTTGACTCAGAATAAACTATCTCTTATTCCCATTGGAGCAAAAGCTACATTTGACATGAACAAAAGTCTCAGTGGCTTAACATAACAAAGGCTTTGCCTTACAAATGCCTTCCTACCCTATGAAGGTCTGCTCTGCTCCACAAAGTCATTCAGTGACTCAGGATGATGGAGAATCCATTGTCTTGTAGCTGCCTTGGTCACTGTAGCACAGGAAGAAATAGCTGGAGGGGGTGAGGCACCCACCAATCTCACTGGACAGAATTAGTCTCAAGGTCCTCCTACCTCCAGGGGCCAGAAGGTGTATGCCAAAGGAAAGAATGGATAGAGTTTGGATTTTAAAAGACTTCCTGACCCTAAGACCACTCATGTATTCATTCATGTGGTTTTTTTTGCTGTTGTGTTGTTTTGAGTTTTTTGGTTTTTGGTTTTTTGTTTTTTTTTTTTTAGCAGTACTAAGTTTTGAACTCAGGGCTTCATGTTCTACCACTTAGGCCACACCCCATTGCTTTAGTTTGTGTTTCAGATAGGGCCTCACCCTTTCACCAGGTCTGGACTTGGACTTTGATCCTCACACCTCCACTCCCCAAGTAGCTGGGATTACAGGCATGCATCAGGCCTTCATTTACAAGTTCTTTACTAAATAGTTACAGAATGCTTACCATGAATCAGGCATGGGGCCAGACCCTGGGGGTATAATATCACCAGGGCAGCTGTCTTTGCCTCACTCCAGGGGGTGTCATCAACATTGTGTTCAATGTGAATAGTGCCCTCTAGAGTTGTGCAACACAGGAGCCCTGCTGTCTTACTTTTCTTGTTTGTTTTCATTAATTTCTTTCCCTCCAGAAAGCAAACACAGAGCAGGAACATTACCTGAGTTGCTTATTGCTTATTCCTGGAATTTAACACAGTGCCCTCAGTAAATATTTAAGTGAATAATTGAAAATGAGTAATTGTTGACTGTGTTCCCCACCAATCCCTGCCTTCATGGAGTTTATAATCTACTGAGTCAAAAGTTGAAGAAATAATTGAAAAACATCTCATGCAGGTCAAGTAAAAATCTGGGTCCTAGAGAAGCAAAGGATTATTTTCACCATGGATGGGGTCACAGAAGCAATTATTATTTTGTAAATGACAAAAGAAGGTCCAAAGAAGTCAGTGGGCCTGTCAGCACAAGATGAGTGGCAAATGTGGGAAGGATGCTGCCTTATCTGTGGGTCCAGTGTTTTGGGTTTTTTTCTTCCTCCCACAAAATAACTATATATTTGCAGCATTTTACAGTTTTCCAGCTGCTTTCATATGTAACTGCAAATTCTCTTTAAGGCTTACAAACCCCCTCCAAGCGCCCCCGCCACCCCCAGCACCCAGCCTCAGAATTTGGTTTGCTCTTGCTGTTCTCTATGGTGAGAGATGTGGGATGTGTTTTGTTGTGAAGGGGGAACATCCAGTTCTTCCCACCAGGCCCCCACCTCCCAGAACTTTCCTCATGCCTGCTCCCCACCTGCTCAGGGATGCCTCATGGACAGGTAGTATTTCAGAAGAGCATTTGCAGAGCCACAGTAGGGCTCCATCTTAGCAGTGTGAACAGAGAAAGGTGGAGGATACTCAACCAGAACCTTCCCCTGCAGGCAGGAGCAGTCCTCATTACTTTCACTTGAGCTTGCAAATGAAAACAATTACATAAGCCTCCCATCTGGCTTCCAGGACATTTTTTAAACAATTCCATCCCAAGTCCATTAGTTTTATGGGGCCTCCAAAGACAGGGCAAAGTTAGACTTATCACCTGGAATCTCCATCATTTAGGCTTTGGCACTTTGTCCGTGTCCTTTGTTCCTTCCTGCTGCCTCACTCCTGCCTCTCTGTCCTTCCCTCTCTCACCTACTTTTCTTTCCTCTCTGAGAATCTCCCCACAACCAGGGTCCAGCCAAGGCTCCACTCAGTCTAACAAACGTCTCCCGAGTGTTCACTCTGTACCAGGCACTTGGTGGTGCTGAGATCAAGGATGGGCAAGACCAAGCCTGGCCATCAAGTGGCTCACTATAGAACTGGTAAGGCCCAGTCAGGACACCTTCCTAACATGCCCACTTCATCCTTGTCCACCTCTGCTCTCACAAAACACAAACTTCCATAACACATGAAATCCTTGCCTTCCTGTCTCTTCTGTGTGTCAAGCTATGAGGCAAGGCTTTGCAGGAATTTTGTCATGTAGTTTTTCACATCTGGCACTATCATTCTATCATGATACCCATTGACTGGACAAGGAGATTATGGCTCAAGGGTTTATGTAATTTGTCCAAGGTCACACAACTGGGGAAGGGCCCAGCTGGGATTCCTCCAGGATTGTCTGCCTCTAACACCTGTCTTCCTTCTGTGCCACATTGTCTCCATCAAAGCACAGCAAGTTGACTGTCTACCCTCATAATAAATGAAGATGCATATAGAACTTTAGCACTACCAACATCATTCTTTCTTTTTGAAAGCCATCTTTTTGTAATTGACAAGTAAATATTGTATATATTTGTAGTGTATAGCCTGTTTTAACATATGTGTACATTGAGGAATGGGTAATTAGCATATGCATTGCACCATACACTTTTGTGATGAGAACACCTAAAAATCTATCTTCAGCAATTTTCAAGTACATAATAGATTGTTATTAACTACAAGAGTTAATATTTTAAAAAGCTGAGTGATTCTTCCTAAAGGCCAAGAACTAGTGCACCTTGGAGATCATTATCTCTTCATGTTCGGAGAGTTTCAAAAACTGCATGTTCTGATTATTTCTCTCTACCTCACCTGACACCAATTCTATAGTATGTGGTTAGATGGTTGAGTTGTGACCTCTGTCACAGAGCCAACTCGTGGACCCAGGGGACCACCCAGAGGCTGGGTAATCTTTTTCACATCCTTGGAGGAGATTCCAGTGGTCTAAGAAATGGTTCACATTATCTGTCTACTTCCAAGCTCCACTGTGGCCCTCTTTCCCCACCATGATCCCCTGTAGAGGCAAAGACCCCCCAGGGAGGATTCTGAAGTGTCACATCCAGAGAAACATAAAGCACTGGCAAGCATCTGTCAGTTTTTATGTGGCATGCATGTCATATGTGGTTGTCAGGCATCTCAGACCAGCCCAATATCCAAGACAGGATCCACAGGAAGGTCTTGTTATTCTGCCTTTGAAGCTGTCAAGTCTGATTTTTCTTATTCCACCTTACCTACCCACTCCAGTTAGCTCAAATTCCCTATGCCAAAAATAGGGAGACATGAAGGAGGCAGGAAAAGTGTCAGAACTCTAGATGGTCTTCTGGGGTCACCAGCTCCCCCAGGCAACTTTGGTGCCAACTGACTGCAAGAAGATGATTGCGTGTGTCTTGCCATTTCCTCCCTCCATCAAGCCTCTGCAAAGCCTTCCCCTGGAGCTGGCCTTGGAGGAGAGCTCGTGAGCTGCCAACATATCTCAGGTAACTACAGCACCAAGGGCAGAACAGAGTCCTGGAAAAGCAGGATGTCCTGTGGTTAGCATCAGGGAGTCTAAGCAAATAGGGAAACTGAGTCACAGACACAGGCTCGGGAGGAACCCCAGTCTCCGAGGAGTCCAGTTCTAGGAGGACTGAATTCATGGGTCAGTTACAAAAGTGGAGAGTCATATGGAGCTGGGTTAAGAACAATATTCAGTTTCAACACTCTGGGGGGTTGGGGATTTGTTGCCTCATCCATGGCTCACTGTTTTTTTTGAACTGGGCTTAATGTCTGAGTTGTAGAAGCAATAAGAATAGCTCAATGCTGAATAACAGAAAATTAAAGCTGATCTACAGACATTTCTTCAGCTAATGTCAAGCATACTAGACACCCCTCTCCCAGGACTAGCTCATCCCCTCATCTCCAGTTAGAACATGCTTTTCGGTTATCTCCCCTTACCCTACCCCCACTGCACACACACACAGGCGTGGCACTTGGCTCTTTTATATAGTATAACCCTTCCTCATGACCCCAGTCCATTGAGCCAAGGTGACTTTAATCAAAAATGGGCCAATTGGAGCCCATGCCAGAGAAGCTTTAAGTTAGGATCAACATCTTTGAGACAGCTTCTCCATGGTGACTATAGCAGACATCATCAACGTTCAATATATCCTCTCATCATTACACCCGAGCATGACACACCCATCTGTTCTGACCTAATAGGAACAATTGCCTTTAGTGAATAGTCTTACACAGTCCTTTGATCAGCAGGTTCTACAAATGAGTAAGGTGCCATTGATAATCCAATGTTTCTGTTTCCATTTATATCTCACAATGTTAAAAGCCAAAAGATCAAGAGCTGTTTAGTAATTTTCTTCATGGGGTTTCATGAAATTTCTTTTTCAAGTATGTTAAATATAAAATGATTTAATCATCATTAGTTAAGGTGTACTGTTATATATTATATTGATTTTGTGTTAAAACTTGATATTAATAAAATCCAGCAAAACCAGTGGGCATTTTTCTTTTGCATATAGCACACCCAACTGCTAAGAGCCCAGATTCCAAATATGTATCCTATATAAGGAAAATCTCCTGTATGCCTGTCAAAAATTGCTTAACCCTTTGATGGAACAGGGAGGGCTCTCTGGCTAAGCAGAGATGGAATCTTCCCAAGGAAGTAGAGGCCATAATTTGAATGGCCAGGGAGTGCTCATTTAGTCTGGCATGGGCCAGGTTCAGTTAGAAACAACTAATGAAAGAGCCCCGCTCACTTTCCCCATCCAGGGATCATGAAGACCTATTTGGTCGTCCTTGCCATGTGGCAAGTCTGCCAGAATGGGACTGGGGTCAGAGCAACCCTGGGAGCCATGGACAGAACCAAAAACTAGAGGAGCAGTGGAGGTCCCCAAAGCCTGAGACCCAGGAATACTCTAGCCTCCCTACTTCTTGCCATGCGCAGACCCCACCTGTGGCAGGCTAGGTCTCCAGTGAGAAGTTCTCACATGGCCATCAGATTTTCTGTGTGGTAAGGGAAGGCAGCCAATGCTCAGAGGCACACAAGGACCAGGGACCAGAAATTCCACTCCTGTGAGTCCAGACAAGAGACAGCAGGGCCCAGGACAGAAGACAATTGTGCTGGGCATTTGTTTGCACCTTGACTTTACTTCCAGGCTGATGAGCTGGGAGAACAGCAAATACATATCTAGATGGGCACATAGGATTCTGGGCGGTTCCCTGGGAGCACAGAGGTGGAGAGAAGTCATCTGTTCCCCATGGCCTCAAGTCTCCCCAACCACATTCTATATGAAAACAGTTCCCACTGCTGAAGGATGCCTACTGTTCTGCCCATGCGTCAATCCACTCCATCCTCTTCTGGTAACAGCACCCTATCTTTCCTCCAGGAGCCCACCCTTCTCCCAATACTTGGTACCTCACACTCTTGCTCTAGAAGTGGACCTCCAGTGGGTCCCATCTCCCTGGCCACAGCATAGATTTAAGGGCTAAGCATGTGACCCAAGCCCCACTGCTCAGCCGAGGGAGACTGGACTAGAGAAAAAGGGCACATTTCCCACGGGTGATTCCAGAGATGTGGGGTGGGGGACGGGGAAAGAGGAGCACTGTCTGGGGAGTTGGTGCAAGAGAATGAAGCCTACCTGGGGGGAAGTCAAAGGAGGCAGCACAAGGTCAAGAAATTCTCTATTCTTACACTAGATTGAGTTGGCTTCTTAACACTTGCAACCAAGTAGCCTCCAGATGCACTCAACAGCTAATGGTTCCCCCCAGTTAAAAAAGGGGAAAAAAGGAGGGACTAGCTCTGTGCCATTAAGTCATATTACCACAGAGCTGAATCTGAAGGGTTCCCTTCTGTTTCCTTTCCTTTCTCCCCTCTGACAGCATTTAACACACAGGCAACAATCCCTTAAGGGGCTGCCTGCAAATCCCAACAGCCACAGGGAAAGCGCTGGGCTTTCCTTTCCACCTTCCACCCCCTTGCTCATTGTGTCTGCTGCTAGAGAGGTGGGTTTTTTGTGAGCACACTTAAATACCTTCAGAGCCATTTTTAGACTTTTTGTTCTATAGACCAGAAAATTGCTGAAATTAGGAGACATTTGAATGCTCCTCCTCAAGCCCAGAAAAGATTTCTGCTGTTGCTATATTTAAAAGCCCAGCAGCAAGTTGTTTTGGCTTATGTCTTGCTGTTATGTAATAAACATGATGTTAAGTTTTGGAAGCCCTGAGCTGGTTGCAAGGATGAAAACGGTGGCCTCACAATGTATGCCTTGGGGACACTTTGTAGAGGGCGGGGAGAAGATAGCGCAGTGCTCTCTAGGAGCATTCAAGGAGTGATATATGCAAAGCAGATTTGAATGACTGTAAATTCCCAAAGGAAACAGTAGAGGAAGAACAGAAAAAGCAGAAAGAAAGGAGGCTAAGGCATTAATGCTAGGGAAAAATGTCATCAGCAACCAAATAAAAACTGGTTTTAGTAAGACAAAGAGACCCAGGAGGTGTGGAGCAATCTATTGTCGAAAGGAGATTTTATTAGCTTTCTACGTTATGTAACAAATTACCATAATCTTAGCTGCTTAAAATAACACATGCTTATTATCACACAGTTCTATAGGTCAGAAGTGCAGGCATGGGATGACAGCTTTCTCTGTGCAGAGTGTCAGAAGGCTGAAACCAAGGTGCCAGCAGGGCCAGGGTCTCATCTGAGGTCCTCTTCCAGGCTCACAGTTTTGCCACTGGTTGTAGGACTGAGGTTCCCACTTTCTTGCTGCCTGTCACCCTTCCTTACTATGTGGCCTTCTCACAACACAGCTGTTGGCTCCTTTAAGACCTCAGGAAAACACCTCCCATGTGTCCAATTTCTTTGATTTTTTTTTTTTTTGATCTCTGACCGCTAGACCTGCTTTTGAAGATCCTGTCTAATTAGGTCAGGCCCACCCACTTAAAGGGTAGGGATTACACGGGTTAAGTACATCAGGAGTTCGGAAAGCTTAAAAGCCATCTTAGAATTCTTCTACCAGAGTGAATAAACTTTTGTGCAAAATCAGAGACCCAAAACAAGTTTTTTTTTTTTTTTTCTGTAGTACTGGGGTTTGAACTCAGAGCCTTGTGGTTTGCTGGGCAGGCTCTCTACCACTTGAGCCATGCCTCCATCCAAAAAAACATGCAATTTTAATGCACTTCATTACAAAGTAAATGTTTGTGCCCTTTCCCATAAAATCCTTCTGTCGAAGCCCTAGCCAGCAATGTGATGGCATGTGAAAGTGAGGCCTTCAAGAGGTAATGAAATTTAGATGAGGCCTCCAGGATGAGATTAGTGCCCTTATAAGAAGAGGAAGAGAGATCAGAGCTTTCTCTCTGTCATGAGAGGACACAATTCAAAGGTTGCCATCTGCAAACCTAAGTGGACTGCCATCAGCATCAAATCTGCCAGCACCCTGATCCTAGACTTCCCTACCTCCAAAATTACAGAAATTAATATCTGTTGCTTAAACTACCTGCCAAGCAAGACAAATACAATACAAAGGTTCCATTAATCTACCTCCGAATGAGCCTTCCATGAAACAGGCTGTGAAGCTATCCTATATCTAGAGTTTTCCAGTGTGTCCCTTCCTGAACACTTCATTTGTTTATCCCTTATTCATTCAACCTATGAGCTCCTCTTATCTTTCAGCTGGGCTTGTCCTGATGGCCATGGGCCGGTGGAGGCCACTGGGGCCACTGGGGCAGGCAGTGCACAGAATGTCCTTACAACTCTGGAGTGACAGCCACCTGTCGTGAGCTGCCTGATGTCAGGCACAGAGGAAAAAGATGTTTTTAAAGTCATTTTTTTCCTCAAAGTACACACAGTTTAAGTGGTCAAAAACAGAGCACATCCCTGGTTTTTGGAACCCCAGTTGCCAACTTCACAAGAGCACAAAATGTTCCCTAAGAAGTGCAGTTAAATATAATTATAAACTTACTTGACACTGAATGATTTAAAGGTCTACAGTCATTAATAACACTATTAAAATAAACCTTGACATTAATATAAACTGGACGCTACATTTCAGGGAATCATAACTCTGACAACATCTTCACCACCTGTTGTTCCATCAAAATGCTTATGTAGTTTTCTCACGTTTGGTGGATTCTGTGACGTCCATGTGTCCTGGGCATAGCTTCATGCCACAAGGTAACTGCCTCTTGTCTGTCACCAGCATTCTCTCTTGACTTGCATCTTAGCACCCCAGCTGGACCACTTGTTGAAAAAATTCCATGAATCTCTCCCATTCCTGGGATGGGCTGAGCCACTCTCCAGAGCGCGCTTTGCAATCCCAGAGACCCTCCATAATGGCTTTTCTCTGGCTAACAAGCCCATGGTTCTGTTCTGAGTGTCCCTTGGGTCTTGTTGATCATTGATGCAAAGGTCAACTGAACCCCACCCCCACCCAGACCTAATGCCAAGCCGAGGAAAGGAAACCACCTAAGGCCTCTAGCTCAGATCTATGGGGCTCTTTTGGTGAGACCTGCTCCACCCACTGTTCTCAGCTCACCTGACTGAGTGGGGAAATGAGCCCCATGAGAAAACAGTCTTGGGACCGGAGGCCCTGTCATACCTGCCCTGTTCATGTTAAACTCTCTCAGTATCCAAGAACAGACTTAACTTAGATCTCCTAGAATATTTCTGGGTGCTGAGTGCTTAACCAGGAAGAATGTTAACAGAGCAATGAGCTGATGCAGATAGGTATAACCAATTCCTCAGCCTTCACTACAGAGGGGACTAGGGACCTCAAGGTCCCAATGGTTGCTGGTGCCTAGATCTGCATCTTCTGGAATTCTTTGCACAACAGAAGACCTATTGAGAAGCCTTTCCTCACCCACTCCCAAGCCTCCAGCAAGTGAGAGCTTTGCTGCCAGTACTAGAAGAAGGAAGGGTACAGATATGGAAGGAATGTTAACCATAGCTAACCTAAGTCAGATTTCCCATCTGTTTCAGGAACCACTGGGCTCTGCTTCACCCTCTGGGACAATGTAAACAAGAAGCTGGATCTTCGTGTCCTGTTCTGAAGGTTAATGTTCTGATTCAAGGCTTAGTCATTCCCCTTCTGTGCCTCACAGCCCTTTGTTTCACTCTGATGCCACTAGTTATTCACTCCTTTACATACACGAGGTGACAACACAGACAACAAAAGCAACTTGGATTGAGCCCCGAACAGGGAGCTGTTAGAACTTAAATATTAACTCACTACTCTTGACCTCGAGTTGGTCATCTGAAAAAGGGGAGGTAATTATACCTGGCTTGAAGGTTGTTTTTGTTTTGTTCTGTGAATTAGAAATGCTCAGAAACTCCTGCCCTCTTAAGAAAGGGTTAGTTCTGCTGTTACTGTCACCTGTGCCTCTGTGTATGTGACTCCTCTACTAGGCTGTGATCTGTGAGCAAGGACAGTCTCTATTGTTAATGGCAATCACAGTGCCTGGCAGAAAGGATGCGCTCACGTGTTGACTAGGTGAATTTGAGTGAGGTGCAGCAATCACCTGCCGTGTGTCCTGAGTCAGTGGTTCTTAAGTTCTTTGTGTTCAGGACACATCTGGAGGGAACTGGCATGTTCAGGAATCAGCAATAATTGTGAGTTAATTCCCGACAAGAACAATGTCCCTCATGGCTACAAAAGCTACCACTGAGGTCCCACCGCTTACAGGGATGCCCTTGAGCGCTGTGGTTGGATGGGTAGAGTGTTACTGCCCTGATCCTTCTCCCGTGAACACACACAAGTAGAAGTCTCACATGTCCAATTAATCAGGATATTTCTTGGTCACTGGCCTGAAACATACCTTCTCCCTCCTGGAGGGCAGGTCTCAGGCAGGAATTTCAACTTTGCCCTTGAAGTTCCAGGCTTTGGCAGTGTCTGTATGTCAATAATCCTAGATGTCCATCACATATAATAATCTGTAATTTTTCTAAGATGCCAGTTTTTAAAATTAGTTTGTAAGTTCATACAGATTACAAATACACATGTAATAGAGAAATTCACAGAGGAAAACCTATTACATCTTCCTTTATTTGTATCAGTCAGGGCAGGCCAGATTGTACTACGGTAACCAAGATCCCCAGATCTCAGCGGCTTTAAATAACACGTGTTTATTTCTTATTTCCACTACATATTTTTTTCACAAGTCCAGAAATGGCCTGGCTTTAACCATCTTCACTCCAGAGCAAAACTAACGAGGAAACCTAACCTCTTGAACTTTGCTGGTCTCACCTCAGAAGGACAAAGACAAGGCAATGACTCCCCGACTTCTAAAATTCTGCACCAAAGTGACCGAAATCACTCATTTGGCTAAAGCAAGTCATATGGCCATTCCTGAAGGCAACATTGTGAGGATACATTCTCGGAAGAGAGAGGCGCTGAGGGCAAGAAAGTGGAATATTTGGTGAACAGGCAGACAGTCTCCCTCCATCTCCTCCGACAACTACTTGTCTCCCAGAGATAACTGCTCTCAGCAGTTCAGGGTCTAGCCTTTCAGTGCCCCTTCCTCTGTACTCACCTCCCCCCATCCACACACAGAGTCATACACATAAATATGGGCTGTTGTCACTCGTTGTTGTACAGTGTGCTCCATCACTATGCTGCGGAGACCTTCCCACCTCAGTATGTGTGAGACTCCCTTACCCTTTGTAACAACTGCACGGTATTTCATACCGTAGTATATTTAAACTCGGGAAGCATGTCATGATATTCCATTAGTATGTACAGTTTTCATGTTTTATGCATCTGTTTGAAAAAGTAAATAATAAATAAATTCTAGATCTTTTCAACACATTTTGCAATTACAGGCAATGCCATGCTATTTATCCATGTTCATGTGTGTGTTTCTGAACGATAGGTTTCCAGAAATAAATGGTTAAAGTAGAACAAGTGTACATTACAGCTTTTTATAGATCCTGCAATTCACTTGAAAAATGTCTTCATCGACACACACAGCCACCAGCAATGTAAAAGAGTGTCATTTTCCAATCCTCGACAACTCCTAATAGTGCCAATCTTTTTTCTCTTCTGCCACTCTGATGGATTCTTTTAAAAGTAATTCATTGTTTTTGTATTGACTGCATTTTATTGCTTACAGCGATGTATTTTTTTGTCTTTATTGGCTAATTTTACAATTATTTTCTTCTGATTATTTCCTTCTTCACCTGTTTCCTAGCAATTATCTTAGCTTTCCTGTATTTTGTCTTTTTCTTACAGATTTGAATGGTTTTTATATATTTTTGTAATATTAATCCTTTGTATATGTGGTTTTGAATTCAAGCATCTCTCTATTGTGTCAGGAAGCCATTCCTAAAACTAGACACTGAGTGAAAATACTGGCCAGGAGCCCCCTGTCAGCCCATCACTACCAGTCAATTCCTTAAAGCACAGAAAAATGTCAGTAGATGTAGCAAACTAATTAGTATGTAAGATGCTAATTGCTTCCTGACCACCAGACAGTTAATGTGACTTTTAACAGGTATTTGCATGTGTGTAGCCTCTGAGTACCACAAGCTTGGTGTTGGTAGCTGCCAGTATGGGCCAGGGGTCTCCTCACCAGGCACTGTCCTCCAGCCATCTAGCAGGCTTCCTTCTGTTCTTCAGAGCACTTGCACCACTGGAAACGCCCCCTCTGTGCTCCTGCCAGGGTTTCTCAACCTCTTCCTTCAAAGCCACCCCTAGGAACTGGAAGCTAAGCACCTCACTCTGGAGGGGACAATGTCACTCTAGGCAAATGGACTATTTCCTTGCTTTCTCCAGCTTTTTCTTTAAACCCAAAACAGAGTTTGTGTTCCATATTGTGTATCGTGCTTGTTTTGATATAAAACTGTGTTTTCGATTTCATACCTAACTCTCTCTCCTCCCTTTTGGGTCCCAAGGAAAAATTCAATACTGCCTTGTGTTCCAGACACTCATTACAATGTCATTAACTCATGTTTGTTCAATGGCTTATTTCGTGACTTTCTCACTACGCTGTGAATGCCAGGGAATCAGCAGCCATGCCTGCTAGCCTCCGCTACAACTCCAATGCTCCACAAAGCTGTCCCCCAGCCATGGCTTTCAGTCTTGGTGTTTGGAACCCTCTTAGAAATAAGGCTGACATGGGAATTTCAGTCTTAGTGCAGATCACATGACTGAGCTCCCTTCCACAAGCAAAAGGGGCCCAGCCCAAGGCCTCACAATGGAGATATTGTTCATAAAGGTTCTGGTGGGAGGCTCAATCCATCATTGCTGGGACCCGGCCCTATCACAACTCCTGGCACCTTCCCAATGACAGCAAGACAGTGACATCACCCAGAATCTATACAAAGAACACCCTATTCTTCCAAGCCCTCTAAGGAGCATTACTTTTTTAGCTCATTCTCACTGTACTAGGTGTATAATATCATAACTTAAAGTTCAAGATTGAGTTCAAGGGCATACATGCTTTGGGGAGTATTTGATTTGTAGATGTTTCCTCAAGTCAAAGAAGAAATAGAAGCATGTTTTGCTGAGAGAAAGAAAACAACTCAATTTAGGAAAAGAACTGATTTCTCAGGTAAGTAATTGTAAGTTATAGTGACCTACCTTCCCCTTTGGGTTTTGTTTTCTCATTTCCACAGATTCTCAATGACAACCCTTATCCTTACACTGCTCCAAAGATTTATTGGCTACCAAAGTGCCTATTCCTCAAAACAGCAAAATATGGTCTCTGAGTTTCAGTTAAAGCAAACTTTAGTTAGAGCGTTTGAAGACAATGCTAGAGAAAATGGTAAGAAATCTGAATTGGGACTGATTATTATTATAATTACACTTATTGAGCATTTGCAAGATATTAGGCTGAATACCTCACATGGATTAGCTCATTTAATCCTCACAGCAAACATTTGAGGTGGACGGAATTATTACACAGTCTCTTCAGAACTGAGGACAGCCATATTTGGAGAGGTCTTTAACTTACTCAAAGTTGCATGCCTCGTGGGGACTGAGCTAGGGCTCTGAGGCTGATTTATACCATCCTGTGGTCCAGGCTTTTATCATGGACCGTGAACAAGCAATGGATATTTGTATTTGAGAAATCAATAAACTTTGCTTACTTCAAAGACAAGTGATGGTCAGCTTGTGTTACTTGATTTAGGCCTTCCAGACTTGTTTGAATTAACAAATTCATAAAAACCCTTTGTGAGAGCCTTCTTTGTTGTCTTTTTTTCAGGTGACTGAAAATGTGCTGTTGTCTTAAAAATGTCAGGTGTTTTTCCTCTTTCATCCAACCCAGTAGAATCTGCTGTGGTCTGAGTATTTTGTGTCCTCCCAAAATTTCTATGTTGACATTTTAACCCCTGAGGTAAGGGTAGTAGGATGTAATGGGACTTTGGGAGGCAAGTAAGTCATAAGGTCAGAGTCTATGTTGTTCATAGGGTTAGTGACCTCATGAAAGAGACTCACAGTCTCCTTACTGTGGGAGCAAACAGGGTGAGAGAACCCCCACCAGACATCATATGTGCTAGCACCTTGACTTTGGACTTCCCAACCTCCAAAACTGTGAGAAATTCTTAATGTTTATAAGCTAACCTAGATCATGGTATTTTTTTATAGCAGGCAGACTAAGGCAGAATCTAAGAAATAAAATTTTCAAACCATAATGGGTTTGGTTCATTTCTAGATTCTGTCATGATCCAAATGTTTATTTGACTAGGCATCAAACAAAAAGTTGTGACTAACAGTACTCTTGAGACTGGCATGCTGACATTCAGTCATAGTCCTATTCAGGTTCATCTGATTGCAGTGGAACCAAGGTTTCCCTCAGTCACTTAA
This sequence comes from Castor canadensis, assembly GCF_047511655.1. Classification (NCBI taxonomy): domain Eukaryota; kingdom Metazoa; phylum Chordata; class Mammalia; order Rodentia; family Castoridae; genus Castor; species Castor canadensis. The sequence goes on along the minus strand of NC_133388.1, from coordinate 35,337,513 downwards.
GCTGGTCAGAATATTGTGGATATATCATACTACATTAATGGAAAGCCTGTCTTCCAGCAGAGACTCACCTGGTGTGACCTCCCCCTGAAACCACTGGCCTTCCTGGCCTGACCTGGCCCACCACTATCAACACTTTGCAATGCCTATTCAATTCCCTTTGGTTCATGGTAAGAGGGGTGGATGACATGCTGTCCAATTGTACTACCATCTAACGCTGTGCTGCTCCAAGAATGAGAAGGAGACTTTATAGTAATATTAAGAGTTTACATTAATTAACTCTTCAATCCAGGCACTGTGCTAGTGGTTCTGCTGCATTATCTCACTTCATTCTCGCAGTTACTTTTTTTCAGAGGAGGAAACTGAGGCACCCAATGGAAAGTTAACCTTCCCTGACTACACAGCTAGCACACTGAGATCAGAGTTGATTGCAGTCTGGTCGACTTCACAATCTGTGCTCTTCACCTATTCTGTAGTATCTTCAGTGAGTGCTGAGAGCTGGAGATAGGGCTGAAGTGTTACCGGAAGTTTCCACAGGAAGTGGAAATTAAGCTAGAGTCTGAGCATTGTATTGGGGAGGGGTGAGGAGCAGAAAAAACAACAGAGCAGGCACCCGTGTTTTTGTTTTCTCCCTAGTGCAGTAGAAAAGGTGAATTAGACCATTTGTGGGTGGCATTGCCAATAAATGTTAAATGCAACACCTGCCTTGCCATTTGAGCTTAATCTTATTATACAGGCTCTCTTCACATTTCCTTTGTTTGTGCAGATTTTACAGGCAGGGATTTAAAGTCAATTAAAATCTGTGCTAAGAGAAATTATTTTCATGTGCAGTGAAATAATTGGCCCAATCTTCTGAATTCCCTGAACCAATAAGCAAAACCTATCTAATTCCTGTTATAAGGATGCAGACTGATGGATGCCCTGTAGGAAGAAAAGCATCCATCTACCTGCCCTCTTTTATTTCCAACACCCAGTACTATGGCCAGGAAAATGAATTTATACTGTGTGAAGGGAGAGCTGAGATCAGCACATCTAGCTTAAACTTAGCACTGAGACAGTGTCTTGGCTTATGGCTTAATGCACGGGATAAATGTGCAAGGTATTTCAATAGCACAGAGGTAGCACCTTGAGAAACAAATTTGAACTTAAATATGTCACATACAACGTCAGGCTCTACCACTCTCTTTTTTTATTCTACTTTGTGCCATCTCACTATGAAAGTGCCTTTCATAAACTATCGTTTCTGAGCTATCTGAACTTTGTTTCTTAGTCATTTAATTTTCCTCAAGGTGTTGAACTTGTGTCCTTGTCTTTAAATCATTTACCTTATTCACAGTTCCAATCCTCTTATCTTTTTTTACAGAAAGTAATTTTCCAAAGACACATTTCAAACTGTGTAAAAGGGAAATTGCTTCGCTTTTCTTTGGTATCTCCAAAGAACTTTTTTAATTTCGGACAAAGCAGAGGTCAAGTGATTTTTCTGTCTGTACACTGGGGAGACCCATCATGTCCATCCCTACATAGAAATGAGCATCGTTGTTGGAGGTCATGTAGTTTATGTGGGACCAGGCTTAGCTTCCACTCTAGCCCTGACTGGTGAAGGCCACATTGGGTCATTCAGCCCTTGAGGGTCAAAAGAGCTGATTCAGGGATGAGCCAATCAGCACAAAGCTTTGAGCTGCTGCTGGTTGACTGTGGGAAACCTTTTTTGCTGTGTAGAACAAGGGAGCAAATAGGCCTGATTGTAGCTGGTCCTACAACCACCAAAAATAAGCCCTGGGAGGAGCATTGTTATAAAAAACAAAACAACAACAACAAAAAAAACAGAGGTGGAAAGAAATCAAGCCCTTACATAAATGTAGTTCACCGCACCTGTAGATTCCAAGTAATCCAATAAACTCCTTATTGATCAGTTTCAATTGGGTGTTCTGCTAGTTACAGCTAAAACATTTTGTCTAACGCACACAACTACTGGGAGGTTTAGCTAAGTACATGGTCATACACTTCTAAATTCAGCTTTTCAGTCTAAAAAGCATCTAACAATAGCAAATTGAGCAATAATTTCATCCACTGACAGGATACTAGCTACTCTTACAACAACGGAAATTTTCTTTTCATAAGCTTACTTTTGCATAATGGTCTGAAGTAAGTGGTCCTGGTCAGCAGATAGTGCTCTTCCATATGGCTCTATTTTCAGAACCCCATGCTTTGTCTATCTTTTGATTCCCTTGGCCCCTTTGTCATCATCTTCATTGAGCTGGCAGAGGGCAAGGTGAGTGAAGGAGCACCCCTCCTTCTAAAAAACCTTGGCTCAGAAATGGTACAAACTAAAATCTAAAACTCAGTCAGCTGGCCACATCTAAGTGAGAAGAGCCCAGGAAGAAAGACCCAGCTCACAGTCTTAGCCACAGGCAGTAGATTAATGAATTACATAGGAAAGTGCTAACAGAGCAGCATGCATAATAGCAGCCCAAGTGTTCTAAAGGCCCCATAACTTTATATTCATGAGTTCTATCTCCTTCTGTTTCAGCCCCATGGCACAACTTGTTCTTGCTCTTCTCCAGCCTCGTTCCAGTTCTGGCACACTCGTGACATTCCCAGCAAGCAAACACATTCCACCATGCACTAGTGAGCAATAAAAATTTTACTGATGATCTTGTGTGATCATAAGAATGTAATCAAATTCTTCCATGGACATCTGTTCTTTCCTCCAAAGCTCTCTTCTCTTGCCAGCAATCACACCTCACCTGTTACTCTTCTCTGGCCAAGTGCCTCCCTTCCACCGTCAACAGTCCTTCAAAATTTCATTGCCTGAGCAGTTGGGCCATTAGCCTTTTGCCCACTCTGCAAAACAAAAACCTGGTAGCAAACCAAAAACCAATGATAATAGTTCTTCTTCCAGCATACCACTCAGGGAACTTAGCAAAAAACTCACTTAGCAGCAAGGTATCTTCTTGGGGAAGGGTTTGGTGGGGAGTTGCTACTAAGAAAATTAATTTTTGTAGGAAAATTTGTTTGCATCAGAAAAAAGACTGGAAGGATATCCCAAAATATTAATCATATTTATCTCTAGGAAACTGAATTAAAATTCTTTTTTCCTCCTGTATTTTCTTATAATTTTGCTTAATTTTTTTCAGTATTTTCCAAATGTCTATAGAACATGATCCATTCTTTAAAAATCTAAAACATATGTAGTAAAGAAATTTATCTTTTGCTCACACATTTCCCTAATCATTAGGGAAATACAAATCAAAACCACAGTGAGATACCACTTCACACCCATTAGGATGGCTATAATTAAAAAAAAAAAAAACAGAAAATAACAAGTGTTAGTGGGTGTGTTAGTTGTCCATTTTCTGTTACTATAACATAAATAGCTGACGTTGTATATTTTATAAAGAAAAGAGGCTTGTTCAGCTCACAATTTTGGAGGTTGAAATCTAAGATCAGGTGGCCCCATCAATCGGGTCTCTGGAACATGATGGCAGGAGGCATTATGGGTAGAATGCATGCAGTGGGAAGATCATATACCAAGACAGGAAGCCAGAGAGTACCCTGCTCTTTAACTTCATGTCAATCTTGTCATGAGAACTAACCAGGGTCTCAAGAGAAATACCATAATCTCTTCTGTGGCAGTGCTCCCAATAACCTAATAAACTGCCACTCAGCTCTGCTTTCTAAAGGTTCTACCACCTCCAACATCACCACACTGAGAACCAAGCTTCCAACAAACAAATCCTTGAGAGACACACTCAAACCATATCCAAACCATAGAAGCGAGAATGTGGAGAAGCAGAGCACTTGTTCATTGCTGGTGCAACCACCATGGAAAATAGTAGAGGTTCTTGCAAAAAGTAAACACAGAATTACTGTATGATTCAGCAATTCTGCTTCTGAATATGCATCCAAAAGAATTTCAGTTATTCCAATAACTAAAAGATGGAAATGACCCAGTATCTGTTGACAGATGAATGCATAAACCAAATGTGGTATACATATATAAGGGGGTATTACTTAGCCTTAAACAGAAAGGAAGTTTTGACATGTGCTGTACCGTGGGTGGAGCTTAAAGACATTATATAAGTGAAATAAGCTAGTTACGAAAGGACAAATATTGATTCATTTCATTTATATGAGCTACCTGGAGGGATGAAATCCACAGAGACAGATGGAAATATGGAGGTTGTCAAAGAGTGGGGAAGGAAAAAATAGGGAGCTATTATTTAATGGGTACAGAGTTTCTGTTTGGGATGATGAAAAAGTTCTGGAGATGGATGGTTGTGATGGTCATACAACAATGTGAAATTACTGCTGCAGATTGTACATTGTGAATGTTTAAAATGGTATATTTTATGTTATGTATATTTTACCACAATATTTTAAAAAGTGTATACTTATCAGAATTTTTTATTTTAGACAGCTTCTCTTGGTCTCTCTCTCTCTCTCTCTCTTTGGGGGAGTTTGATCTCAAGGTCTACACCTTGAGCCACTCCACCAGCCCTTTTTTGTGAATTTTTTTTTTTTTTGCAAGATAGGGTCTCATGAACTATTTGCCTGGGGCTGGCTTCAAACCACGATCCTCCTGATCTCTGCCTCCTGAGTAGGTAGGATTACAGGTGTGAGCCTCCAGCACCTGGTGATAGCTTATCTCTTGAAAACCAAATCTTTCCCTAATTTAGGCTTTATCTATATATGATTTATTTTTAAGTTAATTTTTAAATGACAGAAGGAAAAATATTTGTTATGCCTTCGCTTATACAAGGCTTAGGAAATTTATAAATATGGCTTCTTTTCTTTGGGATTTGCTGTCTAACGAGTAAAGAAGACACATAAGCAACACATTATAACCTATAATGAAATGAAACAATGGAACAGGTGTAGAGGGACAAGCAGGGACTTCTGCTTGGGTTTTAAGGAGGATTACTAGACAAAGTGTGTTTGAGCTAAGCCTTGAATAACACTTTGGAGTTTATTAGTGGAGAAGCATGGGCAAACATGGAGGTACATTAGAAAGTGGGGTAAGCTGTGTGCTTGTAGCTCACGTCTGTAATCCTAGCTACTTGTGAGGCTGAGATTGGGAGGCCAGTTCAGGCAAGCAGTTTGTGAGATCCCATCTCCAAAAAATAACCAGAGCAAAATGGACTGGAGGTATGGCTCAAGTGGTAGAACACCTGCTTTGCAAGTACAAAGCCCTGAGTTCAAACCCCACTTCTATGAAAGAAAGAAAGAGAAAAAGAGTGACTGGTATGTGAGGAAGCCAATCAAGCCACAAGTCCTATCCCCTGAGACTTCCACCTAGTCATAGGGCCCCATAGGACATTGAACATGCCATTTAAGGCCATAACGTGGTAATGTTGTCTTTACTGGGAAAGTGACCCAGAAAGTAGGCTGAACTCAGAAAGTCAAGCCAAAGTCAACTATGCATCAGGGCCAGAATTGAGACTTTGGCTGGCTTGGTGGTGTGATTCTAGATAAATACAAAGCATGACAGAGCTTCCTGTGCAAACAGAGAACTGACCCCTGCATGTTGGTGCCTGATGTGTGCAGATGTTGGTTTTGCAGTCTGACAAGGAAAGGAAGAGAAGCTTTTTCCATTAAATCCAGAAGCTTATGTAATGTTTCTTGTCAGCATCTTTGACTTGGCCAATCTGCAACACATGTCCTACCCCAATGTCCTACCCCAATACCCTCATGTGTAGACAGCTGTACAACCATTCCTCTGGCCCAGGTAGGGAGAGAACAGAATGAGCTTGTGAACAGCCAACCGTGGGTGCTGTATCAGTCATTCCGTGTTGTGAGATGAGGGGAGATCAGCTTATGAAAAGGAGACAGAGCCTGGAAGAGCTCAAGGTCAACTCATTCAGCAGCTTATTGTCAGTCATTGTAGGTCATTCTTGAGATGTAGTTGTTTCTGCTCTTTGGAGCTTCTGCCATGTACTATTCTCCTAGCTTCTTTGGGGGCACTTCTGCTCCAGGTACTTGGGGCCCCTCTCCACATCCCTGGGACCCTTAAGTAGACCTGCAACCCAACCCAGAAGCCACAGCAGTGTCTAGGATCCACAAGCACTATGGTTACCCCTCATCTGCCCATGGCTGGGTCAGAAAGTATAGGGATTGTGCGTGCAAAGAACCCCACAAAACACCCTTTCTTGTTTTCCAAGTCCCCAGGATCCAACCCCTTCCTGTGGGTCAGGCCCTTACATGCTCTTACTCACAAGGCAGAAACTTCTACCCCTTCCCTTCCTGGAAGCTGCCTTAATTCTCTCAGGTGGGCTTGATTCACAAAGAGCTGGAAGTTCCCTGACTGGGGTCAGGACACCCAGGTCTGGGAACACAAAGTCCTGGCTGCCTTTTCTGAAAGGCAAAGAGGGAAATTATCTATCCTTTGTTTTTGCTGGTAGACAAAAAAGAGAACCTACAATTAATTTCTCAATATCTCACATTGTGACACATGGATAGTCTCACAGCCTGATGCCTAGAGACAAGGGTTGATGACTTCTATCTGACACTATAATGTCAGCGGAAGCTATTGGCCCTATCACTTCTGGTCTTCTCATGGGTCTTTCTTGGCTCCCTTAGGGAGCTTTTGAGTGGGGCATAGATTGCTGCTTAATTCCCTTACAATTTTATCCAATACACCTCCTGGGTGGCAGCTCCCACCTCATCTCACTATTTCCTGCCCACTCCTAGATATTCTCCTGAATCCCCAGGGACAAAGCTCCGATGAGTATGGCCTGATTTTAGGGTAGAGACATAGTGACCCAGCGTGGCCTAGCCCTAGCAAAACAATGCCTAAAGTTTAGAAATGGGAGGTATAAGCCCTCCTTCCTTTCATATTATTCCAAAACTACTTTTGAACTAGGCACCCTGGCATGTCAGACCCAAAGGAGCACTGCCAATTGTGAAGAAGCCATCTGTCCCCAGACTCAGGTCAAGATACCTAGGATCTATCTGGTAGACTGCACTCAGCTACAAAATGCAAGGCCCTTGTGCTGTGCAAGTTATCAAGTGGCTTGATCTCTATTCACTAAAGGAAGAGCCTGCCTGTCGCCTTTTTCAGAGTGTTCTTTAAGGAGACTTCCAATCTGATAGGTTCTGTATATTCTATTTTCCATCCTGATATGGTTCAGAGTAAAGCTGAAACCAACTTCTTTCTGATGTCCAAACTCAGGGATGAGGATGTCTTGGCCAAGTTCTTTACAGTAGAAGACTCACAAGACTGGGGCTTCCTTTCCCAGCCCCTTCCTTCAGTCTCTGAGGCTGATTCCCATTCAGTCTCCTGTCTGGGATGTCTGTTGAAGGCTTTAAGACCTCTTTTGCATGTCAGTTCCTGCCCTCCTCACCCACCTGTCCCCAGATTAGAAGCCCCTGGTTGTAGCCGCTGAAGGGTTGGAGGGCAGGCATTTTGCCATGCCTGCTGCAGCCTATGTGCATGAACAGATATAGCATCTGATGATCTGATTTATGTTTTCCAGATTTATCACAACACTCTCAAACCCAGGCCGGTTGATATTTTAGGCTCGTGAATCAGAGTGTCTGGCATGGCATCCTCTACAGCAGAGCTCCGGCTGCAGGCATAATGAAGTTGGGAGGGGGAAGAGTTCAACTGATCAGGGAAGAAATTTGTGTCAGTAACAAGTCTGCCTGGCAACAGTACCAGGAAAGAGTGATACCAAGCCCCAATATCAGAGTCAAAACCTGCACACTGAGAGAGCAACACTCTCCATACTGGGCTGACTACTCACCTGTTTTTTTAAAAAAGGAAAGTAAGTGTTTCATGTATGCCTGGTCCAAAGGATATCCTCTAACCTACCATCAAACAGGGAGCTGTGATAAGCAGCGATGTCACCAAGCTGTGGGTGTCCATGAATGTATTATGAATAAAAAATTAGCCTCTACAATGAAATGAGGCAGAAAGAGAAGCTGCAAGGGGCAGGGCTTGTTGACCTGCTATGCATCAGTATAGGGCTGTGCTTGTAGAATGGGCTCAGGGCTAGGGAGATAGGGAGATAGTCCAATACTTTTTCCCTGTCTCTAAGCATGCACTGCTGAAATATAGTTTCCTGTTTCTCAAGGAATCCATTCAGAATGAGTAATGACAAAGAACAAGGACTACTCTGAACATTCCAACCCTTGTGGCTACCTCAAGAGCAGTGGTGGTTTGTTCTTTTTACCTCTAGATCTCAATGCACTGGGCAGTGATAGACACAGAGCTGACCTTAGTACAGGTGTGCTGGACAGAACCTGGCCCCAGTTCTGTTTTCACTGTGAGTGCCCTGGAGTTGCATTTTTTTACCCTCTTGGGTAACCTTTTTACCAACTGGACAATGAATCCATGATCTTGTAGAGGTCTTCCTGGGGCTGACATTCTGGGATTCCAAAGTCAAAGCTAGTTTACAATCCTAAGAAAGAAGGGAATTTTAAAAAGTTCCATAAGTGTTTGTATCTCTAGTGCTTGCCTTTGGGCTCTGCTTTATCAATCACAGCGTGCATACAAGTCTTCAGGCTTAAATGTTCCCAAGAACACATCAGTTGATGGTATCTGGGATTCATTTACATTTTTAGCATTGGTGTAATTCTATTTGGTTTTATGCCACAGGAAGTTCAAGCCTGATTCAATTAAGGAGTTTTATAAAATGAGTTTTTAAAAAGGAAAGACAATGCGTTGCACATGTTATACCATTGTACTTTACATTGTTATCCAATCGGGCAGGTTGGGGGCGGCTTGTGCTCTAGTCCAAGAATCTGTTAGCAATCTACACAGTTGACTATTTTACTGTCTTATTTGTAAGCATGGAATTTGAGAGCTGAAGGGACCCTTGAAGTAGGCAGGCATCTCTACGACAAGGCCAAGGAAATTTTGATGCATTTTTGCATACCCCTCAACTCCTAATCGAGTCTAAATATTGTGGGCCTGAAAATTGAGCAGAAAAATACCTATATTGCTAAACCTACAGATGAGAAGGTGGTCAGCAGCATGAAACAGAGTGGTGTCCAGTCTGAGAGCGCTTTTCTTTCCATTAAGAACATCCAGAGTGGGATCTAAATTCCTATGTATCTGAAAAGGGTAGGGACAACTGTGAACTGTGCAGAGAACTCTGAGGAGGAGAAACTCTTCCCAAGTAACAGCTGCAGCTGACTTTTTCCATAAAATCCATACTGCAGTGAAGCAATCCTTCTTAGAAACATAGTTGAGAAAAGTCAGTACTTAAAAGAGGGTAACTTTGAGCCATTGGAGACAGAGAAACGAAGGAGTCTCAGCAATTTGCCAAAACTTCTGCTTGGAGTACACAGACGTGGTGGTAACACAGATGTGGTGGTAATAAAGCCCATAAGAAAAACTCAAACAGAAAGTATTTTAAAGGCAAAGACTCTAGACGACCCAAACTTGAGTCAAAGAGAAAGAACTGAGCTACAGAATGGGAGGGAAATCCTAGGGACATTTGCCAACACCATGTGAAGGGAATATAGTGATAGGGAGACCTTGAGTCTTAACCCATGGGAAGTCCAAGCTGTTCTGGAGAAGGCAGTGCCCAGATCAACCCAGAGGAAGGTAAATACCAGAGAATGGAGAAAGCCGGTGAAACCTGGGAGAAGTGAGGGTCAGCAGGGATCATGGCTGCAGAGTCAGAACAAAAATATACTGACTCTGCAATGTCTAGAATCCATTTTATATAATTTGTGGCCATGGCTGGGTGACAATGTGAAGTATATCATGATCTGGAAAAAACAACAGAATAAGGGGATCCAAACTGGCTAGGACAGAATTATTTCCTTTAAACAATGTTCTAGGATATTAGAAGTGAATACAAGAACTGCAATCTACACTGTACTTGTGGTTCAGTGAAAGACCCAGTAGAAGAGTTTGAGCCACAGGAACCTGAATATATTATCCAAATAGCATAGGTATATGTGTTATCTCATAAACAAGACATCAGATGAGATAAGGAAGACAGGATTATTTAAGTCATGGGCCCAATGCTGAGAACAAGCACCAGATTCTTCCATCCATCCTTCCTTATAGGATGGTTCTCCTCATGGCTTTTGTAATTTTAGTCAACAATGCAGACAATAATATTTAAGACAGGAAAAATAGAAAGCCTCTCACTTGTGTAACTTCTTAGGGAGTAAGGAACCCCTTCCCAGGAGCATTTCCTACAACTCCCCTCACAAGTCAGAATTGCATTATGCACTCTCATGCCTAAAGCAGTCTGTTGGGGAGGGCAATGAGATCTACAGACTGAAGGAAACTGATAAAGATTCTTTGGTGGAGCCCTGCCCGAAGCTCAGAGCCACTCAGATGCAGGTGAACATGACTGGGATACACCTCACAGAAAAGGAGCAAGGACCCAAATTACACATGGAATTGCTGTGGTTAATGGCTATGGGGAAAGAAGGAATTAGGGCATCCCTGACTAGTCAGCTCAACCTTTCCATTGGCTCAATTATTTGGGGGTAACTATAACAGAGAAGTAACTGAAGTTGAGAGAAGTGAGGCGACGCCCAAGGCTTGACAGCTCTCAATCCTTGCTACCCCCAGTGTAATGCCCTTTCTACCAAACCATAGTCTCCTTTCCTGGTGACATTTTAAGTCAAGTCAGTTAAGGCTCAATGCAGGGCAAACATTTCCTGACAAAATTTGGAGATGTAGCCAACATAATGATAAGTGACTGTAGTCGTTTTGGGGGAAACAGCAAGGGGTTCGGAATCAGACAAATATGGCTTGGTTTTTGACTCCATTCTCTAACTGTGAGACAATGGATAACTGCTTAATTTCTGTAGGGCTGTCTCTACCACCCTTCCCTTGGCATGTGAGTCCCTTCAAGACAGGTGATATTGTGAAGGATGCCAGGTCAATAAATGAAGCATTCTGTAAGTTCAAGAAAAATGATACTAGCCTAGGGTCAATGGACAAAGAAGAAATGTGGTAACAAATACCCCTATTTTCTCTCCTTCCATTCTCTATTCCCCCACCTTGGTGAAACCCAAAAGGAAGCCAAAGAAAAAGAGAAAGGTGGAGAATGGATGGGGGAGGAGCAGGATGTACGAAGAACTATAAGACCAGCTGTCATACGTGCCTGGTTTATGTTAGATGTGAGTACAAATGGATTTTTTTTTTTTTTTTTGCCAGAATCCTAAAGTCAAGTTCAGGAGAAAAGAAAAGCCAAACTCCCCATAGATAAGAAACAAGTTTGGCACAGTAGATGTTGTGTGAGGGAACATGGCTCCTCTCCTCTCTCATCTTTCTGCCAGTACAAATGCACTATGGGCCTCCTCTCAGACTGTCTCTACAGGCCCAACGAGTTCCTTTGCTCTAACCAAACTGACTGTCAGTGCAGCAAACAAGTCTGACAGCGACTGTGGTAGTGATAATGCAAAAGGCCATCTGTCTTCTGCCATGATGGCAGCATTGATTGAGTGCAGGTCTTGAGTCATTCTTTCCTTGAGTGATGGTGAGTCCAGCTGAGTGTTCAATACAGCCACCCTCTTTTTTCCCTGGATTCATCAATGACCACCGAGTAATGATATTCTAAACTCAAGAGCCAAACTGCTGCAGTCCATTCAAGCTTCCCCTAGCTCAGAGATGAGTCAACGTGGAATAAGAGTAAACAAATTGCCAATAGGATCTGAGAAGTAGGGACGTGTACATGCATGCCCTCTCCCACCTTTCATTCTCACTGCCACCTGTTCTCTCCATTCCCTCCTATTGCCTCAAATATTTGCTCTCCTTATCTTCTCCTCACCACAGGGCCACAAACTCAGAGGCCCCCGCCTGTGGACTCAGGTAGAATAAATCAGCACTGAACACCTGGTATCCCAGCCCCTGTGGGGAGGAGCACACTTATTCATCCCAGAAGATAAAGTCTGAGCAGGCCAGTGTTCCTTACTCCTAATTTGCCTTGAGACAGTAACTGAATATGGCATCTTGTTTTGATCAAGACATTGGGTGTTGGTTCCTGGTTACTTATTCCACTATTACCCTCTGGTGATTTGATTCATCTGAAGTAAGCCTGATATTGACCAGGTCTGAGGGAACTGTTTATAAATTTTGTCCCTCACTCTATTTTTGAATGGACCAGAGAGAAAGTATTTTAATTCTTTATTTGATAAGATTTCACATCTTTCCTTAAAACACACCAAGGACTTTCCTACTGCTCTCCCAATTTGTAGCAAAACAAGCAACCAGGAATAAAAAAGGATGTGAGAGGAAAAGGATGGGGAAGGGGACTGTGCTCTACACAATAAGAACTATCTCAGCAACTACAAGCTAATTTAGAAATTTCTAGATAATTCTGAAAAGGGGGAAGATTTAGTACAAATCATGTTTCTTCAAAAAGCAGCACTTGCTTTTATTTAATGGGTATGTGGTAGAACTTTTTGTCATCTATACCTGAAGTTATTTACTTCAATTATCTTAGTGGATTTCAATTTTGCCTCTTCTTCCCTTGAAAAAGAGAACATTGTTTATTAAAAAGGCAATCTGAGCTCTTCTAGTGTAGCAGGTACCTGTATTGTCATTTTAAAAAGTGTTTGTAAACAGCCTCCCCTGTAGGAGGGGTGTAGGATCCTTGCTCAAATAAGATTATTGGGCACTAGCATAATACCCGAAGAGGCCCAAGTTTAAGTATCACACCATTAAAGAAGTGGCTCTCAATCAATTTGCACATTAAAATCACCTGGGTGATTGTCTATGCCTTGGGCCCCAACTGGAGAATCAGACTCAATTGGTCTGAGGTACAGTCCAAGCACTGGTAGGTTTTTAAATCTCTCTAATGATTCTTATGTGCATCAAGGTGGAAAAGTACCGCCTGAGAAGGTAGAGAAGTTTGCCAATGTCTGGCCTTGTTGCCCTGTGAGCTAGGCAACTTTCTTCTGAAATTCAAAAGGAGATTCTACAAGCTGTTTAGCTGTCTGCAGCCAATGACACAGAGCTCTGAAGGGAAAAGAAATGTAACCCCCAAAGCCTGTAAGGGTCACCATTCTTAGAAGGGTAAGGTTCTAAACTAAACATTGGATGAATTAGAAGATGGCGGCTAGAGGTAGGAAGCAGAAAGCGAGCCTCCTATAGTGAAATCTTGGAGAGACGCTGGAGACACACTTTGCAGGCATAATCACCAAGAAAAGGCATAACTTTGACCCCTCCACATCTCCAGCCGGCGCAGAGAATCTCCACTTCACGTTAAACGGAGAACCGAGGAGGCCCCCGGGGCCGCCAGTGGCCGGCGCCCATACGGCTTGGGAAGACGCGGACCAGCTTACTGTCGATTAGTACACTAACACTCCCTGTTTATACCTTTGAAACTCTCTTGTCTGATACCTTGTTCTGCTTTCTCCCTCTTGTCTGTATATTTGTTTTCCCCTTTTCTTTAACTTCTTGCTTTCCATCTCAGCTCACTCTTCCATTCTCAATATTACCATTGTTATTATTACAAGCTAGAAAATACTTAATTACACACAGTACAGGGACAGTAACAACACCAAGGACAATGACAGGAAGACAGAAAAAACAAGGAAACCAGTTTCCCCACAGCAAAAAATTAGTACAGGAACCAGAGGGGAATGAAGAGAACAGAAACTCAGAGCCAGACTCCAACAAAATGAAGATAAACTATGCCAAAGGACCCAATGAAGCCTACAAGAATAATTTAAAAGAAGACATACTACAAGTACTCAATGAGAATTTTATAGAGATGATACTGGATAGGGTCAACCAAAATGTACAGGAGACACTCAAGAAATTCCAAGACAATAAAAATAGAGAATTTGAAAAAGCAAAAGAAGAAATAAAGGAAACCATAGAAGCACTGTATAAACACCAAAATGAAAGAGAGAACACAATGAATAAATGGATAAATGAACTCAGGACAAAAATAGACAACAATAAAGAAGAAAACAGCCAGGATATGGAAAACCTCAGAAAAAAGAACGAAACAGAACTGCAAAACAAAACGGAAGGCCAATCCGGCAGAATAGAACAAACAGAAGACAGAATCTCAGAACTTGAAGATGAAATGGTAATTAAAGGAAAAACTGAAGAACTACTAATTAAACAACTCAAGACCTGTGAAAAGAAAATGCAAGAACTCACCGACTCCATCAAAAGACCAAACTTGAGAATCAGGGGCATCGAAGAAGGAGAAGAGGTGCAAGTGAAGGGAATGCGTAATATATTCAACAAAATAATAACGGAAATTTCCCAAATCTAGAGAAAGATATTCCCATACAAATGCAAGAGGCCTCCAGGACACCAAACAGACCAGATCAAAATAGAACTACTCCACGACATATCATCATTAAAACAACAAGTTCAGAAACTAAGGAAAGAATATTGAAGGCTGCAAGAGAGAAAAAACAAGTAACATACAAAGGTAAACCCATCAAAATCACAGCAGACTTCTCAACAGAAACATTAAAAGCAAGAAGAGCGTGGGGTGAGATCTTCGGGCACTGAATGAAAATAACTTCAACCCCAGGATACTCTACCCAGCAAAGCTATCATTCAAAATAGATGGAGCAATAAAAGTCTTCCATGATAAGCAGAAACTAAAACAATATGTGACCACAAAGCCACCATTACAAAAGATTCTGCAAGGGATCCTGCACACAGAAAGTGACACCCAACTTAACCATGAAAAGGCAGGCAGCACCAAACCACAGGATAAGAAAAAGCAAGACAGTAGAGAGTAACATCAAGTTAGGTACACACAATCAAACCTTCAAACAACTAAGATAACTAAATGGCAGGAATCACCACATACCTATCAGTACTAACACTTAATGTTAATGGACTTAATTCACCCATCAAAAGACACCGTTTGACAAAATGGATTAAAAAAGAAGATCCAACAATTTGTTGCTTACAGGAGACTCATCTCACCGACAGAAATAAGCATATGCTTAGGATGAAAGGCTGGAAGAAGATTTACCAAGCCAATGGCCCCCGAAAACAAGCAGGAGTAGCAATACTTATCTCTGACAAAGTAGACTTCAAACCTACATTGATCAAACGAGATAAAGAAGGACATTCCATACTAATAAAAGGGGAAATAGACCAAAAGGAAATAATAATCATCAATCTGTACGCACCCAATGTCAATGCACCCAATTTCATCAAACATACCCTGAAAGACCTAAAAGCATATATAAACGCCAACACAGTGGTTGTGGGAGACTTTAACACTCCATTATCATCAATAGATAGGTCATCCAAACAAAAACTCAATAAAGAAATCCAAGATCTAAAATATGCAATAGATCAAGTGGACCTAGTAGATGTCTACAGAACATTTCATCCAACCTCTACACAATATACATTCTTCTCAGCAGCCCATGGAACCTTCTCCAAAATAGATCATATCCTAGGGCACAAAGCAAGCCTCAGCAAATATAAGAAAATAGAAATAATACCATGCATACTATCTGACCACAATGCAGTAAAAGTAGAACTCAACAACAAAAGTAAAGACAAAAAACATGCAAACAGCTGGAAACTAAATAACTCATTACTTAATGAAGAATGGATCATCGATGCAATAAAAGAGGAAATTAAAAAGTTCCTAGAAGTCAATGAAAATGAAAACACAACCTACCAGAACCTATGGGACACAGCTAAGGCAGTCTTGAGAGGAAAGTTTATAGCCATGAGTGCATATATTAAAAAGATTGAAAGATCCCAAAGCAATGACCTAATGATACATCTCAAACTCCTAGAAAAAAAAGAACAAGCAAATCCCAAAACAAATAGAAGGAGAGAAATAATAAAAATAAGAGCTGAAATCAATGAAATAGAAACCAAAAAAACCATACAAAGAATTAATGAAACAAAAAGTTGGTTCTTTGAAAAAATAAACAAGATCGATAGACCCCTGGCAAACCTGACTAAAATGAGGAGAGAAAAAACCCAAATTAGTAGAATCAGGAATGCAAAAGGGGAGAGAACAACAAACACCATGGAAGTCCAGGAAATCATCAGAGACTACTTTGAGAACCTATATTCAAATAAATTTGAAAATCTTAAAGAAATGGACAGATTTCTAGATACATATGATCATCCAAAACTGAACCAAGAGGAAATTAATCACCTGAATAGACCTATAACACAAAATGAAATTGAAGCAGCAATCAAGAGTCTCCCCAAAAAAAAAAGTCCAGGACCTGATGGATTCTCTGCTGAATTCTATCAGACCTTTAAAGAAGAACTGATACCAACCCTCCTTAAACTGTTCCATGAAATAGAAAGGGAAGGAAAACTGCCAAACACATTTTATGAAGCCAGTATTACACTTATCCCAAAACCAGGCAAAGACACCTCCAAAAAGGAGAACTATAGGCCAATCTCCTTAATGAACATTGATGCAAAAATCCTCAACAAAATAATGGCAAATCGAATTCAGCAACACATCAAAAAGATTATTCACCACGACCAGGTAGGCTTCATCCCAGGGATGCAGGGGTGGTTCAACATACGAAAATCAATAAACGTAATAAACCACATTAACAGAAGCAAAGACAAAAACCACTTGATCATCTCAATAGATGCAGAAAAAGCCTTTGATAAGATCCAACATCATTTCATGATAAAAGCTCTAAGAAAACTAGGAATAGAAGGAAAGTTCCTCAACATTATAAAAGCTATATATGACAAACCTACAGCCAGCATTATACTTAACGGAGAAAAATTAAAACCATTCCCTCTAAAATCAGGAACCAGACAAGGATGCCCACTATCTCCACTCCTATTCAACATAGTACTGGAATTCCTAGCCAGAGCAATTAGTCAAGAAGAAGGAATAAAAGGAATACAAATAGGTAAAGAAACTGTCAAAATATCCCTATTTGCAGACGACATGATCCTATACCTTAAAGACCCAAAAAACTCTACTCAGAAGCTTCTAGACATCATCAATAGCTATAGCAAGGTAGCAGGATATAAAATCAACATAGAAAAATCGTTAGCATTTCTATACACTAACCATGAGCAAACGGAAAAAGAATGTATGAAAACAATTCCATTTACAATAGCCTCAAAAAAAATCAAATACCTAGGTGTAAACCTAACAAAAGATGTGAAAGACCTCTACAAGGAAAACTATACACTTCTGAAGAAAGAGATTGAGGAAGACTATAGAAAGTGGAGAGATCTCCCATGCTCATGGATTGGTAGAATCAACATAGTAAAAATGTCGATACTCCCAAAAGTAATCTACATGTTTAATGCAATTCCCATCAAAATTCCAATGACATTCATCAAAGAGATTGAAAAATCTACTGTTAAATTTATATGGAAACACAAGAGGCCACGAATAGCCAAGGCAATACTCAGTCAAAAGAACAATGCAGGAGGTATCACAATACCTGACTTCAAACTATATTACAAAGCAATAATAATAAAAACAGCATGGTACTGGCACAAAAACAGACATGAAGACCAGTGGAACAGAATAGAGGATCCAGATATGAAGCCACACAACTATAAGCAACTTATCTTTGACAAAGGAGCTAAAAATATACGATGGAGAAATAGCAGCCTCTTCAACAAAAACTGCTGGGAAAACTGGTTAGCAGTCTGCAAAAAACTGAAACTAGATCCATGTATATCACCCTATACCAAGATTAACTCAAAATGGATCAAAGATCTTAATATCAGACCCCAAACTCTTAAGTTGATACAAGAAAGAGTAGGAAATACTCTGGAGTTAGTAGGTATAGGCAAGAACTTTCTCAATGAAATCCCAGCAGCACAGCAACTAAGAGATAGCATAGATAAATGGGACCTCATAAAACTAAAAAGCTTCTGTTCATCAAAAGAAATGGTCTCTAAACTGAAGAGAACACCCACAGAGTGGGAGAAAATATTTGCCAACTATACATCAGACAAAGGACTGATAACCAGAATATACAGGGAACTTAAAAAACTAAATTCTCCCAAAACTAATGAACCAATAAAGAAATGGGCAGGTGAACTAAACAGAACTTTCTCAAAAGAAGAAATTCAAATGGCCAGAAAACACATGAAAAAATGCTCACCATCTCTAGCAATAAAGGAAATGCAAATTAAAACCACACTAAGATTCCACCTCACCCCTGTTAGAATAGCCATCATCAGCAACACCACCAACAACAGGTGTTGGCGAGGATGCGGGGAAAAAGGAACCCTCTTACACTGTTGGTGGGAATGTAGACTAGTACAACCACTCTGGAAAAAAATCTGGAGGCTACTTAAAAAGCTGGACATCGATCTACCATTTGATCCAGCAATACCACTCTTGGGGATATACCCAAAAGACTGTTACTCCAGAGGCACCTGCACATCCATGTTTATTGCGGCACTATTCACAATAGCCGAGTTATGGAAACAGCCAAGATGCCCCAGCACTGACGAATGGATTAAGAAAATGTGGTATCTATACACAATGGAATTTTATGCAGCCATGAAGAAGAACGAAATGTTATCATTCGCTGGTAAATGGATGGAATTGGAGAACATCATTCTGAGTGAGGTTAGCCTGGCCCAAAAGACCAAAAATCGTATGTTCTCCCTCATATGTGGACATTAGATCAAGGGCAAACACAACAAGGGGATTGGACTATGAGCACATGATAAAAGCGAGAGCACACAAGGGAGGGGTGAGGATAGGTAAGACACCTAAAAAACTAGCTAGCATTTGTTGCCCTTAATGCAGAGAAACTAAAGCAGATACCTTAAAGCAACTGAGGCCAATAGGAAAAGGAGACCAGGAACTAGAGAAAAGGTTAGATTAAAAAGAATTAACCTAGAAGGTAACACCCACGCACAGGAAATCAATGTGAGTCAACTCCCCGTATAGCTATCCTTATCTCAACCAGCAAAACCCCTTATTCCTTCCTATTATTGCTTATACTCTCTCTACAACAAAATTAGAGATAAGGGCAAAATAGTTTCTGCTGGGTATTGAGGGGGGGAGCGGGAGGGGGTGGAGTGGGTGGTAAGGGAGGGGGTGGGGTCAGGGGGGAGAAATAAACCAAGCCTTGTATGCACATATGAATAATAAAAGAAAAATGAAAAAAAAAAATTGGATGAATTGTAATGATGCTTTCTTCCCACCCCTACGTGAACACCCACTAATACTTTGTTCTCTCTCTCTCTCTCTCTAGCTCTCCACACAAACTCCTGCCTCAGAAGCACTAAAGTACCCGGTCTATTTGTCAAAATGTTCTTCCTGCTCTTACTGGGCTTCAGCTGGCTCCAATTTAACACACACAGGTTGTGTGTTAGTTTCTCATCACTGTAATAAATACCTGAGAAAACAACTGAAAAGGAGGAAGAATTTATTTGTATCTAGAAATAAACCCAAAGTAATAGGCCTTGAGACTAGGAGAAAACATCAGAGCAACAGGCATGTGTGGCTGTTTATCTCTTGGAGGCCAGGGAGAAGAGAAACAGAGAAAAGAAGTAGCCAGGGATAAGACACGTCTTTCTAGTGCATTCCCCCCATGACCTACTTCTCCAAGTAGTCCCCACCTCCTACATATATCACCCTCAATGATGCCACAATATTATGAATCCACAAGGGATCAACCCATTGATGAAGGCAGAGCCCTCAGCATCCAATCACTTCCCCAAAGCCCCACTTCTCACCTGTTTGCATGAGGGACAAAGCTTTAATACACAAGCCCTTTGAGGGGACACTTCATATCCAAATCATGGCAAGTTTTATTCCATCTTAAGTCTTTTGCTTGGAATTCCAGCACATGTTCCCATAGAAATGGTGTGCTCATGGTGATAAAATGCTGAGGTCAGCATAGCCTATTAACACGTAATACCATGGAACGGAAATACAGAAATACTCTACAGCAATGACTGAATTTAGAGCACTCGCTACATTGGTCCATTCCACTGGATTCCTATGACACTTTGGTATTCCATGGATGAGTAATGGCAGAGGCAGGAAGAGTCATATGTTTGTGATGCTATCATGGGAGGCAACGATATAGGGAAAGGTACAGATCAAGGTCAAAGGTGAGAACTGAGGCTTTGGAGCACAAAAGCTGAGTTTTAACGTAGGGAATATCGTGGGGAACTGTGAGTGAGGTGGTGTGAAATGTGGGCTGCCTTTTAAGTGAATCATTGACATTCACAGAGGGATATTGGGAGATTATAACAAATTTCCAGCAATAAACAGGGAACTTTCTATGTGGGGTCCTGGTTTTCTTCCAAATCACATATGCCCATGAAAAATTTTCCCAGATTTTTGTGCAGATCTTGTATCCTTTGGCCATGTTTTTAGTTTCAACAGAAAATTTGACCCCCGTTGTCATTTTTCACAAAGAGATAAAGTGTTTATTTGAAGGAAATAGTGAAGACCGAAGTCAAATAGCAGCAAAGATTCCATCTTGAAAGAGAACCACTGCTCAACTCCAGCCAGAGTTTGCCAGGATGCATTGCATGCCCAGTTCTCAGAAATAAATATTTTAATATGAAGTATCCTGATTTATCCTGGGAGTTCTAGATAATGCAATAAGCCAAGAAAAGGAAGTATAATTATACAAACAAAAGAATCTTTGTTTGCAAATTACATACTTGTACAATAATCAACAGTAATACCTTCCTGGAACTAATGATTAGAATAAAGCTTCCAGATACAAAGTTACATTTTAAAAAATCAATTGTTTATATACCACAAGTAAACAATTGGAATTTGAAAATGAAAACATAATACTATTTACATTAGTACCAAAAAATTAAATACTTAGACATACAACTCAGTATATAAGTAAAACTATATATAAGAGCTATATGAAAAATTCTACAAAATTCAGATGAAAAACTAAAGCTCTAGTAAAAGAAGTGTTCAGTATTCATACATAGGAAGACAATATGTTAAGATGCTGGTTCCTCCTAACATGATCTGTAGATTCAACACAATCCTAATAAGAACCCCAGCAGGTTATGTCAGACTCATCCTAAAATTTATATGAACAGGCAAATACCCAGAGTCTAATATAGAAGAACAAGCTAGGGGACAAATGCTACTCAAGTCAAGACTTACCAGGGAGCTACACTAATCAAGATGGTAGGATATGTGAAAGAGGAGCTAAATAGATCCATACAAACATAATCAACTAATCCTTGACAAAGCAACAAAGGCAATTCAATGGAGAAAGAATAGTCTATTTAACAAATGGTGCTGGAACAACTTGACTTGTTCATGCAAAGAATACCAAAACTAGACACAGACCTTATGCCTTTTGGACCACAGAACTAAATTTAAAATGCAAAACTATTTCTAGTTTTTAGTAGGTAACACATGAGAAATTTCTAGTAAATACCATACAAGACATTCTAGATGACTTTGAGCTTGGTGATTACTTTTTAGATACTGTACAATACCAAAAGCATAAAGAAAAATTGACAAGTTGTTCTTTTAGCTCTGTGAAAGACACAGAGAATGAGAAGGCAAACCACAGACTGGAGGAAAATAGTTGCAAAATACATATCTGATAAGAGATTTATAAAATATCCAAAGAACTCTTAAAACTCAATAAGAAAATAAATTACCTGATTTTTATTTTTTAATGGGCTAAAGGTCTAAACAGACACCTCACCTAAGATGGCATATGGACAAATGCTCAGCATTGTATGCTGTAAGGGAATTGCAAATTAAAACAACAGTGAAATACCTCTGCATGATTATTACAATGGTAAGATTAAAAACACTGACATCAAATGCTGCTGAGGATGTGGAACAGCAGGAACTTCCATTCATTGCTGGTGGAAATGAAAAATGACACAGTCATTTTGGAAGACAGTTTGACACTTTCTTAAAAAGCTAGCTGTTGATTTCCCATATGATCCAGCAAACAAAACCTAGATATTTTCCAAAGTGAAATAAAAAATATATGTCTAAACCTACTATAATCCTCCACACAAATGCTTATAATAGATTTATTTAATTACTGAAAACTAGAAGCAATCAAGATGTCTTTCAGTGATAAACTGCTAGTCAATCCAATGGACTATTACTCAATATTAAAAATGAAATAAGCTACTCAGCCACAAAAACAGACATGGAGGAAGTTTAAGTGCATATTGCTAAGTGAAAGAAGCCAATCTAAAAAGCCTACATACTTTATGACTCCAACTATGTAACTTTCTGGAAAAGGTAAAATTAAAGGACAATAAAAATATTAGTGGTTTCCAGGGTCCTAAGAGAGGGAGGAAGAGGTGAATAGGCAGAGCACAGAAGATTCTTGGTGGGACTGGGGTTTGAACTTAGTGCTTTACATTTATGAGGCAGGCAACTCTACCACTGAGCCAGCCACACCTCCTGTGAGCACAGAAGGTTCAATGTAACTATTCTATATGATAGTCTAATGGTGAATTCATGATACTACACATTTTTCAAAACCCATAGAATATACAAGAGTGTGAACCTTAAGGAAAACTATGGACTTGAATTAATAAAAATGTGATAATCAGTGTATTTTTCTAACTATGATATAAGCCAATAGCAGGCCAAACAAACAAACATAAAGGCCAGTTACCTGCATATAAGACTAGGTTTTCACTTCTATGAAACCAAGATTGTAAAGAGGGTAGCAAGCAACAATGCTGTGTTGAGATGTGGTAGGTGGTCCTCTAGGCCTGTCATTCCTGTAGAGCAAGTGGCTCTTACAAATGCATGTCCCAGGAAGATTATGAATAAGAGTTATCAGCCTCCTAGGCCACTTCTAAAGGGTTAAACCCTGGGTAAGAGCAACCTGCTGTGTTGGTACTATAGGTGAAATGCATGTTTGAAGGTGAAATGGGGGATGACCTATCCATGGGGCCAAGATGTGATTCAGTGAAGAAAACCACTTCAGTAAGGTACAAATCAGTTCACTGCTGATTTAATAAGCTAACTTTTGTTCACCTATCATATTCAATAAATATCTTGTACATTGATCTGCATGTTTGGGTCCTGCTCCTGGAAACTGGGAGAGACAGAAAGGTGAATGACATTTGCATTTGAATAAGAGGAGTCAAATACACAAGTAACTACATTTGAAGATAAATGTCACAAAAGAGAATTCTCTATAGAGAGAATCAGGTATCCATTGGAGGAAATAGAAGTCTTGAAGGAAGAAGGGCATTTTGGAAGAGCCTTGAAGGATTAGTAGGATTTTTATAGAAAGAGAACAGACAAGGTAACAGTCCAGGTCAAGTGGGTCTTGTGAACTGTGATCTAGATCAGCACAGACAAATACTAAGTGATGCAATTTGGCTGGAGAGGGGCATACACAGAAGAATAACAGAGGGGGTGGCTGACCAGTGAGATTTGAACATTGCATGAGGAATTTGGTTTTTTTTTGTTTATTGTTGTGCTGGGTGGGGGTACATTGTAGCATTTACAAAGGTTCTTACCGTCTATCAAATATATCGTAATTGAATTCACCCCCTCCACTGCTCTCCTTTATCCCCTCTCCCCTGATTTCTGGAGACATTTCAACAGGTATCATTTTTGCATTTACATTAACATGTGTGTACATTTTTTGCACCATATTCATCATCCTAGCCCCTTTCCCTGCCACCTCTTCCTTCTCACTGGTGCTAACCCCCTGCCCCCTGCAGAATCTGTTCCACCATCCACTCTCCAATTTTGTAGAAGAAAAAAGACAAAATGAAAAACCTGACATTTTTGCTTGTTTGAGATAAATATAACTACACAGGGAGTTTCCTTGTGATATTTCCATGTATGATTACAACCCCAACTGGTTCATCTACTCTAATCCTCTTCATTCCACCCTAGTCCCCTTCCCATGCTGGCCCCAGTCAGTTTAAGATTTCTATATTCATTCCTTTACAGACAGCACATCAACCACATTCAAGTTCTTAGCTTCCTTCCCTTGCCCTTCCCTCCCATGCATGACTTCCCCATAGTGTAACCAGTGTCCCATAATATTACTGCATTTGTTTTAGGTTTGTATTCCACGTAAGAGAGAGAACATGTGGCTTTGGCCTTCTGAGCCTGGCTAACTTCACTTAAGATGATGTTCTCCAGTTCTACCCATTTACCTGCGAATGACAAAATGTCATTCTTCTTTATGGTTGAGTAAAATTCCATTGTATATAAATACCACATTTTTAAAATCTGGCTATAATATGACTTTTTAAAAAATTATTCATTTATTCACATGTGCATACATTGTTTGGGTCATTTCTCCCCCCTTCCCCCTCCCCTACCCTCTTACCCCCTCACACCCCCCCCACTCAGTTCCAGGTAGGTCCTGTTCTGCCTTTATCACTAATTTTGTTGAAGAAAAGACACAAGCCTAATAAGGAAGACAAAGTGTTTTTGCTAGTTGAGTTAAGGATAGCTATACAGAAATATTCCTAGCATTGCTTTTGTGTAAAATACCACATTTTCTTAATCCATTTGTCAGTACAGGGGCATCTTGGCTGTTTCCATAACTTAGCTATTATGAATAGTGCTCAATAAACATGGGTGTGCAGGTGCCTGTGTTGTAACCTGATTCACATTCCTTCGGGAATATCCCTAGGAGTGGTATTGCTGGATCATATGGCAAATCTATTTTGACTTTTTTGAGGAGCCTCCATACTGTTTTCCATAGTGGTTGTACTAATTTACATTCCCACCAGCAGTGTATGAGGGTTCCTTTCTCCCCGGCATCCTCACCAATATTTGTTGCTGTTTCTGTTCCTGATGATAGATAGTCTAATAGGAGTGAGGTAGAATCTTAATGTGGTTTTGATTTGCATTTCCTTTTTGGCCAGGAATGGTGAGCATTTTTTTCATTTTTTTTTTTTTTTGCTATTTGGACTTCTTCTTTGAAAAGACTTTGTTCAGTTCATTTACCTATTTCTTCACTGGGTCATTGATTTTTTGGGAGTTTAGTTTTTTGAGCTCCCTGTATATTCTGGTTATCAGTCCCTTGTATGATGTATAGCTGGCAAAGATTTTTTCCCATTCTGTGTGTGGCCTCTTCAATTTAGGAACCATTTCTTTGGTTGTGCAGAAGCTTTTAAATTTCATGTAGTCTATTTGTTGATCCTTTCTCTCAGTTGCTGAGCCAACTGAATTCTTCTGAGGAAGTCCTTGCCTATACCTGTTGTTTCCAGTATATTCCCTGCTCTTTCCTATAATAGCTTCAAGGTTTCAGGTCTTATATTAAGGTCCTTAATCCACTTTGAGTTGATACTTGTACAGGGTGACAGGCATGAATCTAGTGTCAGTTTTCTGCAGGCAGAAACATTTCCCAGCAACATTTGTTGAAGAGGCTGTCTATTCTCCATCATATGTTTTTGGCAACTTTGTCAAAAATTAGGTGGGTGTAGCTGCGTGAATTCACATCCAGGTCTTCTATTCTGTTCCACTGGTCTTCATATCTGTTTTTGTGCCAGTACCATGCTGTTTTTATTGCTATGGCAATAAAATACCTCCAGCTTTGCTCTTTTTGCTCAATATTGTCTTAGCTATTTATGATCTTTTGTGCTTCCCTATGATTTCTCAATCTCAGTGATGAATGTTGTTAGGATTTTTATGGAATTGCATTGAACATATAGATTGCTTTTGGTAGTATTGCCATTTTTACTATGTTGAGTCTAACAATACATGAGCATGGGATATCTTTCCATCTTCTGTAGTGTTCTTTGATTTCTTTCTTCAATGGTTTGCAGTTTTCCTTGTAGAGATCTTTCACATCCTTTGTTAAGTTTATCCCTAGGTATTTGATTTTTTTGAGGCCATGATAAATGGAATTATTTTCCTATATTCTTTCTCAATCTGTTCATAGCTGGTGTATAGAAAGGCTACTGATTTTTGTAAATTGATTTTGTATCCTGCTACTTTGCTGAAGCTTTTTAAAGTGTGTAGGAGTTTTTTTATGATATTTTAGGTATAAGATCATGTCATCTGTGAATAGGGATGGTTTGACTTCTTCCTTACCTATTTGTATTCCTTTTATTTCTTCATTCTGTCTTATTGCTATGGTTAGGAATTCCAAGACTATGTTGAATAGGAGTGGGGAGAGTGGGCACCCTTGTCTCGTTCCTGGCCTTAGGGAAATGGTTTCAGTTTTTCCCCATTAAGTATGATGCTGGCTATGGGTTTATCATAGATAGCCTTTATTATGTTGAGGTACATTCCTTCTAGTTCTAGTTTCATCAGAGCTTTTCTCATGAAAAGATGCTGAATTTTATCAAAGGCTTTTTCTGCATCTATCGAGATTAGCAAGTTGTTTTTGTCTTTGCTTCTGTTAATATGCTATATTACATTTAATGATTTGCATATGTTGAACCATCCCTGCATCCTGGGGATGAAGTCAACTCGGTTATGGTGTATGATCTTTCTGATATGCTGTTGAATTTGGTTTGCCATTATTTTATTGAGGATTTTTGCATCTTTATTCACTAAAGATATTAGCCTGTAATTCTCTTTTTTCGTTGTTGTTGTTGTGTCCTTGTTTCGCTTTGGGATGAGTGTAGTACTGGCTTCATGGAATGAGTTTGGCAGTGTTCCTTCCCTTTCTATTTTATGGAAAAGTTTAGCAAGTGATGCTATTAGTTCTTCTTTAAAGGTCTGGTAGAATTCAGTGGAGAATCCATCAGGTCTTGGACTTTCGTTTTTTGGGAGACTCTTTATTGCTGCTTCAATTTCATTACATGTTATAAATCTGTTTAGGTGGTTAATATCCTCTTGGTTCACTTTTGGATAGTCATATGTGTCTAGAAATTTGTCCATTTCTTCTAGATTTTCCAATTTATTTGAATATAGGTTTTTGTTGTTATCACCCCCTTTTTGTTTCTGATTTTATTAATTTGGGTCTTTTCCCTCCTCATTTTAGTTAATTGCCAGGGGGTTGTCAATCTTGTTTACTTTTTCAAAGAACCAGTCTTTTATTTAGTTGATTCTTTGTATTGTTTTTTTGGATCTCTATTTTGTTGGTTTTGGCCCTTATTTTTATTATTTTTCTCCTTCTGCTTATTTTGGGTTTAGCTTGTTCTTGTTTTTCTTGGAGTCTGAGATGCAACATCAGATCATTTAATTGAGATCTTTCTGTGTTTTTAATATATGCACTTATGGCTATAATCTTTCCCCTTAAGACTGTTTTTTTGTGTCCCACAAGTTCTGATAGGTTGTGTTTTCATTTTCATTAAATTCTAGGAACTTTTTGATTTCCTATCTTATTTCTTCTATGACCCACTGATCATTGAGGAACATGTTCAGCCTCTAATTGTTTGAGTAATTTCTGCTGCTTCTTTTGTTGTTGCATTCTAGTTTTATTGCTTTGTGGTCAGATAGTATGCAGGGGTTATTTCAGTTTTCTTGTATTTCTTGAGACTTGCTTTGTGCCCTAGGATGTGATCTATTTTGGAGAAAGTTCCATGGGATGTTGAGAAGAACATATATTGTGCTATTACAGGATGGAATATTCTGTAGACATGTCAGGTCCATTAGATCTATAGTGCCTTTCAATTCTAGAATTTTTTTGGTTTTTTTGTTTTTTTGTCTAAATGACTTATCTGTTGGTGATAAAGGAGTATTAAAGTCTCCTACTACCATTGTATTGGGGTCTATCTGTGATTTTAAGGACACATATAAGTTAATTGTTATTTCCTATTGTTTTATTGCTCCTTTTACTAGTATTAAGTGTCCTTCTTTGTCTCTTCTGACTAATTTAGGTTTGAGTCCACTTTATCTGTTATAAATATGGCGATTCCTGCTTGTTTTGGGGGACCATTAGCTTGGTAAATCTTCTTCCACCCTTTCACCCTAAGGCACTATTTGTTTCTGTCAATAAGGTGGGTTTCTTGTAAACAACAGATTATCAGGTCTTCCTTTTTAATCCAGTTTGCCATGTGGTATCTTTTGATGGGGGAGTTGAATCCATTAACATTCAGTGTTAATATTGAGAGGTATGTGGTGAATCCTGCCATTTGGTTGTTTTTGTTGTTTAAGAACTTGTGTGTGTGTGTATGTGTGCAGCCAATTCTATGATACTCTGAGTAATTGTCTGTTCTTCTCTTGAGGTTTAATATTTCCCATCCTTTCATCATAATGTTTGTTTTCATATTCCTTTTAGAATATTCTGTAGTGGTGGTTTTGTGTTCACATATTGTTTTAGTTTCTGTTTATCATGGAAAGCTTTTATTCCTCCATCAATTTTGAATGATAGGTTTGCTGGGTAGAGTATCCAAGGACTGAAATTTTTTTCTCTCAGGGCTCAAAATACCTCACTCCATGCCCCTTCTTAATTTAAGGTTTCTGTTGAGAAATCTGCTGCTATTTTGATGGATTTACCTTTATATGTTATTTGATTTTCTCTCTTACAGACTTCAATATTCTTTCCTTGTTCTCTGTGCTAGTTGTTTTAATGATAATTTGCTGTGGAGAGGTTCTATTTTGATCATGTTTGTTAGGTGTCCTGGAGGCTTCCTATACTTGAGTGGGCATCTCTTTATCAAGATTTGGGAAATTTTCTGTTATTATTTTGTTGAAATAATGGCTTGCACCTCTTCTCCTTCTACAATACTCATTGATTTGCAGGTTTGGTCTTTTAATGGAACCCCTGAGTTCTTACATATTCTTTTTGCAGCTCATGAGCCTTTTGTCTAAGGATTCTTCTGTTTTCTCTTTAATATTTATTTTGTCTTTGAGCCCTGAAATTCTGTTTTCCACTTTTTCTAGTCTGCTAGAGTGGTTTTCAACTGTATTTTTTACTTGATTTAAGGAACTTTTTATTTCCAGGATTTCTGTTTCTTTTTTCTGAACTTTTCCATATCTTTGTTAAACTCCTCTTTCATGGCTTGAACTGTCTTTATTTCATTTATCTCTTTTCTCATAATCTCCTTAGTTTCATTTTGGAGTTTGTTGAAGTCCTCTTTGAGTTCATTTAGTTGTTCCTATGTCTTCTCAAGTTTTGTATTTGTGTTGTCTTGATAGTCTTTGAGTTGTTTTTGTATGTTCTCTTTAAGTTTCTCTTGAAGATCCTCCATGAGTATTTCTAGGAGCTCGTTTTTGAGATCTTCTTTGAGCATCTCTTTTCAGACCTCATTGGCTCATTAGAAATACTTATCTTCATTCTACTTGGTCAGCAACTAGGCGTTCATTTTCCACTGAATCCTCTATTAAATTATTAGTCTTTTGAAGAGTTGTATTCCCTTCTTCTCCCCATGTTTCTATGATGTGCCTTGCTCCTATGTTACCGATTGGCTACTTGGAGGTTTTAATCACCTGTTATCTTTCCCTTGACTTATTTACTATGCTGTGACTGGCTTAGTCATTAGCTAGGTTGATGTGCTGTTTCTGTTCCCTGACTTGGAGGTACAAATTAGCAGTAACAAATTTACCAACTCAATGCCAGACCAGTTATTTACATAATATATAGAGAGCCCCTTGGTTATATTATCTACAAGCAGTGGTAATTGGGGGGATAGAAGTTGTTTGGCTAGAGATAGATATTTAGGTATCTAAAAAGATAGTGCTAGAGGGGTGAAGGGGGAAGGGGTGTGAGGCATGGGGATTATAGGGTATTAAGTTCTTAATGTGTGTTAAGGTATCATTCTGTTGTTTTTGAGGGTGCTATTGTCAGGGATTGAGGAGGGATAGGAAGGATGGGGCATCATAAAAAGTTGTTATAGACTATTCAGTGGGTGGTGTTGAGGAAGTTGGGGTAGTAGGGGGAAAGGGAAGGAGGGGAGAGGAAGGTAAGGAGAAGAAAGGAAGGGCAATAAGATGAAAAGAGGAAAAATGGGTGAGAGAAAGGAAAGTGGAGCAATAGAGGACTGAACAAATTGGTATCTGGACAGAATGGAAGAGGGAGGTGGGTAATAGTAAAATGGAAGAAAAATGAAGAAAGACAAAAGAAAAAAATATATATAATATCAGTTCAATGAATGTTCTGAACTCTTTCCTCTAATTTCAAATTCAGGTGCTGACACTTTTTACACCTCTCTTCTAGACAAGGAACCATGGCTATAGCCTAATGTAATTTCATTTTTCTTGACCCTACTTTTAAGGGGATTTTTCTGGTATGTTTCCAATATCCTAACCTAAATAAGCCACCAAATAAACAGCTTTCTGATCTTTGGCTCTTTAAAATCATCCCTAAATCATCAAGTTAACAGTTCCAACAAGAGATGAAAAAGCTTTTGTCACATTGTTGAAATGATACACAGTGCTGGTAAGATCTAGAGGATAATAGTTAAAACAAATCTAGGCATGAAATACACCAGCCTGCCTTAGGCACAGCCCTCTCCCCAAAGCAAACAATCTCTCAGAAGGTAGGTCATTATCCCTGTTTTATTTATTCTGTAAGCATTTGTTGAGCATCTACTGTATCAATTACTGGTAGATTTGGGGGATGAACCTATAAAAGACAGTGGCTCTATGTAGCTTGTACTTTGGGATGGGGGAAAAACATTACAATAGTGGGATAAATAACATGATGATGTTTAGAACTGTGTTTCTCAAATTTAATGTGTACACAAAATCACCTGGTGATCTTATTAATTGTCTACTCTCATCCAGTAGGCTAAGGGTTTGGTTGGGTCTGCACCCTAACTAGGGTACTCAGGTGTTGTCTACTCTGCTGGTGCTAGACTAAAAGACAAAGGTCAAGAAAAGTTGCAAGGGACATAGTCACAGGTGAGTTTCCTTTTTATTTATTTATTTATTTATTTATTTTTTGATGCATACTCTCACAAATAGAATTGTTTAGGAAGGAGATGAGTAATATGAACCAAATATCAGAGGGATGAGATAAGTCTTCCACTTATTCCTTACTCCAGCCAGGCAGGTCCCCTTCTCAGAAGCCACATTAACCAATCCCTTTTCTACCCTTCTACAGATAATTTTTTTTATATATACAAGCATATATATATACCTTTAAAAAAAAATCAGTAGACCCAGTCTTTGCTGATACATACCTTATCAGTTAAAATATATATTTAGTGATAACTTAGATACATGTACAGATTGAATATACCTTCTCTGAAATGCTAAGGACTGGAAGTGTCTCAGATTTCACATTTTTTTTCAGATTTTAGAACACTTGCCTGTATGTAATTAAAATATCATGGGGACGGGACCCAAATCTAAACATGAAATTCATTTTTGTTTCATATATACCTTCTATTTCATATACACTGAAGGTAATTTTATATGTTTAGTGAGCCTATATTCTGACTGTGGCCCATCAACATAAGGTCAGATGTGGAATCTTCTATTTGTGGCATCATGTCAGTACTCAAGAGTTTTGGATTTCAGAACATTTCAGATTTTTGGATTAGGGATACTCAACTTATATGAATGGAGCAATGTTTATATTAACTTTTAAAATAAATGTGAATAGAAATTCTAATATTTTCTTTCCTTATTTCAATATATTGTTTCACATACCCTACTCTGAAGACTACTGGCACATGCTGTTTTTGATGCTGCTTCTTTTACTTAGCAATATATTTTGAAGTTCATTCAATAGAAGGGTGTACAAAGCTACTCCAGCCACTTTGATGACTATATGACATCTCCTTGCGTAAATATACTCCAGCTTATTCTATCAGTCCATCATTGATAAGAATTTAGGTTGTTCTGCTATCATACTCCTGCAGTGAATATCCTTGTTTATACTTGAATTCAGAAGATCTCCCCATAAATGAAAAGCTTCAAACATCTACATGTAACAATAAGAAATATGAATTCTAATGAGTCTTCACTAAAGGATTATTAAATATATTTTAAGAAGACAAGGGAAACACAAAGAAGGCTGGTGATAGCCAAAGCAATATGGAGACTAGAAAATGACCCAGTAGATTGGTAAACTACTGGCAAGAAAATAATTAACAGTTTTTATGATTTAAAGATTAAACCTGAATTATCTAAGCAACAATGAGCTGGAGAGGATACGCCAAGTATGAGGTTCTTATTTACTTTGGGAGAATAAAAATAGACAATGTTTAGCTTGTTGGAAAATTTTATACTTAGATATGAAGGTTAAAAATAATTTGGAGGTTGGGGATGTAGCTCAGTGGTATAGCACTTGCCTAGCTTGTGTAAGGCCCTGAGTTTAATCATCAGCATTATAAAAGAAATTATGAATTATGGTAAAGTCTAAAAGAGCTCTGCTTTTGATGATTGCCAGCAAACTAAAAAATTATTTAGACTGAATTACTTATTAGAATAAAACTCAACACCCTTTAAAGGAAGACTTCATAATCTAGACTCCTACAATAAATCATTCACATTGTCCATAATAAAGAAACAGGAAAATGTCACCTATAGCCAAAGTACAATCAATGAATTCCAACAGTGAACCAAATGTTGTAATCAGTAGATAAGATGCCAAAAAAATGTGTTTGTTTTTTGAGTCAGGGCCTTGCTATGTAGCCCAGGCTAACCTTAATCTCATGATACTCCTGTCTTGGCCTTCTAAGTGCTGGGATTACAGGTATGCAAAATCACACCCAGCTTTAAAAAAAACGAATTGTATTTAGTAGTCTTTTTACAGTTGCTTCTGCATTTCCTGTCATTGTATACAAAGAACTTTCCCAGCCAATATTATTTTTTAATCTCCAATCTTTGTTTTACTGTGATTTATGGAGCAAAGCAGGGATCTAACTCCCTTCCCCTGCCACTCCAGTCCTGAAGAGGCCACCAAAGGTGCTCTTTTTAGGGTTCTTGTGGTCATGGCCACAGAAGAAGAGGGTTCTATAAAGAGTACTGGCTAGGCTGTAGGGAAAAATGAGGACATATTCTTTAAAAGGCCATACCAAAGATTAAAAATATGTAGGAGTTAACCAAATAAATAAGGCTTGGAAAATTCAAATAATTTGTCCAGCTAAAGATTAGAATTGGAGCTGGGCACTGGTAGTGAACATCTGTAATCCTAGCTACTCAGAGATCCTTCAGAGATCAGAAGGATCACAATTAAGCCAACCTGGGGAAATAGTTTGTGAGACTCTATCTCAAAAATACTCAATCCAAAAAATGGCTGGTGGAGTGGTTCAAGTGGCAGAGTATCTGCCTAGCAAGCATGAGGCCCTGAATTTAAACCCCAGTCCTGCCTCCCAGGAAAAAAAAAAAAAAGAAAGAAATTAGAGTTGGAGGGAGGGAATGGTGAGAGAGAAGTCTCAGAGATGATCAGGGTAGCCTGGGATGCCATGGTAGAAATTGGAACTTTATTTAAAAATGGAGAGCACCTTTAATGGGAGAGAAGGTAGCACGCTCAGGTTTGCATCTTAGAGTGATTTCTTTCTGGCTGCAATGTGAAAAGCAGATTGCAATGGGGCAAACCCAAAGTTAGAAAAGCCCTTGTAAGTGAAAGCTGGTTCCTGGTAAGGATCTCCTGCCCCAGTCCTGCCCAGTAACTGCTTATACTGAAATCAAGTATCCTTAATTATTTCTCCCTAACTTACACAAAATCAGCAGAGAATGTTCCAGGAAAAGCTAAAATCTGTCAATGCTTGGTTTTAAGTGTGACTACTTTAAAGCTCAAATCTAGTGTACTTGAACTGAACTAAGCTCATCCGAAACCTGAGCTCACAGCAATCTCTAAGTCAGTTCAGCTATAGGATCTCATAGTTGGAAGGAAGCCCAGAGGTACCTCTTCCACCCAGAACAGGAATCCCTTCCCAAACACACCCAACAGGTGGCCTCAGTACTCCTGTTTGTCACTCTCCACCTTCAAAGGGAGTTTCTAAACATAGAAAGTTCTCATGTTCAGCCAAATTCTTCCTTCCTGAGACTGAGCCATCAGTCATCAATGTCTTCTCCTGAGTCCTCTTTCCTCAAGAAGAAACCATTAGCCTTAGAGACAGTAGACATTAGGAAATGTTATCAGAGGGCCACCATAAAAGTTATAAGGTTTGAAACACCCCAACTATGTAGATGTACTTAAAATCACTGAACACATAAAAATAGCTATGCATTGTTTAACACAGTTAAAAGCTTTTTTAAAAGACTTTCAAAGTGTGCAAGAAATAATACATTGTTAAAATAACATAACATGATGCTTTCAACTTGAAATGTGTGTGGCTCTTAGACTGACACTGAATTTTAATGTAACCTTCTTCTAATGCTCATCACATTTTCGTAGTTTATTCTCTTCCTTTCTGTCTTTCAGTCAGGGTCTCTGTTTACTTAGAGACCCAGGTTTTCCTCTGTTTGGTTCCTTCTAAACCTTGAATAACTGGATCATTTGAACTTTTTTTTTTAAGTCTAAATTAAGATCATTAAATCAGTCATTTCAGGGCAAAAATCATGGTGCTTGGAACCCAATAATCCCATGTTACTCTATAGCATAGAGAAAAGATTTTAAAAGGGTTTTCATTCCACAATGTGAAAATCTTAATCTTTTCAGGAAAAACTTCATTTTTAAAAGAGAAACCTGAGAGAACACTCAGAACTAAGGGAATCAATGATAATTGTGTGCTTTTGAACTGTCGGCTTCCTGGTTGTAAGACTTTTAGGGCTGAGGATGCAGTTTCATGGTGGTGTGCTTGCTTAGCATGTGTGAGCCCCTAAACTCAACTTCCAACCCAATAAAAAATTAATCTGTATGAGATATTTGCTATAGAATTTTCTGGCCACAGAGTGAAGTTGAGCTTTTCTGTGGGAGCAAAATTAGTCATGACCTTTGCTCCTCAATCAGGGCAGGCCTTGCTATTCCTTCCAGCAGTTGGGACCTTGCATCTTTGGGATCACTTTGTGCCCAGCTACCCTCAGTTTTGCAAGCTCTGTGGCAGCTGTTTTAGCCACAGCCTCAGGACTGCTTGTTTGTCATTTATAGCCACAGATCACTTGAGTGAGATGGGATCAACACCTCACATTGCAACTGGTAAAGTGTTATTAAAATTTAAAACTGAATTACATTCAGAAATAGAGCAATCTTTTCAATGTTAAATGGAACACTTTAGAAAAAATGCTGATTTTTAAAATCTGGTGTAATGGTTTGCTTATTCCTTTTTCAAGTAGGTTTGTTTGAGCTACACTACCACTGAGCTATATCCCCAACCCAACTTTCAACTTTTGCTAATGGCAGAACAATATAGTTTGTACTAACCTTCTTAGAAATGGCAGTTATAAAACCTGGACAAAATGTGAAAACAAAGAACAATTTGAATATGCTGAAGAACTATCCAGAGCAAAGTGGAGAGAAGTTGGGTTTTGTTTGTTTGTTTGTTTGTTAGGCCAAATGCATGCATTGTGAGGTTTGTAAGTTTGCAACTTTTTATCTGAGTTCATTCAGGAATCCGTTGTCTTGGTTGAGAGGGGATCAGGCTGACAGATTAGGCAGAATTAAGGGGAAACATTCTAGAAAGGAATTAATGCAGTCTGTTTGAAACCCAAAATCTATCCAAATAATCCATTTATTTTTTATTTCATTTTATTTTATTTTTAGTGGTATTAGCATTTGAACTCAGGGCCTTGTACTTGCTAGGCAGATACTCTACCACCTAAGCCATACCCCTGGCCCTGTTTTGCTTTAGTTATTTTTTCAGATAGATGCTCACATTTTTGTCCCAGGCTAGCCTGAGCCTATGATCCTTCTGTATAGGCCTCCCAAACTGATGGGGGAATCATAGAAAAGAAATAGAAAGTATAGAAACAGAAACAAATGGAAACTGTAGAGCTGAAAAGCACAATAACTGAAATGAAAATTTTAATTGATGCTTTTAACGGAATTTTGGAGTCAGCTGAAGAAAAAGTGAATTTGGAAATAGCTCAATAGAGATCATTCTATCTTCAATATAATAGGCACAAGTCCCCTGAATTTGGAAGTAAATCAATACATTTATTTTTAAATGCACAATGTATTGCACAAGGGAAATCAGAAAACGTTTGAATGGAATGACAATGAAAATATAGATACTAAAGTTTGTGTGATATAATTATAATGAAAATACAAGACATCAAAGGAGTACTCAGAGGGAAACTTACATTGTTATATTAGAAGGGAAGTTTAGTGAAGTTGTGGGAAATAAAAAAATTAAAATAAAAAGAAAGAAAGGAAAACTTCAAATCAATCCATCAGCTGTGAAAACATACATAGAACATGGTATATCTGTATAATGGAATATTTTGGGCAATAGAAAGGAATGACATCTGCCAGATGCTACAACATGGATGAACCTTGAAGAGATTATGCTAAAGAAAAGAAGCCAGTCACAAAAGACAACATAGTGTGTGATTCTATTTATAAGAAATGTCCAGAACAAGTAAATTGGTAGAGATAATTAGATTCATGGTTGTTTACAGTCAGGACAAAAGAAGAGCAAAAGATGGAATAATGGGTAAAAATGGTGGGATTTCTTTTAAGTGATGAAAATGATGCAAAATTTATTTGACATTGCACAAACTTGTGAATACACTTAAAATCATCAATTTGTGGATTTTAAATGTATGGACTATATGCTATGTGAATTATATCTCCATAAATTACATCTCAAAAAATTGTATAATTTTTGGAATAAGGCATTAGACAAAGAGTGAGCAAATTAAACCCAAAGTAAGTAAAAATTAGGAAATAATAGGAACACAAGTCAATAACCTAGAAAATAGATGAGAAATAAGAGAAGATAACATAAAAGCTGGTTCTTTGGTTAATTAAAGTGGTAAACAGTTAGCAAGATGGATAAATAAAATACAAATTACCAACATCAGAACTGAAATAGAGGATATAAATTTAAATTCTACAGACATTATGGTGGTTGCATGGATGTGTGTGTGTGTGTGTGTGTGTGTGTACGTGAAAACTACAATGGGTGGGTTTTATTGTAAGCAAGTTACACCTCAATAAGGCTGTAAAAGAACCAATCAATGGAATCCACCTCATTAATAGAATAAAGAAGAAAAAGCTTGTGATTACATTAGTCGATGCCAATTCTCCAGGCTTCAAGGTGGAGAGATTTTAACTTAGTTTTTTCAGCCTTGTCTAAACATCTATCTTGATTGCCTACTGGTACGAGTGTCCCTATGTATCTCCAAGACGTGAGAAATTGTATCTTCCAAAGGCTATGTGTCTTGGTCCATTTTGTATTGCTGGGTACAGTAAGAGGCTTGGTACTTTATAAAGTAAAGAGGTTTATGCAGATCATAAACCTGTTTCAAAGGAACAAACAACATGGCACTGGCATCCTGGCAAGGGCTTCTTGGGTGTGTCACAACATGGCAGAAAAGCGAAAAAGAAACCAGTTGCATGCAGAAGGTATACATGTATGTGTAAGCAAGGAAATAAGAGACTGGGGAGGGGTTCTTTTTATAACAATCAGCTCTCATAGGAACTAATCTACTCCTACCAGACTAGACCCACTCCTGCAAGACAGCATTAATCCATTCATGGTGGTGGACCCCCATGACCTAATAAAAGGTCATGCCATAACCTTTTTTTGTTTTGTTTTTAGGTCTCATCTCTTACAGTTTCCATCACCTCAACAAAACCACACTGGACACCAAGGTTCCAGCACATGAACCTTTGGACAACAAACCATATCCAAATAGCACCATGTTATCATGTCACCCCATGATCTGTAATGACCATTGCAGCCCTGCCCTTACCCATTTTTCTTGTCATTTATAAAGGCTGAGGTGAAGAGGTTGAGGGTGTACCTCAGTGGTAGCATGTGCTAGGCCCCAGGTTCAATCCAGGCAACACCACTTCACTTACAAAAAAAAGAGCCAAGGCTGAACTTTTTTATGTGTGTTGTACAGGGGTTTGAACTCAGGGCCTCAAGTTTGCTAAGCAGGGCTCTACCACTTGAGCCATACCCCCAGCCCTGTTTTGCTTTAGTTGTTTTTCAGATAGGATCTTGCATTTTTGCCTTGGGCCTCAATCCTCCTGCCTATGCCTCCTGTGCAGCTGGGATCACAGATGTGTACTACCACCACGCTGGGCTTATTTGTTGAGGTGGGGGTCTCACTAACTTTTTGCCATGGCTGGCCTCTAACCGTGAACCTCCTGAATAGCAGTGTGACAGGCATGAGCCACCATACCAGGCCTTAGATCAAACACTTGTGCTGGCTCTTTCTAACTTAGTAGAACAGAGCTAACTCGTCAACCGCCAATAGCTACTACAGTTTGTTGGCCTTGTTACAATAAAACATTTGCTATGAGCAAAGGTCCTCCCATTCAGTAGTTGCTTTTCCCTCCTGCAGAAGTAATGTGTTCTAACAAAAGAAAGTTCAGTGCCCAATTGTGCAGCTGGGCACACATCCAAGGAAGATCAAATAGGCATAGACTGGGACCTGTGAAAATCTCACTGCAGGCCCATGACAAAGAACACAAAAAGCCTTGGATTTTCTTCAGAAAAGCAACAGAAAACATAGTCAGCTCCTACTTAGCAAAAGAAAGAAAGGTGAAACAACTTTCCTTTGCTCCTGTGCTATTCTCACTGCTGAAAACCATTAAAGAGAAGCCTTCTTTGTGATTCTTGAAGGTTATACTAGTGGACAATACTACTTAGTGTGCCCGACACTTATTCTGGAAAACACCGTTCTCTATCAAATTCTGGGGTTTGCAGTGTTAGGACTTCTAGGCAAAATCTTGAAGCATGCTAGAGAATTTGGTCCATGTTTCTCCATGAAGACTTACAACTCAGTAGGAGCACATTGTGAGGCCAGAAAGGACAGGTTTTGAGAGAATGGACTTGTCAGACAAGCCCAAGTTTTATTCCCGATTTTACCAATAATTAAGCCTATGGCCTTGGGCAAGCTATTTAATCTCTTCGAGCCTTAGTTTCTTCATCTCTAGGATGGGCGTAAGACTCCTTCATAGGGTAGCCAGGAGAACTACATGAAATAATGACCCCCCACATGTATATCAGGATCTGACAACAGTAAAAGAACTCATAGCACTGTTTATTTCTTCATGTTTACATGTGCTTCCTGCAAGGGAAATTGATACTCTGCTATGCTGCTGGTGGAAATATAAATCGGTACAGCCATTTTCAAGGGCAATTTTGATAGTCTCTCTTAATTTTTTTTAATTCCATGTGCTTTAACCCTCCACTCTACTTCTGTGTGTCTATATTAGAGAACTGTTTGTAATTCTAGCTACTCAGGAGGCTGAGGCAGCTAGGGCAACATAGTGAGGCCCTGATAAAAGAAAACAAGCATACATTTAACTCTGAAAAACTTGAATTTGGTATATTGATAAGGCCTATCAAACGTACCTGTAGACAACACTTCCTGCATCCTATACCATGTCAATCTGAACCTAAAGAGACCTAGCTCTATTAAAGAACCATTAACAAGTCCTCGGTCTTCCAAGAAAGTCAGTCATGGTTCCCAGCTATTTTAGAAATGGAAGTTTTATAAGCCTTAGAACTGCAGATTGTAGAATAAAAACTATCTTAGGAAAAGCCTGGTTTAACTCTCTCCTGCTATGGACGAGGACACGTTAGGCCCACTGAGGTAAGGTAACTCCCCCTGGTTTCTCAGCTAGGAGATGATAGAATAAGTTGGTGCTAATTATGAGTTTCCTTTCTCCAAACCCAGCTATCTTTTTTACATTGCTGCAAAATGCACTCTTCTTTGTTTTTAGTGAGGCGGACATACCTAGTTGTTTACCCTGTATCCATTCTCCATCTTTTTTTTTTTCCCCTTCCTAAGAGTTGGAAACATGAATCTGCCAGATTTGCAGCCAGACTTAGCTCTGGACAATGGCATGTAAATGGAGGTGTGATGAGTGACTCTTTTGGGAAAACCATTGTTTTCCTTATTTAAAAAGAGAGAGAGATGAGGCTGGAGGTGTGGCTCAAGTGGTAAAGCAACTGCCTAACAAGTGCAAGGCCCCGAGTTCAAATTCTAGCATTACCAAAATGAATAAATAAAAAATTTTAAAAAACTAAAAGAAGGAGGGATAGCTTGAATGTTATTTCTTTACCCTTTTCCATGTGTCCTTTGAAGGCATGGCCTCTGGAGTGTCACCAGATTGTCCCTGCTATGACAGCCACACACTAAGGCTGGCAGGGTAGGGCTATAGGAGTCTGGGGTACTGGTGAATTACAGAGCCCCTGTACCAGCCTTGGACTGACTACTTCTTGTCACTTTTTCATTAGGTCAGAAAAATAAGTGCCTTTTTTGTGATGTCACTGGGATCCTGTTTTCATTCTCCCTTATTTTCCCAAGGAGAATAGTGGCTGTAGGGTATAAATTCTGAAATACCTAAGTTCACGTTGCCTTAGTCATGCCTGTCCCCAGAGAGGAAGGGACCATCCTTTTTTCTCAAGTTAACCATCTCCTCTGTCACCTTCCATTTGCTTCTTCTGTCTCTTTTAACTCTATTTATTCGTAGCTCTAAAAACATCTTTGCTTCAATTTTTACTCTCTTACAAAATGCCGTTCTTTTCGCCTTGCTTCACATCTAAAAATCTTGGGAGAAGAGATTCCCAAAGCCTGCCCTTCCAACTGTTAAAATTACTTATGAATCCCCTAACCTGACAACCACTTCACTGCTCATTCTATCTGAGTTTTCGGAACCTTTGACATTGACCTGTCTTTCCCCTCTTGAAGTCTGAGCTCTCTCCACTCCATGATATCATTCTCCCTTGCCTCTCCAACCCAGGCTCTGACCCATGCTCCTTCTTTGAACTCCTCCTTATCTGCCTGGTGCTAAGGTCCCTCAGGTGGCCTTTTAGACTCTGTCTTCTCATTCCATGCCTCTGGAGGAGGGCCAGGGTGGGGGCGGGTAGGCTCTTTCACTCATGTGGTTTGAATTAACTTGTGGTTGTTAATTTTCTTCAAATCTACTTATGTATCTCCTAGTTGTGCCCCCTTTCTCCCCCACCTGAACTTCAGATCAATATTTTAAATCATAATTTTTAGATATTCTCTAACTTCTTCCTCTCTCCTCCCTGTACTGGGATTTGAACTCAGGGCCTTGTACTCGCTAGGCAGGTGCTTTACTGCTTGAGCTTTCCACCAGCCCTGATACTCTCTAACTTCTCCAGGAACTTGAAATCTAACATGTCCAAAATCAAAGCCACAATCTCCCATCCCCGGCCACATCTGCCACACTGCACACTCTTTCAGAAAATGTGTCATGTGAAGTTCAGGCATCCAAACCAGAAACATTGAAAGAACAATTGGTTCTACCATAATCAACACAGAATCCAGTGTGTTGTATAAAATTGATCAATAAAAAACACAGAGCTAGCTGGACATTGTGGTGCATGCCTGTAATCCTAGCACTTGGGAGACTGAGGCAAGAGGTTCTCAATTAAGGAGACCAGTCTGGGCTACACAGAAAGTTCCACACCAGCCGAGGTAACATAGTGAGACCCCCAACTGAAAAATAAAACACACAAGAAAAACAAAACAAAACACAGCACCACAGGGTTTATGGAGAAAGTGGGCACAATACTCAAAACCTCCATCAGTAACATTAAAAAAAAAAAAAGGAGGGAGGAAAAGGTAGGCACTGAATAAAAATGGTAGCATGGTCTTAACATATGTTGAATGGCTGAGAAATACAAAAATAATATGATAAATCTGGCACTTGGAAAAAACCTGAAGTTTACTTGCAGAAGTAGACATCAGAGGGCAGCAGTTTTTGGATTATTGTGAAGTGGCAGAAGGAAGATTATTGAATCAGACAGGAGGGTCACACCAGGTGTGGATGGGTGTGGCTCAGGGTAGTGAACTGGGGTAGCTGGTATATGTCTGAGAGGTGTGCATGCGCAAATGTGTGTTTCTGAATTCTAACCTGGGTTTAGTTTTCTACATTCACCTGCACTTCCTGAGAAACAAACATATTCATAAGACATCCTGAAATTTACATTATGTTCACATTTCTCCCTTATGTACCAATAGAATTGGAACGAATTTGAATTTTCAAAATAAGGATTACAGTTGAACTAACTATATTGACTGTTTCTTAGAAAACTATCTTTTTACCCACAATAGGTGCTTGGTCACAAAATCCCATGGCGTTTGCTCCTATTTAAATGATTCCTCTCCATTCCTGCACTGCTGCTCTAGTCCCAGTGCTTGTACCTCCCTCTGTACTACTGGAATGGTCACTTCGTGCTCCTCCCACTAACTGCTTATCTGACCCTACTGGACAGGGGATTGGGAATTGCCACACCCACAATTATATCCCTGGGTCAACACCAATCAGTGAGGACTTCTATTATTTGATCAAGCTATGATCGTGGTTCCAGAGCCACTTGTTCATTGTAAGATGGGCCATTGCAGCCTTCTAATAGAGTTGTGAGGATTAAAGGGGGGAATGTGTGGGTACCATCTGCATGACTTCTAGCACATAGCGGCTTTCAGTTGGTTTGGTTCTCCTTTCCTATTTTTCAACTTAAAAAAATATGATTTAAAAGCATTAAAAATATACATTCCCTTGTGAGTTGGATCCAGGATTGTTTTTCAGCCCCATATTCTTTATCCTAAAGTCCATTCCCCAAGCTTTCCCAACTCTTCCCTCCCTTCCTTCACTCAGGGGAAGGAAACCTTTGATGGTCCCTCTGAACTCCAACCATGCAACATCCATGCACCCACCTGTGATAGAGCATCTCCCCAGACCATGGATAGCCCCTCTGGGAAACTGGTATGGCTGCCT
Organism: Castor canadensis; assembly: GCF_047511655.1. Taxonomy (NCBI): domain Eukaryota; kingdom Metazoa; phylum Chordata; class Mammalia; order Rodentia; family Castoridae; genus Castor; species Castor canadensis. Next base: position 35,294,970 of record NC_133388.1, on the reverse strand, counting down.
AGGACATCATCCCTGCATCAGTTAGCACTGCCAAGGCTGTACAGAAAGGTCATCCCTGAGCTGAATGGGAAGCTCGATGGCCTTCCATTATGTCAGTCAGTGACCAACCTTGCCTCTGGAAAAAGCTACCAGATATGAGGCCATCAAGGTGGTGAGGCAGGCATCAAAGAGCCCCATCCTAAAGAGTATCGTTAGCTACGCTGACCTGTTTGGTTCATAGTCTTACTGCCTTTCTCTCCTCTTCTAGCAGTTGAGGTCCATAAGAACAGGGATTTCATCTACTTTGACCATTCTTATCCTCCTCAATGCCCAGAACAGCAGCCTTGTTTGATAGTACTTCCTTTATAAGCACTTATTCAGCTTCTGAATCCTAGAAAGACTTGTGGAAGAATCTTGAAACAGCTCTGGTACATGGCTTCTTATTTTTAGTAACATTGCCTCTAGGTGATACATTTCCTTGTATTTTCTGGTAACATCTTTCTAGCATTGGTCATTCTGTACTGGGTTGTAGTTCCAGCGTTTAAATGCAAGGTTTGCAGAAGAGGTTTTTAGAAGAGGAAATGTAGGGTTTGGAGAGCTTGTAAAATCTGTCTGTGCTTGGTCACAGCTGAGGAAATGTAAAGGTATTTTAATACCAAAGGTCAAAGGCACGTTTCATTTATCTTCTTTCTGCAGAAGAAATTACTTTTAATTTAAAGAACATGCCCAGGTAATTTTTATCAGTAAACAAATGAAATTTGAAAGTGAATGTACAAACATACCTGTATTTGCTTAGCACAAGCCAATATAAAGAGAGTTCCCTTTGTTCTTTGTCATTTTACTTAAGGAAAGGATATTATCATGGGGCAGTGTAGCTTTCTGGGATCCCTGGCACTTGGAAATGACTCTATGAGATATAGAGTGAGCTTAGGCTGTGTATATGTGGCGGGAAAGGCAGTTCATGACTGAGAAAAGCAAAAGGAAAGGGAGACAAGCGGGGTGGAGAGGAAAGGAGGAGAGAGAATGAGGGAGCACTACCATTCCTAACATTGCGTCCTCATTAGGACAGACTTAGTCCCACTTCACATGACAACAGTGGCTGATAGGCTGCTTCGCTGGGCTGTCTCTACTCCACTTGGTCTTTGGTTCTGCTATGACTTACTGCTACTACTTGGAGCTCTTTAACCACCTCAGGGCTCCACTTTCTTATTATAAAATGAAGCCTTTGACCCTGTATAATCTGGTCACTACAGTATTTCTCAAACCTTCTAAGCCATTGCTAGACTCCCCCAAATTGTCCCCTCTGGTGGATCCAGTTCCCAAGATGATATCTAAGTTGCAAACGTTGCAAGTGCACAGGCGCTAGAGCTACATTGATTGGTTCTAACCCTGGCTCTGTAATACACTAGCTTTCTGACCTAGGGCAAATTATTCAATCTCTTTGCTTTAGTTCCTCACGTATAAAATGGGGGAAATGACTGACCCAGCTCCTCAATGAAGGCTTAAAACAGTGTCTGGCATGTAGTAAACATTTACTTGATGTGGCTAATATTATTAGCCTCTTGGGAATTAAGAAGCTTTTGGCTGCAAGTAACAGAAAATAGAGCCAGAAGTGGTTTAAATAAGTAGTTTCCAAATTTTTGTGATCAAAATCATGTAGCAAAAAGTATTTTTCAAACATACTCTCTAAGACAGTTTATTTTAAAATTATATCATCGGATTAGTTAATTTTACTAATACTCTATAAACCAAGAATCATAAATAAGATTAAAATAAAAGCAAAAACAGCTTTATTCAGATGCAGAATAGATTTGCAAATCAGGAAACACAAGTTCAGTGAGACTGAACAAGCATTCTGCCAAGGAAAAGTAGGCCTGGGCTTTTACCAAGTTCAGTAGTTGGAACCTGATACAAATTAAGGTGGCCATACATTTTGTAAGTCCATTGGAATGTCCATGTCAAGAAACAAAACTGGTCACTCTGGTATCTCTCAAACCTTACAAGATACTGTCAGATTCCAGAAAATTGTCCCCTCTGGGGGAGTCAGTTCTTAAGATGATGTCTGTGTGGCAAGCTTCCTCCTGTCAAGAAATCTCTAAGACACAACGAAACCTCTTGCAATTGTTTTAAGTGGGGCAGGGAGGGGGTCGAGGTGGGGAGATGCTGAGGACGATCTAACCAAAGTACAATATAAGCCTATTTGGAATTGTTGCAATGAATCCCTGCCCCCCTGTACAATGACTATATCCTAGTAAAACAGAAGAAAAAAAAAAGAAATCTCTATGGGCCAAGAAAGAATTTTTACTTTTTTTCCCCTGTAACCATTCTGCAAACAAACTGAAGATTTGGTTTTTCTAAACCAAATGACTGTACCAAAGTACAGTCATTTTTGACTTTTATTTTATCCATGTACATAAGTAATAAAAATTTCAAACTAGAAATACTTACAGGATGAGACAAAAATAATTTCAAAGAGAAGTTCTAATGCCCTCTTCCCACAACCAAATAGATCAATGCCTCATCTGTATACACTTCAGTCTGGGGACCAAAAGTTTAAATCTGTGGTCCTCAACCAGTTGATTGTATTACCACAAGGGACATTTGAAATCGCTGGAGACTTTTTAGGTTGTCCTATTGGAGTGGGGGATGCTACATGTAATGACTAGGGGTCGGGATACTGCTAAACATTTTACCATACACAAGACAGCCTCCCTAAAACAAAAAACTATCCAGCCCCAAATGTAAATAGCATGAAGGTGGAGAGATCCTGGCTAAATAATAAGAAAAAGGCTAATATCTCACATGAAAAATGGCCCTGAGATGAGGCCTCCCACAGTTGGTTAATTGAAAGGCTCACTGATCTGGCATTTTCTTCCTTTCTTCTCTACCATTCCATGCATTGATCTTGTCCTTGGCTTTTCTCCTTGTTCAGCAGCTTCAGACATGGTATCTGCCTGCTCACGACATCACCTGAAAGGTTTGGAGAAGTTCTTCCTGTGCAACTCTTGGTAAGAGCAAGAAAGCTGCCTTACTCCACCCAGTAAGCCTCCAGGTCTACCCCATACCAGTCAAGGCTGGCAGTGAGACCAATCATAGTTCACTACCTGGTAGAGGCCCTGTTCTGTAGAAGGAATGGGCTTTCAGGAACATGGACATGGTCAAAGCTCCAAGAGGAAAAAGAAAGTGAGATAATGAATTCTAGACTGCCCAAAGGGCTAGCCTCAGACCCCATCCCATTTAGAGATTTGTTCACTTCAAGAACAGAATATCTATTTGGAGGTGGCTGTGCTAGGCTCTGTGTAGACTGCCAGAGTTCAGATTCCAGCTCTGCTACTGATTACAGTGTGGCTTTGGGCAAATAACTTGGTATCTCTGTACCTTGGTTCCCTCATAAACCAAATGGGGATAATATTAAGCCCTAAGTTCTGAGTTGGTGTAAATGTTAAGAGTTAATACATGTACAGGTCTTATAATGGTGCCTAGCATAGAAGAAGTATTCTGGTAATGATGGTTGATGGACATGCAGAATGGGTCCTGGACTTCCAGATTCCCAGGATAGACGTGGGAGAGACAACAAGGTAAGAACAGATGGGTCAGTGTCCTGGAAGCCATTTGCATGGTTTTTGTTACAACTCCATGTGTCCCTGAGCAAATTTCTTACCAAGAAGATTTATCTGATGCCCATTGCCAACACTCCTGCTCAGAGGGTTGTCAGTATTGGAACAAATCAGGAAGAGTACCAAAAGAGATTGCCTGGCAGGTGCCGAGAATGACAAAGAAGCATGGCAGTGTGCATCTGCAGAGCCTTGCCCAGCACTGACTGTTCAGTCCCAGCCAAGTAGTATTGTCACACAGTGGTTTCAGGAGCTAGCAACACATGTCAGAGACAAATGACCACAGACTGCAGCTAGGATTTGTGCACTCTGCAGAGGTAAGAAAAGAAAAAATGTCATATCGCACCAATATCTGTTCTCTAACCATATGAAGACTTTACCTGGAATTGTGGCATTGAAAACTGTGTCTTTACTCATTGCACAGCATCTGGAAATGGGAATGAGGGGATAAAAAGACAAGAGGGAAAAAGCTAACAAGTGTCATGGGAGAATGCTATGTGTCTCATTCATAAAACAGCTGCCCTAGTTGCTATGAAATGGTAGGTGCTGGTCACAGAGTAGGGAGTAGAATGCAAGTCCCTCAGACCTTCAGGCATGCTCCACCTGGAGGGCATCATGAATCAGAGCCAAGGGGACTGAGTGACAGTGGATGGTGTTCAAGGAAGACTATATCTCTATGGAAGGACAGAAATGAACATGCTTGGCCTCCATCGCTCCCTGTAGCTGTTGACTTAAACCACCCTACTAAGGGCAAATAACGCAAAGAAGAGCACATAGAGGTGACTTGTGAAGCTATCTTGTTATTTACGTGGGGTAGAGACCTATATTTTAAATATCAGGGAACATAGATGCCTTAAAGATCCACAAACACATGAGAGGGAAAGAATACAGAACAAGAATCTAGAAAAGGAGGAGAGGAAGGGAATGATGAAATTGAGAGAGGGAAAGAAAGGAAGGGAAGGAGAGAGAGAGGAGAGAGACAGACAGACAGACTGACTGCCTCACAACTTGGAAAAACCAAGCCACGGGAACTCTAAAACCCAGATGTTTGTGTTCTGTGTAACACACTTGGATCATTAAATAGAGTGTTTTCAGTTACAGGAGAACAAGGATAGGGACTCAGTGACTTTGCTTGGGACAAGATGTATAATGATAGCAGATGGCAAATAAAGCAGAGCTACTGGGTCCTGCAGACTTCTGTATCCCTTGCAAAGAGGAAGCCTTTCAGCCCCAAAGTGGTGCTGCACAAAGTAGTGACTACATATGGAAGCCAGGGGGTAAGGTGAACAGCCAGTGCTGAGCCTCTCAGGTGGCTTCAAATCTCTCCGCCCAAGTTCAATAACCATCCTAGACAGCAGAAAGAACTTGTTACATATTAACTTGCTGTCTCATTCTCAGATCTTCAGCAGGGCATAAAGAGCTAGAATGTTCTTCTTAAGCAAAGCATAAAAGGTGGACTCTCAAAATAGGTAGATGGATAGTTTCTGAATGTTGGTTCTAAGAACTGTCCTGATAACCTTTTAAAAATGCAGTGTAGGACTGGAGGTATGGCTCAAGAGGTAGACCACCTGTTTTGCAAGTGTGAATCTCTGAGTTCAAACCCCAGTACTGCCATAAATAAATAAATACATAAATAAAAATACAGTGTGAATCTATATATGGAACTCAAATGCAAGAAATGGGCCAAAGATGTGGAAAGGCTAGTGACCCCTGCATTCAACCTCCCCCTGTTCCCCTAAGATGGGATCACTCTAAAACACTGTGTTGAACCCTAATGTGAAAACTACCTCTGCAGATCAGTTAGGTTGACATCTACTGAATGCATTCTTCATTAGTTCCTATAAAGGGAATCAGTGAACCCCAGAGACCAGCAAGCAAGAGTTCCCTAGTAGAGAGGAAGTCCAGACCAACCTCACTTCCTTTTCCTTATTCTATTGGTAAGATGTCACAGCAGGGTTTGTTTGGATTTCAGTAATATGCTTGACACTCTCTCATTGTAAGCTGACAAAGTATTCTGTAATGGTACAATTAGGTAGATGCGAAACAGTTGTTTAGGACCATTCCTTCCCAAAGGTTGTTAGTTATAGGGTTAATGCAAGCTTGGGGGAATTTCGCATGGCCTGCCAATGGGCTCTTTTATCGTCAGCGACTTTTTGGTATTATAATCAGTAATGCTAACAATAGTTACTTTGTATTAGGTACTTGATACATACTAGGCACAATGCTAGGTACTTCATATTCAGTCCTATAGAGTATGTATTTTTTAAAATCACTTCCTCCTAAATGACAAAACGGGGGCTCAAAGTGGACAGTTAGCTTATCCAACATCACATGAAGAAGGGCCAGACATAGTGGTGCATGCATGTAATCCAAGATACATGGAAGGCAAAGGTAGAAGGATCATGGTCCAAGGCCAGCCTGAGCAAAAAATTGATACCTTATCTGAAAAATAAGCAAAAAGTACTGGAGGCGTGGCTAAAGTGGTAGAGTGCTTGCTTAGCAAGTACAAGGCCCTGAGTTCAAATCCCAATACCACAAACAAAAATCACATAACTAGTAAGTAGGTAAGCAGTGACTTAAGTCTAGGCACTGTAGGCTACAAAAACATTGCTATTAGCTAGGTGAGCTCCTTTGTGATAGGCATGACATGAAGTTACCAGGGATAGCTAACATATCAGACACAATCACGATCCAAAAGATCAACCATCCAGAATGAAAAACCAAATTTAAAATAATGAATTTATTTATTTATTTATTTATTCATTTTTCTTTTATTATTCATATGTGCATACAAGGCTTGGTTCATTTCTCCCCCCTGCCCCACCCCCTCCCTTACCACCCACTCCGCCCCCTCCCTCTCCCCCCACCCCTCGATACCCAGCAGAAACTATTTTGCCCTTATCTCTAATTTTGTTGTAGAGAGAGTATAAGCAATAATAGGAAGGAACAAGGGTTTTTGCTGGTTGAGATAAGGATAGCTATACAGGGCATTGACTCACATTGATTTCCTGTGCGTGGGTGTTACCTTCTAGGTTAATTCTTTTTGATCTAACCTTTTCTCTAGTACCTGTTCCCCTTTTCCTATTGGCCTCAGTTGCTTTAAGGTATCTGCTTTAGTTTCTCTGCGTTAAGGGCAACAAATGCTAGCTAGTTTTTTAGGTGTCTTACCTATCCTCACCCCTCCCTTGTGTGCTCTCGCTTTTATCATGTGCTCATAGTCCAATCCCCTTGTTGTGTTTGCCCTTGATCTAATGTCCACATATGAGGGAGAACATACGATTTTTTGGTTTTTTGAGCCAGGCTACCCTCACTCAGAATGATGTTCTCCAATTCCATCCATTTACCAGCGAATGATAACATTTCATTCTTCTTCATGGCTGCATAGAATTCCATTGTGTATAGATACCACATTTTCTTAATCCATTCGTCAGTGCTGGGGCATCTTGGCTGTTTCCATAACTTGGCTATTGTGAATAGTGCCGCAATAAACATGGATGTGCAGGTGCCTCTGGAGTAACCTGTGTCACAGTCTTTTGGGTATATCCCCAAGAGTGGTATTGCTGGATCAAATGGTAGATCGATGTCCAGCTTTTTAAGTAGCCTCCAAATTTTTTTCCAGAGTGGTTGTACTAGTCTACATTCCCACCAACAGTGTAAGAGGGTTCCTTTTTCCTGCATCCTCGCCAACACCTGTTGTTGGTGGTGTTGCTGATGATGGCTATTCTAACAGGGGTGAGGTGGAATCTTAGCGTGGTTTTAATTTGCATTTCCTTTATTGCTAGAGATGGTGAGCATTTTTTCATGTGTTTTCTGGCCATTTGAATTTCTTCTTTTGAGAAAGTTCTGTTTAGTTCACTTGCCCATTTCTTTATTGGTTCATTAGTTTTGGGAGAATTTAGTTTTTTAAGTTCCCTGTATATTCTGGTTATCAGTCCTTTGTCTGATGTATAGTTGGCAAATATTTTCTCCCACTCTGTGGGTGTTCTCTTCAGTTTAGAGACCATTTCTTTTGATGAACAGAAGCTTTTTAGCTTTATGAGGTCCCATTTATCTATGCTATCTCTTAGTTGCTGTGCTGCTGGGGTTTCATTGAGAAAGTTCTTGCCTATACCTACTAACTCCAGAGTATTTCCTACTCTTTCTTGTATCAACTTAAGAGTTTGGGGTCTGATATTAAGATCCTTGATCCATTTTGAGTTAATCTTGGTATAGGGTGATATACATGGATCTAGTTTCAGTTTTTTGCAGACTGCTAACCAGTTTTCCCAGCAGTTTTTGTTGAAGAGGCTGCTATTTCTCCATCGTATATTTTTAGCTCCTTTGTCAAAGATAAGCTGCTTATAGTTGTGTGGCTTCATATCTGGGTCCTCTATTCTGTTCCACTGGTCTTCATGTCTGTTTTTGTGCCAGTACCATGCTGTTTTTATTGTTATTGCTTTGTAATATAGTTTGAAGTCAGGTATTGTGATACCTCCTGCATTGTTCTTTTGACTGAGTATTGCCTTGGCTATTTGTGGCCTCTTGTGTTTCCATATAAATTTAACAGTAGATTTTTCAATCTTTTTAATGAATGTCATTGGAATTTTGATGGGAATTGCATTAAACATGTAGATTACTTTGGGGAGTATCGACATTTTTACTATGTTGATTCTACCAATCCATGAGCATGGGAGATCGCTCCACTTTCTATAGTCTTCCTCAATCTCTTTCTTCAGAAGTGTATAGTTTTCCTTGTAGAGGTCTTTCACATCTTTTGTTAGGTTTACACCTAGGTATTTGATTTTTTTTTAGGCTATTGTAAATGGAATTGTTTTCATACATTCTTTTTCCGTTTGCTCATTGTTAGTGTATAGAAATGCTAATGATTTTTCTATGTTGATTTTATATCCTGCTACCTTGCTATAGCTATTGATGATGTCTAGAAGCTTCTGAGTAGAGTTTTTTGGGTCTTGAAGGTATAGGATCATGTCGTCTGCAAATAGGGATATTTTGACAGTTTCTTTACCTATTTGTATTCCTTTTATTCCTTCTTCTTGACTAATTGCTCTGGCTAGGAATTCCAGTACTATGTTGAATAGGAGTGGAGATAGTGGGCATCCTTGTCTGGTTCCTGATTTTAGAGGGAATGGTTTCAGTTTTTCTCCATTAAGTATAATGCTGGCTGTAGGTTTGTCATATATAGCTTTTATAATGTTGAGGAACTTTCCTTCTATTCCTAGTTTTCTTAGAGCTTTTATCATGAAATGATGTTGGATCTTATCAAAGGCTTTTTCTGCATCTATTGAGATGATCAAGTGGTTTTTGTCTTTGCTTCTGTTAATGTGGTTTATTACGTTTATTGATTTTCGTATGTTGAACCACCCCTGCATCCCTGGGATGAAGCCTACTTGGTCGTGGTGAATAATCTTTTTGATGTGTTGCTGAATTCAGTTTGCCATTATTTTGTTGAGGATTTTTGCATCAATGTTCATTAAGGAGATTGGCCTATAGTTTTCCTTTTTGGAGGTGTCTTTGCCTGGTTTTGGGATAAGTGTAATACTGGCTTCATAAAATGTGTTTGGCAGTTTTCCTTCCCTTTCTATTTCGTGGAACAGTTTAAGGAGGGTTGGTATTAGTTCTTCTTTAAAGGTCTGATAGAATTCAGCAGAGAATCCATCAGGTCCTGGACTTTTCTTTTTGGGGAGACTCTTGATTGCTGCTTCAATTTCATTTTGTGTTATAGGTCTATTCAGGTGATTAATTTCCTCTTGGTTCAGTTTTGGATGATCATATGTATCTAGAAATCTGTCCATTTCTTTTAGATTTTCAAATTTATTTGAATATAGGTTCTCAAAGTAGTCTCTGATGATTTCCTGGACTTCCATGGTGTTTGTTGTTATCTCCCCTTTTGCATTCCTAATTCTACTAATTTGGGTTTTTTCTCTCCTCATTTTAGTCAGATTTGCCAGGGGTCTATCGATCTTGTTTATTTTTTCAAAGTACCAACTTTTTGTTTCATTAATTCTTTGTATGGTTTTTTTGGTTTCTATTTCATTGATTTCAGCTCTTATTTTTATTATTTCTCTCCTTCTATTTGTTTTGGGATTTGCTTGTTCTTTTTTTTCTAGGAGTTTGAGATGTATCATTAGGTCATTGCTTTGGGATCTTTCAATCTTTTTAATATATGCACTCATGGCTATAAACTTTCCTCTCAAGACTGCCTTAGCTGTGTCCCATAGGTTCCGGTAGGTTGTGTTTTCATTTTCATTGACTTCCAGGAACTTTTTAATTTCCTCTTTTATTGCATCGATGATCCATTCTTCATTAAGTAATGAGTTATTTAGTTTCCAGCTGTTTGCATGTTTTTTGTCTTTACTTTTGTTGTTGAGTTCTACTTTTACTGCATTGTGGTCAGATATTATGCACGGTATTATTTCTATTTTCTTATATTTGCTGAGGCTTGCTTTGTGCCCTAGGATATGATCTATTTTGGAGAAGGTTCCATGGGCTGCTGAGAAAAATAATGAATTTAAATGGAACAAATAACTGAAGCATATAATGAATAAATAGTGAAATATGGCTGCCAAAAATATTAACAGAACTTGAACCATGTTAATAGTCTTAGCAGGTCCAAAGTAAAAGACTGAGGCCTGCTGGGCTCTTCTTTAATGAGATCCTATTTGCAGTGTTCTATAATGGGAATCACAATTTGAGAAGGTGGTGATAAAGAGAAACTCCATCAAGATGGAGAAAGTGTGGAAAGAATCCAGGATCACTTAGCTGGAAACAAGAAGACAGTGGAAGCAGGAAGGTTATTTTCAAATGTAAAAGGGTAATTTCTCAAGTTGCTACTTATAACCGGAATGTATTCTGCTCTAACAGAGAGAACCAAACAGCCTGTAGGGACACTCCGGCTTTGTGAGTCTTCAACTTTTATGACCAATAGGGGCCCAAGGACCTGGTCACCAAGTGGAGTTTCCAACATTAATTTTACAAATCCATCCTTGGAGGAGTTCAAGTAAAGAAGGCAAGAAGAACTGGTTCACAGATTAACATGCAAATAATAAAACCTGCCTCCTCCAAAACAAAAAAAAAAAACCCAATATTAAACAACAACAACAACGAAAACCACTTACTCAAACACACTTTCCTAGCATCAACCAAACAAGGAGAGAGACATGATTTCTTGCCAGAAAATTTGAAAAGGTTTAAGAACAAAATCCCATCATACAGGGAGTAAATGGTTAAACTGTAGTTGAAACAAAAACAAAACCAAAACTGTCTCAACACTCAATGCTAGAGAACAAGTTTACCATGTTCTGAGGAAAAGACCTAGGTTTTAGAACTGTGTCCAGATTAGCCCTTAGTAGGAAGGAAAAGGCAGATAGTCTCAAGCAATAATGTATTAAGGAAATACATTATTGGAATCTTACTCTTCTCATTCTTCTTGAAAAAATTGCTTGTTAATGAAGTTGAAATGTAGGCTACCAGAAGATGAATACAAATAAGTGTAAAAATGAATTGCCATTGAATCCTAAGGGATATATGCTGTGGAAGTGAATGTAAATGCTAAAACCTTAAGGTAAAGTTAATATGGTACAAATAGGGTGTGGTGGTACAATCCTTTTACCCCAGTACTCAAGAGGCTAAGGCAGGAGATCAAGAGTTTGAGGCCAGCCTGGGCTATCTAGTGAGACCCTATCTTTAAAAAACATCAAAATTGAATAGTATCAAGAGGAAGATAATATTGGGAGCAACTTATGAATATATACTAAGAAGTTAAAACATCTTGTCTAAAATTGAAACCATTGTTCAAAATCATTCCAACCTATTAAGTTTTTTTTTTATAAAAATAATCTTTTCCATTTAATTACAGGGGCTCTTTTAGGAATTTGTATCATTGGATGGTGAAGATATATTTATCTGAAGTTTGGCATTTTCCTTTTATCATTTCAACTTTCTTTTTGGGAATAGTATTAAATTTAGTAGTTTACTAAAAAAAGCACACATAGCATGGTAGGTATAATAGATTGAATTATTTAACCTCAACCTGTTGTGTCTGCCTGTTCTTCAGGGACTAGAATAGAAAAGTCTGTATTTCCAGATTCTCTTGAAGCTCGTGTTCCATAGGGACTGCCACCATTCAGATGCACTTGTGTGAGACTTGAGTTCAACCAGTTCAGCGGGGAGAAGTAAGTGAGTCACTTGTGTTAAAGTGCCAAGAACCCACAGTTTTGATGGAATTTCTTGACTTCTGGATCACAGCTTAGGCAACTACCACTAAAAGGGTTTCTTCCTTGTGCCCAGATCATACTGGGGTGGTGTACTGTGGGAGTTGAAACAAATGTTGATATATGTGGTGGCTTAAAATAGTAACAACTTATTCTCTTACTGTTCTGGAGACCAACAGTTTACCAGTGTTATCAATGAGCTGAAATCAAGGTGTCAGGACCAGCCTCCCCTCCAGAGGCTCTTTGCCTCCTCTTATCTTCAAACATTGCCGACTTTTCTTTGCTTGTGGCCACAACACCCTAACATCTGCTTCCATTTTCAATTACCATCTGTATTCCATCTCTCACAGTGATACATGTGGTTGTATTAGAATCCATTCTAACAATCCTATCTCAAAATTCTCAATTACATCTGCAAATTCCCTGTTTCTGCACAAGGAAGGTAAAATTCCCAGATTCCAGGCATTAAAATGTGAAAATCTTTTGGAGGGCTATTTACAGCCTGTCACAAGTGGTCTAATCCTGGAGCTTGAATGTGAAGCAATAGCTTTCTGGCTCTCCAGACTCCTGACTGTTCAGGGGTAGATACTGCCCACAGTACCAGTTCTGAAGTGTTGCTCTGGGAGTCAATCCTAAAAACCTAGCCTGAAGTCTTTGCCTTGGGCCTTTTCCATAATTGTATTTGTGTACAACTCCCTGTCTACTTAAATTTCAGGAGTGTTTCTGCTATGTACAACTGAATCCTGTATCCATCCTATCTATCACACATCAATCATAGGTTGACGTGTGATCATTTCTATAGTTGTATCTGAATATTTGTATAACTGAGCTACAAACTTATTATTCTGATACAAAGAAAACACACTTTTCCAAATTATTTTTAAAAATAAATGCTCTGATATTTCTTAGGCCACCTGGTAATGGTTGCCGTGATGGGTAGCATACAAGGAACGAGGGATTTAAATTTTACTTCAATCTGTTAAAGTTAATATAATGACATGGTTGAAGGAATTCATTCAGGTAAATCTCAGTCCCTTGGGTTTCCTCTCCTTGTTCCTATCCAAAGAGAAGTCTGACTTTATGAGGTAAAGTGGATTACATGAAATCATGATGGCTTCAGAAGAGGGGGTACAAAGTCCTTGAATATCTGCTCAACCCTGTTATCATTGATCTCTGCTGTGAATTGGTGGCTTTTGGTTGCTTCTTGGAGTGGTGGCTTCTGAGTCACTGGCGCTGGAGTTTATGGCTGGCCATTTGCCTCTGGTCTTGAAGTTCCACATTTTTAGGCTCTGTCTGTCCCTAGTCACTATTGGCACCTCTGCATTCCTGCCCTCAGACACGCAGGAAACTCTGGGTGCCTTGAAGGCACACACTAGTTGTGGGAGATGGGAATCCCTGCCTCAGGTTGGACTGTCTACCTACCTCCCACCCCCATCCTCCCAGGCAACTGCACCATTACCTTGTGCCATATTGGAGGTCAGGTTGTTGTACAGACTGATAACCACCTTGTAGTAGAGTTCTTCGACTCTCCTTAGCTACCTGAATGTTCTGTTTCCTTTTTCCGCACCCAAATTTGGTTCTAAGGGAGGTTATAAAAACCCAGAGCCTTGTGTCTGACTTCCTTAATCCCTGTCTGATCTTCATTTTCCCGTTATTTCTAGAGCCAGAATGGGGCAGGTTTGAGGTTTTTTTTATTTTGTCTATAGTGCATCCTTCTTCTGACATGCTCATCCTAGTACAGCCAGCTTCATGGTATGACCTCACCCAGGAGAGAGGTCTGTTCTATGCTAAAGAAGAAATTGTCATCAGAGCCTTCCAGATCTAGTCCTGATGTTAAAGTGGAAGCTAGCCATAGTTTGAGAACTGTTTACTCTCTTGGTCATATCTGGCTCTCGTGAGTATTTTCTAGTTTGAAATCTAGGGCTCAAAGAATTCAGCTGTGATCAATATTACCTATCTGCTCAGCACCTGTTCTTCTCCAAGAACAATAAGGCTTGTAACTCAGTAATTAGGCCCTAATAATAGAAGGCTGCTGGGGAATTAAGCAGAAATTAGTATGGATCAGTTAGATATTTTAACATATTATCTGTTAACCTTTAAGAGATGACTGGAATGATGTTAAACAAATTTTAATCGTAGTTATTTTGGATTCAGGCAAATTTAGGTGGATTACTTTATTCTCTGTACCTTTGGTTACTGCTTGAATTTTCAAAAAGTAAGCACTAGTCTAATAAAATGTCCTTAATAACTTGGTTTGAATTATTTCTTTCTGTAACTCCTTTTTTTCTTTCCTTCTATATCAAGAACTAACATCATGTAGACTTCCTGTAATTCCACATTCAGTAATTCAGTAATTTATTGGGCCTCTCCTGTGCTCTTGGTTATATGTTAGATATTAAGAATCCAGAAATGAATAAATGTCATATTTGCCTTTCAAAGAACCACAATTTAGTAGAGAATACTAAGCACACAACACTGGCACATTCTGATAAATGTAATTCCATGATTTTTTGACTTAACATAATGTATCTCAGTTTTACAATACACCTTTCTTTTCTTTTTTGGCAATTCTTGGGTTTCAGCTCAGGGCCTTGAGCTTGCTAGGCAGGTGCTCTGCCACTTGAGCCATGCTGGCAACCCTTTTTGCTTTAATTATTTTTTCAGAGGGGGTCTAGTGTTTTTTGCCCAGGCCAACCTGCACCTCAATCCTCCTATCTATATCTCCAACATAGCCGGAATTACAGACACGAACTGTGCCATGGGTGTCTATAACACACCTACCTTAGGCATCCACAAGAACCAGGCCCTAAACCAGATGACAAGGATAGAAACACATAATGTCCCCTGGGGAGTTTTTCTCTAGAAGGTTCTCAGGACTTTCAAGCCAGCAAGCCAAATCTCTCCCAAAGACTGCCAGGCTTTATTAAGCAGAACTCTCTTCACCTTCGCTCTGCACTCAGTTGGTCTACCTGAAGGAAGCAGGAGCTGTTCTGAGAAGTCAGAAGTAACCAGTCTGGGTTACAGATGAAACAAAACACAAGTGACAGGATGGGCAGCCGCATAAAGCATGGTGGAGGCTCTCCAGCCACCAGGGAGGAAGTGACTAAGACACAAAGTCTTTTTCTGCAGTTACAGGAAGGCTCTCTTTAAATCTGGTCTGCACTTCGATCTGACTCACTGACTTCCTCCTCCCACAGTGTCAGAGTTGCCTGTCTTGCGGCTGCACTCCTGAGCAAATGCAGAGACTGCTTGTTTCAAGGTAGACTGTTGAAAATGAGGTTTGTTTCTCATTTCTATTTCTAGCCATGTCACTGACTTGCTGAGTCATATTTGGCGAGCTCGGAGTCTCTCTTTTTCCCCTGTTGTTCCATCTGGAACAATATGGTTTATGAAAATCTCTAAGACATTTTATTTGGAAAAAAGTATAAGCATAACTATAAAAATAATATTTCTGTTTACCCAAAGGCTTTTTACCTGTACGTAGATCAATTAAAACATGCTTTTATTGCAATAAAAATATTTTGGTCTAACTTGTTCTTCACTAGAATGAAAAGCTTTTGGAAAACAGGGACTATTTGTTCACACATTTCTTTTCCTAACACTCAGCACGATATGTATGTTCTACCTGGTCCTTGAGCCCAGTGAGAAATCCATATATGTTGGCAAACAGCCTTGAAATGTCACGAGGTTTTATGTGTGTGTTTGGGCTTCTTTGAGGTGCAAGTCTATATTGCTAGTCTGATTTTTCAAAGGTGTAATCCAAAAAAGTGGCTGAAAACTATAAGGGGGTGTTTGACATACATTTATTGAAGGAGTAACTATCAATGCTCGTCACTCCTCAGAAGTACCAGAATTCTCTCTCAGTATCTACATGGGCCACATTAATACCACAGCCAAAGGGAAGAAATAAAAAGGAAAGGAGAAGTTGAACACTGATCATTTTGCTGACACAGAAGTGAGAGGCAAGACAGGAAGGCTCTTATTTAATAATTATGCTCTCAGCCTAGTCAAAGCAATTTGCCTAGGTTATTGATTTTTAATAACAATCAAACTATTGTAAGGCCCTCAATATGATATCTTGCAAGGAGCAGATGCTGAATAAATATTTGATGGTGCTAAGAAGGAAGCAGAATGAAATAAAAATAAGAAACTATAGAGATGTTACCCTAAATGTTTTGTTAGAATTTAATTTTGTCAAATATTTCAAGAAGAATTTTGGACTTGGGTTATAAATGTGACTTCTAAATTGATAATCTTATAAAAATATTTAAAAACCCAAATGTATTGAAGAGATAACTACATTTTATCAGTTTTTCTCATTTTATGTTGCTTTATTTATAGCATTAAAAAAAAAAAAACTCCTTTTCTGTGGTAAACCAAAATGGACTTGAGATTGGGTTCATGATTTGTTTTCTCTAACTTCCTACAGTAGAGAAAAGGCTTTTCTTTTATTGGTGCTTCAGAAATAGAGTTACTGATAAAGATGGAAGTGTTAAGAACAGTTTTCAGAAGTGTCTCTCATATGTGAGATTGTTTTCATCCCTCAGTGATTTATCTAATGTCTGTAATGGAATATATGATTGACCTATATCAAGTCCAGAACTAGAATCCAGACTGTGCATGTAATATTGTACCATACCTACTTCCTGGTTTTGGAGAATGAGGAAATCACTTAATTGAACTTTAAAAATTAAAGTCTAGGGCTGGGAGTGTAAAGAGCACTTTCAAAGCACTCATTAGACCCTGAGTTTGATTCCCAGCACTATAAGTAATGTTAATAATAATAATAGTAGTAGTAGTAGTGATGGTGGTGGCAGTAGTAAAGTTTATATTTGTTTAATCTTTCAGAATTTTTAATTTTAATTAATTTTTAACTAGATTAAAAAATACACAAAGAAATGTATAGCTATTATGAACTATTATATGGCTAATATTCTTACAACCAATACTAAAGTCAGAAAATAGTATTTGGCTGGTCACCCCAGAGTCCCTCCATGTATCCTGACTCCATTTCAGTTGCCTCCTCCCTCCTCACTCTCCCATCCCAATAAACTATTATCCTGCCTTTTTACAGCAATGGTTCTCAAGGTGTAGTCTCTAAACCAGAATTGATAGACATAAAAATTCTTTGGTCCCATCATAGCCCTACTAAGTCAGAAACTCTTGGGATAGAACCCAGCAATTCATATTTTAAGAAATCTTCCTGGAGATTCTCATGTATGTTTAAGGGTTGAGAATCATGGTTTATAATAATCACTTCCTTGTGATTTTTTTTGTTAATTCTTCACCAAAGTATATACCTCTAAACACTAAAGTTCTTGACCATTTTTAAAATTGGACATGTCTTGAAGTCTCCTTTAATAGACAGTATTCTCCTTCAGCAACTTCTTTTCTTAGTTGTCTGTTAAGGGACCCATGCTGTTTGACATGTACATGTTCCCACAGCCTGGACTTTGCTGATTGTTGACTTATGTGCAATTCTTTTGTCCTCTGTATTCCCTGCAAATTGGCAGCGGGATCCAGAAGCTTAATTAGGTTTTTGTTTGACCTCATTGGCAAGACTCTGGGCTATGTTCTGTTCTCTCATCAAGAGGCACATAATGTCTGTTCATCACTCTTTTGGGGAACTGAAAAGTATTTGATAAAGCATTATCAAATCCATTAATTTATTAGGAATTACAAAATGGTGATGTATATCCTATATTTCTTTTTCATTTATTAGCTAAAATGCTTTCACAAAGAGCTGTTTTCTCTCATCTACTAATCTAGTAGTGTAAATTTTATAGCAAAGACCACTAAGTGCTTGATTCTTTCCCAATTTCAAACAGTTTTCAAGATAATAAGTTAGTTGCTCATCATCCTCCAAAGGTGACCAATTATTTTTTATTTAATTATGTACTCAAAGATTTAAGCATATTTGATAGGGTTTAAATCCACTACAATTATTATCATTATCAAAGTTCAGATCATCCTCTTGTGAGCTATTGAGTGCCACTTTACAATGAGTCCTTTTGAGAGGACTATCTAGAATGGGAACAAGTTCCAGATTTTCTTTGCACATTTCCTACTCTAAATCACTCCTTTTAGAATGAAGTGATATTTCAAGACCACATTCTAAACTCTAGCAGAGCCCATTTTGACTGAGTGGATATTGTTTTTATACCTTTTCAATGGACACTGTGTGTGTGTGTGTTTAGTACTGTGTAACAAATTATCTCAAAGCATAGCTGTTTAAAACAACAATAAACTTTATTATGTCAAACAGTGTCTGTGTGTGAGGAATCTCAGTGTGGTTTACATGGGTGGTTTGATTTAGAGTCTCTTATGAGGTTGTAGTCAAGATGTCAGCCAGGCTGTAGGCATCTGAGGCTTCACTGGACTGGAAGATTCACTTCCAAGGTGACCCACCCTAAACCTGGCAAGTTGGTGCTGGGTGCTGGCAGGAGGCCTCACCACATGGATCTCCCCCATAGAGCTGCTTGAATGTCCTAATGACATGGCAGCTGGCTTTCCCCAGACAGAGTGAGTCCAAGAGAACATGGCAGAAGCCCTAGTGTTTTTTTATGATTTAGTCTTTGAAGTCACACGTCAACCCCATGGTATCCAATAGGATACAGAGATGAGGGAAGGAAAGGAGACTACAAAAGGGCATAGACACCTGGAGGAGAGGTCCCTGGGGCTATTCTGGAGGCTGGCTGGTTTTAAAGATAAAAAGCACATGAATTCATACTGATGCTTTCAGTTCATGTTCAGGATTCAGATTTTTACTTAGCTCATTCTATACTCTGTCTAAGCTCCTTTCTTTCACACTGAGCATGGTAGCAATTACAGTATCCCAAATATGTTGGTTGAACTCCGTGGTGGGATTAAGTATGCAAGAGATTTTAAAGGGAAGTACCTGGGAAATGTAAAGCAGAGGAAACGAGTAGCAGGGATCAGTAGATGAGGTAGGAGGATAGTGAGTTCCAGGCTAACCTGGATACTCAGCCTGACCGTGTCTCAAAAAAATAAAAAAAAAAAAAAAGGTTACAATGCAAGTCTAACACTGCAAGCCTAACACGGAGAAAGCTAGAGGGACGAGTAGGAAGAGTGCCCGACTACAGCTCAAGTCTAAGAACACTATGGCCTGGCAATGGGAAACTCCTTCAGCCAAGGTTACAAATCCTGTGAACAGCTGGACTTGGTCTGCATTAAAGTACCCTCCCGTGCTTATTCATTGGCTGGAGCAGCCCTGAAGGCGTGGCCACAGTGCTAACCCAGTCTGAGATAATGTGGACCCAGAAGGCAGAATCTGGAGTGGTTGCTCAAATATACTACCAGTAGCAGAGAATCTGACCTGTATGTTCCTGGATGCTACATCTTCATCTCACATTATACACAACAGATTTCAGAATATTAGTACCAATATTATCATCAGCAACATGATCACTGAAGAGTTAAGATGGTTTTGTAAATGCTGTCCCAATAAAACCCCTTCGATAATTACAGTATCAGAATATAGTAATTGTGCCAGGCGCTGGTGGCTCATGCCTGTAATCCTAGCTAGTCCGGAGACAGAGATCAGGAGGATCAAGGTTGGAAGCCATCCCTGGGCAAATAAATAGTTCATGAGACCCTATCTCGAAAAAAGCCACCACAAAAAGGATTGGTAGAGTGCCTGCCTAGCAAGCGTGAGACCCTGAGTTCAAACCCCAGTACCACCACAAATATATATATATATATATATATATATATATATATATAGTAAAATAAGTATATATGTATATATAACAAAACAAATATATATATATTATATATAGTAATTGCATACTGCCTTCTCCCCCCACCCCCATTTAAGATGTCTATATTTTTATGAATCCTTCTGTTAGGTTAAAATTATACACATTTACTCCTCTATTATTTCCTCTATCCTTACCATAATAAAACTTATTTCAATGTATCCTTTCATATTTGAAAGAGGATGTGAAATTTGGAAACACAATCTGGGGGGACATTTGGCCTCACATGTGACCCCAAAGCCCAATCTAGATGATGCAGAGTTGATTGACAGTTCAGTCATGGAAGATGTGCCTATCTTCTTATCTGGGGTAACTCACATCCTAAGGACCAAAGCAATGGTGCAAAAACAATGTGAAATTTTCAGGTAAAACAGAAGACTTTGAGGAAGATAAACCATGGCTCAGGCTGTTTGCATGACCCATAGCTATCAGGAGAGTGTGGCTGCCAGGGACAAAGTGCAGTTCAACCCTTTTGCTATTAGATACTTCTGCGGGAATGTTTGAGAAGTGTTAATCTATATATAACTCAGGTATTGGGAAATTTTCAGTTTTTTAAATATAATTTAAATAACAATAAGTGAAGATTCATAAAGAATCTGGTGCTGCTGCAGAGCAATTATCCCAGAAGCACAGGCTTTAGTCTGGGATTTGTGTCTTCCCTCCTCTTCCCTATTCATGGCCCCAGAGTTCTCACAATACAAAATGGCTCTGTGAATCAGTTAAGTATACAGACGCAGATCTAGGCAAACTCCATTCGTGAGAAGAATCCCATTAAGAGTCCCAAGATGAGGGCTCTCTGTGAGAGAGTGCCGCTGAACTTTTTGATAATTCACCCTTGGATGAATATATGGAAAATTTACAAAGGATTTCTTTGACTTTCTGCATGAGAGCCTCTGATTACCCTTTTCTCTCATTCCCTTGATCTTTACCGGAAAAAAAAAAAGAATGATGTTGGCTCTGCAGAAGCTGGTGGTCTGGTTCTGTGTGCTCAGCAAGGCAGCCATGGAGACCACTGTGGGGAATCTTGGTGGGCAAAGCAACTCTTCCCTGACACAGGGCAACAATTTCTCTTTGCAGAGAAATCCACATTCAAAGAACCATGTCCACTCAGTTTCAATCCCATCTTGTCCCTTTGAGTTAAGAAGGATAAAACGCAAGTGAGCTTCTGCCTTTGGCTCTTGAGTTCTCCTCTGGGTTATACTCTTCCCACTCAAACCAAACACCTCCCACCTGCCAAGAAAAAAAAATCTGGTGTTAAAATATAACCAGACTTGTAAAATAGAACATGGGGTGATCATTTTAATTACAAGATGAGATTTTTTTTTCATTTTCCAAGAGAAGCATTTGCCAATAGATTTCTTTAAATAACCAATTCCCTTGGTATGCTTAAAAGGAGATATGATTGACAATGGCATGACGCATGTGGAGCTTTTTTGGAAATACATCCCATACATGTCATTTGGGTGGCCTTGCTGGATAAGGACAGTGGTGATCCAAGTGACCAAGGTTGCATTAAAATAGCATTTCTAGAATCAAATTGGAGAGAAATCATCATTGAATATCCCGTGTCTGACTCGAGTGTTATGAAACCAGTCAGTGTCCTTGTCTTCTCCTTCTCAGCCAATGCTTGTTTAATTAGATTTGGTCTGTAGCTGCAGCCTAGCACAGGGCTAAGAATATAAGCCTTGGAAATTGATTGCCTAGACTTAAGTCCCAGTTATACCAATTACTAGTTCTGTGACCTTGGGGAAGTTATTTAACCTTATTGAACCTCTGTTTTCTCATCTGGAAAATGGACTGATATGAGCATCAAGTGTGATAGTATATTAAATTGTGATAATATATGTAATGCTCCGTCTGCCCACCTAAGTTATTAACTACTGTTAATAACTGTAAGATGAGCAGGATGCCATCTTGAAGGCCCAGGAAATAGGAGAACAGATGTCTTGTTCTATTCTAATTACAAGATCCATGAACCAGGAGAGGGCTCAATATGCAGCTTTTCTTGGTCTCTAATTAGCACTAAGAGAACAATTTTTATTAGACTAAATTCCAAGCTGCTATTTTCAGCTAATATAGTCTTAAATTTTAAATGGTTGGTCTTAAACAACTCATCCAGAATATCATTTTCTGCAGGGGATAAAGAGCAGTTAATTCTTTCAAGTGACTCCATGGAGATATTTGTTAATTAAAACCAGCAAATTTCATCTGGAGCTATGACTCAAGTGGTAGAATGCTTAGCAAGCACAAGTCCCTGAGTTCAAACCCCAGTACTGCCAAAAAAAAAAAAAAAAAAAAAGAAAAAAAAAAGGTCAGAAAAGCTTTAAGTGCTATATCAAGGGTTTTTTATGCTTAGAACAATTGGAAGCAATGCTTAAATCCTGTTTTTAATGATATCTTGGTTAAAACTACTTCTGCTGTAACCTGTAGCAGTGGTTCTGTTCTCAAAGTATGGACTCCAGATCAGCATCTTCACCTTCAACTGAGACCTTGTTAGAAATCCAAATTCTCAGGCCTCAACCCAGACTTAGTAGAATACAGCAATTTGTGGTTTAATAAGTCCATGGGAGTGATGCTGATCTATGACATGGATTGACAGAGATCCATGCTTCCCACTTCACACAACTCCCTCCATTCCTGATAGACATCATTAGTGAGCTAAGCGTCTGTCCCATTGAGTCTGGATGAGACTTCAGAACACTTTTCAACACAGTGACCAGAATCACTACAAATCAATCAGAATTAGCATGGCTGGTTTAGTATTCAAAGCATTCATTCAGTACTTTGAATTAGGACCCTGCCTAAAAAGGTTGAGACCTTCAGGACCATAAGATGGGTTCTTCTGAGCTTTCACATTATCTGACATATGCATGTCCAGTCACCCAAGCCCATGAAATTTCCCTCAGTGAGCAACACAGGCACAGTGTCTGCAGTGTAAGCTCTTGCCAGCAAGCTCAACCTTGATGTAATTTGCCATTCGAATGCTGTCAAACTATGTTAAACACCCACTTGAGAAATATGAAAGGCTCATTCTACCTACCTATTTATCTATTTCTAGTTAGTCTAATATGCTAATTTTGTAAAAAGAAAAAAACTAGATCCCCCAAAATTAACCTTCTATGATCTGATTAACTTCCCTCTTCTGGGCTCTTCTCTGTCTAAAAATAATGTATCTTTTGAAAAAAGGCTATGAGATGATTTTTCCGTAGGACATATATTCAAGAAGCCAATTAAAGAAGAAAACTGAAAATTTGCAGAATTACAGGGATGTACATATGCCAGGACTCTAAGATAATGTGATTATTGTGGTTAACTATTCTTCTTAGCTCTAAGCTATAAAGAATATGGTAGGCTAAGTAAATGATACTATCTGGGTTATAGAAAGTATTCCCACTGTTTCAGATGAGACTCTTCCCTGAAATACAGATACTAAAATTCATTTATGACTTTCTCATATCTGCTTCCCTTTTATCCAATAAGTATTCTAAATTTCTCTTTTTACTTCTTTGCTTGAAACCTTAGTCATAAATATTCACAGTAAATTGTCCATAGAACATGAGATCAACCCATATTCAGATTTGTTCTGTTTTATCCCATTATTGTGGTTCATTATTCAATGCATGAAAATTTCAAAAGTTTCTTATTGAAAAATGGAACTTCATTTACCTTTGGCCACATTGCCTAATGCATTGAAGTTATCTTTCTACATATCTTCATTGAGCAAGGTTTTCTTCCTTAGTAGCATTTCTGACAGATGGCCATTGCTGTTAATAACAGCAGTTGATTTCCTAGGAATTTAAATATTCAAAGCAATTCAAGAAGAATTTATTTAGTAATCTATTAGATGTCATAAATAGTGTGACTTGAGCGTCAATGCATGCTTGGAGTTCTCATATGGGAAGAGGACTTGAGCTGAAACCAGCCAGGACCATAACTCAATCCAGCCAAAGTTCCAAACTAAAAAGTTTAATCTGAAAAGTTAGAATGGGGCTTGACACACAGCTTCTGAGCAACGCAGAGTAGTTTTTAGGGATTACATCTGAGTCCAAAATCAAGGACATCTGTTCAGATTGCTGCAAGTTATAACTGGGAGTATTGTCCAGAGAAAGAGACTGGCAGAAATTAGGTGAATTCATAGCTTTTTTTCATGGCTGGATTTCAGTTCTAGTGAGAATCTAGTGGTAACAGAGACCTGCTGTTTGAGGGTAGGGAGAGCAGCTATACTGGGATGGATATTTTGCTTTCTAAAGACTAATTTCACCCCCAAGCAAATGAGATAATTGGGTATAGGGCTGCAGATAAGTTGCATGCTTCACTATGGCAGATACTATATAAGTCCCTCTAGCATCTAGCCCCAGGCAACGGATCATGAAAGGACTAAACTAGTCATAGCAGTCCTATTCCCTGACTTCTTAGTCTCCCTGGCTGCAGTTGGTGCCAGGTGACCACACTGTAACCAATGAGACAGAGGGAAAGTTTTCCGGACATGTTTTTGGGAAAGCTTTTGTTTTTCTGTTGAGAGCAGCAGAACCAGCATAGCCCTTCATCCTTTCTTTCTGACTTGCCTGCAAATCTGTAATCAGTGGGAAAAGGCCAAGTGAACCACAGAGAACCTAGCCCTACTATCAAGTCACTAAACTAATGCCAGAAGCCACGCATTATCCAGAGTGCTGCCATGTAAGAATTACAACCTCTTTTGTTCAATCTATTGATAGACACACCATTACTAATAATGGAAAGCATTCCTAGCTAATACCCCACTCACTATGGAAATGGGAATCCTAACCACTGTCACATTCAGAGACTGGGGCTGAGTGTATGTGTGGCAGAAGATGAAACAGACTTGGTGCATTGTAATGTTATTCAGGAGAGCCAGCTGAAGACATATTCTGATCAGATCCTATCTGAGATGTTTGCTGTCATTTAGAAGATCATGTTTCAAAATGGACATTATCTAAGATTAGTCTAGGATAGACATTAGAAAACTATCATTGAAGAAATGGTCAAAGCAAGAGAATCCTAGCACCTGGAATGTTGTTATATGATTGACATTCCTACATTGGGTGAAGGATTCTACATATTTCATCCTTCTTGTACTAGGCAGCAGTTTGGTGAGCTCAAGACTGAGTCACAGCTGGTGCTAATCTGCATCTAGCCCCCATTAGCTATATGGTCTTGACAGAGCTGCTAACTCTCACTACTTCTCAATTTCTTCACCTTTAAAGTGGGGATAATAATAGTGCTTACGGCATAGACATAGGTATGAAATAAATGAAATAATTAGTGTAATGAATTTAATGCAATATAAGATACACAGTAAATATTCAATCAAGTTATCCATTTTATTTTGCGAAATAGTTAACTATATGGACTCTAGAGTTAGAATACATGGGTTCAAATTTTGCATTCACTATTTATTGCCCATATAACCTTGGGTAAATCTGTTTCCTTATCTATAAAGTGGAGGTAATGATAACCCCATCCTCAAAGGATGGCTGTGAGAATTCAAATAGTGCACATAAAACACTTGGCACACTTAATTGCCAAATAAATATTGGCTATTGTCATTACTAGCCATACCCTGAGCAATGTAAAAGATGTTTTGAACTTACTGCTTATTCTCAAAATGCTTATTTAACTTCTGAAAATGAAGCCAGGTGCACTGGCTTGCACCTGTAGCCTCAGCTTCTTGAGAAGCTGAGGCAGGAGGATCACTTGAGCCCAGAAGTCTGAGACCAGCCTGTGCAACCTACAAGACCCCTTCTCAAAGAAAAACAAACAAACAAAAAATGAGTGAGAAAAATAAGGATGTATGTGGAAGGAATGGAAAGAGGCCAGGAGTTATCATTATATTCCATTTTCAGGAGATTGCTTTATACATACTATTTATTCTTTCTTCTCCTAGCATTGTTTTCCTGGAGTAAAGTGAATATTTTAATAATATTTAGGAATGTGGAATAGTTTAGCCCTTATTTCATAATTGCTTATCCAATGATATATAATGATATGCAATAGATAATTTATACAATGCACAGTTTGCTATATATATAGGCCAAAATATGTAAGAATGAAAATTAAAGTCTATAAGGACTGATACCAGGAACCACTTGACATCAATCTTGTATATAAATTACATTTTAACAATGACAACAGGATTCCTTTCTTTTTCTGTGAAATATAGGTTCTACTTTTGGAAAAAGAATCTATCAAGAATTCTTTGAAGTAAACAAAGAAATTTATGTTTCTAGAATGTAGAGTATTGACTTCAAAGACTCTAGTAGAAGATTCAAGGCTTTTCCTAACTTGGCCATCCCTACCTTTATCTCCCCAAATTCTGCAAACACCCACAGACACAGACACTGGCCCAGGCTTCTAGAGGTCTTCTGAATGTGTTCTGCATCCATACCAGGCTCATTACTAGTCAATGATGGCCATAGAGTTGATGCTGAAAACCATTAGCCAGAACCATATGCACTTCCTACATGTCCTGTGGCACCAGTCTGGAATTCTTGTTTTTGACATCTCTGTTTAGCCAAAGCTTACACACCCTACATGAGTCCTTTTCCCACCATGAGTTCTCACTGATCTCTCCCTTTTGTAAACCTCAGTTTTTGTCATTAGCATTACCACTGGGAACAACATATGCTTTCCAACTGTTAGGCTCTAGGCCACTTCTCTGGTCCCAATCACCCTCTCTTTTTCTCTTCCTTTCTAGTATCATCCAGGTATTTTAGGAAAGAAAGAGAGAGGAAGAGAAAGAAAGAAAGAGAGAGAGAGAGAGAGAGAGAGAAAGAAAGAAAGAGAGGACATGGCATTCTGGGAATGGCTTATAGATCAGTGATTTTGATGACCAGTGATTTCAATGACCATGACCCTTGGGAAAGCCCTAAAAAGCAGAATCTAAACCAATTTCTCAAGAGTTGAGACATTTATCATATTTTTGTTTTAGGAATACAGTTGTCTATTACAATATGACCATGTTATCTCAGACTCTTGCTAGGAATCTCAAATGTTAAACAGTTGTGACATATTAGTCTATTAAGCTAAGTGACTTTATGCCTAACAGCTTTGCTTCATGGCTAGGCAGCATCCTAGCTGGAAGGCTGGTGAATTATAAACATTATCTTCTCTTTTCTACCAAGAAAATGAAGCATGAGTGCTCTGCAGCCCTAACACTCTGTTACAAGGGTAAGTCTTCTCCAATTTGTGATTGACAAGTTTTCCAAGCATGATAACTGGCCTAAACACTTGCCTTATAAATGAGAGCTGAAGTCATTTGGAATTTATCCCACTATCACTAAGCTCTGACTACAACTTCCTCTTAGCACGCACAGGAGCTATTCCTCAAAGGAAGTTATCTCTTCCATTTATTTTCCCCTCTAACACTTCAAGCTTCAGCTCCACATCACAATTTAATTGCATGCCAGGTGTTGTTAGATAAACAGACATTTGAATTATGAGCCACTGAAGATTATTAGACAGTGGATTTTCTCTTTTTCTCTTTAAATTATCTTTCTAAAATTTATTCTAGTTTTTGCTGATGTTGCTTTGGGGGGAATTACTGAAAGGTTGTGAATAAGAACTATATACCACATTGACTTCTTCTCTAGACTGTGGACTTCTTAGTGGCAGGAAGTATGTTAACTTTCTCTGTATTCCCAGTGCCTCACTCTTGGCCTTGTCCTGACTCCATGCTCTATAAATGTTTGTTGAATAGGCTCTGTGGTGGGTTAAAGATGACCATATATTCTTTATTACATAGACAGGTGATGTTAGTGACCAATACAATATGGTAGAAGTGATACTGTACTAATTTCTGGGCCCAGGCATTAAGAGACTGACATCTGCTTCCTGTTCCTCAGAACACTTTCTCTGGAAGCCTTGCGTTGTAAGTCTGACTACCCCAAGACTTCTTTGCTGGAGAAGCTGGTGAACAATTCCAGCAGATTGGATGCATCCCTGGCAAGGTGGAGATGTGTGAATGAAGCCTCCAGACTACCAACAAGATACCCCCTTGGAATGGAAGAATGGCATGGTTGGGCACTGTCAGAATTCCCTTACCAATGAAATCATAAGATATAATCAATATCTGTTGTTTTAAGCCTCTATGTTTTAGAGTATTTGTTATCCAAGATAAATAATCAGAGCAACATCCTGGGGGGAGATGAGTTCCACATATACTAGTTGGCACCCCAGAGATCAGCTTGCTCACTCACAGCTATTGCTCACCTGACTAAAGGCGATGGTACGCATGTGAGCAGGTTCGGCTTCTACACTATAGCCAGTGATAGCCAAGAAGAGCTGGTTCTCATTCTGTGTACTTCTGGTGGGTGCAGACTAGAGAACCTGACCAATGTCAGGACTCAGAGATTTTAAATAGAATTGTATTTAGTACTTAGAACCCAAGAACACTACCCTTGTAATTCTTCTGGTTATTGGAAGAGTCAACCACTGAATATAGCTAACCTTTCTAGTAGAATAAGCTTAGGTATAAGATCCAAAGACTATTCATGGTGATAGAGTCAGAACCTCCAGATTAAATGAACACAGCAGAAGGCAGATGCATTTTCTCTTTCACTCTAATGGTAGATTCAGAGAAATATGTTTGTAGAAAAATAGAACTGTAGACAGGATGAAGAATAAGAGAAATCTGGGTAGAGATGGGAAGAGGGCTAATGAAAAGCCACTCATTCTGTGGGTTCTTAGAATTTCTGATTTAGGGATTTAGGAAATATTATTAGCATTAATTTTAAAACCATTTTAAGGGAACAACTCAAAAATAAAATAATGAGAAGACAGTGGTTTAATATGAAAATTCTTGGGCAGAGATTTTTCTGATATGAAGAAACTTTCAATATCAGCCCCAACACCTGGCAACTGATTTGACTTATTTTTAAACTGTTTTCTTGTTGTAAAATGATACCTCTCTGCTTCCTTCATGAAATTATGTGGGCTGAATTATAGAAGAGGAGATGGAAAAGTAGTTTAGAAAAATAATATGCAATTACTAAATAGTATCAACTTTTGAGAAATTTGAAATCAATCATCCTTTTCAAACACATAACCCCCTTTTTAAAATTAAACAAATCACTCTCACTATTATTCAAATGCTGATTATTAGGTTTATATAAAAATTAATTGTGGTTTTATAACGAAAGGCAAATAAATAAACCAGCAAGACATGTAAATAGCAACACCGTCTAAGACTTCAATATGTAGACTGATTCTGTTACTTCTTGGGCTGTGTGTAATCCCATTGAAAGACACAGGAGACTAGCTGGTGATCACATGACACTTCTGGAGGCTGGGGGCACAAAGGAGCCCCAAGAAGTAGTACTGAAGAATCAGTGGTCATAGTGGCACTGGCTGAGAGCAGCTCTGCTGGGCTATCGGAAGGGACTTCATTGTCTGGTGGTTAGCTACTCTCACCCAGCAAACACATACTCAAATGGAGAAGCCATTTCTTTTGCCTAATTAGTAGGCAGTGCCAGTGGAGATAACAGTGTTTCTCAAACTGTTCTCTGCAGATCCCCTGCTGTGCAGCTCCTCAGGGGCTTATTAAGATCCAAACTTGGATAGGGGTAGCCCAAACCAACTAAAACAGAATCTCTGCACTGGGGCCTAGGAATCCACATTTTAACAGGTACCCTGGAGACTTCTACTGTATATACCACAGCTTAAGGACTGCTGCACTCCCTTGCATGATATGACTGTCCACAAATAAGCCACACTCACTCCATGCTAAGTTCCTCTCTCCAGGAACACCCCCCTTCCTCTCCACATTATTTATGGCAGGGGTGAAGATGCACTGGCTTCTTGAAGGGGTCCCCAACTTCTTGATCTCTTCTATGAATGCTAATAATGCTACTTAATCCAGTCTTATTCTATTTTGTAGTTTTTTTCATGTGTGTAGTAAATCCCCTTTCATGGCTCAATTCCATTATTTCCTGCCCAAGGCAGAAAGACCCACTTTGATTGGTTTCCACCTCTGACAAGACCTATCTCCTAGCTGTTTTGTATTTTTAAAGTAAGTGCCTTTACTTCCTACCTTCCACAATGGAAGAAAAAGTGGGTCCTAGGACTTTGTAAGGGCAGGAAGTCCTGAGGAGCAGACTCTTGCAGAGAGCACTGTAGAGTCCTCACACAACCCCTACTTTTGCATGGGCTTCATTCTTTAGACCTCAAGAGGCGTAAGACTTTTATCCCTGTTGATTGTTTTGATTTTTTCCTATATTATCCCCCTCAGCATTAAAATTAACTTAAGCTAAAGACATTTCTGCCTTCCCCCCCAATTATATGATAATCTTACCGGCCAAAACCTCTTTTTGGGCTTCTTATGTAACTCCCCACCCTACACCTTTATTCTCATCTGCCCTCCTTGGGAACTGCCATCCCCACAGCCTTGTCATGGTTTTTCCAGGCCATTTTATGCAATATATCCCCAGATTTCTGGTCAGAGCTACTTGATATCCCAAGATTGGCACCCAATTTTAAAACTGGGTCAGTCAGGCCCTTTTCTTGCAAACTTGGGAGATGTTTGAGCTTGGACTGAATGCAGGAGGTATTTTCCCTGTGTGGACCAGAAAACTGGAGGCCACTGTTCTTCAGAAAGAAGTGTGCTTGAGAAGCAAATGCAGAGAGAGAGGCAAATGAGAGCTAGAGTGTGGTGGCACTGTATTCTATCATGGGTATATTTTGGAACCCTGAATAAAGTTAAGCACTTTAGTTTATAGATCATAGTCCTTGTTTTGTCTTAATCTAGTTATGGATGTCCCAATCTGGAAAGACAAAGAGGACAAAGGAAAAGGGGGTTGTAGGTGGCTTCTAGCTAGCCAATCCATAGGGTCTAAAATAACACTATCATCTCACTTATCATAAAAAATGTGTTTTTAAAAAGCAGTCATTATTATAAGTCCATCTGACTCCACTGCATGTTCCTGGGTGGGACACTGAGGAGTCTCTTCATTCTTTCTAAAGTACTGTGGTTTGAAACCAGGGCCTCCTGTGTTTTACTGCTTGAGCCAGATCCCCAGACCCCATGGGGTCCATTTATTCTTGTTCCCCTATTATAGCCACCTCCTCATCATGGAGCTGATCTCAGCTACTTGGCAGGGTCTGCGATTTGTGCTGCCCTCTAGAGGCAGTATAGAACAAGTAACGCAAAACTGCCCAGCAGCCCAGGGCCTTAGAAGTTGGCTATTTCTTAAGAAGTACTAAAGAGGGCTGCAGAATGCGGCAGGCCTCAGCGTCACACTGCCAACAAGAGCAGCTGGTATCGAGTGGACTGAGAACCACTTTAGCAATCACAGCCACCATGAGAGAGCAACAGAAGCGGTCTTCAGTCTTGTCCATCCTACCAACATGAGTTATGGGCACCCTTGGTATCTCAGATGGGGTTGTAGAATGGGGGTGATCGTGGGAGACGAGAGGTGAAGGGAAGGCAGAGATTATATTAAGAAGGTGGAAACAGATGAAAAGGTGCAGAGGTTCAGAAACTCTGAGCCAAAGTCTGGACCTCAGTCTCCTGACCCGGAGCAAACAGACCCCTAAGAAGGGTAACATCAGCATACACTTAGCTTGGAGGGATAGGCTTTTAGCTTTCTCTTCTTAAAAAAAAAAATTAAGTAATTCAGCTGGGTGCAGTGGCTCATGCCTATAATCTCAGCTCCAAAGGAGGCAGCAGTCAGGAGGATTGTGGTTTGAGACCAGCCCTGGCAAAAAATTTCTAGAGAACCAATAGCTGTGTGTGGTGGTGGGGTCTGACCTTTCAGCTATATGGGAAGCATAAATAGGAGGATCACAGTTCAGGCAGCCTGGTCAAATATGTGAGACACTATCTCAAAAATAATCAAAGTTTTAAGGGCTGGGGACATGGCTCAAGTGTTAGAGTGCCTGCCTAGCAAGTGTTAGGCCCTGAGTTGAATACCTAGTACTGCCAAAAAAAAAAAAAAAAAGAGAAAAGTAACAACTAAAATTACTCAGCTCATTAAAGAAGGAGTCTGAGTTAGAGCCCAGAATTCAGCCTACCTTGAGCTGATGAGATTTTCCTATATTCCACTGGGTGGTATTTTTCTTTGTAAAACAATAGGATAAATTAAAGCTTGCATGTAGTGGGGTGAGGGATGTATCTCAGTGGGAGAACTTGGGCTTAGCTTGTGTAAGGCTCTGGGTTCAATCCCCATCCAGCACTGAAAGAAAAAAAAGAAAAAGAAAGTACATGTAACAGCCTTGGCCATTTCTCATACTATCCCAAATGGAATGAACAAGTAAAATGAAGAGAGATTTTTAAGAACTTCACATTCAATCTGTGATTTCATAAAATTCAGGATGAGTGTTGAGCTATTGCAAGGTCCTAAATAGATTTGAACTAGCAGCATATTCATTCTTTCCCTTAAATACAGGCAGTGATGGCTTTGGTATTCCAGTTGAGTTCCTTGGCATGCCCACAAACAGAAGCCCGAGTTACACATGTTCGCTGCACTTGGGAACATGCAAAGTGTGATTTCTCCTGCAGAACCTCACAGAGCTCTCCCCGGATGCCACGGGCAGCTGCAACTCCTGCGCTCCTGCAGCTCCTGGGCTCTTGTGAATGTTGCCTCGGCTGGCTGGCCAGATGGTCCTGGGAGGCCTCAGCCCACCACTTCCAAATCATGAGCAAGTCTCTTTTCATTTCTAGGCATTTAAAAAAGACAAGGGAACAGAGAGAGGCCTTTCCCCCCACCTTTCTTCCTAACACCTTCTCTACCATGAAATATGATGAAAGGAATAAAGGAATAAGGGTTGACTGAAAGGGAATTCTCTCAGAGAAGAGAATATTCAAGTTATTTAAAACAGAGCAAAGAGCTCCCTGAAAGAAAATATTATAAGAGGGTTGAATAACAAGTTTTGAAATGGTTCAGAGAGAATTTCTTTAAGACATTATTACTGGAATAGCATGTACTGATGCCTACATAGAACAAGGTGGAAGAATTGGTGGCCCAGAAATTTTAATCCTTCTGGGATTTTTATTGAGTCCGTGTTTATAAGAAAATGATCTGAAAACTCAGGAACAGTATAAGTAACTGGATGGAAAAATTTTTAAAAGAAGATTCCTATGAGAAGGAAACAAAATTTGTGAGGGCGCTTTTAATTAAAATGTTATTTAGCCAGGCATCGGAAGCTCACGCCTATAATCCTAGCTACTTAGGAGGCAGAGATCAGGAGGATTGCGGTTTGAAGCCAGGCAGGGCAAATGGTTCCAGAGACCCTATCTCAAAAATAGCCATCACAAAAAGGGCTGGCTGAGTGGCTCAAGGTGAAGGCCCTGAGTTCAAGCCCCAGTACCACAAAAACAAAACAAAATGTTATCTAAATGCAAAATATTAGCGACCATAAGGCATTGCTTCCTATATTCCCAACTCTAATTCTGAGCTCTTCGCCACACATACATTTCTAAGTCTCATGCTTTTCCGTGTTCTGTAAATCATTCAATGATTCCCTGTTGCATACAGAGTAAAGCCCAAGGTCCTTAACATATAACATAAGATGCTGTGACTTGTCCTCATTTTCTCTAACTGACATTGGTGTCTAAGACATGGTTTGCTTCCCTACCCTCATCCCAGATCTTTGTGGTTTAACAAGCTCACAAAGGCTCCCTAAGAGCAAGGTGCTTTCTTCCCTTTCTGAGATCAGATAATACCAGGTAAGGGATTTTCCCACATCATCAGAGATGAGAAATCTGATTCTGCTTTGCTGTTAAAATTTCATTAATTCACTCCACAAGCACTTGTTCAGTACCTACTTTGAAATGGTTCAGAGAAGATTTCTTTAAAACATTATAACTGGATTAGCATGTGCTGATGCCTTGTGTCAGGGAGTATGTGAGGCTACAGGGATTTAAGAGTGAACAAGATACATGTCCTGGCAGGGCGTGGTGGTACACACCCATAAGCGCAGCACTCAGGAGGCTTAGGCAGGAGGATTGTGAGTTTTAGGCTAGACTGGGCTACATAGTGAGACCCTGTCTCAAAACACAAAAACAAAACCAAGGGCTGGTGATGTAGCTCAGTGGTAGAGTACTTGCCTAGCATACATAAGGACTTGGATTTGATTCCTACCATTGTGAGAGAAAGAGTTCATACACCCAAGTGAACTCTATCAGTTTCCTATTACTGCTAAAACAAATTACCACAAAGTTATTAGCTTAAACAACCCAAATTTATCATCTAACATTTCTGGAGGGCAGAATTCTGCATGGACTTCACTTGGCTAAAATAATGATGCAGGGTTGCATTCATTCTGATGTGTTTAGGAGAAAATCCTTTTCACCTGCCTTTCCAGTTCTTGGAGGCTGCCTACATTCCTTGGCTCATGGTCTCTTCCTCCATAGTTAGAACCAGCTGTGTAACATCTTCAAATCTGTCTCTGACTCTGTTTCTAATTCTGCTCCTCCTCCCTCTCCCTTATGAGAATTTTGTGATTACATTAGGTCCACTCAGATAGTGCAGGATAATATAACCATGTCAAGGTCCTTAATCATATCTTCAAAATTCCTTTTGTCATGTAAGGTAATATATTCACAGGTTCTGAGGATTAGGGTGTGGACATACTAGAAAGTGGGGCTATTCTGTTTACTGCACACAGGTAACCCTTTTACTTAGTTGTTAAAACACAAGAACCAGACACAGTGGTACACACCTGTATCTTCTTGGGACTTTGAGGCAGGGGGACCACTTGACCCCAGGAGTTTGAGGCCACTCTAGGCAACATAGCAAGACCCCCTCTTAAAAAAACAAAACCCAAAACAAAGCAAACAAATAAAAAATAGGGCTATTTATTTATTTGGCAAGCATGTATTAAGTGCCAACAACGTACCTGCTATTGTTCTAATTTAGTAAATAAAGGAGATGTACAGTTCTTGCCCTCAGGGATCTTAGATTCTATATGGGAGATAGATGATGATAAACCAATAAGCAAATAGTTTATCAGGAAGTGATAGGGCTATAAAGAAAAATTAAGTTAGGCGGGAGCCTGGGGAGCATATTGAGGCAATTGCAATTTCACAAGGATGATTGTATCTGAGGTGCTAAACTGTTTTTGCTGAAGAGCACCAACTCTTTACTTGAGCCCACATTTAACTAAAAGCATGGGAAAAGCATGGCCTCTCTCCTTCATTTTGTATCTATGTTTGCTCTAAGCCATTCTTTCTGCAGGTACTTTGTAATCACCTTGGATTCCAGGAAAGACAGAACTGATAACATCTTTATGACAAGGGACAGAAACTCCTAACAGGAGAGCCTCCTTGGGATGGACCACTGACCAGGCAATAATAACATGGATAACAACTCCAGAACCTCTCTCAGAACAACGACTGAGATAAGGACCAACCAGACTACACCTGTGACTGGGGCTGTTTAGTTATGCATACCTCTCTTCCTCTGCCCCATAGTTTTTTGTCTACTTAAACATATAGCTCATGTCTGTATCCTGGAGATAGCTGGAGATGGGCCGAATGCTTACTCTGCCTCTTCCCAGGGCATGTCTCAGGGCTGTGTAATAAATCTCCTTTCTCCACCTTCCCATGCCTCCTTATTGGCATACAGGGGCAAGTGGCTAGACCTGGCATGTGGAAGCCCAGGAGTTTGGGCCTGAGATCCAAAACTCCAATTTCATTTATAACAAAGTCCAGGTAGGGGGATGGAAGCTGGTCTTGGTCATTCAAAAGAAAGAAACTGTTACATACATGGTGGACGGGCTGAGAAGTTAACCAGGATAATGAGACAACCCAGAAGGTTTTTCAGTAGTCTATGGTTTTTTTTGTTTTTTTTTTTTTTGCAGTGCTGGGGATGGAACCAAGGGTCTTGCACATGCTAGGTAAGAACGCTACTATTGAGTAATACCACCAGCCTAACTTGGAGATTCTTAACACCAGCAAGCTACTACCCTGCTGAGGGTGTTACCCGAGCCTGGGAATGGTTCTTACCTATAGAACCTGAGGCAGTGGAGATGTGCCTGCTACTAAAATACTGCGGGGGTGGGTGAGAGGGTTGATTTTGAATTTTGACTTGCCCATTCCATCTGTCCGAATTCCTGTCATGATTCCCACTGGCTAAACCCAGATGGAAGCCTTTAAGAAAAGAGCCTGGAAAATATGGTCCATGGGAGTCAGGCCCCCCTGCAAGATACAGCAGAAGAGAGAGCACCAGAGGGCAAGCAGGCAAATGACCACACAGTTACCTCTGCACAGACTATCCAGAGGAGGGTTGGTGGAGTGGCTCAAGTGGTAGAGTGCCTGCCTAGCAAGCCTGAGGTCCTGAGTTCAATCCCCAGTACCATCAAAACAGTTCAGAGGAACTCGGAGAGTGAGTCATGCAGGTCTTGGGGACAGAGCTTTCCTGGAAGAGGGAGCAGCAAATGCAGGGTCTGGGGGCAGGAGAGCACCTGATGCGTTCATGGAACAGCAGGAATGCCACTGTGGCATGGGGGGAAGGACAAAGGACAAAGGAATCAGAGACTACATTACAGTTGACCTTCCAAGTCTTCAGATTCCACATTCATGGATTCATCCAATCATAGATCAAAACTATTTTTTAAAAGAAATTATGTCTTTATTAGGGCTGGGGATGTAGCTCAGTTGTGGAGCACTTGCCTGGCAAGTGCAAGGCCCTGGGTTGGATCCCCAGCACTGATAATAAGTATCTGCATTAAACAGGTATAGGTTTTGAGCTTTTTTATTTTTGTTTTTTATACTATTCCTAAACAATACGGCATAACACCCATGTATATAACATTTACATTGTATTAGGTATCATAAGTAATGTAAAAATGACAAAGTATACTGGAGGATGTGCATAGGTCATATGCAAATTCTGGGCCATTTTATGTAAGGGACTTTAACATTGGGAAGTTTGGTATCTGTGGCAAAGTCATGGAGGGGAGTGGTGAGGGAGGTGGGTGTGTGTTGGACCCAATCCCTCTTGGATACTGAGGAATATCTGTATATAGTTCTCTTGATCAGAATATGTATTTGGGCCTTTTCTCTGAGTGATATGAGAAGCCCTGGAAAGCTTTTGAGCAGTACAGGGCCATGATCTGACTTATGCTCCACACTTTGGATTCTATATGTAGAAAAAATTACTAGGGACAGAGGGCAGGTTAGGTAAACCACCTTCAGAGACTAACAGGGAGACTATTACGAAAATCAGGTGAGAAATAGCTTGAACCAGGGAGGCAGAGTTGCAACAAGTGGAAAGTGAGGGTCCTGAACATATTTTGAAGGAAGGGTCAACAATATTTGCTGATGGTTTGGATGGGAGATGTGAAAGAATAGGATGACTGTAAGATGTTTGCTCTGAACAAAAACCTCTGAAGTTTTGGGAGGCTGCCCTTAACTGAGATGAGGAAGACTGCTAGAGGGCACCAGTTTGGGGAAGTACTTGGAGCCTGTCAGTTTCAGACATGTGACATTCAGGATTACCAGTGCATAACCAACTGGAGATGTTAAGCAGGAGATGGATGTGCAATCTGGAGTTTGGGGGGATGACTGGACTGGAGGTGTAAATTTGGGAGTAATCAGTGTCTAGATCATATTTAAAACCATCAGTCACCAGGGAGTGAGGAGACCACAAAGAAAACAATCCAAGGATTGAGTCCTGGAGCCTCCTATGTCTACAGGTTAGAGACTGAAAGAGCTGAAAGGCAGAACTCTTCACCCAGAAGCCACAGAAAAGGAAGTGTCCTAAAAGTGAGTTTGCTCTGCCTTCCCCTGCTGCTGAGGGGGCCAGGCAGGTGAGAAGGGTGGTGAGCACTGGGCTCAGCAATGAGGCATCATCAGTGATTCTGAGAACAGCTGTTTCCATGGAGTGGTGGGGGTGAAAGGCCACTCAGAGAGGATGTGGGGAAAATGGAAGGGAACAAACTGAAGAGAGTTAAGTGTGG
Source organism: Castor canadensis (assembly GCF_047511655.1). Taxonomy (NCBI): domain Eukaryota; kingdom Metazoa; phylum Chordata; class Mammalia; order Rodentia; family Castoridae; genus Castor; species Castor canadensis. The sequence goes on along the minus strand of NC_133388.1, from coordinate 35,257,473 downwards.
AAGAGCCTTCTGAAGACTCAAGATATAAAGTGAAGTAAGGGCAGATGGAGAATCCAGGAATTTTTTTTTTTTTTTTTTTTACCATTATAGCATGCTTACAACCTTTAGAGATGAGCCAATGGAGAAGGAAATTTTGCCCATGCAAGAAAGAGAGGGAATGTTTGCTGAATCAGTGTCCCTGAGTTAGAGGAGATGGAGATGGACTGGTGCACAGAGCAAGAGGTTAATCTTGGCTAAGAGCACTGAGAGTTCACTGTAAATGACAGGAAGTACAGAGAGTATACAAACAAATGCACGTAGGTTGGTAGGTACAGTGGTGAAGAGGAGAGTGTGTTCAAGTACTTTTCTAATTGTTCTGTTTTACCAATGAAAAGAAGCAGCAAGACAGAGCATTAGTGGTAATAAGCAGAGGTTTGATGAAGGAGGACAAAGTGTGAAATAGTCCTTTAAAGAGAAGAGAGTGGTCAGGAAAGTATAGGAACTTCCTGTAATGGTTTAAAATGGAAAGTTAATTGATTAGTCTTGTTTTAGACTTGTAATAAACACTATTATATAGATGGGAGAATGGGTATATACAAGAAATCTCTTATTTAGGAAGAATTAAACCACAGAGGGCTAATCCAATAAAACTCTAAAATTTAACCAACACAGGGTAACATTTAATCTTGGATGATTTTGAGGACATTTTTGGAGCTTTTTAATGGTTCAGAGATCTTCTCCTTATCAGTAGGAAGAGTTACAGACTATGAGTGACATGGAAGGGGTTGAGCAGAGATTAAGTAAAGGAGCCAAGAGAGGAAGTGGGTAGGGAGTATGTTGAGATCAAATCTGTGGTTGGCCAACTCTCTACCTCCTCTTCTGCTGCTGTCCATTGTCTGCTATTCTGAAACACCAGGAAAGGGAAAGAGGATGTAGTGGGAGTGCTTGACCCAGAGAAGGTACAGTTGGTCACTCAGCTTTGGTGAATTTCACTTTTTATTCCCTTCAGAAAAACTTAGGGAAGTTTGTCACCAGTGAGGGGTAAATAAGTAGCCCAAGGCCTGGAAACAGCAGTGGTTAGATTTCTACTGGGACAATTTCTACTGTTCTACCATGTCTAAAGTTTAGGGAAATTATTTTTGTAATTTGATGTTGTTGGGTTTTGGAATCCAACACCCATCTCTTGAGCCTTGTAAGAGGCATTGAGGAAAGTTAATAGAGTTGGTTAGCACTTGGGTCAATTGTTTCAAAAGGCTATGTGGGAGTCATAAAATGGGTGGCCTTGAAATTGTGCTGCATTGATGGATGCAGACTGGCAGTGATCTTTCAAGGGTAAAAGGATATTAAAAGTAAAATGAGCAACACTTGATTTATAACATTGAGCTATGTTATGAAGGATTGGGTCTTAAAACAGATCCACAGGATTAATGGTACTCTTCCACTGTGTGTGTGTGTGTGTGTGTGTGTGTGTGTGTGTGTGTGTTTTGTAAAAATGTGCTATTAAACACAGGCTCTTCTTTATCTTCTTCCTTCTTAGAGTCATCTTGGTGAGAGTGTGGATGTATTTTGTTTGGATCTTTGGTTTGGATTGGCAATTTTATTAAATAACAAGGAATTTGTTTTGAATTAATGTAAAAATTAATCATGAATAGTGGATTCCCTTTGAAATTACTGTAACATCATCAATATTTCTGTTGTCTTTGTAGTTGAGACAAGAGAAACTTTAAAATAAAATTGTCAACATGTAAAAAATTTGCCAACATAAATAAATTCAGTGAAAATGACCTACTATAAAAAGCAAGACACTAATTTGCTCTTTTTATTGTTTGATGTAAAAGGAAAGTATATGTCATTTATTAGAAGTTTTATAGGTGTGCTATACAATTTTAAAGCTGTAATAACATGTGGGCCACTCCCTAATTTTACAGATGAAGAATCAGAGAGATTAAATGACTTCTCAGGGAGACTCAATTATGAGCAGCACAAAACTCAAACCCTTGTTTCTTGACTATACCTACATTTTTTTTTTCCTTTTTTTAATCACTGTCCCACTTAAGCTTTTACTGCCATAGGACTTAAGTCTTAAACTGCCTAGTCTTCATGTGCTTAAGTTGCCATGTTAGGTTTCAAGTTCTATAGGAATGGTCTCCCTATCTTATACATTAATATAATAGGAATGGGTTCTATTTTTTAAGTTGAGATAGAATTCACATAGCATGTAATTTATTTTTACTTATCCATTTTGAAATCTAAAGTTTAAGCTTCTCTTAGTGGTATCCATTTTACTCAGTAAATACACAAAACTCCCCTACCCCCCCAAAAAAGTTCTTTTTTTTTAACTTTTTTTTCTTTTATTTATATGTGTATACAATGTTTGGGTCATTTCTCCCCCCTTCCCCCACCCCCTCCCTTCAGGGCCCTCCTCCCCCTTCTCTCTCACTACCAGGCAGAAACTATTTTGCCCTTATCTCTAATTTTGTTGAAGAGAGAGTATAAGCAATAATAGGAAGGACCAAGGGTTTTTGCTAGTTGAGATAAGGATAGCTATACAGGGAGTTGACTTGCATTGCTTTCCTGTGCATGTGTGTTATCTTCTAATTTAATTCTTCTCCAACTAACCTTTTCTCTAGTTCCTGGTTCCCTTCTATTGGCTTCTGTCGCTTTAAAGTATCTGCATTAGTTTCTCTGCATTAAGGGCAACAATTGTTATCTAGTTTTCCCCAAAAAGTTTTTACAATTAAAAGAAAAAATGAGAGAGATTTCATCTTCAACCTTTTTTTCCCCTACCCCAATGTCTCCCATTTTGCAATATAGAGTAGGCACAGGGTCTGTGCTGAGGTGTGTATAGAGTATGAGGTGTGTATGGGGTAGGTTTATTTTGTGTTCTCTTTCTATACAGTTACTGTTAAGAACACAGTAACTGTGGTAAGCATCATGAGGTCTCATCTTCAATCTTTTTCTTCTTCTTTTCTCTTCTCCTTCCCGCCTTCCTTCCTTTCTCTCTTTCTCTCTCTCCGCCCCCCCCCACCCCTTCCTCCCTCTCTCTCTTCTGGGGTTTGAACTCAGGGTCTCATGCCAGCTAGGCAGGCATTCTACCACTTGACCCACTCCACCAGCCTCATCTTCAATCTTAATAGCATTTTGGAATAGTATAAAGGCATCTGATGATGCGTAATGATTTTAAAAAAAATGCTTTGTTTCTCCCTGTCCTTCCTCACGGTGAGTAAATTTTTTTTTTTTTACTAGACAAAGATGGAGAAAGAAGGGATTACAACCATTGAAATAGACCTGGTGTGAACAGAAGTGGGAGGGGGAGTTTCAGGGAGTAAAAACTTGACTGTGGTGCAGAAGCTTACATACTAAGCTTAAGTACTCTTGGGACAGGACAAAGGAAAGTTCTGAGGACACATATGGACTGTTGCCTTCATTTTTAAAACACAGACAGTAAGTAAATACCTATAACGATGAATAAGCCATTCCCCAAGGAGCACAATCTCGTGGAAGGTGTGTGGGCACTGAGGAGGGAGGCTTGGAGATGAGATTTAGACTGCAAGGTTGATAAACTGACTTTCTGGGGGGAGGGAGGTGCTGGGGGTCGAACCCAAGACCTTGCTCATGGTAGACAAGCACTCTACCACTGAGCTACATACCCAGCCCCGATAAACTAAATATATGGTGCAAATTTGGAAGTAGAGATATGTGCAGGCTTTTATGGCCTCAGAACCTCTTTAAAAATTTGTCTCCTTTGCTCAATTTGGCCAGATAGCTTGGAATGAGCTTAACAAACCTCCCTGGGCTTCCAGCCTTCCCTTCCTCACCGCTAGGGCATCCGCAGTGGAGGGGGCAGGTGAAAACTGCACCCACTGCTTCTGCCTGGGCGCTCGGCAGGAGACAAGAATCCAGGGCTTTACCGTCGTCATGGCAACCAGGAGTTCCACTGTCCTCCACCCTCCTCCAACTCCTTCCAGTTCCCCCGCCCTCAGGGCCGAACTGTGGCTTCTCTCGCGAGATTTGGACGCAGCGCTGAGCAGCACCGCGGTGATCTCACTCGAGACTTGGCGGGGGGAGGGAGGGAGGAGAGAGTTAAGGAGGGGAAGGAATGGGGCGGGGAGGCTGGGAGGGGAGGAGAAGGGCGAGTGCAGAGCCGCCACCGCCGGCAACTTTGTGAACGAGTTCAGTGCGTGCGTGAGCGAGTGAGCGAAAAGTCAGTGCGGCGCCGAGTCCCCGGGAGGAGGGTCCCCAGGTCTGGGTCCCAGAGGCCGCCCCCCCGAGTCACTTCAACCTCTCCCGCCCCCTTGGCTCCCTCCCCATTTCCTCCTCCACCACGAGTCCTCCTGGGCCTTCCAGTCCCCGTCCGCAGTTAGTTACCTGTCCCCTCCCCCACTCGGCGCGCATGTCCTTGCCCCGCGCCCACCTCGGACCTCCGGACCCTGGACGCCCTCGGCGCTCCGCGTTCGCTTCCCGCGTGGGCCACCCCTTAGCTCTTTCTCCGGGGAGCAGGCGGGCGGGATGAGGGGCGCTGAGCCTCGGGGGCGGCGCGAGCCCGGGCCCGGGCGCCTAGACAATAGTTGATGCCCGGGGACGGGGCATCTCCGCCCCCTACACGTCCTGGAGCGCGGCCCCTGCAGGCTGGTCGCTGCCTGCGTTCCGGGTCCCCCCTTGGAGCCAGGCTCCGGAGTCGGGCAGATTCCGCCCCCGCCTCCTCCGCTAGGCACTCGGCGCCCGCGTTCTCTGCAGAGGCGGCGGCGAGTGAGCGCGCACCGACGGTCTGCACGGTTTCTCTTTCTCCCCAGGGACAGCGCGCGGCGAACGCGCCCCGGACGCGCGGCGGCATTCGGAGGCCGGGCGGAGTGGTAAGTGGCTCCCGTACCCGGGTCCGGGAGAGGAGTGTGTATGTGGTGGTGATGGTGGTGGTGGGGTGCAAGGCTGCTGATAGCCTTCTGCCCTGCCTGTGACTGGGACTCGGGTCCAGGGCCCGGAGCAGGACACCTGGAGGCCACTGAAAGTTTGATTTCCGATTTGGTGGCGCAGCCTGGCGCGGGCGAGTCCAAGCTCCACCGTGCCCGGCGCGCGCGCACGTATCTCGGACCAAATCTGCACAACTACCCGGCTGGCGCCTCTTCGAGAGGCCGGGAGACTCGCGTCCCCGTCGGGTGACTCCGCTCACCTTGCCGCTTGCCTCTCCACTGAGCGACCTTTCTCCTTCGGTCACCTGGGTGAGCGCTTTGCAGGTTGTGCTGGAGGGGACACGCCGAGAGGGTTAATCGTGGGAAAGGGAGAGGTTCAGCGCGGGGCCTGAGAATGTTCATTTTCCTCTTGGGGGAGTGAAATCCGGGGATGCTCTAACCTATCCTTGGAGGAAGTAAATCGCGAGAGGGCTGGAGAAGCGTGAGGTGCATAAAGAACTTTTCCTACTTCGCCCTGTTTTCAACTTCTCTCCTGATCTTAAAGACAATTTTCAAGGTTCTTAAATCGCTCCACGGCATTTCTCAGTGGACAAGTTACCGCATTGGGCAGGTTGAAATTCCATCGGGTTCACCGTTTGGAAAAGAGACACATGGGAAATAGCTCACTTCGAAGGGAAGCATTGGGATGGATGGCTCCTAGGCTACATTATAGACTCCTTACATATCCTGGAGTCCTTATAGATTTTATTTTTCATGATGTGTGGTTTAGAGGCAGCATTCACTGAAATTCATACTACCTGCTACACGATCATATTTCTAAATTGGAGCCAGTGATGCGATGAAGATTTCAGAGTGAAGGTGTCGACTTTCATCAGGTTCCAGGTCTATCTGGATGAACTGGGGTGGCGTTTCCTCTATAAAGCAAGCCTTTCATGTTGAAACTCTGACTCAGAGTCTTAAATCCATTGTTTTTATACTGGTACTCAGTGGGAGTTAAGTGTCAACTTTCTCCTGTTTTCTCACATGGAATGTCTACCAAAAGATTCAGAGAAAAGTACAAGATTAAGTCCTACTGAATTGCTCCTGCACCCAGTTTATTTTTCTATACAATCTTGATTTAATAACTTCCACTTTTCCCTTTTTCATCTTTTTTGAAAACTGTAGTTAAGTTACCTTTACCGGGATGGGGGGGAAAAAAAAAAGCTGATGGCATAATACAGAAGTAATAGCAGTCTCAGTTAAAAGGTTTACCTATAGCAGTTTATGGTCGTTGGTGTGTCCAGCTGAGATGACATCCCAGTTATTAAATAGAATGTTGTTATTAAAGCATTTTTTCCCATGGAATAAATTATTTATACTAAGGCATTAACAGTTAACAAGTGCATTTAAGATGACATGGGCAATGGTTTGCACAGAAATGGTTGGGGGAAAATAAGATATTTGAGGGGGAGGGGATGAGTGCTTTTATGTCCCTGACAACTTGTTCTCTTATCTCATTAAAAGACTCATGAAATTGACTGTCATTAGATTTCTTCAGTTGACTTAAAGAACAGGTTTATCAAGTGGCTGGAGACAGTCAGTAGGTGTAGCTGTTGTTAGCGTCTCTGCAGTTCCTGGTCCTGTTCTTGAGTTTGAAGTCAGTATTCTGGGGCAGTGGACTTTTTAGATTTGATGTGTCAGGCAATGATAAGTGTGATTTCATTGCAAGATTCTATGGCAAGGTTGACTTATACCCTTGGTAGTAATTTCAAAACACTTCTCTGAAACTGCATGTTGAGATTCATTTAACTCTTCTTTTGACTATCATTTATTTCAATGGTATTTCTGTCTTTTGTATTTATTTTGATTTGCTTTGAATTATGTGTGCAATTTTGATGTAGTCAACTCACCTTGATCTTTTTTAAAACAGCTTTAAAGAACTAGCAACTTTTTAAAGTTGCAGATTAAGGATTGCTTGAGACTAGTAGTTTGGTAGACTTTGGGGTTGGTTGACAGAAGAGATGTATTTACGTTCTCTCAATTAGAATTCTTTTTTTTTTGTGGTACTGGGCTTGAACTCAGGAGCTACACCTCCACCAGCCCTTTTTTGTGATGGGTTTTTTTCTAGATAGGGTCTTTCTAACTATTTGCTTAGGCTGACTTCGAAGTGAGATCTTCCTGATCTCTGCTTCCTGAGTAGCTAGAATTACAGGCTGAGCCATGGGCGCCCAGGTTTAATTTGAATTTTTTTTAATGGGTGATTTTTAAAAAGATCTCTTAGAGCTGTGAGACAGTAGCATTTTGAGAACTGAAATAGTGGAGAAGTTGAGATTTTGGGAATCTGTCCACTTTAGTGGGAAATTTGTTGTGATAAATGATAACATGATTTTCTGCCCCTTACCAGTCCTGTATTATCATTTGTATTGGCCCAGTCAGTGCACAGATACAGTCTGAGTATCGTTAAGGTTTTCAGGAGACAGCTCCGATTTGAACCCCTTGGTTTACTGACCAGATTAGACTTTTACTTAGGAAGAGAAATAGACTCAACCCATCATCAGGAGCTAGAGCTCTTATGGAGTGAGCTGCTTTCTTCCTTTTGGATCAACTTGCAGAGTCAAATCTCAAAATAAAATCAGAAAGTTTTTTTTCCCCCATAACACCTTTGAGATTTGTGGCAAGTTGAAGCAGTATTACTGAATGCTACCACCTGGGAGGTGTGCTGTTGTTTTCTTTGATTCCAGTGGTGAGCAAGAATGTCCTTGGCTTTGTGGAACTCTTGGTCCAGTGGGGCCAGCTGTAGTAAGTTTTTCTTGTTTCTTGTGATGATACTCTGGTGCTCCTGGAAAGGTTTGCATAGCAGGCAATTATTATTTTTAACTTACTTAAAAAGTTTGAAATAATGTAGTTCAGTGCTTATCTATAGAAAGTCTGGGTTTCAAATGTTTTGCTCTGCCATTTTCTGGCTGTGGTGACCTTAATAAGTAAGTAAACAAACCTTTTTCTGAAGATTGCTGTCTTTTGTGCTTGTTTTACAGGTTTGCTACAAAAATTAATGAGAGTATATGTATGAAACTACTTTTGTAAACCATAGTGTTCTTGCAGTTGAATTTTTTTTTGATGAGCAGATTCATGGGAACTAGAAGGGATATTAGACATAATTAATTTGGCCAACTTTCCCAGTTAACAGATTGGGAAACTGAGGCCCAGAAAGTTGAAGTGACTGGTTGAAGATTATAGAACTAGTTAGCAGGCAGTTTTCCAGAGTTAAATGTGTTCCTTTGTTTCCTGTTTCCCCTTCCTACCTTAGAGTCTGTTGTGTTGTTTGTTTACCACACTCACTTCAGTGTTCAGTACTTACTAAATAATTAAAATGAGGAGAAGCAAATCTTAAGGAAACAAACAAAATCTACAATAGGTTGAAAAGCTATGAAAATGACATGGTTATAATGTTTGGTATCTAAACTTTGGATTACAGAGTTATGGAAAAAGAAATTATGAGTTAAAGTTTCTACATGGTAAAGCCTGTAGGCATTAAAAACAAACAGACATATCTTTTCTCAGCATAATATATTTATTTGTATGCTCTTTAGAAAAGTCAAACTCAGTTTTTTCTAGTTCACCTTTTTCTTCCCTTTTAAACTCATTTCCATTTGCAAAAGAAAGTAGTTATACTTTCTTTCTGGAGTGATGGCAAATTTGGAAAGGTTTGAGAGGGAGTGAGAGACAGGTGAGAAGCACATGAAACAGGAATGTGTTGTAGGAGCTCCCTGTTGAAAACATGGCTGATTTATATAGCAGGACTCTACTTTTTGCCTGGAGTGAGAAGAGCCATCCCAGCAGTTGAGAGACTGCCCCTTAGGAGAGGGACTTTCCCTCTTCCTGGAGGACTAAGCATTACCAAGCAGAGGGGATGTGCCATGTGCTACATCGCTTGAGATGGACTTCTGTCCACTGTGCTTCTCTTTTTTGGTATTGGAAGTAAATTGGTCTCATTGTATTTCTGCATTTAGTTGTTTTATATGCCTAACTAATTAAAAAATACACCCTACACACTTATATGACAGTTTGTTTTATATATACACATACACACACATTATTTCTAGATGATAGCTCCTTTATTCTTTTGGGTGGCTTTTGATGAGCTTTGGAGGGAATCATAGAAACATAAGATTCCCTTCACTCTGGGTCTTTTTAATACAGGTGATTTAAGTGAGGGACAGAATAGCACAGTGTGATTTGATTTGCAATTAGGAGGGTAAGAAAAAGCATCCTGGGAGATCTTTTGAGGGTAGGAAAGCTTTTTCAGTTCTCATCCATTTTCTCCTTTTATTCTGGCCTGAGTAGAGCAAGGTAAGAATGTGTTTTTTTTAAAGATCTAGAGACAGGAAACCAAAATGACATGGATAGATGTCAGGGGCTTCTTTAGCAGACCTTTGTAAGTAGCAGTGTGTTGGCCGGTGTGCTACAAAGTAAGGCAAAGCTGTTACTCTTTGCTTCTGGAGGTCTGGGGTAAAACTTTCTAGTCTGTACATTTCAAATTTGTTACTTGTTATGTTGCACTAAATTCTCCCTGTAATTAGGACTGTAGAATGCCTAACTAAATTGTGGGAAACGGGCAATTACATAATGTTAGATTTTCTTTTTTCTGATTAACAAGAGGCAGGAGAATGTATGCTTGTTGGAAAAAGCTGGTTTGGAAAGGGGGTGTTGCTGGTTAGCACAAACACTGGGGTCAAAGGCAACAGGACATCCAGCCACAGCTGCCATTGGATTCTTTTCTCACTCTCCTTCCCCAGGGCAGGTCTAGGTTAAGTGAATTTCTCAGACCAGAAAGTGAATTTTGGCTATTCTTTCTTTCTGCCTTTTCTATAAAGCCTTTTACCAGACCTAAGAACAGGTATAGGCAGGCATTGATTTTTTTTTTTTTTTTTGTGGTTCAGTGTCTTCCTTTCTTCTGATTTACTTAGAAGAAAGCTATTGAGTAATAAAAAACAGAGGATTATGTGCTGAAATCATGTTCCTGCAGTTAAGATTTTACTATGATCAGTAATTTTCTTTTTTTTTTTTTCTGGTGCTGGAGATGGAACCCAGGGCTTAGTATAGGTTAGGCAGATGCCCTACTACTGAGCTCCACCTTATCAGTATCTTTTATTTTAGCCCCTATGGTATCTTTCTGTAATTTTATTTTCTAAATGACTTGTCTAGGTATGATTTTTGGTTACTGTATTGTGAGCACCTTGCATTTCCTTTGATAGGCTCTAGTTCCCAGAATTGGTTGACCATTTGTTTTTACCAGTTCCTTTTTGGTTTTTGATGCTCTCTGAGAAGCAGCTGAAAACTGAGCTGTGGAATCCCATTCCATCAAGAAGAGAGTCTGTTTATTAGGAGGTGCCTGTAAGAGATAGAACTATATATTGACAGGGAACATAGAAAGGAGTATTTTCTTATATTCTTACAAGAAGCCCAAGATTATAACTCTTCTGAGCCATTCTGCTTGTCTTTGGAAGCGTTTGCAAAGACACATGCTCCCTCTTGAAATGAGGGTTAGTGTGTAGTTGATTGATTATTCTCTCTTCCCCAGCCATGCTTCTGGCTCCCCCACTGAAGACCTTAGAAGATTTTGCCAGTGTAGTTTGCCAGATAACTTCTTAGTAGCTGGCAGTTTATGTGTAAAAGAGTGCTGTGTGTGTGGTGTGTGTGTAGTGGGTGTGTGGTGGGGTTTGTTTGGATTCCTAACTCAGTTGTGCTGTTGGGAACTTGTGCAGTGGTTGTATGTGGTTCCTAACTCTTGTCTCTTTTCCAGTTTGAGAAATACCCGTGAGTCTTTGGAGAGTTTCACTGTTTTTTTTTTTTTTTTAATTAAGATCTTAGTGCTAATCTTTTATAATGGGAAGTGAAGTATAATAATTGTATAACAAAATGTTTCAGTAGATAAGTGATGGTTATGCAGCGCTCTAGAAAGACTTATTAAAAGTCCAAGAAGCTCAGCCTAATAATTGCTTTTGGTGTGATTGTTTGGGAGGCTGTCTTCAAGGCAGTGATTTAAAGTAGCAGGCTTTGGTGGCTTGGGTAGGATGTGTGTTGGGGAGGCAGTGAGGGAGTGGGAGGAGTGGCGAGGTCTGGGGTAGCATGTTGGGTAACCAGGTGAATGGGTAGTTTGAAGAAAGCTCAGCAGGTGATTCTGTTTTGCTTCACCCTTGCCCAGGTGAAAAAGAAGCCAGAGTGGCTTCTGTATAATTTTTTTAGCTCTGTGTTTGATAATTGTGTATATAAGTAAATAGTAGGCTTAAACCAGGAAGCTGCTGACTGGGGTTTTTGAAACTTCATTTTGGATAGGTGAAAATGAGAGCTCCCAAATCCTCTACAGAGTTCTATTGACTCAGAAGGATAGCTGGGAAGAAATCTAGGAGTAAATGCTTATAGTAAAATGTCCAGCTTCTTAGGTTCTTGCAGTGGGAGAAGGACATAAAATCAATTTGGTAATTGGATGTTGACACTTTAAAAACTGGTAAAAACACAAAATTTGCCATCTTAAATATTTTTAAGTGTATAGTTCAGTAGTGTTAACTATATTCAGTGTTGTGAAACTCATCTTCAGAGTTCTGTTCATCTTGCAAATTTGAAACTGTACTTGTCAAACAACTCCTCATTTCTAACCTACCCCCCAACCAAATACTTCCTGTCTCTATGATTTTGACTCATAGAAAACCTCATGTAAGTAGAATCATGCAGTATTTGTCTTTTTGTGACTGGCTTATTTCACTGGGCATATTGTCCTCACGGATTGTCCGTGTTTAGCATGTATCAGAATTACCTTCTTTTTTAAGGCTTGATAGCATTTCATTGTACATATCTGCTATGTTTTGTTTATCCAGTCAGCCATGGATGGATGTGTGGGTTGTGTTCACCTCTTTTTGGCTGTTGGGAGTTTCGTTGTTATAAACATGGGTGTACAAATATCTCTTCTAGACCCTGCTTTCAATTCTTTTGGATAGTTACCTAGAAGTGGGATTGTTGACTCATATTGTCATTTTATGTTTACATTTTTGAGACCTCTACACTGTTTTCCGTAGTGGTTGCGACACCTATGCATTAGGTTTCATAATCCTATCAACATTTCACAAGGTTTCCAACATTCTCACCAACACTTGTTACTTCCTTTTTTTTTATTTTTTATAGTAACCATCATACCATCCATGAGGTGATGTCTTATGGTGGTTTTGATTGAGTTTCACTGATAATTAGTTATGTCAAATTTCCTTTTGCATTCTTGTTGGCCATTGGTATTCCATCTTTTGAGAAATGTCCAAGTACTTTGGACATTTGTTTGACTTTTTTTTTGGTTTTGAATTTTAGGAGTTACTTATATATTCTAGATATTGAACCTTTATCAGATATATAGTATGCAAATATTTTCTCTATTCTATAGGTTACCTTTTTGTTTTGTTGATTGTGTCTTTTGATGCACACAAGTTTTAAAGTTTGCTTTTGCTGCTTATGCTTTTGGTGTCATCTCCATGAAATCATCTCCATGTCCATTGTCATGAAGCCACTCTTCATGTTTTTTCCTAGGAGTTTTATAGTTGTTGGACTTAAATCCATTTTTAGTTAATTTTTGTGTATTGTGTAACATAAGGGTCCATCTTCATTCTTTTGCATGTTGACATTCTGTCTTCCCAGCACTCGTTATTGAAAAGACAGTGCATTCGTTATTGAGTGGTCTTGGCGCCGTTGTTGAAGATCATTTGACTGTATATGTGTAGCTTTGTTTCTGGGCTGGCTATTCTAGTCCATTGGTCTGTTGTCTTTGTTACTTTAGCTTTGCAATAGGTTTTAAAATCAGCAGGCGTAAGTGTCACTTTTAAGTTTTCCTGATACAGATGTCGAGTGATAGAGAAGTCACAGAAAGCATGTCAAATAATTTTTCTTTACTTTTTTGAGGGCACCATGCATATTTAGAGAATGAAATAAGGAAATGTAAATGGTAAGATGTATGTGAGGCTATCATTTGGCCAGCAGCATGGTAAGAGCTGGGGGATCTAGCACTACCTAGTTTGCAGAGTGCTTTCACAGACTGAGTCCGGTGTCTTAGGAAGCTTCAAAAAGGACCTTGAATTGATCTTAAGATTGCATGTGTATATTAATGCCCAACAACATCTGTATCACTTTTGTCACAATGATGTAAGGAGGTCTTTAATGAAAGCCTCTAGTAGTAGCTCAAGATTTTTAATTAGATCAGTTATAAGAGCTAATATTTTGTAATATTTGAAATATTTGTAATATTTTCTCTCTTAACACAGTATTGTCTTTCTCTTCCACTCCAGTCATTTCTGAACTCTTCTGTCTGCTTTTTCACATCTCAGTGTGTCACAAATGTAGGCAGAATACTCACTTACAGTAAGGTTTTCTTTTCTGTATGTGTAAACAACAGAAAATTAATCTGGGTGGGGTATATAGGGTGAGTTGAAGGAAAGACTGGAATCAGAATAGCAAGGGAAATGGCACTGTAGTCAGTAATTCAGGCTCTTTGGGACATACTTTCTTACTCTTTATTTGTCTTTTGGAGATCAGGTCTCATGTTGCCTATTCTGGCTTTGAATTCTGAGCTTAAATGATCCTGCCTCAGCCTCCTGAGTAGCTGGACTGTAGGCGCGTATGACCATGCTTGGACTTTTCACTTTCCTAGTGAAAGTATAGAGAATATTTTGGTTGGGCATATTAATTGAAGAATCATTTGGTATGATTTCTATGGAGGAAAAAAATGCAGTATGCTTTCATTTATTAGTCCTACCATAAAATTTTGTTTAATGGTGATGAGATGAATATTTGTCTGCAAGGGCAGATCTCCACTCACTTAATCCTGAAGTGTTTATTGATTCTACTATATGCTAGGGGTGATGGCTGCTTCTAGTGGACAGAGTACAAATAGATCCCACTCTCACGTAGCTGATACTTTTTCTAGTGACTGATATGTTCCTTTTCAATGTTCTGTTCCTTTCATTTGTTTGGACTTTTTTTTTTTCAAGTCAAAGGCTACCTGTTTCACTCCTGATGCAAAACAATTGCAATTGCTTAATGTGAAAATAGTCCTATATTAAATATTCTTTACATAGAGGAATATGTTATAGACAGTTTTGCTTCCTGGTTTCCAAGGAGATATGTCTTGGCAAAATTTACTTTATCAAATGCTTTTCTACGTAAGAGAACTGAAGAAAACTGCTATTAATGCATTTTGGCTAAGGTTTTCCTAAAGACCAGGAGAGTTTTCAAATCTTGGTTTTCTCTATTCCTTCATCCACTGCAAGAGAATCTAGAACCCTAGTTCTGGATAATCCTGTTGTTACTGTCAGATGTTGGAAGAGTCATGACCTTTCTGGATCTTCATTCACTCATGCATTTGTTCATCCAATTAACAAGCCTTCATTCGTCACCTATTACAGTCCAAGTAATTCATTGTAAAAAGGAGAAAGGGCTGAATTAAGTTTCCTTTAAGAGCTACTATTAAAATTCAAGAATTTAATGTGATTTAATGAGATTTAGGGAGTTTTGTAGATGGTAGAAATGTTTTTGAAAGAACTGACTTGAGAGAAATTTAAAGATTTGTTTTTAAGGCCTAAAACATTTTAATGAGAAAATTCTGTAATGATAAGTACTTTAGTGTTAGTTTCTTTCTGATCTGAACACAACAATTAAACTTGGCTTTCAGAACTTTTTTCTAGCCATTTTGGCAGTAGGCAATTCTGAGTGCAACTTTTCTTCCGATACTGGTATTACCCTGGAACCTCAACTCCTGTGTCAGCTAATTTGGTGTAGTGTTGGGGTGGGAACTTCAGAGAGTCTTATTATCCTATCTTCTAGGTACTTGGTTTTGAGTCTTCTGGAGCTCTGGCAACTGCAGTTGTAGTCTTCGGATATGGTGACACCCTAAGTGCAGATGAGTCACACTGAAGATCTGAGTGCCAGGCATGTTGTATTCAGAGCACTAGTGTGAGACTTCATGTCTCTATAAAGTGACATTTTCATTTTAGTTTGTTGTTAGAAATCCAACATAGTATTGATTATGCATTAAAATATTTAGTTATGCAAAGTAAAATTTAAGAATTTCCTCCCATGTGGATTGTTGGCTGCTGTAAATCTCATCTCAGTGTTGCCAAAGAACACTGGAAGATTTGTTCCAGGCTTAACTCTACTATGTACTAGCTGTATGATTTTGGCTGTTTTTCTTCATTTACTAATCAGCAATATTCGTGGAACACCTTCTATATGGCAGGGACTTTTTTCATCCTAGGGATATATCAGTGAGCAGCTTTAAGTGAGATGGGAAGCCACTGGAGGGATTTGAACAAAGGATTTCAACATGGCACACTTTTAAAAGACAAACTGCTTTATAGGGAATAGAATGAGGAGGAGGCAGAGGTGAAGACAGGGAGATGTTAGATGTTTCTGGCAGTAATCTAGGTGAGAGATGATAGCAACAGTGGATGCAGTAGGAAGTAGCTGGATTCTGGATATGTCTCAAGTGGAATTAACATTGACAGGTGAGATGGTGTGCAGTGAGAAAGAGTGCAGTTAGAGGTGACACCAGGGTTTTGGCCAGAGCAACTGGTGTAGTAGGGGTGCCATTTATTGAAATAGAGAGGACTGGAGGAGCAGGTTTGGGTGGGGAATTCAGGGTTGATTTGCACATGTTGGGTATGAGATGCAAGGTGACTTTTTTTTTTTTTTTTTCTGGTGGGTCTGGAGTTTCCGCTCAAGGTGCTCACAAAGCAGCCATTCTACCTCTTGTCACACCTCTGGTATGATTTCTAAGTGAGTAAGTCAGGTAGACAGTGAGGGTAGTTTGTCAATCTTCATAGGCTTCAGTTTTCTCATCTGTGAAAAGGGTGAAGTATCTGCTCTTCTCAGAATTTAAAGATCAAACTGGGGGTGCGGGCAGAGGTAGATCTTCTAAAGCCGTGTCCTGTAGTGGTGGTATTATTTCTTGGAGGAAGACTGATTACCAGATTAATGTATTATGTGGTCTCTTTTGAGCCATTTAGCTAACAGGCCTGAATGTGTTCTGGAAAGTTAACATTTACCTCTGAAGACTGGTGTCTTCCCTGGTTGGTGGGAACCTTTCTCTTTGATCCATCTTGTGATTTCTGGTATTTTGGTTCTCTCTAAGCTGTCAGAGATTCATTTTGTGCGGAGCCAGTGGGGCCACTGTGTGGGAGTGTGGCACCAAACCTGCCTCTCGGTAAACATAGCTTTGACCAAAGTAATTTTATTTAAGTGGGAGGTTGCTATAGGAGGAAAACTGATACTCAGATTCTTTAAGTGTCCCATAACATGGATAAGTAAACACTTAATGGGCTAATAGGCCAAATTTATTTGGGAGATCACTCTCCATGCTTCTCAGAGTAGAATACCTGTTTACGTATTGCTAGATTTTTTGATCACTTTAAAATTTTTCAGAGGTAGATGAAGTGTAAGATGTATTTGAACCTATTGACTTAAAATTTAAGATTTAGTAAAGATGTTGAAAGCATTGGTTTTATATTTTGATCAGCAATATTTTGAATTTATTAAATGTCTTTCCTTAGAGGCAGTAGTAAAAAGTTGTATCTTGGAAATGTGGGATTTGCTTATTATTGACACCTTCTCAATAGTTAGCTGCTTCTATCTCCATCTCTTTAGAAAACACGTTGGTGGTGGTTCTTGGTTCTTCTTATTGGTGGGCAGTTCTGATGCTGCTCTTCATTGCCCTCTGAGTTTGATCAGTGGTTGCCAAGATTCCATAAGGTGTCACTGTGTGTGTCCTTTGCAGGTCCTGCGATTTAGAAAGAGAAGGTAAAGCTTCCTTTGGCCTGGCACAGGAAGTGAACGTAACTGTTGAGTAGTTGTTGGAGTATTACCTAAGTAAGTATTCTGGGTACTCGGTGGAAAGAGAGTAGTAATGGCTTTAGTGATAGAGGAGAGCATGGGAGGCAGGAGCTGTTATTCAATAGGTATCATGGAGGCAGAAATTATTTTGGCTAGCTCTTTGGTATCTGCCAAGCAGGAGGGCCTCTCTTTATGTTAGGGTTTTGGTCAGATCCTCAAAATTTATAAGAAGGGTTTAACCTTACATAATCTTCCACTTTTCATGGAAAGGGCTTACTGTTCATTATTGTATTTGTGCTTCTAAGTAACTGCACCCTTAATGTTCAGTATATGCTACGACTCGACATACTCATTGAAAAGCCTCAAACCTTCCTTTCTTTTTGAAGTATATATTAGAAGATTTAGGTCAGTTTTAAGAAACAGTACTAAATGGACCTATATGTTTAAAATATTTGTTTTTTACATGATTTTTAACGCCTTCTAAAGAGCTGATATAGTCTTCTTAAAATACCTTTTAGGTTTTCCAAACCCTCTGCTAGCCTGTTACTTCACCTCTATGTGATAGTCATTTTTACTGGGGAGATGCTCTCTAAAACATCTGAAATCATGGTACTTATTTATGTACTCCTGAAATTTTTTTTTTTTTTTGGTGTGTGTGTGTAACAACTTTATTAAGTTATAATTTACCTATCATACAGTTCTCCCATTTAAAGTATGCCAGTCAATATTTTGTAGTATATTCATAGAATTGTGCAGCCATGCCCATAAACAATTGTAGAACACAAGGACCTCCAAACCCATTTGCAGTCACCCCCTATTTTTTTGCCAACTCCACTGCTATTCCTTTTCACCATCTGCAGGCGCTCACTAATCTACTTTCGCTATGGACTTGCCTATTCTAGGTGTTTCCTTATAAAAGAGTTCATACAATATGCAGTATTTTTGGTAAACAAATGAGACACTCATACTCTCTTTGCCAACTATTATGATTTCTTTGAACCTTTCTTTATTTTCAGTTTTAGTTCAATTCAAAAATATGTGTAATCCCATTCATGAGGTGCAGATAGGGAGGCCAGCCCAGGCAAAAAGTTCACGAGATCCCATTTCAACCAATGAGTGGGTGTGGTAGTGCACACTTGTCATCACAGCTATACAGAGAAACAAAAATGAGAGGATCATGATCCAACCTGGCCTGGCCATAACGTGAGACCCTATCTCAAAAATAACTGAAAGGGTTGGTGGAGTGGCTCAAGTGGTAGAGCACCTGCCTAGCAAGCATGAGGCTCTGAGTTCAACCAAAAAAAAAAAGTATGTTTACGTAATCCTCCAAGTTTCTCACCCATAGCTTAATCTCTCTTACCCCTTTCCTGAGCCTCATACCCCATGCTGCTTATCAATATCTTCTCTTTCTCTTACACTCTTTGATGCTATATGAGCTCCTGAACTCAAGGTTTTTAAAATGTTTTTTGAGATGCAGTCTTGCCATGTAGTCTGGCTGGCCTTGAGTTTGCAGTCTTCCTGCTTTAGCCTCCTGAATGCTGGGATTACGGGTATGCCCCATCACATCTGTATATTTCTAATTCTTCAAGACCCATCTCCATCACTGAAGTCTTTCTGATTACTGTAACTCACCCTGCTCCCTTCTGTGCAATTCATTTGTACTGTGCTGTATGCTTAAAGAACCTAGAATTTAATAATTAATATGTAATACCTCAAGGATGTCTAGCCTAAAGAAGACTCAGCAGGAATGTTATTCTTTAGTAAAATCCATCATACAAGAGGAGATTGTCTTTGTTTTCTCAGTTCTTGAGAGGTAGAATACAATGAGCAGATTAAATACAGATACTTGACTGAATATCAGAAGGGACTTTTCTAGTAGAGCTGCCTGCTGGTGTGATAAGTGTTCCCCATTATTGGAGGGGCTCCTGCATAACACTGGTCATTCCTGGACAGGATCACCATAAAGCTCATCTGGACAGTTTCTGGGTGCTCAGTGGTTCACAATCTGCATGGAGTACCAGAGTCAACTGGGGAGTGTTTTACGTATATACATTCTCAGTTTCTACCTTGGAAGTTCATATTGAGCATTCTATGAAGCCAGGCTTGGAAACTTTTGTATCAGATGATGCTTTTAATCCTAAGATCCTATGAGTGTCTCATTTGTTTACCAAATTTTTATTGAGTGCGTGTGTTGTATGGCAATGTAAAATTTTTGGTTTTGCCTTCATAGGACATAGAGTCTAGAGGGGAATGTAGAAGGGCAATGGAAAGCTGTGATTTCTCTTCAGATAGGTATAGATCCTTGAGGATATGGGCTGTTTCTCATTTTGCGTGTTTCTTTATTTGCACCACAGAAATGAGCACTTCGGCTTTCATTCTTGGCTGGTAAGCTGATTAACTTGTTCACTGATTTTGCGCATCTTACTTTGTCCAGTTATCATGCTTAATTTCTTGGTCTGAGAGGAGACGCCCATTCTTCCGTTTTTTCATGACAGGTTCAGTATTTTGACTTTGTTGCTTCTGTAATAAAATTATCATTGGCCACCATTTACTGAGAACCCAAGGGTGCCGGCCACTTCGTGTCCCATTACTGTTAATCTTTGCAACACCCCTGCAAGGTAGACATTCACACTCAGAGCCAGGCTGTTGAGGTTCTGTTACAGAATTTCTTGAATTAACAAACATTGCTGCAGCTATCTTGCCATCATCTCTTAATAGTAGAATAGTTCTGGTCATGTATTGACTGTGTAGTAGAGTGTATTTTATTGTTGGTAATGCCAGAAAGTCCGTGAACTTATAATAGGGTAGTTATGACCGCACCACCCTGTTGGCTAAACTGGTAATTTGTTTTAAACTCTATGTTATGCTGATGGTACCAGCTCTCCACCTGTTTCTCCAATGAAAGACTGGTCTTCCTGGTATAATTTTTAAGCTTGGTGTATAGTTCATCACTTGTCCATGTTGTGCCACAGTAGAGAGTCACGGATTGTTTCTTTGGATCTTCAGTGATGATCTGGATTTTCCAGAACTGTCATGTGACCCATTTGTTGGGTTCCAGTCTCATCCCATATCTGTTGTAGACTCTGGCCCACCAGGGTGACTTCTACAGTGCCTAATTAGTGTCTTTCTCTGACAATTCATCCTATGTTAATTTTTTTTTTTTTTTGTTTTGGTGGTGGTATTGGAGTTTTAACTCAGGGCCTTTGGCTTGCTGGGCAGGTGCTGTACTTTAGCCACATCTTTCCCCTGTGCCCCACTGCAGGCCTTTTTTTCTTTCTTTTTTTTTTTTTTTTTGCCCCGACCAGCCTGAACTGTGATCCTCCTCCTTACTTCTCCTGTATAACTGGGGGCATAGGCATGTACCACCATGCTCTGCTTATCTGTTGAGATGGGGTCTTGTTAACTTTTTGCTAGGGCTGGCTTGGAATTGTGAGCCTCCTGATCTCCACCTCTAGAATACCTGGGATTACAGGTGTGAGCCACTGGGCCTGTCCCCTATGTTAGATTCTTTACTTATGCCATCTCATTTTATCCTAATGAAATTCCTTTGACATAGTCATGGTGAACATTTAGCAGATGAGGAAATTAAAACTGAGAAAGGTTAGGTAACTTGCCTAGCTTGTAGATGCTCATGTTTGCGTTTTTCCAGGGGATGCAGATGTGGTTTTCTCTCACCTCCTATTGCTGACTCCACTCACAGAAATTAGAAGGTGGATGCATGAACTTTTAGAAGGTGAAGATGAGCAAGAATTTCAAGCTTGTAGAGGAAGCAGTGTATTTGAAGGTATCATTTGTCCTTGAATACTCTCTCCAGCCAACTGAGTTTGCTGGGATGTGGGGAGCAATCTTGCAATGGACTCACATTTACTAGAGAAATCTGAAGCCTAGGGCTGCAAAGTTTGAAGTATGAATAGCTAGATGAAATGTAAATATTTATAGTTGTGGTGAAACAAGTATAAATCTTCAGAGTTTGTAATAGTGATGACTTTTTTTTTCTAGTATGAATACTTTCACTTTACTTCCAGGCGAGACAGGAAAGTTGAAATATTTATTTTCTGCAGTGAAATACTTTGTTTTTCATCCTGCATTGTGGATTCTGATGTGAAGTTGTCATTCTATCATTGACTTCTGCCTGTTGCCCTAAAATTATCATGCTGTCATCTACTTAGCACCTGCTTTGTTTTGAAATAAGTGTCTTTTAAGAGCTTGGAGGTGTACACAGATTGTTACAGGGAGGCTAATGGAAGTAAAGTTAATTGAAAATGCAAAAATAGGTGTAAGCCCAGTCATGGCTTCTTCAAGTGCTTCTTCAAATAGAATTGAAACCACTAGTAAAAGTTAACTTTTGGTGAAAAGGAAGGACAGTTTTAATACCCTAACTCTTCTGTGGAGTTGTGGTATTTGCATCTGTGTTGATTATGGTATGCCTGTCTTTAGGTGGTCCATATAGGCCATTTTTCCAAGTCAAATGTTTGCACCTTCTCTTTCATATTAAACAGATCTTCAAGATTTCTGTGTTGGCTTATTAGATAAGGCCCTCTGGCAGCTAATAACAAGGCTGGGATGACTTTATCTTAATCCCTTAAGTAAGAATTAGTTTTACTTAATTTTGGGAACAAAGATGCATTTTGGAGAGTATTGTTAAACTTTGGTGGCCATATTGTGTCTGCTAAACAGCAGAGAGCCTCCATGTGATTTAATGAATTCAACTCCTGGTGCCTCACTCATAGCAAGATAATCCACCAGCCTGTTCTCATCTACTCTGCAGTGCTGTGTTCTTAAGTAGGTCACCTTGTGCTTGGGTTGCAGACTTTTCATATGCAACTTCTTAGACTGTTGAGAGCTACCTTTTTAATAATGCTGTCTAACTGCAGTAATCCAAGTCCGTTACGATCTTCCTGCTGTCACTACCAAGTTCATTTCCTAGTCTTACCTGAACGGCCAGTCACCTGACAAATACTGCTGACTGGTTTTGAGGCAGGCATAGGCTGTGAGTGAGGCCTGTGTTGAGTGG
This sequence comes from Castor canadensis, assembly GCF_047511655.1. Classification (NCBI taxonomy): domain Eukaryota; kingdom Metazoa; phylum Chordata; class Mammalia; order Rodentia; family Castoridae; genus Castor; species Castor canadensis. The sequence goes on along the minus strand of NC_133388.1, from coordinate 35,235,732 downwards.
ATAGACAGACTTGGGTCTGTCCTCAAGGTGCTCCCAGATGGGGGGAATTGTCCAGTAGGAATGGAGGAAACATTTAATTGCCTTCTTTCTTTCTCTTGCTTGTTTATGAATCCAGTAATAAAACTTTGTGGAAAATTTGGGAAGTGCATGAAAGTTTGAAGGAGAAAAACATCCTTCATCTTTCTACCACCCAAGGAGCACCACCACTTCATTTTCATGTTCCCTGTCTTTTGAAAATGACTTCTCAAAACAAGCAAAACACAGAGCTCTTCCAGTAAAAGGGGCTTTAAGGTGAAATTTGGTGGCGAGAAGGAAACAGGGCTCTGGGAAAACTGTGGTGTTTTGTGGGGGACTGTGAAGTGGAAAGCAGCAACCTGAAGGAGGTATGTCTCAGATTTCTCCAGAGATGGCATGGGGATATCCAGGAGCAGTGCTAACTGTAGGTCTCTGTGAAATCTCTTGGAGTTCCAAGTGTATCATAAAACTTTATATGTTGGCAGTTGGCATTCAGAATGTTTTTCTCAAACTTTAAGAAGTAAACCAGAGCCTTCCCTCTAGGACAGAATGTGAGAGATGACTTAGACAAATTTTAGTACGTCCATGATTTAAGATTGGGAGAATTTATAACCCGGAAAGCAAGAAAAGAAACCTTTTTATTTATTTTTTTAATGATCTTTTACATACTAGTGTTTTTTGGAATATATATAGGAAACCCTTTTTCTTTTTTGCGGTATGAGGGATTGAACTCAGGGCCTCCTGCTTGCTAGGCAGATGTTCTACCACTTGAGCCATGCCTGAAGTCCTTTTTAATTTTAGTTACTTTTTAGATACTATGTTTTTGCCCCAGGGCTGCTCTCAAACCTTGATCCTCCTACCTATGCCTCCTATATAGTTGAGATTACAGCTGCATACACCATATCTGACTTGTTATTTGAGGTGGGGGGTCTTACTAACTTTTGTCCAGGCTGGCTTTAAACTGGGAACCTCCTGATCTCTGTAGGCATGAGCCACCAGGCCTGGCCTGAAAAACCTTTGAAGAAGGATTTTCCCTGACTTATATGCTTTAGAATTAGGAAATGGATTTTGAGGCTAAGTTGCAAAGTATTTCATATTAAGGGGCAGTGGGACACACAGGTTTCGGAATCAGAGACCTGAGTTTCATCCTACCATTGACCTCAGACAGCTCCTTGACCTCTGTTTTCACTTTTGAAAAGGGGACAGTGATGATGGTTAACTCACAGGAGATGCTGTGTATAGCACCCTCCCCCTAGTTTGGATTTGGTATCAATTAAGCAGAGTTCTTATTCTGATGTCTCTTGTAAGGCACCAGGCACAGGGCGTGGCAAACACCACATGTCCAGTAAATGTTAGTTTCCCTTCCTTTTTTCACAAGTCTTCCCAGCTTCCTAATGTTCCTAGTCTCTTTCCCTTGGATTTATAAGGATCCTGATGGAAAGATGTATTTTGTATGGGTTATGATGGTAGATTTCTGGATTTGTAAAATTGGGTTATAATGGTGGATTCCTGGATTTGCAAAATAAATTTTATCAGCCTAGCTTAGGATTATTCCATCTCTTGAACATATCTTTCCAAACATTTCTTGTATCAGATGGGGAAAGGCAGAAAGTTGAGTGCTCAGGTTGAGAAGGGCAAGGGGAACAGAGGGAGGACTAGCTTGGATATTTTCCTAGCTTAATTTTGGCTGGGATTGATAACTGAGCAGAGGTTTAGAGGCAAGGTGTATATTCTGGGAGATACTTGGTTCTCCTTGCAGATTTATGGTCTTTTATTCACTTACTCAATCAATATACCATTATTGAAACTCTCCTGTGTATATGGCATTGTGCCAGTTCTTGGGATTTAGAGGGAATGTCTATGCCCATCGAATTAAGCAAAGTTGGAAAAGAAAAAGCACAATTCTGTTTTTAAGAGTTATTAGGATAAAGGAAATTAGGGAAATTTTGCCAAAATACATTTAAATTATTTTTCTGTGTTTGCTTCTCCTTTAGATTTTGAAATCTAGACCTGTGTCTTTTCCAACTATTTCTAGAGCCTAATTTTAAATGTACTCCTGAATAATATGTATAAATAAAAATCAGGCACAGTTTACAAGTGCTGTGTTTATACTATCAGTCCATTTGTGGAAATTTCAACCCTGTAAATTAAGATATCTGAGGACAAGTCCTTTACTTGCTGCTCTGATTCTGGTTTTAGAAGTAGAAGATGAATATTGGGCTAACTAATTCATGCTAAGAACTTGGGGTGAAAGTGGCAACTTTGATTTTTGGACTCAGTCATGAAGGAAGTTGTACAGTGGCCTGAGTTTTAATGGCCTACGTTTTTGAAAAGAGACCTCTTGATGCTCAGAGAAATGATAGTATGATTCTAAGGCCACCAGAGCTGTGGAAAAAAGTGTGGTTTTATTCTGGTGGAAGGGAAGCCCCAAGAAACAAAGTTGGGATTGGATGACTGCAGGTAATGCCTATAAGCAAAAGTAGGGGTGGCTTCTAAAGAAGTCAGCCTTGTGAAGAGGCCAGATTTAAAATAAAAATCGAATACATAATTCACATACCATATAATTAGCTGTTTTGAAGCATGTAATTTAGTTGCTTTTAGTGTTTTCACACCTGTGTGCAACCATCACCATAGTCAATTTTAGAATATTTTCATCATCTCAAAAATAAACTCTATGCCTGTTAATCACCATGTCCTTTCCTTATCTTTCTGCCCCCTCAACTCTGAGCAAGCACTAATCTACTTTCTGTCTACTTAAATTTGCCTATTCTGGATGTTCCATATAAATGGATTCTTAGTACCTGGCCTTTTGTGACTGGGTTTGTCATGTTTTCAAGATTCTTACATGTTGTAGCAAAAATTTTCTCCCATTCTGTGGGTGGTTGTTTTACTTTTTTTAGGAAAAAAGGCACATAATAAGCATTAAAACAAAAGATACCTTGAATACCTACAAATATTTAAGGAGTGTCATACCTAGTTTGGATCTTTTTTCTTTTCTTTTTGGTGCAAGAACGAACCAGGTTTGGATGTTAGATGTCCCCTGAGGCTTATGTGCTTGGTTGCCAGCTGTGACACTATTGGGAGGTGGTGGAACCTTTAGGAGGTGAGGCCAGTGGAAAGAAGGTGGGTTATAGAGGTTTGCTCTTGAAAGGGATACTGTGGCCCTGACCCCTTCCTCTCTTAGGCTTCCCAGTTGCCATGAGGTGAGCAGGCCCAAAGCGATGGGGGTCTAAACAGCTGTGCACTGGAACCTCTGAAACCATGAGCCAAAGTAAACCGTTTCTTGTTTAAGTTGATTATTTCAGACTTTTTGTCATAGTGATGGAAAGCTGACCAACATACCCATGATGACCTATGGCTTGCAAGGAAAAATTGGAAATTCCATAGTAATTTCAAAGATCTTCTATGTGTAGTATGCAAATATTTAAGATACAGCTCAGTAGATGTTCATAAAATGTATACATGTGTGTAATCACCATGTGTAATCAAGAAAGAACATTACTAGCCCCACTAGTCCTCCAGTGCATCTTCAGTCATTAGCCTTCCTTCTTCCCCAATGGTAATAGCTTGTTTTGATTTCTGTCATCACGGATTAGTGTTTCTATATTTTCGAAATGTGTGGAAAATGGGAACAAAATAGTGCATTTTCTCTTGCATACCATGTAAAATTTACCCGTGTATTACTGATAACTATGGTTCATTTCCATTGCTCTCCAGTTTCATTGTATGAATATCTTGATGGATATTTGACTTTTAAGAATCAATTTTTGGCTAGTATACCTTTTTTTTTTTTTTCTTGGCACTGTGGTTTGAACTCGGGGCCTCATGCTTGCTAAGGAGGTGCTCTTGCTGCTTGAGTCACTCTGCCAGCTCTCTTGTATGTGTCTTGAAGTGCACATGGCCATGCATTTCTGCTGGATATATGTCTAAGAGTGGACTTGCTGCATCATAAAGTATATTTACATTTAACTTCATTATTTTTTGGCAGTACTGGGGTTGAACTCGGGGCCTCTCGTCACTAGGCAGAAACACTATGGCTTGAGCCACTCCACCAGCCCTACATTCAACTTTGTTAAAGTGCATGCACATTCATTTCCGAATTCTAAAAGAAGATGAGGAATAAAAAAGAAACTGGCTCACTTTAATATTAACAAGAGGGAGTTCAGAGTAATTCACTCCTTTTTCCTACTATGTAACAAGGAAAGTGTTTTCAAACAGAGAAGGTTAGAATGAATACAAAAGAGGGTAAAGTGAGAAAACTCGTTCCCACTTAAAATAAGTAAGAATCTCCTGGCTAAAATGAATTGTTCCCCAGAAACTGAAAACTCTATGGTTACTTTTGAGGAAACCCAGTTGGGAAACTTGAAGAAATGAGAGGGTGAGAGAAACTTCTAAACTCTGAAGGTAAATCCATTTTTTTCCCTTCCCTAAAGAAAGGAAATGGATTGTTTCATGTGAGTTTCTGGCAGAATTGCAGGGTTGGTTTTACCAGGTGATTTGATAGCATTGAGAAAAAAGGTGGTGTTTGCTGTGAGCCAGCATAGGTTCAGTAATGCAAAGACATTTGCAGGGCTTCTGTTTCCTGTAAGTTCTTGGACTCCTGGGCTGGGGTATGGTTGTGAATGTCACGTTTCCAATTTAGGAGGTCAGCCTGTAACAAGTATCCTTAATGCATTTCCTTGCACATAATTTTTGAGTGGTTCAATAATGGGGGAAACAGGTAGATTAGCAAGTAATCCCCAAATGTATGCATAGTGCCTAAGAAGTTGGCTATGAAGTGCTCTTGTGACACTGGGTAGGAAGAGGGAGAATAAGAAGTCTTTGAAGACTTCTGAAACATGAATAGAAAGGAAAGTAGGATAGTGTGGGGAGGGCAGTAGGTGCTGAGGCTTGGGTAAAGAGCATTTTTATTAGACTGCTAGACAGGGGTAATGTGATTATGAAAAAACTTTCTAGAAGTGGTAGGGTTGACCTACTAACTGGACTACTGGCCTCATAATAAGACTCTTCATATCACCCAAAGGAATTGGGACTTTGATCTTAGAGTCCTGGAGGAGCCTTGGGAAGGTTTTTAAATACCTGGCAAGGAGAATGATAAGATTTACATTTTTAAAGTTTGTTAGTAATGTGTTCTTTTGCTTCTGACTTCTTTCATTCACCACTGTATTTGTGAGTCATCCGTGTTCTTACAAGGACTTGCAGCTTGTTCAGTTTTGCTGCTGTAGAGTATTACATTGTGTCATGGTACCACAATTCACTGTTAGCTGTCTTTGGCTAGTGAAAAGTGTGTCCATGAACATTCTTTCTTGTATGTGTCTTGTTAGTGAAGACATCTGTAGGGGATATAATTAGGAATGGAACTGCTAGGTCATAAGGTATGTGTACATTGACTTCAGCAGCTACTGAGAAAGTTTTCCCAATGGTTATGTCAATTTATACACCCTTTAGCAGTATATGAGAGCTGCATGTTCTTGTATAGTTAGGTGGTGCCTGCCATCTAACTTTGGTTATTCCGGTGGGTGTGTAGAGACACTCCATGATGGAAGATGAATATGTTTGAGCACCTTTTCATGTTTCTTGACCATTTTGCTACCACTTTTTATGGTGATGGAGGTGTTCTATAGCTTCATTGTGGTGGTCACTTCATGACCATATACATTTGTCAAAATTTCCCTGTATGCAAATTATACTTCAGTACATTTAACTATGATAAATGCCACTTACTGATTTATGGAGGTTTTTAAAAATACATTTTGAATGCGTCCTTGAATGATTGGATGTGTGCTTTTACAAATATCTTCTCCCACTTGTTGGTTATTAATATTGTGTTCTAAGAAAATTTTGCATACCCCAAGGTCACAAACATAAAGATAGAATTTGAGTAACTGTCTGAGGAAGTAAGGTCACAATAATGTAGGTGAGTGTATATGTGTGTGTGTGGGTGGGGGGTATTCATATTTTAGGGTGAGGAGAAGGCCCTGAGGCCAGATGCTTAGAAGGAAGCCACAAGGATCAGAAGTGAGCTCTAGAGGCATCAGAACAGCACATGGTCTCCTGTTGTGAGTGTTGCTAAGGGCTTAGGTTTCTCAAAACATGGAACTTCTAAAGGATTTTAGGCAGAGGTTGACATGACCTATCTGAGTTTTAATAGGATCATTACCCTGCTGTGTTGAGAATACAGGTAGGAAGTGAGGTGAAGAGGCTGTTGCTAGCTTAAGGGATTGCTGCTGAGGACTTAGACCCATGAGGTGGTTGACTGTTGATACATTTTGAATGTAAAGCTGACACGATGTGCTATTAGTCTGAAAGTGGGGTTTGAAAGGAGGGGTCAAGAATGGCACAGGTTTGATTGTTGTTATTGTTTATATGGGTGTCTGGAAAGAATGGAGTTGGAATGTTGGGGATGGGGAAGTTACAGAAGATCTGAAGCAGCGATACCCAGACATTTGAATTTCATGGATGTAACTTAAAAGTTTTCAACATGTTACAAAGAAAGGCCATTTGAATACCAACAGAATAGGAAGGATGCAGTCAAAATAAAGGGCAAGCCTTTAGATTGGATAAATTAAGCGTTATGTAATAGTGGCACATGTTCTTTTAATGTTTCTATGAATGCAGGTATTGTTTTGTGGACCAGCTTTGGGAATTACTGTAGTAGTATATATCTTTTCATTTTGATACTATTAATAAATGAGCACCATATCTGTAAACTTGCTAAGATTGAGATTAGAGTCTAAACATAAGGAACAAATGAACAAAAAAAATACAAAGTAGGCCAATGTGTCATTTCTAGTTTAGAAGCACTTCATTTCTTTAAAAAAGGGAGAGAGGGCCAGATGAATCCAAGGGACACATATGGTACACGTGAAATCATAGTAAAGCTTAGTACTCGTTTTAGTCAGTCCTTTGCTGACAGCCTCAATGAGATTGTTTCTAAAATTTTGTTTTGAAGTAGCCAAGTTCTGAGTTTTCCTTACAAAATTGAATTGCCTTGTCATGCAGAGGAAAATACAGTTTCTATTTTCACCTTTTGTGTTCTGGTTCTTGGGATCATCATTGGTAAAGCTAAGAGAGCTGTAGATGTTTGATAAAAGTGATTATGGGCAGTAGGAGTGGGGCACGTGGTCCTGTAGTAACAAATGCAGAGCTTGGAGTGCTTGTTGACCCAGAGCTTGGTTGGCAAGAACGCTAGTAGACTTGTCTTGAATAACTCTGTTGAGGCATGCTTCTGCTTTCCATTGAGTTAAACTCATACTTTCTATTTGGCAAAGGCTGGAGATGCTTTCTGCATGAGTATCAGTGTCATTGACTGGCTTCAGGACTGTAAGTGATCTCTTAGAAAGTTTTGCCTTTGAGTATTATGTGGAACATATTTTGTGCAGTTTGATACTACAGAGTAATTTGATTATTCAGAGACATCAAATGTCCCTTGTAAGAGTCTCTTGCCGTTTCAAAGAATAGCATTATCAATGGCTGATTATTTTTTCCATCTTTGCCAACTGATTTTATGGATCTGAATGCCTTTATACCAAGCAAAGAATTTTAACATGTACGATCAGTCTTCAGTGTTTTTAGTCTGCTTTGGTGTTAAGCAGTGGTGTCATATTTTAGTTACCTGATGTGTCAGTGGTTATAACTTGATTATCTTACCTCGAGGGATGGAGGAAATCAGTGAAAAGTTCACTGCTGCTTTGTGAGTTAAGTTATGCCTTGGCACAGAGTGCTGATCATTTTGGCATTCATGCACAGCATTAGATCACCTTGGTGGCAGTTTGGGAATGCTCTGAAAGTGCTACCTAACTCTGTAGGATTCTCCATAAACCTGAGCTGGTATAGAGAGTGATGTTTATTGTATCTTGTTCTCAAATGTCGTGCCAAGTTACTGTCATCAGACTCTTTATTGATAGAAAATTAGTTAGGCAAAAACCATTTTCTTCTCCTTGCATGGCAGAGGTGATGAAATTTATGAGAAGCTACATATAAGGAAAGGTTTGAAGTGTTGATTGTGAATATGAGCCCTAGCTTAAGACAGAACTCTTGGCTTATAGGGGAATGTTTTTTGTGTTATTTGTTTTTCAGTCTCAGTTCTTGATATGTGGAAATAATGAAAAGAGTATTTGCTATGTGTATTGGTCAAGGATTTTAGTTACAGATACCAAGATCTATTCAAGTTAGTGTAAGAAGAAAGTGATTTATTAAGGGTGATAGCTAGTTTAAAAAATCATCAGGAAAGGGCTGAGAGAGTCTGTAGGTTGAGTTTCTGGAACACCGTGGAAGTGGTCCACTGAGGAGCTGTCCTAAATTGGAAGCTGGACCCAGAAGCACCTCCTTCTTTCTTGCAGTACAATGTATGCTGTACACTCTGCCACCCTGCTTCTTTTCCATGTGACTCTGTTCTGAAGTCCCATATGTGTCTGGTTGGAGGCACCTAATGCACAGGTCTGCCTGTCCTATAGGATAAGGAAGGCAGGAAACATAATTTGTCTACTCCAATTTGTTTATTTGCTTCCACATTTAAATTCTATGTTGGGAAGGTGAGCTTTACACAGAGGTTGAAAATGAAACAAAAATGATTCTGGGCTCCATGAGTAACAGATATTCATTATAGCACTTACTTGAAATAATATAGTGATTGCACTAATGTAAGAAATATACTAGGAATCACATGACACTCTAAGCAACTTTTAAGAAAATGCACTTTTAGAGTGGGGTATGTTTAAAACCGCAGTGGTCTCATGCTTCTGTTACTTGAGAATTCTGTTAATCTAGTAAGAATATGTAGATAATAGAGCCAAAACCAAGAACAATGTTAGGTTCTTTTGTCTTAGGTGATATACCACTCAAGTGACTGATTCTTGAAAATTTGTTCTTTTAATCAGAGTTGAGACTTTTCATTGGGTCATTGTAATTCATTACAATGAAGAATAAATTCATTATAAGAAGAATAAAATGTATTCTGATTTTATGCTTTAGGAGGCCAAAGCTCAGGGAGTCAGGTGATTTGCTCAATGGCGTAGCTAGCTGGTTAGTGAAAAGGACTCCTGGCTTCATAGCCAGGTCTTTTTCCAGTCAGCCCTTGTTGGGAGCAGAGCTTTCTACTTGCTGGGAGAAAGCTTTTTGGTGGCTGCTGGACTCCTGCATGGAGTCCAGCATGGGTTTTTTGGTGGTACTGGGTTTGAACTCAGAGTTTTGTGCTTGCAGGGCAATGCTCTATTTCTGCCCTGTATGGAGATTTGAGTCCAGATATTGTTTGGATCTCTTAGTGGAGTTGCTGTTGGTTGGTATCATTGGTGATTTTTCTGTGTCAGACGAAGACTTGGATGTTTGTTTTTGAATTTGAATTGCAGAAGTAAGAATTTGTTCAGTGTAAAATACTGAACAAATACTCAGTGTAAAATGCACTGAGTATGTCTAATGTGTTTTCACTTGGTAAAATAAGCTGCAAAAATGAAGGGAGATACATACATCCCTCTTCAGTTTTTTTTTTCTTTTTCTTGCAGTAATGGGGCCTGAGCTCGGCCTACACCTTGAGTCACTCCACCAGCCCTTTTGTGTGAGTTTTTTTGAGATAGTATCTTGCAGAATTATTTGCTGAGGCTGGCTTTGAACGTGATTCTCCTGAGTAGCTAGGATTACAGGCGTGAGCCACTGGTACCTGGCCAGGTTTTTCTTCTGGGTTGTTTATAAATTTGCGCTGCCGTAATTCTTTAGCTAAGACATTTGCCATTCTATGCATAGTCACTACTAGTTAAAAGTTACTAGGAAACTTTATTCTGGTCCACTTCTCCATCTCCTTCATGTCTGTATTCAAACACTGCCTTTGCAGTGAGTCTTGTGCTAATCCCACCCCACTTACGTTGTAGTCCCTCCTCCCAATTCACCCCAGGAATCCCCTATTCCTGGCATCCTGTCCTTTTCCTTTTCAATGCGCATGACCCTTAACATTGTGTGTATCTCCCACATGTAATTTACTAATTTGACTGTTGTGTTTCTTTTCCATTAGAATACAAGCTCTGTGAAGGCAGAGACTTTTGTTAGTTTGCATATCCCCACAATGAAGTGCCCACTACATAGTAGGGAATAGATAAGGTGTTGAATGAGTGAACTTGGCAAAAGCACCTAGTTTTTAGGATTCCTGCTAGTAAAACAATGGTCCTAGTTATTGTTTTAACTATTGGCTTATGGGAATTGCAAAGTCATCAGTTTGTACATACAGAATATAAATTACATATGTGAATTGTGGCATGTGCAATTTTCTGGAACCTTCTTGTTTATTCAGTAGTAAACAAACTCAGATAAAAAAGGTTATTAACATCTAGAGTACGTGTGACAGATCATACAGCGATTCACCAATTTAAACATAGACAAGTAAATAGCTTTAAATATAACGTGTCTGAAAGGCTTTCATTGTCAACAAGTTGGTGAAAAGGTCAAGTTTCAGAGGGTCGGGGTACTGAGTTGATGGAAGAGGGATGAGAAAGGAAGAGTGTGGAGAGCTGGAGAAGTGGAGACCTGTTCCTCAGCAGAGATGGAAGATGCTTCAGCAGAATCATCCAGAATTGCTTATGCATCTATTAAGCTACCCCTCCTCAGAGAAGCTAAAACACAAGACAAGGAGTTACTACGCTGAATGAGGATGAAGTCTATAATATTCCAAACTTTTCATTTAGCTAAGCTGGTGGCTGTCCTGGCATGAGGTAGTTTATAAATGTTTATTTTTTATCATTTAAAGATAAGTTTGGCTTTGGGAATTTAAGGGAAATAAAGATGGTAATATCTTAGAACGATGTTAAGGAACCTAAAAAATATCTTAGAAAACAAATATGTTGACTTTTTATGAGCTCATGTTCAAAGTGTAAATGACTTGTCCACTATCTTACAGCTAGTTAATAGCAGAATTGGGATTCATTTTTGTCACAAATTTTCCTCAAAGTATCCTTAACAGGAAAGGAGCACACAAGCCTCTCTTTGGAGGTAACCCAGTGAGCAATTATAATTTGTTTTGAGATCTGTGTTTTATCTGAACAACTTCAAAAAGTCATGCATATATTTCCTCCTATTGTGAATTATTTTTCTCTTTTCATATGTGTGTTAGCGTATATGTTTTTATTAGTTCTTGTCATTTGGAAGTTGAGGAATAGAACAGAATGAAAGATCACTATAGGCTATTGTCTTAGAGGAAATGTTCAAAAATCAAAGTTTAAAGGAGACTCCTTGATCTGTTCTGAAGCTGATATTAGAGGAAATTTATTACTGTGCAGAAAAATATCTTGTTTAGGAAATATTCTAAATCTCAAGTTGAGAAGAAAGGACTGCGATTTTTGCCATTTCAGCATTCTGTGTAAGGGAAGAAAGACGTGTTTTGTATCTTTTTGCTGGATGTATTGGTCTTGGATGGCACCAATTTTTAAAGAGAGATGATTATATATGTAACTCATGAATACTATTTCCCAAGGATAAAATTAGACTAGTATGGAGAAAGACAGCCACCCTCATTGTACCTCCTCATCCAGCTGGGGATATTTTGAAGGCTTTTACTTCTTAATGTAAATTATTTTTTACTTTTGGTTAAGTGAGATATTTATCATGCAACTGAATTATAACTTGATTTTAATAGCTCCAAAATATAGTTTTCACAAATGATTAAAAAGCAGGTGTGACAATAGGAGTGCTGGGCTGGCAGTCAGCTGGTTTTGGCTTCATTTTGTCTGTAAAATTGAGGGTACGCTGTGGTAATGGGTATTGGAATCACTCTTTTAGCTCTAAAAGCTTATGATCTGGATTTGCCCATGATCTGCTTAGTTGTGCCATACAATTTATTTCTAAAATCCAAATGTTCAGATAGTATACATGTTTCACATTCCAGTGTTGTCAGATGAAATAGGTCCCTTGAGATGAGTATCCTGGGAGCTGGTGCCCCTCACTGTAGCCTTGACAGTGAGTTTGCCTGTGTGTCCACCAGTGAAGTTATCATGCAGGCACTTGCTGGGCAGTCACTGGTGGCTGGACTTCGCTCCTGCTAAGCAAGTTGCTATTGTGAGTCTCTTAGCAGTTTTGCAAAGAAGCCTCTGGAGACAATGAACAGTTTCCAGATTGGGCCTGGAATCTTTAGGAGTGAGGTTATCCACCTCCCCCACCCCCCAATTCGTTTGCCACTTGGAATCCTTATATCAATATTGGAAGCAGCTGTTTGAATTTCTGTCAAATATTTTCAGACTTTCCAGTGATTTAAGGATTTCAGATTTAGTTGGGTAGTAGCATGTGAACAGTTGTTTTACCATGCTAGTGTTCTTCCTGTTTCTGGGGTCTTTTTTCTCACTGAATGCATTTGTGGTGTGTTGTGTTGTCAGTTAAATCCAACTTCCACTAGCTACTTTTATCAGTTCTAAGTGGCTATGCAGAAACACCCTATAGGATCACTGGATTCTGTATTACTTATTTTTCTCATCTTTGTGATCATATACCTGACATAAACAACTTATAAGAGGAAGGATTTATTTTGGTTCATGGTTTCAGTGTTCAGTTCCAGGTTGCGTGGGCAGAACATCATGGTCGTGGGAACATAGTGGGGAGGAGAACTCCTGAGAGATTATCTCATGGAAGAGAGAAAGGACAGAACAGAGAGGGAGAGGAAAGAAGGAAGGGGCCAGGGACAAGAAACCCCCAAGGTCCCTCCCTGAGTGGCTTAATTCCTCCAGGTAAGTCCTAACCTCCCAAAGTTTTCAGATTCATATCCAGCAGTCATATGGTTGTTCAGAAGTTCAAATATGGTGTCTTTGGCCAGTCACATCTTGGCATACGGGAGTGCACTGTGAGTGGGGAAGAGGTGTAGCTGATTAAGGTACAGGGCTGGAATCCCCTGCCCCACTTGCACCTTGCTGTTCTAGCGTAGGACCTGAGGGAGCTCAGTTCATGTTTTAGAAGTCATAGCTGTAGAGCTGGAGATAGCTTTAAAGTTCTGGAATTATTTTGGGATTTAGCTCTTATTATTTTCCATATCTTCTGGATTTAAAGTTTTCACTAACTTGGTAGTTTATTCAAATATCGTTTAAAGAGAATACATGAAAGTTTTCCTGCTAGAGAATTAACTTTGAGGCTGAAGAGAACTCATTTGTCTAAGGTGGTATGGCAGTGTGAGGGCAGATAGAAGGCTAGAGTTTGAGCTGAAGCTGTGTAAAAACTTTGCCGGTCAATTGGCTGACTGAATGGTGAGCCAGGAAGAACCACCCACGTTTTCCATTTTGAATTTGAGTCACAGAAAACAGGTTTCCTGCCGAAACCATTTGGCTTTAGCAAGTGTTTGGAAATTTCATCATTGATTAAGTTGATTTTTTTTTTAAACCTTCATCATGCATATATTTTAAATTAATTAGTTCTTCCCTTCATTGCATAGGTGCAGTTTCTTATTTGAATCTCCTGTAGTACTGACTGTAACCTAATTTCCAAGATTTTTATAAAAGGTAGACTCAAAAGGATTATACTTTCAGGTAAGGATCTAATTTTACTTTTTCTTAGTGCTACTTTGCTACTTTGTCAAAAGTCTGGAAGTTCTTCAGGCATGTGGAATAGAAGTGTTAGTGAATTTTTAAAAAGGTGGTAAATAGAATTCTCCAGATAGATTTCTGTCTGTTTAGTTAAGAGGCGTCAGTGGGGTTGGCTACTTAAAACAATTAGAGAAATGATATACAATGGCAATACACACATTTAAAATGGCTCATAAAACTATGTAAGGGTTTTATGTTGTGTATGTGTGTATCTTCTTTGTAATATCTACACCTCCGCATGAGTCCTTGATCAGTCTGTTACCTATTTAGCTACCAGTCCATTCATCTTGTGTTTATTTAAAACATAAACACATGGATGGTTTGAAGAATAAGTTTTCTTCCTCTGTGTCATACCAAAGTGCTATAACAGTTTAGTCATGAAAGGATTATAGAAACAGATCTGTATTCAGAATACTTTAAAATTCATAGTGCTTATATTCAGAAATGAGTTTCCCCCTAGGTGGAAAGGAACTGTGTCAAACAGAACCAGAAACAAGCAGGTATCCTCTCCCACCAATCCAGAAAATGACATTGTAATTGAAAAAATTGTCCTGTCTATTGATATAAGTGAAAATGTATTTCAGAGACTATCAAGTTTTTTTTTTTTTTTTTTTGTGATACTGGGGTTTGAACTCAGGGCTTCAAGCTAGGCAGGTACTTAACTACTTGAGCCACTCCGCCAGCTGGTTTTTAAAATAACTACCTAATTTGTGTAATTGATCATGTGGTTTTTGAGTCATTTGTAGATTAATTTTTGTACCTCTTCAGGAGGACTAGTTTTTAAGTTCAAGATATGTAAGTCAATTTTATTGGCATTATTTGAAGAGGAACAGTAGTAATTGAGTGAATGTAAATAATAAAACAATCACCAGTAATTTTAGGTTGACTCATATCATTTTAGTTCCTCAGCTGTGTCACCAGTTGATGGGAATTAGTTAATATGTTAATAAAGAGACATCCCAGCAGAGAGAAGTCAACTTGGGATTTATAACAAACTATAAATGGACCGAATTTCTTTTCAGTCCATTCCAACCTTAATCAAACCATGCAGTTCTTTTTACCTGCCTACTCTTCCTGTTTCTCCCTGCTTAGAACATTTCAAAGCCTCCCCATACATACAGCAGTTGTTCTCAAACTTTCTGGTTTCAGAAACCTTTTATATCGTTAAAAATTTTTGAGGAGTCAAGAGACCATTTGTTTATGTTTGTATATACTTCACTATTTATTGTATTAGAACTAAAATGGAAAAAACATTTTCAGCATAAGAATATACCAGCGCTTATTGGTTAGCTAAAGAGTGATATTGGCTCAGTCTTTTAAAAAAATTTAAAAAATTTTTTCTTTTATTCATATGTGCATACAATGTTTGGGTCATTTCTCCCCTCTTCCCCCCTGTCCCCTCCCTTACCCCTGCCCCTTTCCTCTCCTCCCCTACCAGGCAGAATCTATTTTGCCCTTGTCTCTAATTTTGTTGAAGAGAGAGTATAAGCAATAATAGGAAGGACCAAGGGTTTTTGCTAGTTGAGATAAGGATAGCTATACAGGGAGTTGACTTGCATTGCTTTTCTGTACATGTGTGTTACCTTCTAAATTAATTCTTCTCGAACTAACCTTTTGTTTAGTTCCTGGTCCACTTTTCCTATTGGCCTCTGTTGCTTTAAAGTATCTGCATTAGTTTCTCTGCATTGTGAGGGCAACAAATGCTATCTAGTTTTTTGGCTCAGTCTTATAGCTTCTGAGAAACACTATATACTTAGAGTGAAATAGTAAATAATACTATTTTTAAATGTTAGATTTATTGAATTATAATTTAGATAAAGTGAATCTACCATTTTTGAATGTATAGTTTTATGTGGATTTTGATAAATGCACATTGTGTATGACCATAATAGAGATACAACATATGTCTGTCTCCCCGAAATGTTCCCCCATTCTAATCTGCTCTTACCTGTTTACTGTCCCTGTAGTTTTTCTGTTCCTGAAAGTTGTATAAATGGAGTCATACAGTATGTATGTATTTGAATCTGGCTTCTTTCATTCAACATAATGCATTTGAGTTTTAATTGTATTGTTTTGTGTATTACTATTTTAAGTCCTGTTCCAATGTATGAATATACTGCAGTTTGAACACTTAACTAGTTGAAGAACATTGGGTTGTTTACATTTTTGGTGGTTATGTGCTTTAGTATTGACCTTACAGACCGCTCAAAGGGTATCAGGGACCACTAGAGGTTCTGAGACTTCTGAGAACCTCTGGCCTATAGTATGTCATCTCCATGCTGTGTTCTAGCCATCTTAAATGACTGACCTGGGTGTGATGTGTCCTCTATTTATTTTTTTTATTCATTCATTCACATGTGCATATGTGTCCTCTGTTTAGAATGCCATGATCTAACTCAAGGGTCTCCTCTGCACAAGCCTTTCTAATCCTTCTTCCACTATCACCCACTTTCCCCCACCCACTTTCCAGCCCCGAGGTTGTGCCTTTTCTCACTATCCAGCAGTTATTTGAGGATATGGTAGCTTCTGACCTTCTTGGTGTTTGCAAATCAGGTGCTCTACTTCTTGAGCCACATCTCTAGTCCGTTTTGCTGTGATTATTCTGGAGATGGGGATGAACTGCAATTCTCCTGATCTCAGCCACTCAAATAGCTTGGATTCCAGGCATGTGCCTTCTCATTTGATCCTGACTGAGCACATGCCTGGGACGTGAAAGATTTAGAACATTTGAATGAATACATAATAATTACATTTTAACTTAAGACATTTTGTCATTTATAAGGGGCTTTGTATTCATCCTTCATTTCAACTCTGAAGTATATAGCACAAGTGTTGTTTAACATCTTTTATTTGTTTCTTACCAGACAAGATTATTAAGTCCTAAAGCTGTGGCCCCTACTGAAGCTGTACATTAGGATAACCTGGGAGCTTTTAATAAATGTCCTAATATGCCAGACCAATTAAATACTAATTTCTGAAGGTCAGGCTTGGAGATTAGTCTTTTTTAAAAGCATCAGCATAAAATCTGATATGCAGTCAGAGAATCACTGATGTAGAGTGATTGGCCATGGAGTCTTAGTGGTGGTATCCTAAAGATAAGAATCCAGGTCTTTAGGCTCCTACTGTAACTAATGCCTTTTCTTCCTCATGATGAGCTTTCATATGAATAGAAAGCACTGCACAGGTTTAGAGAACCTTGGTGTAGATGCAAGCTTCTGAGGAAGTACCACAGCGTAAACACAAAAACACTGATTTTTAGAGTCAGAAGACCATATTTCTGATTCAGCTCTGCATTTATTAACTGTGAATTAATAAATACTTGAGTCTGTTGTCACACTCAAAGAAAAGATAACTCCCTTAAATATTAGAAATTTATTGTGGGGATCAGATTAGCTAATGTGTTAAAGAACTTTGTAAACTTTTGCTTTCTAGAACTTAACTTTTACTTGTTTTTAGCCTACTACATTTATTGGCTAACTTTCTTTGGGATTCATAAATTACACAAGTACAGTATAAACAGTCTCACTAAAATAGCCAAATAACACAGAGCTATGGAGAGTTAAAACCTAGAGGTCACTGTTGGTTGCATACTTTCAATCCTTTGTGTATACATTTAAGTGAATAAATATGTATGTATGCAACATAAATTACTTTTCTGGTTGTCATACATGAATGCTTTTGTGCCTTTTAAAAAGTAAACTTACAGCATGTTTCAGATCATTCCATATTAGGTTATATAAACCTCCCTAGTTCTTTTAATAGCTGCATAATTTTTTCATATATTTCCATACTGATGGACAGTTAGTCTGTTTCTAATTTTTTAATTTTAATGCTAAAACATTCTTAGCATTTTGTTACTAAAACATTGGCACATTCTTATTAAAAGTTTTATTGTTTCCAAGATACTGAGGAGTAAAGTAATAAATGTGTTCTGTATGAAATGTTAGGCCGTGTGCATGCATAAGTGTGTGTACCTGTCTGTGTATGTGTGTGTGCGTGTGTGCATATGTGTGTTTTGCTTGAGATTGAACCCAGGGCCTTGTGTATGCTTCACCAACACTATTAGAGAGATACACCTCCCGCCCCTAAAATCTTAGTCCTTTCATGCTGAGATTAGAATAGAGCGTATAAAAATTGTGAAATGTACTATAACTTTTTTTTGAGAATTTTTTCATATGGTTTTTGTCCATTTCGTTTTGTGGTGTTCTTGCTGCATTATTTTGACAAACTTGTAAAGACTGATGTACATGTTGCTTAGAACAACTCCTTTAGTGTGGCGCTACACATGCCCTTCAGTAGTAATAGCCGCACCACAGCAGTGGCCAGTATTTGCTTATGGTAGGCCCCATGTCAGGAGTCATGTGATTTCATTTCATCCTCCACTTACCAAGTGAAACTGGTTGTAATTATCCAAGTTAAGCATTTAGAAATCGAGAATCAGAACAGTCAGGTCTCTTGTTCAAAGTCAGTTATGGATCTAGAGTTCAAAGGTCTTGTGTTCAATTGTGATGCTAAACAGTATTCCAGGATTTTGGTGAATAATAGGTGGTACCTTGTGTGTATGAATGACATCACAGTTCCTTTCTAAATTACTTATATTTGCGTATCTTTTTTCTTTGTGATACTGGGATTTGAAGTCAGGGCCTACACCTTGTGCCACTTTTTTGTGATGGGTTGTTTTGAGATAGGGTCTCATGAACTATTTGCCTGGGCTGGCTTCGAACCATGATCCTCCAGAGTAGGTAGGATTACAGGTGTGAGCCTCTGGTGCCTGGCTGTTACCTTACTTTTTTGTGTGAGTATCTGACTTTTTATTACCATCAATAATTTAACATACTCAGAAAGAATTCATGCTCAAGAGTATTCATTTTATAGAAAGCACTCATCATGAAAGCAGTGTAATAAATAACATGACGAAAGCAAAGACTACCTGCTGCATTTAATAATAAGAATGGAAGCTAAGAGTGAAAGGAACCACTACATGGTGAGCTGGGCTTGAATATTGTGTATTAGTTAACGGGTAACTTTTGATAAATAATGCTGTTTACTCACTGGTCAAATAGTGTTAGACTAAGGAGTTCACTTACTCATTTGTCATCCTGAGTAACATTACGGTGACAAGAAATACTTGTGAGAACATGGGTAATCCAGATGAATTACAAAATGGAATTCTAGCAGTGCTTCCCCTTATCTTGAGTAAGGAGGAAGGGGTTGTTTATTCATGACAAATGAAACATGAAAATGGATCCTCTCTATTGATGAAAGTAGCAGAAGGCATCCTTAGAGTTTTTAAAGCTCATTGAAATGTTTTTTAATGTTATATATAGGCATTATTTTGTATTTTCAGGTTTTGCTCAATAATGATCCCTTTAATTGGAGTTTTATCAAAGGTGTGGTCTCACTACATTCTTTGCTTATCATTCTTTGCTTTACATTCACTTGAATGTAAAGTGAAACAGTGGCATAGCTTGGAGCCCATGTGGTTTCAGCTTCCTAACTCGTTCTGGGTTTCCTTAATACATTTTAAGATTGAAATGTGGTGGCTGAATGGTTGAAATAAGTCTGCTGATGGACTCAGACTTACTGGCTGAACTTTTCATTTTGTGAAGGGGTTAGAAAACATGATAAATCATAGTTCAGATGTTATCACACTGTTTTATTCCTGGTTTAGTGTTTTAGAGGAAATATTTTTGGCTGATACGCATTTGATGGTTGACAGAAGAGGAGTGTGTTGGTTCACCTTCCTGTGTAGACTTGTTCAGTAAGAATTAGTCTGACACCATAAGGGAAGCAATTGGGTGATAGTAACTTTTTTAGTCACTATAGATATGCATAGATTCATATTATACCTAGGGCAATCTGCATTGGACAATACATTAAAAATTATCTTGTCTTTTTCTCATATTTCCAGATTTATGAAATTCCTTGGCTAGATCCAGAAACAGCATTGTTTTTTATTGCCACCTTCATGGACTGCTTTTTGAGATGACACCCTCTACCTTTTAGAGGAATTTACTTTTCCACATTCTACAATTCATTGTTTATTTATGCTGTGCATTTAAATTCTCAGCTTATAGAATATAAATGTTCCTCTACATTCTGCCATAATGACTAAGGAGCATTGTCTGAGAGGAAGAGCTTCCTCTTTCACTATATGTCCATCACATTCCTTGGCTTACTATTTGTTTTGCATCTGTATTTCAGTGTAATCCTAACAAGTTCATTCAAGCAGTGGTTGAACTGAGGTTAAGTGGTATTATGGTTGTTTAGCAGGATATGGTCATAAACACTTCTTTCTAAACACAGAATGGCCTGGGGTGACTATAATGTTCAATTGCATAATCAGAGATTACGCTTTAAACACAGGCATGACTACATGGGCCACATGCATCTTCAGTGAGAAATTGCCCCATCATGTGGAATCTACTTTAAAAACATCCGGAGAGTTCCCTTCTGGGTTTTCTTAGACAATTAGATATAAGGAATGGGTTAAAGTATTACCACTGTTTCAAAAATGTATTATATATTTTTCTTCAAATTTGTGTTGTATTTCCTTCTCCCTCCTTCCTTCCTTCCTTCCTGGTATTTTTTTGTGACTTGAAAGCTGTTTTGAAAAGATACCCTTAGAAGTAATTTACCCTCTAGACTAGGTAGAATGGAGTTCTGTGTGTAACGACTGGTAGTGTGTTCATTCAGGGAAACTCTGTTATGAATGTGAGGAACTGGTACTTGGAGCTCCTGAGTGGCATTTGAAATACTTCAGAGGACTGTGAATAGCTGAAGAACTGAGATCCTGTGCCTGTGATCATGGGTAGAAGGGCCTTTTGGACAATTGTTTTTTGTTTTGTTTTTTTTTTTTGAGATTGATTTGAATATTTTTGAAGAAAAATACTTGCTTTGTTGTCATTATGAGGAAATTGGATATATTGATATAGGACTCAGCGTGTGTGTGTGTGTGTGTGTGTATACACTGTACCTGCTTGGTAAGTGCTCTGCCACTGAGCTGTACTCCACACCCAGGACTCAGTGTTTCTAAATGTTTTTTACTGAATGTTTCATTGAATGACTCATCTTTCAATTTGTAAGTAGGAGTTTTAGCATTTTGTAATTGTATACATTTCTCATATGTCTTATTTGAGCTAATTTTGTCTGTAAACTTGTTAAGAAAAAACCAAACTTAAACAGAGGCCCAGTGTTGAACATTATTGATTTTTATTTGAAGTATTTATTATTTTTAATTTAATTTTTATTTTTAGCAAAGTAATTTTATGACAGGTTTAAATGCTAAGTAAAATAGAGATACAATGAAAAAAAAATCTCTGTGCTGTATCTTTCCTGCCTCTCTCCAGAGGCAGCCTTTTTTTTTTTGTTTTCTTTTGAGCTTGTGTTATCACTGAATATTACCTTTTGATTTCTTCCTGCAGAAGATGAGAATCTAGCTCCCTCACTTCTCATTTCCCATCTGCCAAATGATAATTCTATCAAATTTTTGGTTAAGTCATCACTCATTATCTTCAGCTCTTTCTCCTCAGATAGTGGTTACTTTGTTTTTAATTTCCTAGCTTTCTATTTATCAAGCACTAGTTTTGCTATGAATATTCTGATAGAGCCATAAAAATTCAAATGGTAAAACAGGAAGTACATGAGTTCTGGTTTTCTCTTAGTACTGTCTCTTAGGTATCTGTGTCCTGCTGGCTCTGGACTGCTTGCTTCCTGGCTTCCACAGAGCTGCCGGTTTGGGACTTTTCTTTACTATCATCTTGAGGATTGACTGATTTAGGATCTTTTGGTAGGTCTTCTATTCTCAGAAATAAATTATACACATGCACACACACATGTACATACATACATGTACATGCTCACCAGTGAGATTTAAAATAAAAGTTTATTTTCCAATTGTTCACCACTAGTATGTAATACATATTTTATATCAGTTTCAAATCCTGCAATCTTGCTAAATTCATTTATTAGTTGTAGTGGTTGTTCTGTATATTTTGTGGAGTTATCTATCGCTGGCAGGGATATTGGAATAAGGAGAATTCTCTGCTAGGAGAGGGAAATTCTCTACTTGATTTTCTAATCACTCACTGGAACCTGTCCTATCACAATTTCTGTTTCTCCATCTGTCTCTCCTGACCTGCCTGAGTCTCAGAGAGTTCAAGAACAACTGTTTCATACACCATGCACAGTTTTCTATTGAAGTCAAGACCCACCTACCAGGAATGATTGACATGAAAGTTGTGACAGAATTATAGCATATCTCAAGAATGACTTTGAAATGTGATTACCTATGACCACCTAAGGAAAAACCCACAGGGTTGGGGGATAACGTTTTAAAGTACAATAAGACTATAACGACATGGTAATAAGCAAAAGGCAGCTTTCCCTCAAAGTAGCTCATCTTTAACTGGATTAGACAGAGCTTTTCTTTACTTGCAACCAGGTACAGGGAACCATAAATAATGTACATGTATTCCAGAGCAAGGTTGCTCTTGAGGGGGATCTGGCTTTTTCCTTATCAGTTAGAAGGAGGAGGCCCTTTCCTTCAGGTATTTCATAGGATATGGACTCAGAAGCCTAGGTCTAGAAAAGTTCAGCTTACTGCATGTACACAAGCAGGCTATGGAGAGAGAGAATATGGTCCTCAGCACGTATGCACATTCTCCATTTTAGGTTCCCTTTGCATATCCCGACCACTCACATCTAACTGCTATTTTGGAGGCTCTTTTTCTTGTTTCTTAAGGTAGAACTTCTTTTCTGTTATTTAGCATTTAGACTGGTAAAATTCCCTTTATGTACTTGTTTTAGCTGTACCCTACAAGTTTTGAAATTTTGTTGGTGCTGGGGGTTGAACTGAGGGCCATGCTCATAGTAGCCAAGCATGTGGTGTGCTAGTGAACTACACCTCCAGCCCAATGTGTTTTCTTTTTGTTGCCATTTGGTTCAAAATATTTTCTGATTTCCTTTTTCACTATGAAGTCTTTAGAAGTGTATTGTTTAATTTCCATACATTTAGAAATATACTGTTGTTATCGACTTCTGTTTTAATTATGTTATGGTGAGGGAAGATACTTGGTGGGATTTCAGTTCTTTTACATTTATTGAGGCTTATTTATAACATACCATATGGTTTGGTAACTGTACCACATACAAAGGAAATATATATTCTTCAGTTATTAGATTTGCTCTATGACTTAGGTCTACATATTTTTTTTTTTTTTTTTTGGGTGGGGGGCAGTACTGTGGTTTGAACTCTGGGCTAGGCAACTGCTCTACCACTTGAGCCACTTCCCCAGCCCTGTAGTTGGTATTTTGTTCAGCTCGTCTAGATTTTTCTTGATTTTTTTTTTTTTTGGTCTAATTTATCAATTATTGAGGAGATGTTGAAATCTACTATGATTGTGTCATTATCCTTCTACCAGTTAGGTCTCTTTTTCCTGTATGCATTTTGAGGTGCTGATATATTCATAATTATTATCTTGATGGTGAATTTCTCCCTTACAGTTATGAGTTGTTGTTTTTCTCAGGTACAGTACTCTGTCTGAAAGTTGACTAGAAGCTCTGTATGTGTGGAGAGGCTTGTATTTCTCCTCTGAAAATCAGTGTGGACCCTAGCTTTTCCTTCTGTTTCCAGTCTCACCTCTTGCTTAGTGCAGTAGTTGCCTAGCTTCTGGAGTATTGCATCATGAATATGCTTGCTTTTTCCTAGTGACTTCCTCCCTGCAGTTTGGTTTCAGCTTTGTCTAGTTTGCTGAGTTAGTTTCCAGCTGTGCATTTTTATCCCCATCTTCCAGAATTTTGTTGACGTGTCTCCTATGCTATTGTCTTTTCTCCTGTTTTTTTTTTTTTTCCTCTTTGTTAACTGTTGTTTCTGGAGGGAATAGAGATGAATATCATCTGCTTTTATCCGAGAGGGAGTTTTTAGTTTATTTCCATTAAGCCTTTTACTTGCTAACCTAATTGTTAGGATATAAGACACTAATTCTGTGTTACCTTTCACTAAATAAGGAGAGGAGAAAATGTATGAGGAGGAGTCTATTATGTTTCTGTGATTTGAAAATTTTTTTTTTTTTTTTTTTTTTTTACTGTAGATTTCATTTACCTTAGAAAGTATTAGTGGTGTTTACCTTGTTTTTGGTTTGGTAGACATTGAGTAGTATTGTATACATTTTCCATTTTTCAGTTTCATACTATTGTCATTTTGTTATAGGGCTGACAATTGCAGAAAATGTTGCTATAAATAATTATTTTGTATTTGAGAACTTTGTTGCTATATTCTTTCAAGTCCTTTTTTTTTTTTAAAGTGAACACTTAGGCCTGTTATATGGAATAGAGATTTACTTCATTTAGGATTCAAAAATCACTGAGTTGCTATGTCATTTTAATCTGGATGACTCATTTAAATATGCTGTCCATTTCTTCACCTGGAAATGGGCAATGTAAACTTGACAGTTGTTAAGGGTATCTTACTTGTAAGATACCCTTTACAAGGTATTTACAAGGTAGCATACTCTTAGGTAGTAAGGAATTAAGCCATTGTGTTCATGCTCTTTGGTAATGTAATGCTTCTTGGAAGTAACTTTTAGTTGAATGTTCTTTGTGTTATATCTTTGTGATATAACACTTGTCCTATGTTTTGTAAAACAACACTTATTTCATAACTCCTTCATAGCCCAGATTTGGTCCTTCATGAAGGTAGAATAGACAGCTGCCTCAATGCCATTGCTTAGAGATGCTCAGGAACATATGGGCGTCTGAATTGCTTCATGTTCAACCTAGTACTTTGGGATGCTTTACAAAGCCTCCTTTTAAGTGCCTTTGTTATCACTGAAATGATATCTTGAGATATCTTTTTCTGGCATGCCAGCTTCATTTGGTGTATCTGGAGAACAGGACTTTAAGGAAATACAGTATAGGTTAGTTAAATGTTTTAGAAAGGAAGAGCAGGACAAATCTAAAATTTTTGCAATGTCAGGGAGGATGGGCCTTGATAGAGAACCATAGCTGTGAGCCTTGGTAGGCAAGAAAATGATCCTAAGTAGAGTAGGGGTAATAGGTTATTTTACAGTCCTTTGAGATTTGACCTTGTTTGATCCCTTAATCATCACAGTACTTAATATGGTTACTGTCATATTCAAGCATGAAATAGATGACACTTGAAGACCAAAGATGTAAGTGCTAGTAACTTAGCAACATTCATATACTGCTCATGGTCGCCTCTTAAAGTAAGTTTCAGAAGTGAGGAAAAATGGAAGTTTTCCCACCCTTGATTGGAAAAACTGGGGAAAAGAGTAATTGCTGTTATAGCATAGCACAGTTGGTATTTGGACTAAGTGTAAAACATTCATTAAAGAGTTTCGAATCCTTTCCCCTCTTCCCCCCCAGTATATTTAGAAGCAGCTAGATTATTGAGGAACGTAAGTTTATAGTGGGTTTGTTAATTTTTTTTTGTGAGACTGGGGTTTGAACTCAGGGCTTCATACTTGCAAAGTAGGGGCTCTACTACTTGAGCTACACTTCTAGTCCAGTTTTTTGCATACTCTTTGCCCAAGCTGGCCTCGAACTGCATTCTTCCAATCTCAGCCTCCAAAGTACCTGGGATTATAGGCATGAGTCACTGGCGCCTAGCTGGTTTTGTTAGTTTTGAGGTAATGATCAATACATTAGAAATAGTTAAAAAAAAAATAGAAAATAGAGCTGTGTTTTATAATTGCTGATATAAGATGTAAATAGCTTTAGTGCACAAAAACTCATGTGGATTTTGGTTTTAGGAACTATTGTAGCTAGGCATGGTGGCATTTGTAATCCCAGGAGGCTGAGTCAGGAGGATTTCGAGTTTGAGGCCAGCCGAGGCTACATAGCAAGTTCAAGCCAGCCTGGACTACTTAGTAAAACCCTGTCTCAAGTCCCCAAACTGGGGAATAGGGGGAAAGCTATTTCAAGTGCATTGCCTCTCCTTAGAGTTGTTTTGTTTCTAGAAATGTTCACACCAATCTTTGTCACTTTTCTGATACACTTTGTGCTGGTCATGTTGTTTATTGTTGGTTCCCTTAATTCTGTGAATGTATTTCTGGTGTGATTACTTTGTTTCCTTCCTGTGCCTAATTCCTTCCTTTGGAATCATGATATCCATTGTGATACTATGGGAAATAATTGCATATGCATATTTTAAAATCAGGGAAGTGCTATTTGAATTCTGTTCTAGCTTTTTTTTCTTTTCTTGTTCTTTGTTATTAACCTTGATTTTTTGAGGTTCTTTTAGAAAAGTCACCAATACTGCATAGTAATTGAAGACTGTCCTTGCTAGAGTTTGCTTGAATGTCAACTGTTTCTATTGAAAGAGGAAGCCAGTCCAGTTAACACTTTTTTCCTGCTAATTAAAGTTCAGGGTTTTAATCAAATAATCCTTTAGGTATGATTATGGTAATTGAGTAAGGCCAGTATTGGATATTAGTGCCGATTCTGGACCAGTTGCTTTCCAGTGGTTTTCACTATTGAGGGGGGCACCAAAATTAAGAATCTGGTGTAGCTGGGTGCTGTGGCTCATGCCTGTAATCCTAGCTACTCAGGAAACAGAGATCAGGAGGATGGCAGTTCAAAGCCAGCTTAGGCAAATAATTTGTGAGACCCTATCTCAAAAAAACTCGGCACACACAGGAAAACCAGGGTTGGTGGAGTGGCTCAAGCTGCCTATCTAGCAAGCTTGAGGACCTGAGTTCAAACTCCAGTACTTCCAAAAAAAAAAAAAAAGTAATCCTTTGTGGTTTGATACTGACAATGTTACTATGTAAGCCAAGTGTTCAGGGAGGTTCCATCTTGTACTTGTGTAGTGGAAAGTAGTAACCAGCCAGAATAGGCTTTAGTGTACAGATAAGCAATGAGAATGATACTGCTTGAAACTTTGTTCCACCTTTTGTAAACATGTAACAGAAGGGCAACAACAGCCTCAGCAAATTTGCATTAGAACTGCTTCAGAGAGTTGAGAGAGGAGAGGGTATATTTGCACAGCAGCAGTTGGAAAGGTAACAAGGTGATTCAGTTTTGGCAGTTGTCAGTTGCTTTCAGAACAAAGTCTTGTTCCTCCCTTTCTGTAGGAATCGTGAGCAGCTTGATGTAAAATTGTTCCATGGTTTCTTTCTGGGTACAGGTTTTTATTAGTAAGAATCACTTGGTAGATGTTACAGCACTTTAAAAGCTCTCGTCTGTTCTTGACTTAATTAAAGGTGAGAATATTTTAATTTGTTGAACAACAAATATTGCATGCCTGTGTGTGAAAAGTACTGTGTCAGTTCCCTATGGAAGGACCAAGAAGCGGTTCAGGATTTTAAAGCGCTGCAGTCTTGTTGGGGGAATACTGGTAATCAGGGACAAGTACCCCAAGAGAGTCAGTGAAATGCTCTGGGGAGTGAGGCTTCTTGTGGGAGGTGGTATGTAAGCAGTGATGCTGGGTAGGATTTGGACCTACAGAGAGTTCTTGAGATGGAGGTATGGGATAAGAACTTCAGATTTGCTATAGTATCTACCATGGAAAGGTAAATAGTGATAATAAAACTAACCGTTTCTTGAATGTTTACTTGTGCTAATTAGTGTTTTAAGTTCTTCTTGTATCATTATCTCTTAATAATATTAACTGTGATATAGTAAGTACTGTCATCCCTTGCCCCCAATCTTCAAGATGAAGAAATTAAGGCACAGGTAGATTTAGAAATGTATCTGGAGTTACATAGTGGGATTCTGCCCCAGATTGGTCCTGAAGAGTACCTTCCTACTTGATATGTTAGACTTGAGGAAGTGTCACTAAGTCATACTTATGTAGTGTCTTGAATGCCTGAATGAGTGATGTATTGGAAGACACTTTTCAAAGTGGTTTTTAAGTATATTCTGTCATTTCACTTAAATATCTCATGCTTTCCTGCCTTTGGAGTGCCTTTCCTACTTGTTGAATTTCTACTTGTTTTAAATTTCTTTGCTCTTCTATTACTTTTTCTTTTGGGCTATTTTGAATCACTCAGAAAGAAGAGCACTCCTAGGTTGGGGGTGTGAGGGTGTGGGTGCCCTGAGCCAGTACTGTGCCTTCAATACACTGCTCATAGGGCCATTATTTATTTAAAAATATTTTCCTCCCTGAGCTAGACTGCAAATTACTTGAAGTCAGATTGTGTGCCCTTTTTGTATCCTTGGTGTTAGTGATATATTATTGCTGAATAAAGGTCAGACCTCACCTGAATGAAAGGAAGGGTGATGGATTTTCAGACATCATACTGACTTGTTTCTCTGCTTTCTTTCTAAGATACAGGTGCTTGAACTACCTAAGAGGAGATAAAAAATTTCATACTATAATACTTTGGCTGATTAGGCTCGTGTAAGAGTGAAGGCAGGGAATTGTTCTGGCTGTGTGTGTGGCCTGGGCGTTGGGCTTGGATTTAATGGAGGTGTAACATTTGAGTTGGCAGAGGGCTGGGACACACCCAGCTGAGAGAGCAGCAGGAGCCATGGACAGTAAGCTGCACATGGGACGGGGCGACTCTGTTGTTCCTGAAAAAAAGGAGCCTCTGGGCTTGCCTGCTGCTCTCAATGCCTTTTCTGGCATAGAAAGTCTC
The DNA here is from genome assembly GCF_047511655.1 of Castor canadensis. NCBI lineage: Eukaryota > Metazoa > Chordata > Mammalia > Rodentia > Castoridae > Castor > Castor canadensis. The sequence continues at coordinate 35,207,573 of NC_133388.1, read as the reverse complement.
TCCAGAGCCTCAATATCTTTGCAGTTTGCCAGAAAGAAACATAGGGCAACAAAACATTTGCCATGTGGTGGTTTGCCTGTAAGTCAAGTCCCTGGCATATGGAATATGACATTCAAATGTTCAGGATTCCTTTTTGGTGGTAAACGCCTGTTAAAAAATAGGCTCATTTGGTCTAAATTAAACTTACCCTGCAGAAATTCTTTAAAATCTTGAAGCCATAAGTAACCTCATATTTAACTGGCATGTTTTTTGTAGTCAGCCTGGCTCAAGTTTCCTTTGTCTCCTTCAAATCAGCAGGGACTTTCAGCTTTGATATAATGAACTCACATCCTTTAATCCAGGTTCTTGATCTTTATGAAGAAGTACTATAACTGATGTGGGGAATTAAGGTAACAGAGAGAGGCTAGGTTAATCACATGTGTGGAGAGGAAAGTGGTAAAGGATTCTCAGGATAAAGGAGGATGTTGGAATCCAGGAGAGGGTTTTTGTTAAGAAACATTTTCCAGCCATTGGAAAAATTTTAAAGTGCCTTTGAGGCCCAGTCCACAGTATGAAAAATGATGCCTTGAAACCACTGATGCCCCCAATTAAAGTTTCCTCCCACAGAAATTCAGATTAAAGTTGGTCCTGTTTCAGAAATGCTGGGCAGAGACGAGATACTCTTCTCCAGTTTGGTCAAGGTCATGACTCAAAATTACTAAAATTGATTCTGATTATTCTGGGGCCCATAGAAAGACTAAAGGGAAGGTAGGTGTGTATGGCCCCCATCCTAGACTCCCCTCTACACACAATGGCTGATTTTCAGATTTCCTTTGCTACTGATGACTAAAGGTTTTATGCTATAGATGTTGACACATAAGCTTCATAAGGTGTGGACTTGATCTTGTTTCCTGCTAAATCTCCAGAATCTAGAATAGCCCTATCCAGTAGAAATATGACATGAGCCTCTATTTAGTTAAAATTTTCTGTTAGTATATTTAAAAAAAAGTAAATGAAAGAAGTCAAATTAGTTTTAATGAATTTTTGGGACTGGGGCATGGCTCAAGTGGCAGAATGCCTGCCTATGAATAATAAGCCTCTGAGTTCAAACCCCAGTATCACCAAAAAGAAAAAAAAGACTATTTTTTTAAACCCATTATATCCAAAATATTATCCCAGCATGTAACCAGTATAAACATTAAACAGATATTTCACGTTCTTTTGTTCACATTATGCCTTCAAAACCTAATGTGTATTTTAAACTTACAGCATATCTTAGTTTGGACTAGTGCTGTTTCCAATGGTTAATAGTCAACCACATTGAGTGGTATAGATCTGTAACTATAGCTGGTTTATGTAAAGCACAGTAAATATCTGTTAAGTGAAGGGAGGAAGAAGAAAGGGAGAGAAAAAGGGAAGATCAAAAATGGTAAAACTTCAAAAATAAACAAAGGAAAACTGTTTTACTTGTTTTGGGGTGTCCTGGCAGTTGCTAACCAGAACAGTGGCTGAATGATGCTTTACATTTTTAGTTTAAAATGTGTCATCTCATTGATGGCTACTTCTAGTAACATTGGTTTAGGCAGATCAAGGTGTGCTGTCTTTAGTTTATAGATGCCATAGCTGAGGCTTAACTACATTGAGCATGGATCCAAACTTGAGTTTTTAAATTCTTAATCCAGTAGTTTGTTTTCACTACCATATACCTTCTCACTGATTTCAGTTAACTGTGGTCCTCTTCCCCACAGACAGAAATTGACTCTTAGATGTGGATAAATATTAAAAGATACACTGAGTAGATATTGTTAATACATAGTTATTTAAAGATAGTGAATGGTCAGATTTTTTTTCCCTTTGGTACTAGGGATTGAACTCAGAGCTTTGCACTTGCTAGACAAGTGTTCTACTGCTTGAGCTTTGCCCCCCAGTAAGATCTTAAAAGTTTGTCTTTAACTTAGTAATCAAAGACATGGGTACTTTAGCCAAGAAAGTTGCATTGCATAGCTTTTGTAGGTCCTGGAATCTTTGCAGTTAGAGAAGGCTCATGGATGTTTAGTGATAAAAAGACTGTTTATGAAAAGGTATGCATGCACGTGTTTCTGTACAACTGTTTCACCTCTGCAGAAGTTGCTCTCTAGTATATGGAACAATGGCTTGTCTCATATAGAGGAAAGTACCTAACCAGCATAATAACCCTTTGGTGTTTAAATTATTGGATTTTGATTTCTTGAGACAGTAAATGGTTGGTTTCATTGCATTTAACATTTAAATAAAAATTTTTGGTATTCAATTTGTTATTCAGTTGTTATAAAGATGAATCAGAGTTAATGCATAGGGTATCAGTGTGATAGGAAAACATTGCATTTCGGTATCCTTTGGATGGAAGCAAGACACCTTATCCTACAGAGCAAGGTGTGTAGTGAGATATTAGTGTATAGTACATACTTTATACACGGTGTTCATATGTTTGCCTTTATGAGAAATAACTCTAGTTTGCAGAAGATGGTATTTGTAGAGAAAAACATAGGCCTAAAATAAAATTCTAAGCTTTCCCTAAGTCAGTAAATATTGTAAAATATTTTTGCACTATTACTTATTTTGTGATAATGCACCACAAATTTGAAAATGTAATGCAAAAGTTATTCAGTAAGGAAACTATATATGCAGGTCTTTGTCATAGCAGAATCCACTGCTTAGGGTTTAATTGATCTAAGGTGTAAGCAAATAAGTTAATTCCAAATCTTGTATATTTGGGAGTCATTCACAAGGAATTATGAACATAAGCACGTGAATATTATCCACTGTATACACTAGGGTTTTAAGAGTAAGTAGCTTCTATACATACATACTTTGGTTTATTTTGAGGAATGCTATGAATTCACAAAAGTATAATTTAAAAGTAACTGGAACGTACCCTTTCCATGCCAAATTTCAGGTTCTAAGACACTTTGATGGCCTGCAAAGCCACACCTGCTTTGCTTTCCTAATAGAACAACTTAGAGTCTGTGTGGGTTGGGGGTGGCAGGGCTGGTGGTCCTGCCTTCAAAAAGCATGTGAAGCTCAAGCACACTCAGTTACATGAGGACAATTACGTGATGACAGTCTGAGAATCGGGTTAGTGGTTCTCAGCTCTGGCCAAAGTCACCTGTGGAGTTTTAGGACCTTAAAGTGATCCAAACCCATTTGTTTTAAAGTCTCCCAGTGCTACTTACAGTCCAGCCATTACTGAAATTTCTCATCAGAGTTTTCTGAGATTTCTTGATTGTATAATCAGTATGTCATATGTTTTCATTTTTAATTACCTTACTTGTTTGTTAGTAGTGATTTCTGATGAATCTCCAAATTCAGAAAGATTTGTTGGTTTTGGAGACAGGAAGTCTGTAAAGGGTGAAGTAGGACTGACTCCTTTGCAAGAAGTCCTGAGGGGAACAGACCCTAGCCCCAGGAATTGGTAGGTGATGGTAGCTGGAAGGAAGAGAGGTAGGCAGATTAAGGCTGAGGGCCTGTACAAGGAAAGTTGAATTATATAAGGAATCTGTCTGAGATTGCTCAGTGGGTTTTATGTTTAACTGTCTGGAAGCTGTGTATTTCTTCATAATTTATGTTTTACTTTTGCCATTCTCTTTCAATAAGGGAGATCCATGGTTGCTGACTATTGCTTAGAGAATCTGTTACTTCTGCTTGGACTGTTTTTAATCTGACATCCATTTAAAGTGTTAGTTTTTTTCCACCACTGTCCTGGATAGTCTTAGAATGGTACTTTAAACTCTTATTTCAGGTTTCTCTAGACTACAGTGGACAAGCGAGACGCTTCATGGTTGTGAATATTGAGTATATTTTCCTCCTTTTATTTGCTCTAATGGACAGTGTTTTGTGGCACGCTTGTTAATCAGTAGACCAAGGTTTTGTGATTCTGTAATGGGCATTTGTTTATGTTCTTGATGATAAGCAGAAATACATTGTCAAAACCTCTCCTTCAGTTTGATGCAGACTGGCAGTGACATGTAGTTGATATGTTGCATCATTGAAGAACCTAAAAAGGAACTCGTCCTCTTAACCAGTGCAGTCATTGATGTTAGCTTCTGATTTCCCTACCCCTTGTCAAAATGGAAATAAGGAGAACAGTGAGTAAACGTTTTTTTTTTCCCCAGGAGGGGTTAATTTGTAATGTTTCTTTAGTACTGAATTTTCTTAGCCAGAATTCCTACTTGTCTACAACATTCACATATAATATAACAGTGAAAAACAGCCTGGAAACTTGTGTGATAAAGCCAGAAGAGTTAGTTTTATCTTAAGTGAGTTTAAAAAATCCAGACTCCCATTTTATAAAGATCTTTATTATAGAAAATTTGGAAACTACAATAAAGAGTAAAGAAGAAAATGAGAACAGCAGTAATCCTACAACCCAGCTGTAACTACGATTAATATTTAAGCTATTTCCTTTTTGGGGGGGTGATTTGGGTATACTGTTTTCTATCCTGATTACTTTTTAATGTTATATGCACTTTCCTACATAAATAAATGTTCTTTAAAAACATGGTTTTCATGCCCCAATATTTGGTTTCATTACTAGGTGGAACGCCACCCAGGCATTTGCCTGGAAGCCCCTCCCTCATGATACTTGCCTCCTCAGAGGACGTTGTGAGACTTCAGCAGCCCCTTAGATTGTTAGTGTTATTATTGTGACAGTGAGCCTATATTACCTCATGTGATTTTTTTTTTCATGTACATGTCTAGTTTTTAAATCCTTCCTTTGGAACAGGTACTATACTAAGACTTCATAATACAATGAAAATGGAAAGGAAATTAAAAACAAAACAATAAAAAACTGCTTTGTGTCTGCATTCAGTATTCTTAGTCTGTGGTCTTGGGAGATGCAGACATTACTTAATTTCACAAACCAGTGTTAAATTATAGCTGTGATAAGAGATTCGATGGAGAGGTAAATGGTGCTTATGAGTGCAGTCCAAATGAACAGGGACCAGGTGTTCCATCTGACCACAGCTGCTGCAGGTCTTGAGTTTGTACAGAAGTCAGGGCAACCCAGAAATACCATGTTCCACTCAGAGAACCTAATGTGCCTGTGGTGGTCTGCTGTGGTTGGAGCTGACTAACTTGTACATTCCAAGGAGAGACTGCTGGAGAAAGTTTTAGAAGGAATTTTGAATGATACCTGGGTAGGAATGCCATAGCAGGTGATCTGAGAAGAAGATGGTCAAGGCATTTTGGTTATTGTTCAAAATGTAGCTATAGTTCAAGTGTACTGAAAGGATTCCCTGAAGATGGTGGGAAGTGAGCCTGTTCTATTGGTTCCCTATTTATTCTAAGGTTCCATGATTTTTTAAGATTACCTGAAACCATTCAGCACTGGATGAGTATCCAGAGGACCCCATGGGTTCTTTATAGCCTATGTGAATTTAGGTTTAGAGGAGAGTGTTGTCTCATTTTCCCAGCCCAGTGATCCCTTCTGGTCTCAACCTTCCACGTAAGAGGAAGTCAGAGAGGCTTGGGGATGTCAGGGAGTTTTGACTCCCAGTAAGTGCTTATCTCCTGAGAACAGACTCCCATATAGGCAGACCCTTAAGGAGTTCCTCATAACCTGCAGAGTGAAAGGCAAATTCTTTAATATGGCAGAATATTAATTTTTTTTTTATGGGACTGGAGTTTGAACTCAGGGCTTTGTGCTGGTAAAGCAAGTGTTCTACCACTTTAGCCACAGCTCCACCACAGAATGTCAACTGGATGTGGCTTCTGACTCCTCTCTTCTTGCTCCCTATCATTGAGCTTTGTTTGTTCCAGTGTGGAGATTCTTTGCATAATGTAACCACTGTTTCTTTTCCTTAAACGCTCATTTCTATTACTGAATAAATGCTTACAGCCTAAAAGTTATCTGTAAAGTCTTTTCTGGCTTCCTAGAATTAGTTACTTTACAACACATACATCTGTTACAGTACAATTGAAATTTTTTATTTAGTTTAACTTGTTTCTCTAGACCATCAAATCCTTGTAGAGAGGACTATGTATTCTATTTGACTTTTCAGTGCCTAAAAAGCAGTCAGTAGGTGGTATATCTTGGGCATTCAGTATTTTTTGAAGGAATGAATATAGTCATCATTTGCTTTACCATTATTTGCTTTGATACTTCATTGTGGCTTTGGTTTGGAACTTAACTTCCATGAGATACATAATTGAAATTTTTGATTGGTTGATTAAAATCTCTGAGAACTGTAGGAATACTGTTTTCTTGAATCTTGTATTAAAATTTCCATTTGTGAGGATGTCATTATATGGCAAGGTATTTCTAATTTTCACAAAACCACTTTGTGCTTTTTAATCACCTTCTTTTAAAACTACTTAAAAATGATCAGATGATTATAATCATATTTTTAAGAAGAAACACATTGTAATCAAGGCTCAAAAGAGGTGAAATGAGGCTAAGAGGGAAATAGAAAACCACCATTTTTTAGGTAATTGTGTCAAAGAAGTAACAGGCATTTACAGAAAGATTTGATAGTGAAAGAAACTCCAAGAAGTGTTCCAAATTAAATCAGGTGTAACACTGTGGTGATCATCATTTGTAAAAGCCATTCTATAAAATGTCTTCAGGTCACACTGCTGGCAGGACTTGATTTATGACTCTGTAGCTCAGCATTGCCATTCAGCTCATTATTCAGGGCCAGTCAGACCCTTGGCAAGTCTGATATGCTTAAAGAGAATTTTCTACTGGAAAGGTAATTGTTTACATGCAAGGCACAATATATCTCTAAGCAGACAAGTATTTGATAGTGTAACAGGCAAACCCTGTTCCCAGCCAGGTAGATTACTAGGCAGCATTGTTAACTTTGGAAAGCTTCCTGGTGTGATGTGGTGTCAAAGCTAGCCAGGGCTGAAGCTGATCAGATACTCCTATAGATAGAGCATAAGACTCGCTGCCATTCTTTGTCCCCTGCCAACATATCACTGTCCATCTCTTCAGGAACTTGTTCTGCTGGACACGTATCCTTTTTCTCATAGCTTCTGACTGATTCTAATCAAAAGACTCCCCTACCCAGTTCTTCCATTCACTAAATGACACAACATTTCTTTCCAAATTTTGATACTTCACTGGAATCCTCTGTTACTGTTGTTTTGTAGATACAGACTTTGTATGTTCTCAGAATAATACACCGGTTGGTCTCTTTCCATTGAAATACTATCAGGATTGAATGAATTTTGTTTAGAAGGAAGAGCTGCCTTGCTTGAGCAACTTCCTCTAGTGTGACTGTCTCCCTCTGTCTAGATGTCTTCTCCTATTCTCTGGTCTGTTGAGTTGTATACACTCTGTAAATGTTCATTTAAAATTAGCAGTGAATAAAATGACACTGCTCAAAAGCCAATAATTTAACTGCATAGTTCAGTTTAGTGATTTGTAAACTTATTTGAGTTAAGTGATGTGGATTTGTGTTACAAAAAAAACAGTTTAGCTGTTCCTGAAGTTTATTGTTAATAATGTGTTCAGAGCACTCTGTAAACATAAATTTAAGGTCACCTGCTATTGATTTCACCTGATGGATAAGCAATAAAGAGAATAACTAAGATAATTTGTGTGATTAATTTCAATATTGAAAGAGGAAACTAAATTAGAATTTGTCCCAAAAATTCTTTTTACTGTTTCAATTATGGATAAGAATCTTGGGGAGTTTTGTTATGTCTTCTAATTGGGCTGCATTATATATGATGCAGTAAGACAGAGAAAATATGTAAGGGTATAATTACAGCCAAATGTGTTGTTTTCTTGGTCTCTTAGAGTAGGGTCTGGAGAGGACTATTAGGAAATTTCTCTTTGAAGAAATTCCTTGATGATCCATAATTTCAATAGATTAATAAAATATACTTAAAATACTGTAGTTTTAATGTAACAGCAAAGAAAAATATGCATCACTTTGGCAAGTGTAAAACTGTCAAGCATACAGCATGTGCTGGTTGTTTTGCTTTGTTTCATTGGATAGCAGGGTTCATCTCCTTGTCGAGTTCACATAGGCTCATACTCTTATGTTGGCTCCAACATATTATGATGAGCTGGTCCTACTGTGGACTACTCTAGGGTTCCTGTCACTGAGATACCTTCTGTGAACTTTACCTTTAAGACCAAGATTGTATCAGCATTGGGCTGTTTCCCTTGTCTCAGTCCATGGAGGGATTGTGTGTATTAAGTGCTAAGTAATGTGCCGGGTACTAGCTAGATACCCTTTATATATAATTTTAGTGAAAGCTTTGCATAACTGCAAGTTTAAGGAATGAGTTTGCACATTTCAGTCATGGGGCACTCAGTCACTTGTCCAGGAACACAGTAAGTCTCCGCATTGAGGTCTGACTATGGAGCCCATGCATTCTCCTTTCTACTGTGATACCTGCTTCTTAGAGAAGGGAGCACAGTGGCTTGGAGAACCGTTCTTGCTTGCTTTCTTTCTTTAGTGTACATGGGTCAGACCTCATTATTAAAAAAAATGTACTTATTAATCAGCCCTCTAGCCATCTATTTGTCCATACATTTTAATTTTTTTTGGCAGTACTGGAGATTAAACTAATGGCTATACCACTTGAGCCCTGCTCCCAGTCCTTGCCCATGCATCTTGAGCATTTGTGTGTGCTGTTCTAGACCCCGGATATACTGATTACCAAGACCTTTCTGCCTTCATGAAGTTTATACCCAACTATCCAAAGACTCATTATGCAGTGACTATGGGATGGGGAAGAGTATCTAAGAGGGGCAGAGTGTCTGAGAGTTGGAACTAGTTCCACTTGGGTCTCCTTATCCTAGTACCAGATTCATAGGAGATCCTCAGTGTCTTTTGCTTTGCTCTTTTTTACCTAATTTCTGTGTGTCTGGGCAACAGAAATTTTGTATGAACCTCATTGGTTCATTTCAAGTTGTACTTTAAATTGTTGTCTTGGGTTTATGTTTTTATCAGTTCAAGATTAGTCTGTTAATCTTCAGAAGCTAGAGTGTTTTGCAAAGAAATTTGGTCTAACTAGTCAGTTACTCCAGTTTTCAATATAAAGAAGGTGCTGTGGAAAGGTGGTGTAATTTTTTTTTTTTTTGCTAAAATACTATCTTCTTAGCTCTTGTATTTAGTACTAACTCTTAATTACATTGTGAATGTGTAATTCTGTATTATTTTTGAGTAGCATTATTAGTAATTTCCCACATACTATGTTCCAGGTGTCACTGAAAAAAACTTATCTGTCTTTTAAAAATGTGGTATTAGTTAATGCTAAAACTCAATAATAAGTGCTAGAATTAGATTTTATTATAGCATTCTTTGAGTGAATGCTATTCTATATGTAGAGTCCTGACTTAGTCCCATTTGTGGAATGTCTCTCCTATAGATTATCTTTTGATAAATTTAAAACATTTACTGCTAGATTTTTAAGGTACACTAAATTGACAAGCTTCAAAATGTCCATTTAGAGCTGAGTCTCTTTCTAGGATTGGTCTTGTGTGACTGGTGGATGGTTTGTGAGTGTATGGAAGAGGACCATTAATAACTCCAAAGGTTAGTTAAATGTAACCCTTGAGAGAAATACTCTTGTTGAGAGTAGTGTGATCATTCATTTTAAGGTGGTGCAGTTTCTGACCTGGACAACAGTACTGCAGTCTTTTCTAATCTGCATGCTTGCTACATTGTCTCTGTCATCACATCTGTTTTCATTGTGTCACCATCTATATTATCTCTACGTCTTTCCTTTCTTTAGCCCTACTAGCCTAGTTCAGGCTGCAGTCATCTCTCACCTGGGAAACTGCAACAGCCTTGTTCTTGTTGCTTGTCTTTCCTCAAGAGGCCCCGTTTCACTGTAGTTTTGGGGGAGGGGAATAAAATATATGTATGTCTGTGTGCACACACACAGTTCAGATTGTCAATCCCTAATAAACCTTTGGGTAATTCTTCATTGCCTAGCAGGTGGTTTAAAAATTTCACTTAAAACTTAGTTTAAAAACCAGGCAGTTTGACTGTTACTTGTGCTTTGTTGATACTGTTTGCCAAGTAGAGTATTAGACTTTCTTTTGTCCAGGTAGCCTTTTAGTCACAAAAGCCACTATTTCATCTTCTTGGTTTTTTTTTTTTTCTTAATATCTCTTTGTGGCGGCACTGGGTTTGGAACTTGGTCTTGTGCTTGCCAAGCAGGTGCTCACCAGCCCTTGTTTGTATATCTTACACAAGTACATGACAAAGCATTTCCAGCATCTGCTTTTAAAAAGCAGTTCTGCTTTTTAAAAAATCCTACTTTACTTAAAAAAAATGTATGTATTGGTGAGACTAGGGTTTGAACTCAGGGTCTCATGCTTGCTAAGCAGGTGCTTTTCTGTTTGAGCCTCTCCACCAACCCTTTTTAGTGTTGGGTATTTTCAAGATAGTCTCTCCAACTATTTGCCTAGGCTGGCTTTGAACCTCGATCCTCTTGATCACTGCCTTCTGAGTAGCTAGGCTTATAGGTGTTGTCCATCGGCACCTGGCTCTGAACTATTTATATATATAAAATTAGTTTTCTTTTCATGAGGCAGGTCTCACTATTTATGCCATTTGGCCTCAGACTCATTCTGTAGCCAAGGTTATCCACTTTAGCCTGAGTATTTGGATTACAGGTGTGCTGTATCATACCCTACTTTCAAGTTTTCAAATTCCATTGTTAAGAATTTTAGCATTTCCTTTTCTTTCTTCTTTTGGTGGTGCTGGGGATTGAATCAGGGCCTTATATGTGCTGGGTCAGGCATAGTGATGGAGAGCAAGGCCAAAGCAGAACTTTGGTCCCTCCTTCACCAGTTTCTCTCTTGGGAGTCTCAACAGAAAATTTCCATGCTACCTTTTGTGTTTTAATGTTTCTTTATATGGTTTGTTACTTAAAATGTGTTGCCGTGGTTAGTATTCTTTATTTACTCAAATTACACGTACACTGCAGTCTTTTCTGTCTTTATTGTCTGTGTTCCTCCAAATCGCTGTTCCTCTATTCTTGCTTCATCAACTGGAAATTTATTCTGCCTTGATCACATTGATTTCATCTTTTAACCTTTATGTTATGTGTTTCTTGAAATTGTACTGCCTTTCATTTGCATTTTTGTGTGTTTTTACTTACCATTCCCCATGAGTTGCATAGTTTTTCAAAGGGTTGTCAGTGTTCATGTGATCTATGGATATCCACATTTCTTTGCTCAGTTTTAGATTCAGTAGATGTTTAAGAGATGTCTGAATTAAAGTAAATATTTGTTCTTAAATAAAGTAATTGAACCTCAATTAGGATCTACCGTGTCTGGTCAGGATGCAGATGGATCTCAGTCTTAATTGAGGCGTGGCAAGGACCACTCCCTGAGAATAAGGAAACAGTGCTCAGGTGTTTCTTGTCACTTAGGTCTGTGCTTCTTGGTGCTCACGGTGTGTTCTTTGATGCATATTCAAGTCCTGCTTTCAGCTGTGAACTTCTGCTTTTCTAGTTTTTGTTTTGTCATTAACTGTGTGTTTTTAAAATTCTAGGGAAAGGGAAGAGAGGCAGTTGATTTTCTGGTTGCATTATCCACCCCATCTGTTTCCTGTATATGCCAGCAATTTCTATGTAGTGCCTTTTGCCCATGTAGCCAGAAGCAACATACAAACATGGGTTCTGGTTCTTTCAGCGTGAAGAGCCTTAAAATCTCACTTTTTAAAAGTCAGTTTACTTTTTCAGGTCATGAGCTTGCTATAAATACGTCCTTTTGCTGCCTTAATACCCAAAATGACTCTTCTAGCATGAAGGGTAGGTGGCACACTTTGTATGTGTCTGGAGAGCCTGTACTCTTTCCCTGCGGGGTGAGGACTGTGGAAGTGTATCATTTTAAGAGCTACTTTATTTAGCAGTGGTTCAAGGCATACATACAAAGTATCTCACATGAATTCTAACTATTTTGGCATTATCACATGTAGAGTTTAAATTTTGAAAAATCTACTAATGTGGTGGTTTGTATGAATTCATGTTAGTGGTGGCTTCCCTGGGTGATCAGATGTCCATTGTTGCAGAATATGCTAGAAGGATGCTGGGCTCTGTGTGTGTGTTTTAGTGAATGCAAGTGTGCTTAGAGGAATGAGTATTGTATTAAGCATTATTTCTGTTTTTAATTTGTAAATATTTCAAACAGGAATAATGTAATACCTTCCCATTTAATTGAATCTTAATGTTTTTGCTCTGTTTGCTTCAGATCATAAAACATTTAGGAAAAAGTTAAAAGTGCCCCTTTCTCCCTCTGGAACAGGTTAGAGGAATATGGATTTTGAAAGGTAAATTTGATTGAATGTGGGCATTCACATTCTGGTTACTTACTCTGCACCTGCAACATTTCAGAGCTCATCAATTGTTTGTTCAGGTGACTGTTAATCTGCTCAAATGCCCGAACAACCACTAATTTGACTTTCTGTGTGTGTGAAGGCTTTGTACTGTACTTTCCAAGGGTGTTTTTTTCAATTGGCATATACTTGGTTAGTTTTGGTATTTTCTTCTCAGTATTTCCTTCAAGTTCTGGAATTCTAAATACCTTTCTCTTCTTGCTTCTTTTTTTTTTTAGGGGTGGGTAAGTAAATATAAAAAGGAAAAGACTATTTATTTTTCCTAGTGTTACCTATTGTTTGTATGATTTAATTATGCATCATAATTTTCTTGTTCAACTAAAGTTATATTAAACTTGTATTATGTTTTACAATCAAAATTCAGTTTTGATAGGTTCTAGAAAACAATTAGAAAAGTATCTATTTGTACTAAAATTTAGTTTTTTTTGTGTGTGTGCTTCTAAACATTTTTCTAAATATTATTTTCCTCAGTGTGCTCATTTGGCCTAGTATTCCTAACATAAGTTACATTTAATTAAGACAATTATATGCAACTAATATAAAACCTTAAGCAAATGCTAAAAAAGTTAACTTTTTGGTAAGTTATATATCATAGTTAAAAAGTAGAGAAATAGAAATAAAAAATTTACCAGCAATCCTGTGATTCATAAATACCACAAATTTTTAACTGCATATCTTTCCAGGTTTTTTTATGGAAAAAAAGTTTATAAAATACATATTTTAACAAAGCTTGTTATTAATAATATGCCTTTTCATGAAGCATTAGTAATTTATAAGTAATACCTGAGTTGTAGTTCTTCTAAATATCCTAAGATGGAGGCTGTCTGATAGCCTGGTAGAAACATAGACTTAGTATCAGACAGACTTGGAAGCAGATACCTGTGTATCCTATCATGAAGTGAGCTGTGTTCTTAACTATTTTGAGTCTGTTTCCCCAGAAGAGAAAGAAATATGGCTAATAATCATCTTGCAGGGGAGGTATAGGGGTTCAGTAAAATAATGAGCAGGCTTATTCATTCATGCTGTGCTGGGAAGACACTGAGTACTGGCTGTTATTATTGAGAGGCCAAACAGCATTGAGCATGAGTGTAAGAGAGCGAGGAATTCCAGTGCCATCACTTCTTAATTTATCTTGGGCAGTATTTACAACTTTACTGATTTTTTGTTTTACTCATACCCCTTTGTAAAACGGAGATATTAATTCTAAGAGTCTCCTCAGATTGTTACATTGATTATTTGAGGTAGAGAATATAATGTGTCTGACATGATGCAGACACTCAAAGAATACAGGTTTAGAAACTAGGCTATTTGAAGTGATATCAAGGTGGAAGCTTCTAGATGTCTTAGATTTTATTTTAACTTAGTATCACAGAATACTACCTGTGGCTAAAGAGAACTGTGTGAATAGTTTCGGTAACTCTGATTCCCCCACCCCACCATTGGAATAACATATGAAAAGGCATATTTTTTGAGATCTTCAGCTGTGTAAGGAAAAGCCCCTGAATATAATTATATGTGGGAATATATGTTCTGTATTCCCACATTGAGATTATCTGCATCTGTCCTTCTTAAACCGAGTGTTTGCTTAGCAGTTGTAGACTTCTTGTGTGCTTTTTCTCTTGATTTCATATACTCTTTTTCATCTTTGTTTTTGGAAGCACTAATCCTTATCAACCTTCCTTTTTGCTGGCATGGTGTACCTCCTATTAAGTATCCATACATGTGTACATTTACTTTAAAAGTGTTATATAAAAGATATCTTAATTATATTTTCTTTCATGTTGTACTTCTCAGTGAATGTTGTATATTATTTAGACTTCATTGTCATGTTAAGTCATGGAAGCATTTCCCTTTTAAACTAAAAGCTGAGTAATTGTGCTATGAGGTGATAGAGAAGTGTTGGTGAGCTCCAGCCAGCTGCTTGTGCACTCTGAGCTTGCAGTGTAGTTGCTGGTTTTTTGCTCACACTGCAGGCTGGGCACTGTATTTCTTCCGTTGGCTGGTTGACCCTATGATTCCGAAATGGATAACTGGTCGGCCTCTGTGACCCATGGAGAAACAGCCCTTAGGCTCTGCAATGAGGCAGGGCTCCCTGCGGAGAGACCACAGGTTGACCACCCCATGATGAAGCCACTTGGTCAGCAAGAGGCTGAATGCTGAGGGACAACTGGTCAGTGTTGACCCTCAGGCTGCTCTTTTTATCCCAGCTAACACTTATTTCTCTTGTTTACACACATTATCTCACCACCCCCCCACCCCGACGTTGCAGAGAAGAACTCATTTTTGACTAGTTGAAGTCAGTAAGGACACAAAATTAATGAGTTCATCAGAGTCAAGGCTAAGAATTCCTGTTTTGGAGATTGGCATTCAGGAGTGTAACTGTAGTCTTTTGAATGACTCTCTTAAAAAGTGTAACCAAAAAGCATTCCTCTCATAATCTAAGTTCAGCAGCAGTAAAAGCAATTTTCTTTTTAACTAAAAAAATTTTAAAGCATGTCCAAGGAATTGAAAGGATAAAAACTGTTTATTAAAGAACAAAATGTCTTCTAATTTCATCCTAAATTACAATGTTTTTGTGAGTTTCCTTAGCAGGGCCAGCCTTAGAGCAGGGACTTCTTGCTGGTCAATAGTTACCTTATGGCAATTAACTGTTCGCTTGTTGTAGATTTTAAGTTATATTCATTGTAAGGGCTGCTATTTAAATTCTGTCATTCAGGAAAGAGAGATTTCTTCACTTTACAGAGGACTTGGGTACCAATAAATGATGACCCTGGAGATTGTATTTGGAATTTCTAGTTCCTTATTACTTGCTTTTTGTGCAGGGCCATACATTCTTCTTTCCTGTACTGACTTGTAAATATTTTTATTCTTGGTATTGTAACAGTTGTTCATTTATTGAACAGAGTTTTATTGAAGATGCACTTTTAAGCTCCAGGAATTTAGGAATGAATAAAAAGACAAGTTTCTACTGTTCAGGAGAAAGTCACTGTGATGGTTCATCTTGATTGTCAACTTGGTTGGATGGAGAGACGAGTAGGAGATTAGTAAAGCACAGTTCAGGGTGCGTCTGTGAGGGTTTTTCCAGACAGTTGGTGTGTAGGACAGCAACTGGGGTGGGGTGGGGTGGGGGACTTGCTTTGAATGAGGGTGGCACCATCTAGTCAGCTGAGGGCGTGGATGCAACAAAAGTGGAAGGAGGAGGAAGCCCACTAGTGCATGTTTGCTTCTAGCTGTCATGAAGCTAGCAGCTTCCTCCTTCATAGGCCCTTGCCTCCCTGATATTCTACCTCACCTCAGGCTCAGAAGCAACGGACCCAACCAACCTTGGAATGAAACCTCTGAAATCATGAGCCAAAATAAGTCTTCCTTTTAAGTTGATTTTTTTCCCCTTAGGAATTTTGTCATAGTGACAAATAAGTGACTAACACAGACACTAAACAGCAAAACAACTAGGTAAGCGACTATTGTGCCTATAATAATAATGATTATTCATAGTGGCTTCTCACTAAACATTTATACATTTATTGCATAAATGGTAAACAGGAAATGAACAAGTGAGGGAAGGATCCTCTATAGATAGACTAGGGAAAGTCTTTCTGAGGAAGTGACCTCTAAGCTAGGCAAAGAGTATTTCAGACAAAAGGAATGGCACAACCAAAGGCCCTGCAGCAAGGAAGAACTTGGCTTATTGAAGATCTGAATGATGGCCAGTGGAGCTAGAGCACAGTAAGCTTAGGGGACAAGTTCCAGATGTAATTGAAGAGAAAGAGCCAATCGTGTAGGGCCTTAGAACAGAAGAAATTTTTTCTCCATTCAAAATTAGCATACATTAATAGTACAAGGGGGTTTCATCGTGATAGTTCCCTTGACGTGTGTACATATACTTTGAACAAATTTACCTCTCTATTATTACATACCAAGGTGCATAATGGCTATGAACTGGACTTCCCTTGTCACTACTTCAGTTTTTCAGTGATTTCATTTGCTTGACTATCTTTGTCTATGTAGAAATAATATGCTTAGGATTTGCAGTGAAAGAAAGAATTTTTTTTTTAACAACTTGGGATCAAAGAATCATCGGTATATTTTTTTCTAGGAAGAATATTTTCCTCACCTTCCCTCCCCTCCCTTCCTCTCCTGGTTCTCACACATACTATGTTCTACCACTGAACTGTACTCCCAGCCTGAGCAGAATGGTTTTTTTGAGTTTCTGTAAGTTGTGAAATCTATTAAAGTTAAGAAATAAAATCTTGCAGTTCTTTGATAAATAGGTTGTCTCAATAACAGTAAATTAGAGTCACTTGGGTGAATTTATTTTTCAGAGCCATATTGATTTTTATGCAATATTCATTATCTAGGTGTTTATAAAGAAACTTAATATGTTTCAGGGTTTCTCTTTTTTGAAGTTAAAGTAATAAATTTTCCTTTTTTTTCCTCTAGATTTTAAATTTGTTTTTAAGAAGGGCTAGTCTCTCTTAATTTTCAAGGATAATTACTGGTAGTATTGTGAGTACTTAAGCTTAATGCTGTAGGATGAAAGAAACAAGTGTGGTTTAATTTATTCAGTTTGTCATCTTTATATAAACATTCCTTAGGATAGTTCCCTGTCTAATCCCAGATGCTGATTTATTTCATTAATACCTGACCAGTTTTTATCTAAGAAAACTAAAGAATTTAGGAAAAAATTAAAAAATCCTGTCTTGTATGGTTGTCGTTAAATACTTTTTTTTAAATTTAGTGATGTTTATTTTTCTTTGTAGTGAGTTTCCCATATGTTTATAATTAGAGAATGATTTTATGTTTCTTAGCTTGATATATTCTAGATAAGTTTAGGATGCAACATGAGATTTGTATGAATTTTGACTTATTTTTGCACTATCTTCCACACATGTTCTTTTATTTCTTTTGTTCTGTAGTATTTCCATTGTTGTGTGTCCACATCCAGATGTTTCTGTTTTGGATGAGAAAAGTTGATAGGAGAAGGAAGATGGAGTTTAACAGATTTTTTTTTTCCCTTCTGGGTAGGAGGATGTGAGGCTTCCAATTATTTCTTACTGAATTTATGCTCCACAAACAATGGAAAAATCAACAATGGACAAACTTAATTCTGTCTTAAGACAATCTTAGAAAGGATTAACTAAGGTCACAAAATCGTTGGTGTTCGTGATGAGATTTTTCCAGGTGATTTGAGTTAGTATGAATGACTAGTAAGGACTCTGAAGATAATTTTTAGAAAAAAGTTTTAAAACACCCCTAAGTAGCAGAATGATACTTAAGCTTCCTAAGATGCCTAGTCTTTGCTTTAGAGAAGTATTGTTCTACCTTAATACTCCATTGTGTGAATTCTTTAAAAGGGCTCAAAATTTTGTCACCAGTTTCATGTTTCATGCTGTGGACTAAATGATTTGTAGTCTTAAAATACTTAGGCTATGTTTGCAATTTCATGAATTGGTTGCTGGTCTTCTCTCCCTTGTCTTTAATGTTAAAACAAACAAAGACAGCTAGTAATAAGATTTTACCAGGGCCCTCTGAGAGGAAATTTTTTTGGTGATTGGCTTAGAATGTGATAGAAACTTTGCATAAAGGATGGTGCACATCATTGCTTTTGCAGGTGAAATGACAAACGTGGCCCACATTTTTGTGCCTTTGCCCCCTTTGCCTACTTTCAAGGAAGTTTTTTTTTTTTCTCTTCTTTTCTTCTAGTTGTAGACAGACTTATCCATACCCTAAAAACTCTTCTGACATGTCTCAGAAGCTCAGAAGGGATCTCACCTCAAAAGCTACTAGATGGTTCATAATCATGGCCACATTTCTCCTGCCTATCTTCTTTCTTCTCTGTGTTGAGGATAGTAGAGGGCACACCAGAAAGATGGCTGGAGTTAGACAGATATGGGTTTGCATCTGAACTGTTACTTATTAATTGTGTCATCTTGGGTAACATGCTTAAATTTTTCAGGCCTTAGATCTTAGATGTAAAACTGAGATTCTGCTAATTTTTCCTTATGATTTGGAAAGGCTCAAATCTTTCATGTTTTGGAAATTGTGCTTAGCATTTGTAAGTTTTTTTTTTTTTTTTTTTTCCCCCTGAAGAACTAGAATGAGACTAGTGCTTTAAAGCTACTGTATGTTCCTGTATGATGCCATGCACCTGTTTCCTTCTGGAGATGACCTCTGTTCTGAAAAAAAA
Organism: Castor canadensis; assembly: GCF_047511655.1. Lineage (NCBI taxonomy): Eukaryota > Metazoa > Chordata > Mammalia > Rodentia > Castoridae > Castor > Castor canadensis. Next base: position 35,189,057 of record NC_133388.1, on the reverse strand, counting down.
AATCCTTTGGGTTTTTTTTTTTGTTGTCTTTAAATGAGCATATCTGTATTGAATGTGTTTTTAGCTTTGCTTATTTAGGATCTGTAAAATGCTATTATATTATATACAGTCTATAAATAAGAGAGCCTCATCACAGTTAGGTGGGTGTAGATCCTGGCTGTCGACTTGCTCTTTGATGGGAGGTAGGTGTGAGTGTGGGCTTCTGGTTTTTTTCCGTAGTGTGTTCTGTGATATGCCAGGAGTGCTGTGGTTTTTGTCTAAAATTTTTTTGTTTTGCTAGGCTGTCCCTTTTACTGGTCCTTTAGCTAGGGAAAATAGGGTTTTTTATTTACTGGCTTTCAGGTAAGGATGACACTAGGTGACAAATGATGGAGGAGATGAATCCTATAAATATATCAAGGTTAATGGGAGTCAGAGTTACTTTTCTTATAGGGAAAAGGAAGGTGAAAACTAGGTGCAAACCCTGTGATGTAGGATTAGAATTCATGCTGTCTATATTCTCTAATACATACACAGAAGAAAGCAAAATATTTGGAAATAAATGTGTGCACATACATGTATTTAATTCTCTTTGCTTTGAAGGTATGGAGAAATAAACCAGTTGTGATAAACACGGTTAACATACAGATCTTGGTTTCTAAATACCAAACTATCAATCGATACTCAGTACTGAATGAAAGATTTTTGAGAAATAACATTTGCATAGTCCTAAAGTATCACTCCACAAAAATACTAATTACAAAAGGGGCAATAGTAACTTAACAGTGGATATTCTGGTGATACTGCCTAATTGAATAGTATAAATTAACATGACTAGACCATGGGAAAAATGAAAAACAGCATACCAACTGCTAATATAGTGAGGGGAATTCTTCTGGGATATTCCTGCCGAAAATTCACATCTTGAATCCAATCATAAGGAAGTACCAAAGAGCACAAATTATGGAAACATCACATAAAACTGGCTTGAAATTTTCAAAATTCTTGAGATGAGGAGAGTCAAGGAGAGTGTTAGAATTTCGTCCAGGGTGAAGTAGGATTAATGAGGCATAAAAACTTACTACAGCATGAGATCTTAGTTTAGATTTTTTTTTATCAAACTGGACATTATTGAGGTAATTGAAGAAAGACAAAATGGTCTATGAAGTAGATGATGTATCTGTCAGTGTTAATTTCTGACTTTTGATGTCATAATTATTGTAATTTTGTAGGAGTATGTCCTTATTTAAGGGAAATTACTCGGAAGCAGATAGCCTCATGTTGGCTTCTTACAGTCAAGTGGTTAAAGGAAAAAATTATTTCCATGGTTCTTGCATCTTTCTTGTTTTGGTCTGAGGTTAGTGAGTAAAACAAAAAAGTAGAAAAACCCTCCTGTTAGTTGAGCAGCTCAGAGTTGTTAGTTTATCAAACACATCACCCTTCTGTGTAGCTTCCTGTCACCTCTTGGTTTGTCTTTTGGTATGCTGGTTTATTAATTCACTGACATCTCATTAATATTCTCTCCGTGCCCATTATTTCCTTCACCTTTGTTAAAATTGCTTCTTTGAATAACTGTGGTTTATCAAAATCCAATACTTCATGTGTCCCAATGCATGCAATGACCATACTATGTTTAATTTTATGTCATGCATGCTGTTTCTGTGGTACTGGAGATTCAACTCAGGGCCTTGCACTTGCTGAGCAAACACTCTGCCACTTGAGCCATGTCCCCAGTCCTGTGCTATTCTTTTCTCCTCAGCTTGCAAGTGAGATGTTCAAATGGCTTTTTTTTTTTTTCCACCACACTGCATCTACCTCAATATGGAGCATGTGTCAGTAGGATTTGAGTTTACTATTTTAAAGTGTTAGGTTGGCTGGTTGCCTATCTGAATTTAGAGTTTCTAGAAAGTACCAGCAAAAAGGAGTGGTGGATGTGATGATACACCTGATGCATAATGTAGCAGCTCATGTGTTGAATGGGTAGTCCCCAGAAGTTTAGTAGTGAACATATTAGGAAGGACCATACTGGCCCTAGTCCAGACATGTGTGGAAATTAGGTGGAATAGGTAGTGATGGGGAGAAGGTTCATGGTCAGAACAGGCTTCATTCTGTGAGAACTTTACATTCAGTTGCCCAGTAGAATCTGCCCTTTCTCCAGGGTGCAGAAAATTGGGGGTTAAAGACATTAAATTGTCCCTCATACCTTTCTCTGGCAGGACTAAAATCTACCATAGGTCTTGTTTTCCTTAGGTTGGAGGACAGATTTCTCTTTAGCAGTTATATTAATTTTCATATTTCTCAGAATGATCAAGGAAAAGAGCTTTAAAAAAATCTCAGAGTGGTAGTTACATTGCACTTATTATACACCCACATGCACAGGCTTTTCTTTAGCATTTTTTTTTTCTTTCTACTTTTATAGTGTAGGTGGCTTTCTCCCGATTGCTTTTGACAGGAAATTGAACAACTTTTCTTTTTTTGAACAGAATATATTTTAGTGCTGAGAGAAGGGAAAAAAATGAAGTGTTTATGTTTTGAAATTTTATTATGAGTTTTGTTTTAGAGACCAATTTAAATTTAGGTAAACGGGTTAAATTTTTTTAAATTGCTCTTCTGGACCTTTGTAGTAATTTTTGGGCCTTCTTTTCTTTGTAGCATTGCTTTCTTTTCTCATCCATTAATGGATATGAGGAATTGAACCAGTCATCATTTTTCTTGGTTTTGACTGAGGCCACCAATCTCACTTGTCTACATTTAGTGGAGAAGGTATGGTGGGCTCTACACTGATATTACAGGCACCTTATGTCTAGGATGTATATTACCCTTATCCACCTCATCCCTTAGGATATGTACAGCATCCAGTAACCCTTCCCACATAGTTGGCTGGCCCAGATGTTCAAAGACCTGGGTGGGAGCTCCTGCCGCAGGTTCTATCTGGATGGCCAAACTTTCTGGTGTTGTAAGATGCAAGCACCAGTATCTGACCCTCTGTCTACTGTGGCTCACTACTTAGTGGGTTTATGGTGGTTGAGTCTGATTTGGAAAGTTCCTGTAGAACACTAAAGATTCAGGAGAAGAAATCAGTTTTTAATCAGAGTAAGTCCAGTTGCTATGTTTAGAAATCTTGTTCAGTTGAAATGGAGTAATTCTGATGAGATCTAAGTACATTCATAAATCATATCCTTTTGCTTGAGTTTAAAAAATCATGCAAGTTTTATTATCTGGGATATATGACTCAGAATGTCCTCTATAGGTTCTTTGTGTCACAGTTTGCTTCTAATGTTTGTACCTTTTGGCAAAAGACATGTAGGAAAGACCTGTTACATGGTCTTTCCCAGCTCTGTTCTGCTGTATTATATAATATCATAGTGCAAAGACTAATAAGCCCTGGGTAAAGAGCTGTTTTGAATGTAAAATCGAATTAAGTTTTGAAGTGCTTTTCCATTTGGCTGAATAAAACATGGGAGTCTTGCTATCCAGGTGTAAGAGTCAGGAAAGAGGAGTTTCCTGTCTTGTCTCATCAGGAATTGGGAATATCTGTGGTGGAAATTGAGTTTTAGTCATTCCTACTCTTCTTAGCTTCCATTTTATGTGATTGGGAACTGGGTTTGACAATTAATACAGTTTAAATTGTTGTTTAACCTTAAGAAAACTTCTAAAAATTCATTTCTTGGGAAGCTCTTATGGGCATACATAGCCTAATTTATTTTAATATTTTTGGAAGTGGATAATTTACTACAAATTACTTTTATCAAGCATGCATGTATACTCTTTTAATAAGAGTATTCACAGAAAATATTTTATGACTGTGGTGGGAGCTTATTGTCTATCTGGAATGAGCAGTGAGGAAATTAGAGAATTTCTAAATAACCAGACTGGTTGTTTTGGAACAGGGTTTCTCAGTCTCACCATTAGGGCTGGATAATGCTGTGTGTGTGGGGGGGGCTGTCCTCTGCATTGCATATGCTTAGCACCATCCATGCCTTCTACCCATTAGATGACAGCAGAACATCTACTTCCCCAGTTGTGACAACCAGAAATGCCTTCAGATGTTCTAAGATGTTCCCTGGGATATAGAATTGCCCCTGCTGAGAACCTCTGCCTTAGAAGATGGTTCCTGTGGGCAGGGGCATGGATTGACACCTTCAGCATCACCTGTACAGGTGACTCTTACAGGTTCAGGTTCCTGGGTTTTTCCCCAGACTTCTGGAACAGATTGTCTGGGGAGGCCCTGAAACAGCAGTCTCCCTAGATAATGAAGGTCAGTTTTAAGAACTTGTTGTGTGAGAGTGGCTGTTTAGCTTAAGTGTAAGTGTGTTGAACTTGTATATGAAGAGATTACAAATTAAAGAGGGTTTTTGATTAGGATTTGATTTGTAGTGGTGTTTTTTCCTCTTTTACTTACTGTGGGGTCAGTTGCATGTTTTTTCAGATTTTGAAAATAACCATTATACTAAAGTTCACAATTATTTTAATTTAGGTTTTGAAAGATTACTTCAAGTTGGACTCAAAAGCAAGATTTACTTCACATTTTAAGACAACAAGGTGAGTTGGTGGATTCGTCATCAAATCATGTTGGGAGAAGGGAATGTCATTCTAACTCTTGTTCTTAGTACTTAGAGCAGAATTTTGACTTTTCAAAAGTGAATGCTATTCCCCCCCCAACCCCCTGCTAGCTATTTTCTTGCTGACAGGAGGAAATGGAAAAGAAGATATGAAGTGCTTATGTAGTTTTAGTCATTGATTTCTGAATTCAACGTTGTCATGTTTACAGATAAATTATTCAGATATTTTTCTGGCTACTCGATGAAGTTTTCTGTTATATAGTTATTTTTGTACTCCTTTGTAAATGCATTAAAAATCTCTATGTCTTTAAAAATTTGTGAGTTTAAACTTCTGCCCATGTTCTAAATAAGAATCTTGCTAAACTTGATGCTGTGTTTTATCATTTGGAATGCTGAGCTTTTCCTGAGCGATTGTTTGGATGCCCTCTCCCCTTTGACACTTACTAATATCTGTACTGACTTTGTCTTTTGGAGAAGTTGCAGTTGGTTACTCCTATGTTGAAACCCATTTCTAGACAAGGCTTATTCTAGTATTTTAGTGGACATTTCTCAAACATTTTAATCAATTGTGAAGGATGATCTTTCATTGAGAAAAATAACAGCTTTATTCAGATAAAAATAGACATTTTTCTACAGGTCAAAATATGCTATAATATGTTAAGTTCTTAAATTCAGATAAAACAAGTGACTTGGGGTTGTGCAGGTTTCTTTGGTTTTGTTACTTTATACTTAACCTTGATCTCAGCCAGGTGCTGAAACACAGACCTTGGGATTTTTCTTATCTGCTGCTTTGTCATAAGAAAAGTGCCTAAGCAGTCAGCTCTTCTGCAGTAACTGCATCCTATAAAAGGATGGTCAGTCACCTCCACAAACCTTTGTATGGAGCTTATGCTGACTTTTGAAGCCTGCTGGGTAATTGGAGCACTGCTTTCAAAGTAGCTTTCTATTTCTGACCTCCTTGAATTTCAGTAAGAGAAATCAGGGAATGATTATCTCTGAAAATGTTTTAAAAGTACATTAGGACACTTTCTGGGATGCAGTTATTTGACCATTCGTAACATCATTCTTCTTTAAGAGGTGGATTTTGAGATTGCTGCAGTGCTTAGCTGTTTGAAAAACTAAGTTTTAAAATTGTTATTATTAGCAACACAACTAGAAAACTATGTGAAAATGCACCATCTTTGGAACATCATAAATTGCTTAGTGGCGAAGCAAGCAGCCTGCAGGAATGCTCCAGAAAGATAGCTGTTGCTTTGGTACTGAGAGAAGAAAGAAAAATGAGTACAGTCCGCTCCGCACGTCTGTGGGCTCTGCATCCACCCCATGGTTTATGAAAACATTTGTAAAATAATTGCAACTTTAGAACATGTACAGACTTTTCTTGTATTCTCTAATATTTGTGTAACCACTGTTTACATAGCATTTACATTGTATTAGGTATTGTGAGGACACTAGAGATGATTTCAAGTATATGGGAGGGTATGTGTAGTTACATGCAAATGGTACGCCATGTTATATAAGGGACTTGAGCATCTGTGGATTGTGTTATCTGTCAGGATTCTGGCACCAACACTTCCACAGATACAAGGGACAGTTGCATGTATTATTGAGCATCCTTTGTTCCTCACTTCTATCCTGGAAGCTGTTTTTTAAAATTTACTTTTTTTCTCCTAAGTAACCATATGCCATAGAAGTGTGCCTCTTCAGTGCAGTTCCTCATGTCTTCTAAACATTCTTAAATAAGGACAGCTCCTGGCTAGTAAACGTAAATATGACAGTTTTAACAGGAGTCTTGGTTCTTGGTAACACTGGAGGCCAAGGCCTTGTCGAGCTTTTGCACCGTAGCAGCTACGCCTTGTCAACTGAACTGAGTTGCTTGGTTTCATAATGGGAACTCCTGGGCAGATAAACCACTTGTTTTAATAACAGTGATAACTGATGATGTTGGTATAGAGGAGAGTCCTGTGCATCCATCCTCGCTCAGGTCTCCTCAGACAGCAGAGGAGGAAGTCCATCATTGAAGAGTGTTCAGTCCTGCTAATGGCCTGACTCTTTCTGTCCTCCCACATGTATTCTTCATTACTGAGTGTGCTGTATCTCCTTAAGTGATATCTAAAATGGTGCCCTTCTTTCAAAAGAAGGCAAAAATCCAAGTAGACCAAACAAAATTTACAAAACTATGTCTTTTATATAGTTTTAGGTAAGTCATTTGCTTATTTTTGAGTATTTTTTGAGTAGCATTGTTCTAGAATATAAACATTGAATTGAGAAGCACAGTTTATTTCTTTTCCTTTAGAAATGTCTTTAATTGTGGCTGGGGGTGTGGCTCAAGTGGTACAGTGCCTTGCCTGTCAAGTGCAAAATCCTGAGTTCAAACTTCAGTACTATCAAAAGGAAAAAAAAAAACACAACAAAAAAGAAAAGCCTTTAATTGATGTATTCTGAGTAGTCAGATGTTACTGATAATGACTGAACTAAATTATGTGCTTTACACATTAAAACATTCCATATTTCTCCTAAGTATTATATCCTTGCTTTGGATTTTCTCCTCTTTCTTTCTCTCCCTCCTTTACTTCTTTCCTTCCTTCTACTATAAGTTGAATGCAGGGCCTCTCACTTGCTAGGCAAAGCACTTTACCATATGAGCCACATCCCCAGCCCTTTTTGTGTTGGTTATTTTTGGGATAGGGTCTTGCTTTATGTCTAGTCTGGCCTGTTTGTGCTTCCCCATGTAGCTAGGATGTTAGATGCAGGTCATCACACCTAGCTTTTACTAGGTGAGATGGGGATCTTGTAAACTTTTTACCTGGGCTGTCCTGGGACTATGATCTTCCCAGTCTCCACAGTCTTGAGTAACTGGTATTACAATGGCCTGCATTTTCTTTTTCTTACATAGATAATATTCACTTGTAGGTAAGTGAGGTATTCTTTAAGTGTTCCTGTTTAGTCATTTGTTTCCCAGACTTCTGCTTTTAAATGGAAGAGCAATTTGGTAAATTAAAAGAGCTTTCCACTTATATTTGCATTAGAGTAATAGTTTGCTGGTAATGACACATGAAAGTAAAGACAAACTTTTTTTTTTTTTTCTGTTTTATGGGAAATCTCAACCCCTTAACAGTTGTAAGAATAGGGGGGAAAAATGCAAGATGGCACTTTCTCCTAGCCATTTATTGGTGTTAGGTGTGGTGGTACCAGAAAACCAAACATGTAATGACAATGCTTTGCACTGACCAGTGTCTGGGATAGCAGAGCGACTGTAGCAACTCAGAGGTCAGTTAAAAAGTGGAAGACTGGCAAACATTTCCTCCTGGCTGTCCAGCCTATGGACTTGTGATCTGACCCCTCCTGTCCTCTGATGCATCCTGCTTCTTTTCTCCTCACTGTTTTAATAACATGTGTGTTTCTTAGTGCATAAAATGCAGCTATTTGCATCTAATAGACATTTCTCTTAAGTGTCCAGTGACAAAGACAATGGGGTTAGTAAGAATAAGGCTTTAAATATTTTAATCCCCAAAGGAAAATAACTCACACATGTACCCTGAGAAGATATGTTGGAATTCTTTTAGTAAGACTAAATTGAAGTTTCACAGTATACTGAGGGTACAAAATGGAGCAGCTTAAAGATAAATACAGGTGTATAATGTACAAATATTCAGCAGGGATAGTAGCAAAGCAATGGCTATAGTGGCTTTCTTTTTATCTTTGGCTGTGACTTATTTGAGTTGAGTTTGGCATACTCTGAGGTCACTCCAGGATTACTTCATTTTGCTTATTTTTAATTTAAAGGCCTCTCCTTTATTCTTACAAAATAAAATGATAAGAAATCATTTGGCTTAGTGAACATTCTTACCAGTGGGTAGAACTGTGATATGACCCCTTCACATTCACTAATGCTATTGTTGGAATTAATAACCTCCAGTGGTGAAAACAGACACAGAAGAGACAGAAAATCTTGACCAGGAAATTTTCTCTTGATCAAGAGGGTAGAAGCATGTGCTCACTTCCATTAAGCAAACACGCAAGCACAAGATGGCTGACAGTGGCTCCTCCTTATATCCCTGACACAGTCGTACTTGCCCCTCACCTGGGATTTGTCCAGGTCAAAGGTTTACAGTCTCCCTCAATTGGCTAAAAGGCTTGGGGGATGGGTTAGGGCATACAGTTGGCAAGCAATGGAGTTGTACAGGAATCCGGAAGAAGAAGCAAGGATCCTTTAAACATGCAAGTCACCTAAGATGGCGACCCGAGGAATTTTTAAGTAATCTAAGACATTAACAAATACTTTGATAGAAAAGATCATTTTTCTTACACTGTTACACTCTTTTTCTCTTCATTAGGAACAACTTATTCTCAATAAATTCTTAGCTTTATGTTCTGTAGAACATAAGAAAAGAGAACCACTTTCCAGTCAAGTAGAGCGTTGCCTCTTTTAAACTTACTCTACTAACAAAGGGTGCACATGGTAATGGAAATTTGAAGTAAGTTGTTTTATTTCTTAATACCTGGTAGTTTTTGGGAGGGCCTGGATTTGTATGAATATGACCCTCTATAATAGTATTATTTATAGTTTCAAAATGTTAGTCATGTTACCTACTTTCTTGATTATCTACTGAATGTAAAATTTACCAATAGGAATAGATTGGAACAAGTTTAAAGTTAAAGGAATCAGGAAACAGAAGAAAGCATGAATTGTGTGGATAAGTACACTAGATCAGGGTGGGAATTGTGCATAACTCAGCCCCATCCCCTCTTCTACCTTCCTTAAAAAGATGGGTGGGCAAAAGTGTTTATAAAGACCTGGCTTCTGGGAAGAACAGGTTAAGGGTGTGACCAGAGATGAAGCTTGGGGAAGCTTGATTTTGTTAGTTCTTCACAACATACCAGTATTTCTTAAAGGGCTTGAAAAACTCTTATAGTGATAGTGGTTGTATTAAAAATCTGGGCTTTATTTTAATGTTTGTCAATGCTTTAATATATTTCTAAAGATCGTTGCTCATATTTAAGTGCCTTTCATCTTAACCATGTATGCAAAATTAAAGTCATATGATGGGTTGAAGTCTTACATGTGGGAAAATCCAGGATGCCACATTACAGAAGTTTTGGTGCTCCTGTGAGGAGAGTTTTATTGTGTCTTTTTGGAGGAGATTTTTTTAAAGCAAGAGATACGGAGATGAAAAAATATTCTGCTCACATCTGCCCCAAATGTGTTAAGGACTCTTAAGTGAGTAGGTGTAAAGAACACAGGAGTAATATGGGTGAGCAGCCCTTCCACATGTCAGCCTCTTAGCCCCTGATGGACTCTGTGCTCTGCCCATAGTAACTTTCTTAGTAACAGTGGGCCGATTGGTACACTAGATGAATCACTGGTATGCTAGATAATGAATGGTTGCTGAAGAATTAATGGTCTTACGATTTTTTTCAGGAGTCATTTTTTTTTAAAGTTGATAACTTAATTCAGCAATTGACTGTTTACTGTTACTGATTTTTTTTCCCAGTCAGCTGGAAAATAAATGGTTTGAGAAATTAACTAGATAACATTTAATGGGTTTCTAAAATTTACAGAGGGTTTGTGGATAGGTTGAAAGTGAAGTCATCAGCTTCAAGACGTTTCTTTGTCAGGAGAATTTTGAGTACTGATCCAACTTCCTTGCTACTTATTGATCTATATAGAGTTTCTTTTTCATCATGATTTAATCTTAGTAAATGTCTGTGTTCGTAGGAATTTGTCCATTTTACCTAGGTAATCCTATTTGTTGGAATACAATCCTTTTTATTTTTGTAGAATTGGTCGTTACATCCCTATTACTCTCATTTCAGATTTTAGTAATTTGAGTCTTCCCTCTTATTTTCATTGTATATCTAGCTAAACATTTGTCACTTTTGTTGATCTTTCTGAAGAAAGAACTTTTGAATTGATTTTTCTCTACCATTTTATTTTGTTTATCTCTGCATTAGTCTTTGTAATTTCCTTCCTTCTGCTACTTACAGGTTTTAGTTCTTCTTTTTCTGTTTCTATAAGTTATCATTTGTAATTTTTGAAATCTTGTTTTGTAATGTAAGCAGTTATTGCTATAAATTTCCCTGTTAGCACCATCTCTGCAGCATCCCACATGTTGTATTTTCATTTTCATTTCTCTCTTAATCTAATTTCCTCTGTGATTTCTTGTTTGTTCCACTGGTTATATAAGAATATGTTGTTCCATTTCCACAATTTTGGGAATTTTTCAGTTTTACTTTGTTATTGATTTCTAATAGCATCCTATTGTAGTCAGCAAAGATATTTTGCATGATATCTATATTTTAAAATTAATGAGACTTAGTTCATGGTCTAATTATGGTTTATTCTGGAAAATACGTATACTTGAGAAGAATGTTCATGTCTTGTTGTTAGGTGTAGTGTTAGATCTAGTTAGTTTCTTGTGTCTACTTTCTTATTCAGTCCAGTTTTTCTATCCATTATTAAGAGAGGACTATTAAAAGTCTCTCATTTTTGTGAAACTATTTTTCTCCCTTGTTTTTTTTTTTTGTTTCATATATTTCAGTGGTCTGTCATTAGGTACATGAAATGTGCTATATGGAACCTCTTACTATTATGATGTCCTTTTTTGCCTCATGCAGACACTGACTGAAAGCCTGTTTTGACTAGTATTAGTATAATTACCTCTATTTTATTTTTCTATCATTTCACTTTCAATTTATTTGTATCTTTGGATGTAAAGTGAGTCTCTTATAGATAGCATATAGTTGGATCATGTTTTTTTATCCATTCTGCTATTCTTTGCCTGTGAACTGGAGAGTTTAATACATTTCCATTTAAAGAAATTACTGATGAGGGGAGACTTCTCTACACCTTGTAGCTTTTTTTGGCCCTTGAATTACTGCCTTTTTTTTGTGTCTAGTTGATTTTTTGGTAAATTCCTTTATCATTGATTTTTTGATAAATTCCTTTATCATTTCTTCTTGTATATGTTCCATAACTATTTTCTTTGTGGTTACCATGGAAATTGTATGTAACACCCTAAAGTTATAGCACTCTAATTTGAATTTATACCAGCCTAACTGCAGTAATGTAGAAAAATTCTCCTGAAGGTTCTGTTCCCACCTCTTTCAGTGTAGCTATCATATCATTACCTCTATATGCACTGTGCACACCAAAATAAAATTCACAATGAACTAACTAGAGACTCGTACTTTGGTCTCTTAAGTCATGTAGAAGACAAAATGTGGAGTTAAAAACATAATGTAGCTTTTACACTAATTTTTGAAAAATGTATTAATCTCTTAAATCATGTAAAAAGCAAAAAGTGCATTCATACACTGTTGTTACGATAATGCTAGCTCTTATGATTGCCATATATTTACCTTTATTATGATCTTTCTTTCTTCATGTAGCTTCAAATTACTGTCTTATGCAGAGCAGATATAATGGAAGCAGATTTCCTCTACTTCTGTTTATCTGGGAATGTCTTAATATCTCTCTTGATTTTGAAGGGCAGTTTTGTTGGATATAAGATTCTTAGTTGACAGGCATTTTTTTTTTCTCTTTTAGTCCTTTGGTTACATCTGCTGAATGAATAGCTTCCACATTTCCCATAAGTTTGCTGATAATCTTTCTGAAGTTCCCTTGTATGTGCTGAGTTTCTTCTCTCTTGTTGCTTTCAAGATTCTTTGTCTTCAGAAAGTGATTAGTAACACATTTCAGTGTGGCTTTCTTTGAGTTCATGTTACTTGGAATTTGAGTTTTGTGCATATTTGTATATATATCTTTCACTAAATTTGGGGAACTTTCAGATTTTATTTCTTCAAATATTCTCTGCTCTTGTCTTTTTCGTCTCCTTGTAAAACTCCCATGATGTGTATGTTGGTTCATTGGATAGTGTCCCATAGATTCCTGAGGCTCTGTTCACTTTTCTTTAGTCTTTTTTTTTTCTTTGTCTCTCAGACTTGATAATTTCCATTTTTCTTTCTTTGTTGAGTCCTTTGCCTCCTCAAAACTGTCTTTGAGAACACCTCTGGTGCCATTGCTATTATTTTCAGCACCAGAATTTCTTTATGGTATTTTTTTTAGGGTGTCTATCACTTTATTGATATTCCTATTTTGTTCATACATCTTTTCTTGACTTTCTCCATATCTTCTTTTACTAAAATGAGCATCTTTAAGATGACAGTTTTATAGTTTTTGTCTAGAAGATCCACCATCAAGTTTTCTTAAGGGAGAGTTTTTATTGTTTATTCTTTTTTTTTTTAAACTGTAGGCCATACTTTCTTGTTTCTTTGTATCTCATGATTGAATTTAATAACATGGTAACTCTCAAAATCAGACTTTCCTTCCTCCTTAGGATTTGCTGGTTTTTGTTGCTGGTTTTGTTTTTGATTGTTGTAAGCTGTCTCTATGCCAAGAATCAGCTGAGCTGTAAACTCAGATCTTTTGTGCCTTTCCCTAGGTATGTATTGTTACTTTCTAATTTTCCCTATATCTGTAGATGTTACTGTGTGTGTGTGTGTGTGTGTGTGTGTGTGTGTGTGTGTGTGTGTGTTGCTGGGATTGAATTTAAGAACTTTGTGAATGTTAGGCGAGACTTCTACCACTGAGCTGCCCTCTGATCCAAATCTCCTATTATTTATTGCCTGACTCTCAAAAGGGGAAAACAGAAAAATGAGAGGGGGTTGTGTGTTGGCTTTTAAAATTCTCTAAACTCACTATAGTTGAGGGAAGAAGGTCTTGCAGTATTGGAGATAGCTACAACAAAATGACCTGTGATTGCACCTGTTTTATCAGAAGTAGCAAGCAGGGATCCAAGTACAAATCACAACTCAGATCTTGGATATGTGGAGGATGGGTCCTTTCTACACATCTTGGTTCCTACAAGCTATGTGCACAGTTGCCTGCCACAGGGCTGAGTGTGGAGGATGGGAAGCTGCCACAGTGGCATGAGGTGATATTGACCAAAATTAGCCTCAGTTTACTGTCGAAGGTTTCCTTGGAAATTGAAAACTTTTGATAGATTCCAAAGCTCCAAAATAGTTGGACCAGGTAGATTTTGCCAGTGCAGTTGTTGTGTGCATGGGGAAGTTCTCCTGCTTTCTCTCCAGATGTAAATAGTTTGTTGATTTGGCATTTTTATTTTTCATTTATATTACAGAAGCATTTTATTTTTGTGTTTTAAAAAACCTAACATAATTAGGATTGTATTTAATATTCATATTTTTCTTTCACTAACCTTCTTTGGAGATCTAGGTTAATATAAACCTAGTTCATCTTTTAAACTGTTGGCTAGCATTATGTAGAGTGCCATAATTTTCCTACTGCTGAACTTCTAGGTCAAGTTTCCAATTTCCTTTTGCAAAGGCAGCAGACTACATATTTGCCATTGGCTGTGCTCATGTGCAGTTGTTAGGTCATGGCTATTGTAATAGATATTTTCTAATTGTTTTACCAGAGTTACTGCCACCAACAGAGGATGGGCTCTTTAATCCCAAATGTTTATGTAGAGGAATGGTCCATGGTCAGAACTAAATTTGAAGAAACGAGTGCTTGCTTACAAATAAGTAGATCTCATTAACTTACATTTGGCTTAGAATTTTTTAAAGACTAGTTTTATTGTACTGTACCTTGCTACTAGGTGTGAGTTGACTTAGTATAGAGAATTCTGCAAATAAATACTTATTAGTAAACTATAATAATGATCACTGAGCTTTTGATTTGTTGCCATTGTTATGGAAGTAGTACCTCCTTACAGAATCTGTAGTTTGGGTGTGAGGGTTCTTGGAAGTGCTTCTGAGGTTTGAGAGTTCTCTTCCACTAAAGGCTAATTTCCATTCTGATGGCTGAGGAATGTGCTGTGTGCCCAGCACAACACCTGCCTCATGGACTCCACAGGCAGAGGGAATGCATCATTAAGAGAGGCTCCTGCCACGGCTGGGAAAGCATAGCACCTCTTTCCATTTCCCTTGAAGGATTTTTGGTCTCAAAATAAAGAACTGTATTTCTTCTTTCTTTTCCCTTTTAAATGGTATGGTGGGAAATACATCTTGTTTCTTTTGACCTTTTAAGGTAATACGAAATGTAATACTCATTTTATTGATATGTTCCTTTCAGAAGCTCTGATTTTTGAAATCGTCAGTCTTTGCCACTTCTTTCTACATGCTAGATGTCTTGTTATTTTTTATTTCTAAAACCCTCTAATTGGAAACCTTAGGAGTTTTCTGAGTATCTCTCTATTCATCTGTCAAAACGGGCCAAGGAGCCAGAAGCCCTTGTAGGTGGTAGGAGCATTAGGTGCACAGTGGAGTGTCTCATAGGAAGCAAGCCGTCAGCCAAGCAGGACCAGAGGAACCATCTAGCACAACCTTCCCTGAAACAGTGGAGAGGACAGAGGCTTGGCGTGTGGCACAACCTATAGTCTTTTCCCTTCTGTTTGCCTGAGTGAGCAGTCTTCCTCACACATCAGAGGGCCCGAGACTGTGCTCCTTGGGCAACTGCAGTGCAGCTTCTGCCCAGGTCATTTCCTTGTCTGCATTCTCCCTCTCCTCCGCCACCTGTCAGTTCCCTTTCTGTTCTTTGAAACATGTTCAAGTTCATGTTCTGAAGAAGGCATTTTTGGGGTCTTCTTTACAGATGGATACCTTTAATTGTAGAAATTTGAACTAACTTGTGTGTTTCCTATAAAACTCTTCTTAATCCTCATATTATTTACAAAGGACCTGTGTCACAAAATACTGGATAGTTAGGGAAAAATACTTCAGAACAAAGCCTTATTTGTTCACAGCCCAATGTTATTTGTGTTTTGGAAGGGAAAGTTTGAATTGACAGAGATTAAATTCATAGTATGTTTTTAGCCTATTAACTTTTTTTTTTCATCTATACATTTTATTTGGAAAAGTTTATACAGGTAGAATGAAACTAAACTTTAGAGACAATGTATGTCATCATTTCAGGTATCATGAGTTTATTATAAAAAGGGTGACACATGGAAATTATTTACACGATGAAAGATTTCAGAACGTCAGCGGAATGGGCAGCTCATGTGAAGCATGACTTATTTCAGTCTCCGTACTTTCCAAGAACGTCACCATCTCTAAATAAGAAATAATCCTTGTCATCTAGAACTACTTTGGTGCTTCATTTTCTGGTAGAAGAACTCTATCTCCTACTTGTATGCTAACAACTCTCCAACCTTTGGAGCCTGATCCCGCAGCCACTATTGTTGCTTGTCACACTCTTCCTTTAGATTTTTCTGAAAACATAATGCCACCTTTGATTACCATTTTGGTTGCATTTCTTTTTACCAATACTCAGTCAAGCAGTAGAGGAAACTTTCTAAATGCTTTTCCTGCCGTGACTCATGCCGCTGCGGCTAGGACTCTGCTCTCGCACCACCCCCACAAGAGTGACCCCACCTATTAACTCTTATTCATAAATCTCTAGTCCACTTTTCAGGTAGTCACTTTGCAAGTGAGTATTCCAGAGCTAAGGGCTATGTTAAATAAGTTAGAAGAAACCTGTCCTCTGGTAACTCATTTGTCTTTGCATATGGATGAGTGTTCTTATCTTTCTTCCACTCTGTACAATGTGGGATACAGAAAAAAGACATCAAGTGGTAGTATATACTCAAAAAGGTAACTCACAGAAGACATGACATGTGACCTAGCCACTGTGTAAAAGATCACGTGGAAGCCAAGGTAGAAGCTTTCATCACCCTGAATGTATGAGTTTGTTGTCACTGAACAACATAAACATTTTATTTTAACGTCAATATGTTGTTGAACAAATCCCTTTTCCTCTCATTCAAGAACTGTTTGTATAATGCCATCAATAATCAAATATTATTTTTCTTTTTTGTATGTGGTCGCTGTGGAAATAGGAAATAAATGTGGCAGACAGCTCTTCCTCCAGCACCAACAATGTATGTGTTTCTATGAAAGAATTGTGTGGTCTCATTTTTGGGCTTGGGAGGAAAAGAGGTACTTTAGAATTTTAGACCTTGAAGAAACCATAGTTGTTACTTTGTGCATTTTACAAATGAAAAAAATGGATCCATAGAGAGCAAGTAGTTTGCTAAGTTCATCCTGTGTGGGAGCTGAGGCCCTGAGTTCTGAGTTCGTGGGGATGCAGAACTCTTGATGCTTTGGGGAGAAACTCAGTAGTATATCATTACCCAGGCATGGAACTTAAGAGTGTTTCTGAAATGTTCGTCCTCCTTTTGTATTTTAGATACTTAGAACATTAGGTTATTGATGGAATTTGAAGCTAGAATCTTTTATCTAGACATCTTAAAGCATGCCCATGAGTATTTTTCTGAGGTGACTTCATAAGAACACAGAACTTTGAAAGCTGGAATTTTATCCTGCTCTTCTCTTGCAGAATAAGTGCTTTTTATGAAAAGCGTTTTTTATAACCTCTATAGAAAACATTCTTGAAAATCTGTGGGTTCATAGTTTTCAACGGGTGAAACTCTTTCACTTTTCAAGTGAAGACTTTCAATTAATTTTGCCCAAACTCTGTGAGGAGTATATTTTACCTTTTTGTTATATTCCTTATAGCTTCTAGCATAGAGCAAAAGGTTAGCAAGTCAGGGTAGTCATCTAAAGTACCTGTTTCCTCGCGTACATCCTCAGGGAGAATTACTTCACTCTTCCTTCTCTGTCCTTTGCTGCTTTTCTCCTCCATGTTGTTGTGACTAAGGATCAAAGGGAACACCTACACAGGAATTTTTTGGCATTTTGAACACAAAATTTCTTATTCATCAAGAATCGAGTCCCTGGGCTAGAATGTATTAATTCTGTTTTTCATTTGTTGAACTCCTAAACGTGGCAGCTGTTCTCCAGAGTCTTTGGGTGCAGCAATAAGTTTGACACCATCCTTTCTTTTAAGGACCTGTAACCTAGTAGGTGAGGAAGACGCATATTTAGGTATAATGAGAAAAGAATTTTAAAAGTGATGAGGTACAACACAGACTCTTGATATTTCTCATTAGCCATGTGCAGAAGGATATGAGTACTGTGAATGAAGTCAATTTAATCACAAAGTAATTTAAAAAATATTTTTGTTTTAAGATAGTAACCCGTGTCCATAGAATAAAATTCCAAATATTATGCTGTGAAACTAAGCTATATAGATGTTTTTTAGGATTTTACCAGTTCTTCTAATATCCTCTTTAGGATTCATTCCCCAAATGCCACGTTTTGCTTTTACACAGATGGTAGCACCCTGTCCGGTCCCTTCTTTCTGTTCGATTCCAGTTTAAGGTTGGCGTTTGTTGTTCACAGATTCTCTTACAATGGGCTTTAAGTTTCTGGTCTTTTGATAACATAAGCAATGCTTCAGCACCTGCTCTGTTCGGATATGGAAGGTCAATGTGCTTGATCCCCAGTGTGGTGGTTCTGGATGAACATTTTAGAGGTGGGGCCTAGTGTAAGGCAGTTAGGTCATGGGACACTACCTCAGAAGTGACTGATGCTGGTCTTGTAGGGTGAGTGAGTTGTCATGAGAGTAAGCTGTTCCATGAACAAGACTGGGCCCTGAATCTTTTTCTTCTTGCCTCACCATGTGATCGTTCTTTCCTTGTTGAGTGTCTTCCCCATGTGATGCCTCTGCCATGTCACGATGTAGCCAAAAGGCCCTTACCAGAGGCTGAACTGTTGGACTGCCCAACCTTGGACTTTGAGCCTCCAAAACTTTCTTTTCTCTATGTAATTCTCAGTCTCAGGCATTTCGTTATAGCAATAGAAAATAGACTAAGATAGTCACTATCCTTGAACTTGCAAGTATGCAGTTTATATAGGGGAATTTCTAGTTTAAATATTGGTAGACTTTCAGGTGTTGACTTCTTTTTTGGTAAATTTTACAAGTTTATGCTCTCATCAGTAGTATATTCCTTTTTCTTCCTTCTTGCTAGTAGTGTGTGATTTAATGTTTGTTTTCTTTGAGTCAAAATACCTAGGCTGGCCTTGAACTCCTGGGCTCAAGTAATCCCACCTGCCTTAACTTCCTGAGTAGTTGGGACCACAGACGTATACCACATTGCTCAGTTTGACTTAACTTTTGATCTTTGCCAATTTTATTGGTGAAAAGCGGAATCTTGCTGTCATTTTCTTGTGCATTTGTCTTGCTATAGAGACTGAACATAATGGCATGTCCTTCAGACTACTGTCCCATTTTGTGAATTCATTCTTGTGGTTCTTTGCCCACTTACATAGTTACACATGCAGTTAAATTAAAAAGAAATTAGTACTTTGTGATTTCTACTGGGTTTGTAGTTTGTTGTTTAAACTAACTTTTGTTGTATATAATTTTTTTTTCAAATTTATTTATCTTTTATTTTAAGGTTTGTGGATTTTATGTCCTACTCAGAAATGTTGGGAGTTCTCCAAGACTATGCATAATATCTACTGCTCTTTTTTAATACTGTTTTGATTTCTGTTTTAAATATTACGATCAGTTGATTTTTGTTTTGCTGTGAGCTGGGATCCCATTCTGTTTTCCACTTGGCTACATGGTTGTGCCATCACCACTTGTTGAATAATTTATCTTTTCTACACTGATTTTAAATGTCATATTTTATCTTATATTGAATTCCTTGATGTATTTTAAACTATTTGGTATATCCATTGGTTTGATGGCCTATTCATGAACCAGTTTCACACCTTTTTAATTAATATAGATTTATAACGCTTTTACTATCTGGCAGGCATTAAGGCTAGTCCCCCTCATCAGTCTTCTTTTTCATAATTATCCTAATTATACTTGCTCATTTATTTTCCTATATGAACTTTAGAGTTAGCTTCTGAATTTCCAAAAGAATATCCTGTTAATATTATAGGGGTTGTGGTAAATATCTGTATTAATTTTATTTTTTTAAAGAATCATTCTCTAGGCAATTATTTCTTATAGCTCAAATACTTCTCATTTCAGCTTCTTAAAAAAAGTTTAATAAGATTCATTACTGACAGTAGAGAGGGCAGTTACGCATAGCTCACCTTCTCATTGTAACAAACATTATTGTTTTCATATATTTCTTTCTACTTCTCATATTTTTGGTGATGCTGAATCATATTTTAGGATCTCTTATTAGCAAAGCACCATGCATGCAGCAGATAAAAGTTTAAAGTTTTTGTCCATATTGTTGTAGGACCCTCAATAGAAGGCAATTCAAGAATATATCTATTAAAATGTATGATGTACATATACATACATTATAACCCTAAATCTGCATTACTCAGTATCTGCCCTAAACATGTACATCTTATTAATGAGGCATAGACTCCATGGGCAGTGAGAAATACTGCGTTTTGTATTATCCCCTGTAACCCTCATTGTCTGCTTTTCTTTTAGCCATTAAATGTGTTAGAGGAGATATGAAATCTTGAGAACTGGTTCATAGCTCATGTCGGGCACTTTGAATTTGATCATCTACTTTTTTAGTTTGAAAAAAGAAATCTCTTGGATATAGTAATTGTTCAGTTGAATGTGTTGGATCAGCTCTTTTTTTTTTTTTTTCCTTTTCAAACTTCTTAAATCATTACTCACATCTCCCTTAATTCTGATAACTCCCTTTCCTGTGGAAAGTTGCCATAATGAGCCATGGGTCCTGATTGCAGTGTCCTTAAAGAGTGGGTTGGGAACAGAAGTGCTCCTGGTCCCTCACTGTTCTCTTGTTCTTGGTCCCCTCTAGACTAGCCAATATAAGGAATCCTCTTCTTCACAAGATAAGATTGCGTCCACCTTCTTTAGCACCGTTCATCTGCTCTTCACTCCTTTGGGTAGTACAACCTCTTCAACTCTATTCCTTGATCTCAGACTCTTCCCACCAGATCTTTGCAATCTTACTTTTTATTTTGGAGGATACCCTCACTCAGTAAATATTTATGTACTGTGTGATGAAGGACATGGTTGCTTTTGTACTAAATAGACTTGAACCAAAATCATATGAGAAGACAAAAACTTGTTTTGTGCAGAGTCCTCAAAATGAATCTGCTTCTTTGTCTCAACATTAGGCTGAAAGAGAGAAAGGAGACAAGTATCTGGTAATCTGGGAATCAAGAAGCCAGGAGGCAGAGTTGGAATGTGTAAGTCACTAAGTATCAGGTTGGTGCTGCAGCTCTTGTGCCTCCCTCTTGGACAAGCTGGAGAGCTGTGGGCTGGTTACTATGGGAATTGATGGGTGCTTCTGGCAGAGGGAGAAGGAAAGTTCTTGGAATTGGCCCAGAAACCCTCAGTGAGCAGTGCTTTTTTCCGCCTCTGGCTTCCCTGCCTGCTGTTCTGGGATTTGATTAGCTAACTTGATGTTAGCTTGGGGACTGTCTTTCCATGAGCTCCCTGGGATCCTAGGGAGGGTTTGGCTGTCCTCACCATGAGGACTAGAGCAGCACAAAGGGTGTGTAGTGTGACCCCTGAATTTCTGTGTTAGCATTTGGCGTCTCAGGCTTCAGCGGACTCAAGTAAACCCAGACTTCTGTTTCTCTTTATACCGTTAAGGAATGAGCAGCAGACTGAGTGGGTGGTGGCAGGGCGGGGGTTGGGGGGGGTTGGGGTATCAGTGTTTAATTCCAGAGTTGTGACCTTTTCCCTTCTTCACCACCACCCCACACAAAGTAAGGATATGTAGAGCATTCAGTTATTACTCTGAGAGGTCAGAGATGGAAAACAGGAATTTTAATGAGGCAATTCTGGTATTAGACAGAAGTGAGGTAAAAATTTATGTCAGTTTTCATTAATTTTATTAATCTGATCAGTAACTTAAAACCCTGTGCCCTAGTGCATGCTAGGTTATTTGTATAATTAATCATAAGTGTGGAATGTAGAACATTGTTTTTTCTTTCTGAGAAAAAGTATTTGGCTGAGGGAGGAAAGAATAGTAAAGAGTTATGGACATCCAAAAACCTGATAGGACAGAATGAGACGCTTACTCTCTTCATTTTTAGTTTTAGTCACTGTTTTCTGTTGTTTCTGATTATCTTACCTTTAATGAAAATGTTTTTTTCAAGTAACTTTTCTTCTTTTGACTTTGAGAGATCTTGTTGAATTCCATCTGCCCTAGATGTGAGAAAACTGACTGGATCTATTCAAACCTTGATTTTGGGGTCTTAGAGGTGATGAATCACTTGGCAGAGGCACCATAAGATTTTGAATTACCTTGTGATTTGGATGATTTATTTATTTTTAGAAGCTTAATACTCCCTTTTAATTCATCTTATTTCTGTTCTGTGGAGGGGAGGGCAGAGGAAGGGTTGGAAAGAAAGGCCAGTTGCACATAGGTCATGTTCCCTTAGAACCTCTGATGTTGTAACAGAAGTAAGATGATGAGTTGAGTTAGATGAATTGATGAAGTTTGATGACGTGTTAAGGGGGGGGGGGCATTAGGTCAGGTGACCTCCCTAGGGGAGCTATAGAAGCTGACCTAGAGGAAGCAACAATCACAGAGAAGGTAGCAGTCCAGTGCTTGGGGTGCCTATTCCCACCTGGAATAGGCATTTGCTAACTCAAGCCATTATTACTAATATTTAAACTGAATCTTAAAGAGTAAGCAGCAGTTCAGTGTTTTTTTCCTCAGCCTCAAAATCTCTTTAACTTGAGAGTTTTTATTTGTGTGCTTCAGAACTTTTTTTCAAGAGTGCTTTAATCAAGGAGTGTGTGGAATCCTTGCACTTGGACTGTATAGGTGCCATCAGGAACTTCTGATGGAGGAAACCAGTGATAATGTGAGTGAGGGAAGCAGGGGGTGTAAAGAAATCTGGAGAAAGGAAGGACAGGGGTTGTGGGGGTGTGGAGGCATAGGGCATGGGAATCCATTAGCACTAACTTGATTATTCCACTATGAAATAGATGTAGCTCCTCTGAGTTGACTGAATGATAACTGAGGTTCATGGTGTTTCAGTTCTTGTAAAAGGACTGAACTTTTTTAGCATTAAGATTTGAGCCCAACATATTGAATGTTGCTTGCATCTCCCAAATCTTGAAAAGTAATTATCGTGGTCCTTACGTTGTTCGGCTTGAGGTCAGTGAGAGCAAGTACGATGCTCAAAGCCTGACTAACACTGCAGAGCTGAAATTTGAATGTTTATTTCCAAAGCTTATGAACTATCCACATGCAGAACCCAACTATGGGAATTCAGCAGAGGGGCATGGGGAACGCTCAGAGAAGTAGCTCTTGAATTGGGCAGATTAGGAGAGGTGAATTTGGAGTTCGAGTGGTGTTGATGGATTTAGTGCAGGCAGAGAATGCAAAAGGAAAGGCATAGAGAAGACCAGTGTGTAGAGCATACTCCGGTGGAAAGAATGGTTCAACTTGCCTGCAGTCATGATTGTGAAGGGGTGAAGAGGAAATGCACTTGAAAAGTTAGGTTGGAGTTGACCTATATTGCCCAGTTAAAGAATTTGGTCCCTTTTTATGTAGTGTTGAGAAATCATTGCTGGTTTGGGGCAAGTAAAGGTGACTGATAAGATTTATTTTTTCATACTGAACTTGAATTTTGTCTTATCTGTGTATTTGCATGAAACTTGTGTTTAAATTCTTTCAAAGCTATGGCTAAGGAAAGTTAAGATTTAGTATTAAAAAAAAACAAACAAGAAAGCCCCAGGTTTACCATCTAGGAAAGAGCATTAAATCTATTTGTTTTTATGGCTACAATTCTATAAGTTTTCAGAATCTTCTCAGTCTGAGTTCATGGCTATGAAATGACTAGAAACAGTGATGTTATAAATCTGTTTACTTTATTTACACAGATGAAAGTTGTTTGAGTCTGTTTTAGATCCAAAGTCTTGCATAGGGAGTCTTTCCCATGGTCCTATGACTGGCCAGAACATTTCGATGGGACCCCATTTTTCCCTAGGTTTGGCTTCCTTAGTCCCAGAAAAGAGCCAGCTCTGGCTAGACTTCCTGGTGACCTCTGTCCTTGTGTTATTGCCCACAAGTTCTCAAAGGGTCCTGGCTGAACCTTTAGTCATCTAGATTATTTAAGAAACCCAGGCATCAGATTGCTATTTGGAGAAAATTACACTTTTATGCTTCTTAATAAAATTTCTCATTAGCATCAGTATGAGGAAAAAATTTGTTCAAAACTAGTTTGGACTCATTTGAAGCACATTTTCTAGTTCAGTTTAGAGGTGGTAGTATGGAAGGCCACAGGCTATAAAATTACTGTAATCTCTCGTTCATCATCATCTCTCCATGGCTGAGTATAGTGCTTGGGACTCAGTGTCAAATAATTGCTTGTTGAGTGAACATTGGATGTACCTCTGGGCAATTGTTCCTATGGAGTAGCTATTGTAATTGATGGAAAAATTGGTTAAGTTTTGAATGAAGACTCCTCTTTCCCTGTCAGATAGGTTTTAGTTAGTGATGAAGATTTTTAAATGCCTTTATATGTTGCTTCAAAATGTTAATGATATTTTACTGTTCTTTTTAGATAAAATGAATAGAACAGAAGTAACTAAAAATGCAAAATCTCCTGGGCTCATTTAAAAAATTCTAAGCATGTAGTATTAACATTCTCTTCTCTTTGCTTTAGAAAGGGTCAGGATCCTAAATTAACATAACTCCTTTCTAGCCAAGATTTCATTTACTTGACTCAAAGCCCAGAGCATAGATGGAAGTACAAGAAGGTTTGCCAAACCATGGAACAGTAATGAGATTTTTCCCCCCCACTGGCAACTTGGAATTTTTCTAATTCTAGTAATTAATCATGAAAAAATTGTTATTTTGTTAACATTTAATAAAGAGACAGTTGAAACAAACGGATAAATTTTGTATAAATATTACATATTTTTCCCCTAATAGTTGAATGGGAAAATTTGAGGAAAAGTAATTATTTAAAGATTTTATCATCCCAGTAGAGCCAGTGTTTCTGTGATTCCTCACAGACCTTTGAAGTTAATGCTGCATGGCATGGTGTGTTGCATATCCAGGTGATTGTTGGATTATCTTAGAACCTTCTGGACATCACTCAGGTTAGAGCCAAGTTGTGTGTGTATGTGTGGGGTGGGAGGTATAAATTTTGTGCTTGCAGCTCTTTAGTTCAGAAAGTCTTGAGATCCAGTTTTTATGCTGTAAGAAAGTTCAGTGTCATTGTGTCTCTGAAAATATTTAGCCTTTTACAGTTCCATTTTATAATTCCATAGGCTAGTACCTAGTGGGAAGGAGGTAAGCGATGCATTGTACACCTGATCTTGCTGGTATTCTTAGTTTGTTATTATTTATTTTTTAAACTTTTTTATAAGGAAATAATTTTTCAAGGCTAATCAGTACATAAACTTTGAAAATTGGTAAGATTTAATCATTGTAAAGCATTGTTCCTTTATATGCTTGTTTTTAGTTCCTTGTAATTCTTCTGATGAGCATTTGAATGAATGTAAAATGGTTTCCAGATGGGGAAGCTGCCTGTCAAGTTGATGTAGAAGATGTTGCTGAATTTAATGTATTTGTGATGACTTGTGCAGTACATCCTTTGGAAAAGCAGTACATACGCTTGCAGGAACCTTTCCCTTGACACTCTCTGTCATGACTGAAGAGTTTTTCTTGATGGGTATGAGAGTGTTGTACTAAGGTTATCAGGATTTCTACTATGTAGAATTTACACTTCTAAGACTCAGCTGATCTTAAAATATTCAACAGTGATATACATGTGTGTATGTGTATACACCTATATACATGCATATGAATGTAGCCATAATTATAAAAGTCCTTTTCTGAGGAAGAAAGTCAACAGGGACAAATCCATAATGGAGGTATCACATTCTCCCATTGGAGACTCGGCCTTTTCCTGTGTTGCCAAAAATAATTT
Source organism: Castor canadensis (assembly GCF_047511655.1). NCBI lineage: Eukaryota > Metazoa > Chordata > Mammalia > Rodentia > Castoridae > Castor > Castor canadensis. Next base: position 35,163,735 of record NC_133388.1, on the reverse strand, counting down.
GCTGAGGGATTTTCCCCTCCAGAGATCTATGGAGTACATCCCTTGGCACCTGCAGAGGTAGGAGGGAGAAGAATGCAGAATTATGCACACTATCTCTTGGGTTCACAGGAGATAAATCACATGAGAAATATAGATCATCTTTGACAAGGTTTTCTTTAGTATCAGTTTCTGTCCAAGGAACACTTTAGTACAGTCATTAAGACAAAGCAGAATGAGACATTTGTGAAGGGTAGATGCATGTTCAGTGTTGTATGTTTAGACACTCTGAACTCTGAGGTCTTATTTCTTCATGTACTTAGTACATTAGACAGAGACGGGCAGGTCATGTACCTGAAAGTGATACCCATTGCCACCTCTTAGGCACTCAATGCCTTTACAAATTGTGTGAACCTACTGCCCTTCCCAGCTCTTTATGGACTTCCTTTACTTCAATGGGACCAGATAAAGTTCGCCTCAAATTGGCATTCATTCTGAAAAAGTAACATTCAGTCCTTTCCCTTGGAATTACAGAGGACATTTTGAAACCAGAGAAATTTCAAAAGCTGATTCTTAGTTCTTAGAATAGGGAATGAATATCTATCCGATCTTTTAGTACCTATTTCCCAGCCACGGTTTGCAGGTTGTATTTCTTCTGCTCAGCCTGGAAGGTTGGATGTGATTTTCTTTTCTTTCCTTTTTTTTTTTTTTTTTTGTTTTTGCAATAATGCATATTTTTTAACATGACTGTGAGAAATAGAACTGTTCTCTTTTTTGTTGGTTTTGAGAAAAACCAAATTGACCGTAAGCATCTTTGAGCCAGAACCTAGAGGAGTACCCTGCTTACTGTCTTGTTCTCACCGAAGAGACCATAGTTGAACTTTTTAGATTTTACTGACACATGTTGTTGAGTTGCAGTGTTTGTATCATGTGAGGGATTCATGGATGATACTTGTCGTTTTGGGAGGTGATAAAGAAGTTGGTGATATGGTCCTGGTCACTAAAGTCTGGAGTGGGGAACTATTCTTGTTATGTGCCCATGAAAGCCAGTTCCCACACACAGGTTCTCTATGCTAGGACCCAGAGTTAGAAGGCTGAGCTAAAGTTTACAGATGCTAAGTTCATCTATAAAATATTTGTGGACATATATTTTATTTGGGGAGAGAAAACAATGTTTACATGAAACAATTGCAATGAATGGAAGAGAACATACAATTGAATTTCTTCATTGAGAGTTTTTATTTATCGTGAGGTTAGAAAGAAAGTCATTTTAGGAAACTGAAAATCTGAGAAGAAATTTGTAGCTTCTGATTTCAGTGGGGGAGAAAAGGGAAGGGACAACAACTATTCAACATTGTAACCTCCATATTCCTTGGTATGTACAGATTCTCAGTTGTATGAGGCATTGGTGAGAGTCTAGGATTAGAAACAAGAAGAAGAAGTTGTTGCTGTCTACTCCATATATTAAGGAAGATAAGCAGTTTTTTCCTGTCTCTTCTAATCTTGAGAAGTTATTAACTAGAGCTGAAATTTAATCCTGTTTACCCATACTGCTCACTGATTGTTCCTTAGGAACAATATTTTGGAACAAAGTCTGATTTTAGCTTGGCAGTGTACATGTGTTTACTCAGATGTCATTGAGGAAAGATTGGACCATCTCTTAGATGGCTGGTTATACTAGTGGTTAACTATCTAAATGCCTATGTACTATATGGAGAACAGCCTTTTGTGTTAATTCTGTTCAACATAATTATTTCTTCTTTAATCATAAAACTCTCTGACTAGTGTAAAACTGTTAACTTTTTAAAAAAATGATTAGTTGACAAATACTTCTTACCTGAAATGCTATTGCAAAATACACATTCTCTTCTGGTTATTGTGGTCATTGTATCAAAGTAAACAATACAGACAATGAAGTAACTTAACAGAATCGCCAATTAAAACCAACTCCTTTTGTTTATTTTTAAAGGATTCCTTTTTATGGACTAGGTAAGTAATAGAAGCTAATTTTATATAATTTGGGAACTAGGAACAAAAACGATACCATCATATTTCTAATGTTATTATTACTTTTATGCTTTTTCTTTGCATGTTTGTATTTTCTAATAGCAAAATTGGAACCATATCGTATATATATTTTGTATTCTGCTTGTTAGATTTAGCACACTTTACAAATATTCCATCTCATTTAGAAATACCATTTCCAATTGCTCCATGTTACATCTTGTGAAGTGTTAATTTGTCTAATCATGTATTACAAATAAAAGTTTAAGGGGATTTTTTCTATGTGTACTTCTATAGAAATGCTTGATTATTTTCTTAGGATAATTATCTAAAGAAATACTTGGTCAGAATACTGGGGTGACTTTTGCTTCCTCAGATCCTCCTTTTGACTCATTAAGGGATAAAATTACTGCCTTTTCCTCCTTGAGAAACTATATTTGAAAATACACTAACAGTTAATGAGTAAAGTAGACCTTACAGATGAAGACAGATGGCTTCTACTCAGAAAATCACAGGACAGGAATTTGTGGTCTGTGATCTTACAACACTAACTGGAAGATTAAAATAGTTCCAGAAGTATTTGTGTGTATATGTTTGAAGTTGTAAAGCCTGAATTAGAAAGCTTACCTTCTGTTAACTACTATATTAGAATTTTGGTAAAAGGAAGCTTCCTAGGACTGATTAAAAAAATAAATCTTGAATGTCACTTTATTCAAATATTCAAAGGCTAAGTAAAAGGCAATTTGGTTTGCTCTGGTGCCCCAAGCTAGCCTGTGGTGCCAATGATGTACTTGGGTTTCTCAGCTCACTTCAGGCTGTGATGAAAAACTGGTGACAAATGCTTTGCTCAAAGCTTCAATAAATTCTACCAGAGTAGGAAAGAGTCCAGGTATGACATTTGGTGTCACTATAGAGTGGTTAATTTACCATCCTTGCACTTTTTTTTAAAACTACCTTGGCATTTTAACAAAGCATATTATATTTCATTTGTTATTGTGGCATCCAGAATATTAATTTAATATACACAGTTATTTGACTTCAGGCTCATTGTTGAGAGTTCATTGTTTTCCAGGGTTTGTGGGACCCTCTGGTCAGTGACAGGGTATCACATTAGTTTAATGTTCTATGGGTAAAGACACTCTCTCCTGGCTTTCAGAACAGCCCTGTGAGGAAGGTGGTGGAGCAGGTGGGCTTCATCCCCATTTTGTAGATGAAGAGACCAGGGAATGTGTCTAATGTCTTTTAGCAAATACAGTATCTGCCATTCTTCTCTTAGTGCTCCTCCTTTATTTCATACTTTTTCTCTACACCTTTATTCTCTTTCCAGTGGTAATGACATCAATCACACTAGTGGTCAATAGTAATAATCTGACTTTTACCCATTGATTGTCACATACCTTACCCTTTTCTAAGATCTTTAGACATATTTGCCTTCACCTCAATCCTGTGGAATAGGCAGTATAGTAGACCCTTTGGGATCCAGGGTTAGATGGTTCTAAGGAAACTGCCATTAGGGAAACTGTGAATGCATAGAGTTCAGTACTTTAAAATTACTCAGATTTACCTATACCATGCACTCAATATATCTGAGTATGGAATAGGCTACATGACTGTCACAGAAATTACTGTTGTACACATTAATATTGCTCACCAAAAACTAGATCTTACTTTGTGCTCTTTTTCTAGAATACTGTGGATGCTTGCTTGATTCATTTTCCCATAATGGTGCTCAACTTCCACTAAGACATGCTGCCTTTCAGTGAATCTAAAACTTCCACTTTAGCACTTCAGTTAAGCACATTATGTGCTTTCTTTGGCTTGGGAGGATTACCATAATTTTTTACCTTGTTTTTTGGGCACCATTTGCTTTTTGGGAGGCAGAATTTTACAAAATTAAGGGCAGGGAAATACTCAGCAGGTCACACAATGATTTGAACACAGAGATGATAATGCGGGACTCAGAGCTTTTCTGCATCAACTGAGCTGCGTAACACAGGAATTAAAAATTTTTGTTTTTGTTTATTTTTGACTGTGCTTGGTCAAAACCACACGCAATAAATCTGTGAAGAAGGTAGACTTATTCTTACTGTATTCTCTTTTTAGAGTTGAAGAAACAGAGGCCCAGTGAAGATGAGTAATTTGCCCAAGGTTTGTGACACGTAATAGGGTAATTGAGACTCTTTAATGAAATGATAATGTAAAATTCCAAGCGTATGTGGTGATGATGACAGCATATATCTGCTTACAGTTTCTGCTTACGTATTATCAACACTGCTAACCAGTGAGCGGGTTGAGGGAAATGGCTATGCTTGTTGGTCACCAAAGCCCTAGGACTTGGTGTGGTAATCAGCGCTGTGCTGCTGTTACTGTTGGGTAGATCTGTTGAATTATGTGTAACTGTATTGTGGCTTTGGGATTTGAAATAAGTTATACTCTCCGGTGGTTAGTCACCTCGCTCACCAAGTCATCATGCCTTACCTGTATAGAGTGGTTATTTTCTGTACTCATAGGGGCCTCACTCTGTGTTCAGGGCCACCTACCTTCTGTTCTGATGGAAGTCGCCATCATGCTTAGGAATGTTGTTCTCTAAGGCACTGACACACTTCAAATAGCCTGTGGTAACTCTAGCCCTAGAATTCCTATTCTGAGACCCTCAGACCTTTAGAACAAGCATAATACAAACTTCCCAGAGTTGGGATTTCAGTCTGAATTCGGCTGAAAGAAGTGGGAATTTGGGCAAGTCGAAGGTGTTTTTGCATTAGGATGTTCTATTCCTTTGAATTGTAGCTGAAACACCCTTCCTAATTACGTTTTTCTTTTTCTTTTTGTGCTGCTGGGGTTTGAACTCAGACCTGCACCTTGAGCCACTCCACCAGCACTTTTTTTGATGGATTTTTTTGAGATAGAGGTTCGTGAACAATTTTCCCGGTCTGGCTTTGAACCATGATCCTCCTGCTCTCTGCTTCATTAGTAGCTAGGATTATAGGCATAAGCTACCAGCACCTGCCCCAAGTTTTTCTTTTAGTCAATTAAGTGTGAATACCAAGATTTATTAAACATTGTTGATGAAAAATTACATAGATTTCATTGCACACTTTCCACCATTGATAAGCATACTTAGCAGGGAGTCTGTTTAGAGATAATGTACAGTAATTTATGACTATATCTAATACTACATCCAACAATTCAGCCATAAGTCTTCATTGTGAAATATTTGAAAATTAATAGAGAAATGTGAATCAAAACCACAATGAAGTCACATGGTGGTGAGAATGTGGAGTGAAGGGAACCCTTACACATTACAATGTAATAATAGTACAGTCATGAAAACTATAAGGAGGAGTCTCAAAAAATTGAAAATAGAATCACTGTATGATCCAGCAGCCCCACTACTGAGGAGGAAATGCATTTTACAGTAAATTGTAGACATTACTGGCAATTTTATGAACAAGAATCACTGTTCTAAATATTTATGTAGTTTTTTCTTATATGAAATATACAGATACCTTGAGATTTTTCCTTGTAAGTTACAAAAAAAAAAAAAAAAAAATGAAGCTATATAGAAAAGCACACAGCTCTAAAATTGCTGTTTTTGGTGAAATCTCACAAACTTAACACACATGTGTAACCATCACTTACTAAAATAATAGCACCATTACAGAACCACCCCCCACCCGCCTCTCTCATTTCACCCTCTACTATCAGAAGTAACACTGTCCTGACCTTTGTCACCATAGATTAGTTTTCTGTGATTTTGAACTTTATTAGAATTACATGGCATATACTCTGTGGTCTGACTTCTTTTGTTCATTATATTGTTCGAGAAATCATATTTTTGTGTATAGGAAGGTTGGGTATTTTTGTGTGTAGTCATAATATGAATATACCACAATTTATTTCTCTAATTTTGAACATCTGTTTTTTTCTTTCCTTTGCCTCCCTTCTTCCCTTCCTCCCTCCCTCCTCTCCCCTCCTCTCCCCTCCTCTCCCCTCCTCTCCCCTCCCCTCCTCTCTTCTTTTCTTTTCTTTCTTGGCTTTCAGCCATTACAACTAATGCTGTTGTAATACTTGTTTTGGGGGCACATATGTGCCTTTCTATTGGGTGTTGATTCCCAGGAGTGGGAATATTAGTCATAGGCTGGCTGTGCAGATTTAGGGATTGCTGCAGGCAAAGTCTTTTATTAAAGTAATTTACCATATCACTGTTACCTCTGGTGTGTGAGTCCCCTGGCTCCACATCTCCATCACCACTTTGTATCTTTACTCTTCAGATACAGTCATACTGAGGGTATGACTCAGTGGTAGACTGAGTGATAGCTGTTGTATAGAGTGTATCTCCCTGATCACTAGTGAAAATTAGCACTTTTTCCTTCTGGGGAAATCTCATGTTATTAAATCTTAGGATTTTTGGCTGATCTTTGCTAGTTTTACTTTATTTTAGTATTTGCAGAAACAAATATTTTTCTTTGGCAGTAAGTTCAAGACTCCAGATCCAGCATTGATTCTTCCACATCTTTTAAAGTGGAGTAGCCACTGGTGGACATAGGTTGTTATGCTTCTAAATTTTGATACTTGGGTGATCCAGTTTTGTATGACTTTATTTCATGTTTAGCAAATGTTTGAAATAGTGAGATATTTCAAGTTACTTATCCATTTACATTGGGACTGATGTAAGAAATCAGAAGCAAACTCTTTCTGGCTTTAGTGCAGTAATTAATTGTCCTTCTACCAATATGCCAAGAATGAATCATCTCTGTTTTATGCAGATTCAGAGAATCTGTAGAGTAGAAAATTACACTGTAAGTAAATTTAATGCTAGTAGAATATGCATTTGAGACTTAAGTCTGATAGCCGTGTGGAATATTTGCAGGAGGATTGTAATATAAGAAGCTAGAAACTGGAGTCCAGTTTCTAGCTTCTGATATTAAGCTTTTTGAAAATGAAATGAAGCTAAGAGATCTGGAATTAATTATGAATCTTAGAAGAGAAAGGCTTCATAATGAAACTTGAGTCTGCCACCTTGAAATAACACAGAAACTGAGCAAGCACCATGTTTCTAGGCATGGTGACAGCATTGCTATGCTTGGTATTTCATTTAATCCTCAAGTGTACTGTGAGGTAGTTGTAGTCATTTTATAGATGAGGAAATTGAGATTAAAACGGGTTAAAGGAGGCTCAAGGCGAGGCTCAAGTGGTACAGTGTTGCTTTGCAAGTACCAAGCCCCCAGTCCTACCAAAAAAAAAAAAATGGAAAGAAAAGGTTAAAGGTGGTCACATAAAGAGTAGATACATCTTCCTTAACTGAGTTTTGATTACACTGATAGAAAATTATAGGGTTTAAAACCTTTCTTTTAATTTAAATAACTCTGTCAACTCTTTAGATATCCCGGGCACCTGTCATATATAAAAACGGAGTGTTAGTTGCTGAATCTCAGATGAAGGACAGATAGGGAATTGTATGGACAAAGTTGTTCTGGATTCAAAAATTGTCAAATTAAGAAAACAAGAAAATTATTTTTAGAACTTCTTTTAAATAACTCTCAACTCTTTAAAAGTCCTGGATACCTGTCACATACAAAAATGGAGTGCTAGTTGCTGAATCTCACATAAAGGGCAGATATTTTGCTATAATAGAAGGACCAAGAGTTTAAAACTGATTTTATTCCCTTTTTAAAATTGTTGTGCTGGGTGGGGGTACACCGTGGCATTAACAAAAGTTCTTACAATATATCAAACTTATCATACTTGAATTCACCTCCTCCATCATTCTCTTTTATCTCCCCTTTCCTCCATTCCTGGAATAGTTTCAACAGATATCATTTTTCCATTTACATACAAGTGTACACAATATTTGCACCATATTCACTCTTCCACTGCCTTTCTCCACCTCCTTCCCCTCCTTCCACTGGTAACAACTCCTCCCAACCCCCTAGACAGAACCCGTTCCATCCTCCTGTTCTCTGATATTTGTAAATGAAAAAAAAAAAAAGGAAAATGATTGTTTGTATGGACAAAGTTGTCATGAATTTGTAAATTCTTAAATTAGGAAAACATTTTCAAGCAAGCATCCTGATTAAAGATACATGTATTAGTAAATGTAATGTCAATAGTAGCTAATGAAATTAGAAAAACTTATGGTCTAATTTCAGTATTGAAAAAAAGGAGAAAAGCCTGCATGCATTAGTGTCTGTCTGGAACCATGCGGCTCCTACATAAGCCTGTTCTCAGGCTCCTAAGTGTTAAGGAGATAAGATGTGTAGGAGGATGACCTTAAAACAAAGTAGAGAGGGCAGCTGACATGAGACATGTGCAAGCCAAGTGCTACAGGAGCTCATCAAGAAAAAGATGATTTCAGCCTACTGAGAAATACTTGCTGAAGAAAGTGGCCTTAGGACTGACCTTGAAGATGGATAAAATGTAGACACTTAGAAATTGCTATCTGTTTGGGGGCAAAGATAGTATAGAGTTTATCTTTTTGTAATTGAATATATATGCTGATCACACAAATGAGTACAGTACTGCAGGTAAAACTCAAGGAGAAACTTATCATCAACAATAAGATGGTGCCAGGCACTGGTGGCTCATGCCTATAATCTTAGCTACTCCGGAGGTAGATATCAGGAGGATCACAGTTCAAAGCCAGCCTGGACAAAACAGTTTGTGAGACTCTATCTCAAAAAAAAAAAATCACCAAAAAGGGTTGGTAGAGTGATTCAAGGTATAGGCCCTGAGTTCAAACCCTAGTACAGTCCCCCGCCGTCCCCCACCTCGCAATATTGTGGTGTGTGTTATAAAAACATAATTTTCAGGATAAAGATCAGACAAAGCACACATCAGACAGGTCCTTTTAGCTTTGACCCTGTCTACCGGTGTCACCCTAGTCACTCCCTTTTCCTATGGAGGTTCAGAATTGTGCTGTGAAATAGGACATGCTGTGTCACATCCTTTTCACACTTTCATGGATGCTCTTATCCTTGCAGAGATGGCTTTAGTTGCCATATCAGTATTTGGTAGGGCCTGTCACAGGCACAACTTGTCAGATCCTTCATGACTGTGCAGAGAATGAGGTAGAATGCCATTTTTGTTTTTAAATTAAGTACATTTTTTTTTTTTTTAATCACAAACAGGTACTTGTTGAGATAGTTGCAGCCTGCTCCAGGAAATCACTGTAGTGCAAACTGCAAGTTGGTTTGCGGATAAAAGAAACTGTGTGCAGTTTTATGTTTACTTAGAAATCATTTAGTTTTACCTTTTGCTATGATGGGTTGTGTGCCATTGTTTGATCAAGTGAATAATTGACAGTATAGTTGACTCCAGGTGATTGCTTTTTTTCTTTCTCATTCCTTTCCTTAAGTGATTTGGATAGGAAAAAGGAAAATGGCCTATCCCTACTGCTTGTATTGCTTACTTAAAACTTAAAATGCTGTTGATTTCTGAATGCTGTTGGTGACCATGAAATATAGTTCCTAAATTAGAAATCTTTAATTAATGATTTTTATTAAATTTGGTTCTCATGGGTTACAGATTTTTAACAATAGTAATTGTTACTGTTATTGAATATTTAATTTGTGCCCTGATTTTACTAAACACTTCTGCACTTGTTATCACATTTATGTCTATAAAATGATGGGTACTCTTATGTCGTTGACAAGCCTGATGGTTTCTAAGGCCACACAGCTTGTAAGTCGCTGAGCTGGGATTTGAATTCACATGTTTGCTCTCAGTGCTCAAACACCCACTATGTTAAATTGTTCTTTCCAAGTATTTATGATGCCTCTCCCCTCGTACAGTAGTAGGATGCATTCTGGTTTTAGCTTAAAATAACAGACATTTTTGTCCTTCCTCTCTGTATCAGTACTTCTTGGTTTATTATCTACTCTGATCAAATTCTTTTATTTATTGTTATGTGAATGGTATTTAGAAATCCTGTGTTACTTTTTTCTTTTCTTTTTACTGGTAATGGGAAGAAATTTACTTTATTTCACATGTGGTAGAATATTCTAAGTGGCAGTTCAGTCTGAACAGAATCCAATAGTCCTCTGAGACAGGACCCCAGAGTTGAGGTACTTACTGTATTAATCTACGCAAAACAGTATTTCAAGCTTTTTGTATGGTTTGACTAAAAGGGCTTAGTATGCCGATAGCAAAAAGGAATCCTTTTACACTCTGGTCAAAAAGCTGTGAGAAGGACAAATTAGATAAGAAAGTAGATCCACATTGATGTCATTTGAAAAACTTAAAAATAAATGTAAAATAGTTGAGGACTGGAGGTGCAACTCAGTGTTATGAGTGTCTGCCTAGCATGCATGAGACCCTGCATTCGCTATCCAAAAATAATAATCAAAACTGAAAAATTCTTACTTTTAAAAATAGTTGACATCTCTATATTAAAAATACACTCCTATCAGTTTTCTGTCCTCAAATACGAGAGAGTGGATAGCTGCTTATTATATCTGGTCTGTCAGCACTTGTGGGGTAGGATGGCGTGCTTCATGAATCCATCTGAATAGCATGTCTAGACAGAACCAAATGTATAATTATATACAATCACAGCTAAAGAATTCTGGCTGAATAACTTTAATAATTATTGGCAACTGTATGCAATTTTATATTACTTTGTATCCTTATAAAGTTAGCCTATTATTGTAGAAGTTAGTTTATTTTTAGACTAAACAGAGAATGTCTAAGATGTGATATATGAACCCAGTTTTTAAAGTAAGATATATTTTCCGTCCAAACAACCTTATATTTCTTGGTCTGGAGTATTGAGTAAATTTGGGCAGAAACTCTGTTGAAACCAGCTTTTAAGACAGGGTCTTGATAGTACAGGCTGACCTTGAAGTCTCCATTTTCCTCTGCTCCAGCTACCCAAGTACTGGTATTATAGGAAAGCACCATCATGCCTGGCTAAAATGCCATCCTAAATCCAAGTTTCTTTTCAGTGGAGACTTACTGGCGCTTTGTTTATTATATTTTTAAATTTTGTTTCCTGCATTACTCTTCAAGTAGTCTTCTAGGCAATCCAGTGTCCTCCTCCAGCTCCCAGCATCTCGATCCTCTGTCATTCTGCTCTTCCACACATGCTATTACAAATTAGCAGCAGTGAGCATTTCATCACTGAGTTGTAGAAGTTCCTTTTGTATCCTAGGTACTCATTCTTCTTGTTGAGATTTATGTTTTGCATCTATTTCCCCCCAGTTTGTAGCTTGCATAAGAGTCTTTTTAAAAAAAGTGTCATATAATGCTACAAAGTTTTTAATATGATGAAATATAATAAACCATTTTTTCTTTTGTTTATTACTGTTTTATTATTTTTTGTGCCTTAGGAAGCCCTCAAAATATTCTGTTTTTCACAGTTTAGGCTTTTATATTGATGATCCATCTTGAATTAGTTTTTTCCACATGCTTCGTTATGATACTCAAGTCTTTTAAAAGAGGTGTTACTTGTATTTTATAAATGAAGATTTTGGACACTTGAGAATTTAGCAATGTAGACATTCCATTTAGAAATTTAAATTCTTTTGAGGGATGACCAGGGGGAAGTTCTGTGTTAGGTGATAATCTACATGTAATGTTTTAGGTAAAACATAACAATATTAATGTTGTTATTGACAAATGAGTTTACTTTTAGTAAATGGGTCCATCTTCTTAATGCCTCCAGTGATAGAAGGACTACAACCTTCATGTTACCAGGTGGAGACACTGTATTTATGTGTAAGTGTTTTATGTAGCTGACCTGTAGGAGTTAAGATGCCTAATCATATTACAATAAGTGAATTGGGTTGCTCCCACTGTTTAACCGGACCTACCTCATCGTCTCCACTAGCACATTATTGTCAGTTTTTAGTTCTACCAGAGGTGTCCCTTATTCCTGTTATGTGGGGTCTCCTCTGGTGATGCAGTAAACTAGGTGCAGATGCTGTTGTGTTGATGGTGTGTATTTTGAGTGGTTAGTATGTAGCAGTCATGCTGAAAGTGTTGTATTTCTCACAACATCCCCATTTTACAGGTGAGATGAGGAGCCTTCAGTCACCTACTTGGGGATGCTATGTGGGAAGCATATCACACTTCTCTAATCAGTGTACTGAGTGGTGGCTTCTTATGAGTCCTTACAGTGTTGAGTTGAAACAGGTGACACCCCAATGCTGAAGTACCTTGGGGAGATGGACGGGCTCCAGGTGTTGAATGTGTGGATGACCAAGGCACTGTACTACTGGGGTATTGGAAGATGAAAAGGATAGAAGCTAGGGCTGCCACCAGAGAAAACTTCATTTTGTCACTGCACTGCCACCTACTCACATTTACGACAAACCTTGCTATTTGCTCATGGCAGAGGTGGCCCTTTATTTTCCTTTGAGCAAATGAGTGTGGTGCAGGTAACTGGGAGACCCCCTGAGAGTGCTGATGCTGTCATGGAGCTGATGTTGCCCATGCTGCCACACTGAACAGTACCTGTGGGAACAGCCAGGGACACTGGCCAGCTTGTAGTACCCTCTGCAGTGGAGTTCTCTCTCAGGAAACATTAGCTTCAGTTGATAACTCTCAAAGAAACTAGGACAGTTCCCAGGCTGCTAGATAAACAACAGGCATTAATAGAACCATGCAGAAAGCAGTGTAATAAAATTCACTGTGTTCTAATTGTGTCCTTTTAGCAGAGTTATATTACATTTTTAACCCCAAAATAGTGCCTATTGTAGAGATTTGAATATACTGTCAACCACATTAAGTGCCTTTTCTAAGTAGTATTTGTTTTGCTTAGTGTTTATCATTATTTCTGATTAAAATGGATATTTATAGTCTCAAGCACGTTGAGAAGATGGTTTTTAATGAACTATTGAATATTACCCACAAGAATCAAATTTAATTGGCCTTATTTTTGGTTTAATACATATAAATCTGTGTTTGTATATGTATACACACAATTTTTTTAGTATATTCACACACATATATACCATATAAACAGTGTATTTAGTACACACACACACACACACACACACACACGCATACACCACACTCTGCTATGCTGGGGATTGAACCTAGGACTTTGCACATGCTAGTCAAGCACTCTGCCACTGTGCTACATTCCTAGCCCCTGTATTTTGATAACTATTTTCTCTTTTGTAGTAGCTGTCTCCATTTTAATGAATTAACCATGCTATGTGAGAAGTTTTGATCTGTAAACCAGTTTTTGATACATGAATTAAAATATAAATTTAATGATTTTAGGGGTTTCAGACAACCTAGGTTTGTCTCCTTACACATAGATAGGGTTTCAGAACCTATCTGCAGAAACATTTTCTTGCCTGCTTAGAATGACAATTTTTAATTGTCATGTGAAACTAGAAGTTTCCTTCATTGCAATTTCAGTGTCCAGACTTATGTCAGTTTTAATGACTTTTGCTGAAGAATTGTTTGATCCAACTTCATATACCTGTGGGTATTTATAAAATGCACTATTGAAAACTGCCATGTCCAAGTGAGTATTGACTACTTTTTTACAGATACCAGATTATTTGAATCAAGTAGTGTTTGCTTAGCTATTTATATATTAATATGTTCAAAAAGAAATTTCTTGAAGAGCAGCATTAATCATTTACTATTTGAGATGATGGCACTGACATTTTTGTTATGTAATCACAAAATAGCTAATTTTGTCTTGTTTAATGCCAAGAGCAGATGCACTTCCTGGGTAAAAACAGCATGCAACACTCAAATCTAAATGCATTATTTAGAAGCATATTAAAATCTTGTATTTTTTTGTGATTTAGACAAGTAATTGTGGTTTACTTTGTATCATATTTTCATAAAAGTATGTAATTGCTCCTACAGCTTAAAAACTGAAGCAGCTATTTTTGGCCCTTATGTTTTCAAATATAATGGGTTATTTTGAGAGGCAAATGATGCATAAGGTTTAGTGCATAACTCTGGCACTTGACTCTCTGAATTCAAATATTGTCTCTATCACTTACCACTTTGTGACCTTGGGCAAGTTGCCTCAGTGTCCTCCTTTGCAAAATGGTACTAATAGTGACAGTAGTGTATGCACCTCATAGTGTTGTTATGAGAGTTATGGAAGTTAATATACACAAAGTGTTGAGAGCAGTGCTGAACACCTAGTGAGGGACAAATGAGTAAAACTGAATGTCAGTGTGTGTGTGTTACAGGGGCTTCTCCTGTAATTAGTTTTGGTTCTTTCCTGCTGCATCAGTGACATTTGTAGTGTGATTTCATTATTGTTCTAGGCTTTCGTATTCTACATTATCTAGGGATGCAAAAGAAACAAAAAGCATGGTTCCTACTCTGGAAGCATGAACTGTATTTAAATAGAGATAAATACAAATAAAAGTGTTGTAACAGTGTAAAGAGATCTGAATCTTTCACAGTGAAAACAGAAGATAACAAAGTATAAAAGATGAATGTTGATCTTGGAGGACAAGAGCTGTACTAACTCCATCATGGAAAGTCTCAGCTTTGTGTCTATGAGCATCACTTGTCTTTCTAAAAGGAAGCTTATCTTAGATGAGCTGCACACCCGGTGTTAGTTAACCACCTCCCTTGTTTTTTCATCTGTTGCTCTTGTTATTCCACACTAGAAACTAAATGCTCCATTCCAGAGTTTTCTGACTCTCCAGGTCAGTTTCCATTTTCAAGCCTTGTGGCACGTGCTGTTCTGGAATGCTCTGGACAGCTCTGCCCTTCACCTCAGCCTCTCAGACCTCAGCCCATCCCTCAAGGTCACTCGAGTCACCTCCAAGATATCTTCCCCAGTCCCCTAAACTGAACCTGTCTTCCTCAGCATGATTCTAATGCTGAATTATTACTGTGGGGGGTGGAGGGGGCACTAATTCTACATGAAAATGCTTTGCAAACTGTGAAGTGCAGTGCAGATGTGAGTGGACAACACTCTCTTACCTTTTATTTTTTTTTTTTCTGCTACATGTTTATCTTGTCCATCCTTCTCATCCCTCTCATTTCCCAGAGGGCTCTTAGAAAAGACAAAAGCTTTATGTCTCAGGCAGGCAGAGTGGTACACGCTTATAATGCCAGCAGTTGGGTGACTAAGGCAGCAAGAAATTGAGTTCGAGGCCAGCATGGGCTAGATAGCAATGCCCTTTCTCAAAAACAAAACAAAATGAAACAAAATCAACAGCAATAACAAAAGAAAGCTTTGTTTCTTTTTGGTTTTGAAATTAAGTCTTGGTTTGTAGTCCAGGCTGGCTTTAAACTTGGTGATCCCTTGCCTCAGCCTCCCAAGCAGTTGAGATTATAGGTTTGCACCACTGCACCCTGCCTGGCTAATTGCTTTATGTTTCTTAACTCGCTCCTATGTCCCCCTTTCTACCACCCAGACAAAACCAACCAAGGTAGTGTAGAGCTGCAGTGAATGAATGCATGAGCTGAATGAGGCTTTCTCTGGTCATTGTGTAGAGGGGTGCAATGTGTCCATGGTGCAGCTCTCACAAGAGGCTATGTCATCAGTGTATTGTGACATTGGTCCCCATTCCATCTACATTGTCATGTGAAGAATTAGGAAGATGATGTTGCTGTATATGTCATGAGGTGGGGTGATTGAGGAGTTAATAGAGTTATATTTGTGGAAAAACTGTTCTGTTAATTTTTAAGTGCATAGTTGTTGTATCTCATGAAATAAGCTTTTGGCAGGACTTCTGATCAGGCATGGAGAATTCACAAGTCATACTCAGGTCCAGTCAGGTGAGTAGGGATGGGTACTAACGTGGAGTAGGATGGGTAAACTGGCTTCAGCTAACCTGGTCCTGAGCTGGTGATGCTTAGAATACCTCTTGCAGTGTTTTAGCGGGGCTGATGGAAGTGAAAGTAGGAGCTGTGTGAACATCAGGGCATTCAGATTGGGGCAGGGTGTATCCAGCTGCTATGGCGTACACTAATGTAGCTATAACTACTAGGGTAGGAAGATCGGTTGAGCTCAGAGTGTTGAGACCAGTTTGGGTGATATCAAACCATATCAAAACGAAACAGCAAAATAAAATTGAGACACAAACATGATTAAATCATGTACATTTCCTCACACTAGTGGTAAGTTTACTTTTGGGACCTTTCTTGGTATGGTCTTATGTTACAGTATCTTATGTACCTTTGAGAAATAATTATGGAACCAAAAGACAATTACCAAGTTACAGATAACTAGCTGTTCTTTTTTGGCAGTTCTGGGGTTTGAACTCAGGGCCTTGTACTTGCTAGGCAGGTGCATTACCAATTGAGCCACACCCAAGCCCCTGGAAATTTATAGTAGATACAGTTAAGAATGAGTTTGTAGAGGAAGGAAGCAAAGTTAGCAGCAACCACTTCCTCCAGTGACCTTGGGATTTGAATCAGGCAACTTGACTTTCAGTTTGTGACTGTTGTGACTTACTGTCTGGTACTTCCGTTTCCAGTCTCCAAACCTGTCCTAGGCTTTTCAGCTCACTGTGTAACTTACGGGAACATTGCAAGAGACTTTTTGCTGCATGTTTTGTTACATTCTCCAAAAGATAAAAATATGCATCATTCAACTTCATTCAATTCAGTTTTCTAGCTGCCTTCAAGAATTGTGTTGTATATAACAAAAAGAGTGGCGACTCAGTGGGTGACCATCCGACAGGGATGCTTGTATTGTGTTGAGTATTTGCATTATGATCTCTGAGTTCTCATGATCTTGGGTAAATCATGTTAACTTTCTGGACCTTAGGGATCACACTTGTAAAATAAGGGTGCTGAGGCAGTAAGTAGTCTGTGGTCACCCCACAATGTTAAGTATTGTGTAGTCTAAAAGGGGTTAGAAAATTATTTCCCAGTCTCCTAATTATATATGGGAAACTTCACAGAGAAATCTGAAACATTTAAGACTTCTTTTCACTCAGCAGTGAATAAACATCTTACTATTTGCCAGAGACTGCTTTGGAGACCGAGGATGGAGACTAGATAGAGCTGTGAACAAGGTAGGAAGGGTCTCTGTCCTCTGGAGCTCATTTGTTAAGGCAAGGAGACAGAGGTGGAGTTAGGAATAGGAAAAGTAAAGACAATTTAATCATTTCACCAAATGGCCATGTAGATTGTGGTTACTGGTCTGGCAAACAGAGCAGGCTGGGGGTCTGGGGAATCCATGATCTGTTAAGTTTGATGTGCATGGAAAAGATGTTAGAGTTTTAAATTTGAGAATCTTCACTATAGGGAAAGTATTGAAGCTTTGAGCCTGGATAAGATTTGTTGTTAGTTGAATGTAGTAAAAGGGAGGGCTGAGTTCCAACGTTTGGAGGTTGGATAGAGGTGAGAATAGGAGAGAGATCTTGGTTGGTTGGTGTTGGCTCCCATTCAGCAAGTCTGGGTGAACACTAACATTAACATGTGCCCTGTCCTTCTTTAAGTTTAAGTTTATACTGTATCTACACCTAAAGGTTAATAAATAAATGCTAATGTCAGTGCAAGGTGCTCAGCCATGGAGCTCGCTCCAGTGATTTCCTGAGAAGCACTATACATCCATGTCACTTTCAATGCCCAGAGTTAGACAGATACCATCTAGACTCCCTTGACCTTCTGAATCAGCTGGTTGAGCTGAATGTTTAGTAAGAGTCAGTTTTATTTGCTAACAGAGCCTGTCTTTGTCAGCAGTACTTGTTATTGTAATTAAAATTTTACGTAATCTGATTAAATACGAGTATATTTTTCTACTAAAATAGGCTAAATATTTTGGAAAGCCTCCAAAGGCAAGCCTCCAAAACAAAATGCCATTAAGTTGTGTATGGTCATGCCAAGTATAAAAGATTGGGGAGAAATAATTAAACTTCTTTAAGCATTCTCAGATTGCTCCTTGAGAGTCTGAATTTGTTTGCCATGCTAATAAAAAAGGAAAACCAGAAGCTGTGGTGGTGTACTTGGAGATGTGGCTTGTGTAAGAATGACTAGCCTAACAGTCTGAAGACTGATTATTTTAGAAAAAGCCTAACCTTGGTAAATGAATGTATAGCATAGCAATTTCAAAAGTTAAGGTGTATATATGTGTGTGTGAGTGCATGTGTGAGAGAAGAGAGAGTGCATCTGTGTGTGTGTGTGAGTGCTTTTGGTCTTTGCTTAAACAAGCCTTTTCAAATTTCAAATGAATTATCATCCTGTATTAAATTTTACTAAATAAACTTTGTAAAAACAATTTTAGAGAGTGTTCTGAGACCCTTCAAAATAGTATGCCTTGTTATACTACTTCTAGGACTTCATCGTAAGGAGTATTTCTTTTTTAAAAGTTCATAAAACTTTATGTTCAAGGATATTTATCACTTTAACATTTATAACTTAAAAATTGGGTGCAACCTGTGTGCAGAATGGTTGAATTGTCACATGTAGTAAGCATTGGATTTTTGAAGAACACTAAATGATGTAGACAAGTGTGCACAGTAGAATGACAAGTAACAAATTATACAAAAGATTTTACATAAAGTGATCTCAATTTTTAAAGACCGTAGCACAATATCAAGTTTGTTTCTGAATGGTAAGATTACAGGTGGCCTTGAGATTATTATATTTTATATTTATTTTAAAGGTTCTAATTTTCCACTTTGAGTAGATGTAATAAAGATGTGATAAAATTAGAAAAATAGCATAAATTGATGACTGAGAACTTTAATAAGAGATCTTTTGAATTGGGTTGCTGTTCAAGGTTGATACTTCATTGAATGAGTTATTAAAGGAACACATGAAAATAATACAAATTGCTTTTTAGCAGTTATAAATAATCATTAATTTTTTTGTAATTAAGCATATAAAGTAAGTTACCTTTGCTTAATTAAATGTACATATAAAAATAAGCCTTTCATCTGTATTATAAGGATGAAATTTGTTAGCATTTATCAATATATAAATAAAATTACTTTTAAATTATTATTAACCATTTATAATGGTTAGTAGTACTTAAAAGAGAGAGTAGAGCAGAGTAGAATTTTTCTCATTTTAGAAATAAACAGTTTCAAAAAGGCTTGTACCTCCTACTTAATCCCCAAGTTACACAGCTGATAATGGCAAAATTTCACCCCAGAGTTTTTGACTCTAAGTTTTTTTTTTTTTTTCTTTCAGGTAGCCTCACCACACTGTTTAATCTTTGTCAGTCTGCTTGACAAGAAAGTACCTAATTTTTTCCCTTCCTCATGTCTTCCCATTCATAATACAGATCAGGCACAGGCCTGGGTTGAGGTGTAATGGGATAGGTTTACACATGCAGTGTAAGAACACAGCCTGTGGTGAGCATCAGGAGGCAGTGGTTCTAAGTTTATAGGCCTTTCTGTTTCTGATATCACTCTCTGGTCTTTTCTTTAGAAATGTCAGATATGGAAAGAAGGGGTCTGAGGAACTGCTTGTGGTAGAAGAAAGAAGGATAAGGTGCAAGCCTGTCATTGAAACAGGAAGACAATCTAGGCTTGCTGGCTTTTGTAAGGGTACTTTAACATGTCTATGGGTTATGTGGCAAAATAATGGGGGAAAATGTAACTTGAGAACAGAACACAGGAGCCTAGAGCTGTGTTTTTCAAATGACTGCAAGAAGGAAATATTAGAGCTGTCATTAAGCTGTTCTAAGAAGTAAGCTAAAATTTACTAAAATGGATGCTCCGAGGCTTCCAGGAGGTTGCATACTGATAAACTCACAGTTTGTTCAAAATATGCCTGACATACCTGTCAGGCTCACACAATGCACTGTAAACTATCTTATCCCCATGATGGTGTGGCTGGCCAAGAGTCGAAGCTTACCAGTGCTGCCTTGCATAAAAGAGTATTGTAGTGATTATCACGAGTTCAGAATGAGATCAAAATTGAAAGTGCAGTTTCTACTGAATTCAAATCACTTTTGCACCATTATAAGTCAAAGTCTCTTAAGTCAGGGATGGTTTGTGTTTGATAGGGATTTGAAGCTGAGATTACTCAGATCCTCTGTCAGTAGACAAAGGTTTCATTTGGAACCCAGCCATCCTGGGGACTGTGTGGGTACCTCACTGTCCTGTTGGCTTTCAGCCTATTGTGACATGCCACCCATGAAGCTACTCAGACATGCTCCTTAGTCAACTTGCAGATTACATTAACCAATTTTAATTAAAGCAGCAGCTACAAAATTGACACTTGGCTTTGAAAGATTCCTGTAGAGGACCATGGGTTGAAGGTAATGTTGATAATGCAAACACAAATGAGCTGTAAAAATTTGGCAGACCTAAGACTTGCAGGACAAGCTGTTATGAAGCTGTATGAAGTTAACTGGGAAGTGAATTCTGCCTAAAAGAATTCAGTTCTGCTCTGTGGAATTACTACAGCACAGGAAGAAAGTACCCAAAGTAGAGGAGATTATGCTGGTGGCCAGACCAAGAGTATGTGAGCGCTTCAGTGGACTAGTGGACTTGGAGTTACCATCCTTTCATGTAGCTCACTTTCTGTTTTTTTTCCAGTTTATCCAGCAGCAGTTTATCGAACCTCAATATCTCTCAGGTTCAGGTAGCATGGCAGAGTGGTGAAGAACAGTCTGTGAGGAGCATGTCTGTCCTACAAAGATCTCAGTCCTTTGCCCCAGTTCTATAATGAGAATTGTTAGTTGTGAGGAACCCGGAAGTAATCTCAGCTTGGCCTGTCTGCCATGCCTTGCCCTGCTCATCAGTCCCCACTTGCAGTACCTGGGAGCCACCTGAGCCCCTCCCCTGTCCTGGGATTTCCAGGCTCAAATGATAACCCAGCCTTTTTTTCTTTCTTCATTTGGCTACTTATGGATACATGTATGGTCCTCATTTTGTAAGTTGCGGTTTTGCCAGGAGACATTGCAAATGTATTTCATCCTGAAACAAGGGTAAATTTCAAGATCTAAGTCCTGTAAAATGAATGAGTTTTCTTAAGAAAATAGTGTGCATGAGGGTGTGGAGTGTGTGACATTCTGTGTATTGATTTTATTTTGAATGCATTATGTCTTTGCTGACCACTAGGACTAGCCATGGATAGGAAGCTCGGCGGTGGTGTCTCCTCCTGACGTGAGGTCTCCCTTCACCTTAGACACCTAACAGAAAGCAGCCTGCCCCAAGTGTGCTGTGGTTAGGCTCAGTCATGTGCTGTCAGGAGATTGTGTCAAGTACAAGTCTAGAAGGACCCGAGAAGCCCCTGCGCTCTGCTCTCCAACAAGTTAAACACATCAGGAAGCTGCCACTCCCATTAAAAATAAACAGCCCTTCTTGTGTTCATGAGTGAATTATTTGATACTATTAATTGGTGAGAAAATTGTTACCCAAAAGCTTCGTGTATTTTGCCTCTCCTGTGCCCTTTTTGGTGGTATTGTGGGGAACTAGATATTGTCTTCAAAAAGTAGTACTAAAAATGAACACAGTAGTCAGTCATAATTGATGACAAATGGTGGAAACCTATGGAAAACAGAAAAAGAGAAAAAATGACATCCATCTGTAGCTACTCCATTGAAATAAAAATTCATTAAAAATTCTTTTCTAAGTAGCACCTCTAATTGTTTTCTGCATCTGAACGGCTAGTGCTACATATTAGGACACTCTTGAATGAGGACTCAGTGGACACAACCGAGGACAGTATCCATATTACCCCTTCAGTGGTGTTACTGTTTTTGCTTGAAGAAAGCAGAAATGGCTTTGTAAAAAATGCTTTAAGAGAGAGGGAGGCTAATAATCTGACAGTGCAGATGTGTCTCAGCAAACAGATTTATCCCACCATTTGGAACCTGGGTGGGATCACTTGTGTGAGCCTCAGAGTTACGGTTTGTCCTGGCTTTTGCCCACTGGGTTGGGGAGAATATATGCCAGTCCTACTGTGAGGCCTGCAGAATGTGGGCAGTGCCTGGCTCAGTGTGGGGGCCTCGAGGTTGTAGGGCAGTGAGGGGGTGTGCAGACACCCAGTGAGCTGGTCTCCTTGCCCTTTGCCTTTCAAGTTTTAAAATGCATAGTTTGTGCACGCATGCTTCTTGCTGAGGAAATGCAGGGTGTGTGATCCCTCCCGTGGGGAGAGGGATAGGACCAGTTTGGGTGACTCTGTGCCTGCCTGTTTCCATGATGGAGGATCGCCCGTCAAGGCCAGCTATGGCAATATTCATACAGCGTCTGCAAGAGTTATAAAAATGGTACTGTAAACTCAAGGTTTTTGATGTTGGTTTTTCTTTTAAAAAAAAAATTAACATGAAGAATTGTACAAGCTGGCCTGAAATCCCTGAGTTCAAGTGGTACCACTGTCTCTGTGTCCCAGGTAGCTGGTTCTACAGTCAGGTACCATAGCGCTTTTGTTTTTTGCTCATGCTTTCAGGCAGGCACTCTAGCACTTGAGCCATGTTTCCAGCCCTTTCTGCTTTAGTTATTTTTCACATGGTATCCAAGGGCTGGCTGTGGACTATGATGCTTCTACTTTTGCCTTCCACATAGCTGAGATTACAGGGGTGTACCAACAAAAATAACCTTTTTGTTGAGATGGGGTCTCATGAACTTTTTGCCTGAGCTGTCCTTGAATCTTGATCCTCCTGATTTCTGCCTTGTTAGTAGCTGGGATTACAAGTGTGTGCTACTAACTTTCAAACCATTTTCCAGAGCGGCCATGTCACTTTGCACTCACAAAGTGTAAGAATTGTGTGCTTAGCATTCTTAACAGAAGAAGGTACATCAGAGTGTTGCCAGTATTTTGTATTTTAACCATTCTAGTCATGGATAGTGCTACCTTAATGTGGCTTTAATCTGCATTTACCTAATGACTCATGCATTCTTTAACGTGCCTGCTTAACAGTTAAATTTCCTTTTTAGTGAAAGGTATGTTCAGATTTTTTGCCCATTTTTCATTGGGTTATTTCATTTCTAGGTTGAATTTTCAGAGGGTTTTTTTTTTTTTTATTAAAATGTATATCCTGGATACAAATCTTCTGTGGCATGTGTGATTTGCCAATACTTTTCCTACTCTGTAACTTATTTTTTTCATTCTGTTAATATTGTCTTTCTCAGAGCAAGAATTTTTAATTTTGAAGAAGTATGATTATCTGTTCTGTTTTTCTAAATGGCTCATTCCTTGAGGATAATGTCCAAGAACTCCTTGACTTATTCCAGGTGATAAAGTTTTTTTTTTTTTTTAATGTTTTCTTCAAAAAGTTTCATAGCTTTCCATTTTATATTTAGGTAAATCTGATTTCTTTTGAATCAATGTCTATATGAGACCGGAGGTTTTAGGTCAAGACTCCTTTTTTATATACGAATGTCCACTTGTTCTATGACCATGTGTTGAAAAGATGATTTTGATTGTCTTTGTACCTTTATCAAAAGTTAATTGATTATGTTTGTGTGGGTTGATTTCTCTAGTGTTTTCTGGAGTTCCCCCATGTCTGTCCTCCAGCCACTGAGATGGGGCTTTAGAATGGGCAGTGCACTTACTGTGACTGCTCATGCTTGGGCCAAGAGGAGGACAGACGAAAAAGCAATAGATGCACACCCTAGTGTTTTGGCATGGCAGCTCCACACGTTCTGATGGGAGAGGAAGGCTCCTTTTCCTCGGAGCTATAGATGACTTGCTTCCCATTGCTTGTCACTGCTTTGGGGTTGGTTTAGGCTGGGAAGCAAGAAGATAGAGAAAAAGAAAAATGAGCATTTTCCCCACCCTCTTCAGATTTAGGGATTACCAGCTATTCTAGTTACAACTCAAAGGATTTGTTTCTTCTGTCCCACTGTTGCTGGGTGTCAGGCTGCCTTGAGTCCAGGCTGTGGAATTTTATTAGGAAAAAAGTGGGAAGGCTCTGTGCCGGTGTTACTTGGAGTTTCAGTCTCCTTCCTTAGTCTGCCTGCAGAACCCTTAGACTGCTGCTTGATGAATTCTGGCCAGGTGTTCTGGCTGCCTGGGTGCAGAGACTGGATGGAGTATGCTGCTTTCAGCCCATCATAGAACCAGAACCCCGCTGTTTGTAAATACGAAATTTGAGTAGTGTTTTGGGAAGATGCAAAAATCTTGACACAGTAGACATTATACGAACATTTATTTTTCTTAGACTTAAAAAATGTCATGTAATTGGCTGAATTCATTTGTAGTGATAAAATGTGAACAAAGTAGGAAAGTAAGTTTTTTTGAAATCCTGTGTTAAGATTACAATGGGCTCTTCTCATTCTCCCTATCAAAGAAAAAAAATGAACAATTAAAGGTAAGCATTTTAATACCACATGCAAATTTACACTTGCTTTCAGGTGCAGAAATGTATGAGGGGATGCCTTTTGTCATTCACTTTTCTGTTCACATTATGATTCTCATCTTTTAGCACATTAAGAATTGTTTGATTTTTAGCCTTTGATGTCTTCTGAGATAAGAGTTGATTCATCTTCATTCTGAACCCAAGCATAAGTGTGAGTAAAATTAAGCTGGTGGAGCAGCTCAAGTAGTTGAGTGCCTGCCTACCAACTGTGAGGCCCTGAGTTCAAACCCCAGTAACCACCAGAAAAAAACAAAACAAAACAAAACACGTTCACTGAATGTAGTTATTCCAA
The DNA here is from genome assembly GCF_047511655.1 of Castor canadensis. NCBI lineage: Eukaryota > Metazoa > Chordata > Mammalia > Rodentia > Castoridae > Castor > Castor canadensis. The sequence continues at coordinate 35,139,262 of NC_133388.1, read as the reverse complement.
CAGCTGCTGAAAAGCAAATAAAGTTCAGCGGGCTCATAGTGGAAACAACTACATGGTCTAGAAGTTAACTAACTTATTTTAGGTTATTGTTTATCAGCACAAAACCATTAAAATTAGTGAGCAGGGAATTTTCTGTAGGTGATCATAAGTCTCCTGAAATCTACCTTAGGAGGTCATGTTAATGCAGTTGCAGCAGGATACAGGAATAGACATTAGGAAGGCCAAGTGTAATGTAATTAAGAATAACTCACTTGGCATTTAAATTATAAAATATGCTGGTGATCTTTTTATAGATACAGAACACAAGCTGGTGTTTGCTGTGCTATTGTTATTTAAGACTGGCAACAGTTAGGACCATTTGTGGAGCAAGTTTGTGTGTGTTTCCCCCTGCCTTGTCCTCTGACATCCTCACAAGAACCCCAGGAGACTGCCCTGATGGACAAGGAAGCACAAAGGAGGTGAGTTCTTAGACTAGAATTCCCATGGCCTGACCCCACATACTTCTGTTCAGCTATGAAATCCCCCATTTGAGGGCTGGAGGCACAGCTTAGCGGTACAGTGAGTACCAGGCCTTGGGGTTAATCCCTAGCACTGGAGGGGTGTGTGTGGGGGAATGACAAAAAACTGCCAGTTGAATTGGGTGAAATTCTGGGAGACAAGGAATTGAGAAGACCAAATTAAGTGTTAAAATTAATTACACATTTTTATAAAATTGAAGGAGATTTTGACCAGGTGTATAGAAGCTTCAAGATCCAAATGCTGAATTTAGTATTACCCAGTTTAAACCAAAGACAATGGGAACAGCTTTATTGATTTTATTATCTTCTGCCAGTTTCTCTGATGTCAACTTGATATAAGTAACCTTTTTTCTTTGTGGTACTGGGGTTTGAACTGCCTCATGTTTGCGAGGCAGTCCTGCTCTATTGCTTGAGCCAGTTGCCAGTTCTTTTTTGCTTTGGTTATTTTTTGAATAAGTTCTCACCTTTGTGGGTCTGGACCTCTGTCCTCCTATTTATGTTTCCCATTTAGCTGGGATGGCAGGTGTGTGCCACCATGCCAAGCTTTTTATTGGTTGAGATGATGTCTCACTAATTGTTTGCCAGGGCTGGCCTCCAATTAACGTCTTCCCGATTTCTGTCTCCTGAGTAGTTAGGATTACAGGTGTGAGCCACTATGCTTGGCAGTATCCATTTTTTATCTCTATGTGTCCCCCAAGAATATCTCACTTAGAAGCATTGTTGCTTGTTGAGCTTTATTAATCCAGTGTCAGAGAACCAAATGTAAAGGACGAATTAGTTAGGATTAGGTTCAAGAGGAATTTGAACCTAATTTGGACTTTTTTTCTGTACTTTTTTCATAGGGACAACTTAGGATCTTGATGTGTTCAACCACTTATGCTTTCCAAATGCTTTAGGGAGAGAAGATTCCTTGTTTGTGTTCAGAAGAGATGGCTCCTTCTCTCTATCTTTTTCCCATCTCACCCAATGAAAGCAGTTGGTAGATTTTGTAATTTGAAAAGAGAATAGGACCCTTAAGGGATTGAGGAATGGTGTTAACATCCTGTGCAGATGATGTTTGGGTCTAGATGCTAATGTTTATACACATTTTTCTTTGTGAACGTACAGTCAGCGGCCAACACAGAGTTGTCAGACAACTTGTGTGGTATTCTTCTGGTTTATGAACAATTTCAGCTGTTAGCCAAGCACAGATAAGATCCTTTTAGGATGTTCATACAGCACAATGACTTTATAGTTGTAGGCCAATGACATACCAAAACTTTGGGGGTAAAAGTCTTAAAAGTAGTCAAAATTTGAGAGCTATTAAAACTTCATTCTTTTCCTAAGTTGAAGTACTTGTTTTAGATAGTAGTTTATGCTCATCACACAAACAAGTAATAAATATTTTGGATTCAGTTTTTCTTCATGTCAATAAGAGTTGATTATAAGCAGAAGCATTGGAATGTGAGGAACACGCTCTGTAGTATTTCAGCATGAAATTGCAGATTGTTCTTTGTGAAAATACCTCCCAGTTCAGCATTCATTTGCAATGCTGTGTACACATTATGTACATAGAAGTTACGACCAGACCATTTAATGCTATTCTTCTAAAGCCATTAATAATTATTTGGAAATTATGTATGTACAAAACTTGTACAGAAATCAAGAAGATCTAGCATAATTATAATTCCTTACAAAACTTTGTAATAGCTAGAGTGAGCGTAACATGTGAGTTCTATTTCTGTAGCTTTATTCTTGCTTTCAGACTACTGGTTACCATCCAGTACCCAGTTCATTTTCCACATCGCTACCAGATTGTCTATGCCAAAAACATTTCCAAGACTTCTCACAGCCTGAGGGAGAAAGTCCAGGATTATCTGTGGCCTTCAAGCCCTGGGATGGAAACCTTGCCATTCTGGGCAACCACATTATAGTTCACTCTCTTCTTTTTTTCTCTAGACTGCTGATACATTCCACTCTCATCTCAGAGAGTGCTGTTCCCTTTCATTCACCTACCTTTCCATCTCCTTGTTGTATAAGATTATGCTGAGGAGGTTCCTTCCCCCTGACACTGGAATGTATGGTCCACTCCTGCACTCTTTTTACCTCTCTTTTTGCCCACTGCTGTACTGAATTCTTCTGCTCATGCGAGAGAGCTATGGATTCCTTGAGAGTAGAGGATCATGTCTTCATCATCTAGGCACCCTTGTGCCTTATGCAGAAACCGACACATAGTATGCAGTACCCTCTGTGTGTTTCAACAAAGCACTGAATGTGAACTTTGCTTTTGTGGTAGTCATTTGCCATCACCATAGGTGTTTCAGGCAGAACTGAGAGGGCTCAATACTCAGAAATTGTTCATCCTCAGGCTGGGGGTCTGGCTCAAACTTTGGAGCACCTGCTTAGCAAGGAAGAGGCTCTGAATTCAACCCTTAGTACCACCAATAAATAAGCCAGTCAATAAATGAAAAAGAAATTGCTAAATCTCATTTTGGTTTTTTTTTTGATGCTTTTAATGTGATTGTCTTTTACTTTATCTTTGACACTCAAGTAATGTAGTTCCTCAAATATTTAAAAGCTTTTTAGTAATTAGCATTGTATTGGCAACTAAATGCTCACTGTGTGTCAAAACTTTTGTTCAGGTCTTTATATACATTAGCACTAATTTTTCCAACAATGCTAGAAGGGGAATGATAGAACTATTTTAGTATTAGGAACTGAGGTCAGAGAGCAGTGAATTAGCCTGCTCAAAGTTTTACCTATAGTTGGTAATTATTCTAACCAGGATGGAAATCCAGGCCTATGTATTGGTATTAACGTACATTTCCAGTATCCCACTTTACTTTAAAGAAAACACATGTTCCTGTAATGATGTACCTAAGGAGGAATTCCGTAGCTGTTAGGAAGTAACAACTTGATGGAGGCTTGTTTGTTTTGCAACAATATTTGAAATAGGTAATTATTTGTAAAAAAGTGAGCACACTAAAAGCAGAAATAGAATTGTTTATGTTCAGTATCTCCATTTGGTTTTTGTTGCTAGCTTTGAATAAAACCTGTGTATTGAGTTAATTTAAAGTGGAGAAGATGATTCTGACTTCTTTTCTGCGGTCATTGTCTCACTCTGTCCAAAGACTGGAGTCGCCTTCTCTTACCCATCCCATCTTACATAGGAGTTGCTATGTTTGTTAAGCATAATTCACTGCCCCTGATCCTTTAGTGATGGGTGGATAAGAGGTACATGGCATTTCCACAGAAACCAAGTGAAATAATGTATTTCATCTGTATTAGGTGAGTGGCTATAAAGCAGCCATATCTTTTAAAAATGAAATGACAGATAGCTAGTGGAAAAAGAGTGCTACTGTATTTAAATTCCTGTGATACTGTGATAGTGAGCAGTGTAAACCAGAGATTTGGGGAGATTCCCTAAATTAATTCTTAATTAACAGTTCACCTGGTTTGTAAAACAAGAAGTTTTCCGTAAACAGATTATGTTTCTTGTGTTATTGATGCGTAACTGCTCAGGTCCACTGTGCATTGCCCACAGGGCTGCTCTCCAGGGATCTTTCTGCCAACCACGTCACTCTCCCTAGTTCAGTGCCCAGAGCAGATCAACTGTTTCAAGATGTAGGTATTTTCATACCCACAGAAAACATTTATTTTGATTTCAAAGGATGTTTAGTGATCCTAAGATGAATGTGTGGTTTACACAGATAAGGTAGTGAATCACAAAGTATGCTTTAATGTTAATGTGTTTGAAACCACTTTTTGTGAAATCTTACCCCATGTACTCTAAATATTCTCTAGCATGTGCAGTGAACAGTATGAACAGATACCTTGTTACACAGGGTTTGCTTTGCACAGAGGTCTGTTGGGAAATCATTTGGGGTGTGGGTTCTACCAAGTCTTGGGGAGCTACTGAGGCACCTTGTGGCTGTCAGTGTCCCTTGTATGAGGCCTTTGTCCTTGAGACCACAGGGCACCATTGGAGCTCCAGCCAGGATGTCTATAAGAGGAGGGAAAGAAAAGGGACAGAAGGGATTTTTTGGAATCTCCACCCATTGACTTCTGCTTTAAACTCTTGGCTTCTGCTTGTCTTCTGGAGAGACTTAAATGGGCACATGCCAGCCCAAATAAGATCTTCTATTACTAGGGAAGATTGGAAATAAAATTTGAAAAGTTGACTCTCTGCCATCAAATACAAAATTTATTCTGTAAGTCATGAATCTGCCTAGCCATCATTCCAAGACTTAGCGGGAAGTATGTTATTTACGGATATTTTAAAGAAATATTTCAGCTTTGGGCAAAATTTTTTTCCCAGTTCATTTCTGAGCTTTTGTAAAATTCTTAATGCACTTTCATTACTGTAATAAATAATCTTTAAAAACTCTAAGTGTTAATAATCTAGACTTAAAATAGAGTATGAAAGATATTATGTGTTACAGATTAAGAAATTCTTTCATGCATTTCCCAAAGGTATATGTTTTAGAAACATTTACGGAAAACCATCTGTGTTTCTCATGGAGCCGCTCCTTTATACAGACCCTTGAACGCTTTACCATCAGCTGCTGATAACTGCTCTGTGCAGCTATACTCAGTGGTCCAGTGCCATGGTCTGATCTTTCTTGCCTTTGGATTTCTCTGCCTGGTAGTTTCTCTATGTGACACATTTGCCGATCCCCTTCATCCTGGAGAATTGTGTTGATCCTTCTTCAGGTTTCATTTCCTCTGATTCACCTTTCAGATTGTCCAGCAGTCTTCTCTCCTGCCCTATCACCCCCTGACTGACTTTGTGCCTTGTAACATGCTTTCATGAAGTAGTCTTTGGGCTCTGCTTACTGTATCTCTGGAGGAAGTGTAGAGCAGTGATGGGGAGTGAGTGAGATAGTACATGTGAAAGAAACTCTCCAAACTCTGTCTGCCTCCGTATAGGAAGCGTGCTTTGTGTCTCCATCATTTTTTCACATTGCACTCTGATTACATCAGTGTTTTTCTGCATGATGAATTCTTTGAGGGCAGTAGCTATGGTTTGTTTGTTGTAATGATTTTTGGCATCTCTGCATAGTGTGCATTGTACTCAGTAAATGTGTAGTGAACAAGTGTGAATGGTGAGCAGGAGGAGGAGAAAGGAAGACTAGAATTTTCTAGTGTCCACTTTTATCCTGCTTACCTCTTAGGAACATGGAGCAATGAGGTATGGAATCTGGATTTATGGAGCCAGGCAGCTTGACAATGAGCAGCAGTTTCCCACTATGCTTTGTGACATGCAATGAGCTGTACCTCATACACCCACGAGGGCACACTTGAGAACTGTGGAATTACCTGTTTTTGGAAGACTTTTAATTTAGGAGCTCAGTATTCATTTGCTTCAAGTTGTTCACTTAACACTTGAGTATCTGATGAATGCTCACTTTTAGAACTGCAAAAATAAAGAATAGTAATCTTTGCCTTTAAAATTTTCCAGGATGGGAGGTGGGAACAGATGCATGCATATGTACCTAGTGTTTAGTGCGTAAGTGCCTAAGTGAGAGATTATGAGTTTCAACAGAGAAAGGGCACATGATTCTTATGCTTTGTTTCTTCCTTAAGAACATTTAGTTCTCTTTATGGAAGGTAAGTGTGGACCCTCAATTCCTTAAGCTCTGTTCTTTCAGAGATTTTTATAAACTTATATTCATAGATTGGAGACACCAGACTGTTGCCAGTAACAATGAGGCAAAAACAGCATGAGAGGTAATTGTATAGTCTCTACAGGGCCAGAATCTTTGACCTATAATTCCCTGGATGTGACAACATTAAAGGAATACTGCTTAGACTTTTCCCTTGAAGCATCCTTTCTGTTGCTTAATTTTCTCAAAAAATGTTCTTGTTTCTGATTAGCCAGATCTTTGTCCTGCGGATTCACCTAGCTGCAAGGGAAGCACTGAAAGGTAGTTTTAAAGCTAGGTGTCATTTTCCTGTAGATAAGTTGGCATTTCACTTAGGAACTACAGGAGAGTAGATACTGGGCAGCAATAACAGCTCAGATACACTGATCTGTAAGTGCTGTGAATGACTGAGTGAGTGGGCAACTGAGCATGCTGGAGTCAAGACTTTTCATGCAAATGTTGTTCCTTCACCTTTTCATGGTCTGTAGTGTTTGACTCATCCTTACACATATGGACTGGGCCAGAATTATAGACTGATGAGAGAGGGCAGAGAGCGGGCAGACTTTGTTTTTGACATATTCATATGGGCATACCTGGTATTTTTACCTTTCCTGCTGATAATTAATAGCTTATTTAAACAGGTTTTACTGAATCACTGTTATTTTGGCTTATAGAAATAGGTATGTAACTGATATACTTCTATATTTATGTATGTCTTTCCAGAGATGTATTTGTTTTTGTTTTTCACCTTTGTCCTGGTGGTGATTTTCCTAATGTGGATATTAAAATTGATAGGCTATAATTTCCTAGGTGGTACTTACTAGTAGCATAGTGCCAAGAGTCTACCATCGTAGCACCCTTGCAAAAACAATTTTTTTAAAACCAAAAGCCAGGTGAGGTCATGCTTATTATCCAAGCACTTGGGAGGCTGAGAAAGAAGGACCATGAGTTTGAGGCCAGCCTGGGCTACATAGGAAGACCCTGTCTCCAGGGGGTAATGGTGGGGGAAAAGTGTAAAAGTTCTCAGGGCTTTGAGTCTTCCTCAAAACAGAGAATGATAAAAATTTCTAAAATTATCCTCAGTTCATGCCATAATTATTCAACAGATGTTATAATGGGAAATTTGTGGCTTTCTTTTTATCTCCTCTGTTCTGAACACAAAGTTCAAAAGAAAACTCTTCATTATCACTGATACTCTTTTGGTCATGGTGGCCCTGTGAACTTGTGCTTTCTGAAGACCAGGGTACTATGAGGAAGTTCAACTAGGTTTTTGTTGGCATCTTCTTTGGGATGGTATCCATGTGCTCTACATGCCCTTGAAAATACTACTTCATTCTGTTGTGCTGAGCAATTGGAAATTGGTTTTCCCAAACTATCTTTATGTGAAGAATGGCCTGTTTGTATCAGCTGTGTGAAGAAAGTCCCAGGGCCCCTCAGCTGCATGATGGCTCTTTCTTCCCAGCTGCTGCCTTTTGCCTGGTATAGGGCTCCAGTTGCTAAGAGAAGGCTTTGTCTGTCATATATAAAATGAACTTTGGACCTTCTTAAGCAACTTAAACTGCTAAGAGTCCAGCTGGACATTCCTCACCACATGACAGTTTAAATGCAGGTCAAGTTTAGAAGCCATCTTATATTAGCTTAAAAATAGACATTGGCTTTAGAAAAGTGACCTCTGGCACATTTGGGGGCTTGGGGTCTGATAGGCTAACTCTTTTAATTCACATAGCTCTGATTTAGACTCTCGAAGGCAGTGTACTTATAATTTGGTACTCAGTCTTTGGTTTCTTCATTCCATGGTTTCTCATAAAATTGTGTTCAGATTACTGTGCCAAATTGCTAAACAAATTTCTTCTCATTACTGACAGTAAATTTGTTACAGAATTTAATATGATTTCTATAAAGTAATTTTATTGGATGTTTACCATTATGACAAGGAAAGATTAGAGAACATAGAAGGAAAATCTGACAAGCCAATTTTAAGGTGATAAGACCATCATATTAATATATTTTTCACTTTAGTTAGATGAGTCAGGAACTTTCCTTTCATTAACCCCAACCTGGAAGATGAACAAATAAGACTAGTGGTAGCTCTCACGCCCTACCCCAGTTTTACTGGACTGGTGAAAGTTAGTTCATTACAACATATAATTTAATGTTACTCACTCATGCAAGTGAATAGTTATCAAAGTGTGCAGTGATTCATTCAAGCCCCATTCATCACACCCAAGTCTAATTTTTATGTCTGTCTTTCTCCCTCCCCTCTCTACCCCTTCCTCTCCTTTCTTATTTTCTCCTTGCCATTGAACCCAGGGCCACATACTCTATCATTTGAGCCACACCCCCAGCTCTTTTTTGCTTTAGTTTATTTTGTAGATGGGGTCTATTGCTTTTGTCAGGGGCCCAGCCTTGTACCATTATCCTACTCCTTCCACCTCCTGCATAGCTGAGATTATAAGCACATACCGCCACACCTGGCTTCTAGGGTTTCTATAGGATGTGTTGAACAGAAATGTTAATAGGATAGGTTAGGATTGGGGAGAAGATTACTGCTAAGTTTTTAATTACCAGAGAATGAAATATATATTGAGCTTGCATCAATGTATTTGAATTATCACCTGACTTTTTTTTTCTAAAATTGAAACTAAATGGTAAACTTAACATAAATACTTGAATTACTTTGATTTCATTGATACAAACCCAAAAGGGCAGTCATGATTTAAAAATATAAAAATAAGCATTCATTTTTTTGCGTGGGAAAATCTGTATTTCGGGATACCATTTTTCTTAATGACTGTCATCTTCACCAACACCTTTGTACAGTAGTTTGCTTGAGGCTGATATCTTTTAATGATGTTAGTGTTAAACTTTGTTTTTTTGGCAACACAAAATCATTATATTGTGTGACCCCACTGTGTAATGTCTTTTTTTTTTTTTTAACAACAAAGCAAGCATCTTTTCAAAAGAAAAAATATGGAGCTTTTTGCATGCATGTTAAGAGGATATATTGTCCATGTTACTATAATAATTGATGTATTTCTGACAGAAGGCTATTGTGAATACTTTTGAATTGCACAAGTAATCATTGGGGTATCTCTAAGATTATCAATAGAAATATCATACAGCAACATTGTTTGAAACATTTATACAGGCATTTATAGTTTTCTTCTTATTTGTTGTATATCTAGTTAGATGAAAGCAGAGTTTTTACTTGGAATACTCATTTTTTTCATTATATAAATGCTGAATCTATTAAAAGTAGAATTTCTTTTGAAAACATGGCCCTAAGTATGAGCTACCTAATAATGTACTTGTACTGTAGAGAACGTTTTCAGTTACTGGTTAAGCAGGAGTGAAGGTACTTGTTACTGATACTGAGAAATTTGCTTGTTTGACTTAGTAAAGATGATGTTTATTTATAATATGCCAAGTTTTAGTAGTGCTCTGTAGATTACTGAGTCCTTAAGTAGCTGACACCCTTTTTGATCCTCAGAGTCTTCCCTTCAAATGGATTAGGACGACCACATTTAAAAATAAAGGATATTATATTATTTCTAACTCATTAGAAGGGAGTGTCAACTACTAGCTGTTTTTCAGCAGTCTCTTAGTTAGTGTTGGTTTTGTTTTTCCAGTGAAGCCTTCAGTACAACAGAATACTCAGCTCTTGGAAAACTGAGCTTTGATTGCTGCTCTCAGAAATTTAAGTTCTAGGCATGATTCTCTTTCATTGTTTTTTTTTTTTTTTTCCTCCTCAAGCCCCTCCTATGTGTCAGGCATCATCTTAGGTTCTGGGGACTTATTTCTCCAAACTGACACCATGGATGTCTTCATGGAACTTATGGTGTAGTGGAAGAGACATGAAAAAATAGTATGGTCACACAAATAAATACATGCATATAAACTGTAATAAGTGCCATGGAAAGAGCAGAATCATGTTTTTCCAATAGTATTATGAAGCAGGTGATTGATTGGTTTTTGTGGTATAGGGACTGATCCCAGAGCCTCACATATGGTAAGCATGTGCTCTACTATTGAGCTGTAGTCCCAGTCCTTGATGTTTTATTAAACACCAACCAACCAACCAAAGAAGGAAGAATAGTTAGTGTCATGATTTGTGGGGTACATTTTCAGAAAACCGTACATGAAAGCCAATTATTTGGAACTATGAGAAATTACCTGATATCTTCATTTAGTTCAGCATGTGTCTGGGGTATGGGCCTTAAAGATTTGCTGGATCATCATACAGGGGCTGTAAGACCTTGTCAAAGAATTTAAATTTTATGCTGAGTATAATGAGAAGCCTTGAATGGCTTTAGGTAAGGATATATTACAAAGATACAAGGAGATAGATTATGTTCTCTTTTACTGATGTTACTTTGGGCATAAAGGTCTGTGCCCTCATTAGAACTGGAGTTTTTTTGACTCTCCATTTTGGTGAGCTTCAGTTCTGTTCCCCAAGAAGAACACAGGTTCCTGGAGGGCCAGTACTTTTGTCTCACTCACTGTTGTATGCCCATAACCTTGAGCAGAGCCTGACATAGAAGAAGTGCACAGTCAGTATTTCTGGGGGTGTAGGTCAGTGGTAGAGCTTGTGTGAGGACCTGGGTTCCACCCCCAGCAGGGAGAAGAAAAATCTGAATGGAATGGCTGATGTTCTGAGGAAATCATTCTTAAATTTCCTGCTAGTCCACATCTGTCAGTATGTTCTGCCCTCTGTTACTCAGTGGTCTGATTGTATTTAAACCTGACTGATGGTGAAGGGACCAAGGCAGCCAGCATAGGCATGGCCTTTTGTCCTTGACAACAAGGTGTTTGTTTGACTACTACCAGGGCTGAAGAGCAAGGAAGTGGTATAATAGCTTAATTTTTGTGCTAGCAGCCTGATGGCACACCTACAAAAAGAACTTGGTAGCAGGGAGCAAGCATGGATTGCTTGAAATTTCAAGGGCTTGTATGGCAGGAGGGAATTTAGGAACATAGTATTGGTTTTGTTAGTTCAGAGTTTTAAATTTCAGTGTAATTATGTTTTCTAATAGTTTGTTTTATCTTTTTTAGTTGTTAGGAAATTATGATTTATTAAGATTAAATACCTAATTAGTTTCTGAACTCTGAAATTCATAGTAATGGAAGTCGACCATATCCCTATCCATAGCCATTACAAAGTAAAAAAGAAAAAGTTACATTTGTATCAAGTGTATTCAATGTCAGATCATTTATATCTGTTTACTGGGAACTGTTTTATAAGTCAGGGAGTATTAGTCTTGTTTTAGTTTGAAGAGACTATGATACAGAGATGCAATTTCACCAGATTCATGGAAGTAAATTATATTGTGAATATTCTCTGCTATTTCTAATGTGTTTTCCAATATTTTAAACTTGGATGTTTTATTAGAAGAAGAAATAAGAAGTAAGATTTGCCAGTCACATCTTCAGTGTTCCTTTTCTTTGAAAGAGCTTGACAGATTGAGCCATTTAGTATTGTGGGTATCTATTGATGAGGTAGCCATTTTCTTCTTGGATCTGGATCATGTTCATATAAACTCTAGGTATAAAACATCTTTCAGACTTGAAGATTGTGTGACAATATCAGGTTTGAGCATTAGGTATTTTGATGGTCTAGATTTTGGGATATAGAAGCCAGTCTTCTGAGGGAATGAACCAGTGCAGTGTTGGTCCTCATGATGAGTGATGAGCTGTGCCTTTCCGCTGCCTTTGGTTACTAAGCTTCACCAAAATGGTTGCATAACTCCATAAGTAGACCTGGAAGTGCCTTTCACTGTACTTGTGAAGCCTGAGATAAGTTGCTTCATTTTCTCTTTAAGGAAGTAAATGTTATTTTCATACATGTGGTTTTGTTGTCCTAGAAGGCAGGGTCTGTCATCTTGTCTACTTCTGTACTGTTCTCTAGTTTCCAACTCAGTTCCTGTAAAGGAGCACGTCTGCGATGCTGGTCCCTTTAATCTTTCCTCAAAAAAACAGTTACTGAACAACAAGTACTTGGGGAGATGCCTGGTATTGTTTTCATTTGTGAACAATGCAGTTACATTTTTTGGGTTATGTGACTCCTCAGGACTGGTGAAAGTGATTGACCAGCATAACTGAGACCTTCATTATGTCTCTCCAAGGACATAGTATTAAACCCTCTCCCCAAATGTGTTTTGACAGAGTGTCTCCATGAAAATAGCTCTCACCAGAAAATATAGCTCAAGCTGAAAACTTGGATTATTATTTCCTGCGACAGTGGAACAAGGTTACATGTATTCTGTCAAGAGTAAAGCTGAAATAACAAAGTCTACATAATTTTATTAAAATCAATTAACATAAAATTTAAATCAATACATTTAATTGAGCAAATATTTTCTTCCATTCGTCTTTGAAGTTCTTAAGTTTATTAATATTACGCAAGAATTTGGTACTTCTGATCACTGAATGACAAGCCAGATGGAAGGAAACCCATGTACAAGGAGCACATCAGCTCTTGTTTTAAATAAAAGTTTGCTGATTGGATAGTTTGTGGGTGGTTACTGAAAATACAGAAAATTGAGGCTTTGAAATGGCTCTTAATTTTTATATCTTCCTTTCCAGCTTTGGATGCTTATAGTTTTATTTTGTTTTGCTTTTTGCTATATTGTATTAACTACACTTTCCAGTAGAATGTTCAATAAAATGTTGACAGTGGATATTGTCTTGTTCCTGATGTTGGTGGGAAGTTTTCAGTCTTTTACCATTGAGTAGGTTTTAGAAATTCCGTTTATCAAATTGAAGAAGTTCCCTTTGGTTCCTATTTCCTGGGAGTTTTTTTTTTTTTTTTTTTAAATTAGTGGCATTGAATTTTCTGAAGTATTTTCCTGCATATTTTGATATGATCATGTGGCCTTTTGTCCTGTATTCTAACATAGTGCATTAAATTAGTTGATTTTCATATCTTGTATTATAATTGATTTTTAAATGTTAAACTAGACTTGCATGCCTGGGATAAATCCCATTTGGTCATAGTATGGGAACTACTAATCTTTTATATGTTACTGTATTTGCTTTACTAATTGGAGCTTTTTAACTGAGAATTTTTAGATGTATATTCCTTAAAAGTTGTGGGGGGAGGAGGTATTTGTCTGTTGTTCTCTTTGTGATGTGATATATGTGAAATCTTTGTCTTGGTTTGTTATTGGGGTGATATTAAATTCATAGAATGCCTTGGAAGGATTCACTCTACTGTTTTCTGGAAGACTTTGTGAAGTATTGCATTATTTCTTTTTAACCATGTGGTAGAATTACACAGTAAAACCATCTGGGTTCATGATTTTCTTGAATTGTTAGTTGAATTCTTTTTATAGGTCTGTTCAAATTTTCTGTTTCTTCTTGAGCTAGTATTGGTTATTTATATCTTTCTTCTAGCAATTTGTTGATTTCATCTAACTTGGCTAATTTGGTTACTGCTACAGTTTGACTATGACTTTTCCCCTTTGAAACTGAAATTAGAGTTTAAACCCCACTGTGAAGTATTCAGAGGGTAGAAACTTTATCTGACTATGCTGTTCAGAGGTTGGGCTTTTGGAGGTGATTAGGATTAGATAAAATCTTCAGAATCAAACCCCCATGATTGGACCCCTGATGGATTTATAGAAGAGGGAGAGACAAAGATAAGTCACAAATATAGTTACACTTTACCTGCCTCTGCCATGTCATGTCCAGTGTCATTTCAGGACTCTTTCAGCAAGAGGCCATTATCAGAATCAGCCCCTCAGCCTTGGACAAGAGTAAACCTGTTTTATTTATAATGTATGCAGCCTTTGGTATTGTTATTAGTAACAGGAAATGGACTAAAACAGTGGGATACAATTTTTCATCTTTCTTTACACCCTTTTTCTGTAGGGTCAGTGGTTGATATTCCCTTTTATTCCTGACTTTGGTAAATGGGGATTTTTTTGGGTAATTTTCTTTATTTTCTTGGTCAGTCTAAATAAAGGTTTGTCAATTTTACTGACTTTTTCAAAGAACCAACTTCATTGTACTGATTTTTCTCTACTGCTTTTGTTTTTAATTTCATTGGTTTTTATTCTAAACTTTTAATATCCTTTTGCTTGCTTTAGGTTTAGTTTACTCTTTAAAGTAGAAACAAGTTGGGATCATTTGTATTTCCTAACATAGGCTTAAGTTTAAAACTATAAAATTCTCTCTAATCACTGTTTTAGTTGCATCCTGTAAATTTCGACATGTCTTACTTTTGCTTTCAGTTAGGTTCAAACTATTTCTAAATTTTGCTTGAGAATTTTTTCTTTGACCCATGGGTTGTTTAGAAGTATTTTTTTTGTTGTTTTTGTTTTTTGCAGTACTAAGATTGCAACTCGGCCCCATGAGTGCGAGGCAGACACTCTACCACTTGAGCCACTCCATCAGCCTTTTTTTGTTTTGGTTATTTTCGAGACAGGGTCTTGCACACTATTTGCTCAGGCTGGCTTTGAACTGCCATCCTCCTGCTCTCTGCCTCCTGAGTAGCTAGAATTATAGGCGTGAGCCAGCAGTGCCTGGCTAGAAGTCATTGTTTAAATTCCAAGTATTTGGAGATTTTCTCCAAATTTGCTTGGTGTAGTCAGCAAACATATTTCATACTACAGTGTTCCTAAATTTACTGAGACTTGCATTATGACATTGCAAATGGTTTATCTTGGATCTTAAAAAAATACATTTTTTGCTGTTTATGGATGAAGTGTCCTATAGATAGACATCAGGTCACTATGGTTGATACTGTTTGTACCCTTTCTGACTTTTTTTGTCTGGTTGCCGTATTATTTAGAGTGGGTGTTGAGGTCTTCAACTGATGAATTGTCATTCTTCTTTCAATTCTGTCCACTTTGTTTCATGGCTCTGTTATTAGATTACATCTGTATTTATATTTTTCCTGTTGGAATTGACCTGTTTAATCATCATAAATTGTCTTTCTTTTTCTATACTCTATTGTCTTAGTCTATTTTGCCTAATAATATGGCCGCTCTAGCTTGCACGTTTTTGCATGTGTGTGTGTGTGTGTGTGTGTGTGTGTTTGCATTCACGTTCTAAGCAGACATGTTACCCCAATCCCCAGCTCTCTTAGGATTACTATATATGGTGTATGCTTTCCCATTTTTGAAGGCTATTAATGTCAGTCAGTATAGTCCTTAATATCTTTTCAAGTCTGCCACATTTTAATAGCTTTTTAATTACACGCACAATGATAGTGAGTTCAAGGAAAAAGAGAACACTCTTGGAATTACTATATGGTTTTAAATATCATACTGTACAGTTCTGTGCAAATTCTTGTAACTTCTGCTAAAGTAAGGAGTCAGAAGAGCTCCATAACTCTAAAATCTGTTCCTCACACTGTTTATAGTTACCTCTCCTCTGACCCATAGTCCCTGGCAACCACTGAGCTCTTTTCCATTCCCATGGTTTTTTCCTTTTTGAGATTGTCATTTAACGAATTAGAATGCCATAAATGAAGTCATCCAGTGTGTAATCTTCTGAGACTGGCTTCTTCCTCTTAGATTGCGTTTCTTCATCCAAGTTGATTAGGGATATCAGTAGTTCGTTCCTTTTTATTGCTGGACTACTCCCTTGGGTAGATGTACCAATTTGTTTATACAGTTACCGTTGAAGGATATTTGAATTGCTTCCAGTTTGGGGTGACTATGAATAAACCTGCTACAAAAATTTGTGTTTTCTTTTCTTTTTCTTTTACTTGCAGTGCTGGAGATCAAACTCAGAACCTCACCCATATTAGGCAAGCACTTTACCAGTGAGCTATGTCTCCAACTATAAGTTTTCATATGAAGATGTGTGATTATTTATTTATTTAATTAGTGAAGTTCAAGCCACTTTCAAGAGCAGCTGTGTCGATTTGCATTCCCACCTGCAAAGGTTGAGAGCTCTAGTTGCTCTCCGTTCTTTCCATTTCTTGATTTTTTAAAAAAATTTAAGCCATTCTAGTATATATGAAGCAGTATCTTTTCATGGCTTCAGCATGCATTTTGCTAATGGCTTATGACTTTAGACATCTCTCATGTATTTTTTATTGTTCTGCTTTCTTTGGTGAAGTGTTTTCATTAAGTTTTCCATGATAACTGTTTTCTGAAAAAAAAATCATTCTAAGTACATGGAATATAATCTTTTTTGATAACAAAGGTCATTGTATGAGTTATAATCGTTATATGGGGTTAGAATTACAGAGACTCTTTCAGGGACTGGAGGGTGGTGTGTGGCTGGTAAGTGTGACTTTCCTGCTGTTGGTGTGCCTGATCCTGGCAGTAGTCCCTTTTCTCTGTCCCTTACTGGTTTACTGCTTTTATGAAATAATCACGGGGAGGCCTGTTAGAACAGTTTGAAAAGGAATAGTGAAGTGCCTCTCAGTAAATGCCCCATGAGCTCTTTTCCAAGTAAAATACTTAAACTTCACAACATCTGTTTTAGTGCTTTTCAAACAGGGCCATGAAATGGCATGAGATGTCTGTGTTGGGAATCTGTAGCTGCCCCAGGCTTTGTCTGTAGGCTGAGTAAACAATATGCCTTGCTGGATGGACTCAGTATTTTTCAGAAGTGTGTGGGTGCTGTTGAGCAACTCTGTGTTTCAGTGGTTTTTTTTCTTTATGTAATTTGTTTGCCATCTCTTTTGCTGCTTTCCTTTTCCTTGGCCATGACATGGTGAGGAGAATTTGCAGGTGTCTTTTCCTGGTAAGTGAGATATGGAGTGGATAAAGGAGGTTTTTAAGCTTGTGCTCTTTAACCATTGGCCACCAGATGTTCTCTGTAAGGCCTTTTATTAATTTTTGATGATGTAGTGTGGCATATTTTTGTTGAAAAGCCTTGTGAAAGTTTGAATATTTGCAAGCTCTTCATAGTCTTCAAATGAGAGGGCCTACATGAGTTATTATTAGCATTTGTTAAAAAGTGACAAAGGAATTGAATTGTCATGTCATTGCATATAAAAAAATGTTTAAAATGTGGGTTGCAGGGTTGATTGTTTCCCACACTCATCATGCCAGTTTGATACATTTATTACAGATAAAACTTGTTTAGTGACTTGCTGATTTAATAAAAGATGATAAAAATAGAAGAGGAAACTGTTTCTGTGCATGTAATTTATATAAGCACAGCTTGTCTTGCTCTTATTCACCAGTTTCACGCTAGTCTTCTGAGTACTTTGCTTCTTTGCCTGCTTCACACTGTCAAGCAAGTTCTTGTTTAAAAATATGTAATTATTTATTAATATGGTAATTTGTTATGCAAATGCCATATCTTAAAATTATCAATCTAACAGCTTTATTTTCCTGAATTATTTTTGGTTCTCATTTCAGGGTGTGAAGTAGGAGAGCAGTTCTTCACATAAGTAGAAAGTAAGCAAAGAGTAGTTACTGATACATTAAATTATCAGTATCCTAATTTTAGTTGTGAGATATTAGGGCCATAATTTATTTAGGGGTGTTTGTTCATCACATTTCCTTAGATTCCCATGGCCCCATTTTAAGTGGCCATTGTTTGAATGAAAGTAAAAGTTTGAAATGTAACTGATGGGAATGGTAGTCATTAATATGCGATGCATCATGAGAAACCAGGGATCTGCTTTCTGATTTTCTCACACTAAAATACCTCCTAAAATTTTTTTTTTTCTGAATCATTACTATACTAAATTTGTTGGGAATTAAAGCACTTGTGTAGGGACTGCAGGTGTAGTTCACTGTAGAGCACAATTTTAGCATGCTCCAAGGCCCTAGGCTCCAAAACCACAAAAAACTTTGTATAAACTTGTTTAAAGTGATCAACTTTCTATTATAAAAATGCTAGTTTTAAATTCCTAGAAGTGTTTTTTTTTTTTTTTTTCTTTTTGGTGCTGGGAATTGAATCCAGGGCCCGACTCGGGCTAGGTAGACACTCTACCACTGAGCTATAACCCCAGCCCTAAATGTTCCTCTTTTTTACACTAGGGAATAGTATTTGAATTTCATTTAGATTATATAAAAGAAGAAATTTTAAATGGAACTGGATTAAAATTTCTAAAGTTTCTTCATCAAGAAACATAGTGAAGAGAACTAAAAGCAGCCACTGTTGGAGGAGACCTCTGAAGTATACATGCATCCAACAGAGGATTCATAGCTACAATATGCAAAGAACAGCCCTTCAGCCCAAGCCAGAGGTAGACTTGAATAAGCACTTCACAAAGGAGATGCTTATTTGGCTAAAAGGTGTTTAAAATATTCCTAAAATCTTTTTCTTCTTAGAGAAGTACAAATTAAAGCCATGATGATGTAACATTATATTCTCAACAGGATAACAAATGAATTGACTAATTATTCCATATGTAAAGCAACCAACTGGAGCTCAATTCTCAGTGCTCATTGGAGTATAAATTGGATCAATCTTTGACCTAGCAGTTCTCCTTCCCAGTGTACAAATTCAACAGAAAGGCACGCGTATATACTGTAAAGAGTATGTCAAAAAGTTCTCAGCAGCAGCATTTGTGCTAGTTGCAAACTAGAAAAAAACAGTTTTACTAATACACTGGAATTTTGCTTTCTGTAACGTAGATGATGTTCAGTGTTGAGTGAAAGAAGACAAAAATGTGCATACTTTTATGATCCCATGTAAATAAATTTCTTTCCATACTGTAGAATGACCAGTTCAAAGAACCAATCTGTGTACTAAATGCCATAATGGTCACTACTTTGGGTGTCAATCAAGGATCTGTGAGGTAGCAGCTGAGGTGTTGGTAATGTTTACTTTGTTACTTAAGTAGTAGTTACATAAGTGGATTCAATTTGTGAAAATTCTTAAATGTATACACTTAGGATTTGTGTTCTTCTATATGTTTTTAAAAATTTTTATGAATGTTTAATTTTTTAAAAATATTGACTTAACTTTTTTCATATTGTATTCTGGCATGCTAATAAGTAATTAGAATTTTTCAGTGTTGGCTACAATTCTTCTTAAAAACCTTTTAATCTTAGTGGATTGATGCTTTTATTTTTGAAAATTTTTAAAGATACAGAAAAAAAGCCTTGGCTATTAGTTTGGAAATAAACTATAGTGGGTTTATTAAACATGAGAATCTGTCAATGTTTAAAAATATTACAAAGAATGAAAGTAAAGGCTGAAGAAGGTCTATCACTAGTAATCCTTTTAGTCCAGAGAGATTTTTCACTTACAACAGTGCAAATGTAGTTATGTTTTAATATACTTCTTGGTTTGTAACATGGTTTTATCATCCTTGGGTTCTCATAAGATCTCCTAGCTCTTACTACATTCTGCACATGTTAAAGTTCTTTATATTTCATTTCCCAGTATATTCAAGTTTTCTTGAGGGCAGAAACTGTATTATTATTTCTCCTAGCATAATACATGGTTTATATCACATAGTAGAAAATGTTGATTGCCTCTGAATTTTATAGAAGACTTAGTGGTAAAATCCCAGAAGTTTTGAGTTCTGTTGCTTGCTTCTTTTTTTTAGATAGGAGGAAGTTTCAGTTTATTGCAAGATGTCCCATCTATCCTGATGGGTATTCTTGAAATTTTGTAGTCAGTGTGTCTCTGACTTCCTCAGGAAAGGAAAAACCTTAATTTATCTCATCACAATGAACTTCATCTAAGTTGAGCCTCAGATAATGTGCATGATATTATTCAAAAACTGAATGATTTGAACTTAATCACATGTGATCGTGTGGCTCATTTTTTTCTAAGAACAGTGCATGAAAGTAAATTACCAAGTTATACCACTGGAAGGCCAGTGATAGAATTTTCTACCATATTACTTAGTTTGGCTTTGATGCTGGACCCATGTGTACATTCAGAGTCACTTTTAAATGTTTTATGAGTAAGTCACCAGCCCACTCTTGTAAGTTAATTGTACTGATAGTAGTATAGGTAGGGGTATCATAAATTTATTGGTTGACATTGAATTTCTGTATTTGTAAAAGGTAAGTTTTTATAGTGCATGCCAGTTTGGAGTGGCTAATTGTAATAATAGTAATTGCCAGTGGTGCTTGATACTGTACAAGTTTTAAGTGTTTTTCTTTAATATTTTCAGACAACTCATTTGTTGAGCTCAAAACACCAATGTGGTGTTAAATAAAATATTTGTATATTTTATTTATTTATTTATTTTCGGAGACAAAGTCTCACTATGCAGCCCAGGATGACCTTCAGCCTGCAGTCCTCCTGCCTCAGCCTCCTAAGATATGCCCCACTACACCTGGCTATATAGTTTAGTAAACTCTTTATTTTGGAATAATTTCAAGTTTACAGAATTTGCAAAGATACTGATATGTATTTCAAATTGTCCAAAGTGATAGTTACTTAATTAGTAACTTATGATTTGAGGAGATTTTCTTCTTGCCGGATTGTGCCCAATATTTTTTCTTTGCTTTTATTTGAAAATACATTTAACATGTAAGATAAAACCTAAGTAATTTATATGTCATATGATAGTTCTGGTCATTGAAAAATTACTTTTAAGGACTTGGTATATCATTTATGTTGACAGTAATTAAGAGACACATCTTTCTGTATTAACCTTAACTAATCTTTGTGTCATGGGTAGTGTAGACTTGGATTTTGTTGCTATTAAACACATGACTTTACAATAGATTGTGACCTGTTTCTGTGGCACTAGTTACACAATGGATTTTTGAATGAATTTTTGTCATAACATATGTATCGACAATTTATTTTGAAGTCTTTCTTGTGTATCCCACTCATTCAGCTAGCTTCCTTGTAACTGGAGTTGTAAGTCAGATGCCTAATAACAGGGATAACTCAGGTTTAGCCACTCTCCTGAACAGGCCAAATAAAGTGACAAGTGCTTGGCGCTGGTGGCTCATGTCTATAATCCTAGCTGCTTGGGAGACACAGCTCAGAAAGATCATGGTTTGAAGCCTGCCCAGGCAAATAGTGTGCAAGACCCTATCTCAAAAAATACCTAACACAAAACAGGGCTGGCAGAGTGGCTCAAGTGGTAGAATACCTGCCTAACAATCTTGAGGCCCTGAGTTCAAGCTCCAGTACCACCAAATGAATGAATAAATAAATAAATGAATAAAAGAGAGAGACAGACAAGTAATGGTGAAGGGATAGACTTATTTTGTGGCATGACCACGCCATGGGAAGAGGCAATGTAAGCATTTCAGCCCTTCTTTAAGGTATAGACTTGAGTATCATGTTTAAGTAGAAGAAGAATTGGAGCAGGGGTGAAAGGTATGCATAATTATCAAGCAGTCCTGGTCACAGATGTGATCCAGTGGTCAGAGTCATGGTCCAGTGGATCATCATTTCAGGATTCATCAGTTGGGGTCCTGGTCACTATGAGAAAGTTACTGGTGGGTGGACATAGTTTTAACTCTTGTCACATGGTGTTACTCATCAGTCCTGTCCTTCCTAGAACCCAAGGTGGCTACACAGTGAACACAGAGCGAAGACAGATACAAGATAGAGGCTGGAATGACAAACTTTTATTCTTCTGTTAGCTACCATTGGACATTGGCAGGGCCTTTTTTTTTTTTTTTTAGCAAAAGCAATTTCTAAGTCCCTGTTGTACTTTCACTTACTGTTACCTTTCACTTTCTTTTACTGACTTCATGGATATTGCCTGAAGTTCATCCATAGTTACCACCTCTTTTTATATGTTCTTTTTGGTGAGCTCGGTCTTTCTCCATTTTAAATTGTATCAGATCTTCTTTAGGCCACAACTTAAGCTCTCTTCAGCTGTCACACTCTGTACTTCCATCTCCTTTTTGGACTCAGTCTACAGCAGATTCATAAACTCAAGTGCTTACAGGGACCTTGTCGACACTGTCCTTGACTAAAAGCAGGTCTCTGAGTAAGAAAGAATATTTTTCTACCGTAAGAAAACAACAGGGTAAGTGGGGTGGTAAACTGTAGCTGACATAGACTAAAGATCACAAGGATATTACTGGGACAGTAGAGAGTGGGAGGGTACAAACCTTATGTGGGTTATGGGTTCTCTACTATTGCTGTTTGGGAATGTAGAAGTTGTAAATCTGATTGCATGTTAAATGCCTAATTTTTATTTAAAAGTTGGGTTCAATTTTTGTAAAGCACTTTGAGTCAAAAGAAAATATTGCTGTGGACCAAATTTGATATAAGAACCCTCAGTTTGCATCCTCTCTTCAGCACTTCACGTACAGGATGTTGTTCACGTTTTCCCCTTTCTCAGTACTCTTTGCTGCTTTCTTTCTGTTCCATATTCCTTCGTATAATAGGAAACCGTCAACAGGTATTTTAACTAGGAACTTCAAATCATTATTGACACCCCCTTATCTGATTATTCTTTATTTTAGAAAGGAATTTTCATCAAGGGAGAGGCTTTTTACAACTTCAAGGAATTTTGTGCATGTGTATAGATAGAAGAAGCCAAAGATGGAGCATGGCCTGTCCACTGGGAATGAGATGAGGATGTAGACCAGCTGCAGACTTTCATGCTTTGATGTTGATCCACTTCACAATTCTCTTTTGTTATGAATGTCATCTTTCTTTGAATTTTTTTTTTTTTGAGGAAGTTCATTATGCTTTTAAAAACACGAGCTTTGTTATCTCATATTTAGGTGTTCTTGAATTCAGTACTTCTTACGTTTTTGCTGATTTTCTTGGAATGGTAGCTATTACTTAACATAGAGTTGTTTTTTTGTTTTTGTTTTTGTTTTTGTTTTTAAATAGTACATGGTAGAACTAAAAAGTTGACTTCAGCTTTGTATAGAGATTCTATTTGTCTGGTAGCACAAGTGGGCTCTGATTATAGATGACTTGGCTGTTAGGCAAACTAGATTATAGGTGGATTTTCCCATAAGAGATGGGGTTTCTTGCTTTCTAAGTGCAGGTGCACTCCTAAATTATCTGTAACATTGTCTGGTTTTTCTAACTAGTCCCAAGGATCACCATGACCTTCATCAGGGCTAGTGCCATAGGAGCCTCCCAGAGAGAGGGTGACTAATACAGGTATTGTGCTCTTTAATTACCTGCTTCATCATTCAAGGCCTGCTGTTTTTTTCCAGAATCTGCTGACATAGAGTTTTAGCTTTTTGTGGTTTCTGCTAGGAAAATTTATTTGAAGGCCTGTCCCCTTACTTGGAAGGGGTTATGGATCGTTCAGCCCTATTGGGTTTTCTCTTCAGTCTGTTTCCATAATACTGAGAAATATCTCAGAATTTTCTAACATAAGATCTTCTAAGAGATTTCTACTCAGAGCAGTGATAAGTGTCTTTTTATGTGTTAATGAGGTAGTTAAGGGCTGTAAGATCTTATATAACTTCAAGGTGGGGGCTGGTTGCTGGAGGAATCAATCATATGATTAGAGGTTTGGAATTTCTGAAGCTTGAATTGTTAATCAGCTATGATTAAATCAATACATGAGGCCTACAAGAGGAAGCCTTCTTGCTCCATAAAAATCCAGGTGCCAGTGGCTCACACCTGTAATCCTAGCTACTTGAGAGGATTGAGATTTGAGGCCAGCCAGGACAAGTAGTTCAAGAGAACCACCCCCCATCTCCAAAATAACCAGAGCAAAATGGACTGAGGTTTGGCTCAAGTGGTAGAGTGCCTGCTTTGCAAGTGGAAGCCTTGAGTTGAAACCCTCAATCCTTTCCTTCCAAAAAATCCCTCCAAGAGAGGGCTCTAGACAGTGAACCCTACCAGATGCTGAGAGGCCATGTCCCTGAAGAGAACATCCCCTCTCCCATATATTGACTATGCCTCTCCATATGCTTCCGTTTTGCTTTTTCATAGTTTTGAATATAAATAATTGCTCTCGTGTTCTATGAGTCATTCCAAGAAATTATCAAATCTAAGGAGGGGGTGCTCATAGGACCTCCAATTTATGTAGCTTATCCATAAGAAGTACAGAGGCCTGGATTTGCAGTTAGAATCTGGAGGGAGTCTTGTGGGAGGAGCCATGCCCTTCACTTGTGGGAGTTAAGCTAACTCCAGGTAATCAATGTGATCCTCAAATTGAAATGTAGTATGGGTGTCCAATGGGAGTCTGACAAGAATCGGAGAATTGGTTGGTGCAGGGACCCCTCCCCTTCATTTGATGTTAGAATTCCTTGGTGGTGTGTAGAAAAACAGTGCTTGTTTTTACCTGGTGTATCTGTCAATAGGTGTGTGTGTGTGTGTGTGTGTGTGTGTGTGTGTGTGTGTGTGTAAATACATACATATATTAAGAGAGATTGAGATTAATTTATCAGTTTTAGGAAAAGAATTGGCTCAGGCATCTGGGGCTGGCCGGCAAGTCAAAAATCTGGAGGGCAGGATGGAAAAAGATAGTTGAGGCAGAATTCCTTCTTTGGGAACCCTTAACTCTTTTTTTTTTTTTTTTTCTTTTATCATTCCTATGTGCATACAAGGCTTGGGTCATTTCTCCCCCCTGCCCCCACCCCCTCCCTTACCACCCACTCCGCCCCCTCCCTCTCCCCCCCCTCAATACCCAGCAGAAACTATTTTGCTCTTATTTCTAATTTTGTTGTAGAGAGAGTATAAGCAATAATAGGAAGGGACAAGGGTTTTTGCTGGTTGAGATAAGGATAGCTATACAGGGCATTGACTCACATTGATTTCCTGTGCGTGGGTGTTACCTTCTAGGTTAATTCTTTTTGATCTAACCTTTTCTCTAGTTCCTGGTCCCCTTCTCCTATTGGCCTCTGTTGCTTTTAAGGTATCTGCTTTAGTTTCTCTGCGTTAAGGGCAACAAATGCTAACTAATTTTTTAGGTGTCTTACCTATCCTCACCCCTCCCTTGTGTGCTCTCGCTTTTATGTGCTCAAAGTCCAATCCCATTGTTGTGTTTGCCCTTGATCTAATGTCCACATATGAGGGAGAACATACGATTTTTGGTCTTTTGGGCCAGGCTAACCTCACTCAGCATGATGTTCTCCAATTCCATCCATTTACCAGCGAATGATAACATTTCGTTCTTCTTCATGGCTGCATAAAATTCCATTGTGTATAGATACCACATTTTCTTAATCCATTCGTCAGTGGTGGGGCATCTTGGCTGTTTCTGTAACTTGGCTATTGTGAATAGTGCTGCAATAAACATGGGTGTGCAGGTGCCTCTGGAGTAACCTGTGTCACAGTCTTTTGGGTATATCCCCAAGAGTGGTATTGCTGGATCATATGGTAGATCAATGTTTAGCTTTTTAAGTAGCCTCCAAATTTTTTTCCAGAGTGGTTGTACTACATTCCCACCAACAGTATAGGACGGGGGAACCCTTAACTCTTAAGGCCTTTCAGCTGACTGGATGAGGCCCACTCATATTTGGTGAGGATAATCTCCCTTCCTTACTGTCAGCTGATTGTATGTGTGGTGTGAGCCTCATCTACAAAATACCTTCACAGCAACGCCTTGATTAGTAGGTTTTTCTTTTGTTTGCTGTGCTGGGGATTGAACCCAGGACCTCATACATGCTAATCAGACCTCGGGCTACATCCTAGCCCTAGATAAATGTTTGATTAAGTAACAGTACTATAGCCTCACCAAGTTAACATATAAAACTAACAGTCATAACTAGTATAGCCCTCACCAAGGTGGAATGACATGATGTGGTTCGGTAAATGTATCAGTAGATTTTAGACCAGAGATGCTAATGTCAGACATCTAAGTGGATGTTCATGCTCCAGTTCTTAAAAACAATTCTGTTTTGGTGACAGTAGAGCATGTGCAGTTGTGGTGAGGTCCCTATGTGTTTATCCAGCTTTCTGGAGAAGGCTGTCCTCCCCCATTTTGAGTAGTTAAATAGGACAGTTACGATTTGAGCTCATTTCCTTCATGCTTATTTTTAGTGAAAAGATCTGTATATTGGCTGCATTTCAAAAATTTTATAAAGAACCTGATTATTTGGAATTCAGGCCAAATGCACAGTTGTTACTGGGGAGAGGAAAGCAAACATCGCCTTCAGATTTATTCGGTGTACTCTGAAGAAAAGAATGGAGAATTTGCGTGGAAAAATTATGGCTTAATAAATTCAGTGACTGTAGGGCTGATACACTTAGTACATACCCTTGAGAATGAAAACTAATGGTTTGCCAAAACATCTCTCTAGTGTATTCTATAACAGCTCATTTCTTCTGTTAACCTATGAAATTGCTTCTTATATAAGTAAAAATGTCACCTGTGCTTCAAATGAAGGTCTCTTCTGTGGGCTATGGAATTGCTCCTTTTGAAATAGTGCTGCTAGAAAGCAAACAAAATGAGTAAGTGCTGAATTGGCCAGAACTGTCACTTAATGTCTCTATGTGACTTACCATCTGTTTTAAAGATTTTGTACATAACTGTCACCCATGTAAAAGATGGTCCACAATAGTCTAAATTCTGAACAGATACCATTATATAACATTTAAACCCAAGAAAACATAGTATCTTTGACGCCAAATTGAAATACGTGGTTTATTTATTTATTTTTTTACACGCCATTAAAATCTCTTACCTGCTCTGAAGAACCTTTATCTGCAGCTGGTGACTCAGCTTTCAAGTGCTTCTCCATCTCACCAATGCCCGAACAGCTTCGCAAGTGGTGACCCAGTGCTGTGCCCATGCAGTCACTTGCCCCATGGCGACGGTGCTGAGCATTCTGCTCACACAAGGTAGTTGGTTTGTTTGAAAAGTTAAATATTTTGGTTGGAGGTTCAGCTGTTCTAGTAGATGTAGCATATTAGAATGAATTGGTAGAATCTGACCTGTCCCTGTAGCTGACTAACAGATTTTTTTTTTTTTACCTTTTCTTAAATACATACTTTTTCCAACCTCTCCTTTTATAAAACCACAATGTGGATGATGCCTTCACAAAGGTTTTGGGAATTTAAGCACCTTTTATATAAATTACAAAGGAGATACACAGTTTTGTTTTGTTTTATTTAGTCTAGTACTTATTCTGGGTTTAATATTGTATCCAAAGCTGTGGGAAATCGTGTTATCTCCTGACAGTGCACACCACATCTAAGAAAAGACTTATCTAGGGTAAGACTAAGGATGCTTTTGATGACTAATTAAGTGACGTTCACCAGCCTTCATTGAGCTTATAATCTAATTTTAAATTTTCATGTGTTCAGTTTGTTTTAGTTTACAAATTATTTATTTCTGAAACGATATTCAGGGACATTGACTCCTTAAATTCTTCCACTTGATACATTTAGCTTAATAGTTCACTGACTTTATAAACCAAACTCATTTTGTTTGCTGATTCTGCTGTTGGAATTTGGGTTGTTTGTAGTTTTTTGTGATACCTCTCTCCTGGTAAACAGATTTTGGGATGGAATTGCTGAATGGTTGGACGTGCCTATGCTTGGCAGTTTTCCAGAGCAATTTTGCATTGTACAATGTTCTCTCTGAATGTCTACATTGTGCCAAATCTTTACCATCAACATTATCTGAGCTTTTCAGTTCAGTCAAGCTAATAGGTGCTTTTTATTTAGACTTCTCTGATTCCTAAAAGAATCCAGCATCATTTAATATATTTTAGGACCTTCAGTGTTTTCTTTTTTTTCTCTTGGATTGTCTTTCTTACACATTTATAAGAGCTATACATTCTAGGTACTCATTTTTTTAGGTGATACACTTTTTAATTTGTTGCTTATTCTTTTCTTTATGGTGTCATTTAATAAAGCAGAAATTCTTTACTGTGATGTACAATGGATTTATTATTGGTCTTTATGGTTTCCCTACTTTAAATTGTTAACATTTTATGAGGCCATAAAATATAGTTTTATTGTCTACTAAAAGTTTTATTTTATAATTTTGCTTTTTACATGCAAAAATATTCAGTTAGGTTAGAATTTACTTTTATATAGAAAGCACAGTGGGAACTCAGTTTAATTTTTGCCCCACATAAGTAAAAACATGTACAAGTGCCATTATTAGACAAGACAGTCTTTCTGCACTGATCTGCAGTTCTTGCTGTGCTATAATCAATAGTCAGTGGGCAAGTTCCCTTTCTACTGTCTTGTGTTGAATTGTGATGCTTCTTGGGCTTTTCATTTTTCGTGCAAACTTTTTACATAATCATCTTGTTGAAGTCCTTAAAAAAATCCTGTGGCTATATATTAAATGTATATATGTGTTTGTAAGCATACATGTATGTACATTACTATTGTCCATCCACTGAGCATGCCTGAAAGCGGCACCCCAATATCAATGAGTAGATTTAGCACCTGGATTTTGATTTATAAATACCATTCCCTACTAAAAAGGAGCTAAGTGTCCTTGGAGCAATGATTGGCTCTAGGGAAAGAAAGTACAACATGAGATTGTGAAACATTTAGTATCAGAAAGTAAGGAAATGACTTTAGATGATTGGCTTATGTTAAAGTGACCTATAAGCCATCTTGAAAGGGTTTCCATTCGCCAGATCTGGGAAGGTTGGGCTACCAAATAAAGAATGGTAAAAATTGATTACAGTGAAAAATGATGGTAATAGATTATAACCCACTGACTAAATGAATAAATAAAAGAATGAGTGGTTGGCTTAGTTAAAAGCTTGATGAGGAACACAATATTTACAAAGCTCCAAAGTACCTCCCTGTGAAATGCTTATTAATAGTGAAGGGGAAAAGAGTCAGTGTACAGTGGAGAAGCCTGGCATATACCCCTTAATCAGTTCAGCATACCACCTGGTAGGGTGCACTGAGAAGCGCACAGTGCTTCCTTATTTTAAATTGTAAACATTTTCTGTGATACCCTTGCTTGGTCTTCACTCTTTACTTGTCCTGTTTTAAAATAAATGTTTGGAGGTATTGCATACATACAGGAAGCTACATAGGTCATATGTGGACAGGTCAATGAATTTGAAAAATTGGACTCATCTATGAAACCAGCCTCCAGATCAGAAATCAAACACCATCACTCTAGAAGCCCCTGATCTGACTCCTTCTAGTTCCTGCAGTGATAACTTTTGCCTGGTTTGCGCTTTCTATAAATGGAATTACATAGTATATATATCTGCAAATGACTTTTTCTCTCAGTGGTATATTTGTGGTATGAATTAATGTTGTTTCAGGTAGCAATGTGCTGTTTCTTTTATTGCTTCAATATTCTATTGTATGGAATTTTTCAATTATTTTTTTCTTTTGGCTACAGACACACATTGCAGTTGTTTCAAGTTTTTGGCTATTAGAAATTATACTGCTGAGGCTCTTCTAAGAAAAGACATATAAACAAGAGAAAAGCATATAAATGTATTTCAGAAATGAAGACTCAGTGAAACCAGAGAGATTGTATTTTTAAGCTGAATATGATGAGTGAAGAGTCCCGCAGAAGTGTGATTAGGTAAAGGGGTATGATGCAATAGTATTAAACTGGGGATCTGTATGGTTTGTTTGTTCAGATTCTTCTCTGTTCTTGCGTCTTCAGAGACATTGGGGATTATACAGCACACACCTCTGGAATGAGAGTTTTAAGGCCTGCTTCAGAGGAAGGCCAGAGAATTTTTTTTTAAACTATCTCCTTTAGGGGAGAAGGGCAAGAGATGGTCAGAGAGACTTTCTTGCTTCTGCAGTTTTCTAAAATGCTAAGGTGCCATATTTTAGGGTAGGTTATCCCCTGTAAAATTAGTATCTGTTGATGGTAAGCTCTTTGTTCTATTTGCCTGAAAACATTGGTTATTCTCCAAGGATTTTACTCCTAACTATAGAACCCCATCAATGTTTTTCACCACACATATATGTCTGTAAATGTGGTAATATATCTCAAAGTAAAATTCCTGAACACATAAATGTGTTCAGCTTCAATAGGTGTTGCTGAACAGTTGTTCAAAGGGGCTGTGTATCAGTTAATTTTTATAAAAGTGTTGAGTCCCGCTGGCTCTGCATTCTTGCTGACATCATTGAAAATTTTAGCCATTCTGTGTATCAGGGAATGGTACCACATTGTGATTTTATTTGTATATTTCTGATGAATGGTGAGGTTGAACAGCTTTCATTTGTTTGTTAGTCATTTATTTGGTTGTCATCTTTTGTGTGGTGTCACCATTATTCTCGCCTTCCAATTCTTCCATCTGGGATCATTTTCCTCCTGCACAAAGGTTATCTGTATAATTAGTGTCTGTTGATGGTAAGCTCTTGGTTTTGTTTGCCTGAAAATGTGATTGTTCGCTAAGGAATTCACTCCTAACTATAGAATTCAGGATTGATACTTAACCTCTTTTAATTCATTGATACTTAACCTCTTTTAATTCACTGAAGATAGTAGTTCTCTTTCTTTTGGCTTCTGTAGATGCTGTTGAAAAATCAGCCATTACTTTAATTGTTGGTATTCATTCATTCATTTACTTTGGTGGTAATTCTTTTCTCTCACTGCTGTTTTTTTTTTTTTTCCTCCCTGTGGTGCTGGGGATGAACCCAGGGCCTCACCACTGGAGACAAGTGCTCTACCATTGAACTATGCCACCAACCCCTCTTTTGCTTTAAAGATTGCTTTTATTTGGTGATCTGCAGTTTCACTCTGATATATCTTGGTGTTGATTTTCCCTTTTTATTTGTTGGCCTTTTTGGATTCAAAAAGTGGAGACACCAGTGAGTCTCTCCACTTCTTCTAGTATCCCTTTTTAGGTGGATGTTAAGTCTATTCACGGTATCCTCCGTGCCTCTTCATCTCATTCATAGTTGCATTTATTTATTTGTGAGGCATCCTGAATACTATTTTTAGATCTGTCTTCCTGTTCACTGTTCTACTTTTTTTGAGATGGGATTTCTATGTAGCCTAGGCTGGCCTGGAACTTGTTATCCTTCTGTATTTCTTCATGAGTGCTGCAGTTATGGGTGTGCACCGCCACACCTAGCTTACTGGTCTAGTCTTAATCTGGGTCCAATATTTATCCACTTAATGATGTTTTGAAATTTCAGTTTTATTTTAAGTTTCTTAAAGTCTAATTTATTAACTTTTCATATTTTCATTTACCATATATGCCTGTCTTTTTAGATAAAAATCTTTTACTAGTTGTAATCTTTGTTACAGGGGGAAAAAAAAGAACCAAATCCAGGTTTTGGATTAAGAAATGTGGCTCCCATATCTATGTTTCTATTTTTTTAACTTTCCATTTTGAAGTAATCTCATATTTTTTCAAAAGTTGCAAAAATAAGTCAAACAATTTTCTTATACCCTTTGCCCTCTTTCCCAAATATTAATTACAGTAAAATTATCAAAATCAGGAAATTATCATTGATAGAATATTGTTGACTAATGTCCATACTCTATTTATATTTTGTAAATGGTGCAATAATGCCTTTTGTTTTTGGACCGTGATGATCTAGGATCAAATACTACATTTAGTTGTTATGTCCCTTTTGCGTCTTAATCTGTCAAATGGTGGCTTTTCTGTTTCCATCATTTTTTTCTACAACTGAAGTTCTCTTGTTAGAAGACCTTGTCTTCTCTTTCATTTATTGATTCATTCAGTTATTTCTTTTTTATTAGTATGGTCTAATGAAGTTACTAATGTAATTTGTAGTTTTATTATTTAAGTCAAATTTGACCCCTTTTGACCTTTAGGTTTCAGTGTCCTTTGAATGAGTCCCTCTCTTTTTCAAGTGTGCTTCCTTACTTTAGGCATCTCGAGATGTTACAGACTCATCTGATACAGTTCCTGACCCAGTTTTATGGGCAGACATTACTCTAAGTAGACCTGGTTCTTTTTATTGGATGATGATGTTTAGAAACCAACATCTGGGTGGTTAGGGCACTCATTGCTACTGGTATATCATTGTTCCTAGGCTCTCTAAGAGGAAAGAACTAGGAAATACATGTATGTACACATATTTACATTAGTATCTCTGTCCATCTATCTGTCAAAACACATATTAAAACCCATGAGTTCATAGTGAAGCCTTTGCATCAAGTCTGATACCACAGACTCATTCTAATGAGTTCATTTTGATCTTTTCTTTGTTTTGTCCCTAGTCTCAGTGTTTACAGTTAAGATACAGGTTTCTAAAGTGCTTAGTTCTTCTGTATTTCCTTCAGATATGTTTGTAATACAGTTTGTTAGTTTGTGTTCCTTTTTGGGTTCTTTCCACATACTCATCTTAATTATTTACATGTCTTAATTTTATTATTTTAAAAACCAGCCTGTTGCCCAGGATGGTCTTGAACTCTGGGCTTGTTTGAT
This sequence comes from Castor canadensis, assembly GCF_047511655.1. NCBI lineage: Eukaryota > Metazoa > Chordata > Mammalia > Rodentia > Castoridae > Castor > Castor canadensis. Next base: position 35,106,997 of record NC_133388.1, on the reverse strand, counting down.
CTTCCTGTCTAAGCCTCCTGAGTGCTGGAACCATAGGCATGTACTGCCACGTCCAGTCATTTTTTTAAAAGAATTTTTGGAGATGTTACCATAGGTTGGTATACCATGGTAAAAACTATACAAAAAGATATATGTCATGTCCCCTCTACTCCTTATATTCCATTTTCATTCCTCTAGTACCAGTCTCAAGGGTGCCACAGTACTTGTAAGATAAAATTCAAACATTTGTATGATTGACAAGTCCCTCCATCATCTCATTTGTAACTTATCCTCATGCACCATATTCTCTGTCTTAGTTTTGTTACTCCTCAGTCTAGCCTCCTGACCTTTGCATATTGTCTCCCTCTGCCTGCCACAACACTTCATCTTTACCTCGCTCATCTGTCATCATTCAAAACCCTTCTCTCCCTCTGTGGGGAGACTTCCTTTCTTCTTCCCACTTGGATTTCATTCCTTTTACATTTAATAATGCTCTCCTGTTAATTCACAGCTCCCATAGCACTTGTGCATGTTTTGTAACTTTTATGACATTAAATTATGGCTACAAGGCTTGCCGGCTTCTCCATAGCGCGTTTCCAGCTCCTTTGTATAGTCCAGTCTCTTATGCGGTATAGTGAACAGATTTCAATTCCTCTCACGTATTTCTTTCTTTACTCCTCTTTTCATTTCACTCTGATAAAGGCCCATCATAATAGTATGTAAATCCCTATAATGTGATGCCTGTGATCTTGTTGTCCCTGGCTTTTGCATAATCTCTACCTCTCCTAATGTATTTGCCCATCATCCTGGAAACTTAATGACTTCCTATGACCCTGGAAGTTCTAGCATCTAATTAAAATTTAATCACAGTTAAAGTTAGTTTACCACATTAAGTGATAAGATGGAATCAAGGTATTGAAATTGTTGAAAGCTTGTACACCTAGAAAATTAAGACTTTATTGTCTACCAGGTTTGTGTCTTTATTTGAAAAGCCGAAAGTTCTTGTCCATTTAATCTGTTAGGTTGGAAGAAATTGTAGTACTGGAAATAAATCTCTTCAACTATCTTTTTAAGAGCCTTAGTGAGCTTTAAAATTGTCATTATTTTTGTTCAAAAGGAAGATCAGTGACCTTTCAAATTATGTTTCTAAGCCGCTTATGTTACTTTCTATCCTGTATAGATTATTGAGAAGATTATGTTAAAATGCAGGACCTTATTTCCAGTGATCTTCATCCACCCATCTGTTACTTTCCTATCTCCCTCTGTGCTACAGTCACCTCCTGTTACTCCTGAGTGTTCTTTCTGATCACAGGTCATTCTCAGAGTTGTTCCAGTGCTGCAGAGTTATGTTGTCATGCAGACATCACAGTGTAAATGAAGGTGGGGGCTTCTGGAACCTGCTGTGGGGGCACAGGGCTGTCTTCCATACTTTTACCCATTTCTGAACCTTACAGAATGGAATCATGTAGTATTTTCTCTCACATGTCTGTATGTCTGGCTTCCTTTTCTCAACATTATGTTTGTGGGACAGAATATTCACCAGTGTTACACTGCTATGGTTCATTTATTTTCTTTGCTGTATTACAGGTAAACCTACCTGTTTACAGCCTTTGAAAATTTTTTTTAAATAAAAAAAAGTTTTTATTGGAACAGCCAAGCTCCTGTTGTAGTTGGCTACTTCTGTACAAAGGCAAGGTCAAGTAGATATGATGGGACAGAAATCTTATGGCCCACAGACTCTAAAATACTTACTATGTAGCCCTTTACAGACAGGTTACTGATTCCTATTGTATATTATTCCATTGTATGAATATTCCAGTTTATTTGTTACAGGGTTTTGGCTATTACCACTAATGCTTCTTCAAATATTATTGTGTCTTAGGGTCTTATGTGTGTGCATTAACTGGGAGGTGTTTACTCAGGGTTCCAGGATGTGTTTATTGTCTACTTTATTAGTCAGTCTTTCAATTTGTATTCTCTCCAGCAGTATATGAGAATCCTAAGTCTTGATGTTGTGAGGTTTTTACATTTGACCATTTAAGTCAATGTAATTTTATGTCATTGGAGTTTTAATTTGTATTTCGATAGTGATAAATGAGGCTGAGTTTGTTTCCATATGCTTATTGGCCATTTTGATATCCTGTTCTGGTGACCTTTTTGTTTGTTTAATTTGTTTTGTGGCAGTTTTAAATGTATTCTGAATGAGTTCTTTAGTGGACATATGTATTGCAATTTATTTATTTATTTATTTAGGCTGGGGTTTGAATTCACCCTTGCTAGGTAGGCACTCTACCACTTGAGCCACTCCACCAGCCCTATTTTCTTCTATTCTGAGCCTTCCACCTTTACTCTTTTAATGGCTATTAAGATTTTTTTTTTAATGCACCATAGCTAATGCAACAACATGGTTGAATTTCACATACATTGAAGAAAGTAAAATTAGACAGTTTTGTAGCTAACCAGGCAGCTATCCTCAGCCTTGTCAAGATATAACCAGGAAACACCACTGTTTTGAAGCTTAAATTTTTGTTTTTCCATCTCTTCTAATTGAGAATGTGGTGTGGTTTGCTTTTTTAAAAAAGTGTTTATTAAGAGACCAGGTTCAATATGTTGTCCAGGCTGACCTCAAACTTGAGGGCTCAGTCCTCCTGTCTAAGCTCCTGTGTGGCTGTGGCTATAGGCACACCACCACAAATCCCTACCCTTGTATGTTGTTGTTCGTTCTGGGGTCTGGACAAGCTCAAAGTTCTTATCTTCTATTTGTGAAACAGTAAAAGTATTTCCAGAGTCTTATGAGTCTTCAGTTGTGGGTATGCACGCTCTGCATTCTGTGTTATATGGAATATTCAAATATTTTATGAAGTAAAATGATCCAGTGTCAAATACTTGAATCAGATGTGCATTTTTTTCCGAAAACTATTTCCTTACATTCTTGAGTTTAGAAATTTAGAAAAGAAGCTGATTTATCTAGCTTTAAGTTGCATTAGATTGAATAGGTTCATTGTTTTTTGTGAAGGATAGACTACATGTCTTTTTTTTTTTCTATTTGTGTTTAAAAAGTTCCCATGATTTTTGAGATCCATTTATAATTCTGTGTCTCCCTTTTTGTTTTAGTTTTATAAATAACAGCCCAGGGCAGAATTACTAAATAGATGTGGTCCTGGGGACTGAACTCAGTTATCTTGTTGTCTGATAGATCTACAATCGATGCAGGTGCTCATAACTTAAAAAGTACTTGTGATGCGATCATCTTCCTAATGTCTAGTTTAAGTGAAGTAACGTCCTTCAGGAAGGCTGGTTTGCCTCTTTCAGAACAAAGATAAGACTTGGGTCAAAGTTACGCAGCCACTATATCTTAGTGACTTTTCTCATGTTCTTTGACAATTCTCACTCTCCCCTCACCCTCTTTTTCCTAGGTTGTTCATCATTAGTGTGGCTGCTGCTGTCTAAGTTTCTGTAGCCATGGCATGGGAACATAGTAAGTACTTAGCATACTCACAAAGTGTTGACTCTGTTTAAATTTACTCCCTCCCTCCTTCCCTTCTTCCCTTTCTTTTCTTCTCAGATTCAGGGTCTCATGTATACCAATGGGTGACAGACTCCTGCCTGTGTGTTTAAATTTTCTGATTGGAGAGATGGAAATATAGAAAGAAAACATTTTTTAAAATCTCCTTTTTTGCAGAGAGATACATTCATTTGATCATCTGTGTTTTGAGTTTTGAGTTTATATACCATGATAGTGATTTATTTCTTGTTCTGAAGGCCACATTATTGCTCAGGCTGTTCCCTGTAAGTGCTAACATAGTAGGGTTTGATCCATATCATGTTGGATATGTATTCCCCATATTATGAGTTTGAGGAACTAAATGCAGCTTCAGGGTGGGCCTGATAAGGGGCAGTCCCATCCTGCCTTCTCCACAACTGACTCACCACCTCTGTCTGGCTACTTTAGCAGTGTGGGGTGTCATCTGGAGCTTCTGGCAGAAGTCTTCTCTTGCTTAAGACAGAGCTACAGGAAGCTGCTGCCTCTTCCTTCTGGGTGTTTGTGCTGGTGTGAGGTCTGGTGTGGCTGCAGCCTGCTGGCTCTCAGCCTGAGTAAGAAGCCACACAAAGTGAAGTATAGGGTCCTGAAGCCTGCCCTTCTCTGGACATCCAGTATTTGAGCCAATACATTTCCTTTTTGTTTAAGCCAGTTTAAGTTGGGAGCCAAAACATCCAAAGTGATTCACTTACTTTCCATTTTATTTTTAGTAATCCATTAGTTTCTCTCTGGGGAATGTGGAAGTAATGGCAAAGCAAGGCAAAATAATACCATTAAATTAAACTGGCACAGTGTGTTGGTGTTGACTGACATCCTCTTCACTCTTAACAATTAGCAGGTAGTGATTTAGTATTCAAAAAACAGGAGAATAAAATGTACTGCTTTCAGATTCTCTTTTTCCTCAGAAGGTTTTGTCTCTTACCTCAGTTGGACCATGAATGTCAAACAGGGTCTTGGGCCACAGGCGTTAAACCGTCTCTTTGAACATTGCATACTGGGGAGTGCAGACCTGTTGTACTTTTCTAGAACAACCTATACCCATACTTCTAAGTCCTTGTTTTTGTTCTTCAAAAATTAACATGAATAGTTAAAATTCGAAAATTGTATGAGGAAGAGTATACCAAATAACCATTTGTACCTTCCTCCAACAGAGAAATTGAAAGTCTACCAATTCCACCAAACTGTTAAAAACCCAGGATCATCCTCCCTATAGCATTTCCTTTCTCTACTGCAGGGAACCGCTGTTCTGGTTTTAGTCTTTGTTATCCCCATGCATTTGTTTGTGCGTTCGTCACATCTGTGTTACATGATTTTGTATGCTTTTCAACTTCAGGTACATGTGGATGCTCTGTGCATTTGTCGTTTAAACTCACAAGGGAGTTTGTAAGTTGTGTCCCTGAGAGATGCTATAAAGTAGTTGTTAGGTATTTGTCATCGATCTGTTACTAAGTATCCCAGTGATCAGTAGTAAAATGTTTCAGATTTTAATTGGTGATAGGTTTTAGAATCAACATGCTGGCAGTTTTTTTTATCTTACTTGATGATAAAAAGCATGTCCCCTTGGCTACTTGGTCTGCTACTCAATTTACTTTCTGTTTCTGCATTTCTGTGCAGGATACTTTTAAACCAAAGGTGCCATTGCTGAACTATTCAGAGTGTGCTGATTGCTCTTTCCTTTACATACCTTTCTTCATCCTGTGTTTAGGTTTGCTTTTGGCAAACATGGTAAATTAACACATTTTTCTGTCTTGCACCTAGCCACCAGACTTACAAAACTTACTTCTGGGCTTTCTAAATTTGCCGGTTTATCACTGCATTATTTGTACTGGTAGCTGTGGTTATAGAAGAGATGTCCACTCTTCTGAACTGTGAAATTGTACCTCGAAACCATATCTCAGTCACTGATGAGTCTCCTGGGAAATCTTCACTGTACTTTTATTTCCTCTGTGACCCAGCTCTGAGTCTTAGAGATCATATTGTATCATTCTTGTCAGAAATGTATCTTCAGTCATTTTAACTTTACATTCAGAAAACCCACTCTTTTACTGTTGAAAGATTTCTATTCCCCTTTGTTCTTGCTTGGAATGTTGCCTCCAGGAAACTGAATAGTCAAGTGCCATTCAAAAATCATTAATCCTTTCATCTTGGGAACCTGATAACTGATGGTGTCTGAGAAAGACTTAGACATTCAAAAGAGGATTTCATTTATTTTGTGGTGTAAGTTTTATTTAAATGTTTAACATTTGAGAAAAAAATCAAACTCAAAAGTTTTTATTTTCTCCTTTGTTCATATGTATTATATGCATGTCACAGGCAGGAAAATAATATCTTTTGTTGAAATCAAATTTTAAGTATTTGTGTTTTGTGCATGCATTGTTACTGTTGTTAAAAGAATGGGTTCTTTAATTTTTTAATTTAAATGTAACTATTTAGCTTTTCTCCCCTAGTATAGACCCAGGATCTTTAAAATAAAATGTTGCCCTTTATCCAGGTGTGGTAGCACATGCCTAAAATCCCAGAACTGGGGAGGCTGAGGCAGGTGGAGCATACTGAATTGTTAGTTTTGGGAGAGACATACTATATTCAAGGTAACATGGCATTTTGAATATCAGAGCAAATAAACAAGCTATAATCCTATAATATGCTTTATATCCATTTTTCTATTGAAGCAATTTTAATGTTATGTTTGGTTTTTAAGGGGAAAAAGCCTATTGAAAAATTTCTTAGAAAAATCAACTCAATTCACTGATACTACTCTCTTTTGTATTCTGTGGAAGGATGTCTTCTTTATTTCTTTTTAATCTATAAAGGGACTTGCAGAGTTAGGCTGTTTTCATACCTCAGAATGAAGCAGGGCCTTTGTGCAGATGGCCCAGTGAGCTGAGGAAGCTTCTAGACAGTGACTCAGATCTGTAATTAGGTCTTATTCTCTGTACCCTTGTTACTTGACTCGAAAGCACTGACCATAGACCATTTAGTCTGGGAAAGCAATACATGAATCATCTAAATTGGCACAAATTATCTAGAATGTTTTCTACCCTATTCTGTGATTGAAGGAATTAGAAAAGGAGCCTTATTCTTGAGTTTGAAAGTATTACAGAAGGCAAACATACATTGGTGAAAGTACATTCTTCCCCCATAGAATGAAAAGCAATAGAATATTTGACATTTACAGCAGTTCTCAGTTCTGTGTCCATTTCAGAAGATAGCTCCTTGCTTTATACCCTTTCCTTCCTAGGAATTGTCCTATTCAGCAACCCCCTCCTGCTTTTCAGGAAGGGAAATGCAGGGGCTGCCTTGCTGCCCACAGCTGGGCCTGGCTATAGCAGCCCAAGTTAGGCAATAGGAAATCCCAGACATACTTACATGTGTCTGATTTTCTTCTAACTTGTCCTGCTCCTCAATAGCTCTCATATTTAGCATGAAAATTTAATATATTTTTCTTTCTTTTCTCAAAGTGATGGGTCAACAGACTTATTGAGACCTGTTTGGTACCTGGAAGTAAAGTGGATAAATGTTACTTTTTGTAATCAATAAATAATGAGTTGACAGTATTTTAATTTATATATTAAAAAGGTAAAAAGTAATTCTTGTTTAAACTTATAGCAAAACTTTAATCTGATTCTAAAGTTGGAGACATTTATAAGTCAGTCACTTGATGGTGAAGATAAAATGAACACTCTTCCTAGATAGAGCCTAAGCCTTTTAATTAGTTCTTTTCTTCTATTTTTTTTATTCCTGAGGGTGAATTAAGAGTCTTTCCCAGCACTTATCTGTCTTTCTGTGCCTGCTTTGAAGAGAAAAGGACAAGTAAATTTATCCATTCAGTAGCAAAAAGATCAGATTTTCAATTTGTAATGTGAGTTGACTTTTTAATTTGTAGATAAACCTTTATTTTCATGCTGGAATATATGTGGGTGGGCATCTTTAGGAGTGTATTTTTTTGGCAGGAAGAAGAAAGCCATAGTTTGCTGTGTAATTGTGTGTTTTGTAAACATAAGCACTGTTTTGTGTTTGGGTTTGTGTGCACATGTGTGAGTTAGGTTGTCTTTGTTGTTAGACTAGACCATTGGTGTTTGTTGGACTTTGTTCCATTCATTATAGAGTTGTTGAAAATCAGGAGTTCAGATTACAAAATCATTGCTAACATATGTGCTGAATTCAACAGATTTTAAAGTGAGTTTCTAAGAAACTGATTGGTAAAATATTTTGTCAGTGAATACCCACAGTAAAATTCCTTATTAGATGGGCAGTTAAGATCTGTTCCCTAATAGGAATCACAAAGACCTTCAGATTAGGACTTAGACTGTGTAATGAAGAGTGCCTGTTCACCAGAGACCCTATTTGTAATTAGGAGCCAAGGGACCATGCTTCAGTACTAAAGCAAATCACCTAGCCTCACTACCCTTAGTTTGCATATTGTATAAATAATGGGTCATTAGCCAGTGCCTAAGCAGGGGGGTGCTTGCAAGGTTCACCTGTAGTAGGAATGTAACATAACTTTATGATTTCTAGAATATGTGCGTAAATTATTTCTTCTCTAACGGTGAGTATCTCTTGTTAGTGAGTGCAGTGAGTGTAAGACTTCACTTGTACATTCCAAAGTTCTTAATGGGTAGAAAAGTATCTAAGGGAGTGTTATGCTTGATTATATCTTATCCCCTCAAGTAACAGACGCCTCCTCAATTTTTTGAATGAGTGCTAATCCCTGAGCAAAGCTTCCTACTCTGTCTGTCTCTCTCTTTTTCATTTCTATCTTGAACCAATTACATAGAATTAGTTTGGTCTATGGAGTCAGGGGTTCCCCCTCTGTAATCTGGAAAGCCCTACTAAACAGAATGTGAGCAGATAGACCATCTGTCTCCTATTGTGCCTGAATATTTGGCTCTATCCCTAAAATTTAATGTTATCCCCATTTTATTACTACTATGCAGTGTATGCCTATCTACTCTACATGTATACGGAGTCTGTTGACTATAAAGGTTCAGACATGCTCCAGCATTTATTGTTATAATTTGATTTTTAATTGTATTTTGATAATCATTTGGAATAATATCTTTTCAGTTGTATTTCTTCAAAATATCAAGAAAATCTCAGTTTACTCTAAACTCAGCAAATTTTAGAATAAGTTTTACAAATATGCTGTATACTTGTGAAAAATGTAGGAACAATAACCATAAAAAGGAAAACGATTTATAATTTTACCACCCAGAAGTGGCTATTAACATTAATTAAGAATGTGTACTCATAGAACACAGAGCACACCAATGAAGTGTAGGTGGGGCACACCAGTAATTAATAAGAGGCCAACTGGATGCAATGGCAGAGACTCTTTAATACCCATATGTGGTTATGTGTGAAACTTAGTGTCTTCAAAATGGCACTGGTTGTGACTTTTTTTTAAAATCATAGGATGAAAGAGAGTGCCTCCTGAAGAACAAGCTGGGCTCTGGCCTGTTCTTGTTAGCTTTTGTTTTCACTGATGTTTATGAACAAGTATTCTTGTGCAAGGTACATTTTTCAATGTAAACTGTGAATTTTAGTTGATGTGGACTTTTTTGTTTTTTAAGTGAAAGGGTCTTGTAAAGTAAGCTACCACATAGAAAGAGAAGAATAACATACTTTGAAAAGAAATGTCCGTTGCTACCGTGATAGGAAAAGTCAAGTCACCCAAGGCTGCCTCCAGTAATTGTCAAGGATAATTGATGTCAGAGTCTTTCCTGGAGTTTAAATTTTATTTCTAATGTTGCATAACTGCCCCATGCTCCATTCTGTGTGATGTGCCTTTTCTCTGTGCTGCCAACCCCTGTGTTATAGTTGCTTCAAGTAACCCAAGAGTGTTGTGTTGCAAAACTTAGATAATTCTGACTAACTCCATTTTGATTATCACACTGTCATTCTGTCACACTTCTGTGTACCACAATTTGGGTCATTGTCTGGTTTTTCAAATCATCACACTACAAACATTCACCAAAGAAACAGACATCTCCCTTGATCTGAAAGTATTTGTGCTTTGTGGTGTTTTGATAGTTTTTGAGCATTTGTTTGCTGACCTCTTTCTCTGATGCTGAAAATAGCTTAGTGTGTTGCAGCCCTCTTCACTTCCAGTGGGCTGCTTTTAAGTGTCTGAGCCTGACAGGCATTCTCCCTGAGCAGTGATGCACTTCAGCCAATTGGCCAGTAATCACCCGGTTGGTTTCTTGTCCTGAAGCCATTGTGGTGTAAACAAAACAAATGATGAGAGCTTTGTACTTTGCCCTCTCTTCCAAGTAAAGAGGGCAAAAGTTACTTTGAAGGAAGTCTGTGTTTTGTGGTGTCACTCTGTCCTGGAGCAGGAATCCCTTTAGATTTATGCCTGGAATTCTTTGGGAAACTCCACCCTTGGAAGAAAAGTTGTCAAAAGCACGTGTTTCAACAACTGTTACTGTTAGTAGGAATGTAGCATTGTCTGAAGATTCTTTGGTTATGTCTGACCAGGTTGCTGGACTTCATTTTACCATTGAAATCTCTTCCACTGAGCTGTCATTTAAATTGTATTAGGCACATATCACCAAGTTTTTAGTTATTTTATAGCATATTGTTAGAAAATAGACTCTTTGGTGGTTATAGTATAGTTTAATTTTTAGGCATCATTGAGATTTTAGCATTTAAATGGATGAAGAAAGCAAATTATTGTTTTCAAAATGTTATCATTAATATACAGTAATTAAATCATACCTGCTTGGTTTTCCTCATGGGTAAAATCTCCAAGGGACATAGAAACTTTGTTTGATCATGTTCAGTAAGTCTGAACTCTTTTTATCTATATATTGATTGGTTTTTTTGAACAGCACTCACTAGATTTATTTCAGATAACTATTCTCATCCTTAAAGACAGTGACATAAGTAAAGGACCCTCTCCATCTGTTTGTTACATGGACTCTTAAAACATAACAATCTCTGATTCAGTGGGTGACCAACAATCTCTTCTTTTACTGATTGTCTTAAGTTTACTACTCGAGTAGCTAGACACACTGGTAGAATTTTGCTTTAGGTGGATTCCAGTGTAGTCCCTCTTCAGAGACTGTCTTTAAGTGGTCTGTCTCTCCATCCTCATTCTCATTCCTTCAATGTGGGCTACTTTCCTTTCTGTCTCCATTTCCTTCTCCTTGCTTGATGAGAGACATTTGACATTCTTCTAAGTATAGGATGGGAAGTAAAACCAAGTTCAGGCAAAGAATGAAGTGGTGCTTGGGAGAAAACTAGAGAAGAGTTCAGATGAAGAATTTGTAGTGTAAAGCATAAAACCTGCAGTTGCTCCTTTAACCTGCACTTGCTTTTGTGTTGACCTGAGTTACACAGGTAACTTTCATTTTCTAGCCAAAGTTAAGATGGTTTTTGAACAGTGGATAACTTGTCAGTGTTGGACTTTTTTTTTTCATAGTAGATTTTCAGTCAATAGAAAGTTTGACTGGATTGCTGAATTGTTAGAAATGAATCTCTTTTAAAAATAGCCTAATTTCCTATCAGATGAATTCTTCCTTCATTAATCCTGTGAGGAATTTATGAAATTAGTAGAACTTTAAAAAATATATAGAATCCTCTTCCCTAGTTTTATACACCAGGATCTCTCTTTTTCTCTAGAGAAGTGAGAAATTATTTCCTCTGTTTATGTTTGAAGACAAGAGTTGAGAACTTGGGAGGTGGAAATTGAGAGGATTGCAGTAGAAAAGTTAAAACCACCTTATCTCAACAAACAAGCCAGGTGTGGAGGTTCACACCTGCAATCCCAGCTATGTGGGAAGCATAGATAGGAGGATCATGGTCCAAGGCCTGTGCTAGGCAAAAAGCACCCATGAATGAGACCCTGTCTAAAAAGTATCTAAAGCAAAAAGGATTGGGGTATGGCTCAAGTAATAAAGTGCTTGCCTACTGAGTGTAAGGCCCTATGCTCAAACCCAATAAAGGGGCGGGTGGGGAACAGGCACTGGGATGGGGGGGTAGTTGGAAGGTTATCCAGATGCCAGCGGGATGATTTATAGCTATTACTTTTTTCCTCCCCTGGTCCTTCATAAGTTGGTTGAATTAAAATTTTGTTCTAAAAATTTGCCAGATTTTTGGAATATTCTAGAAATACTGAAATGAAAATACTATGAAAGGCTCTGATAAAAGTATTTCAGATAATTTGTTTTCAGTAATTTTTTGTTTTCAGTACGTTGTAGGGCTAAGGACATAGCCTAGTAGCATAGCAACTTGCCTAGAATGCATGAGGCACTGAGTTTGATCCCCAGCACTATAAAAATAATCCATTCACCTGCTACACAGGGACACAGGCTTCTGCTAGGAAGGCAGCCAGCCCTGTGAAGTCTGGAGGGTCTGGGCTCCTGGGTCTCTTCTGTCTTCTCTAGTTTGCTGCTTGAGGTCTCTGTCCTGACTTCCAGGCCCCCAGCTTCCTCATAAGGCTCTTTCTTCTGGTATTACCAAGCAGACAGGCCACTGTGCTTTGATGAGGAGGGCGCAATGTGGTTTCTGGTATCTGAACCCATCACTGAGTTTCAACGCCTTACAAACGAGGGGGCAAGGGAAAAAGGGAGTGAGAGAATATGAGATACCATATGGCAATAGTCATGAAGTACTGTGTTCTTTCAGTACTTACTGTCTTTATGTTTCAGGCCCTTTCACTGGTAACTGCAGTCTTGCTGTGTTGCTTTCAAGCCTGGGAGAACACAGCAGTCTACAAAATCGCCTCTTAGCTACAGTTTCTCATCTTTTTCAGCATAAGATGGAATCATTTTGATTTTGTTAGTTGTTTTCTGCAAGAGCAGAGGGCCTAGTTGTCTTTCCTGTCACCTTTGGAAGGCCATGTGGTCTGTTTGGGAGGACATTCCTGCACAGCTTGCTCAGAGGCTCTCTCTGCAGTACTTCCTGTTTCTTGGCCCATTTTTCCCAAACAAGATAAGGAATACAAAAATGGCCTCTAGTAAACCATAAAGTGTCATAATGGGAGAGGGTACTGTCTGTTTTTAACTATTCTTCTCTGCCTGAGTAGCCCAGCATGTATATTCTCTGTTTAGTTCATGAACTCCCCTGAGAACTGGCTGCTTTTGACAATACTGTTTCCAGGAACCTGGTATTTCTTTGCTAGGACAGCTCTTACCTTCTTTGGCCTTCTGTGAGAGAAAACTATTTGATATTGGACAAATGTGTCATGGCATTACATAAAAATGAGTTGTTGGCATTTGTAATATTTATAAACAGGAGAGTCACTGCCCTTTTTATATAGCCGTAGGATTTCTGTTGGCAATAGTCATGAAGTTCACACTTATAAGAATAACAACTGGCTTTTGTAAGGACTGTTTTTGAGCGTCTCAGTCTACCTTCTCACTCTAAGATGGACTTACAGCCTTTGGTGAGCTTCTGTGTAGAATGCTGCTTTTTTGTCTTATGACTTAGCTCTTGTCCTCAGGCTTTCCTATTGATGTAAGAGACTGCACATGGAGAGATACATGACCTGGACCACAGAAAATAGAATCTGCAGGAGAATTAAGGGGTGTGTGTGTGTGTGTGTGTGTGTGAGTGTAGACATTTCCTTCCCCTCTCCCACAGTAACCAAGTAATTAAATATATGATGGGACTGGAAAGCACAACTGTGGTGGTCTGTGTGAATTCAGAAACACTTGTGGGTGAAGAGAAGTAGCACTACTGCAAGATACAGTATGAGTGTATGCCTTGCTCAGAGCATAGGATGGTGCCATCTCATGTTTGAAAGCTGGCCTGGAGAAGTTTCCACCTTGGCAGCAGCTTCTCATCAGAAATGGCTTTCTTGCATTTCATAGTAAACCTGTGTTGACGCTAATGGGGAGCTCTTAAAAATACAGTAACATCTGACTTACCTTGTGATTGGCTAGTCATTCACATTGCAAGAAAGGCTTTGGAATTGTTTCAGAACACTAATTGCTTGCTGTCAGCAGTTCTGCTGAGGGGAAGAGATGGACTGGTTACTGTGAGCACTGTAAGGCTATCTGATTGGGGGCATTTCTGATCTCATGTAAGTTGCTCTTTCCCTGCCAGTATATTTTGAAATCAAAATACTACAAAAGGCTCTGATTAAACTACTTCAGAAAATTTGTTTTCAGAAATTTTTTTTAAAATACGTTGTAGGCATAAAGGCACAGGGAGTGGTATAGCACATTGTTACTTGCCTAGAATGCGTGAGGCACTGGGTTTGATTCCCAGTACTGCAAAAAAATTAAAAAGTGAAAACAATTCACCTGGGAAGTGATGTCTTTACTGAATGAGAAAAAGAAATATACAGTAGTAGGGGAAATATATATCCTGTTGGAATGGAGGTCTCTTCTTTCAAAAATGGCTTTTTTTAGGCATTAAATTATTTGAAATTAGGGTGAAATCGTGTAGCATTCAAAAAGAGTTCAAATTGCAACTTAGGGAGTATAAGTTGTAACACACCAAACTTCATACTACATGGAGAATAATTTTTTGTCTCCACATCATGGAGAATGATGTGTTACTCCATAGAAGGTGAATTAGCTCCTTTCTTGGAGTAATTAACCCACAGAACATGTTTCATACTTAGAAAGTCCATAAGAATTCTCATGTTTATTAAATGTAGGACGTTTTAAAGATAAGTATATAAAGGGCCCATTATTCAGGCATTTTTTAAAAGAGGCAAAAGAAGACATTTAAAGAAACAGATGGACCAGTGCATATTTCTTTCTATTGAAGTTAGCCTATGTTGTCACAATGCATCGGTCATTCAGAAGAGAGTCTAGTTTTTGTCTAGGTGCTCTTTGTATTTAGGCAAGTGTAGCTGATACCTAATAATAACTCAAGGTTCCCCAATACTTCTTCCTGTCAATGGCTAAAGTAATTAACAAACACTTGATCAGGAGTAATTGACTGACAACAGGTTTAAGGAAGAGGAAGAAAGCAAAGGCAACTTTATGGCAGGGAACCTCATGGGTACAACCTGCCTGAGAATAAACCCACTCCCTCCCCAGGACCTCAAGTCCTTCATTTCCTTTATTCTCCAAGCCCCCCCACCACAGCCATTTTTTTTTTTCAGTGCTTGAATTAAGACTAGAATCATGCAGGCTAGACAGATGCTCTTCCACTGAACTATGTCTCCAGCCCCTTCTATTCTCTATTCTTAACTCCATACTTTATGAGTCTGCCTCACCTTCTTGGGAATATGAACTCTATAGTCATGTTATTTCCTTCCCTCCTTTTATCTTCGTGCTTTTATGTCACCTGTAAGTGTCCTCTGGTTCTCCCTTCTTCTCTCCAGCACATACTCTCCCCACCACCTCTCAGATCTTTCCTATTCTTTCTCTTGCTTCCAATGTGCAGGGGAAAAAAGCAGGAGAGGAGGAGGATTACCCCATCACTCTTTTATATCTTTACTCTTTCTTAGAGTTGTTTGGTGTCCAGGACTGTAACTCAGTAGTAGGCTTCATGCTTAGTGTGTACAAGGCCCTGAACTAAATCCTTGCCCAAAAGAAAAAGTTAAAAAAATTGTATATGCAATAAAATGCATAGATCTTAAATGTTCTTAAGGTTTTGATTGTTTCTAGTTATTGGCTGTTATGAGTAAGAGTACTATAAACATTGCTGTGTGAGTCATTTTGTGAATATATATTTTCATTTCTCTTGAGTAATGCATATGGACAGAATTGTTAAATCATAGAGTGAGTCTATGTTTATTATGTAAAAAAGCACCTTACCTTTCCCACATGTCTGTGCTATTTTGTAGTTGCTCCACCAGTTCATGAGGGTTTCAGTTCCACATTTCATATGGTCATTTGGTGTTGTCAGTTTTTCGCAAAAGGTTTTAGCCTTTCTGCTGGGTATTAAATAGTACCTCCTTGTGATTGTAACTTGCTTTGGGCTAAGAACTAATACTTTTGAGCATCTTTTTATATGTTCTGTTTGTCATTTATGTGGACATTCTTTTTCTGTAGAGTATCTTTTCCAAATCTTGGCTATTTTTGTAACTTGTTACTGCCTTTTGATTATTGACTTACAAGACTACATTCAGATTTTATATATGTATATGTAGCATGAATATTTTTCGTGGTCTGTAGCTTTTCTATTTTCTTAATGATGTCTATTGAAGAACAGAAAGTTTAATTCTAAGAAATCTTTGCATATCCAATATTAAGAAGATATTTTCCAATATTTACTTCAAAAACTTTAGTGTTTTATCCTCTATATCTAGTTGATAACCCATCTCTAATTTTGTATACATATGATATGAGGCAACTGGTAAGGTTTATTTTTTTCATATGTATATCAAATACCAATTATTGAAAAGACTTTTCCCATTAAACTTAGTTGGTAATTAGCTTGAAAATCGATTGGTCATGTCTAAGTGCCTCATTGGTCTTATTTGTTCCTATGCCAACTATATGTTGTACTGAGTACTTCAGCATTATACAATCAGATAAATAAGTCTTGTTTCTTAATAGCTTTGGATATTACAGATGCTTTGGAATTTCATATAATTTTTAAAATCAGGTTGTTGTGTGTGTGTGTGTGTGTCTTAGTAATGTGTGTTTTATAAAAGCCTACTAGATTTTGACTGAGATTTCATTCAAATCTATTTTTTTAACTTGCAGAGAATAGATATCTTAATAATGAGTCTTCCCATCCATGAATCGCACACTTAATTTTCTTAGCAATGTTTTGTAGTTGTCAGTATAGAGACTTTGTACATCTTTTGTTAGTTTTATTATGTTCCTGTAAATACTATTTTTCAAATTTCATTTTATTATTCACTTGCTACTATGCAGATACACAGTTGCTACTTCTATATTGACCTGAAATCCTGCAAACCTTCTAAACTTAATTGCTAATTCTAATATTATGTGTCTGCTTGGATTTTATGAGGCTATTAGAATACTTGATGATCCATGTCTGTGAATAATGACAGTTTTACTGTTTTCTCTGTCATCTTTATACCTTTAAGTTTTGTTTTTCTAGCCTTATGGAACTAGCTAGAACTTTGAGTACATTGCTAACCACAAGTGGTGAGGAGGGACATCCTTGCCTTGTTCCCGATTTTCACTGCCTCACTATTACACTGTTCTTCTGCTGTGAAGGCCCTATAATTTGAGGATCTAATTTCCAGGTCTACAGTGCTCAGTCTGTATATTCCTGAACTTCCCTTTGCTTTGTAGCATTATTGCATTTTTCCTTCCCACTTTCCTCTGTTTTCTGCAGCATTTCCCAAGGAGTGATCCCCACTCCCTACCTTGGGTTTCCTACCCCCATGAAAATAACTATTTATTTATTTTTAGGGTCTTGCCATGTAGCCCAGGCACTCTCCTGCGTCAGCTTCCTTAGTTCTGAGTGCCACCTTGCCCAGCATAACTTCTGTTCTTTTTTTTTGGTACTGGGGCTTGAACTCAGGACCTATACTTTGAGCCACTCCACCAGCCCTTTTTTTGTGAAGGGTTTTTCAATGTAGGGTCTCGCAAATTATTTGTCTGGGTGGGCTTCAAACCGTGATCCTCCTGATCACTGCCTCCCTGGTAGCTAGGTTACAGACATGAGCCACCAGTGCCCGGCAACTTCTGTTCTGCTAGTTTCTCTTCTTATTCCTTTATTCTTAGTCATCAAATACATATTTAGCAGGTATTATCGGTCTAACTTTTTTGGTGTCTGAAACTATACATGATGACAATACTCAAACCCTGTTCCAAAGAGCTCACTTATTTAGCATGAAAAGTGCTTTGAAGGAATGGGTAGTTTCTTTGAATTCCCTGGAAGGGATGGACATCTCACCGAGTCTGGTGCAGTGAGAGGAAAGACCTGTCTCTGCTCCCTCCTCTTTCTTCTTGCTTTGTGTAGTTGCCCAAGAAGGGAGTGACTCTCCTTTTTCCACCATGTGATTCTATCTATTCTTAGTTGTTTCCAGTTCATTTCTTTGGGCACAGTTTCCAAATCCAGCCCACGCTTAGGTGTCAGAATTGTACTGTGGTTCTTACTGCTTCGTGGCCTATGTGATTTTCTTGTAAAGAGCTCCCCAATAGCTCTTTAGCTCTCCATGGCAGTAACCTGTTTATCTTTAGAAATCTTACAGAATTTTATGTGTTTGAAACTCATAAAATGTTTTTGAATGAATGAACTCATGGAAAACTTTTATTTTTTGTTCATACATGTATTGTTTTACTGGATGGTGATAATGAAAAATCATGAAAACAACTTTGGAATGTATTAATTTTCCAGAATAACTTTTTTGTCAAAACATTTTTTGGGGTGGAGGGTTTCAAGATGCTGGTCAGTAGAACAGCTCTGATTTTTGTTCATTTTAATTTCTTTATCTAAAAATGTCTGTTGCTCTGTCTTTGTCATATTGTCTCTGTTATTAGATAGCACTGCCTTTGGGGGAGGGGGGAGGTGGTAGTGATACTAGGGATTGAACTCAGTGTCCCACGCTAGTTAGTCAGGCAGTTGACTACTTGAGCTCCCCACCCCTTTTTGCTTTAGTTTATTTTTCACATACGATTTTGTGCTTTTGCCTAGGCTAAGCTTGGATTGTGATCCTCCTAATTACAACTCCAGAGTACCTGGCACTACAGATGTGTGCCACCATGCCCCAGCCCCAGCTCTGCTTATTTTTGTAAAGCCATAATGATATCACAAAACACATTTTTAAAGGAGGTACCAACAAAGTATTACTTTTTAGATTATTAAATAATAAGACTATGGACAATGTGTTGCAAGTGTAGTAAATAGATCTCTGAGGCCTTTGGTGATTTCATTGGAATGAAGGTGAAGTTATAAAGGTATTTTAACAATATACAGATTAAATTATGCACTTTTGTAATGCATACTACTTAGTATTTATTAAATGTGTCCATGTAGCTAAATTGGGCTTAAGAAAAGCCTATAATTCTGGGATAGGGGTGTGGTTCAGTGGTAGAGCACAACATTCTGGGCTCACTCCCCAACACTGCCGATTTTTCTTTTCTTTGTTTTTTTTTTTTTTAAATAAATTCAATTTTGTAATGAAAATTATGCTATTAATATTTATTTGCTAAATTTTTATCATCTTTAAAATCTGAAATAACTTTGAAAGATAAAGAAAATGTCATTTAGAATGTTTTTTTTTTTACTTTTACTTTTACTTTTAATTTTTTTTTATTCATATGTGCATACAGTGTTTGGGTCATTTCTCCCCCTCCCTCTCCCCCATGCCCCTTCCCTCTGCCCCCCACACCCTCAATACCCGGCAGAAACTATTTTGCCCTTATCTCTAATTTTGTTGTAGAGAGAGTATAAGCAATAATAGGAAGGAACAAGGGGTTTTGCTGGTTGAGATAAGGATAGCTATACAGGGCATTGACTCACATTGATTTCCTGTGCGTGGGTGTTACCTTCTAGGTTAATTCTTTTTGATCTAACCTTTTCTCTAGTTCCTGGTCCCCTTCTCCTATTGGCCTCAGTTGCTTTAAGGTATCTGCTTTAGTTTCTCTGTGTTGAGGGCAACAAATGCTATCTAGTTTTTTAGGTGTCTTACCTATCCTCATACCTCCCTTGTGTGCTCTCGCTTTATCATGTGATCAGAGTCCAATCCTCTTGTTGTGTTTGCCCTTGATCTAATGTCCACATATGAGGGAGAGCATATGATTTTTGGTCTTTTGGGCCAGGCTAACCTCACTCAGAATGATGTTCTCCAATTTCATCCATTTACCAGTGAATGATAACCTTTCATTCTTCTTCATGGCTGCATAAAATTCCATTGTGTATAAATACCACATTTTCTTAATCCATTCATCAGTAGTGGGGCATCTTGGCTGTTTCCATAACTTGGCTATTGTGAATAATGCTGCAATAAACATGAGTGTGCATGGGTGTTACTCTGGAGTAACCTGTGTCACATTCTTTTGGGTATATCCCCAAAAGTGGTATTGCTGGATCAATGTTTAGCTTTTTAAGTAGCCTCCAAATTTTTTTCCAGAGTGGTTGTACTAGTTTACATTCCCACCAGCAGTGTAAGAGGGTTCCTTTTTCCCTGCATCCTCGCCAACACCTGTTGTTAGTCGTGTTGCTAATGATGGCTATTCTAACAGGGGTGAGGTGGAATCTTAGTGTGGTTTTAATTTGCATTTCCTTTATTACTAGAGATGGTGAGCATTTTTTCATGTGTTTTTTTGCCATTTGAATTTCTTTTGAGAAAGTTCTGTTTGGTTCACTTGCCCATTTCTTTATTGGTTGATTAGTTTGGGGAGAATTTAATTTTTTAAGTTCCCTATATATTCTGGTTATCAGTCCTTTGTCTGATGTGTAGCTGGCAAATATTTTCTCCCACTCTGTGGGTGTTCTCTTCAGTTTAGAGACCATTTCTTTTGTTGAACAGAAGCTTTTTAGTTTTCTGAAGTCCCATTTATCTATGCTATCTCTTAGTTGCTGTGCTGCTGGGGTTCTAGAATGGGTTTTTAAATTGATATTCTTATGGTGAGAAATACAGTGATTAAAGAAGTTATTTACATATCATATATAATCTGTATATATGAATATGTTTCATGTTCCTTAAAAATGCAGTTCTCTGCATTCAGTCATTAGGAAAGTCATTGTTTTAAGTATAATTTACATAGAAATGTTTACATCTGGTATTCTTAATTAGAAATAAAGTTGGTACTTGGTATAAAAATGAATGACATTCTATAATGATGTATTGCTAAAAATTTACTCAACTATGAGCCATTGAACCTTATCCTTCAGAGGTTATTGTTATTGTTTCTAATTTGAAACCTTAAGTCTGCCCTTTTCTGTTTTCCTTCCCTTACATATGATTAATATTGCTTTAGTTTTATTAAACTTAAGAAGTCAGAGTGATTTAACATTTGAGTGTTTTCAAGTGCAGGAAAAAAATCAAAGTACCATTGGCATATTGTTTTCTAGGAAGAACTTTTTCTTGTCCCCTCCCCTTCTGTCCTCTCCTCCCCTGCTTTCTCTTCCTCTCTAACCAGGATGGTTTCCCCATAGAGAAAGCTATTCTACATAATGTCCCAGATAATCTGCTGATAGCTGATCCAAGCCTCAGGACCTCTTTGGATCATTTCTGTTGTTGTATTTGTATCCAAATTTACTGGACAGAGTTATATTTTAAGGACGGCTATAAATATTTGGTAGTTTCAATCACAAGTTGACCATTTGGGATGTTTTATTTAATTACTTGAAGTAGGTGACCAGACACATTATATTGGTCCCATAGTTTAAATGGCTCATCTGTTGAGTCACTCTGGTAATTGTTCCTTTTTGTAGTATCAGTGTACCACAGTTAAATTGCAGCCAAGGATGTTGAGGATCTTTTCAAAGAGCCTAATGGGCTGAATAGCCAGCCTCTGTCAACTGAAACTTGCCCTGGACAGTTTTGTCCCTTCCTATCATTATGTGTTTCCTCTTTCTCAATTGTGAAAGTTGGTGTTCCAGTTGTGCAAGTTGAGAGTCATGCTTGCTGAAGATAATTAGATAAATGGGGAAGTAGGTTGGGAATAGGAAAATTGAGACCGAACATTTGACTGTAGCAAATGGGATTTCTTTTCACTGAAGCTTTGGGAAAGACCAAGAGAAACAATGAACAGTAAAGTTGATTAAGGTAACTGGGCTGCTCTGTGGCTCTTAGGAGAGCAGCTCAGGAAGAGTCTGACTGAGGGTGTCAGAGCTCAAGGTCTTAGCAAAGTAGCTTATGTAAGCTTAATTGGAACATCTGAAATTTGCGTTTTACCTTGTGTTTCTGATTTTCTAGTGAGATCTGAAAAGTCAAAACCAGGAGTCTTAGGTATAAAGGGCTGTGGCTTCGTGGCGAACCAGACAGAAGCAATGTCTTTAAGTACTTAATGTATGAAACAGAGGAATATCAACTCTGTTCTGGGCCTCATCTTCCTTTCTTGAGGTAGTATCATCTAGCTCCATGACATTAGATACCATGTGTGCCTCTATGGTTCCTCATTCTGTATCGTTCTCTCAGGATTTCTTCATATTAGTACTTCCAGCTGTCTTCCTGGGATCTCTACATTGATGTCCTGCAGACCTTGCTTGGGGTCAGCATATACTCTTGTTGGTTAACACTGAAGTCCCACATTCTAGAAAACCCCTCATTCTTAGCTGCTTAACTGAACCCACTTCTCTCCCACTCAAACTTACTTGAGAGAATCATTTACCCATTTGGATTAAATGAAGCTGACTATTCAGGAGTTGTCCTTGATTCATCTCTTTTAATTCCAGCAGTAGGTCATGTTTCTTAACTTCTTCTACTCTATCAGCATGCCTTGTTGTCTGTACCTCCCAAAAGACCAAACTGTGCCCACTTCTCCCTGTCTACCCTGATACTACCTTAACACAAGCCATTTTCATTTCTCCCTGGGTAACCTGATGACACAAGGCTATAGAACCTTGGAGCCACTTCACAGTGCTCTTATTTCTAAGTTTGATTTATTCTGATATAGGGTCTTGCTTTGTTGTTCAGGCTGGCCTTGAACTCCTGGACTCAGGGAATTCTTCTGCGTTAACTTCCCAGGAACTGGGACTAAAGGCACGTGCCACTGCTCTGGGCTTCTTTTCTTTTTTCCCCCACTTTGCTTCACTTCTCTTCTCTCTTTTTCCTTTTCTTTCTCCTTCCTACCCCCCCTCCCTCCCTTCTTCCTTTCCTTTCCTCCCTCTCTCTCTCTTCTTTCCTTCTTTCCTCCTTCTCTCCCTCTGTTGTTGTCATTTTTTGGTGCTAGAGATCCAACCCGGGCCTTAAAACTGAGTTACACCCCCAGCCCATGTTGTTCTTAAAACCCAACCCTGTTACCAGGACCTCCAAGCTTTCTCATAGTCTGACACCCATCTGTCTCTCTTAACCCATGTCATCATCTCCCCCTCCCCTTCTAGCTGCTCTTTACCTTGGATATGCTAATTAGTTCACACTTCAAGTTTTTCTACTTCTTCTTCTCTCTGACCCAAATGTCTTCTTTTTGTATAATGATTCTTCCCTGACATTTAGGTTATTTTATTTTGAATAATTGTCACAGAGGCCTTTCTTGACCAGTCAGTAGAAAGTAGCCCACCAGCTACACTTGGCCATATTATCTCATATACATATATATATATATATATATATATGTGTGTGTGTGTATATGTATCTACATATACAATACAATATATATTGTATACACACACATATACATATATTGGTGCTACTGGGGTTTGAACTCAGGGCCTTGGGTTTGTTAGGCAGACAGTCTACCACTTGAGCCGCTCTTCCAGAATATTGCCGTATTTTAATTTTCTGATTGGCATTTGGACACTGCCCGATTTCATACTATTTAGTGATTTGCTTACTCTTGCTCTCTGCTCGTAGAAAGTAAGCCCCTCAGGAGGTCAGTGGTGACTGAAGTGTCACCATCCTTTCTCAGGCTGTAAGGCAAGCCACAGAACAGGTATCCAGGAAATATTATGAATGGAAGTAAAGAATAAGTGTAATTGCCCCAAGGCATCTTAATTAAAACTCTGCGGAGAAGGAAATCTTGAGAGAGTTTTAGCAAGCAAGGATCAGTAAGTGGAAATTAGTTATACCATACTTATAATCACAACTACAACTGTATAGAATATCATTGGTGTTATCTTTACTTAATAGGTTATCATCCTTATGTTAGCCAGAATTTCTAGAGAAACTATTGCAAGTTTAGTCACATTTTCTCATCTCTGTATTTTTTTAAGTTCCTTAAGTTTTTTAATGGTGGTTTCTGCTATTGCAGTGACTTTTTTGAGCCTGTATCTTGAGCGTGAAGGTAGAACCATTGTGTATATTGTCTGAGGAAAGAATGCAGAGCCCAACTACCTTCCTTCCTTGCTTCCACTTATGGGACTGTTGTTTCATAACTTCGGTGATGACAAAGCTTTGCATTAGAAGTTATAGCCAGGTGATGTATCATGACATTCTGGTCAAGGGCAGACCTCATATATGATGGTGTATACCACCTAGCCTAGGTATGTAGTAGGTTATACCATCTAGGTATGATGTTCACACAACAAAATTGCCTAATGGTGCATTTCTCAAAGTGGATCCTGTCAGTAAATGACATGTGACTTAACATATAAACCAGGGCTTCTGGGCTCCAAGTGTACTCGGTGGTAGAGAATGCTTGTCTGGCATGTGTGAGGGTCAGGGTTTTATCCTCAGCGCTGCGGATAAAAGAAAGTTAAAACAGGTCTCACCGTCAGGATTCTGGCATTTAGAGCCACATAATTCCTTCTTGTGGAGGCTGTTGAATGATACTGTGTTTTGCAGCATCCCTGGCCTCTGCTTACTAACCATAAGTAGTGTGCGCTTGGTTGTGACCACAGCTGTCTACAGACACTGCCGAATGTCCTCTGGGAGGGAAAATCTCCCCCATTGAAATCTGCTCTTCTACACATTGCTTTCTTGTATTTTCTTTGTATTGCAAAATTATAATTAAAAAACGAAGTAGAAATCTGGTTTGTTTATGGCATTTTGGCAGCGGAATATAGCAGATTTTTTGAAGCTATTATATTTTCCACTATTACTAAGTTAGAAAAATGTATTTGATTTCAACTTGTATGTTTCTGTAATTTCCACATTAAGGTTTGTGTTAGAAACCCTAAAATATTCTGAGGGGATTTGTTCTTTCAGTGTTTCTATATTTTTCATCTGTTCCCATCACCATGGAGCTAAACACTTTGAGAGACATGTTAGGTTAAAAACAGTAATGACTGAAGAGAAAAAAGCCATCTTTTTCTCAATGTTCTTTTGCTCTGTCTTCTGTTCCTCCTTAACCTCTAGTCAACCAAATGGGATATCTGAGTGGTGGTAAAGTAGGCATCAGGGTAGGAAAGGCATGCTTTCCAGAGCTTTGCTTTTTCTGGAAAATACTGACAGTATAATTTGAACAGATATAAGGTAAGGGAAAATGTATCAAAATGTGCAGGAAGGGGACATTTTCCTTGGCCTATACTCTTCTTGTAGATCTCTGTGCTTCAAAGTTCATACTGTATCACTTAGGTGTTCCCTATATCATACTGATTTTTTTATTTTTTACAGCTAGGAAGCAAGCAAATAGCAAAATATATGCAAGCTAATCTCTTAGTGTAGATGTGTTGTTGCTTTGAATGAATATAGTTCTTACTATCCTGCCCCTTAGGTTCTGGGAATCAAACCCAGGGCCACTTGTATGCTAGGTGAGCACTTTACTACTGAGCTGCACTCCAGCCCTGAACCATAGGCTTCTAGGAGACAGTATGAAACTGCACATGTGGAAAGCATCAAGTTTCTCAAAGGGTAGCTTTGAAGGTAGTTTTAGTTAACAGTCCCAATGGGGTCTAGGGGTGTAGCTCAGCCATAGAGCATTTGCCTAGCATGCACAAGGCTCTGGTTTCAGTCCCCAGCACCACAAAGCAAACAAATAAGCCTCAGCTACACACTCTCTATGCTGTCTGTAATCAGAAGTGGCATGGAATACTGTGACTGATGTGATACTGTTGTGCACATGCATAGGTAATTTGTTGATGAAGAATTTGATTTGTGAATATGAATAACCCAGTCTCCACTCTTTAATTTTTTGATGCATTTAGAATGCATGCAAACTAACTGCAAGTGTGAACATTAATTGCAACTTTATTCTTCATAGAGGAAGGCATAGCAAGTTTTTCTTAATATACACTGCTCATATAGGTTTTTTTTTTTAATTCTTCCAATGGCATTGTCCCAATGCTAACATTGTAGCAAAACAATATCAAGGACTTATGAGTTTATCATTCAGGGCAGTAATAATCTTACAGAGATGTCCTTATGAAATACTGTTGACCTTTAATTTTCCCAATAAATAAGCATCGAGTAATAGCATTTTTTAAAGACCAAGACTTAGTTCTTGATTATTCCATCATTTTTTTCTTCATTCTACTTAATAAACCCATTTATTAAACTTCTCTGACCCTTTTGTTTTCTCTTGCATCATCGTCATTGTCATCCTCATCATTATTATTTCATTATTTTAGTGTACAATTTTTTGGGGTACCATATGATAATTCAATTAATTATATGCTGTATAATCAAATTAGGGTTGCATTCTGCCAGTATATCAAACAATACTTTTATTTATTTATTGTCTGTATGTTATGTCATGGTATTGCAGAAATCTCAAGCTGAGATACGGGATACCAAGGCAGTTCAGCAGGAAGCAACGTTTTATTTTGGTGGCAAAGACTCAGCAGACTCATGTCCAAAGGCTGATCCCCAAGAACAAAGGGTCTTACCTTATATACCCTTGCAAGCACGTTACAAAGCAAAAAGCAAGGTCTAATCCATGTATGTTTATATTTAATTTTATTGGCTACTTTACCCTAGTGCTTTGTGACTTTTGCCCTCCCCAGTGCTACATGACCATCTCCTCATGTTTTCTCTGTCTGCAATGCCATCCCTACCTCCCTGCTACTTTATCAGAACTCAGGCTAGTCTGTTTTCTTCTGATCCTCCTCCCTGCTACAATTGAAGTTAGGGACTTTTGTCACTCACCATTCAATTTTATAGCCTGGGCACTAAGAGCTATACTTGGCATAGGGTAGACACACAATGAATCTTTTCAAGTTGTTGACAGTACAATTAGTGTCAGTTGATTTCTCCTTTTATGTCTTTAGCTTTTGTCTTGGTCCCATTTTGTTACACAAAATGTCATGTTTTAGTACAAAATTTTCTTTTAAACTTGACACCCAATAATACTGCCTTCTCTGTCTGGTTTTCATACTTAACATTACTTAAAGTCATTTTTTAAAGCTATGAATCCTTAAGAATTATAGTCAGTGCCTTTTGATATATTGATCATGATCTCTTTCCTTTTATATCTGTATGTGGTTTGGAATGTGATCTCTGAACGAAACAATTTCTCATGACCTATTTATATCATTGTGTCTGTATTCTTAATCTCATTATCATTTGGTGTTACCTCAGCACAGTGTATGTTGATTCATTTCCCCCTGCTGTTCCACATGTTCTTTCCTTTTCACGTCCCAGCTGTACCTTACTTTACCTTTATTTTCTCTGGGAAGCATTTCTTGCCTCCAACAATTTTAGATGCTTATTCTTTGTATCCTTACTGTACTAGGTATATGTTTCTTTTCATTTTCTTCTTAATGCATCCTGCTTTTCACACTCCCTGACACACAGTAAGCATACAATAAATACTAGCTATCTATAACTTTTTAGTCTCTTCATTCTTAATACTATTTCTTTTTTCCTGATGCGGGAGATGGAACCCAGGGTCTGGTGCATGCTAGGCAAGCATTCTCTGCCACTACATTTCCAGTCCACTATTTGCTTTTGTAGCTTAGAAGGTTGTTGTTGAGGGTATAGGTCAGTGGTAGAGCATTTGCCTATCATGTGCTAGGCCCTGGGTTCCATCAATAACAAAAACAAAATCAAACCTAACCAAACCAAAAAATAAGCCAGAAGTTTCATATTTTAGTTCACTGTACTCCAGACCCACTTTTTTTTTTTTTTTTGGTCCTGGGGTTTGAACCTAGGACTCTATGCTTGCTAGGAGGTAGGCACTCTATCACTTGAGCCACTCTGCTAGCCCCAGACCCACTCTTCTGTAGTCTAATGTAAATAAATGAGTTTTTATAAGCCTTCCTTTTGTCTTTCATTTTTCAAACATATGGAGACCTGCTTTTGTTCCAGAAATCTGAGCAGTCCTCTTCTTCTTGATGCTGTCATGAGTTCTTGTCCTTGGCATTTTCTTTCCTCTTCCTCTCCTTTTCTCCACTCACTCTGCGAATTTACTGATTCTCTGGTAGAGGCCAGTTTACTTTAACAGGTTTTTGTTCTTCCCACACTTGAATGCATCAAGTAAAGCTATCTTCTTTTGTCTTTCCCTTTCATTCTCTGAGTCGTGCTTTCTGTTTCTCTCCCTAGAAAGAGTACTTGGGTTTCACATCATTGCACTTGAAAGAACTGCATGCTGTTGGTGAGAAATGGGCTCTCTTTCGAAGAACATTGGTTCCTATGATACTTTTTTTTGGAGTTTCTGTTTAGCAATGTTCATTTTTATCCTAGTAGCTTTCATTTTTATATTAATATCTTGCATCTATTTTCTCTCTTCATAACATTGCTGATTTTTTGTCTTATATCACGTCGTCTTTTCAATTTGGGCTGGGTGTTCTGTTTGTTTCCTTATCTCTCTAGGCTTTGGAGATCTAGCCTCATAGGAGAATTTTTCAAAGTCATTTCCTGTGTAAGTTCTTACTACAGATGTCCTGAGTTTGTTTTGGGAAAGGGATGGTTTGGACTACCAGGTTATTTTACTGAAGGTTCTGTCTTTCATTAATTTTATAATCAAGCCAAAATCCATAGCATTTCTAAAATGTTTTTCAAAGTGCAGCCCATCTCTTTCCTGCTAAAGTCATGCCATAGGACATATAATAATCCAATCTATAATGGAGTCCATTCCATTTGCTTCAGAGAAAATGATAGACTGTATGGAGTAGAGTTATTTTGTTTGCTGGCTGATAAATCCATTAGCATTGCATAAATACCCACATGTGTTGATTGACCCTTTCTTTAAATATTCTAGCATGTTTTCTTGACTTTCTTTCTGGATTGTCATTACTTTTAATAAAAATTGTGGAGTGTATGTAATTTTCTGCATACTACTTCCAGAGTAATTATATTTTTTGGAAACCCACTTTATAGTAAATATTTATGAAGAAGGAAATTATTTCTTCCCCAAAATCAGCTTTTTACTTCCCCATATTCCTCTGAATTTATTTGCCATGTTTTTCTTTATATGTGTTTAAGCAAATGAATGTTTACAGAGAATATATCTATTTTAAAATTTAGCCTTTATCTTTTTTTTCCATTAGGATCTATTGCTTGTACAGGAGGGAGGATTCATTGTGACAATTCCAAATAGGCTTATATTATACATTGGTTAGATCACTCTCACCATTTCTCCCCCACTACCTCTGCCCTTTGATCCTCTTCCCACCTCATTAAAGCAATTGCAAGAGGTTTTTTGTTTTATTTCATATAAGTATATGAAGTCCATCAACCATATTCCCTCACCTTAATCTACTTCATTCACCCTTCCCTCTCCCACAGATATCACCGTCCCCCCCACATATACATTGTACCTATTTTACAGTCCTGTCTTTCTTAACATTTATCTTAAGTCTTGTAACTACTAGGCAATTCAGCAAAGCAACAAAAGGGAAAAGTATTACTTTGAAAGTATTACCACTAGAAAAATTAAGGTGAATCATTAAACTTTTAACTCAAAAAAATTCAGTGAAAGTACTATATTATGAAGTAAAGTTGAAAAAAATCAGTAGCTTTATAGTACACTAGCAACACAGCATATTACAAAATGTGATTGCAGAAACAGTTCCAGTCATAATAGTAAGGTGTTGTAAGGTACCTTATAATAAATTTAACAAAAGATTGAGTAGCTTTATGTATTAAAACATCTTAAAGCCAGCTGAAGAAATAGTAGTTGCATACATTTACTGAATGGGAACACTCAATATTAAAGAGAATACAAGGTCCCTAGAATAGTTTATAAACTGGATGCAATTCAAAAATGAAACAAGACAACAAAACCAAGAGCATTTGCCATGAAACTTGACAGAATGATTCTAAAATTAATTGCGGAAGTAAGATGAGGTCAGCAGGATTGCTGCAAGGCTGTGTTATTTGTATTGGTGTGGCATTGGCACAAAGAGAAATAGACCTCCCCTTGCATGAGAACTTGTTTTTTTCACATTGTATTCATTACAAGTTAGTAATTAAAAAGTTCTGGTAACTATTCAAGAAATAGTTGTGGGAAAGTATGATAAAAATAAAATTACAGTCTTATAAATAAATTTTGTATGAATTAAAGACTTGTATTTTAGTGGCTTTTTAGCTTCAGAAGAAAATATAGGAATAACGTGTATGATACTAGAAATAGGGAGAACTTTTTGAACAAAATACAAAATCCCAGACTACAAATTTGATCATGAATTTAGACACACATATCTGATGAGGGATTAATATCTATAGTATATAAAGATATTCTACAATTCATAACAAAAAAAGACACCTAGTAGAAACGTGGAACATAAGTTGATAATGTCAACAAATTAAAATTCTCTAATTAGCAGGGAAATGCCAGTGAGAGCAACAAGATGACATTTTACATCTTCACAATGATAGTGATTTAATGGTAAAGTTGTGGTAGCTTGTGATGTTCTATACATTATTGATGGATTGTAAGTGTTATATCTACTTTGGAGAGCAATTTGAATTTTTTTCTTTTTAGGGAAGGGGAGTGGGTTTGCTGGGGAGAAAACTGTGAGCATCACACATGCAAGGTGAGTATTGTACACTGAGCTACACTTCCAGCCTTAGTTTGACAACTTCTAATGATAGTGAAAGATGCTCCAATTTAGGTTTCCATTGTAGAGTCCCCTACAGAAACTTTCCTCATGTTTCCAAAGAAGATGTGAAAGGCATATTCATTCATATGAAAGTCTGGACTTCAGTCAGCAAGTTCGTATATGTGTGAACATATATATATATATATATGTATACACACACACATATATATGGAAAGAGTGGAAAAGCATACAGAAATTGTTGTAAGGATCTGTATCTTTTTTATAGCAACATGAGTAAATCTC
Organism: Castor canadensis; assembly: GCF_047511655.1. NCBI lineage: Eukaryota > Metazoa > Chordata > Mammalia > Rodentia > Castoridae > Castor > Castor canadensis. Next base: position 35,076,819 of record NC_133388.1, on the reverse strand, counting down.
AAACCATTTCACATGAAAAGAGAAAATTGGAAAAGAAAATGTCTGAGTGATACCATCTCTGTCAATCTCATGCATAGACTGCTGTTATGGGTGCATACCTGTTTGATAAATGGATAAAGGGGCATAGCATCCTTAGGATAGAGAAGATTTTCTAAGGAGGCCTGGAGAAGTTGATACATTAGCTGCATTTGTACCATTTTATTCCACATAAGCTGCATCACATTGGACAGAATAATAGCATTTATTAAATCTGGAGGGTGGGTATCTATATGTCTGAATGTTTAAAATATTTCATAATTGAGGGCTGGTGAAATGGCTCAAGTGGAAAGAGCACCTGCCTAGCAAGCATGAAGCTCTGAGTTAAAACCCCAGTGCCACCAAAAAAAAAAAAAAAAAAAAAGTTTCCCAGAATTGAAAGATTTCAGCTTACATTAATAGCATTGCAGTCTTTAGTTAAACAAATCAGATTGATCTCATGCAGTTAGTTGCTTTCCCTCTTCAAGTACTTTGATAGGGATATCCAAAGAATATAAAAAGATACAAATGTTTGAAGACAAATTAGAGGGAAAAATAGGAAATCTGAGTTATCACCACAGTTTTGGTGAGCAGAGACAAGAGGGTTATAACTAACTTTATGATATGCAAAGAGCTGAATCTGAATGGATTTAGAGATTTCAGAAAGTTTTGACAACATACAATTCTGGGATTGCAGGCCCCCAGTCACTGGGAAGATTGGACTGAGGCAGGATTGGTTGCAGGTGGATGCTTGGGTCCCTTCCCTACCCTATATAATCATGAAGTGTCTGGATACAGGGGAATATTATTTGAAATGTTTTTGGCTGAGCATGGTTCCTAGAATGCTGGCAGCTAGATAGAAAATGAAGTTATTCTCTAAAGAGAAGTATATCCCAGAAATGGCCTATGGATACTGGCATTTGTATGTCCCCTACTATGGAAAGGGAGAACCTTGTTCTCATTGAAATAAGGAAGGAATTTATGGGAGCAATATTTAGTGACTTACAGATTCACTGGGAAGGCTGCAAGACTAAAGTTGGGAAGTAAATAAGAACAAGGGAGGCAAGGCAGCCATAAAAAATCATGCAGAAAGTCACTTTGGTACTGACACTCAGCACTGGATGTCCACCTTGACACTGCCACCATCAGTGCTTTACTGGAACATGCCACTAAGCATCATTACCAAAGCTGCTGACACCAAGCTCCATGTAAATGGATTTACTTCTTGTTTCTGTCAGATACAGCTTTTCAATTTAGAGTCCAGGATGGGTACATCTTATCAGGTTGCATGTCCACGCCTTCTTTGTAAGGATGGCTGAGTTAAGTGACCATGTGGCATTTTTTAGCTTCTATCATGGAAGGCACACTTTGTATAAGCAAAGGAATGTCCTGGTTATAGGTAAGAATTCAGAAAATAAGCAGATACTAGATGTCATGATTCCCCCTTCCCATGTCCATTTTCCCCAAGTAAAACAATTGTCCCCACCCTGGCCCCACACAGAACTTTAGTTTGCTATTTTAATACTACAGTCTAAAATATGAGAGGCTAACCAGTGACAGTAGACTTGTGAGCAAGACAGTGATAAAAAGAAAACAGAAGAAGAGTAAATTTGCCTGTAGCCTTTGGTGATGTGGAGGCAGGAGAATCTGCAGTTTAAGGGTACATAGTGAGACCCTCTCTGAAAAATCTTGAGAGAGAGAGAGAGAAAATAAAAGTAAATTTGAAGAACTGGCGGGGAGGAGGAGTATAGAAGGGTCATGGTTCAAGCACCAAAAAAAAAAAAAAAAAAAAAATGTTAGGGAGACTGCGTCTCTCAGGTGTGTACCTGTCATCCCAACTATGTGGGAGGTATAGGTAGGAAGTCTCTGTCTGATACTGACCCTGGCAAAAACACAAGACCCTAGCTGAAAAATAACCTGTAAAAGCAAAATGGCTGGATATGTGTGGCTCACGTGACAATGTGCTTGCCTAGCAATCACAAAGCCTTGAATTTCCAACCTCAGTATTGCTAGAAAAAAAAAAGAAAGAAAATTCTATCAGTAAACATTTCACTACCTGTAATTCTGTACACAAACAGCTATCAGTAAGGCTAGACATGCCAAGGCTTAAAACTTTTACAGCCCATGTACCCACCCCTTCTCAGGCAGTTGCTTGAGAAGTTTACTTCTGCCCCAAATGAAGAAGTAAACTAAGAAGAAGAAATGACATCTTGGAGACAAGGGCGGCTTCATCTGGGGAGTAGCGAAAGAACTTTAAGGTAGTAATTGATAGGCTATTCCTGGAAATTCCTGGGCAGACTTGGAGATCAGAGGGATGGATTGGGCATTGAGGAGAGAGATCTCCAGGAAAGAGAAATGAAAATGATGGGGAACCCATTGATTTTGACCACAGGGGAAACAATAATGAGAAGGACCTTTTGCTTTTTGTATTGACTATAGGAAGAAACTAAGCAAATGAAAAAGGAAAGAAGCAATCAAAGCTCAGGAAAAATAAAGTAAGCAACTGAGCAAACATAGCAATAATATGAATCCTGCTAGGTGTTCTGCTAGGTGTGGTGGTGCATTCCTATAAACATAACACTTGGGAGGCTGAGGCAGGAGATTCTCCAGTTTGAGGCCAGCCTGGGTCATATAGCTATACACTGTCTCAAAGCAAATATATATAAAATATATATACATATATAATATGTGTGTGTCAACATGAGCTGTTATTTAGGAATGTGGAAATACTGCAGGAAACAGTGCCATCAATTAAAGATGGTTACTCCTGGGAATGAAGAAAATGAAGTAAAGCAGTACCTGTTTTTTTCCTCCTTATATCCCTTTGGCACTATTGCCTTTAGTAAAAACATTACTTTGATAAAAAAAATTTAAAAATTAAACAAATATCACTGCAATAAGCATGTTTATACAACAGGCTTTCCTTCTTATATGCTAGGAAATCACTTCTCAGGGTTTGTGGTACTACTTATTTTCATATTCAGATGTTGACATTTGTGATTGTGCCTACATTAAGGACTAAGTATCCTAAGGTGTGATCCCTGGCTTGAAGTACTTACAGTTCCATGGTGACACATCAGAAGACCTTGAAAAATCAAGATGTGCAGTACATGATTGTCTTTTGAAAGTCAGCCACACAAGGAAAATGATGGCAGACAGCTCCTAAGCTCTGCCCAAGGAAGGAGGATACCCAAGGGCAGGTGCAGAAGAAAGTCCCCTCTGCTTGGGGACATCCATATATTTTCATATGTTCAGAAGAAGATACAGAGGTCAACAGTATGAAGGTTTTCTGGTTTACCCACCAATATTTTTCCTAAAATGGTACTACTGATTTTCATTGATTCTAGCAATAATAAGAATGCCTTTTTGAAAGTGCATCACCATTAACACTGGGCACTGGCATTCTGGGAACTTTTCCTAATAGGTATAAAATGGTGCAGTTTTGATTTGTATCTCCTTGATACTCATAGCCCTGACTGCTGTAACACTAGATAGGCCTTTCCTTGCACTTGTGTTCTGTTAGAGAATTTTTCTTACTCTGGCATATTCTCTTTTACACTTGTTTTAACTACACTTTTGCCAGAAAACTTCAAAAAAGCGGTTCCTTGCTTTTTCTTGGCAGCAGACCTGGTGTTAGAAGGTAATTACACATGATTTCTTTAAAATAAAAATTTAGGTGTCTTACGTAATAATCTTGAGTTTTGATCATCATAAGTTCCTCATAGTCCTCCCAAGGAAGAACAAAAGGTAGCAACACATGGGGTAGTGAGGGTAGGAGGTGAAAGACTTTCTGAAAGAGAATATGCCCAAGGGCAGGCTTGAAGTAAGAGTAAGACAGAAGGAAAAAGGGATTGATCCAAGACAAGAGAAGGAAAGAATATAATTTTACAGGGTGTGGCCAGCAGAAGTCACCTCATGTTTTTTTGTTAAAGTCTCCTCTAAGAACCTGCTTCATGGAACTGCAAAAGTTCCCTTTCCCTTATACTGTACTCAAGGTTGTGGGAAGGTCATGGGAAGCGGGGAGAGACTGGCTGTTAACCAGGGAGATGTATTCTGCACTTGTAAAAGTCAGATTTGCCCTGAAAGCAGAGGAAAGTTACTGTGAGCTTCCATCAGGAGAGTAGTAGTGTCCTGCTTACACATAATTAACGTACAGTACCTGTGAATAGGCAAAAGTGATCGATTTTAAAGGGAGCGCAGTTGCAAGCACACAAGACTACTTTTTTTTTTAAATCTACAAACTAGTACATTTACTTAGATAATTTTTAGTTCTACCTATATTACATTTTTTTCCACACATTTTAATTAATTTTACAAGACTACTTTTAAAAAAAAAATTGGTGCTGGGGATTGATCCATTTTAAGCACATGCTCTACTTTTTAGCTTACCTCCAGACTGCATTTTAGGATCAAACTTACCATTCTAGTTAGGAGATTAATTTCATTTTGCCAAAAAATGAAAAGGGTGACCAAGAAACAAGACTTTCTACCATAGGTTTTATCTTCTCATACTTGGTTAGTTTGCGTTTTGCTTCACTTATTTTTCTAGTTGTCAATGAAAGTTTAAGTGATCAAGTTAATTTGTAAGGAAAATCTCATTCAAAAAGCAAGAGTTTTTAAGATTTAGAGACTAGACAAAAAATTTTATTTGAAGGTTATGTATGGGGCTTATGTATATTTGTATAAAATAAACATGATTAGTTTTAAAAGAAACCTGGAGGAATGTGATTTCATTTGCTCCTAATTTTTGTGACAGGTTGCCAGAATCATTTGTATAGAACTCCGTTTTTCAGAATCAGGATATACACAAAGGACTCAGAAGTGTCGGATGTGAAGTGCTTCATCAAGTATCTGTGCCTGCTTTGGGTGGGGAGGTCCTCTGCCTCTTCTCGGTGGTGATTCTCCTCTTTGATTCTTCATGAGCCTCCCTCTTGCCTCTCTTTTCTGATGCTATAAGTGTATGAGTCTTTTCAGATGTGAGCTGTTCTTACCACTCATGTCTGTCTTACTACTTGTGAGCCCAACTTGCACACTATGTCTAGAAGAATACGCAAACTAATCTGGATGGCTACCATGGGGATTGAAATTGGCATGTCTTCAAGAAAATACATACTTTTTTACTTTTAAAATTTTTTCATGATTGAATTTGGAAAATGAGGACAGCAAAGGGGAGACTTTCGTTTGGGACAAAAATCATTTGAGGGTAAAAGGTGAAAATTAAGGTGATATCATTGATTTGATGGTAATTTGGTTTTAGTTTCTGGTTTTTGCTGTCTTTCCATCTGTGCTGTATTAAGCACTCCACCTCTGTTTAATGAATGTGTCACCTCTGTCCTTTGTGAATGTGTTTATTGACTTTGTAGGATCTTTAATACATGAACTATTGTGCATTAGTTTACTTTTTAGTTATTCCTCTGTGACAGTGGCTTAGTCTGTTGTGTAAGCACTAAAATCTGTATGAAATTATGGTGATGTAACCTTGTTGTCATGTCTCCTGAACACAGATATAACTTATGAGATAACCATAATTACATTTTTATCATAACACATTTTGTCATTGATTTTCTTTTCCATTTTACCTGAGGTCCAGTGACTTTTATTTCTACTACTAGCATTTCGAGGGGACTGAGCTTAGGTGCTTTGGGGCTATGGATTGGACAGATATCCATCCTCAAAAACCCAAAGTCAAAAGGGGAGAAGAGACCCAAATATGTAGAGTTAATTGTGGAATTTCAATAAGTAGTAGAAGGCAAGGCATTTCAATAATGAAGGGTGCCCTGGTGCAAGGAACATAGCCTAGGGATCAGACCCTCTAGCCACCAGTGACCCCATCTCCTCTGAGCTATAGAATCTTCCTGGGCAGACCACCAGGAATGACTGGGACAGTGCACCATGCCTTGTGCACAGCTGTATGGCAGCACATTACTGAAAAAGTATGCTCTAGAAGGCTGGCAGGATATGAGAGGCTGGGTAAGAGTTAGGGAATGAGCAAATCTAGCTTCATATATGGGCTCTGCCCTGGCTATTTAACCTTCTGTGAACTTTTAGTTTTGAACCCTGAGAGACTTGTATGTGGGAAATGATGGGTTTGGGTAAAGCCTTCACAGAAAGTCACAGTTTTGAATTCTGAATGGCAGTTTCTCAATTCAGACCAAATTGGTTGGTAGAGCTTTGTGAAACTGTGCCATGGTTTGCCTGGGTCAGACCTAATTACCTTCTGTCCAGGTAAGAAGGAAGCAGTGTGGAGGCAGGCTCCAGTTAGCCTTGGATCCCAGACCTAGTCAGACCATCATGGTGGAAGGTGAACATTTTTAAGAAGTTAATTATGCTAATATTTTCTTCTCCCACTGGATGTATTTCCAGATCTGTGCCTGAGTTGACTTTAGATGTGATACTCAAGCTGTAAAGGGAGGCCCTTCCTGTTTTATGATGTATTTTCAAAGTAGTTTTCTGCCACAAATTCATTAATTAATTGCCAGCCTAGTTTCATTGAGAGGAAGCTCTCTACACAGTAAGCAAGTTGTGTCATCCATGGCCTATTTATCCTTATAACTTTGGGCATAGTAGTTACCTTTCTAAACTGTTTCTTCATTCATTAAATAGAGATGCTGACCTCACAGGGTGCTTGTGAGGAGTGAAGAACTGAGCCTAAACCTGGGAATGAAGTAGATGTCAGAGTCCTGGTCTGTTGAGCCCTGCTTAGAAATAAGGAAACAATGTAACACACACACATACCAACTGACTGCAATCTGCCTTTAAGGCAAAGGGAAGTGATTTTATGTTAATAATTTTTGTCTTTTAAGTTCTTGGTCCTTGACTAGTGTTTTAAAACCTGCTAAATGTATGGTTAGTGATACTATCTATCATGGTTGGTGATGATTTGGGTTTTAGAGCTGTATGGAACTGTGTGTTCACCTACTGTTCTTACTGATGTTCCTTTCTACTCATTCCCCAAGGTAAATGTAATATGCTTTTTCAAGTGCTTTTTCTTAAATTCTGTTTGGAACATATATATTCAAAGGAGAAAACCATGACATTCTTGTCAAAGCCATTTGTGACATTCCTTCTTACTGAGCCCTCTGGTTTCCTAAGTGCCTCTCTTCTTTGATGACTGGGACATGAAGGTGGAAATGTGCCTTCGCTGTGGTCAAGGGTGACTAGCTCAAACAGCCCGCGTTGACGGCCTGAAAACGCCCTCTTACTGAGGCTGATTCTCCACTGTGGGTTTTTATAGTTTATTGAATGTGAGGCATTGGCACTTTTAATGGCTTAGCTAATGTACATCTGAGTTTGCATATTTCAGACCATCTCCTTCCCTTCTGTCCTCAGAGAGGAAAGTCTGTTCTGCCAGACTCTTCCTCCCCAGCCTGTGTATGAGCTTTCACTTCCTTCGAACTTCTCAGCAGTGACCTTCAGACTGAGTCTAAAGTTACGCAGAAGGAAGATCATGGAAAGGGCAGAACATACATGGGAAAGTCATTGTATACCAGGAAAGGGGGACAGTGGTGGCAACCTGTGCTTTGATTATATAACCTCACATAATTTTCCTAGGTCACTGCAGCCTTGAGAGGGGACACCATTAGGTATGACGGAACTTTTACATCAGTATTAAATACAAAGAAAGCATATGTCAGTGAGGAAAGATAAACAGTTGTTAATCAATATGAAGTATTAATCAAATTTCATAAATACTGCTAATCTTACATCTTTAATATGCTATACTTTATACAGCCTTTTTTGACGTTATTTTAATTGGAAGATTTAGCACAAGAACATCTCAGTGGAAGTACCTGGTTTCTGTTAAGCTTTTACTTTCTTGGTGATTAATGCAGTATTTTGTTATTGTTACTGCATTTTTAGCAACAAAATAATGTTTTTCTGTTTTGTTTCTGATTATGAAGGTGACATGATTTTTAGAAAATAAGACAAATATATGTTAAAACTCATAAATTGCTTATCATCCAACTATCTAAGCAGAAATATTGTAAATCCTTTGGTGAACTTCCTTTGCCTTTTTTTTTAATATCTATTTCTAAATTTATAATGTGTCTATAATTTGGCTTTTATCCTGCATTCTTCTAAAACATGGGCATACTTATCCATATTCATGGGATGCATGGTATAAAGATGGTCTAATTTATTGTGAGTCCAGGGTCAAATTAGTTAAGAAATTTCTTCCTTTAATAAAGTCAGCAGTGGAGGTTGTGTTCCATCTGTACGTTTCATGGAGGATTCAATATACTACTGTATTACGATATTCTAAGAATTGTGATATTTATTTTGTCTCTGCCTTATGAGTTATGGAACCCTTTTGTGGGTAAGTCACTTGAAGAAATTTGAATACAATTTGGGAAGATTAGACAAACATTTCCCCTGTGTGCTTTTCCTGTTATTGACTGTTTGTCCCCCTAGTGGCATTTCTTAATGTCCCATTTTCTAGATTACATTTTGTAATAAGCTGTTAAATACTAAATCATATCTAACCATCAGCTGTTCAGTACTAGATGACAGTTTGTAGTATTGGTGAGTAAGTTTTTGAAATGTCTTTACATGAATGTTTATAAAGTATTAGTTAGTACATTTAAAACACTCATTTGCTTCCTAGTCTGGTCTGGTCTCTCCATAATCCAGTGCAAGGAGTGGAAACTCTCATGCCACTGGGGACATGGTTAGCCCCTCCCCCCTTTTTCCTATAAAGTGTTAATTTATTGATCCTCCATCACTTACTATTTTCCTCTAATAATTCTGATTCACATTTAACTTTCCACATATTGCCTTTTATTCCTTCTCTTTGCTTTCCTGCTTTAAGCTCCTCAAATCTAGCTTTTTGTTGTTTTAGTAATTGCTTATTGCATAAGTTGAGGCAGATTTAAGTGTAAGAAGTATTCATATGCCTTTCTGTTCTTTATTTTTCTAGCTGTTGTGTCATTTTACCACTCATTAATAAGCCCACATATCATTTGCTCTGTGCCTCCTTTATCCTGGTATCCCTCTTCTACCATCAAGCTTTCTGCCAAGTTTTCACATTCACCCTCAGCTATGCCTTGTATATTCAAGCTGTCTTAAGCTTCTGACCTGGGCATTTCTTCATTGAACTCTTTCAGTCAGCTGGCAGATTGGTCTTTTCCTCTGGCCAAACAGGCAGAGGAAATTTCTTCTTTATCTCCAAATTCAAATGTAATTGAATCCAGTAGTATGTTTTGTACCTTAACTCCTTTATTCAATTTGTAAACTGTTTGTAAGCTGTTTGAATCTACTTTGTCTTCATCATGTTTTTTTCAGTGTGAGCTCTTGGACAGTAGGAAGTAGATTTATCAACTCTGGTTTTCACAATCTTTTCTGCTTTTGTTGAAGGGAGGAAATAGAAAGGAAAGGAGGGAAATTCCAGTCTAAAAAGTTATGTATTGATTCATAAATCTTAAGTTATCCATAACATTGGAATGAGTTATTTGTATATGTTTCAGGCTAACTTGAAAGAAGGAGAAGTCCCTTCTGTCTGACATGTTACTTTTATGGAATGTGAGTGAAATTCAGGAAAGCCAAAAAGGAATGTGAAGTAAAGAGCTTGCCTTTTTGGATTATCTAGCTCATTTAAGATTCAAGCATTGTGAAGTTATGTTTGTGTTTTAAACTAAAGTGTCCTTTTACATTCTGAGGTAAGATACTTGCAGGCAGTCTAAATCTATGTACACAACTTCAAAAACTATTTACAAGGAGAGCTGGGCACAGTGGCTATACCTGTAAACCAACTACTTGGAAGGTGAAGATCAGGTGGATTGTGGTTCAGGGCCAGCCCTGGGATTGAGGGGAGAGTTAGCGAGACTGCATTTCGGATGAACAGGCTGGGCATGGTGGTGCCTGTCTGTGATCCCAGCTATGCAGGAAGCCATAGATAGGTGGATTGTAGTCTAGGCCAGTCTGGGCAAAAATGCAAGACCCTATGTCAAAAATAACCAGCACAAAAAAGATTGGCGTGGTGCCTCAATTGCTAGTGCCTGTTGAGCAAGCTTGAGGCTCAGAATTGAAACCCCAGTTCTGGCGCAAAAACAACTTACATGGACATTTTTCATAAATATTTTAATGGTATCTATCTCTGCTGTAGTATGGCATTTAAATAGTTTATTCACCAGCAAAGTTCCTTATAATGCTGTGAAATTCTGAGAACTGGTCCTGTATTTGAGGCTGTGTCAGTTGAGAACCCCATAGCATCCTCTTTTGGACTGTGGAAATACAGTATTTGGTGCTCATTGTGATTGTTGCAGGACAGGAACTGTAGTGACCCCTCACCTCCTTCCGTATCTTCTCCTGTAACCTGCAAATTGCTCTCTATGCCCTTGGCACAAAGAAAGTTTCTTGTGTTGTTCCTTTTTCATTTGGTTCCTTGAATTATTTATTGTTCCCACTTCCTCACCACTCATTCATTTCTTTAGAAAAGTTATTTTTCCATCTTTTTTTTCCCTGGTAGCTAATTCATTGTAGGAAGTAGATAAATATGAAATATAGCAAGTAAGCCCTTGCATGTATCTTAGCTGAAGTTTAGGGAAGAGGGTCATGACCAGAGATACTTAAAGCTGCAGGTCAACCAGGTAGCATATCTGGCATGACATTGTCAGAGCACTGGTCACCATGCAGGTGCTCCCCACCCAGCAGTTTCATTCAGCTCAGGAGCACTTGTGATCCAAACAAGTCAACACCTGCTTTCCACAGTAATGTTTTTATTCCTTATGTCCACACCTGCTGTTTCACCCTAATGCATGCAGTGTTCATGTGCGTCTTAATAATAATACCCTTTGCATCCCCTTCCCAAACAGGAATGATACTGACTAGTGGTCAGAGAGGGGGCAAAAATACACAGTTATCACAGAGGTCAAGAGAAGAGAGTTTCAGGGATAAGGGAGGGGTCAAAGTGCAAACACCTCTCCGAGTCAGGGACTCGGAGACTGTTTTTAGCCTTGACTGATCTCTGTAGTTCCCACTTTCAGCACTACTGGGTACTTCATATCTGAATGGCTGACTTGCTCTGGTCAAGTAAGCCTTACCAGGAGATAACAATTATTAAAGATCTTACAGTCAGAATGGAAAGAGGCATGACCTGTGTACTTCTTTGTCATGACCTTTCTGCCTGAACTTCCCTTGATGAAGGGGCTGCTTCTTTAACTATTCTAAGCACCAGGTGTGTGGTCCATGCCCAGAAGAGAATGTGGAAATGTTGGAAATGATTAGAAGAGAAGGGGAACACTTCTGGAAGAATGGCATTAGAAAAAGGTGACAGGTTTGGCTGTATAGACCTTAAGTAATGAAAAGACTTTAACTAGTGGAACTGACCTCAGTGAACTAACTGTGATACCTGTAGGTGGGATTAGTATTCTAGCTAAGTGGATTCACTGTGGACTTAAATAGTATTGAGAGCTGGAAAATTACACATGTAAAAAGGAGGTTTTATATAGCCTCCTCCAACAGATGGAAGTAACATGCTGTAAGTTAATATTGCTCTTCTGTTTAATTCTACTATGTTTTTTTCTTTTACCATATTTAAAGATGCTTAGGCAGGAGAATTACTGATAATTGTTACTGTGTGTTTGCTTTAAGAAATAGGTTATAGGGTGTTAATGATCAGCCATAAGATGATATGCATGGATGGGCATCCTAATTTTCAGCTGGTGGTTTAATAATGCTAAGCATGTATATTTCTGTATTTGCTTATCAGTGCCCAAAGTTTATCTTGTACCTCCAGTGGGTTTGATGCTGTAAATAACAAACAATGGAAGGACAGAAAAAGAAATAGGAAAGAAGCTCCTCAGAACTGAAAAAAATGCATTACTTAGTTGCCCCACTCAACCTCATTCAGCTTTTATAGGTCATTAAACTATGGTGTTTCTCCCCCAGTGCTCATCTGTATTTTAAAATGAAAACATTGAGTTGTTATAATCAAGATTTAGCAGTACTCTCAATATATATTTAAAGTTGCTAGGAAATTTTTGTATTTAAAATAAGGTTTTAAATAAATACTTGTTAAGATACAGGAAATGAATGAGATGGCTTGGGAAAGAAAATACTGATGGTGAAGATTGATCATTTCCAACATAGTTTTGTTTGTTGTATTGTAGGCCAGCTTTTAGTTTTCTTCTGCAATGGACACTTCGGAAAGATGGGTCTGCAGTAAACTGTTTTCTAAGGCAGATGAAAAGTGGCAAGAATGAGGTTTTTTTTTTTTTTTTTTTTTTTTTTATGGTGAGGTTGGTGTGTTGGCTCTTTAGGGTAGGAATGATCTGGGAATGGAAGATCACTTGCTTGGGTTTCTGTGAGTGTGAGAAATATTAAGATTTATTTAGAATTATTCTTTATACTAGTTCATTATTTCTTTGAAGGTATCTTACTGAAATAGCAGCTTTTATTGGGATGGACAGGTGCTTGTGTTTTGGTGGAGTTGATTGACTTTCCTTCCATTTTATGAAGAGCACCTTTTGAACCTTAGCCTAGGCCACGCTCACTGTCCCTGGTGCTGCTGCAAGCAACAGTTGGTATAGTATTTCACTCAAAGGCTTGCAGTTGAAAGAGGAGTGCAGACAGTTGTAGAATGGAAGGGAAATCTTAACAGTCTGACCATGGACTATCCAGAAAGCTCAAAAGCCAGGTTTAATTAGGTAGCAGTGCAAAACCATTATCTTTTTCATAAATACAGAATAGAGGAGTGCGAGTGAAGACAATGGGCATTTGTCTGGCCTGCTGGCCAGACTTAGCCTACAGTAGCCCTGCATTCTGCAGGCAGCTCGTGTTTTTTAAACACTCCTTAATGTTCCAGCTTTAAATAGCAACTAGTCTTCTAAAAGGATGCTGGGTGCTGCGGGAGAAAGGAAAGTGGCTGCCTTGGAGGCAAGAAGCTGACAGGCGAGATGCTTAATTATCGTGGAAGTAAGTGCTTGTTACTGTGGAGTACAGCATGCAGTGAGCGGGTCCTCCTTGGTGTCAGAGTGGGATTTGTAGACAATGCCGCCTTGTCAGCTCAGTGCTGGGTCAGCAGCATCTTTCCAAACAAGGATCTGGCAAGAATTTAAAGGCCACCTCTTGTGTAATTTACGGAGTCTTGGAAAAGGATCTGCTGCCTTTCTTTTCAAGATGTACGCAACCATGCAGGATTTCGTAGTCCGAATCTATCCCTGCTGTCTTCTGCCTGACGTGCTCATGAGGAAGTTCGTTTTCCTGATCGTCACCTGGAAAGATGCTAACAGTTGTCTGTAATCTTTGGGGAGACATGGAGAGGGCTGCTCAGAGCAGCGTTTTGTTTCTGCCGTCATCATAAATTAATGTTGATGGGATGGAGGAGATGGCACTGCTTAAGGAAATACAGGCATTTTGTGAAGTAGTAAAGGACTTGCATCTTTAAGAGTAGGTGAAACTAGGGAGAGCTTGAGAAGAGGTGACAGTGAATGTTGGATTCACTCTGCAATATTCCTTGGCTGGGTGAGTAGAAGAAAATTCAGAAGAGTGCTAATGAGTGTAATGGCTCTGGAGAAAACCTGTTTATTTTCTCTCTGCTGTATTTGCTTTTGCAAACTATGTTAAGCCTTTGTAAGGAAAATAATACTGATTTGAGATATGGAAGGAATTAAAAAGTATTGCAGCATATTCAATAAAATCACCTTTCGGTTTTTAGTTTTGTCAAAAAAAGAAGACTTATTACTGCTCTGATCACCTGATTCAGTTGGTTTTGTCTCAAACTTCTGGTCAGCACATTGGCTTATGATGTCCTAACTGTTAAAGGTCCCAGGAGCAAAAGTCTGTACCTGTGGTAGGAGAGTTGGTGTTACCCCTCCCAGTTTTATGAAACACTTCAATTAAACCGAGCTATTAATTGCCCTTTCTTCAGTGTAAATGATGGATTTTATTACATGATTTCACTTTCTTTTTTCTTTTAAACCTACTTTATTTAAAAATACAGCTCGCGGAACTGTAAATCACAGTCCAGAATTGAATCTTTTATTTTCCTGTGTCTGATTTTGGCATTTGCACATTTATTTTTAGATGTATTTGTCAAATGCTAATTCAAATTATCCTTCTCTCTTTTAGAGAAAGCATGGGATTATGGCATTCACAGAGTCCCAGTAAGACAAGTTCCATTCAGTTTTTTCTGAAAGACAGCCATCTATTAAAGTGAAGCAAAGGAACTCTTGTGGATTACAATGTTTTGAAGATCTGGATTTTCAGTGATTTGAAAATAAGGCATCATTTAACCTTGTAAATGAAAAAGCTTAAGACCTCATACAACTGCTGTATTTTCTGGAAACTGTTCTCCAAAACGGAAGTACACATTTGAAATATAGATATGATGGTCCCTTCTGCAGGGATTTAATTCTAATTACTTTTACATCATGACCAGTTTGAAACGGTCACAGACAGAAAGGCCTATTGCCACTGACAGGGCTTCTGTTGTTGGTACAGATGGCCCCCCCAAAGTCCACACTGATGACTTCTACATGCGTCGCTTCCGGTCCCAGAATGGCAGCTTAGGATCATCAGTTATGACTCCTGTAGGGCCCCCTCGAAGTGAAGGTTCTCACCATATAACCTCGACTCCTGGAGTCCCCAAGATGGGGGTTAGGGCAAGGATTGCAGATTGGCCTCCAAGAAAGGAAAACATAAAAGAATCGAGCCGTTCAAGCCAGGAAATAGAAACCTCAAATTGCCTTGAGAGCATGTCCTCCAAAAGCAGTCCTGTGAGTCAGGGAAGTTCTGTTAGCCTAAATTCCAATGACTCAGCCATGCTGAAGAGCATACAGAGCACACTGAAGAGCAAGACCAGACCATCGGAGAACATGGACTCCCGATTCCTCATGCCTGAAGCCTATCCCAGCTCCCCCAGGAAAGCCCTTCGCAGAATAAGGCAGCGGAGCAACAGTGACATCACCATAAGTGAACTTGACGTGGATAGCTTTGATGAGTGTGTCTCACCCACATACAAGACTGGGCCGTCACTGCACAGGGAATATGGTAGCACATCTTCCATTGACAAGCAGGGAACATCTGGGGAAAGCTTTTTTGATTTGTTAAAGGGCTACAAAGATGACAAATCTGATCGAGGTCCAACTCCAACCAAGCTCAGTGACTTTCTCATCACCGGTGGGGGCAAGGGTTCTGGCTTCTCTTTGGATGTTATTGATGGGCCAATTTCACAAAGAGAGAACCTCAGGCTTTTTAAGGAAAGGGAAAAACCACTCAAGCGGCGTTCCAAGTCTGAAACTGGAGATTCATCCATTTTTCGTAAATTACGCAATGCCAAAGGTGAAGAACTTGGGAAATCGTCGGACCTTGAAGACAACCGATCAGAAGATACTGTCAGGCCTTGGACATGTCCAAAGTGCTTTGCCCACTATGATGTCCAGAGCATATTGTTTGATTTGAATGAGGCGATTATGAACAGGCACAATGTTATTAAAAGGAGAAACACTACCACAGGAGCTTCAGCAGCTGCCGTGGCATCCTTGGTCTCTGGACCTTTATCCCATTCAGCCAGTTTCAGCTCACCAATGGGCAGTACAGAGGACCTGAATTCCAAAGGAAGCCTTGGCATGGACCAGGGAGACGATAAAAGCAATGAACTTGTAATGAGCTGTCCATATTTTCGGAATGAGATAGGTGGAGAAGGTGAAAGGAAAATCAGCCTATCCAAGTCGAATTCTGGCTCGTTTAGTGGGTGTGAAAGTGCCTCCTTTGAGTCTACCCTCAGCTCCCATTGCACAAACGCTGGAGTGGCAGTACTTGAAGTGCCCAAGGAAAACTTGGTGTTACATCTAGATAGAGTGAAAAGATACATCGTGGAACATGTAGACCTCGGTGCCTACTATTATAGGAAATTTTTCTACCAGAAGGGTGAGTAGAGATTGTTTATTTTTAAAATTTTTTCTTTGGCTTTACTCTCTGAAAAATAAAAAAAGTTTTGTATATTAACTTTTTTAGTAGTGTGACATAAGATTTGTGTGAATTCCTTATCTTTCTCGATGGTAAAATATTTAAATATCTCTGCGGTAACATTTCTTTTTACATATTTTTAGTCATTTTCCTCTTTTGGGTATATAAATGTTTTGTAAATTAAATATCATGTTTTTTTTTATTAAAATCTATTTGATCTGGTGAATTTAATTACAGTCTATGTAATGTCAATTTGCTATGTCACCTTTAAGGATAGATGTGTTAAGTTGAAAGTATTTTAAATATGGCTTGCTTTAAGATTACAAAAATAATTTTGATGCTACCTTTCATTTTTTGGCACTTTTGCAGCTAGTGCAGGATCATTTCTTTGCCACAATGTTCTTATTAATAATTGGGAATTATAATATGTTCCTATCCATTTCACAGAAACTTTTGTGAAAATCAATTACATTATTTGACGAAAGTCAGAGCCAGTAAGTCCAGGTCTTTGATTTGAGTAGAAAAGACACCAAAGAGAGAAGTAGCCTTAATATGCTGGTGACTTCCTTTCTAGTCTTTTATGGAAGGGTGGGTTTAAATATATATATTAGTCATAGGTACATGTATGTACATATGTACATACATATATAATCTTATTTAGCTATTATATATAAATGTATGTATTTATTTGAGAGAGCTGAGATTATACTTTATCATCGTATCTCCTTTTAAGAAAGGCAATGTGATTTATTGAAAAATAGTATAAATGAACTTTCTATAGTGTTTCTTGAGCAGCATTAAAATTGAGGGATAAGTTTCAGCCATCTAGGTACCCAAGGTAGAAATAGAATGATCACAAGGAAAGGCATACTCATGTGGCCCACTCGGTAGATGAGCAATCGCTGCAGCCAGGCAAAGAGGCCTGTAGAGAGAGGTTTCTTGCTACAAACTACTCCAGCAGTGTTTTGATTTCCTACCTATTGTTTTAGGGTTTTAAATGTTATTTAGATTTGTTTTTCTGTATGAAGTTTAGTTTCAAATCCCGTACTCATTATAGTTTTATGACAGTACTGTTCACTTTAGATTTTAATATCTTAAGATTGTTACTACATAATGGACCCCATTGAAGTGGTTTGTCAATGGAAAGAACCTTGTTTCATTGCTGAATATCTGTGTCTTTTCTCATTACTAAGTATCTATGCCATTGGTTCTGGAATCAATATAATGAAAATCCCAGTTTCAATTTAAAGTATATTTTCTTGAGTAATTTTCTGCAATTCAGATTTCAGAGTTTGTTTCTTAAACTCACCAACTTCACATTTGGGGGCTGATGGTTCTTTGTGTGGTAGAGGCTGTCCTCTGAATTGTAGGATCCCTGACTCATACACCCTTAAAGCCAGTAGGGTTCCCTCTCCCTAGTTGTAACAGCCTAAAATATACCTGGAATTGTTAAATGTCCCTTAGGAGGTAAAATGCTCCTCACTGAGAACTCTGCTTTACTGTACCAGGAAACATTTTTAAACATTTTTAAAGCATTTCTGAACTGCCTCCACCTATAAGTATCACTGACTTTGAGTTGAACATAAGAGAGAGCATACTAGTTTTATCTCAGTTTTATTGTCATTGGTGTTTTTTTGGTATCAGGAAATATTATGATACTAATAATGAGCCTTTTTGAGTACTATGTGCCAGGCGCTGTGCTTGGCACGTAGTATGCCTTTTGATATGGCATACTTTTTTTTCATTTCAACTTCTTGAGACCTGTGATGTAGGCATTGTTGTTTATCCTGTTTTCCAGATGAGAAAACTGGTTCTTAAGTGATAGGGTGTCACTTAAGTGTGGGAGCCAGGATTCCACCTTTGTCATGTTCCTCTCAGCATAGTCATGTTCTTTTTATTCCTTGATTTCTATTATGTGAGGTGAAGAGGAAGGGGTTGTCTTGTTAACATACTTTATTTTTCAAAAGTATAGAATAAAAATTTGAATACCTATACTCCAGAGCCATCCTGCTTAATACCTTTAATACCTCATAAATTTAAAAGCCACAAATGCAATAGTTGCTAATGGAGCATGGAAAATACCTTTTTCACCTAATATAAGTTCAGTTGAAAACATCAGTTAAAACAGGGAATTATTGAAAAGTATAAATATCTGAAATGTTTCATTTTCATTAAGACACGAAAATATATTTGCCAAACTCCTGTTAGTCCAAGAACTTTTCTGTAATAGTGATTTTATTTTTAAATTCTACATTTTATTACTAATATAAATCACAAGAGCAAAAATGTAGAACTAGCAAAGAATCTGTCTTATCGTTATTTTTTTTTCTTTTTCGTAGCTGTCATGCCCACATCTGATCCAGCTGCTTTCTTCTTAATGATTTGCCTTTAGTAAATCTTCCCAAAATCTTCAACTCGGTTTTCAGAGAAACTATATTTATCTTTTGTACTCATATTTCATCAGTTTTTGTAGTAATTGTTTCATAATAAAAACAAGTTATTGGTATCAGCAGGTCTGGGAAGATGCAGCAGACTTGGCCAGCACCATGTCCAGCTGGTGGGAGCAGAAAGTGCCTGTGGCACTGGTCATTATTGTGTCAGGAACAGTGAGCAGCGGTCAATCCAGGAGGCTGCTCCTGGGGAGAGTCACAATGCATGCCTGCTCTAATAGCTCTGCCTGGGTTACACAGCTTAGGATTTTCTAGTCATCTGTCATGATGTAATATTCTACAAATTAGAGCTCCATGGAACACCTTATAAAGCAGAAATTAAAGCCCTTAAAGTATAATTGTATATTTAAAAGCTTAAATGTTATCTATGCTATGTATGACAGTATAAAATATAGTTAAATAATTCTTACAATTTTTACTTTACAACTTTGACTCACTGAAATTAGTGGCCCAATTCACTTTTCTTGGTCAGAACAGAAAGCACATCCTCTTGTTGAAGGAGTATAGAAGTGTCAGGTGAAATTTGCCCTCCAGCACCAAGGAGCAACTCGTATGACTTGGCTGTCACCTCTCCCGCTTCATCACTAGTTTCCATGTGTTCTTGACTTTGTTGTGGTTAAGTCTTGGGGATTTCATTTACTGAAGTGGGTGCTGTAGTCAGCATTGTATAAATTTAATCATGTTCAGTTGCTGAGGCTGTGGCCATTTTAATATTATTTTGTATTTGTAAAGATCCTTCTTTTGCAAACTTAAACCTTAAAGGATATTTGACTCCAACAACACAAGCCAAGTCCATTCCTGGAAAAATGTTCAACCAATGGAGGAATTCCATTGCTTGATAAGATAAGCAGTACACCATTGATCCTCCTTTTTCCTGCTGCTTCTCTTTGCCATTTTGCTAAACTGAAACTAACCCAAGATACAATGACAGTTATAACATAGCTAGCATTTGTTGTGTTGCTGCTTTGTGCTGTATGTAGACCTCTTCACTTAATGCTTGTCAGATATGGAAGTGAATGTCACGGTGATCAGAATTCAGGTGATGTGACTGTAGATGAGGTAGTAGGATAGCATTCACATTAACTTGGTCGACATTTTCCTTTGAGTACATGCTTATTTGTGATTAACTTTTACTTAATTTCCATGATCAAAGTACCAAGTTAAAGAATAATTAAATGTTGCCTGTAGTCCCCATGGCTTCTTGAGGAGGGGACTCCCAGTTATTACTCACCTCATTCTCTGTGGCCCTACACTGTTCTCTGCTTTTCATTGAGTATACAGTTACCTATGAGGTATGTTCTTGAATTCCATTCAAAGGGATGTATTAATGGAAGCTAGAGGAGCCCATGGATTACCTTGGCAGTAACATTTGGATTATTGATTAACAGTGTTAATTAGCTTATCTCTATGTCAAGTGGGTATCACTCACAAAGTAAACTTATTGAAGCTGCTGTCATAGTGAAGGGCCTCCCCCAATTGTTCAATGGCCAGGAGAAACTGCAATCACAGCTCACCTGAGAATATTTTCCCAGCCCTAAAAGGAGGGAAAACTAATGTTCATGTGTCTAATTATTCTGATTTTGATTCTAAACCACCAGATTTTATTGTTCCTACCATTCATCTTCCTCCTCTTTTCACACATGCACACAGTTTAACAATATGCAAGGATTATCAGTTTAAGGAGACAAGTTGGATTTCAGTTACTACCGTGAAGAAGTCCAGTTTTCTTTTTTACCTCTCACTCTTTTGTAATCAGCCATTTTTAACAGCCTTTTTTTTTTTAGAATATCGCACATAACCTCATTTATACTAAAACGATAGCTTTAGCACTCTGATGTAATCTCAATTTTGCTATCGAGAGTGGCTTTTTAGGTTCCACTCTGTTAAATATTCATCATTATATAGCTCTTGTAAGTTTTAGTGGATTATTTCATAGTATATACTTAGCATCAGAAAATAGGACCAAAAAGAAAAGTGATCTACATTGAGACGCACAGAGCCACACCAACTTTACAACTCCCAGTTGTACACAATAAGAATAGATTGATAGCTAAAACCACCCTACTCTAGAATAATTTTTACTAAGATATACATTATTCCCCTAGAAGGTAAACTTTTTCCTCAAGAGTTCTTGTGTGCATAAACGACAATTTATGAATGAGGCTGGAACATCTGTACATCTCATCCACTGGATAATTAATTGGCCGTGCAATGGCTGCAGCTGTGCTCTACCAGGTAGCTTTGCATTTATGTTAACTAATGAGTGGCTTGAGTTTAGTTCTTCATGTGGAGTTAGTCCTTTTGTTTTCAGTAAAGAAACAAATGAAGAAACCTCACAGGAGTTGCTAAGGCATAGTTCCTGAGCTCTGGTGTGACTAGCATGTCTTTTTGGTTACAACCCTTGCCTAAAGTAGGCAGACCTGACACACTGCTCTCCCAGCAGTCCCTGGGAGTTAAGTGTAAGCAGCCAGCAACGAGTCCCGTTTAACAGATTGAGAAACCCAGTATTTGAGTAGTGAAGTCACTAGTCCAACATTTAAAAACTTAAGAAGTCTTATTTCCATTTTAGATAGAATAAACAGCTGAGAGAAATTAAACTTGATGAGGAGAGGGGTTATTGTCTTATATTATGGGAGAAAAGAAAAAGAAAAGGACATATTCAGAGAATACTGTATAGCTAAATATATTTCTGAAAATATGTACACATTTTGTTCTCTTAAGAAAATCCTGTAGGAGGGTGAATATCGTGCAAATACCATGTACATGTATTTGTAAATGGAAGAATGAGACCTGCTGAAACTATCCCAGGAATGGGGGAAGGGATAGAGGGATAAAGGAGAATGATGGAGGGAGTGAATTCAACTATGATATATTGTAAGAACTTAGTAAATGTCACAATTTACTAAGCACAACAACAATTTACAAGAAAAAAAAAAATCCTTCCAGGACGGTGGGTAGGGCTCAAATAGTAGAGTTCCTGTCTAACAAGTGCAAGGCCCTGAGTCCAGAACATGTTTTTTTTTTTTTTTTTTTTGGCAGTACTGGGGTTTGAACTCAAGGCCTCATGCTTGCTAGGCAGGTGCTCTACCTCTTGAGGCATTCCACCAGCAAAGCCCTGAGTTCAAAGTCCAATATTCACCCACCCCCAAAAAAATGCTTCTATTAATATAGAAACACTAGATTTGAGCAAAGTACTTCAGAGCGCCTTACAGGTAGAATTCCTTAAGGATGCTTGTTTCGTGTTTGGTTTTCTGACATGAATAGATTTATCTTCAGGTACCTGAGGGCCAGTTAGCAAGTCTGCCCTCCTGAGTCATGGTGTCTTCTATGCTCTTGAGCTTAACAGTTAACTCTGTCAAAATTAGTGTGAAAAGTTTTATACATGCTTCATCATTTATTGTCTTAATGTCCTTGCTTTTTGTTTTTATTAAAGTTATGCAATCTGTGTTTCCTTCATTCAAATATGGTCCTCTATTTATTCCTTCATAGGTAGATTTGGGGCACTAATATGTTCCTGGGAAACTTTCTTAGGAATGTGTTTTGCTGCCACTTTTTACTTGAAACAGGGTTTCATTTACTGCCAGACTGCCTTGAACTCTGCCTGAGCCTCCCAAGTGGCTAAGAATAAAGCTTGTGCCACTACATCCAGCTTGCTGCCGTCTTTTTCCTGCTAAGAGCATCCATGCTATTCCGTATTAAGGTCCTGCACGCTTGCTTCTTTGAAAACATTCTGTCCTTTCAGGCTGCGAGCTCCAAATCCCAATACTACTGCACTTCCCTCTTGTCCATACGGCATTTGGGCTTTCACAGTGCCTGATCTCTCTCAGTTCAGAGGCTGTGACAGTGCTCAAAAGGCATGTGCTTCACCTGCGCTCTATATGCTTTATTTCATAGTCAAGTTGGACCATCAGAAGGTCCCACCAGCTCAGACGTGAGACTTTATTTGAAGCCATCTTGTTTAGATCCAGTCACATAAAAAGTTTGTTTTGCAGTGAAACTGTTGATGAAGACATTGCCCTGGTAGAAAGTTCCATATGAAAAATGTATTTTAGAATTTGATGCCAGAATTTTTTTGTTCTGGCAGTAACCAAACACTTGTTGTTCTGATAGATATGTTTTTTCGTGTGCTTTGTTTCCTGTATCTACTGTTTTATCTTGGCCTCCAGGATCAAATTTGATGTTGAATGACACAGCTGTTACAGTAACACATTTGCTTCCACATTCATCTTTTATTTTTCTATTTTGCTTTATTAGCTTGATTTACATATCTTCTTTGTAACTAATGGTGTCCAAAGTATCTCTATTCCCAGTCTTTCCCCTCAGTTCTCACCACATTCTCACAAGCTGTTACCTGCCTCCACCTGGAAGGCAGTGAGGTTGGCATCTCTAACACATGTGCAGAAGTTTGGAATGCTCCATTTTGTTTGCCTTCATCATTGCTCTCTGTCTGTAAATGCCACTATTATTAGCAACTTGTATTTGAAGTTCTTCTCTAACACCTTCATTATTCTCAACCTTCAGTCATTTGGAAAGGCCTCTTGAGTCTGCTGTGAAGTGCAGATAACTTGTATTCTTTATATTCCATTTCCAAATCTATATATAACTTCAGGTCCTTATTGCCTCTTGCCCAAATTCTAGCAGTAGGTTTTTAAGTCTGTCTGTAGTCTTCACCACTCAAAATCCAGCCTTTGCCAGACATTTTTTTCTTTATTTAATCACATATTAGTTGGGTCATCTGAAAAGCAGATATAGAGAGCAGTATAGATAGGTTGGGGCTTGTTCACAACCCCTGTGAAGCATAAAAAGCAAAGAAAGTAAATTTAGAAGGGAAAGCCTTTAGCCCATGTTGTAGATCTGGCACTGTAAGAGCAAAGGGGAAAGGCTGCAGGATTGTTCAGGGAGAGCCCCAGACCAGGATGCATACTGACCAGAATCTTAGCCCACGTAATGGAGCAAAGATGAACAAAGAAAAATCCCTTGTTAGATAGTGATGGCCGGGCCTATCACCACTGTCCTGGATGCTCAGTGTGACTCAGCTTCAACACTGCAGTAGATAAAGCCAAAGGTATTGCAGCCAGAGGCTTTTAGCTTTGCATTTCTTGTGACTGAACAGGTCCTAAGTTCTTCCTGAAAGG
This sequence comes from Castor canadensis, assembly GCF_047511655.1. Classification (NCBI taxonomy): domain Eukaryota; kingdom Metazoa; phylum Chordata; class Mammalia; order Rodentia; family Castoridae; genus Castor; species Castor canadensis. Next base: position 35,053,313 of record NC_133388.1, on the reverse strand, counting down.
GAGTTGAGTGTGGCATTTCAGGGTTATCATTCAGGGATGCCTGTTACAGCGTGTCTGCATAGTTCTGGGCACTGGTTACAAAACAGATGACCCCATGGAGCTTGCATTATAGTGGAGGGAAACACACAAATCAGACAAAAGCATAAATGGACTTGTTATAATAAAAATAATACAGACATATAGAACAGAAACCCTCTTTTAGTCCCATTAATTTTACTTGTATCCTTCTATGTCTTTTCTTACACACACATAAATTTGTTACCTTAATTTTCTATTAACAAGTAACCTGAAAATTTTTGCAGTACCTTTAAAAAATTAAAATAATGGCAATTTATATATTTGCGTAGCCAGCCATTAAAATAATGTTTAGTATCTATTTTGTGCCAGTTTCGGTGCCTGGAGGCAAACAAAAGTCAGCACACCTCTGCCTTTGTGGTATTTACAATATGCAGTTAGTCTTCCTAGGACAAATGAGAAGCTCTTGAGCACTAACTTTTTTTCTGGCTTAAAAAATATTTTTACTCATAATCTCTGCTTCCTCTGCCTGGAACTTAATTTGAAAAGATGGTGGAATTCCTGGATTAACCTCTGTTTTATCATTTATTGTAATTTCAATTTTTTGTAATTTTTCTTTCCTTACTAATCAGTTTTATCTTCTGAGCAGTATAACTCTGTATAGTCTATTATTGATTCTTTTCCCTGGGTTTTATTTTTAGCAGTAATATTTTAATTCTCCAAAACATCATTATTTTTGTTTTCCTGTAGTTATTATTACTATTGTTATTTTTGGTGGTAGTTGGGTTTGGATTTAGGGCTTTGCACTTGCTAGGCTGGTGCCCTACTGCTTGAGCCATGCCTCCAACCCTTTTTGCTCTGTTTATTTTGGAGACAGGGTCTCACTTTTTTCTCAGGCCTACCTATATTGCAGTTCTCTAAACCCAGGGTTTGTCCAAGTCAGGAAGGCTTCATCAATTGCACTCCTGCATGGTGCTGTGTTTCCTTCCCTGCCACAGGCAGCCCTGGAATGGGTTATTCTTCTTTGTGTCTTGCCCACAGGACGAGCTCCTGCCTCTCCTCTAGGATCATGAAGCCCCCTTCTTAAAGGAGCAGGTGTTCTCTCATCACTGATCCCAAGAAACCCTGGTGCCCTTCTTTTGCAGGGTGCTATTGAGGATGCTTTGTTTGGGTCTTAGAAAGCTAAGCACATCTCTAGGGCCAGGGTCTCAGAGTAGGAGGCTCAGCAAATGTTTTACAAATGAAGGAACATTTGGTACTGTTGTGAAGTATCAACTTTATTGAGCTGAGTAGCCAGTGTATCTTGTATTTATAGCATCAAGTGGGAATGGCCTTGTGTTACATATACTCCAGATACCCAACAGTATATGCAGTTCCTTTTCCTCTCTTTTCAGGAAATGGGACCACAAACAAGTCAGTGTGTGGTTGTGGTGGTTTTGTAGAAATTAGTAAAGACCGCCAGTTGATTCCCCATAGGCCAAATGCCATCACTGAAACTGACTTTCACTGTTGTGAACTTGAGTAGACTTACTAACAGTATGTTTAAGATTGTGGAATCTGTCATTCTCTTGAATATTTACACATTTAAAAAAAAAAAGATTGTTGTAGGTCAAAAAGATACTTAATTTCTTTCATCATTAGTGAGGTTGAATTTTTATTTTATTTTGTAAATTTATTTTGTGATACTGCGGATTGAACCCAGGGCCTTGTGCATGCTAGGCAAACACTCAACTACTGAGCTACATCCTCAACCGGAGGTTGAACTTTTAAAACGATAATTATTGGCCATTTGTCATAGGTAGATGGTGGTCAATAAAATACTCTCAAGGCTCTGTTAATCCTTATGTTCCCTTTATTTAATAAGATTTTCTTTCAATTTTTGCTGTAACCATTTTCATGCAATTTATTAAGGTCAGTATAACTTCATAATACACCATGTCTTTTCTTGGCAAGTTAGGAGCCTATTTGGGACTGCATAGGCAAGTGCTGTTTTAAACCCCAGGATTTGTTTGTTTGAAACAGTTTCACTGTGTACCGCAGGCTGACCTGGAATAAGTAATCCTCCTGCCTCAGCTTCCTGAGTGCTGGAGTTACAGGTGTGCACCACCATACCCAGCTTCCATGTAGTCTTTGAGTTACCTGTTTGTAAAGAAGTCTTGGAACCCAAGGGTTCTGAGCACTTCCTAAATATGGGCAATGACTCTTAGGCAACAGTAATTATAAACTTTATGCAGTACTTTGCAAACTAATTCGGGCACGGAGCCAGTCCTGTGCAAATGTCCCCACCCATTACTCTGACCTGTTTTTGATTATGATGCAAAACCTTAGGCTGTTTTGTTCCTGTGGAGCTGTCGCCCTTATAATTAGGATGAGCCCTTGGGGACTAGAGACTGAGAATTTCTGAGTAATGTGCTTCCAGAAAGAGAATCATTTAAAAGGTTAGCCAGGCTCTGGTGGCTCATGTTTAAAATCCTAGCTAGTTAGGAGCCTGAGAGCTGGAGGTTGAGATTGGGAGGATCACTGTTCAAGGCCAGCCCAGGCAAATAGTTCATGAGAACCCATCTCCAAATCAAATAGAGCAAAACAGAGTGAAGCTGTGACCCAAGTAGTAAAGTTCCTGCTTTGCAAGGAGGTTTCCCTAAGTTCAAACTCCAGTCCCACAAAACAACAAACTAGTTGGCCTTTTCTTACCTCCACTGTGGCAAACCTAGGTGCTTACTTTATTTTGTTGTCATTTATTTAATTCTTCTAACTTGAAGTTTTATCCTCTTTCTAACAAAAGTTAATAATCACAATAAGATGCAATGAATTGCACAAAAACAAAACATCTGAATAGTTTCTAGAAAGTCGTGGCGAGTGGTCTTCCTAGCTTTGTCCAAATTCTGTGTTTAATGAAAATAATTAGTCAAACTTCATGTCTGTTACTTGTTATTGACAGTGAGATACTTGTGACCCACCAGTAGTCTGCTTTAACAAAAGATAGCTTAAAACATTGTAAATATGATGAAATAGTTTTCATGCAAGCTAGTAATGTTGTCACTCTTCCATTCTTTGTTTGGCTGTAGATAACGAAACTGAGGTCTTCTGCTTATCACTTACATCTTTAACATGCCTTTTCTAAATGACTTACGTCTTTTCTAGAGAAAATGGAAGAATTTTTATTTTTCCTTCTGCATAGTCAATTAGGTAATTCTAAGATTAGAATGTGAGTATTTTTGTGGCTTTTACATATATTGCCATATTGCTTTCTAAAATAGTTAGCACCATTCCTCAGTGCCGCCAGCAGTGTGTGCATGTATTACAGCTCTTCCAAGGGATGATTTGTCATTGGTTTTTTTGTTTTTCTTTAACATTTCAGGAATGTTGTTTCCAATTGTGTGCAGCATGAGATAGTAGCTAAGTTTTGTGTGCTTTGTTCTTCTTTGATAGATGTTTATGATTTTATTTTCCCTACTTAAAATTTTAAGTTAACAATTGTAAAGAAATATTTTAATATTTATAATTTACAAGTTACTTATTAGAAAGTTAAATACTCTTCATAATTATATTTAGTCTAGATTATGCTGTTGTCTCTAAGGAACGGTACAATGGGACTGTTAACACATAGTCTACAGAGATCATGAAAACCAGTATGAGTAACCCAGAAACTGCTGGTGGATGCCTGTAACTCTTGTGACTATTTTTCTTTTCTCCTTTACAACTAAAATGCCAGGCTTGCATTTTTTTCCTGTGTACATGTGAGTGTGCATAGCTTATAAACAGGTGATTTGATTGTATGTGACCTACTTATGTGGAGCTTTAAACCATTCACTATTTATTCTTTAACAATGTGAAATTTTTATTATTATGAACTAATAAGAAAACTTCAGGTGGAGGTGGCGGAGGAATCCACATATATGAATTAACATTAGTACCTATCCCTCTCAGTATAGAAAACCATTGGCCAGATAGTACATCCAATAATAAAGCATTAAATGTGATCTGACTAGACAAATTGCTTGTCCCTTGAAGCACCAAATTTTATTTAACTATTTCTTATTCTTAACAAAGCTTCAGTAACTTCTGGGAACATAGTATCATTTATAATTGCTAATAAAATAATCTCTGACCTCAGTAGCAAAAATAACGTGTTCGAATTTTGGGATTGTAGTGTAGTACTTGTGATCTACCCTCTGTAAATCATAGTTGCCACATTTATTTTTAAAAAAAAGGAATGAAATAGCTATGTTGGCATTATTGGCAAAGTGTTTACTTTACTTTACTGAAATATATCATTGTAATGCAGTGAGTGCAGTGTTGGTTTTTGGCATTCCAAAAACCAGTGTGCTGCCTCTAAAGTATTGTCTATTTGGTGGTTTAATACCTGTAGTTCAGTTTATCTCTCAGCAACTTTATCCACCCTGTAAGTCTTCAATCTTTATTCCCTTCTCCTTTCTTCCTGTCATTTTCTTCTCCCTGAATTCCCCATTAATTGTCTTTGCCTTTTTCACTCTCCTCCTCTGTAACTCCCCATCTTTGTTCCCCTTCCTTTTTCACTTTCTACCTCCAAAGAGAGACAAAGCTGACTGTAGACCTGGTTGGAAGAGCTCCCTATCTCCACCAGCCAAGAATGGAGGTAGATGGCTGGTAGGGGGAAAAATACACTGTATCAAGGAGACGTATAAAATTACCCCCAAGAGGTCAGGGTGTTGAGAGAAATGCACTGCATTCCAGTGAAGTTGAAGGACAGACAGAGCCAAGAGACCCCAGAAGGACCACGCTGAGGCTGTAAATTACCAAGTCTAAAAACTCCAAAATTCAACTTAAGGTGACTTGCTGAACTAAACTCTTCACTACCTGAGGGTTACACATTGCATTATGATTTTGAATTGAGTAAACTTACATTCATATAGAAAGAGGTTTCTCTCTTTCCTATCTATGTAATCCTCAGAAGCAGGAAGAAATGGATAATGGACCAAAACACAGCTTTCATTGTAAGCTGTGTAAAAGTTACTCAGGGTGAGAAACTTTTTGAACAAGCAGAGTTCAATCACAGTAGTAATGAGTTTCACAATGGAAACCCGGCCAGAATCTCCATCTGTACCAATGGAACTGGTGTAGATGGAGAACGACTAGAGATGCTGTTTTGGAAATAATAGCTGCAACTCTTTTTTTCAGTTAAAAAAATTGATGTGTCTGCACAAACAGGCACATAAGTTCAAACAGATCTTACCAGTGTTATCAAACCAAAGATGGGTTTGTTTAAAGATAGAGTCTGAAGAATGTGTTTGAAGTTAGTTTACAATCATCTCATTACCCTTCCCCAAACTCAGAAATATACTACTTTAATAGCTGAGAAAAATTGTGCAAAAATATGGTCAGGTTTTGATGATAACACCCACCAAAAGTTTAAATAATCATTAATTATACAATAGTCTCCATTTTAGTCTTTAATTGATTATAATTTATTTTATATAGGGTTTAGCTTATTTTTAAATAACACTTCATTTTACCTGCCAATTAATTCTAAAATGACTGTTTAATAGTTATATTTTCATAATGTTATATTTTTGTAATGTTTATAAATTTTTGCATTGAAGAATATTAATACTTGGTATCACTAATCTGTTATGAATTCTTCACACCTAATTAGAAATAATATAATTAGTATTTGTGCAAAGTAAACACTTCCATTTTACTCCAGATTTCAGTCACTCTTTTAGATGTCTAAGGGCACTTCGGATAAGAGTTGAAAGATGAGAGGATTTAGTCAAAAGAACATTCTTCTAGGCAGAGTATTCTGGATGCAGAAGAACATAGTGAGTTTGCACAAGAAGTTTAATATAGTTAGTTGCCAGGACTTGGAAGGATGAAAGAAAGGTCTGCGATGAGGATTACATGATAGGCTGGTGACAGATGATAAAGACCTTTGGGAAGCCATGAAAAGTATCCAGGACCTTTGGGAATCCATAGAATTTTAAGCTAAAGGGTGGTCAGTCAGATTGTATTTTAGAAAGTTTTCTAGCTGTTACACAAACAAGTTGGATAAAAGCAATCCAGTTACTACAAACTTACAGGCATATAATAACCAGGGTATGCCAGAGGCACCAGGATGGAGAGAAAATAGCGTTGAGAAATATTCAGGAACTAGTATTCACGGGTATGACAGTGGGCCTGAGTGTGGGTGGCCGTGGCCGCAGTTTCTGAGGAGGTACTGCAGGGAGGGCTATGTGGGCCATGTGTGATGGTGGTAAGTTCACTTTTGCAGCTGTCCATGGGACAAACAGATTTCTGTTAGATAGATAGATGTAAAGTTCTGGGCTTAGCGAGGACTGCAGTGGACGTGTGGACTTCTGAGCATTGTCCACACTGGAAAGACAGTTGACGCTCTGAGAATGGATGCCATCTTCAAGATGGAAGTGTGAAAGAAGTCTAAGCAAGATTAGCCAGAGTGGTGGTAGAAAAATCAGAAGAGGATGATGTCATAGAAACCAGAAAAAGATGAATGATCATCTGTGCTAGATGTTACAGAGAGTTCAAGCAGGAAAAGGAACAAAAGTATTTTTTATTTTAACTTTAAAGCAGTCTTGGTGATCCTGAGTGCCAGAAGCTTACACCTGTAATCCTAGCTGGTCAGGAGGCAGAGATCAGGAGGATCATGGTTCGAAGCCAGTCCAGGCAAATAGTTCACAGACCCTATCTCAGAAAACCCATCACAAAAAAAGGGCTGGCAGAATGGCTCAAGGTGTAGGCTCGGAGTTCACACCCCAGTATCTTTAAAAAAAAAAAAAAAAAAGACAGTCATTTATTGATCCATGCAATGGAAGTCAGATTACAGTAATTCTAACGTGAAGAATTTAGCAGCTCTTTCAGAAGTTTCCAATGGAAGAAAGAAAAAAGAGACAAATGTTTAATTTCGAAGGATGATACAGAGTTGAGTTGTATATTAAAAGGTGGAGAAAAGGGAATGAGCAAGTAGAGGAATAAGCTGCAGATAAAGAATGCTTTGGGAAAAATAAAAAAAGAAATTAAAAAAAAAAAAAAGAATGCTTTGGCATTCTTGGGGGCAGATCGAGCAGAGGCCAGGATGTAGAGCAGATTGGGTTTTGATTATAGGGAAAAGGAAGCCAGAGTCTGACTACAGGTAAACTTCTGTGCTTGGCTTCTGAAGAGGCTTCTTCGTCTACTTTATGAAGTAGACAGCATAGTAATTTGCTGAGATTGAAGATGGGTAGGAGATTGAAGGAGAAAAGAGGACATTTGAAACAATAGCTCTGCAGAAGCAGAGAGCTGACCAGTAAAAACTTGAAGAGGACAATTTATGGTTATCGAAGATGAATTGATGGCAGCTCTGTGCCTTTATGAATTTCTCCAGCAGCCTAGAACAGCAATCCTTCCTGCCCTTCCTAAAATATGTGGGCTGTATCTGAACAAGAGTGGGGTTTCACACCTGAGTCCCTGAGGTGCAAGGAAGGGAATACAATGAATGTGACTCACGTCTTTGAGCCTCCACTTTTGTTCTGTGCTGTAATATTAAAATCTCCTCCAAAGTTATTAAATTGTATTAATTGAAACTGCTCCTTCAGTAAATGGCCCCAGACTGCTTGTTTTCCTTTAAGTTCTTGTCCGCTTTTTTATACTATTTCTGTCTCCTGCCTTTCTGTTTTCTTCCTTGTTGTCAGTTGTTCTATCACATTGCTGTCTGCATGCAAGTCTGTATCAGCCCTACACCCTGGACTTTGTCAACATCGGGAATTATCACACCTCTGAAATAAAGCTGTGGGCTTGAAGACCAGACAACCAAGCTTGTTAGAATTGTGTGCAAAGTAAGAGTAAATCACCTCTGAGTGTGATTCTTATGTGCTGTGCTTTGAGGGTGTACATGAGTGTTTGTACATAGATTTTGTGACACATATTGGATTGTTTATCAGTTGTCCATATATGAAATGTTCATTGCCTGTATTCTCATTGTGCTTTTCTTGTTTTGAATTTCCATGGATTATAATATTCTTAGAGAACCTTTACTATTTGATTATATTTTTGTAATGATGCTTTAGTACTTACACAGTATTTTCATATGCACTTCCTAAATTTTAAAACCACACAATTAAACATGTTACTGTATTTTTTCTTATTATTCTCATGGATTTTCAAATATGTATTTTGTATGGCAATAACCTGCAGTTTCAAATATTTATGCATTTTGTATGCAAGTAATATGCCATGTCACCAGTTGGTTATTTAGCCATGTCACATGTAAATGAAATGGAACAATGTGAAGCAAATATTTTGGAGGATTTGAAAAATCAGTTATATACTCTTGCTTGTCAGTTATTTTCATTTGTATGGATTTCCTCATCTGTGAACATTCCATGTACATAGCAACAATTTAAATTGTTTAAAGATGTATATTCTTGGGTGCTCAGTCTAATATCAGTTTAATACTTTGTATAAATTAATTTTTTTTCAGTGCTGGGAATTGAACCAGGACCCATACTTTCTAAGTTTGAACTACACCCTCAGTCCCAATTATCTTAATTTTGATCTATACATTTCTTCTTGTCAGGAAGAAGGTAAATTCCACACCAGTCATTAGGAGACTTTGTTCTAGTTCCCTAAGATGGTGCTGAAGGTTGGGACCCTGGAAAGTTGATAACATTGAGAGTCCATCACCTGGCCACACTGGTTGCTTAGGAGACATCTGTTCTCCAGGCCTGCAGTGCTCTCCAGGTTTGGTGGCCTTCCTGGACACTTTTTGCACCTACCACTTAAGAACCAGTGGTAAAGCCCAGAGTCCTGGGTCCAGGGTGCTACCTCCCCAGCCACTCTGAAGCTCTTTTCTCTGAGCTTCTCCATCTGGTGTGGGCTATCTGGGGCTGCCCAGTCACTCCATGAGATACCTCACTCCTCTCTCCAGTCCACCAACATCCATTTCATCTGGGGGAAATCCCTCACTCCTTATACTCTATTCTCATTAGTTTTGTTTTTTTTTTTTTAAAGAACAAAAACTTAAAATCCCTGTCCCAAATCTTCCCTTAGGCAAAGAAGCATATATAATGTAGCCTATTAAAATGGTGGGACATAGGGAAGGAACACAAATTTAAGAATTTATGGTAGAGTAGTAAACAACCCAACAGACCATCTCTGCTCAGTGTTATCTCCTCTGAAACAAAACCCATGTATAGCCTTGTTTTTATAACTCATTGAAGGATATTAGTATTTAAGTGTATTCATATTTTATTGATAGAATTTCTGAGAAGTGATCTTAAATGCCAAGTAGAAGCTAACATTTTCCAGGTTGAGGTGAATTTTCTAATTTAATTTTGTCTTATTTTACCAAGAACACTGGAACTATTTTGGGGCTGATGAGAATCTTGGTCCGGTGGCTGTGAGCATCCGAAGGGAAAAACCAGAAGAAATGAAAGAAAATGGATCTCCATACAACTACAGAATAATTTTTAGAACTAGTGAGGTAAGTTGCAAGTGAGAGAGACTTGAGGCTTAGTTGATGTGGGGAAAAATGGGATCGAAGCAGTAGCAGAGTGATTAGATTTAATAGCACAAGGTCACAGATGTCCTTAGAATAAAGAAGGCTCCTCTCTTCATTCTGGTAGTGATGCAGGTACATAAGACAGTTTATTTCAGTCCATTTCTAAGTAGAGTCCGTAAATAATAAGAGTTGTGATTCAGAGAAAAACAGGTCAGGAAACTGCAGCCCTCAGTATCTCAAATAGGCTATCACATAGATTCCTGAGGACCCCCAGAAAGTTCTTAGCCAGCTGGAGGAGCCAGAGTGCTCAAGGATAAGAGAGGGTTGCCTAAGGCTTAACTCAGTCTTCCAAGCTAGCGCTGCAGGCTTCTTTCTTCTGGCTGTAAGTTGTGTGTTTTCTCTAAGGTCTAGAACACAGATTACTCAAATTAGAAAGTTATCTAATTGTGGGTAAAACAGGTTCTGGGAGTTCTTAGGAGTCTAAGTACACATAATATATGAGTTTTTAGGTTTAAAATGAAGCTCAGGCCAAAAAGAAAAGGAAATATTTAAAGAAAAACAAATAACAACAAAGCATTAAAAAAACAAAAAAACTTGTGAGCCAGTTTGAGACTGTAAGTCCTTTTTTTGTTTTGTTTTGTTTTCTTCCTAAACATTTGTATAATTGCTCCAGTTATCAGTTATTGCCTCTCAGCTCCTAATTTACTTTAGGATTGTTCTCATGCATTAATGTCTAATACTCCCTGAGGTATCAAGAAAATAGTGGTTTTGAATCTAGTTTAAACAGGGCATTTGGCTTCATTTCTCCTAATAAGTGCAAGACAAGTTTCAGGGCTTGGCTTCACTTAGTAAATTGTTCCTAAGGTTGAAGTCTGGGGAAATTAAAAATAGGATTTTAAAAACAAGGCTATAGTATCTAATATGTGTTTATAGTGGCCAAGTAGAAGTGAAGAGCCCATGTGCTCTCCTGTGCTTTCCCCTGTGTCAGAGCTGATACCCTTAAGAAGTGCATATTCTCGAGCTTGAGCCACACAGAGCATGTCCTGTGGGGAGGGGCACATGTCGGCAGCTGCTGCTTACCAGCTTCTCAGATGCACCAAATTTCCATGAACTGCCCTGTCTTATTTCTAAGTGCTTCTGTCCTTTCTGTTCTTTTCTCTTCCCAGTGCCATTCCGATCCAAGCCCCAGCACAGTCCTCTTCTGTCTTGTGTCCTCAGTCTCCAGAGCTGACTTCTGTTACGTGCTCTATGAACTGCACTGGCTTTGGCCTTTCTATTGTGCTCTTTTACCTTGCTGCACCTGCACAAAGTGCTGTACTTGCATCTCCCTCTGGTTCTCTGGTCATAGGTTTGCCCTTTCCCTGCTGGCTCCCTCAAGTGATTCTATCCTTTGGGTCCTTTCCCTTAGCCTTTGGGTAAAGGTCCAAGTCAAATGTTGTTCAGAAAGCCATTCTTCTTGTTATTTAGGTTCAAATTAATAATGAATCAGTTCATGACTATTCTGGGATAAGACCTTGAGACCATATTTCATTACTGTCTTCTCCTCCCTCCTGCCCCCAAATCTAGTCTGTCAACAATACTTGTCGATCTTGCCTTCAAAATGTTGTATGCTGTATGTTGGGAACTCATCCACTTTAATGGCCCTTGGCACCCATAGCATAGACCTGGTCTTGCTCTGAGAACTAGTCTCCCTGCCTGTACCCTGAATCCCTGCATCCTTCTAACCCAGCAAGGATCTCTGTGAAATGTAACCCAGGTCTCTTCATTCCTCACTCAAAGTCCTTTAAGGGTTTTCCATGTCCTTCTGAGTAAAAGCCTACTCAACCATGCACATCTGCTTCCAGTTATGTCTCCTACTTCATCTCCAGTGACTTCCCTAGGCTCAGTCTTTTCCAGCCACTCTGGCCTCCTTCCCCTCTGTTGCACCTCCGGGCTTTGGTGCTCTCTTCTCCTTCTTGAGGCATCCCCAGGGGTCCAACATGCTCCTTCTCCCCTGACCTTTTCTCCTGTATCATAGGGGCCTTCCTTGGCCACTAGAGCTAAGATTTCTACCTTCTCCATTTCATACCCAATTCCACTTAACACTATCTTACATATTGTGCTTACTTATTTTGCTTGCTTTCTGTTTCTCTCACTAGAACGTAAGACCCATGAGGTTGGAGACTTTTATCTGAGTTGTTCATTACTACATGCTGAATGCCTAATGCCTAAAACAGTCCCTTTGAAGGGATGGAGCAGCAGTTTGGGGGTAGTGCAGTAGAGCGTTTGCCTGAGTTTTTCTTTCCAACCAAAACAATTCCTAAATGTAGCTTAATTATACTATCTTTATAAGACTTTTCATAGAAGTAAAGTAACAAACGTCCTTTGACAGAAATACTTTAAAATGTTGCTCCCTGCCCGTAACTCCTAGACTTCTTCTGACAGTGCTTTACTTGTTTCATTGAAGCAAGCTCACCAGACAGATAATGAAATAACATTTAATTTGTCCTAGGGGTTTCTCATGTTACTAATTTCTCATGTCAATAAATGCATTGAGAAAAAAGAAAACATGATCATCACGGTGGCTTCCGTAAATAACATCAAGGTAACAGAAATACAAGCAAATTTCTTTCATTTCAGTGGAAGTTGTCATTGCCAAACATAAGCCAAAAATACCTTGCACACAGTTTGTAGGCATGGTGGTTTCTTTATGAACAAACTTACGGTATATGAGTATTTTTAAATATAGAAGTACAAGGATTTACAAGTACTCTCTCCTTGTTTCTGGAAGTCATTAACAAAAATGCCAGTATGTAATAATGCTAGTGACCAGAATGTAAAAATGAGTCATTTTTTTTTTCCCATGTGCTTTGTCTTTAAAGTTAGCTGTTGTCTTTCTGTGGTACAGGATGCAGTGATTTGCATTTCTGGTCTTGGCTTCTAAATTGAAAATACTCCCAAGCTTTTGTGGTCTTTTACTTGAGGTCTGTGTTATTTCATGAAAGGAAAAACCAGGTAGTTACTAAGTAACCCAGTTGTTTCCCATGATTTAAAACAAAGCAGAACAAAACCATTTTCTGTCAAATTAGATATTAAGTAATAGGAAAATGATGATTTTTTACACTTATTTAAAAAGAAATGACTTATAAATGAGAAAGGATACTCACCAAATGATTAGATTTCAAATACCTTATATCCTTTTTTTTATTATTATTAAAAGTAAGATGCTAATAAATTTGGCTTTTCCTACCTCTCCCCCACCCCCACATCTGTCTTGACTCCATTAGTTGCAAATCTTACAATTTTTTTTTCTTGGCAGTTCTTCCTCTGGTGTTCATGTTCCCTGCTAATTATACTTCATACCTTCTTTTCCTGTTCTTTTTTTCTTTCTTTCGTTTGTTTTTTCGGTCCTTGCACATGCATATGTGTATACGTTACTGGGGACTGAACTAAAGGCCTTGAACGTGCGAGGTAAGCACTCTAGAACTTAAGCCCAGCCTTTTTTGTATTTTGTTATTAAGATAGGATCTCACTAATTTAGGGCTAGCGTCCAACTTCCAGTCTTCCTGCCTTTACCTCCAAGGTGTTGGGATTGCAGGTGTGCACTGTCATACTGGCTTTCCTTTCCTGTTACCTGAAGACTGTTTTAGCCCACAGATTATATTCTCGGTTTCCAGTTTCTTCTGCTTGCATTTTGTCTTATTTGCCAACTTAATTTCTGGAGGTGTGCACCCTCATTCACATATGAGACTGCCCATCAGCTGTGGGGCCTTCTGCCCTGGCTCCTGTGCTCTCCCCAGCAACACAGCTTCACCATACTCCCCCTGTCCTTTCTTAGGTCCAGCTACAGCAGTCGCTCTTTCCCACTCACAGTCTGGTTCTTTCCCTTTTCCCTTGCTCACATTGTCTTGTTGTAGAATAAGAAAGTGTTCCTTTATTTTATAGCTCTTTCTAATGCCACCCCTTCCACCATGGCCTGTCCTGCCTTTGGACTATCTTGAGACCTCCACTTGCTGGACTTTGATTAGTAAATGTATCCTTGCTAGATTGCATTCGTGTACTTCATGTCTCTCACCCTCTTATACACCATGTGCTTCCCTCAAAATGTGTTTCTCTATATGCTTTTGTAGTTTTCCTATTGCAGAATCCTTTATAACCTATGTATTTAATGGAAATTTGTTCAGTTTGATTTTTTTAAATCAAAACCAGTATTTAAATTATGTTAACAATTTGGCCACACAAAAATTTTTAGAAATCAAGACTACTTCAGGCTTTGTGCCTGTTTAATTTTTCTCTAACAAATCATTATGACATAGAGAAATGTCTTTGCTTAAGTTTATATTTCATAATGGAAAGTATTTTAAGAAACAAAGGAAAGTATAAAGTAATTTCCAATGTTGTACTACAGTCGTTGTCCTATTATGGCAGCATTTGGGGATATGATAGCTTATGCTTGTCAGCTATGCATTATGAAATTTAAAACTTCATCCCCTCTCTTAGCTTTTGTAATTCAAAAAGATACTCACTTTCTAAGTGTTTATTCTTCAGATGTCTCCCTGGGATATATCCTTCTTAATTTCTTGGTTAGTCTGCTTAGTGGCATTTTATAGCCCCAGAGAGACCTTGATCTTACTTATATCTTTAAGGGAATGTTATGTTTGACACATGAGAAAATACCCTTGGAATATTTATACCACAAGTTCCTTTGAACTTGCATGGGTGTTCTGGAAAGTATTGGACTCGTTTTTCATATATAAAATATCCTTCATCGTATATAGAATGTCGTGTGGGCAGCTTAACCACCTTCTCACTCCCCAGCTCTGTACAGAGCTGTCATCTGGGCCTTCAGTGCATGTGACACATTCAGCAATCACATGCCCCAGAGAGGCTCACCACACACCTTTCTCTCTTGCAGCTCATGACAATGAGAGGCTCTGTCCTGGAAGATGCCATTCCCTCCACGGCAAAGCACTCAACAGCCAGAGGGCTGCCTCTGAAAGAGGTGTTGGAGCACGTGATCCCCGAGCTCAATGTCCAGTGCCTGCGACTGGCCTTCAACACTCCCAAAGTCACAGAGCAGCTCATGAAGCTGGATGAGCAAGGGGTGAGTGCAGCTGTCAGAGGAGCACATTCTTGCTGCTCAGGTTTCCTGCTAGGCTTCCTGAACCCAAACTCTAACATTTCTTTTTCGCTGGGGGAAAACCGTTGCCATTTATTGTAGAGGTTATTCTCTTTGTGATTATTCATTTTCTTTTTTCTAACTCAGAACATTTCTCACCTGATGAAATGCTCTGTCAGAATTGATAGGTGGAGAAAATAAACTATGTTCAGCTCTTTCAGTAGTCTTCCTTGCATGCAGCGAACTTTTTGAGCATCTTGGAATAAGTTGTAGTAGTAATATTAATAAGTATAATAATGTTATTACATTACTAATAAGTAATAGAATAGTAATGGCTAACACTAATGAGAATACTCACTGGGCTGTGTTCTAGGTGTCTGAAATATGTTATCTCACTTAATCTTCCAACCCTAAGAGAATGGTACTGTTACTGTCCCAATTTTAGAGAGAAGGAATCTGGGACATAGAGAGGGTACACAGTAAATGCAGTTTCACAGTTAATAAGTTGTGGAACCAGGGTTCAAACACAGTCATCTGCCTCAAAAACTGTCCTGTTACCCACTACACCATTCCAGTCTTAAAAGCTTAGACTTTAAAAGTCTATTTGTACCACCTAAGGTGCATTTTAGCTGAGATTTGTAAGAATAAAAATTTAAAATTTGTGTCTGAGTTGGTAACAAATCTAAAATGCTCAAGACTTGCTGCTTCTATACTTCTTATCCTTAAATATGTGGGTCCTTTGATCAAGATGCAAATGTGTGATAGGATAATCCATCCAGAGGTTGCAAAAGGGGAGTAAAAAAGCTATAATCTGATATTGTCCCTGCCCAGACAGTGTTATCCACATTCTGCTTGAAGAAATTTGAACATACGGCCCAATCATGTAGATACAGTGGACCCTTGCTATCCATAGGTAGGTGAGAACACTGCCAGGAGAAACTGAATGTTCAAAATGCATAGAATTCAACAGTGTTCTGTAGGCTGTTCAGGATGCATAGAGTTCAGTAGTGTACTATGGACACTTGATTCATTTTTCTTCTAACATTGCCCACTGAAGGCAATCTTTCAACAAATCCAAAATTTTCACTTTATCTCTTAAATTAACCACATTAACTTTTACTTTGCTTCTGGGGAGGCATATTTTCACAAAACTAAGGACAGGGAAACAGCAGATCACAGAATTTAAATACAACTAATAACAATGTAGGACTGGGAGCATCTGTGATCAGCTGAGCTGCATAGTGTATACACAGGAATTAAAAGTTTTTGTTTAAATTTATTACTTTGTTACCATGCTTGATCAAACCCATCTGTAATAAATGTGCAAATAAGGCGGGCTTTCTGTATTGCATTTATATAATCTTACTTTAATTCCCTTGAGCATTTCAGCCATCTTGTACCCTAGCAGTGAGTAGAAGTAGTTTTAACATTGTATTGAGAAAAAAAAAAAAAAACTCCTTGAAAAGTAAAACTGGTCCAGGTATTGAATGTCATTTTGTGAACCAATTTTGATGGCATTTCTTTAATCAAAAATTCCAATTCTATTACAAAAGTTGAGAGTACAAAAAAAAAAAGCTATTTCAAGGTATTTTCATTCTTTCAGTTCAGCCAATGAGAAGAAAAAGTGAATGAGCAGTTGGATGTAACTTTCCTAATCCGTGCTGTTTCTCTCTCCATTTTGTTGTTCACAATGCATAGCTAATGTCTGTTCCACATGTATATATAAAGAATGCCACAGCACCCATGCTTAGAACATGTGGATTTGAAGCACTTTGAAGGATGCAGAAGACAACTAATTCATAAACTTAACGATTTTGAGGTCTGTGTCCCAGACCATATTCTGGACATTTATTCCAGTGAAGAAGGCGCAGAGAAATGATTAGGTTCAATTTTATTGATTCAGTCATTTCAATTATTATGTTATTAAGGAGAATAAACACATTTAGGCACTGGTAATATAGCCATATACTTAACATTCTAAATTTATATTTGAATGATATCTTATATAAGGAAGGCATTTGTTATCATTTTCCCTTGCTTTAAACATTAAATAAAATGGATTCTCTAATTGTGGACATTTTAGGATTTCTGACACACTCTGTTAGTGATGCAAAATGTTGGACTGCTGATGGTGCTGGTCTATGATGAATGTTTTATGGTCCCTTCAACACAGGAAAGATAGGAACACTATAATGAGTTTAACACAAAGTTAAATTTATTTTATTCAGAAAATTGGCCATTATTTTGTAATTATGGCCTTCCTATTCTTAGAGATATTAAAGTAGCTCTTCCCTTCATAAATTATTAATGATAATATATGGTAATTGTTTTCTCTAAGCATTAAAATTTGGCGCTCAATGAGCCTATCCAATTTTATTTTGGAAAGAAATGCC
Organism: Castor canadensis; assembly: GCF_047511655.1. NCBI lineage: Eukaryota > Metazoa > Chordata > Mammalia > Rodentia > Castoridae > Castor > Castor canadensis. The sequence goes on along the minus strand of NC_133388.1, from coordinate 35,036,338 downwards.
TAAAATGTTATCCCATGAAATGCGATTTTACTAATAGGCAGTAGTTTTACCAGGCAATAGAAGCTTAAAGCATGCTGCTCTAATGAGTGGTCGCACGTTATTATTAGTTGTATTTAAATTGTGTGATTTTGCTGAATATTTCCCTGCTCTTAAGGGTACAACCACTTGGCCTCTGTCTTTTCTTTTCTGTCTGCATGCATAGCATTCAAACCCAGGATTGTACTGGTACAACAGATGACATGCGTACTTTAGCAGGGGAGTCATATTTTTTGGCAGGAAATCTCATTAATGTCTTGGAACCATTTTTAGAAAATGATTATTTGGATGTTTTTGGAAATACATATTTTAAAAAGAAATGCATCTGAATGCAGTGAATTATTCATATGAATCATTGCAAAGCATTTTTATTTTCCATCTGTGTTGTCCTTTTTTGAAATTTCAAGCTTTCTCTGTCCTTGTATTTAAAGTGATTCATAGTGTGATAATGGGAACCCAGATTCGCTAAAGGGAACTTCTAAATCTCCCCTTAAGTTTTTTCAAATGAGTCCTTTAATATATTTTCTACTCTTATTAAATGACTTATATAATTATGTTTGGAAAAAGAAAACATAATTTGTTCACTATATTATGGGATTTTGCCTTTCAAATCCTAGATGTTTTATTTTCTCATTTTGCCACTATAAAAGCTAAAATGAGCAGAAGGAAAAATTAAAATTTTATCTATGAAGTGTACAAGAAAGCATTGCATGATGATCTAAACAATTATATGTGGTAGTGGAAGTAGGTTTTTTGGTTCCTGAAGAAATTCATCTTGGGAATTGACACAAGCTTTGTGACTTATCCAGGCTTTACCTTTCCGGGCCTTTCAGTATTTATTCATGTCTATTTCCATTGTTACTTAAAATGATGGTGAAAAGATAAAACTCACTTAGCAGTGTTTTCACACTGGCTGAGATTTAGAATACTTCAGACCTTAGAATATTTGGATCAATGCTGGGTTTAATTTAACTATGGTATTCTTAGGTCTTCATTTATTAGACAATTGAGAGCATTTCCATAATAGAAACAAATTAGATTAAGTGTACATTGCATTGTGACCATGTTATCACTTAACTGTTTCATTGGGTTTAACCTTACAGCAGTCCTGAGCCACATGTGCCAGTTGTTGGCCAGTTGAGAGGATTGAGGCTTGCAGAAGGTCTGAGGCCGTCTTTCTTCCCTATCATTCCTTAGTGATCTCTAACACTGAATACAAATTGTATAGTACTACCTTTCATTTTTAAGATTTGCAAACTATCTTTACTTTTTCATGTCTTTAAATATTTTTATCCCTCAAACGACACTGTGAAGTATTAGGAATTTCGTTATCTATTCTGGTGAACTTTTTAATTATATGGACAATTTAGTTAACTTTTAAATTCACTATTTTAGAGCCATTTTTCCTCAATACCCACTTTAAAAAAAAACCTACCAAATGGTCCAAACATTGTATGCACATATGAATAAAATAAAAATTAAAAAAAAAAAAACCTACCTCTCATTTGCTTTGCAAGGGGAATGAAAGACTGTCATGCCAAGCCCAGTTTTGAGGAGCTGTTACACACATATAGTATACTCGCTTAGTGCTAGACACATAGTAAACATTCAAGGAATATTTGCTATTGTTGTTAATTATAAAATATTAGCTTGTTCCCCTTTACATGCATTATCTCACTTAATCTTCATAAACATTCTGTGAAAGAGCTCTTATTGCAATATGTAACATTATGCTTTTATCAGTGACCATGACCATTTCAAATCTAGTAAGTGCTTTTTGAGTCTACACCTTCCAGATTATTAAATACTGTCGTGAATAAATAGGCTACTAAGACACATGAAGAAGACTAAGGCCATAAATTACTGTATCAGACCCCAAGTTAATATAATGAATTAATTATAATGAGTATAATTAATATAACCAGACACTTGTGAAGAAAGAGCAATGGAGGTGCAAACCAGTGGGGTTAAGTCATGATTGGTTCACAGAATCACAATGAGATGTGCCTGGGAGGCAAAGAGTATTACATCAGGCCAGAGAAAAAGCAGTAGGATGGTCCAGACTTAGCTCATAAGAACAAAGTACAGAGTGTATTCATGGGGCGGCAAGCAGTTTAGCTGAGTGAGAGTAAGAAAAATAGATAATTTTGGTTGACCATCGACTAAGCCTGGTATGGTACAAAGCAGTTTACATGAATTATTTTAATTAATCCTTAGAGTCCTTTAAGGTTGGTACTATTGTCTTTCCTGTTTTACAAGTAGGTACACTAAGGCACAGTGAGGATCTGCTGAGGCCAGTCTTAAATCCAGGCACCCAAGCTTCAGAGCCCTCATTCTTTTTTTTCCTCTTTATTTGTTTATTCATATGTGCATACATTGTTTGAGCCATTTCTACTCCCTGTCCCTTGTCCCCTCCCTCTCCTCCCCACCCCACTCTCTTCCAGGCAGAACCTGTTCTGCCCTTTTCTTCAATTTTGTTGAAGAGTAGACATAAGCAATAATAAGAAAGACATAGTGTTTTTGCTAATTGAGATAAGGATAGCTATACAGAGAGATTCCTAGCATTGCTTCCATGCACAAGTGTATTACAACCTGAATTGATTCATCTCCACCTGACCTCTTCACTACTTCCCGGTCACCTTGCCATATTGACCTCTGTCATTTTAAGGTTACTGTATTAGCTCCTCTGCAGTAGGCACATCAAACACAAGTTTTAGGTTTCCTACCTTTCACTATTCCTCCTGTATGTGTCCTCTCCTTAGCGTGTGACCCAAGTCTAATAATATTACTGCATTTGTTTTCGATCTAAAGGCTGCATATGAGGGAAACATAAAATTTTTGTTTTTCTGAGCCTAACTTCACTTAAGATAATGGTCTCCAGTTCCATCCATTTACTTGTGAATGGTAAGATTTTATTCTTCTTCATGACTGAGTAAAATTCCATTGTGTATAAATACCACATTTTCTTGATCCATTTGTCAGTAGTGGGCATCTTGGTTGTTTCCATAACTTGGCTATTGTGAATAGTGCCGCAATAAACATGGCTGTGCAGGTGCCTCTGGAGTAACCTGTGTCACATTCCTTTGGGTATATCCCTAGGAGTGGGATTGCTGGATCATATGGGAGATCTATGTGTAGTTTTTAAGAAGCCTTCATATTGTTTTCCAGAGTAGTTGCACTAGCTTGCATTCCTACCAGCATTATATGAGGGTTCCTTTTCCCTCACATCCTTGCCAAAATTTGTTGTTGGTGGTGGTTTTGATGACAGCTGTTCTAACAGGGATGAGGTGGACTCTTACTGTGGTTTTGATTTGCATTTCCTTTATGGCCAGGCATGGTGAGCATTTTTTCATGTGCTTTTTGGCCATTTGACTTTCTTCTTTTGAAAAAGTTCTGTTTAGTTCAGTTGCCCATTTCCTTATTGGTTTATTGATTTTGGGGGGAGTTTAGTTTTTTGAGCTCCCTGTATATTCTGGTTATCAGTCCTTTGTCTGATGTATAGCTGGCAAATATTTTCTCCCACTCTGTGGGTGGTCTCTTCAGTTTAGAGACCATTTCTTTTGTTGTGCAGAAGCTTTTTAGTTTCACATAGCCCCATTTGTCCATCCTTACTTTTAGTTGCTGGGCTGCTGGAGTTGTACTGAGGAAGTCTTTGCCTATACCTATTGCTTCTAGGGTATTCCCTCTTTTTCCTGTACTAACTTCAGAGTTTCAGGTCTGATATTAAGGTCCTTGATCCACTTTGAGTTGATACTAGTATAGGGTGACAGGCATGGATCTAGTTTCAGTTTTCTGCAGGCAGATAACCACTTTTCCCAGCAACATTTGTTGAAGAGGCTGTCTTTTCTCCATCATATGTTTTTGGTGCCTTTGTCAAAAATAAGGTGGGCATAGCTGTGTGGATTCATATCCAGGTCCTCTATTCTGTTCCACTGGTCTTCATGTCTGTTTTTGTGCCAGTACCATGCTGTTTTTGTTGCTATTGCTTTGTAATATAGTTTAAAGTTGGGTATTATGATACCTCCAGCATTGCTCTTTTTGCTGAGTATTGCCTTGGCTATTCATGGTCTCCTGTGTTTCCAAATGAACTTTAGGGTAGATTTTTCAATCTCTGTGATAAATGTCATTGGGATTTTGATGGGAATTGCATTAAACATGTAGATTGCTTTTGGTAGTATGGCCATTTTTACTATGTTGATTCTACCAATCCATGAGCATGGGAGATCTTTCCACCTTCTGTAGTCTTCCTCTGTCTCTTTCTTCAGGGGTTTGTAGTTCTCCTTGTAGAGGTCATTCACATCCTCTGTTAAGTTTACTCCTAGGTATTTGATTTTTTTTTTTTTTTTTTGAGTAGAGCCCTCATTCTTAACCAATATGCTGGACACCACATCCTCCTTTCATTCCCCATGAGCGGAGAAGAAAATGGAATGATGGCTGCAAGTCTTACTCCTGCAGGCTTCAGTGCCCAGTATTAAGTGTCAATGTTAAAACCAAGTAAAATTGGAGTAGGGCTGGCTTATAAATATTTAAAGCACAATTGCCAGTTTGCACTTGAGAAAATTGGTAGTCTTGTTTTCATTAGGAAATGTCAGGTTTCATGTACACAGTAGTGATTTTGCCTAAATGAGCATCTACATGGCTTTTCTAGATGCTTATTAAAAGTGCATAAAGATGAAAATATTTTCTGGTTTCTTGATTTTTAAAAAAGTGGCCCTTTGGGTTATTGAAGTTAGATTAAGAGGAAAAGTAGTCATATTTAATATTGGCCTGCAGTGTGTATATTAAGAGTAGATGTAGGGAAAAGCAACATTTATTCAGTAATGAATAGGACTAATGCTTTGATTAAGGACATGAATGAAACTCTCTGCAAACCTAGCCTGTTCATTGCCATGTTGCATTGTTGTATTGTGAGGATAAATGAGATTGACCAGCCACTTTCTTCTTTGATTCAGGCAGCTGTTTTTGAAAAATGATCCATTGAGGAAACATTTGTTCCAAAGCCAATTTTCTGTGAATGACACTTTGGCAGAACAATGTCAGTCCTAGAATTTAAATCTTCTTTTAGATTTAATAGTAGCTGATGCATGTTTAAAGTTGGCATGACTGCCAAGGTGATTCCATCAACTGCTGGATCTGAATGTGCATTCAGAGGAAGGAAGTACGTGTGGCAACCATTGAATCTGGGAAGAAGGCAGGGCCAGTGTTGTGTTGGCCCATCCATGTTTTGTCTTACTGAGGCTGAATGGGATGACAGGATGGAACCCTGTCCAGTGAGAAGACCCTGTGGTTAACATGACGATGGCATTAGTTTTGGGGAACATGTGCTATGGTAAGACCACAGTTTGCAGGACAGGACACAGCAAGACCAAGAGCAGCATGCAGTGAGAATTGTTTGGTTAACAATCAAAAAGGCAGAATGAGTGATGGCAGACTGTTCAGTCCTCTTAATTTTAAATTATGGTTTGTGTTTTAAATTCAGCTTTAAAATAGTTAAATTGGTTTCTTTCCTGTACAATTTGAATAGGTAATATCTTCAAATGGTCTAAAAATTAAAGTAATATAATTATGTGTACATTGAGGCATCTCAGTTCTACTTTCTTCCTGTTACCTCCTGTCCACTCATTCAGTTATCACTTACTGGTTTCATATGGGCAGTATTACTATTTCTTTATCCAGATACTATTGCAATTGCATGTTTATTTTATTTCCCCTGTTTCTAATTATAAAACACAGCATGCTGTAGACACTTCCTTTTTTACTTAGTAATATATTTTGGAGACCTTTCTATATCATTACATAGAAAGGCTTCTCATTATCTTTACTACTGCATAGTAGTCCATTGTATTGCTGTACCATAGTTGATTGCATCAGTTTCCCTATGGATGGACATTTGGGGTTGATTCAGTTCTTTTTCTGTTACAACCCATGTTGCAGGGAAGATCTTTCCCTACATAATTAAAATTCTTTTCAGTGGTAAGTCAGGTATGTTTATTAACAGCTTAGTACCCCAGATGAAGCTTTTTATTTTTGTGAGAAAATTTTCACAACACATTATTAAAATAAGATTATATGTGTATAGAATGTTTTCTGTACATTATGTCAAAGATAAAAATAGATAAGAATTTATCAGTGCCAGTATACATAAATAATTATGAAAATATCTGTTAAATAAAAACTAAAAACTTTCCATATGTTATTTTTTAAAGCAATTAGATTTTGTTGGTAATTCCCAATGAGGATAAAAATTCGAACTATCTCAATACTGATTTTTTTTTAAATTCTCTTTGTCATTTTCTTCTGAAGACAACATAGACTTACTTATTTGCAGGGAGTAGTTAAAAGGGTTATGTTTATGAAGACCAGACCAAGGTGAATGCTATCAGTGTGAACCAGGAGGATTTATAAAACACATGACCAAAGTCTCTACTTTCAGCCATGGCAGAGTACCTTGTTGCAGACAAGCTGCCTACATAAAATAGTTCATTGTCCAGGAGACCTGAACAAAATACTACTTTTTTAAGCTATGTTGAAACTTCAGCTTCTGAAAAAATTGAATAAATGTCCCACCCTGCTTTTCTTCCTATTAAGTATAGCCCAATATCATGAACATTATGTTTAAAAAAAAAACATAGAGAGAATGGAATATAGACAGAAAGCAGACTTGCTAAGGATGTTGGTATCTGAGGAATGGCACAGTGTGAGGTCCCTTGGTTTTCTTTTTTATTCATGTATCCCAGTTTGGATCTGAAGAAACCACTAACCTGGAAATCCCAGTAAGCACAAACCAAAACAACAACAACAACAAAATACCCTCAAAGCCTGTTCTCTTTAGCCAAAAGGACCAAAACAACAACAAAAATCATGACCACCATAGAAATAAACTTCAAACAATGATCTCATTATTCCACTGTGTATCACAAAACAAATAACAAAGGGCTGCAGCCATCTCTCCTCCCTGACCCTTGGGTGAAGAAGGATAAGTGGAGAGCAGGAACTTCCCTCTCTATGGAGTGGTAGTGAGCAGCCCACCTGCCCCCTCCCCCGACACATACACTTAAAGGGCATCAGAGAAGGCCTGGTGAAGAATCAGGAGAGGTCCCCTCAAGACCTTGTTACAGTGTCTATGAAGCCACATGGAGGGCAGGAACAATGCACCCTACCCTTCTGGCCACACTGGTATCAACAGAGGTTTAATAGTGAAGTTTGATGCTTCTTCTTCTACCTCACAATAAAGACACCAAGAAGGGAAATCTGACTTTCAACCCCGCCTGGCTGTGTTCCCTTCCCATACATGAGTGATAATGAAGACATAGGAAGATCCAAGTCTTACAATATCAGAAATGTCCAGATCTGAATTGAAAATCACCAGCCATGCCTATAATAAAGAAAATGCCAGTTGGAAAGAGAAAAGGTAATACATGCCAATACTGAGACAATACATGTTAGAATTGTCTAACAATGATTTTTCAACAGCCATCTTAAAAATTCCTCAGTGAGCAATTATGATCATGACTTCAGGAAATAAAGTTTTAGCAAAGAAACAGAAGATATAATAAGAAATAGAAATTAAGAACTGAAAAATAACACTAATCAAAAATTAAAAAAAAAATTCTCAATAGATAGGCCTAAGAGCAAAATGGGAGTGATAGAGAAAAGAATGTATGAATAGAAGTCACAAATGGAGCCTTAGGATTTGTGGGACCAAAACAAAATACTTAACAGTTGTGTCGTTAGAGTTTTGGAAGGAGAGGAGAAAGAAAGCAGGCTTTGAAAAAGTATTCCAAGAAGTAATACCTAAAACTTCCCCAAATTTGGTAAAAGACTTCCTAACTCTTTAGATTTAAGAATCTGAGCAAAACCCAAACAGGATATATCCAAAGAAGTCCACAGCAAGACTTATCATATTCAAATTTTGAACACTAAGGACAAAGTGTTGAAAGAAGCAAAAGAAAAATAACTTACCTATTTGGGGAAAATAGGTACCTACCTATTCTAAAAATGTGGCTGAAATAAGTTCTCTAATGTCATAATGAAACCCATATTTTATATAATTAATATATGCTGATAAAAAGGACATAAATCCTAAATGTTTATGAACCAAAGAGATGTAACATATATGAAGTAAAAGCTGATAAAACTGAAAGAAGAAATAGATGAATCCACAAGTACAGTTGATTATAACACCCCTCCCAAGAATTGATAGAACAAGTAAAGAGAAAATCAGCAACACTGATTACTAATGAGATATAGTTGACATGAAACACTACACTCTCGCCAGCAGAATACATATTCTTTTCAAGCATATATTGGAGCAAATGTCAAGGGAAACTGTATTCTGGGCCATAAAGTGAGTGTCAGAAAAATTTTAAGGTAAAATCATAAAAAGTAGATTGAAATTTGAAGTAGAGCTATAAATTCTAACTTACAGAAACATAACAGAAAAATCTCTAGAAAAAAAGTGTTGCAGTTTATTTAAAAATTTACAGGAAACTAAATTACAGTGTAACATCAGAATTTTGGGGATGCAGCTAAAGCAAGCTGAGAAAGGAAATTTATACTATTAAATGCTACATTAGAAGAGATGAAATGTCTCAAATTAATAATCTAAGGTCACACCTAATACACCTAGAAAAGAAAAGCAAAATAAAATAAGGCAGCAGAAGGAAGTTGTAAGGACAGAAATCAGTGAAATTGAAAAGAGAAAAACAGAAGATTAATGGAACAAAAACTAGCTCTTTAAAAATAACAATAAAGTCAGTTTGCAAGCAAGTCTGTCAAAGAAAAATCATGAGACACATCCATCAGGAATGAAATAGGATAGCTTTCCTATTGCTACCAACATCAACAAGGGTTACTGTGTATAACTAACTATACATACATAATGTTGACAAATTAGGTGAAATACACTAACTCCTCAAACATTGTCACAAAACCAAAAAGAAACAAAAAGTAAGGAAAGAGCCAGGAGCAGTGGCTCTTTTCTATAATCCCAATGAGGTGGAAATCAGCAGAACTGCAGTTCAAGGCCAGCCCTGGCAAAAAGGTTAGTGAGACCCCATCTCAACAAATAAGCCAGGCCATAAATTAGGAGAGTGACAGTCTGAGGCCAGCCTCAGGCAAAAGAGTGAGACATTACAAGGACTATAACTAAAGCACAAAGGGCTAAATTTGTGAGTCAAGTGGTAGAATACCTCCCTTACCAATTCCAACCCCTAGTACCACCTAAAAATGAGAAAATACTATCATGATTCATCCAATAGAAATAAAATATTTTAATAGCTTGCAACTTTTGAAGAAATTTTGCTGGTAATTTTAAAACTCCAGAAATGAAAGCTACAGAGCCAGATTATTACGTTGGAGGATCCTACCCAATATTTAAAGAAAAATCATCACCAGTTTTATTTAAGACAGAAGATAAGAAACACTTCTGAGTTCACTTTGTGAAGCCCTGATACTTAGGCCAGACAAAATAAGAAAACCACAGACCATATCCTTTGTGAATATACATGCAAGATTCCTTGACAAAACATTAGCAAATATATGTATGTGTGTATCTATCTGTCTGTCTATCTTATCTGTCACCATACTTGATGGTTTTATTCCAGAGATGCAAAGCTGGTTCAGTATTCAAAATAATGAGACATGTCATAACTAGTATGTAGACTCATATACTAACAGGCTAAAAAAGGCAGATCATGCATTTGGTAACATTTAGATCTATTCATGATTAAAAAAAACAGGAAGGAACTTCCTCTTGATAAAGCACATCTACCAAAAGCCTACAATGTATATCCTATAATAGTAAAAAAAAAAAAATTGAACAGTAACCAGGGGAGGATGTATTCTGTCACCACTGTTAATCATCATAGTACTGGAAGTTCTAGTCATTGCAATCACGTAAGAAAAGGAAGTAAAAGACATGAAAATACAGGAAAGGAAAGAAGCAAACAGCAAACTGTTTCAGATAATAGTCTGTATAATACCTCAAAGAACTGTGAAACTTCTTAGAACTGCAAAATGCGTTCAGCTAGGATGTATGATTCAATGTCAACTTAAATAGTTAATTATATTTTTTCAAAGAATATGTGGAAACTGGTATTAAAATATAGTATCACAGTCTTTTTAAGAAAAAGGAAGAATACTTGGGCATATAACCAACTAAACAGTTATAGGACTTCTATGCATAAAACTATAAAATGTGATAAAAAAAAATTAAAGAAGACCTAAGTAAGTGGATAGATATCCTATATTCATCATTGAAAGGTTCAGTAAATGTAAATATTGACATTTGTTTTTCCCAAATTTATATCTAGCTTAACATAATTCATATCAAAATCTAAGGAAGATTTTTCTGTAGTTACTGACAAGCTTATTCTAAAATTTATATGAAAAGACCAAGAAACTAGAATAGCTAAAACAATTTTGAAAAGAAATAAGTATTCTACTTTACTCTAGCTATATAATACATCTTGAAATAATCAAGACTGCATGGTATTGTTGAAAGATAAACACATGGGTCAGTGGAACAGAATACAAAAACTAGAAATAGCCACACACAAATATATCCAACTGATTTTTGGCAAAACTATAAAGCAATTCAAAGGAAGAAGGAAAAGCTTTTTTTAAATTTGCTGGGGACAATTGGATATCCATAAACAAAATAATAAACCTGGACCTAAATGTCTTACCTTCTACAGAAGTTAATTCAAATGGATCATAGATTGAAATATAAAACTAAAGAAGTTTTAATTTAAGAAAAAGTTTAGAGAATATCTCTGGGACTTTGTGCTTGGGGAAGAGTTCATGGATCTGACACCAAAGATATGATCTAGAAAAGAAATAATTGAGAAATTGGAGTTCTCCAAATTTTAAAATACCTTGCAGTGATTTTTTTCCCCATGGATATTGGTGATATGTAAGACACATGGGGTGGAAGCCAGGATAGTGCAGCAGAAGAAGGTTGGCAGACAGATGAGAGTCTGCAGAGATAGAAATGGAGTTCTAGACTCACCAGACAGGGCAAGCCTATAAAACAAGTTGAAATTCTAGAACTGAAAAAGTAACCAAAAGTTAAACTCATCTGGAAGTAGAATGAGTTCTTACCTGTCTAAAAGCAGACAATGTTAAGAACATAGTAGACACAGCAGAAGAGAAAATTGATGAAGCCAAGTTACCAAAAAATTTCAACTGAAGAATGAAGACAGGAAACGATAGAAAATACAGAAATGTGTCTAAAAGGTGTATGAGCCACAGTGAAATACATATGTGTAATCGGATTTCCAGAAGAGGACACATTTATTTATGTATTAATTGGGAGTAGAAGCAATGTGTGAAGAAATACTGGTAGAGAAATTTCTAAAACTGATGCAAAGACATGCATTAACACACAATCTAGGAGCTCTGTCCACACTGAGCAAGTCAGTAGAAAGTCAGAAGTAGAACCATCATAATAATAGTTGCTGAAATTAAAAAAAAAAAAAGAAAAATGTTCAAACTGTCCTGTTGCAAATTGGCCAATACACATTTCAAGGTGCAATGTAGATTGTACCTTTAGAGAAGAACAGTAAGAACTGGCTGTCAAATTAACCACTGACCCAGCTGTAGAGCATAAAGAAAAGCCAGAAGACATTTGTAGAGTACCAAAAGAGAGTAACTCTCAAAGAATTTTACCCAATAAAAAATATTTTCCAAAAATGTAGGCAAAAGTAATTTATAGTGGAAAAATTCAAGTGTTTATTGCTTGAGGCAATGCAAGAATGAATGGAAATATTGGGGTGATGGGAATATTCTGAGTTTTAATTAGAGTTGTGCTGTGTTAGAACTTATTAAATTGTGTGCTTCAAGTATATGCAATTTACTTTTCAAAAATTGTATATCAGTATAGTTGATTTAAAATTGGAGAGGCTGGTGGAGTGGCTCAAGTGGTCAAATGCCTGCTTAGCAAGCATGAGGTCTGAGTTCAAACCCCAGGACTGCCAAAAAACTGGGGACAACTTCTGCTTCTAGATAAGATTGAGGGACTAGATTTACTCACCCTTCTGAATATTTAAAAATTAGACAAGTGAAAGAATATTTTTTTAAATGACATTTGACTTTAGGCACCAAAGGGCAATGAAATGAGGAAGCTGGGAAAGAATGGAAGTGAACCCTAAGATGTCCCAGCTTCCTGCCTGAAGAATTTCTATGGGGCAGCATGTGGTGGCAGCATACAGGTGAAGCCCAGAGACCTGCCTCCTTTAAACTAGATGTGAGTCCAGGGAGGCTGTGGGGCTAGGGTTCACAGGAAGAGAGATCTGTAGATGGTCTCTTTCCTGTGGGAATAGTTTCTGTTCCTATCAAGTAGACTGGAAAATCTCAGATTTCATCTGTCACTGGGTAATGTCTCAGAATATTTTTTCCTCAGTAGTGGGTAAAATTACCTCATATTAAACTCTGCTCAAGTACAACCACCAAAGTTTTTTTTAAAAATCAGACTATTTCCAAATAATTTGAATATGTTACAGAACAAAGCTCAAGAGTACCTAAAGGAAGGGAATTATATTTAAATGCCCCCAAGAATAGTTACAGGAATAAAGCAACAGCACCAAAAAAAGATAATATTTGCAATGTCTGACAGTCAATCAATTAAAAATTGCAAACAAGAAATTATGACTTGTAGTAAGGTTGGGTCCTATCAAAACCAATTATAAAAGACACCAGTTTCTTTTCATATATTCAGAAAGTAGAGGAAACATTAAACATATTAAATCAACTGGTCAAGTTCCACATTGACCTGTGAAAATCATTTTAAGTAGTCGGGGAGGGGAATGAGGGAGAATGATGAAAGGAGGACAGGATAAAGCACAATGGATGATAGCGTCTCTCACTTTGTTTTGTTTTTCCTTTCTCTTTTTTTTTTGTTTGTAAACATTTTAGTCTTGGAATTCCATGACCCTCTTAAAGTTATCCAAGAATCCTAAAGATCTTTTGCTTATGTGACTTTTTGGTTTCTACTTATTTATTGTATTAGAATCTAAATAGAAAATTAAAAAGACTTGAGTTATCCATTTTTAAATAGCAATAATAAGGCTGTTACATAGTAACATAATTTTTTATGTAACTAAAGCAACGAAAAAGTGTACCCTTGAACATCTTTGTAGATCCCTTTAGCATCCGGTTTACTAGAAGGCAGTTGGACTCTGGATCACCTTCTACTGACTATGCAGTCTGTTGTTTTGGTTGGTGTGGATACAGATAATTTGGCCTCCCACAGTATGTGGACTTAGAAAAAGAAGGAATTTTTTTTTTAACCTTTTCAGATAATTATGGCTATTTTTCTTTGCTACAACACCAAAACTCAACAAATGGTAGTTTCTTAAAGATTAATAGCAATGTTAAATCTGAAACCATGAGTGTACTGTTAAATTACAAACTCCTTGGTTTTTGTGTACTTTGAATTAATCTTCTACCCATACATGGTTTTATAACTTCATGTGTCTATCACTTGCCAAATAATAGTCCTCTTATGCAGACTTTGTAAGTGTTCTCTCCATTTGCAATAATTAAAATGTCCTGTTAGAAACATTGATCTTTTTAGAAAAGTCTTGTGTTAGGAAGGCCTCAAGCTCATGATGATAGATACACGTTTTCCACAACTTAAATTTTATATAAAATTTCAATTTCATAACAGGCAAGAAATGTTGTCAGTTGTTTTCCCTGAAGTAATAGGCTCTCCTTTTTGTTTTCAGCAGTGTCTAACAAATTCACAAATATAAATAACCGTAGTCTGTTGGTAGTTCTTTCAAGTAAAATTAATGTTTTAATTAGTTTTTTATTGCTGCTGTAACAGATTACCCCAACTCAGTGCTCTGGAAGTGAATCTGTACCCTTTCCCCAGCTTCTCTTGGTTGCTCATGCTCTCTTTCCTCCCTCTCCCTCTCCCTCCCCTTCCCTCCCCCTCCTTCCCTCTCTCTCTCTCTCTCTCTCTCTTTTCTCTGCAGTACTGGGGTTTGAACTCAAGGCCTTGAACCTGCTTGACAGGCACTCTACCATTGAGCCATCCTCCCCAACCATTTTTTCTTTCATTGTTTTTCAAATTGTGTCTTTCCCAGGCTGACCTGGACTGTGATCCTCCTATTTATGTTTCCCACCTATAAATGGGATGACAGTCGTGCAAGATTGGCCTTGCAATGATTTCTCCTCCCACCCCCAATCTTTGCCTCCTGAGTAGCTGGGATTATAGACATGAGCCACCATGCCTGGCTTGTTGTCACATCTCATTTCTGACAGTCATCTTCTCCTCCCTCTTCCACCTTTAAGGACGTTTTTGTCATTGAGCCCACCTGGATATCCAGGGTCACTTACCTATGATAAGTGATCTTGAATATATCTATAACCTTAGTTCTCCTTTTCCATGTCGGAGGATTCAGGAGTTTGGATGTAGATATATTTGGGGAAGAGGGGATCATTCTGCCTACCACATTCGTCTGTGAATAAAGCAACTAGTTCAGCTTATAGCTCATTCAACACGTGATTCTCCTTGAGGAATCTATTGTATCTCACTGGACAATAGATACTTTATGCACATACTCCATTTTATCACAGAATATTAAATGCGTATGCATGTGCCTGGATTTAATAAAAATCAATGTTTTGTCCTTCATCAAGGACATTCTTGCATGGAGTTTCTGGAGGTGGTAGTGAATATGCAGAAGAAAGGAAGCAGGCAGTGAGTTCTGATATAGTTCGGTGCCCCAGTGTCATTTATGAGGGGATGCTGGCAGTGTGGCTCACATTAGTGCAAACTTTAGGCAAAAGGCACACCACCCCTTGACATTACTGTGTGAACTTAGTTTTGACATTGTGGGCCTCCCCCTCAAACAGCCTCGGAGACACTCAGGAGTTCATGTTATATGCTCTGAGAACTGTTGCACACTGAAAGACCTCTAGTATTTGACATAAATTTCTAGATTCAGTATTAAATACTAAATGTTTTATGAAAATTGTGTTCTCATGGTTTGTGTCACCACCTTAGTATTCTTCCCTGTGGTCATTACACCAGGAAAGATGGAGTAAACATGCAGGACTTCTTGAGGTCTTTAAGAACTTAGTTATTTAAATCCATTTCTACAGGTAAAGAGCTCTGACTTTATCAGCCAGCTTTCCAGGAATTTAGAACTGTGTAAGTCAGATTGCAGTGCAGGTTGACTGCCTCTTAACCAGTGGCTTGGGACCAGAAGTGTTGCAGATTTCAGGGGTGTTTGCATTTGGGAGTATTAACATAGACTTTACTGATTGAGAATCCCTAATCCAAAATTTAAAATTTAAGGATGTTCAGCCTGGGTCTGTTCTTTGATTCTTGTTGAAGTGTCTACTTATGATAAGAAGAGATTTGTACCGTAGGTTCCTAACATTTGGAGCCTATATCACTTTTGGTAGGTGTTAAAAGATATTTCACTTTGTTGAGATTCAAGACTTTTATCTCCAGTTCATTCTTTGTCCTATTGGACTGACCATCTTCACTTTTTATGACACAAACACTCCCATCAGTGCTACAGAGGAGTGGCTCATCTGCAAGGATGGAACCTTAGTCACTTTATAAAATGACCCAGAGATTACCCAAAGCACAATCCTATACTAGATAAACCCTGCCCCTTCCCAGGATGTTTCTGGTGTCCTCATTATTGTTTTGAGCATTTCATTTAAGAATTGTGTAATCATATACATAGATCCGGAAAAAAAGAAATACTATCTCATGTAACTTCATAACAATCTCAAATCTCCAAGCCATTGATACTGACTTTGATGTCCCTTGACATTTGCTCCTTCTCTAGGAATGTGTCTTACTGCAGTTACATAACTTCTCCCTTACAGCTTCTCATATTCTAGCAGGGAGCATGATTTCTAAACTAAGGATTCGAGGAGCCTGAGTTCGGAGAATTCCACTTACATTTGATTTAATTGGAGTAGAATTCAAAGATGCAGTCATATTGTCACCTTAGGAGGATAGAGCAGGCAGTGTTTGCACAATTTCAAACTGGAGGAAACGCGACATTGTAGTGAATTTCCTAATCCTTTTAAAGGAGTATTCCTAAATGCTCACCATCTCTAGCAATAAAGGAAATGCAAATTAAAACCACGCTAAGATTCCACCTCACCCCTGTTAGAATAGCCATCATCAGCAACACCACCAACAACAGGTGTTGGGGAGGATGCAGGGAAAAAGGAACCCTCTTACACTGTTGGTGGGAATGTAGACTAGTACAACCACTCTGGAAAAAAATTTGGAGGCTACTTAAAAAGCTAGACATCGATCTACCATTTGATCCAGCAATACCACCCTTGGGGATATACCCAAAAGACTGTGACACAGGTTACTCCAGAGGCACCTGCACGTCCATGTTTATTGCGGCACTATTCACAATAGCTAAGTTATGGAAACAGCCAAGATGCCCCACCACTGACGAATGGATTACGAAAATGTGGTATCTATACACAATGGAATTTTATGCAGCCATGAAGAAGAACGAAATGTTATCATTCGCTGGTAAATGGATGGAATTGGAGAACATCATTCTGAGTGAGGTTAGCCTGGCCCAAAAGACCAAAAATCGTATGTTCTCCCTCATATGTGGACATTACATCAAGGGCAAACACAACAATGGGATTGGACTTTGAGCACATGATAAAAGCGAGAGCACACAAGGGAGGGGTGAGGATAGGTAAGACACCTAAAAAATTAGCTAGCCCTTAATGCAGAGAAACTAAAGCAGATACCTTAAAGCAACTGAGGCCAATAGGAAAAGGGGAACAGGATCTAGAGAAAAGGTTAGATCAAAAAGAATTAACCTAGAAGGTAACACCCACGCACAGGAAATCAATGTGAGTCAACTCCCTGTATAGCTATCCTTATCTCAACCAGCAAAACCCTTGTTCCTTCCTATTATTGCTTATACTCCCTGTACAACAAAATTAGAAATAAGGGCAAAATAGTTTCTGCTGGGTATTGAGGGGGAGGGGGCGGAGTGGGTGGTAAGGGAGGGGGAGGGGGGAGAAATGACCCAAGCCTTGTATGCACATATGAATAATAAAAGGAAAAAAAAAAGAAACAGAGTTAGAAAATCAAAAAAAAAAAAAAAGGAGTATTCCTTTCAAACTAAGGAAACCTGTTCTCCTGTCTGCAGATGGAGCTCACCAGGGTATGAGAAACAGGTGATAAAGGGCACATTGTCTTCTTGTCCTTGGAGTCTGGTTTGTCCTAACTTATCTTCTTACCACAGTAAACTCTCTCTTTCTTTTGAATTTGCACAGTGAAATCTCAGGCCTTAATCTAAGATGTTTTAAAAGGCATCCACAAATCCTACTGTATTGTTTTCCATTGAGCAGGGTGACTTTTGTTTCACATTGTTACATGTGAGGCTGAGCTTGGAGGCACAGCTAGACTACATGTAACTCAAAGCTCCCTTCCTTCTCCAGATTGCTTTGTCTCTTTGATAGTTCTTCCTGCAGGGAGAGAGTCAGATGACTCTCAGTCCTGGGATCTTTCAGCATTGAGAACTTCCTTTGTCATAGACACAAAATCTTACCACTCCCTCTTTATTTGCCAAGACCTAATAGGGTACTCAGCTCCATTCTTAAGCCAAGATGAAACCTTTACCTCTAGGAGTTCCCTCCTAATGTTAGCCAGCTGAAAAAGGGGTTGTGTCAGTGATGTGTAGCAGGTTTACTTTGATTGTTTGTTTTGTTTTGTTTTTCTAACTGCGGTGCTCCAAAAAGTCCAAAACGTGTTCCACTTAATAATTAAAGTGAAGTAACTTTTGTCAACTTGTATGCTATTTTTAAATAATCCAAGATCAATATGTACAGCTATTTACAAATTTCTGACCTGGAACTTTATTCTCTGTCCAAATGTGTAGATTGAGTTCAGCAGATTGAGTTCTGTGCAATTGTGGAACTCCCAGGGAGTGTGCATGTCTGTGAAGACCTTTGGGATTCCTTGTCAATTATGCAGGGTACAGTGGAGTAGAGAAAGCAGACAAAGGAGTCCTTTTTTCTTCCCCCTGACATTTCTGGTGTTATGGATAGTTTAAAGCCACCTGATTTAGAAAGTTGGAAAGGGCAGTTCAGGTCCATGGTCCCTCACTATAAAATGGTAGGAGCTAGATGTGTTTTAGAATCCAGAAAGCTTCAGGTTCTAGAAGGGAAATAAAAGTGCATGTCCCATATATTAATATTCCCTGTGGGATCTGGGACAACACCCACAGTCAAACACATTAATATTTATGTAGAGGGAAATATAGATATTTACACAAAGAATAAATTAAAAGTTCTAATGTCAGTCCCTTGTCAAATTTTGGTGCCAAGTGTGTTTGCTTAAATTTGGCTTTTACCTTTCAACTTCAGAATTGCAAATACGGGGTTGTGGACCTATGTGTACATTGATAGAAATAGCAGGACAAGTCTGCAAGGCTGGTTAAGACCCAGCAGTATTTAATGGGTCCATATTACAGGGCTGCAGTTTGTGGTCTTGTGTCTCTCTCTCCTGGGCAAGTTACTTTCTCTTCAATTTTCTGACAATCCCTTGTTTATCTGTCAAGCAGTAAGATCTGTATCAAATTATTAAAATTTCATCTCTCCAGGCATGGTGTCATGTACCTGTAGCCACAGTTACTCAGAAGGCCAAGGCAGGAGGAATGTTTGAACTCGAGAGTTTAAGGTCAGCTTTAGCAGCATAGCCAGAATCTGCCTCTTAATTTTTTTTTTTTTCCTAAAATTTCGTCTGTTCCTTCCCCCGCATCTCTCTTTCCTCTACCCTCAAGTGCTGGGGATCGAGCCCAGGGCCTCATGAATGCCAGGCAAGAGTTCTACCACTGAGCTACATCCTCAGTCTCCCTCCCCCACTTTCTTTTTTTTATTGGATGAAAATTTACTGATGCAGTGGCTGCAGTGCCATCCTAGAAATGGGACTGAAGTGCTAAGTATTGTCCTAATGACACAGGAGTGTTTACTTTGCAAACTCAGTCATCAGTGTCTTCTTAAACTTTGTTTGCAGAATGACTGGTCTTTTCAAAGGTGGATAATTGGATTTTTTTTTTAGCAGTTTAGTTACTTTCTTTTTTATTTTAGTTCCATCAAAATATCATCTAGCAGTGGAGACAGACATAAGGTAATTGACTGAAAAGCCATGAAATGGGTACTCATCATTTGTTCATATTAAGTGAATACCTACTACCTTTTTTAGTGATAAATTATTTTTGAATAATTGTTTTGATTAATGTTGTATCATATTTAAATCTCTTCAGTGATTCTTTTTAACAGTAGTTAGGTAAGGAATATTTGCTACCAGCTGACTTGACATTTTAAAGGTTCTCTCCAGGTACTCACCTTTGAGAAAACTATTTGAAAGAGAAGTTTTCTCTAAGTACATTGTTGATGATGCTAGTGCTCTAACAAAGATATAACTAAGTTTAAAATTTAATATATTAGACACATGGTGCTGGGTGACAAGTCTTCTCTCGTTCAAAAAAGGGGGGATATTAATAGACTTTTCAGTGTAAAACAATTTATTTTAAAGTATTTTCTTGTAAAGCCGACCTCTGCTTTTAAATTTGTAAAGGGGGGGGGAGATCATTGTGATGCTGTTTCTTAAAGCCTCCTTTTGTGCTTTGTAACACATGAAAAGAAACTTCCTAAAATACCAGCATCTGTTCTAATGATGTATGATTATAGCATACAGGAATTTTTCATTTACTGTTCCTTAATTCATGAGGAATATAAATGTCTTCTTCAATGTAGATTTTGGGTCAGAGACAGAATTAAAACAGAAGGACCTCAAGGAAGGATGTTAGCAATTTGCCAGGCATGTGCCCTTCAGGACTTACTAGCACTGATGTGGGACAGAGCGTATCTGCTAATATTTACATGCATTGTATTGCCTGCTCCACAGCTGAACTATCAGCAGAAGGTAGGCATCATGTACTGCCGAGCTGGCCAGAGCACTGAAGAAGAGATGTACAACAATGAATCAGCGGGCCCTGCCTTTGAAGAGTTTCTTCAGCTCTTGGGAGAACGAGTTCGCCTAAAAGGATTTGAGAAGTATCGTGCACAGCTTGACACCAAAAGTAAGGAATGCTTGTGTCTTCCTCCTATGCTTGTCTTCCTCCTGCTGTGTCATGTGCATCTGCTAAGTCATCTATAAAACAACAGTGACATTTATTGTAGAAAACTAGTGATGGGGACAATACAGCCAGCAAAAGAGGGTGCAGCATCCAAACAGTTGAGAAACATAATCAGAGTAGCTAGAACTGAACTATAAGAAAACAGTGTCCTCAGAGGTGTGAATGGAATAGGGCATTGGACACACATAATGCTGAATTGGTCCTTGGTGAAGTCAAGTGTAAATTGTATTACATTTAGCTGAATGTTAGGGTGATGACAATCTACAGAAATGTTCAAACTAATCATAAGCTCTGGAATATTTTACTGTTACTAATTCATTTCATAATCCTCATCCTTGTGTCTGTACTCAGCCTAGGGTTTTCTTTTTTCTTTTTATATTCTTTTAATACCTAGGAGGTTTTGTATTGCTTGTTTCTATTACAGTTCCAGAGTCTTTCTTAATCTCGAGGAAAATAGGCTTTTTAGCTTTGATATTAATTTGGTTCATAAAGTGTGTTTATTAAAGGTACAGTAATGAAACAGTCTGTTTAATTATGGTACATAAACTTACAAGGGTGTCCACTCCAGTTCCCCAGGTTGCTAATAAAATAGTTAAGTTCTCAATATCTATTTGGTTCGAGCATGTTGACTATTGCTGCATATCTACATGGAGGCAGTTTTAAATTTTATCTCAAAATCCATCCAGAGACACCTGTGACCTGTTTTTCTTTGAGAGGGTCTTTGGATTAGCACATCTTATTGCAGTCTATAGTAATCTCTGATTTTTTGGACAGGAAATTAAATAAGGAGTTGAGTCATGAAAACAGAAAAGCATTCATAAACTCCACTGCAGGGAAGAATTTCCTGTTGCCATGGTTTTGCTGTTGCCAACTTGGAAACGACATGCAAGAAAGTCTATTAAAACCCATAAATAGCCTAGCCTCTTACATATTATTATAATGTTCTGTACCCTGCTTGCAACTGCATAAGATGTTAAATCTTTATGTCCCTTGAACTCTTTTTATCCAAATATTCTGATATTCACCCTATATAATTCATTCATATTGTCCCAGTTTGTCATGTTGTATAAATCATCACCACAGAGAACTATTAAAAGGATCTGGCTGGCATGACAGCTCAAGCCTATAATCCTAGCTACTCAGGAAGTAGAGATCCATAGGATTGTGGTTTGAAGCCAACCCTGAACAAAAAGTTAGCAAGACCCATCTCAACCAATAAGCCAGATGTGGTACTTGCTTGTCATCTCAGCTGTGTGGGAGATACAGGTTGGAAGACTGTAGTCTGAGGCCAGCCTGGGCAAAAACACAAGAACCTACTTGAAAAATAACTGAAGTAAAATGGGCTAGGGCAGGGCTCAAAGTAGGTAGTAGAGCACCTGCTTAGAAGGTACGAAGTCATGAGTTCAAACCTCAGTACTGCCAAAAAAAATAAATAAATATACCAAGAAAGAACTATTGAATTGACCTGAGAAGAAAGTGTATAAGGAGTGCTGTAATTCTATAGATGAGTGATCAGGTTAGGAGTTAATAAGGTTATATATTGTTTGTGTGTTTATACATTCCAGCTATCTCTTCATGATGAAGGGAGACATGATAAATGTATAGCTGGGATTTAGTTAAACAGTGTGGCATCTAGAAAGGCAGTGGAATAAGCAAAGTTGCACTTTGTGCACATTTTAGCCCAATATCCCAACAACTTTGAAGACTAGAGGGAGATGAGCCTCGATTGGCCAACGGTTCTCTTAACTACACAGTTTTAGAATAATACAATACTCTCAGCAAGGAAGTGTTATTTTTCCTTGAACTGGCTTTGAAAAGTACTTCAATCTTTTGAGGTATACCACCTCCTGAGGAGAATTCAATTTCCTTTTGTGTCCTTTCTGATTGTATCTTAGCCTGTTTTCCTTTGCTATTCAAATACCTGAGGCTGGATAATTTGTAAAGAAAATAGATTTATTTAGCTCTTTGGTTTAGAGGTCCAAGAGCATGACTCTGGCTTTTGCTTGGCTCTAGTGAGGGCTTCATGGTGGATGGCAACCCAGTGGTGAGGGCACATACGGGAGAGAGATGAGAGAGGAAAGACAGTGAGATCAGAGAGGACAGTCTTAAATTTTTTTTTTTTATCACAACCCCTTCTTATGGGAACTAACTCACTCTGCAAGACCAGTACTAATTCCTTATGAGGACAGTGCCCCCAAATGATCTAACCACTTTCTACTAGGTCCTACCTTTTCAGGTCCTACCATCGCCTAATGCTACTACATTGAGGACCAAGCCTCCAGCACATACAACCTTCAGGGACACCTTCAAACCATTTCCAAACCATAGCAGAGTATCAGCTTTCCTAAAGTGAATGAAAAGAAGGAAAGTGCCAGGCACCAATGGCTCACTCCTGTCACCCTGGCTACTTGGGAGGCTCATCTCAGAAAGATGGTGATTTGAGGCCAACCCCTGTCTTATACTTGATAGGCAGAAGCTTTAACCAATTGAGCCACATCCTCAGCACCATGCTTTAGCGTGGAAATTCCTGTTAGTGTATCGTCAAGCCCATTGTGTTCTTCCTTCCTTTCACAGTTAGTGTCTTAATTCTTATTAATTCTATCTGATGAGATTGCCATTAAGATATTGTTATTATCAGGGCCACATTTTTATAGTAGTTACTTCAAAGTTTTCATTTGCTAATCCTATCACTTTTCTCATTTGGGCTTCCTTCTTTGGATTTTCTCCTATTTGGGGTTAGATTTTGCTACTTCACGTCTGGTTGTTTTTGATTAGATACTGGATGTTGTGAATGTTTCATCATTGAGTGTCTGGATTTTTTATCTTTAAGGAATGTTGAGTTCCATGTGGACAGTCAGTTAACTCATTAAACAGCTCGATCTTCATGAGTCTTGCTTTTAAGCTTTCTTGAAGTACATTTAGAGTACCCTTTACTCTCTGGCTAATGTGGCCCTACTACTAAGGCGTTCCTTTTTTTGTATCTGACTGTCTACCTATTCAATGACGTGCCTCTACTGTGGCTATTTATGACTGGATTGTTTTCCAGTTCTGTGAACTATGTGAATTCTTTGGTTTACAGTTAGCTGGTAGTTCTATCCCTAATAGTTTTTCTTTGCTTGGTTTTGGAATTTAACTACGTGCATATGCATTTTACTATTCAGCCCAAGACTCAAGGGAACCTTACTCAAATTTGTGAGCCTCTTTCACTCCATGGTTTCTTCTTATTGGGTACTCTGCCTAGCAGATATTGAGTACTGCTGACTTCCTGAACTCCAGTCTGTTGTGGTTTTGCCCTTCCAAGTCTTGTTCTGTACCATTGCCCTAAAAGTACCCCTACCTAGAAAACAGGGCCTCACAGACCTCATCAGTTTGTCAGTGTTTTTTTCTCGGGACCACTATCAAATTCTCCCTCTTGCCCAATGTTTGTAAACAGTTGGCTCAGATATTTTGCCAATATTTCTAATTTACAATGGGAGTGTGAGTCCTGTATCAAGAACCCTGTTATGGCTGAAAGCAGAAATCCCAGATATTGTGTGTGTGTGTGTGTGTGTGTGTGTGTGTGTGTGAATTGGCTGCTTTAGATTAATCAACATGCCCATGGTTAGATAGCTGGTAAGCATTAGAGAAATAGAACAGGATCCTAGTGGTACAGTTAATGAAGTGTTCAGAGAAAGTAATACAGTGAATCCCTATGCCTGGCCTTCTGGCTCTGTCTTTCCCTCTCCCAAGCCATTGGACCAATGATAGTTGGTGGTCTCATGAGACAGCTCTGCTTGCCATGTGTTGTTATTATATTCAGGTTTTATATGTCTGTGGACCAGTGAGAAACTCAGGAGGGGAAGAATTGATTGAATTATTGAATCATTTCTTCTTTTTCATAATTATCTGTATAGAGTTCATTTCTTCATCTCAGAAATAAGGACTTATAGTGAACACATAAGCTACAAATAAATATGTCATATGCTAGAACCAGTTCTACTTATGAAGAAATTTTCAGTAATGGCTTTTTTTAACCCTCCTTTTTTGTTTCCTTATTTGGATGACATAGCCTCTAATTAGTTATCATTGCCTCAACTACAATAAATAGAAAAGCAAACTTCCTACCAAGCAGCTTATTATATTAAAGCAGCAGACCACCCTTATTTTAATCTATGCACATGGATTATTAGTTGGGAAATGATTTCCTGACTGAGTCTTGTTTGTCAAGTCAGCACATGGGAGACTTAAAAGCACTTTGCAAAGCATTTCTTCAAAACCCTGCCCTCATTAATTTGCGTCAATATTGGTGTTTGTTGCCGCCTCCAGTTTTGAGCAATGCTGTGAAAGCAGTTGAGATTGACAGTTTTAGAAGAGACTTGAACTTTTCATAAAGAAAATTAATTCTTCATTAGGAATACATAAACTTTGACAGGGAAAAGAGAAACTACTACTTAAATCCTTGCACATGCAAAGAGCTTTTTATCCAACTGAATAAAATTTAAAATTTTAAACAATGCATTTATTAAGCATCTTTTATAGGCTTGCACTTTCATATACTTTATTTTACATAATTCTTCCACCAGTGAGAATAGTGAGGAACAGAGCAGTGAAGTGAAGTGTTCCTACTCATTTAGCAAATGATACCATTGGCATTCCAGTTCAGGTCTTCTTCCTTCCAAGTTGTGAATCCATGTCATTACAGGTACCTTATAACATGCGCAGCAGTAGAAAATAGTAGTTGCTGACTCTTAGGTGCCAGCCTCACACTATCTCTGTCCTTGTCTCTCAATATGTTTACAATTTTGAGAAGCCATAACTCCCATGAACTTTCTTTGGATTAACTCACTCAATTTGAATTTGATGGTCATAGTAAAAGAATATACTATAAACTCTTCTTCATTCCATCTTCACTGAAGTAAAGTAACCTATCTCCTGTCCATGGCTAGAGATACTTTTTTTAAAATTAGAAAATACAGTAGATGCCAGAGCAGGTGGAATTCTTGACTTTCCCAGCTACTTCACTGATGAGTGAAATACTGCTGTCTCAGTTTCTGAAGCATGACCTCATCTCAAATACATGCCAGTGTTCCAAAAGTTCACACCAAGCTCCTGCTGTGCTTCCGTACCACCCTCACCCCCCAGATTCTGAAGCACAGTTGCATACACTTGAGATCTGGGAATGTAAGTGAATAGGGGACTTAAATGAATGGTCCCTAATATCCAGCTGACTATTACAGCATTTCAGACCCAAAACCTGTCTATGATTTTGTCTTGCATTTGTTATGTTACTTTTCTCCTTTTGTTCATAGACATTTTTTTAGTTGGGGTGCTAGGGATAGAATTCAGGATTTTACAAATGCCAGGCAAGTTCTCTTCTACTGAGCTATACCTCCAGCCTCCATAGATATTTAAAGCTAGGAACTTTCCAGAAATTTAGTAGCATCTAATTTTTTTGTAAGCCTATCCTTTAGTTCTAAGAAAAGGTTATATGGAAGGTTTTCTGATTCAGATTCACATACATGCACCTTCATCATACATGTATTTGACTACTTAAAATTAACACAGTTGTGATGAAAAAAAAAGTCAAGGTTGAGTTTTGACATTGGCTGCACTTTGAAACTGCTTCTGCAGACTTACTAATTTGTTCATACAGCTTCAAGTGAAGTGCTTACTGTAGGATACTGTCACTTTTCTATGCCATTCCAAAGCAGCTGAGTGTAGTCTTACCATTTCTCAACTGTTCAGTGTCTTCTTATCTACTTTGAATATTGAAGTTTAACTTTCTTATTTAATTTATTTATTTAGGTTCTTTTGACATAGGGTTTCACCTGTGAAGCCAGGTTAGCTTCAAACTCATGATCCTCCTTCCTCAGCTTCATAAATGTTGGGATTATAGGCATACACCACCACACCTGACTGGAAGTTTTACTTTCCGTGACTTAACAGTAAAGTATGCACTACATTAGAGGTTATATGGCAGTTATTGGAGTCATTGGTGGTGTGAGTTGGAGGTGGGTCATGTAATTGTCAAGGTGATCCATAGAATGGCTGAATTTCCTGTTTCAATATTGAAGCTTCATCCAGATACGAGGTAGCATTATTTTTCTGTCCCTTTACGAGCATCTTCTCTTTAGAGACTGACTGCTCAATATATTCTTCATTATCAAGATTAAAAGCATATTTTTCCTTTTTCTGGTTGTAATTATATTACAACTTGCATATTTCATGGTTTCGTGATCACTAAAAATACAAGAGTAAAAACATTGAAGAATTTTCCATTCTCCCTGGTAAAGTTTAGCAGCTCTATTATATACATAGCAATTTCAGGATTTTGGCAATTCTTTCTTCTCAGAAAGGAAATTTTCATTATTTTGACCTTTGTCTCATCTCTACAACTTTTGAAACTATTTCCAAACTGTTGAAAATATCAATAAAACTCTGGGATTTCTAAAGATTGCCCAGAAAAAGACTGGTCAAGTAGCATACACTGTGTAAAATGAAGCATATAAGATGAGAGAAAGGGCTGGGCATAGAAAAACGAATTATCTTCAGGCTTATCTTCTGTATCAGTTTTCCTCTCTGCCAGTAATCCTTATAGCATCAGATAGACCTAAAGAAAACTGTAATAAATAAATACTGGTGACAGTCTTCTTTCTAGTTCATTAATTTTGCTTAAAATTGACTTGAAACACATGTAAGTACATGTCAAAGCTGATACATTCACCTTAAAGTTTTAAAATGTACTAAGCAAGTCTGCAGATTATTTGTTCTTTGTACTTAAGGCTGATCCTAAATAGTTCATATTGCTTTATTATAGTAATTTACAGTCTTTTTTGGTGGTGATCATTAACATTTATATTTTTCTTTGGTAGTTGTATGTAGCTGTATATTTTTGCAAAGTCATCTTTGTTCTATTTTTAGCTTATTTTTAAACCTTTGCATTTTACATCAGCTTCAAAATGCAGATCCTCCACTAAGCTCAAGCTTGAAATTTAGGGCTCTAAAACATTTTTCTAAAGCTGTCAGCAAGTCATAGTTGTAGTCTATGCTTGGAGGAATACCCAAGGGCACTGAAGCTACTTCATTAGAGTTACATGGACTGCTTACTAACACTAGATTCCTCGTTTGAGGCCCCACACCCATTGTACAGCATTCTAGTGTGAGGCCTGGGAGTCTGCCTTTTAAACTAGCTCCCCCGGCTGATGGTTTGCATACTGCATTTTGAGGGCTACTGCCTTTTGGGATATGACAGAGCCTTGTTTTACAGCATCGTTCTCTAAAGTGCAACACTATTTTGGTCCTCAAATATGGTTGATGGAGGCTTGAGTTTACCCAGAATGAATGCACTTCTGTTGCTTTTGGAGCCTGTAAGTCCAGGTACTCTGGTACTAAACAGATAGCACCTTTCAGCTAGGCAATTTGTTAATTCTCTTCTCAGGTTTCCAGGCATTCGTGGGCATGTTGATGCTGAAACGGTTTTTCATTTAGGTGATAGAGATAGTTTTTCCTCAAGGAAGGTGAGAACACAATATACACTTAAGTCTTAAGAAAATTTTTAGACATTGCTCTAATACCTTTGTTCTTCCATGTTACAAGCTTGTTAAATTATCATCTCTTTGTTATAAACAAAATAGTTCTCTCGCTTAAATTAGAAGTATTACAAAAGAGATTCTTGATGTCTGTGAGCGTGGATGGGAAATTATCTTTATTTTCACTGTTCCTAGATTGAAATTTACTGTTTCCTTCAATTAAGAACATAGATAATTAACTGTAGTAGTATAAGCTATGTCTGTGATTTTATTTCCTGTAGAAAGTAGATATTTTTGTACTTATTGTTGCAGATATCTCAATATATTGCCTGTCTCATTATATAAATCTTGTGTGTAGCATATCTTTAAATTCGTATCTTCTGAATTAATTGATTTTTTGAGATCATAGCTGTTTTATTTTTTGCATTCACAAATATTTTGAGAAGGGATCCAATCTATAAGCTTCATTAGATTGCAAGAGAGGATCGGGTATTAAAAAAGGGTTGAAATACCTATAATCGGTCTTTTCTAGAATCTTCTTTCTATACCATTTTTGAGATATTTCTCTTAAATTTTGTTTTTCTAGTTCTTATAGTCATCTCATTATTATGCATTTTTTAACTGTAGCTGACTCCACTGGAACCCATTCTCTGTACACAACATACAAAGACTATGAAATTATGTTCCATGTTTCTACCATGCTCCCGTACACACCTAACAACAAGCAACAGGTAAGAGATTCTCATGTTATCCGTGTTTTCCCCCTCAATTCATTTCCCCAAAAGCCTAAGTAGCAAGTTTGTAAAATTTGAAACCAGAATTTAGTGTTGCACCTGTCGCAGCAGCAGGAAGCTTTGTGCTTTGTGCAAGTAAGGAATAGCAAATGAGCTGAAAATAATGAAGAGACACAAATTTTAGGTGAACAGCCAGCTGGATGGCTTTGTGAATTAATCATTTGCTTTTTCACCCACGGGGATTGAAGTTTTCATGAAATCTGAAGAGAACAAGTTGAAATGATGGTGATTAGATGACTCTGCAGGGTTGCAAAGAGCATACACAAGTGGGTGAAGCGTCATCTCAAGAGCCCGATGCAAAAAGCAGAAAAGTAATGTTTCATTTAGATTTCAAAGGAAATTTAGTATATCAACATGGAGAAAAGTCAAAATAAGTGTTGATGGGATCTCAAAATAATGTTTTTAACAGTTCATCGGGAGCTAGCAAGGAAGTTAAATAACAATTGTGTCTGTGTACATCATACCTGAGCGTCTGCCTGAAGAAGATCTCAAAGTACAATGCCTAATTACTAAAATGTAACTGAGACAGTAAAATGTAGAAACTAAGACATGACAGAGTCTTGTGGAGGAAAATGGAAACTGGCAGCACTGTTGTAGAGAATATATGGAATTGGTTTTTTTTTTTTTTAAAGTTTGAAATAAATGATAAACTGAAATTTAGATTTGTTAGCTCTCTAGTTAGCAGACTTCTTTTCATAGTTATTATAAACATACATGTGCAATCCAGACTTACTTCTGACCTTAAAGTGGGTATTGATTTTTGTTATTGTCAGTTGTTGTACTAACATAACACAGGCCACCTGCAGAATGAATCACATCCTCTTTCATAGAATTTAACACTGATCAAATCTAATGCTTCATCCACTTTAGGTTTGATTAAATCACAAATCTAGGTAACAAAATTTGGCCTTTCCTGATTATCAGAGTAATCAAAAATAGGAAACAAAGCAATGATTCAGCTATAAATCTGAAATAAACCTATTTTAAGATTAAGCTCCCTAATCTAGACTTTCTTTGCAGTTTCCTTTATACAGACTCCAAGTTCTAGATTTCTCTGAGAGAAAAATACCATGCTGAGAAAGATATGCAAGATTTCTTATTCTGACCAATGTGTAGAGAAAAAGCTTAAGAACATGAACAAATGATCTTTCAAGGGGAGTTAAAGGCTGATTCTATCTGATTACTCAGAAGAAAAAGATGAGATTTGTCAGGGTAACAAGAGTTGATTGTTCCTAAGTTAATTGAAGTACTAGGCAGAATGGGTTTTCATTTAAGTGGACAACTATCTAAATTATTAAATTTTGGGATTCAATCAAATCAAAAATTTTATGGTTGTAAATCAGAATGAGAGAGTAATTCTACATATTATGACATTTTCATTCCCTAGCTGATGAATTTATTTTTTTCTCACTCTCTTTCTCTCTCTCTCTCCATATATAACTTTGTTTGGAAAAATGTAAAGAATGTATCTTTTTAAATCTTTTTGCATGCATTTTAATTAAATTATGTATAGCAAGCATAAGATTGATCAGTGGATTTGTTTCTATTTGGGCCTTTATTAAGATTTTTATTTCACATGTCAAGATGTATGTTGAAAGAGTGAAATTGTATGAAAAGATACTGACATCATCTGTGCAGGAATGATGAGCATATAGATAAGTAGCACGTTTGTGTCTAAGATCCTGAGTATGTTAATAATCTTTATTTGTTGGTATATTTTGAGTAGCATTTCATTCAGTCCAGCTCTGATTTTCATAACACCTGATTATATATCATGTCTAAAAATGAAGTAAAATGATAAAATGCCTGATTGGAAGATCATTTGGGGTGCCTTCAAGTTCCTAAGGTTAAAAGTACATTTCCGAACCATCCTAAATCCTAATTCTCAGTCCGAATCTAAAAGGCTGTTATTTCTCCTGGCTGACAGTCAATACTGGATCATTGATTTTACTGATAATTTGTGTGTCTCAGTGTCACTAGATCATTTTATTTAATTTGATTTATTTATTTAAGCAAGCAGTACTGGTGTTTGAACTCAGGGCCTTGTGTTTGCTAGGCAAGTACTTCCACTTGAGTCAGGCCTCCCAACCTGCATCACTAATGAATTTTAAAACAAGTTTTATAAGTACAAGCTTATGTCTAATAGATAGTTTATAGATGTCACATTTAGTTTTTTTCTCTTAAGAACTCCCATAAGTATGACAAATACAAGTTTTGTTTAATTTTTCTTTATAGTACTGAATTAAATTGTAAGTCCTCCCAAAGAGACACTGGTGTAGAATGATTTGGTGTGCCTGGATTTGAAAACCACCTATATTAAGCACCAATTAACATAAGTTTGGTCTAACGTAACTTTCTCTGTAACTCAGCAAGCTGTTGAAAACTAAAATGTAATCTGCCTTTAAATTGTTGCCACATTTGAAATATTATTAATTTTTATATTCCCAGATAGTGACAAAAAAAGTCTATTAGAAAAAAACTTAGCCAACATTTTCTTTAAACAACGCCAATTAAACCAGAACAGAAATTGCGTTGTAATTACTTCAGTGGTTCTCATCTCTAAATATCTTCCCCCGTGGCAAATTTCTTTCCTATATGAAAGTGAAACAAAACTGCTGTTATAGAAACTGAAGGTTTGGAGATCCGGGACTTGGCATAAGAGGCCAGAGATGAGTTGGATCTCATCTCTGAATGGCTGTGTCTTTCATACAACTTTCAGAATATTCATTTCCATAGTCTTCCTTGGAGGGAATAATAAGACAGGCTAAGAGACTGACAATAACTGTGTTGATTACCTACACTGATGTGTACTGATTAGTAATGAATGTGTTAAATATAGTTACATAAGGGAATTGGGGAGGGTGGAAATTGGAGCATTGTCATTTATGTTGGTTGCTTATTTTTTCTTGTAGCTCCTACGGAAGCGGCACATTGGCAATGACATTGTAACAATCGTTTTCCAAGAGCCCGGAGCACAGCCATTTAGCCCAAAAAACATTCGGTCTCACTTTCAGCATGTTTTCGTCATTGTCAGGGCTCACAGCCCCTGTACTGACAGTGTCTGCTACAGGTATGTGTCAGTGCTACAAGAGTGGCTAGGTGGTCATTGGCTAGTTGTTATGTAGAGGCACCATCCTGCTCTGCTTTCTAAGTGGCAAGGGGGAGTCCATTACTGTTACTCACTTTGTCTTCACATTGTGTATGTAGTTGGCTAAATTTGCATGATGACATAACCTGCTGATGTTGGCATTCCCCAGACTTGTTGGTTAGATACCTGCTGTTTCCATTTGCACCTCCTCCTTAGGTAGGGTCCTTCATCCATACCATCTGGTCATCAACTAGCTAATTACTCATACTGCTAATTATATATTTTTTTGGTGTGACAGGAACAGAGAAGAATGATCATAATAATCAGGAGAGAGAAGTTCATTTTTTAAACATTATTGGGATTTAAAAAGCCCAAACCCTTGCTTAGGACTCTAAGATAATTTCTTCGTATAATCTCAGAGGCATTTCTATGCTGTATTGGGCATCTTGGTATTGTTTCAAATACCCTGAGCATTTGAATATTCCATCTTCCGGATTCATGCAGAGGATTGCATAGGGAGAAGCTAAACCACTTTTGAATGGGCACTAGGGAGTTTGGGGAATGGAAAGCCACATGATTTCTTTTGTCTTTTCAAGCCTTTGTCTAAATCAGTTCTGTCCAATAGAAATATAATGTAAGGCACATCCTAATTTATATTTTCTAATAGGCAGATTTTTAAAAAGTAGTAAGAAATAGGTAGAATTAATTTTAACACTGTTTTTGACCCAGCATTGTTTTATTTACCAGATATATCTAAGTATTAATATTCCAACCAGAATTAACACATAATTTAAAATTTTTTAAATTGTTGCAACACTTAACATTTTTTGGACTGTTTGCATTCTAGGATACATTTTAGAATTAAAGTATGTCTCAGGACAGACTTGACCTGTTTCAGGAGTTCATAAAATTTACAATTGAAAAATTAGAATTGAGTAGATCCACTCCAAGCATACTTTTTAAAAGCTTTGGACCAACTTAAATATCACACTGTAAAATGTATATTAATTAAAATTTAATATAATTTAATATTTCTTGGTCACAATAGCCACATTTCTGGTGCTCAGTAGCCACTTGGGGCCAGTGGCCACCATAGTGAGTAGCATAAGTCTAATCAAATTGCTAAGGTCACCAGATGCTTCCTTCACTGTTTAGCTCTTGTATTTTTATCACACACACATGCTCACACACACTCCAAAAATGATGATTTTTGTTCTCTCTTATTTTGAATCTTTGTAACCCCACCATGTGGGGATGGGGGTGTCCTAGCACCCCTACTCATGACATGTAAGTATGTCTGGAATTCCCTTGTTGTCAAGCTTGTCTGAGGCCCCAACACATTGTTTTTTCATCTGTGAGTTTAAGACATTTGTAAATCCAAGATAACTTATCCTTTTGTAGCTTCACTGAGATAAATCACAAAAAATTATAAAATAGTGACTTTTTCCTACTGTAAACTTAAGATATCAAATTTATCACTGATCTTCTTAAATGAGGTGTGTTTCTTGGGGTGTGTGGGATGTCAGGAGATATCTGAAGGCCCAGAATAAACAGAGTTCCTCTCTTGCAGACTTTAATGCTAAAGTTAGGGGAGAAGAAAGGGCTTATTTTTTTCATTAAAATAAATATATTATGAAGTAGAGTAGGAAATTTGTATCAATTTTAACATGATCCATGGGTCCTCAAAGAATTTTTTAACTGAGTTTTCCCCAGACCTCAGACACTCTCCACACTACTAGGGATATGAATTAAAAAACCTCTTTCAGTAACTCTACTATAGTAGAAAAGTTTAGAGATGTATTGATTTATTCTAATTTTATTTAAATCTGATTTAACTTTCACCCTAAGTAATCTAGTTAGAGTAAATCAAATGTTTTTTATCATTTAAAACTTTAATTCTTGGCCCTACCTTTTTCCAGTAGGAACATTCATAGACTTTTCTACTGGTACCTGAAGTGTAGAACATGGGACCATCATTTTCTCCAGGAGCCGTCTTACTGTAACAATATAGGGAAGCTGAAGTTTCAAGGAAATTTAAGAAAGTGGGATTCATTATGTGTGTTTTGAAGAACAGACAGATGGAATTCAATGAGAACAAGAGGAATAAGTTCAGGAGTGCTGAGTGGTGTGTGCTGAGCATGGAGACAGAAGGAGAGTGGAAAACACAGGAGGCTCCTAATATAGAGAAGAAAACTAGGCAGTAGAGGTCTTTTGAATGCTGGGCCAACAAAGTAACCCTGTATAAATAGAATTTTAGGAAATTTTACCCTGTATCACCATGCAAAGCAGTTTATATACAAAAAGATAAATTTGGAAGTTGTCTATTTATCTTTTACTATTTCTTTTATTCAGTATTTATCATGTAAGTACTATCTTGACCCTGGGATATAACAGAAGAACAAAAGAAAATTTCCACAGTGGATCCAGAGATAAGGTCCTGAAATAATGTGGTGGTATACCTCCCTAAGGGCTGGAAAGTTTAGCCAGTTAACCTTGAATAGTCTTGACATAGCCAAGAGCTCAGAAATCAGCCACTGAGTCTGTGTACTAAAGCTCGCCCTGTAATTAACTAGAGAGTCCTCCAGTCTCTGTTATTTTATTTGTATCATTACAGTAAGCTTAATTGCCTGGTCCCAGCTGATAGAGCAGATTAAAAACAGCAAATAAAAAAGATAAAGGAACCATTAAGGACAAAACATACCAATGCCATCAATATGTGATTATTGTTAGAAGAGATGCAGAAAAACTAGTCATATCAAAGATACAAAGTCAGTAAGCATAGCAGTATGGGTTCATTTGATTTGAGGGCAACAACCAAAAGTATACTTCACATACCCTGAAAGCTTCACAAAAACACAGTGTAGAATATCACCATTTTCCAGCAACTAGTGAGTTCATGGATTTAGCATTGATCATTAAAAGTTGCACACATCATAAAAAAAGACTAATATGTGTCCCATAATGGAAAAATACAGCCTCACCTATGAATTAGTCTTGTTCTCTCTCCCCCCAAATTAAATCTGAATCTGATCAAACTTCTAGATAAACCAATATATGGGAAATGCAAAACTCAGACAAACATGGTTACAGTTGACAAAATTTAGATTTTGGATAACTCTAGATGACAAAACAGTCCAATTTCCCGATAAATTGTAAGTGATGAAAGAGTAAGAGAAATGGACTGGAATTTATAGAATAAAATTTTTTTAAAAGGAAAACTAATTATAAGGATTGGGGTGTAACTCAGTGGTAGAATACTTGCCTAGCATAAGTGAGGACCTGGGTTCTACCCCACACTGGGGAGACAAAAGATTTAACTAATTGGTATGTGTGGACCTTACTTGGGTCCTAATTTAGAAAAAAAAAGACTATAATGAAAATCTTAAGATACCTTAAGTAATTGGAAATTGGATAACTGATTCCCATTTGATGACATTAAGCAAAAATTCATTTACAACCTGGATAATAAATAATTATAAAAATGACCCTTAGTCATCAAAACAAATGTTCATTGTAACCAGTAGCTAAATTTCGGAAGGTAGAAATACATGTTATTTCCTCTCAAAAAGGTTTCCATTTTCAGTGGTTAAAATGTAATAAATATTGAAGTCGGTACAATATAATGCAAAAAGCACTTGGAATTAGACCAGATTGTGCAACTTCTTAGATCTTGAATTTCCCTTTCTGTGCTGTGAAAGGTTGCCTATGATAGCTACTTAAAGTCCAGTAAATACTGAGCATAGACAAGGGAGTATAGTTTGTGCCATTAAATGTCCTGTCTGCCCTTTTTAATTTTTTCTGCTACAAAAAGAGTGAATCTATTTGCAAGGTTCATCTAAGAAGAGAAAGGCAAAATGTCTCAAGTGGGGGAAATTTCTTTCAGAAGATCCACCCATAATTAATCAGCATCATTGTGGTCTAATGCAGTGGAGTTTTCTAAGACAAAAATCTAAATATGTCACTCTTTGTGCTTAAAATACTTAGGAAGTAGTTCAGACACACTAACACAGCCTGCTGCTTGGGGTTATTCAGATCTGATCTCTCCTGTCTCAGTCTCTCCTGGCTCCTCTGCAAAGCCCTCTCCCCACACCTGTGTCACTCTGTGCAACTACTTAATCTTTCAGGAACTGCGAGATGTACCCTACACCAACTGTTCTCTGGCCAGTTCTTTTCTTCACACACATTTGCCCCTCTTTCTTCTCATGAGCCCCTGCTTTGTTTTCCTCTGGGAGGGCTCCTGTGACTTTTCAGGACTGTGGTACCTTTACTAAGTGTTGCCATACAGCCCTACACTTCCCAGTAGAGAACTCTAACTATTGGAAGTAGTCCCCACCAGACTTCAAGTTTTGCCTTTGATCCCCAAGAGTAGCCCAGAGTGTCCAATGTGGCACAAGTGGTAGAGCACCTGCCTAGCAAGTATAAGGTCTTGGGTTCGAATCCCAGTACTGCAAATAAAGAGTAGTACAGAGCCTGTGTGTAGGAGGAGCTCAGTGACTGCTGTTGAAGGACAATCCAGTGCTACCCAGAAAGAATGAGCAACAAGTGTATGTTATGCCCCTGTTCTTTCTTGTCTTTTCTCTAGATCTGCCTTCTTAGAAAGCTCCCCAAGCTGCAGTTTGACCCAGGCCCCAAGAAGGGAGCCTCCCTCGACCATGGGAATATTTCCTGTGTCACCTTCCTTTTAAATGGAGGGGGAGAAGGCTAATTCTGGTTTGTTGTTGTTTCCATTGTGCTTCCAAAGTTCACGTGTCTTTTTCTCACTTTTCCATTAAGACTTCTATTCACGTGTCTCACAGCATTCCTGTGTATCAACTTGAAATTGGCTTTGGGTTTCAAGACCCATTGCTTCATCCAAGATGTTTGATGCCAGCAAATGTTACATGGTCTAAATCAGCTAGACAAAGCCTTGTGGTGACCTCATGATCTCTTGGACCATGAGACCCATGTGTATGTTCCTTTTCAGCAAGTATCTCAGGGTGGGAAGAAGTTTGAAACCTTTCTTCAGAGGGACTAATGAGGTCTTGTCCTTGAGCTCTCTTTTGGCTGCTGAGAGCTTGACTTCAGTCCCAGCTCTCTCTGGCAAGATTTGTACTCCCTTTGCACACGGAGGTAACCACAGGGCACCTTTCAGGTCCTTCTGCCATTCTCAAGGATTTTGGAGACCATACTTTCAGGTTAAAATGGACATAGCTATTCCTTGGTAGAATGTAAGACTAAGGTGGATTTTAAGATGAAGCTCAAGATTTTATTTGAAGAGTTTGAGGACCAGCAGCTTCTCCAAGTTTCCTTCCAGTGCTGACTTTCCCTGACTGCTGCCTCTGAGCACTGTCTGTCTGTCCTATAACCAAGCCTCCTGGGCTGGACATCCCAGTCTTAACACTGCTGGGTAAATAAGGCGTGTCTGTAATTGCAAAGAATGTATTATTTCCAAGATACAGTATTGCAAACCAGGCTAACACAAGTTTGGCCAAGCAGAGGCCCTTTGAAATCTGCCTTTGAAAATAGCAAGAACCATTTGCAGTTAATATCTCTTAAGTGTCTGTATAGAGCAAATGGTATGTTTTATCAAGGCAAAATACTCTAATTTAAAACAGGCCTTATTATCAAGAGTTCGGCACATGTGGCATCTAAGTTAATGAGCTCTTAACCTTGTAGAAATGTTGGAAGTTAGACTTATTCAAAACAAAACTATTTGAAAAGAGCATTTGAGGGTATCATCTTCCTCATCTTGTTCTTCTGTGAAGATTCTATTTGTAATAATGCAAAGCTGATTTTAGTGTCTGTATCATTTACCTCCCCACCATGGTGAGTCATGGATAATTACATGTTAAAGATTCATTTCTCTCCCTCAGAGTTCAATCTAGAAGCTCCTAATTATTGGTGGGTTTTCAGCATATGTTTGTCTAAAGTTCTATCACTTAATAAATAGCTCTATCAAGAGCCAGTGGGTTTAGGGGGAGGGGCAAGTAGATGGATTGTGCTCATACTCCCTGCTAAGCATGTTCTTCTCCTTAGTTAAAATAAACCCACAGCTGTTTCCTGAGAAAGAATAATTATTTAAGTGAAATTAGCAAGAGAAGAAATTGCCAGTTTTAAAATGAAAGATACTAAATGTTTCTGGACCCTTACAAGATTCCTTTTAGAAAATTTAGCAAATCTGGATTTTGCTTGACTTCAAAAGAAAAAAACAACAACAGGATCAAATTAAAATTATATAGCTGTCAGGATTCAAGCCAGACAGTGCACAACAGACAAGATAAATTGCCTTTCTAATACTGGTATAATTAGGCCATAATGCATGCAGACCGAGGTGTCCATGAATTCTCTTCTCCAGTAAAGAAAAGCATTTCTTTACATCTTTGTCATAAGTAAACCAGGTAGTCTTAAAAAAAAAAAAAAAACTTGTAACAACCAACAAATAGGCAAATCTGTGCTATCTTCTGATGGTGTAGCTTTTCGTTTCATGATAACATTATTTCTGTCATAAGACTGCTGATTTTATTTATCCTGTTTTCATAGATAATTTTTCTTAACGTGAGGCTGAGTATCTTAGAGCATACCCTTCAAAATAAAACCTGACACAGCTCTTCAATTTAATTTGAAAGGCACACACTTTGATTAGCCTTCTATTCTGGGAATTCAGATGAAACAGATTTTTATATTGCTTCCTTAACACTTAGTACAATTGCGTAATTGACTCACTTTTAAATAATTTGGGAAAAGGAATGTTTGATCTATTAGGATCATCATTTCCAGCCATCCCACTCAAATCTTGGCTGAGGGTGTCACATGTAACCTCAGAACATGATACAGAACACACAGCCTCTCTGTTTCCATTTAATTCCTTTTGTTGTTTTTAGGACAAATTAAATGTTTTTCCTTTTGAGATTTAAGTTAATAAGCCATTACACATGTCCATATGATCGTTTTTTTAGATCCATTTTTGCAATGTACATGCAGAAGGAATGATGAGAACAGGCTTTCTTATGTCAGTATTGCTTAAAGAAATGGAAAGAAGAGGCTGGGCATGGATGCTCACACCTGTAATCCTAACTACTTGGGAGATGGAGATTGGGAGAATTGTAGTTTTGGAACCAGCCTAGACAAAGAAGTCTGAGAGACCCCATCTCAATTAATAGAGCTGGGCATAGTATTACACACCTGTCATCCCAGCTCCATGGGAAGTGTAAATAGGATCGTGATTTTAATGTGCTGTTGGTGTTACATAAAGTTGGCAATCATTCTGTTACTCAATGTTTTTATTTTTAAATTATGTTTTTAATCTGATTTCATAATGTCTCAGATATGGGCCAACAATTTTACTAGAAATTTAATTCATTCCTTATATGCCATTTGCAGTATATGCTGTGTGCTTGTAGACATCCTTTCTAAGATGAAGGACACATTTGTACTCTGACAGAGTCTGTGCTTGTCCTGAAAGTTTACGTGATTATGGTAATCCCTTTCCCTTGCACGAGACAGTATTCAGAATGTCTTATGTACAGTATTGTGGTAAAAATCTTTGTTTCATAGAGTTGTAATTAGTCCCCTATCTGTTCAAGAGATGAAAGTTTTAACTTTAAGCATTTAGGAGTTTTTTCATAGAAAAAATATTATATTCTCTGAAGCCTAAATGAGGTTGAATGAAAAAGTGTGCTCATATTTAACAGAAATGTATGTTGTTCCTTATAGGGGAATAAGTAGTTACTGTGATTTTGAGTTATTTCTTTGTCTTTTTCCCCCACCCTCGGGATTGAACCCAGTGCCCTGCACATGTTATATAAGAGCTCTGCCACTTAGCTATACCCCCATCCTGTCTTTGTGAAAATATAGTTTATTCTCATGTTGTAAGACTGAGAAATATTGACACACCTCTTCCCTTTGTCAGTGTGGCCGTCACCAGGTCAAGAGATGTGCCTTCCTTTGGACCACCCATCCCTAAAGGGGTCACTTTCCCCAAGTCAAATGTGTTCAGGGACTTCCTTTTGGCCAAAGTGATAAATGCAGAAAATGCTGCTCATAAATCAGAAAAGTTCCGGGCCATGGCAACTCGGACCCGCCAGGAATACCTGAAAGATCTGGCAGAAAAGAATGTCACCAACACGCCTATTGACCCTTCTGGCAAGTTTCCATTCATCTCTCTGGCCTCAAAGAAGAAGGAAAAGTCGAAGCCATATCCAGGAGCTGAGCTCAGTAGCATGGGGGCCATTGTGTGGTCAGTCCGGGCCAAAGACTACAACAAGGCTATGGAAATAGACTGCCTTCTTGCGATCTCCAATGAGTTCATCATCCTCATTGAACAGGAAACAAAGAGCGTGGTTTTCAATTGTTCCTGCAGAGATGTGATAGGGTGGACTTCAACTGACACCAGCCTCAAAATCTTCTATGAGCGAGGAGAGTGTGTGTCAGTGGAGAGCTTCCTTAGCAATGAGGATATCAAAGAGATTGTCAAAAGACTACAGGTGAGTCTTTTCCTTCCTTCCCTCACTCACATTTAAGTTACCTGTTTTAATACCAAGTTCATAAAGCTTGTCCTGTTTTATTAGCTACATGGGAAACCTGATGGTAGGACACAGGAATTCATCTCAGACTTGTGTTTTCCATCATTTATTGAGAAAAGTCGCAGAAAGAGTGGGAGGAGGATGCTTGACTGTGTGTTGGAAACTCACTGGCATGTAACTTGATACCTTTGTCTTGCCCACTGATGTTGCAGCCCAGCCAATCTGGTGTAGATGTTGAACAGAGTTGTTTTATTTAGTGTGTGCTGTTCTGATTTTTTTTTTTAAGGGAATTGAGTAGCAGAACACAGTTTCTCTTTGCTACCTATAGGTCTCTGTTAACTTGTTTCCTTATAACTTCAGGGAAGCCTTGAACTCATTGGATGCAATGAGTATGTTCCTTTTGGCCTAATGAATAGAAACTGGACATAACCAGCCTATCTCTTCAGCTGGCAGTAGTGTGTTCAGGAATAATCCTGCTTTCAGTGTTTGACCAGTCCATGTCCACGACTTTGATATCTTATCCACTAAGCCCCATACCTTTGATTTTCTTTTCTAGTTTGTTTCAAAAGGTTGTGAATCTGTGGAAATGACTCTGCGCAGGAATGGGCTAGGACAGCTTGGCTTCCATGTGAACTACGAGGGCATCGTGGCAGATGTGGAACCCTATGGCTATGCCTGGCAGGCAGGGCTGAGGCAGGGCAGTCGCCTGGTGGAGATCTGCAAGGTGGCAGTGGCCACCCTGAGCCATGAACAGATGATTGATCTCCTGAGAACATCCGTCACGGTGAAAGTTGTCATCATTCCCCCCCATGATGACTGTACCCCACGGAGGTAGGTCTAAGATGGCAGCTGTACCCCACAGAGGTAGGTCTAAGCAGGACATCTCCTGGAAGGTAGGGAAGCAGGGTATCGTGCAGAGAAGTAGATCCCATATGATGCTGGTTCCTCCCATGGAAAGTCTGACTCAAGACATAGCTCCCTCTCAGCACATGGCAACAGCAGCTAGAAAGAATGACTAACTGGGTCCAGTTCCAGGATTTACATTTCTAGATTTGTAAAGTTTTTGGTCCAGATACAGAAGTCTGCTAATATCCCTCTTAAAGAGCATCTTGTGCCAGTAGCCAAGAAGCATTGAACACTTAACATTAAAAGACACTCAGTATCTCACATTGTTAAGGTTTTTTTTGCAGGGGCGGGGGTGGGTGGTTGTTCCATGATGCCCATATCCTCCTTGCTCTCCCATTTGTACCCAATTGCTATCCAAAACTCAAAGTGTTGTTTTGAACCCTGCTGTCTGACGTGGACAGCTGAATGTGACTTGCAGGCTTTTTCCTGCCTGCATCAGCTTGTGCTGGGACTTTGCTTTAGATGATGTGTCCTGCCTGAGATACTTCAGCAGTTTGGGCTCCAGCCTTCTCCCAAGGGAAAACACAAGAGCTCCCACCCGCCCAACTCCTGCTAAGCTAGCAGTACTCTCAAATTTAATTTCTCTGCCTCTAGAGAGGTTTCTTGATGAAACAAATTTAATCAACTGTTTTTCTACTTTGGGCTTACACAGGCTATTTTTGCTGTTTTTTAAAAATCTGTTATTTATTTTTAGCCATTATTTTCTGAGCATTTCTCTTTAGCTTTGGCAATTAATTCTTAAGCCTTCTAATGCCAAGACCAAGTTCTTCATCCCGTTTTCCCAGTCCTGAGCCTGAGAGCGCATGGATTTATGGTTATCAGATGGTAGAATACAAAAAGTTACAAAGGATTATTTGGGTAAATTAAGCAACAACAACAACCTAAATATTCCTAGTTATAACCAGACTTTGCTCAAAATAATACTTCCCAATACTGCTTATCTCATAGATGGCTCAGGGATTATTATATGCCTATATTAATATATAGTGCAGTCCCTTAGTCTGAAAGCTTTAAGAAATGCTATCTTTTGGATCACTGGATTTCTCAAGAAACCAAAAGTATATGCAGAACTTTTTATTTCAGCTGTTTTTGGTATGGGGCATATTCTGAAGCTGCCCCACATGCATGAATTGTCTTGGTTACAGGTCTCATGAACCCTAGTAGCCTTTCTGATTTCCTTAAGTACAGTATCTTAATGTCAAGCATTCTGCTGAACTGGGACTCAAAACACCTCACAGTGGCTGTCCAAGTGCCTTGCATTCCTCCTCTTATTGCCTGTCTGCTGGCTCTTGGGATCTCTCTAAACAGAGAATTGTCAAAACTTTTTTTGTTGTTTTTTGGTGGTACTAGGGATTGAACCCAGGGCCTCAAATTTGCAAGTGCTCTACCACTTGAACCACATCCTCAGGTCTTTTGGGTTTTGATTTTGTTTGTTTTTGAGACAGGGCTGGATCCTCCTGCCTCCATCTCCTGAGTAAACTGGGATTACAGGCATGCCCAGCTTCTGAATTGTCAATCTTAAATACACACAATTAAGAGTTATAGACACTAGCCTAAGGACTGTCTTCTCAAAAATGAAACCCATAGACCTTGTGATGCTATCTTGTCTGTTCAGAGGTCTTTCTGTTATTTCTAGGCTTCCCAATTTATATGGGGGAATAGAGAGGGAAATGGATTGATGTGAGGGTAACATTAGGAGCAGACTTACTGACACTGAAAATGTGAATAGTTGTTTCTAGGAACATGGGTCAGAAGACCAGGCCCTGAGTAGACAGACCTGTGAAGAGAGGGTTTTCACCGCAGTGTACTAGACTAGATTTATCACTTTTGTGTTTTGGTAAGACGCACATTTGCTGAGTATTTCACTTTAATGTGCCATATGCTGGAAAAAGCACTATTGTATGGATTAATTCAGTTATATCTTACAACAATCCTGTGAGGTAATAGTATTACTACTCTTCCTGTTTTAAAGGAAACCAAGGGTAGTAACTTCCTAAACTCATCTGGCAGTGTCAGGTCTAATTTGAGCTCCACATTTGTAACTGTTACTCTTTATGCTGGCGCAGACCCTTGCCGTATACGCTGGAGGAAGCAGTGTGGATATACTGTCAGCTGGTT
Source organism: Castor canadensis (assembly GCF_047511655.1). NCBI lineage: Eukaryota > Metazoa > Chordata > Mammalia > Rodentia > Castoridae > Castor > Castor canadensis. Next base: position 34,993,231 of record NC_133388.1, on the reverse strand, counting down.
TTCTGTTGGGAGGAAGACCTTGGCTTATAGTATTGCTGACTCCCATGGAACCAGTACTCCCACTGTGGCCGATTTCAAGCCACTACCATTACATTTCTAAAGGGGGAGGGGATAAGATGGGACAAGCTGCTCCTGCAAGCCAGTATAGTTGGCTCCAACACACCACAGAGCCAGTGAGCTGCACGGTCTTCCTCTCTCAGCACCACTCCTGACCCGCCCAGCACCACTGCATTTTGGCAGGCTGGAACAGAGGCTGGGTGAACGGTCAGTGAGCCCTCCCTTTACCCCTTTCACTGAGACTCCCATTAAAAAACCAGACCTTTTTGGGCAGGTGGGAAATGGTGCAGGGATGCCTTTGGAGGACTGAAGCCTGCTTCCCCTTCCTTTAGAAATGACTTCAAAGGGAACAGTTGAAGCATTAACACCTTGTTACAGTTTTAAGTAAAATAGGATAATGCTCTTCTGTCATTTTTTCTTCTCCTCCGCACTTCACACTCCCACTGCTGTTTTCCTAGCAACTAATTACTCTGTTCTTTGACTAGTCACTCTCCTCCTTTTTGTCAGCCTTTCCTTCAGGCAGCTCCAGTGTAAGGCAGAACAGGCCACTTAGACTCTCTGCCATTGCCACAGCCCCATGGTTCTCAGTGTCAACTGGACCCTGAGGAGGTGGGACTGTATATACAAGCCCCTGAGTTTGTATGTTTTCATGGGAGAGTCATTAATTTTGAAAAGCCAGCTTAAAAAAAAAAAAAGCCAGTTTAACAGCAACAAAAAGGTGCTTAAATAACAAATGTAAAATAGGGCTTGTGTCCCTGTTTTAGGAAAAGAAGTTCCTTCTATGGGTTGCTTCCAAAATGGAAGGGGCTTTTTTAAGAGAAAGAATAAGGAGAAAAGCCAAGTTTCTGAGGCCCTGCTATAAACTGGGCATTTTTACCCCCTTTAAATCTTCATGGCAGCTTTATTCTCATTATAATGATGAGAAGTAGGAGGCTTGGAGAATGCAGTAACTGCCCAGAGAGTGAACAGGAGCAGCTGGAAGGACAGAAAGATGAAAGCAGCAATGGTGGACCTGCCAGAAGATCGTGCATGTGCTCCCTCACCTCTGAGGCCCCCCACTTCCATCACCACCTCCAGAGTCTGTGACCTTTGAGTCTTGGAAGTCATCCTCTTGACAAGAAGAAAAATACCTAGCTACAGATTAGATTGAGATGTTCTCAATGGAACTGCAGGGGAGTGGATAACTTCATTCTGTGAGGGACACTAGCCTGTAGTTTTTAAGGAAAGTAATCAAGGGCCATTCAAGAGCTAAAAACAAACAGTTACATAAAAAGACCAAATTACTTCCTTCTTTCTTTTTCTTTTTTGGCTGGGGATTTGAGAATCAAATTACCTTCTAAATAAGAACAGGTCACAAAGTGTTTTATTCCTCTGAAAGTGGGAAAGCATGTTGTTTTAGAGCTAGAAGGGCTATTAGAACTCATGTGGCTCAAATCTTATTTTTCAGATGAAGAATGTTCATTGGAAGAAGTTGCATGTTTTTTTCTGATACCAAAGTCACATGGCTTTGAAGAACCAAGCTGTCCCCAAAACATAAGGCTCTTCTGACTCAAGAGCCCAGTGTTGAACTATTCTGTTCAATATAATGCTCATCCATTTCTCTGTATTTCATAGTGTCATAGGAAGATGGAAAGAGTAATGAAAAATAAAAGAGAAGGAACAAAAAGACTGAAAAATAAAGAAATGGAGTGGTTTTCCAATAATTTTTGGTTTCAGTGGGTCACCAGTTGTCATTTTTAGCAAGGAAATTATAATTGCCACTTGCCACAGCTCTTCAATTGGATTTGTAAAAGTTGTTGAGTTCCCTTTTTGTCATAGTCTGTACCTTAAGTAAGATTTGATAGTCACCTTAGGTGAAAGATGTCTAGGGAGTTAACATGTTAAGCACTTAAATGAGACTAACCTGTAGGTAGAGTAATTCTGAGGGTTCAAACCCCAGCTCTGCCACTTCCTGGCTGTGTAAACTGGGATCATCTCATCTTTTGAGGCCCCTACTTCTTCATCTGTGAGGGGCATAAGAATAGTGTCCCCTTCCTAGAGTTTCTGTAATGTGGCTAGATTAGTACTTGGCCATTGCAAGCTAACTGCATTCAGTGCAGTTGCCATTCTTCACTGCTAAATTTTACTTCAGGTTATCTAATGAAAAGCCTTTCATGAACATTTATACATGGCATTAAAACCAGCCTTTATCTTTGTTCTTCATTCTGCTGTTCACTTCTTGATTCCATATATCGTTCCTATGTTTTGCAGAGATAACTAAGAGACCAGGCCCAGTGAGTTGCTGCCTTGCCATGAAAGACAATCGGAAATGGCAGGTGGCTGAGATTTAGCTCAATGTGAAGTGCACAGCAGATTTAGAAGAACATAAAATAGCTTGATAATCTTAACATTGATAACATGTTAAAATGATAACATTTTGGATATATTGGGTTAAATAAAATGTATTATTAATTTCACCAATTTTACTTTCTAATGTGACTACTAGTAATTTAAAAATCACATTTGTGGCTCATACGTGTAGTTCATATTCTACTTGTCTTGGACAGCAAAGTTTTGGATTCTTGCCCTACATTATCTCTGAAGTGCTTCATGAAGGACTGTTTCACAGTTGCTGTCACCCCCTCCTTTCCAAATCTTCCCACCTATTTCCAAATCCTTGCAGTTCCTATAAGAAAGGAAATCATTTTTTCACTTAGTGATGAAATTCAAATGCACAGTTTGAGTGAATACTTTAGTGGGAACAGAATTTATCAGTTAATAACTGATAATACCTCCCCTCATTGTTCAGGTATAAAGAATGGAAAGTGGGTTCCAGATTTCCTGGGGTTAGGGTTTCAGATGGTGGCACAAAATGGGGCTAAACAACAGTATGTTACCTGCCATTAATTTCACTCAGGCTTCTGCCTGTGGATAGTCCTGCTCTGGGAGATTTCTTTCTTTGAAAAAAATAAAGTCTGATTTCAGATTATGCATTATTCCCTAGGAATTTAATAATTGTAGTGTTTGTATAATTGGGTTTTCCCCTTCTAAGCTAAATTTAGCTCTCAGTTTGCATTTCAGGATTCCTCCTGACTTAATTTCTTGACTCTTGGGATTCCAACACATTTTGAATTGTACCCCCTTACAGGCCCCTAATTGTAATACTCAGCAAAAGGTGTGCCATGCAATTGCTTGTTTCCTCTAAGGCTGCATGCTCAGGGTCTGCTCCCCTAGTCAATTGCCTTTCCCTCCTCAGGTCACCTTGGACTCGTCCCCTTCCCAGGGTGACTTTGGGTCCTGTGGTTTTTTTAGAGTCTCAGACTCAACAGTTGGGATTGAGTAAAGGAAAATACTAGTGTAATACTTCCTGGGGTTCTGGTTTTTGAAAGGAAAATAATTACAGGGCCCAGAGATTAAAAGAGGGTTAGAAGTAGAGGATGAAGTTTTGGATTCATTTTAAGTGTTAATGAGAATCAGCATGGTTCCACCAACAAGAAAAAGCAGTATTAATCGTTTTTCTCCCTGTTCCTTCTCCCAATAGGAGTTGCTCAGAAACCTACCGCATGCCAGTGATGGAGTACAAAATGAACGAAGGTGTTTCATATGAGTTCAAGTTTCCCTTCCGAAATAATAACAAGTGGCAGCGGAATGCCAACAAAGGGTCTCATTCACCTCAAGTCGCATCCCAGGTGCAGAGTCCCATGACCTCCCGGCTGAGTGCTGGGAAAGGAGACGGGAAGATGCCTCCTCCAGAAAGAGCTGCCAACATTCCTCGAAGCATCTCCAGTGATGGGCGCCCACTGGAGAGACGGTGAGCACACTTTCAAAGACTCGCTCAAAATTCTGTCCTAAGTTGAAATGACACCAGACTCGTGAGCACTAGCTTTAGGCCTTCCCGTGTTTATTAGAGCTGGGATGCATTGCATGAATGGCTTTCAAAGCATGGTAGCATTCCAGAGCCATCAGGGTAAGCAAGGACATATTCTAGCAGCACATTCAGCCCTGCACATGGTATGTATTTGTGCTTTGCTCTTTCGTTTCCATGGTATTATCAACAGAAATCAGCACTGAGCATTTAGGGGCCGTATGGATGAGAACTTGGCAGACTCTTCAAGGTGACAGTAACTATATTATCATCTTTGACAGTCTTCATTGTTTTGGGGCAAGCAAAAAGATAGAAGCAAGAAGATAGATAGGTTTTTGGCCAAATACCTGGGTTTCTGTCACTTTATTTAAAAAAAAAAGAATTCTGAGAAAGGAAAACTGGAATAGCACAGCATATTTTCCACTGCTGTGAAAAACAGTGGGGAGATGTCATATCAGGATAGATTAGAACCCTCAACCTTGAGTAAATTAAGCAAAAGGGAGCGGGATGGAGGAATACTGGAATGTGAGGAGCCATGTTTGTTGTGTAATTGAAAGTCACAGTAAAATTCCTCACAAAAGGTAACTGGGGCTTTACAAAGGCAATACTGCCTATAAGCATGTCCTAATACTTTTGTCTGGAAATAAGCAAGATGCAGCACCTTGAACTAGAGTGTAGGCGTACAATTAAACTAGATTAAGTGTCTTCAAAATGTGAATAATAATTGGCTATAATGTTTTAAATAGTTTCTCTGTAAACTTAAGTTTCTTCAAATTATGAATGCTAATGAAGGAAGCCATTTAAAACAATCTGCTAGTCACCTATTAGAAGCAGACAGCTTCTGCTTTGTGTCTATCCATTGTCCTTTCCCTGTCATTACTGCTTGTCTTGATCTCATCTCAGATGTTTTTATGGAAACCCTTAGAATTGGGGAGAAGTCTGTGTTCCCTGAACTGTGTTGGTTAGAAGACAGTCTTTATGGAAGCCAAAAAATGATCCTTGTTAATTTGAGCAACAGAACCAGGTTCAGCAAGAATATGGCACTAAGGAAAATGTCCCCAGATGTACATAGCCATTGATCTACTGCAAAAGCAGAAAACGGAAACCACACCATGAAGTCTTTTACCCTAGACTAACTTTTGAGCTATTGCATGAAACATTATCACTTACCATTTCAGAATACTAGGGTGCCAGGAAAAAAATAACTTACAAAGCACACACACAGATAAAAGTTGTCTTTCTGAAATTCTTCGTTTTGTTTCTGGAGATTTATTTACAGAGCCTTGCTGTTTATCTCCATAAAGACTCTGTGCCCAAAGTAGTCCCATTCCCATTTGGACTCCTCTTGCTTTCATTAGTTTTGAGGAGGAAAAGTATCCAGTAGATCTCTGAATAAATTTTTTGTTCTACACATTCCAAACTTGGCTCTTCTGAGGTGTATGTTAATTGTAACTCATGATTTTGCCCACATTCCAAAAGATGAACCAAGGAAGATCATTTTTCTCCCTGCCAATGCTGTTTTCTTCCTCTGCAGAACAATCTGGAGGTTTTCACAAGTAAAATCAATTGAGTTATTTGCTTTCACAATATTATATATAATTAAATAATGGAATGTATTTCGATTTTGAGTTGAGTTTAATTTCTACAACAGAAGCTAAAGCTGTTGCTGAATAAAAGTTCAGCAAAGTGACCTCCAGAAGTGAGAATATTTCTTGTGACTGGTCTTACGATGTGAGCAGTTTTCAGTGCTAGGGACCACATACTCCTTTTTTTTTTTCAGACGGGCTCCTGGGGCTCTAGAGGAGCTACCTGCATGTGCTTGTGCTGCTGTCCATCTTAACTCCACCCAGGGGAAAGGCCATCCCAGTGAGTGCTCATCTGAAGACCACAAGAGGAGCTCTGTGCCTTTCTGAACTGTAGAGATGGAAGAGGGAGCAGTGAGGCTGCCATTGGTTTGGGGGATATTTAACACTACTATCTGGCTCCTCAGACTTATTAGTTTGGGGAAATCTTTGTGTACCCTAGACTAGGATTTCATATCTTAGAATGGAGGTTTACAGTTGGCCTTCAAGTCTGAGTCCTGCGTTTTCAGACCGTTGGGGTCATTAGGCTCATCTTCATGCTGAAGTGTATGGTAACTAGATGGATAGTCGTCTTTTGTGAAAATTCAGTTCAATTTCCTATCCCATCATTTCCAATTTTTAGTAAAATGGTACTTCCTTTAAGTTTAACTTGAAGGTATAAGGAGAAGGTACCAATTTGAGGAAAATTGGTTTTACTGTGATTGAAATATTGAATATTTGGGCATAGAGTAGACTCCTGACATTCACTAGGAATATTCCCTGCATCCTTCATGAATCCCCAGGTGAATAAAGTTATCCTAGAATATAATTTCCTCCCTGAAATGTGGTAAATATAGCTGAAAAGTTTAGTCATTCCTTTATAAAGTTCCTGATACAAAATACTTCACCTGAGATGTGGAATTGAAGTCTCCAGTAGGGGCAGTCTGGTCCATTTGAGGCTTCCCTATATAGCAGCCCTGCCCTGGGTGAAGAAAAAGATGGATCTTCTGAATGAATCATAAATAGTCAAAACAAATGCCAAGCGTCTGCCATTCTTTGAATCTTGCCTCACAGTTGTTTGAGTCCATTCACTTTTTCTACCCTGCAAGTTGTGTTTCCTGTAGAGGGACCAGCTATATTTAAGCTTAAGCTAGCAGCCAGCTCAAGTCTCCCTGCCCACTTTGTTCACCGTGTTTGTGTCCAGCACAGTCCATTTTCAGTGAAAATGTTTATTTACTGCTTATACAAACCTAGTTTTTCTCTTGTTGTATGCAAAATCTCAGATCTAAAGGTCAACAGGAACTTTTTTTTTTTTAAATCTGTGGATGAGGTTATTTTGTTTAATACCAACCAAGGTCATTATTTTTATGACATAATAAGATATGATGAAGATTTAAGTTTCCAGCAAGAATTCTTCAGCTACATGGGGCCATCTGTACACTGTTCAGACACATCAGAACCAAAGGCCATTTGCCATGTAAAGTCTAATTCTGTTGGGTTTGGTTTTATCATTCCCAGGTGCTCTTCTGATTACAGAATTTTATAATATTTTTGGGAGTAGTTTTTATTAACATAGTTAATATTTACTTAACAGAGATAGGTAAAGTTATACAATTACTATTTTGGCCTCAAGTTTATCCAGAGTTTCAGGTAGGACTGGAATAAAAATAACTGACTGTAGCACACTGAACTTGAGACTTTACTGTGTTTAAATATAACATGGGATCAGTAATAAAACCTTGATCTAGCTTAATATACTTGAAAAAGTCTAGTCATTTTAAGGTCTTTGGATAAACAGCAGGCATATAAAAGAAGTTTACTATTTCCTTTTTAAAATGTTATCACCAACCTTCATTTTAATATTTGATGTTAGATTTTATTGACTCATTGACATACCAGATGTCCACATGGTTCACAGTTACATGACTGGTCATGAGGATCTTTAAGTCATGGAACTTGAGAGCTTTCCTGGGATTGCTCCACATTGATTTCCATATTTTCAAATGCACAGGATGTTGTTTATTCTATAGCTATTTCTACCATTCACCGGTTCTTCTTTCTTCGAACTGTTTCCTTATTGCTATGGTTTGTATGAGTGTCCCTCTGGTCCCCAGATGTCTCTGTTGGGAGGTGCCATGGACCTTTAAGAGGTAGGGCTTAATGGGACGTTCTTAGATCTTTGAGGGGCATGTTCTGAAAAGGGATTTTAGGACCCTTCCTGTCTCTTCTTTCTTTCTTTCTTTTTTTTTTTTTTTTGTGACAATGGTGAAGTTTGAATTCAGGGCTTCATGCTTGCTAGGCAAGTGCTCTATTGCTTGAGCCACTCATCCAGCCCTTTTGGCTCTGGTTATTTGGAGCTAAATTCTTGCTTTTTGCTCATGCTGGCCTGAACAGTGATCCTCCTGTTTTATACTCCTCACCATAGCTGGAATGACAGGTGTGTACCACCACACCCAGATTTTCTCTGTTGAGATGGGGTCTCACCAACTTCTTTTGCCCAAGCTGGCCTCAAACTACAACCCTCCTAATCTCAGCCTTCCAAGTAGCTAGGATTATGGGTGTAGGCTACAGGCATGTAGCTTGTCCTTCCTTTCTCTCTGGTTCCTGGCTCAAGATGCAAGCACTCACCTTCCTATCATGATATGTAGCTCTCACCAAAGGCTCAAAGCAATGGAGCTGTTTGCTCTTTGACTTGAACTTCTAGAACTGTGAGCTGAGCAACCTTCTTTTCTTTACAAGTAGCCTATCTCAAGTATTTCGTTGTAACATGAAGCTCAGGAATCCACTTGTCTTCCTAAACTTTGTTTTTTTTGCATCCTCAGCCCTTTATTCCTATCTCATTTTTTGAAATTTTGTGTTCCCCATGATTTTTCCCTTTTTCTTCTTCGAATCCCACACTGTGTAATAGCTGGATGGTTATATAAGTAGCCTCAGTCATCATAAGTATACTAGAAGATCTTTAATTACGTTGTTTTTTTTTTTTTTTTTTTTTTTTTGAGACAGTGTCTTGCAGTGTAGCCCTGGTTGGCCTTGAGCTCATGATCCTCCTATCTCAGCCTCATAGAGTACTGGGATTATAGACATGAATCCCATCTGTTTTGTCTGGGCTGCTTTTTTACTTCTGACCTTCATATGCCTGACTATCTACTGAACATCTGCAGTTGAATGTCACACAACGTCTCATACTCACAAATCCAAACTGAATTAAACTTCACCTCACTCCTTCTTCTATGTCTACCTTCTTGTGTGTTACCCACCTTAATGAATAGCTTCTTAATGATTGGCCTTACCATCTTACAGTATCCAGAGTAGATTGAGGATTTACACTCAACTTTCCTATACTCTCCACACCAGTAATCTACCCAATCCTCAGCTTCTGTTGAGTTCTCAATTTTTAAACTACTTCTTTGTTGCCTCAGGAGCTCTTGTTTTGCACTGAGATTTTTTTTTCTTACCTAAATTGTTGCCCAAAGCCTCCAAATCTGTTTATCAGTCTCCTGGTCTCCTGGTAGAACAGTAATCTAATAGAAATGGGGTGCTCCTCAGGCTAGGTCTTTTGTTACAACCCTCTTGTGGTTCTTGAACCTTCAGGGTCAAGACCAACTTCCCAGCATGGTTGGTGACATCTCTGTGAGTTTGGTGGCTTGGCTTTGCCTTTCCCTGTTCCCCTTTTGTTGTCACAATCCCACAGACATCCCCAGTCTTTGGCATCTAAATGACTTTGTTTTCTGAACGTGCCGTGTTCTTAATGCTGTGTGTGTGTCTGGTCCATTTACCTTCCACTCCATCTCTCCACAGCTTAACTCTGAGTGCTTCTTTGGAGATGTTGCCTTTGATCTCTCCAAAATTCTCCTCCCATCTCCGCCTTAATTGCCCATCTGGGGATGTTGACATCATTAAATACCTTCTTCGTTCACAGAATACATTGCATTGCATTTTAATCTTATTGTCCATTTTTCCAACTTAGGCTGTCTTATTCGTCTTTGTATTCTAAGAAACAACCACAGACTGTGGCCTTTAGTCATCTCCCAATGAATAACTGGGAAGAGGGAAGGGACAAAAGTTAATCAATTGAGGAGAAAAAAATCAGTTTCTTTTTATAAATAAATGACCAGTAAAGCAAAATGCTTTTTAGTGTGATGTAACTATAGCATTAAAGCTAAATTTAAGTAGAACTTGTTTGTCTTGATTAAGTTCAGCATACTCTTATTTTAAAAGTGTATTCTGATAAAACTTGTCTCCAAGTGAAATGCAAGTTCATTTTTTTTTTTTTGTACAGGGGTTTGAACTCAGGACTTCTTGAACCACACTTCTAGCTCTCTTTACTTTAGAGTTTTTTGTTTTTTTAAGTTAAGGTCTCATGATCTTCCCAGTCACCACCTCCCAAGTAGCTGGGATTACAGGCAGGAGCCACCATGCCTGGCTAAATGCAAGTTCTTGGTTGAATCTCCTATGTAAGATTTTAGTTGAAACTGAATTTCAGTATTATATTTGTCATCAAGATAAAGTAAAAAAGTAAAGGGTCATGCTTGACTTGAAATCACTGGGCTTCTAGCTTGGTTTCTCCCTCTTCGTGGGATCTCTCCATTGAGATGGAAGTTGATATGATTTGTAGGTTCCCATTATTAGGTGATATTACAACAATGGTGGTTATTTAGATATTCAGGAAATGGGCAAAGCATTGTGAGCTTGACATGCATCCTAGTTCCCCTTCATATATCCATACCACAGTGACCCAGGGAATGACAGAATGAAACAACATGGTATCCAGCTCAGGCTTCTGAGTTGCATTACTAATCATTCCTTGAGCCAACTGATTACACTTAGCCTAGGGAAGCCTTCCCACAGGGGCCTCTTACCTGCAAAGCCACCTGTGTTGTCCTGCGCCCTACCTGGAAATTCTAGAAGTACCAGGAATATAGGCTGTGCAAATGGGGCATTGTAGGAATACAGCTAAATCTTTGTGTGCTAGACTGATGAGTCCATGCTCAGCCTTACCTTGGTGAGCATTGGTGGGCCAGTATGTTTCTACATGCAGGTTGTGTTGTCTTCAGCAACAGTGGTGTGGTTACCTTTGGTGAGACAGAGAATGAATTCAGGATGCCTGCTACCCTGAATGCAACCATGGTGACTGCACTGGCAGAAGTCATATAAGATGGTTTCTGCAAAAACCATCAATGCCATTTAGACTTCAGAGATGATCTTGTAAAAGGCAGTTATGTTCTAGAAAGAACAGTATGATGGTACATGATAGGTTATATGCATGTCACTAAGGACTTCTATCCTATGTATACCCAGTACCTGGGTGTTACCCTCCTGTGCAACTCAAGGGAAGGTTCTGCATTAGGACCCTGTCTGAGAGGCCCAGCCTGATCTCATCATGGGAAGGCCTATGAGGCCCACAATGGTTTCAGGCTTCCCTAAATCCTACTCTTCTACACACATACCAGACAAGTGAAGACCTTCCCAGAAGGTATATTTGACATATGTCCTGCTGTAACCTTCCTGGACAATGAATGATCCAACATCTGTCATGAAAAACACTTGAATGATGACAGTGGCAATTTGGGATCTGCCTGTCCTAAATTGCTGAAAAAAGTGGCTTTAATTTTCTTTTGACCTAAAGAAATAATTGCTGTGAATAATGAGATGGGCAGATGTCTTTAGATTAGCCGGCAGAGGTGAAGTGCTCTTTTTACCTGAGTGTTCAGGCTCTGATGCTGGTCTCTCAACTAATAGCTAATGTACAAGAGGGCATAAGAATAAGGTACAGCTTCACGTACATAAATACGGCCCTGGGTCATCTGCTCTGTACTTGCCCTTTTAAGATGTGCAGGCTGATTTAAGGAGCAGAACACAAGTACACAAGGAGGGGAGGGGACAGTGAAGGGAGTTGATTCATACACCTGTGGTCCTGCTTGGAAGTATGTTGATACTGGTCCCTGTTCCCCAACAGAATCAAAATGCAGCCTAACAGCCTTCCAAGCTGTTGCTGTTTGTTTGGCTCTTACAGTTTTCCATTATATTTAACACAATGATTATATACACTAAATGGCACAAAACAAGAGTAGGGATGTAGAGTGGAAGGTACTAGGGAGTCCTGAACTATGGTTAACAATATATGATCATTAATTACTAAATTGAACTCATTTATGAATGGTTCACCTTTATTGTAGAACTCAAAATTGCCAAAATCTAGGAGTATTCCTTCTGGTGGAATTCTCTATAGGAAAGAAGGCAGGTTGTATGGTGGTATTTTCTGATTTCCTTAGTGTAGTGCCTACTTAGATGCGTTGTAAGGAAGGACTGGGGCTCCTGGCAGACACTCTGAGCAGAGGCCAGCTTGGTATGCTGGATTTCAGCTTCTAGTACCACCATTTCTGTTTATGTATTTGGGATAAGGAAATGAATTCATTTTGGTTTGTTTGTTCCAGTATTTAAAACCCTACCATGCCTAAAGGAAAAAGAAACACTTGCTTTTCATACTGAGGTTACGTTGTGATTACTTGTTATGATATATTTGTGAATATGGTGAAGGGCAGGACTAATTGAAGAGGTTAATATTGTAGTAAACTAATTGATTCTTACCTTTATTTGATTATTTCTATTATGCTTATCAGCCCCTGGGCTACAGGATCAGCTTTGACCATTCCACTGCTTTGCCTTAGAACTTGCTATGCTTCTCTGTTGCCTTGTAGATGAAGTTTGTACTTCCTCAGCTTACTGGACAAGGACTTACCCCCTCATCTTTCTAGTCATGATTCCCATCAGTCTCCACCCCTGCAGCCAGTGTTCGAGCCTAATATGCCATTGTGGATGGTGATGTACACCCCTCACATTCTTACACTCAGAATTTTGTGAGCATCCCTGGCTTCCAACAAGCTCCATCTCAAGTGCATTTCCTTCATAAAGCTTCCTTCCCTCTAATTTTCCCAAGTAAATCTGACTGCTAACCTGCCTGAGGTCCTCTGCAGTATTGGCATTTCTCTTGTGAATGTTACATTTTACTTATATAGAATCTATTATTGGGTTCCTATTCTATGCCATACTCTGTTCAGTCCTTTGTGCTAGTTTTCTTAGGTAATCCTCCCAACAGCCCAGTCAGCTGGTTCTTGTTTATTCCCTTTATGGGTAAGGATGCCCAGTGATTGAGAGATGAAATAATTTGTGCAAGGTCATAGCTAGTTAGTGATGGAGCTGAGATTAGTATTAGGCCATCAGAATCCAGAGCCCTCATCTCAGTCAACAAGCTCCATCAGTAAAACCCACCACCATACACAAACAGAGCTCAATAAATATTAGTACAAACACATGCATGTGTGGATGCTGAGGGTGGTACGTCCCATTCACTGCTGTCAGGGCCAGCTTCATGGACCTGCCACCTGAGAACATGCTAAGCACGGTCTCAAACTTAGTAGGGACCAAACTTAGCATAATGCTCTGCTGTCGTCTTGAAACTTGGCATGCTGTATGAACAAGGGGACCCACATTTCCATTATGTACTGAGTCCTACAAATTAAGTACGTGGTCCTACCTGCAATCATTTTTATTTCTGTCAATAAAATTGACTCTTGCAGTGTGCCAGGCTGTGAACTCTCACAGCCTGCCTGCCAGTAGCTGTGAAGTGTGATGATCCCTTTATCTCAGTGTGGTAAACACTGTATTGTCCCAGCTGTACAAGAGAGTTCTTCGTTATAAATTGGTCTTGCAGCTGGAAGCTTATCAGAACAGGATTTCCAGAGCCTGACTGAACAGCTGATAAAGATTGTGAAGTCAGAGACTACTAGTAGCTCTGTTCTCAGAACACATAGTAGAAAGGCGTGAAAAACAGAGGAATGAGCTATTTGAACATAACTTGTACAAACTCTGTTCTGGATAGAGCACTCATGTTACATGACTGAGTCATTTCAGACAATTTTTTTTACATAATTCTGGAAGAATCCTGGTTGATACAGACTTATGGAAGCAGAGTACTTTAACTTGGTCCTGTTCTCTGCATGGATAGCATTTTAATTGCTAAGTTGTGGTAAAATGCTGTGCTTAATTATGCAATCAAGTATCTAATTTGTCAGTCATGGCTGCTGTTTGAAACCCTCAGGATTGTTTTTGCCATCATTCTACTGTTTGTACTTGGGTTACAGAGGGCCTTATCTCCTTGGACACATCAAAGCAGTATTGTCACTTTGGAGTAAAAAGTAGGGAGTAGAAGTGTAATTAATCCTAAATACTCAGGAAGCCATTTTACCATTAACTATGAGGACACTAAGAATTCCTTATCCATAGATCACTAAGTTGTAATCAGACACACTCTGGAGAGATCAGCTTTAATAAGAGTCTGCTACTGTGAACACTCTCTCTGTTATCCTGTGGGTTGTTTCATGGGAGGCATGGAGGACAGAGGTTATTTTATCAGAAATCTGTGATGTTTTTGTCAGTTCTCTTTAATCCTGGTTTGAGAATACTTCTGGAAAATGAGGAACTGATATTGATCTTGGAGCATCCTTCTTAAATGTCCAGCCTCTTTGACTCTTTTTCCTATTGCACTAAGATGCATTGAATATAAATGAAAGTTGGCAGTAAGTGCAGTCCTGCAGACTATGGCTGTATTGTCTGTTGGTACTTATCATCATTTGGTTTCTAATTGCTGCATTCTTGGTACAGTCAGAAAGACTTGATGTAATACAGAATACCAGAGAATGGATAGTATTAGTTATTCTAAATTTGCCCATTTCTTAACTTAGATATAAGGAAGAAAATCTTCTGAAATTAATGCTAAAAACTGTAGAAAATTCCTTTCTGGCAGGCACCAGAGTGCTTTTTAAAAAAAGATTGTTATTTATTCCACAGTTGAAAGATCTCACAGTAATTGAAAGAGGTACTAGCCTTCATTCTCTAAGCCTTCTTGGTCATTAACATCAGACATTTAGGGCTCTTTAAGGAAAAGGGATCTGGATTTATCTCAGAAGAAAAGACTCTTGTAAGCTTGCTCAAAGTCACTGGACACAGTAACTCTTAGATCACACTTGGGAGGTAGGGCCAAGGCAGACAGGTTGAGGAGGTCAGACTTCCCAGTTTTCTCAGAGCACCTCTTCAGAGTGGCAGTGCAGCATGCAGATCCATTTCCAGTAATGACGAGCCTCAGACCCTGTAGAAGTAGACTGCCAACACCTAGGCAGTGGTGCCTCCTGCTCCCTGAATAGGTCTGTTTTTGAATAGTTGTGTGATGGCACCACCTTCAGAATACTTGGACAGAATAGCAAAGTCATAAGTTACAAGAATAAGGGCTAATTCTGAATTTTCTTTGCCCTCCACACATGTGTCTAGAGCCATAAAAATGTTTGGGCGGTGTTGCATCAGTTGCTGTATGTGTGTTCTATGTGTGTGAACAGTCATAAAACAAAGCCACTATTGAGTTAGATAAATGCAAAAGAAGGGTGGGAATGAATACTTGCCTTCTGGAAATGCTATTTTTTTTTTTCACTTTGGGATATCTCCAGTAACCAAATAGAATTTTCTGATACGTTTGCCAAATAAAAGAACTGAGGTTGAGAGTTAGCATGAGATGTTTTAGCTTCATGTACATTTCAGAGACCTGGCTAAGAAACGGCAAAGATGAAAATTACATTTTAACTTTCCCAAGGAATCAGGCATCTTACCAAGCACCAACAATATAATTCACTGAATGTCTCCTTTACCTGGGAGAAACTCAAAAAATCACCAGGCTCTTAGATATGGCATTGGCCCAACTGTCTTCACATTCTACTGCCATCCCCTTTCCCCCTATTTTCCTGTAACACCACTTTCTCTTTGCAGTGAGAAGATCAAAGCAGCTATAATATGAAACTATATCTGAAGTTTCTCTATATTAAGTGCATGGAGAAGCTAAACTCTTAAGGCAGAGGGAGAGTAGTGGTATCATGTTCCATTTGGATTTATGTGTTCTTAACCCTTAGTTTTCTTTTTCTTTTTTTTTTTTTTGTAACTTACTCCTCCCATCGTCCTCTCTTCCAGTTCCATTCTAATTTCTTTAGAATAACTTGTGAAAATTTGGCATATTTCTTAGTGGAAAATAGTATAGAGACATCCATTATATGGTACCTGGATAAATGTCTTGGTCTTTCTCCTGTCCAAACCCGTTGCCTCAAAGTAGGGATAAGCCAGTGTTCCACTAATCTCTGCCCCACCCAGGGCCTAACCAGGACCTGTGATCCTCATTCAAGTCTGTGTGGCAGACGCAGTGTTTCTCTCTGTGTGGCAATATTAGGATGGGTGATGGTGATAGAAGCAGATACAGTGTGGGAGCAGCTCTTACTCCAAGTAGTGGTGGAACAAAAAAGCAAATAATTCATGGACATCTGTGAAAATCAGTGCTTTCACACTGCATCTATGACATGAAAAAGAGCCATGTAATAAATTAAACATTAGCTACAGAGAAGAAGATTGGTAATGATGATAGAAGGAGATTAAAAACTCTTCCTCTTTCCAGGCTTCCCATCCCATTCCCCAAACACTAGTATCCCAGGGTCATCTTCTTTGTCCTGTTTCACACTACTTGGAGCAGGCACTGTCAGTAAGTTGTCTCACCACTATTTGTTAAGATCAATGACTTTGTGACATCTTACCACCTGTAACCCCCGTTGCTGTTTCTTACCGCTAACTTTGTTACAGTTAACGTTAAGAAAGCATATTAACTTTTTGGTAACTTAAGCACTTTATTATTAGTGACCAACAATTTTTCACCTGGTCCATACCCACCATGGTTAATTATCCCTGTAGTGGGGCATGAGCCCTTGTCCCCTTCTCCTCATTTTATTCACTGCTGGTTGGGCTTCTCCTTCATTCAGAAAATCTGAATTAAGCACCTAGAAATGAAAAAATAATTAAGGTTCAGTCCTGTGCCTTCAGGATGAATCTGGTGGGGAGAGAGATAAACACAAAACTAACCATTCTATACAATGTGTTAGGATGGTGCAAAGAACAAACTTGTGGGATTTGGGACTTGAGGAACTTCTGCTCCATGAATTCATAGATACGAGATTAGAATTGGGCCTTGGAAAGAAAGGATTTTGCGTGAGTACGCCAGGGAGAAGACCAGGCAGAGGGCAAGATGGGTGAAAATGTGAATGTGATGGCAGAATCTGAACTCTGGGACAGAGCCAGTCTGGCATGTTGAGTGCATAGGGAGATGGGGCAGGGTCGGTTCAGATGGCTCAGGACCTTGAAACCAATGCCAGTGATATTAATCCTCTGTCTCATAGGCAAAGGCAAGCTTTGGAGTTAGATGACGTGTTGGGAGAGGAATGTTAGGATGTTAGGGGGTGTTGGAAGGTTAGAGTAGAATGAGCTTGGAAGTTCAGAGATCAAAGACTTACACTGATCTAGGCCGGAGAGTACAGAACTCAGGACTATCAGAGTGTTTCCAGGACCAGTACTCATCGCACCTAGGACACAGTCATGAGCAATAAACAGAAGTTGAATGTAATCAGGCAGATTGACTCTGGCAGTTGAGGAAAGCACAAGGGAAAAAAAATGGCATCAAGAGGTTTCACTTGAAATAATAGAGGAGGGGCAGGTTTAGGGTATTGGAGGATGGCGGGGAAAACCTGTTGTTTTTTTAATTGTTGGTGAGGGTTTTGAGAAAAGATGTCTTAAGAGACAGCTGGAGGGAACTCAGGGCCCCCAACTCAGGTCTGCCGCATGGCCATAGATGAACGTGGGAGCTATACTTCTTAGAAGCGCCTTCTCTAACAAACAGCAGAAATGCAACAGAGAAAGCAGTGGACTTTGTCAAGAAGCCTGGCATATCGCAACCTGGAATGAGTGACTTAGATCTTACTTCCTCAGCCGTCACATAGAACTGACCTGCCCTGCTGTAAGAGTCAGGAGGCTTATGCCAGCATTTGCTTTTGGAACAAAATAGCCTTGCTATTAAGGTTTTGTTTATACTTGGTCACAATTGCTAGAGACATTTAATGACATCCCTGTGGCCACCCAGTTGCCTACTAAAGTAAGTAAGGTTGAGGGAGCTCCAGTGTCTGCTTTGATAGCCAGTTGGCAGGGTGAAGAGTCTGTGACTTTAGAAAGAGTATAAGGGGTCAGTGTGTAACATATCTCTACTGTGAAATAATGTAAGTTTAGTAATTCTAATTAAATTCAACAACTGCAATTCTAGGCATTTTTTCACACAGGTTCTTCTGTATATTGAGGCTGCTAGCCAGTAAAAATACAAATATTAAATAGAAGGTCTGAATATTCATCCTAGATTTTGAGCAATAAAATTGGAAAACAAAGAAGCATACAAAGCATGTGGCAGTCTCACGATGGTCATATACTCTGGGAGGACCAGTGTGAGACATTGGAATTAATTGCTGTGTTAATGTCACTTGGGCTCATTTATCCTCTTGTTCTGCCTTACTAGGAGACTGCATAAGTAATTCAACTGAATTCTGGCAGCTTTTGGGAGCATACATGTTTTCTTGTTCTCTTCCCTCCTGTTCTTTTTGACACACCCCACCCACTTTGAGACAGTTTTCTAGTTGTTCCCCTGGGTAGTGGTTTTATGGGGAAGTTTCTTTTGTAGGCTTCCAGCTAGCTTCATTTTCACTCTCTTTTTGAAGTCACTGCCTTTGTCACATTTCTATGATATTATCCATCATGAGTTACCTTGGGATTTTTACCTTTGAATTGACTTCATATTTTTGGTTCATACATGCAGGCTGTCTCCTGGTTCGGACATCTATGTGACAGTCTCATCCATGGCTTTAGCAAGATCCCAATGTCGTAACTCCCCTAGCAACCTGTCTTCATCCAGCGAGACTGGCTCTGCGGGGGGCACCTACAGACAAAAATCCATGCCTGAAGGGTAGGTATATTGTTCCTCCTGTCGCATATGGTCTCAGTCTTTGTGGCTGTCTTTTGTCTATAAAAATGATACTCATTCAGCCAGACCTGGTCAACTTAAAAACAGTAGGGAAAATGTAGTTAATATCCCAGATAGAAAAAAATGGTTCAAACCACTTCTAGGAAGTTTATCCCTCTTTAGTCTCTACAGTGACCTCAATGGCAAGAGAAATCAAATCTCATCAGGTCTCTGTTACATATAGCAATCAATATCACAGGAAGGACCACTTCTAGGATTTCCCTCTAAGTGAACTCAGAAGAATAACACTTCCACTGGAGTTGATACTGCTGTCAGTGTAGGGAAGATGATAATCACATCTGAAGCTTAAAATTATTTGTCTCACACTTTAAGACTTCTGTGTTTTTGCTTTTGTTTTTAATCCTCATTGAAAATGTTAAATGCCCGGAAGTAACAATATGCTACCAACAAAAGTTACAAAGTGGGCTTGGTGTGTAGCTCAGTGGTAGCATGCTTGCTGAGCATGTGTAAGGCCCTGGGCTCAATCTCTAGCACCATGTTCTCCACTGCCCTGTAAAAACCAAATAAACAAAAACCTTACAAAGTAAAAAGAGAAATCAAAATGTATATGATTTTAAAGGAATTTTAAAGGAGAAAAAAATTGTTATGTCTGAAGCTGGGAAGTAATTAGTAAGAATGCACTATATGGCCCACAAAAGTCACCTTTGTCTAGAGGAGGACTAAAAGAACCATGAAAACTTCCTGCTGGAGCTTCTCCCTGGGGAACCTGAGAAAGACCTTGAACCACTTGAAAATCAACTGTTAGGTGTTTATAAAAACTGATGTTTCTTTCCTACATTTTCTCCAAATATATTTTTAACAAATGGACACATGATTTGGTGACTTTCACAAATCATCTCACAAAATAAGCATGTTTATTAATAATAACCTTATAATGGTTATTTCTTATGTATAATATCTTGTTGGTTTCTACAGTCATTAAGTATGCTTTTGTTGCTAAATGTTTATATTAGCAGAAAGTAGGTAATAAAACCACTATAAAATATATTTTCCCCACTCTACCATCTCCCCTAGGACTCCCTCAGTAGCCTGCACATTTCTTACTTTAATTGCTTCAGTGACAACTAGAAAATAATTTTAGCTTTTATTCAAGACTCCTTGCAAAAGGTTTATGAATTACATATTATTTTACTGCACCACAAGCCTAACTAATTATTTCTTGTTTTAATTAGATTTTGAACGGCCTGGTTTGCCTTCAAATCTACAAAGTCACCACAACTTCACCATTAGTATAGCACTAAAACATAAATGAGCTAACAAAAAAAAAAAGAAAAAAGTTTTCTTCTGTCTGTGATAGAGTTTAAATGATACCCGAAAACCAAGTTGAAACATTGATATTTGGGTGAATACTGATGTTAAAAGCATAGTTCCGATGCCTGTGCTACTCAACTTTTGTTAATGAGGTGGTAATTATTCAGTTGGATGTCTAATAGCTCAGCCTCCGCCCTAGATGGTGTTGAGGATTTTCTCTTTATTGGGGAATTTACCATCAGCTGTTGACCATGAGGCATAATGTCTTTTTCAGGTGGGATAATCTTTTACAAGAAAATAATACAGCGTTTCCCACTAGACCCCAGGCAGTCTTTGTCAACATCAGGGAGCTAAAAGACAGTGCCAATCCACATGTGTTGCCCCTGAATCAGGTTCGAACCTCAAGATACCCTTATGTAACGTCTCCTGTACAGCTTACCCCAGTAAAGGTGGATAAACACAAGTTGATACTGAGACTGGAAGTGTGCGCACTCTGCCACACACTCACCAGTGTTAAGCTTGCGTGGAGCCAGAACCATAGGTCAGTAACATAACATGCTACACTGGTGTTCTCCTACCTGATGCAGATGTGTATGGCATGTGCCAGCCCATTCCCTGGTTTGAGGTTGTTGAGTATCCAAATTAGCTGAGAGGTGAAATTTAATAGGGAAATTAATAATATCTATTTGAATGGGGAAAAAAACACACCTGTACAAGCCTCACATGGGAATGAGAGCCCGTTCTTAGGAAGGTCCTTCAGACATCAGCCTGCCTTGGAGAGGAGTGGACAGTCTCATGAGGCCAAGCACCTGGTTACCGAAGTTGTCTCATAAGTCAGCCAAATGACTGCTTTACAACTCCTGTAGATTTGACCTGTGCACAACTCCTGAACTATCAAGTGCTCTCCAAACAGAGGCACACTTAAGATCTTCAAAATAAGGTACAATGTGAAATTTAGAACAGGTTTTGTCCTGAGCTCCTCAAGCCAAAATGCTTGCATCCCTAATACCCTGGCACACACTTGGGGATGGGGAAGGGCAGTGAGAGAGAACTGAAAGTAAACATTCACTGGATGGTAATGGGTTTCAAGGCAAAGTTGAAACATAGTCTCATTTATTTAAAAGCAGATAGCTAGAAAAACATTCCACTTTAAATTCAAGGATTTAAAAAGTTATCTTTAGTTTCTATTGCTACAAAAAAGTAAAAGCAAGATTAGAATCTATATCTAACTTTTTCAAAAAGTCTTCATTTAGTACAGATTGACAATAGGATCATAGGGCCAGTTTGAGAATAGTCACTCTTCTGAACTAAACAAGAGCCCTATTTAGGAGGAGGCAGCAAAAAACATGGTGGGAATCCCTTTTCTCCCTAAACATTTTCCTCAAAGTATCTGTAAATCACAGTTTTCATTTGCAGTGATAGCTACCTTCATATGTAAGGTAACTTTGCATAGTGGCCTTGGGAATGGGCATGTAAATGAACAGTACCTGCCAAGGCAACTGGAAAGATAATATAATAAATCTTTTACTAAAGTAGATAGTTCTGTGCCCTTCTCTACTTTACAAATCCTTTGTATAGATTTTCTGAGACAAAAATTCTTTTTGTCTAGTCACATTGGGTGGTGGAGTTGGAACATGGCTTCAAGTCTTCTTACTCCTAATCTCCCACTCTTTCCAATATACCACTTGCTGGTCCTGCTCATGGAATTACTACTGATCACAGCAAGTAAGATACCCATCATGTGTGTCATTGACACGGGCCCTAGTTTGTCCTTTATTGTATTGTACTTAGAAGCTCATTAGTAACCACACAGAGATTAGGAAATCTCCACGTGAATATTTGAATACTCTGTCCCTTTTTCTGAGCTCAGTATTCATTTTGCTGATATTGCTGACTGAGGCAGATGCTTTAATTAAACATTCATTATTATTATTTCACCTAGGGAAAAATAAAATTGGCTCACTAAATAGCTACTTTTCTTTCCAGAAATAGACATTTGCCCTTATGAATGCCAGCTTACCTACTTCCAAACTGCCATTCCCAAAGGAAGGAAGTTAAATATTACATGCTGTGAAAGTGGTTTCCACATAACGTAAATGATAGCAATCTGTTTTTCAGACCACAGAGCAAATGCTCAGAAAACACTTTTAGTCAGTTACTGATTTAACAAAATAAACCCCCAAAATGTACCATTTGAAAGATACATATGAGATATTAGATTGCCCTTTGGCTGTGAATGACAGTCTGAGCTTGGCCTTTCAAGGGCTAGAAGATTTTTGGTTTCTTACTCTACATGTCTCGGAGTAGTTCAGTCCTAATGTTAACAGTTGATATAAAAACATGCATACCTTTCTGAGCAGTGATCTATATTAGCCACAATATATACATTTCCACACCCATGCATAAGGATGTATCTACATGTACAGACATGTAAGCAGAAACTGGTAGTACCTGTTACTAGAGTCAAGTCTATTACACACAGAACTCTTCTCTTTGGAGAGGTCCCTGATGCTGTCTTTGCCTTTGTTTGGGGAATTACCACAGGTTTGGAGTGAGTCGCAGATCTCCAGCCTCCATCGACAGGCAGAACACCCAGTCAGACATTGGTGGCAGTGGAAAATCCACACCCAGCTGGCAAAGAAGTGAGGATAGCATTGCTGACCAAATGGGTAAGTAATTAATTTCTATGAAAAGCAAGTGCTTTTATGACAAGATGACTTTAACCACTTCTTGATGATATTATCAAAGTATTGTGTTATAAAACAGTGTTAAGTGCACTAGAATTAAAGTCTGTGCTAGACTATATATACTCAAAAGCAACAAACAAGATCTGAGAGAAAAGTCAAGCATTCTAAGTGACAGCAGAAAGGACATAAGAATTATATTGAGCACCAAGATTAAGAGATCAGCCTAACAAACCACTAGTACCCAAAATACCTTCCTCCTCCCTTGTTTATTTTTGTTCAGTGCCTTGAGAGATTCCTCGGTATTCTTAATGTCAAGTTAAAAAAAAAAACTGTGTACGAACTGGGAAGAGATGGAATTACTGTTTAGTCACATCTGTAGCTTGGTTAGAAGCTCTTTCCTTCCTTATGTGCAGCTCGCTTTATTCTTTCCACTCCACTATTAAGCTGTCAGCTAAGGAAATGTCTTAGCAGTACAAAACAGCTGGGTGGAAAAATTCAAATTAGTGAGCCCTCACTTGAATTTCTGGTGCATAGCCCTCTCTACATGTGTGTGGTGTGGTTCACAATGACACCATAATACTACTTGGTACAATAAATTTTACCATGAAGCAAGGTTAAGTTTCAACACAGCAACATCATGTATTAGGTATCAATACATTGATATTTTAAGGACTTGAATCTAGACTATAAAATTGGCTTTTTTTTGTCCTCTCCTTTATCTTATGTCCAGAAGCATTAGCATCAACATGGGATAAAAAGGTATAAGTTTCAGGACTGAAAAAACTAACTTTTAAGGCAAAGACCCATCTTTTTATCTTCTCTGCAGATTCCTGGTTTTGTTTTATTTTAATCACTGTGCCCAGGTAAATGTACTAACCATGAACCTAGAAGGGAGTGAAGGAGCATTCAGCTAGGGTAGAAGTTAAGGAAGAGCAATGAAATTCTTAGGTTCTGAAGAAATGCTTTGTTCCAATAACTTCAGTGAGATGTGCCTTGTTATTGAAGCCATCTGTCACTCCCCATTCCCCCACCCAGCCCACCCCCAACGTAGAAAACCTGAGCATATTCTGATCAGCTCCTCTACTCTTGACAGAATGTTTTTAATCCCATATGTTTTGGTACTGTTGAGATGGCAACGACACATGTGAAAATGGTCCCTTCTCCAGCATGACTTTAGCGGCTTTCTCTGGCTCCCAGTGCAGGCTTTGGGCAAGGCTGCCAGCAAGCCCTTTGTGCAGCACACAGTGTCATACTTCATCCTAGACCTGTATTCATTCTCTCACACAAACCTCCCTCTAGTCTTTTTTTCCTTGCATCTACTTTAGTGGAGGGGCATCCCACTCTTAATAGCTAAGATTCTAATATGAATATGGATGAATGACTCTCCTTAACACATTTGTTCATCCTTTAAGTAAGGTATACTCTTTTTTTTTTTTTTTGATAAGATTCCCTTAGAGCCTACCAGAGGAGCCTTTTTCACCATAGTGGGAGGTCTAAGTAGCAGTTTTTCTTTACTGAAAATCTAAAGCTCAGCTATTATGTTAAAATACATTTTTTTAACTTCTGATATCCCAGCATTCCAGGAGAATAGCACAGCCTTTACTACTTGGCACATCAAAAAGAATCCAGAGCTTGGTTGGTGTAGGCCATCCTAAGAAGAATTCAAGAAAAGTAAACTTAAGTATTTTCATTTCTTGGTACATGGTACTGATTGTGTAAAGGGCTGGCCTTTCTACACTCAATTCATAGGAACAGATTTCTCGAATCACTGCTGGAAAGTGTTAGAGTTTCCTATCTGTTAGGCAAGGCCACCTGTCTTTGCACATCAGTGAGCTATAAGCTGGTTTCCTACTGAACTGATAGTGCACACAGGAATTTAGCTTTAGCATAAGTAGCTGGCTCATCTCCATAGATGTTTGTTTTTCTGACCCTCTGCTCTTGGAAGTGGCTGAGGGTCAGACTCAAGGAGGAGGCTGTCTGGTCCTCTGCATGTTATGCAGGGTGTTGCAGAAGTCCATAATTCTTGCTAGTAGTTGTTAGAGAATAAATCACTTATCTCTCACTTTTGGAACCCCATCTTGAACACCAGCTTGAAGTCCAAAAGGAAACAATTATTTTAAGTAAAGTAGTTGCTGTGTGTCTTCTCTGTTGTGCTTAGCTTACAGTTATAGAGGACTTCAGGATTTCAATTCTTTTGTCCTCGAGCAGCATGAATATACAGGTAAAATATTTCCAAAGTGTCATGGTAAGTAACATGTGATTGCACCCATGCCTGTCTAGGGGATGTAGACTGAGCTAGGTGAGCCACACTTTGCAATGAATGAATTTCATAAATTTAGTCCGTATATTCTAAACTTTCCCCAAACCAAAAGTTGGTTCCGAATTTTGCTGCATTGTTCATGGCCTTTGGTTTGGTGGTCCTTGGCTATGCTAATGTGTATGATGTGACATGTTGTCACCAGCTGCAAGCTTTACCCATCAGCCACCTAGTTTCTGACATGCTGTCTATTGTGTGGACTCTTACCAAGCTTACTGCTGAAACTCAGAGTTGGCTGGTCAGTGAACTGAAAGATGCAATGGCAACCGTCTCCATTTGTCAATATGTGCTTGTGTCTGTTTAGTACCTGCACCATAATGTCCTATGCTGTATTCCAGAGCCTACATGCCATCTCCCAGCAGTATCAAAGGTACTGCCAGCTTTCCGAGAGAGCCCCAGTGGGAGATTAATGCGGCAGGATCCTGTGGTCCATTTGTCTCCAAACAAACAAGGGCATGTAAGTTAACTATAGTGGATTCTTAGCAATGTACCTTCCTGCAATGTGAAAGTGGGACAAGTCTGTTCTACTCTCTGCTCTGTGTGGTCAAAGAGGAAATCATCATAACACAGGGTGGGGTGGGAGGGGGGTTGTGGAGTTTGCTGCCATGGCCCTAATGTTGCTTTGGAGTAAATTGTAATTGTGTCAGTATACCCCTGCACCCCATAGGTCTGAATGGGAAGTTGACTGGTTCAATCACAGACAGTCCTGAAATGTTGGGGCTAGAAATGTGCTAGAAGAAGAGAAAGGCACTTAGTTGTAGGGACAGATAGCTTCCCTTCAACTGCCCCCCAGCTTCTCTTGTCTTCCATATTTGCACAGTGTACTTTCACCAAAGTTATATTCTCTCTTCCTCTTTCAACGTGCTTGATTTCCTTCATCTCTCTCTTTGGGGAATGTGTATTTATTTTCATGCCGTTTGGTAGAATGGGAAATACTCCATTTCATATCACCAATTTATAAGATGTACAGAGAACTTTAATGAGAAGGCTCATATATTGAATATTGAAGTTAAAAACAAGAGTGTGCACCCTACACTTTGCTCTGTGGAGATTTACCAAGAAAGTATGATACTGTCACAGTTCTGTGTGTAAATGGTAGATCATCCCAATTGGTCTGTGGATTTTCCTTCCCTTTATGTTAATTACATAGTAAAGTAATATTTTGCCTGTTTCTTTTTGCTTTTTGGCTGCTAGATGGTTTTTTTGAGGCAGGGTCTGGCTATGTAGCTCAGGCTGAGCTTGAACTTACAATCTTCCTGCCTCTACCTCCCATGAGCTGGGGTTACAGGCCTGCACTATCATGCCTGGCTGGCTATTAGAAAATATTAATTACAATTGTGGTTCACAGTGTGTCTCTAAAAATCTTCACATTACACTCTCAGTATGCCTCAAGTGAGACCCACGGCTTGGTCTCCAAATCAGCAGTACAATTGCAAAGGTAAAAAAGTTCTGTAAGTAAATGAAGGTGTCTTGGTACCACCCCAGAAATTGTTACCGAGAAAAATTAGTTACACCAAAAAAAGGAATTGAGTTAATTTTTTTTTTAAGAGGAAATGGTGTTTCATGTTGAGGTGAATCTGGGGTGTCCCCCTCCTGCTCCCGGCCTGGCCCAGTAAAGACCATGCTCCTTTCTTCACCAACAGATGCACACACATGTTCCTTCTGTCCTCTGTGTCTCTAGCAGGTATCTGAGCTTCCTGCCTTCTTATTTAAACCATCATCTCGTTCAGGTATCTTTTAAAAGCTTATTTGTTTGGTAAACTCTATGAAGTGTTTTGCCAGCATCTGAGCTGCATAGAAAGTGTTCTGTGAATACTTTTTATGTACGTATACTTCACATACCATGACACACACCTGTTCAAAGTACACCAATTGGCCTGGTGGCTTGTGCCTGTAATCCTAGCTACTTGGGAGAGGATTGCAGTTTCAGGCCAGTCTAGGCAAATAGTTCATGAGACCCCCATCTCCGAAATGACCATCACGGCAAAATGGATTAGAGGCATGGCTCAAGCGGCAGAGCACCTGCTTTGAAAGCATGAAACCCTGAGTTCAAACCCATTCCCACCAAAAAAAAAAAAAAAAAAAAAGAACACTGGTTAGTGGTTTTTAATATATTCTCAGTTGTACATCAGCACTATGATCTAATTCCAGAACATTTTCATCACCCATTAAAAAACCCTATGTCATTTAGCAGTCTCCTCTGACTCTGCATCTCCTCCAGTACCTAGACAATCACTAATCTTTTTGTCTCTGTGGATATGCCTATTCTGAACACTTTACATGAATGAAATCATATAACATGTGACCTTTTGTTTCTTGCTTCTTTCATTGAACATGTCCTTAATTTTCACTCATGTTGTAGCATGCATCTGTATTTCATTCCTTTTCATGGCCGAATAATGTTCCATAGTATGGCTAAATCCTATTTTGTAACCTGTTCTGATGGTCATTTGGGTTGTTTCTACTTTTTGGTTAATATGAATAATACTGTTACAAATACTCATATGCAAGTTTTTGTGTAAACATATGTTTTTATTTCTCTTGGGTGTACACCAAGAATGGAATTGCAACTGTGTCCCACATTTCACTTTCCCAACAAATATTGCCCCATTTTGTGTTTGTAACCATTCTAGTATGTATTTGCGTAAGGTTATTTCTCATTGTCCTTTCCCTAATTACAGTGATACTGAGTGTTTTTTCACATGCTTGTTGGATAGTTGTGTATCTTCTTTGAAGAAATATCTATTCACATCTTTGGCCTTTTTTAAATTGGGTTACTTGAAGCACTAATGTTTTTAATTTGATAAAGTCCAGTTTATCTGAGTTTGTTTTTCCCTTTTGTTTCTTCTGCTTTGGTGTTATACCTAAGAAACCATTTTATTACCCAAGAAAGGACACCAAGACTTAAACTTACATTTTCTTCTACTTTCATAGTTTGAGCTCTTAGATTTAGATCTCTGGGTCTTTTTGAGTTTATTTTTCTATATAGTAAGGGTCCAACTTCATTCTTTTTTGCATGTAAATATCCAGTTGTCTCAGTACAATTTGTTGGTCATTTCTCCCATTGAATTATCTTACACCTCTGTGTAAATCTTACCTATAACACTTTTTAGAAAGCTGTCTCCTGAGTAGATGCTAATTGGGGAAGGAACAGGAGAGTCTTCAGACTTAATGTGCCTTACATTCAGCCTTCTCTCTGCTCTGAGGATGGCTTTTAGAATCAAGCATACTTTCTTATTCTAAGCTCTTTAGAAATGTCATTTCCTTTCTATTTTAAGATATTAAAACTTCAATGTCTGTGTAGATTTTTTTCTGATTAAAATTATCTCATACTATTGTATTGATACTTTAGTATAAGTCAAATAATGAAAAAAGAATTCTTAAAGATAAAAAATTCTGCTCTGTCCATAGATGTTTTCCCAGGTACCTCTTACTTTTTGTGCCTCTGGAACTTTGTAACTAAATTGTATGTCAAACTGTTGTTCCCTCTTGTTCTTTTTGGGTGTTCAGAAGCAAAACTTTGAGCTTAAGAAAATTCATGTTTCCCTTGCAGTCTGATAGCCACTACTCAAGCCACTCCAGTAGCAATACCCTTTCCAGCAATGCATCGAGTGCCCACAGCGACGAGAAGTGGTATGATGGGGACCGTCCAGAATCCGAACTCAACAGCTATAACTATCTGCAGGGCACCTCTGCTGACAGTGGTATCGACACCACCTCCTATGGCCCCAGCCACGGTAGCACAGCCTCCCTGGGGGCAGCCACCTCGTCGCCCCACTCGGGGCCAGGCAAGGAGAAAGTGGCTCCCCTGTGGCATAGCTCCAGTGAAGTGCTCTCCATGGCAGATCGGACTTTAGAGACAGAGAGCCACAGCACGGACCGGAAAACAGAGTCCTCCCTGAGCCTGGACATCCACAGCAAGGGCCAAGGTGGCTCGAGCCCTCTGACAAGGGAAAACAGCACTTTCAGTATAAACGATGCTGCTTCCCACACCAGGTAACTACCCTCCACACTGCTGTCCCAGCTGAGTCCCTTTCCCCGCCCCAGCTGAGTCCCTTTCCCCGCCTTACCCCACTTACTACACGGTGAATATGGGATGATGTGATGTTCACAACAGGCACTGGTACTGAAGCTGAGAAAAACTGAATCTTTGTAAAGTTGGACTTTATTTTTTAATTTTCCTAACTGTGCTCCAGAATAGTTTTGTAATTTGGGTTTTAAGCTAGCGATGAATGTATAGCCTGGAACAATCTTTTGAGGATTTTTTTAAAATCTTGAACATATTTTCATAAGAAAGAGGTCTTTCCTGAGACTAAACATTTTTTACAATGCCAAGCACATCCTTTCCACATCCCCACTATCTAAAAACATCAATCACCCCATGTTTGCATGGTAATTTTTCTCAGTAATTGGCTCCTGAGAGTGATGTGTTGAGGGTAGAGGTGTCCAACAGAAAAGTCTAGCTCAAGTTAGACATATCCCATCTACTTTCAAAACAGAGAAGTATGCATTCTCTTGCATCCTTGGCAATCATTCCACTAAACAAAGTAAATACTACTTTTCATTTCCTCTGAAACCCAAGTCTGGGGAGGAAGTATCTCATTGCCATCACTTGGTTTCTGAATCTCTGGTGGTTTACTGCTCACTGTTGTGGGTCGCTCATCAACTCGAGTGATCTTGCTGTCAGCTGGTTTTCTTTTATTATTATGCCCTTATTCCCCTCCCCCCAAAAATAGTAGAGAAGCTTAACTTTAGCTTTTTATTTTTCAAATGGGAAGCTAGGAACATGATCTTTCTGTAAGCCTCAGATAATCTTAATGAAAGAAAGAAGACATCCTGTACTTAATTTAGATTTAACTTGATCAGTTCAACACTCAGTTTTCTCATTGTGTCTGTATTCTTACTGATAAGCTTCCCTTTTTTTCAAATTGAAGGCCTTATGGTATGAAGCATTTCAAGAGTTGTTTTTCTTTTTGCCACTCCCACATTACTGATTTTAAAATGATTGTGATTGATCTTAAAAACTCCATGGTCCTCAAGCAAAAATTAACTTGAGGAAGTGGTCTCAGTATCTTGAGTGTCCCTCATCCCCTCCACAGTTCAGGAAATAGTGTTTGATTCAAATGGGGTAAGGGATGTGTTTAAGAACAGCAGAACAGTATGTTGAACATCAAATCTCGTAGTAGTATAGACATAGGATCACATGGCATGGGCTTATGACACATTCTGGCTGTTTTGGTACATCATGAGGCTTAGTAACTATAGACTGTACACTGGCTTAGACATTTTTGAGATCAGAGTTGTTTCTCTGTAGTTTCTAGGTTTAGCTTATCTCCTATGTCTTTGTTTTTCAGTTCCTCATTTTGAAAGGGGGGTATCTTTTCCTAAGAATATTATTCCAGCTAAAGAGAGATCTCTGGTCTAATGTTATGTCAGCAGAAAGTGGGTTATAGGGGGCTTGTCCAGAATGCCATCACTGAGGTGGAAGGAGCTGGGTCCCTGTGCCAAAGCACAAAACCTAGGGCCATGCCATTATCTGACAAATCCAGGGATCTACAAAGCCTGTCAAAAAGTAGGCAGCTGGGTTTGCATTGTCTAAATGTGCTGACTGGGCTGCCTGAAGGCCTCAAAGGATTATCTAAATTTTCTGCCTCAAATGGTCCCTGCAGGATCACTGAAATCCTCACTTGGAAATAACTTTTCTCTTGAAAGTCAGACTTACTAGAAAAGAGAAGAATGTGGCCTTTCAGGGAGTGTGGCAGGGCTTCCCACCCACTGGAGGGCTGAGTCACATTCGTTTCTAGACTCTGGTAAACAGGGATGCTTTGTAACTTCAGTCTGTTGATCTTGGCAGACTGAGTTGGATAATCAGGGCTTTAACAGCCTCCCTGTGCTGGAGGAAAAGGGGATTTAGCCACCAAATGCACATTGCTAGAGAAGCTAAAATCACAGCAAATTAGAGTGTTTGTGTCCTCAGAAGACAGGAACAGCAATTAATGTGGAGATCTCTTGACAGTACATAAAAGAGCTTGTACCTGGGACTCGGTGACAAAAATCTCAATTATAGTGATTAAGTTCTGCTGCATATTTCTGGCTGGGCTGTTCCTGTCCCCCTCTGTCCTCCAGTCTTCTATTGATGACTGTGCAGGTTTTGTTTTTTGGGGTTTATTTATTTATTTATTTATTTGTTTTGTGGCACCCAATGAGAACTATGTTAATGCAGGCTGGTAATTAGTTAGGGTTGTTATATTTGAATGTCATTAAGAGAAGCAGTACTCATAACATACTGCAACTTAAAACATTGGTTAAATGATCTAAAGTGTTGCTTGTTAGAATATTTTCTATGAAGCTTGGAAATCTGGGGAGAGATTACAGTTTTTATTTATTTTTTTATGGTGGCTGTTTTATTTTCAGATCTTAAAATGAACCACTCAAAAAAAAATTGTGGTGAGCATAGGATAAGTGAAGACAATTCTAATTTTAATACATTCTTAACATTTTCTTTTCTTAGAATTTGTGGCAACTAAGGACTTTCTCAGTATAAAGTGCTCTATTCCTGCTGACCGGTGGCATGTCTGATGCTGGAACTAGATTTAAAGCTAAAAATCCCACCTTGTACAAGTATGTGTGTATATTTATACAGACACATCTGTGTTCATTACACTTTTGTCCACTGTGACAATAACCTGGCAGGCAGTGGCGTACAGATTTATTTAGGCTCATGGTTTCAGAGGTTTCGGTCCAGGGTTGGCTAGCCAATCTGGATTTGATTTGGGCCTGAAATGAGGCAGAACATCATGGCAGTGGAGCATGTAGCAGAAGAGGCTGCTTGTCTCATGGCAGCCAGGAAGCAGAGAGAGACACGGAGAGGGCTTGAGATAAGGTACTGCCCCCAAAGACATGACTCCAGTGACCTGCTTCCTTCAACCAAGCCCCATCTAGAAAGGTTTCCATTAAATTATGAGTCTCCTCAGTAGAGTAATCCATTAATTAGGTTACAACCCTAATGTTCCAGTTACCTCTCAGTAACTGGATCTAAGTCTGGGGACTAAGTCTTCAACACATCAGCCTTTTTGGGGACACTTCATGTCCAAACTATACCAACATTTTTTTGCAACATACTGATCTGACTTGTTTGGGTGTCCAGATCTCTTTGCCCACCATTAGCCAGCCATTCTTTTTTTTTTTTTTTCATTTTTCTTTTATTATTCATATGTGCATACAAGGCTTGGTTCATTTCTCCCCCTGCCCCCACCCCCTCCCTTACCACCCACTCCACCCCCCTCCCTCTCCCCCCGCCAATACCCAGCAGAAACTATTTTGTCCTTATTTCTAATTTTGTTGTAGAGAGAGTATAAGCAATAATAGGAAGGAACAAGGGGTTTTGCTGGTTGAGATAAGGATAGCTATACAGGGCATTGACTCACATTGATTTCCTGTGCGTGGGTGTTACCTTCTAGGTTAATTCTTTTTGATCTAACCTTTTCTCTAGTTCCTGGTCCCCTTTTCCTATTGGCCTCAGTTGCTTTTAAGGTATCTGCTTTGGTTTCTCTGCATTAAGGGCAACAAATGCTAGCTAGTTTTTTAGGTGTCTTACCTATCCTCACCCCTCCCTTGTGTGCTCTCGCTTTTATCATGTGTTCATAGTCCAATCCCCTTGTTGTGTTTGCCCTTGATCTAATGTCCACATATGAGGGAGAACATGGGATTTTTGGTCTTTTGGGCCAGGCTAACCTCACTCAGAATGATGTTCTCCAGTTCCATCCATTTACCAGCGAATGATAACATTTCGTTCTTCTTCATGGCTGCATAAAATTCCATTGTGTATAGATACCACATTTTCTTAATCCATTCGTCAGTGCTGGGACATCTTGGCTGTTTCCATAACTTTAGTCAGCCATTCTGCTTGTCTCAAAACTCTCTTTTGCTCCCCAAAGGCCCCCTCAGAGCCTGTAGCCTTAGGACTCACTTATGCAATCACATACACATTTTTTACTGCCATTCGGTACAGGAGGCTTCCCTGGCAACACTCATCACATACGCCACATAGACGTATGGTCAGGTGTTCAGTATGTGCTGATGAACAAACAGGAAGGACTTCTTTCTTAATGTTCCCGCTGTTTACTTGATAACTCAAGGCCTCTACTCAGAAGTCAATTCAAAAATCATGTAAGTCCTCAACTCCTGCCTCTTCTAGAAAACCATGGCTACATTTCAAAGCTTATTGTAAGGACATGTTAATACTTGCATAAAGCTGTGGTGCTCTTATGTGTGGGTTTTGGTGTTAAAGAATATTTAAATCTTTGTATAGCATGAACTTTTAGTAAACTCATTTCTACATAAACATTTTGGAAATCTGCAAAATATAACAGGAAAGAACTTGGTTAACACCTTATGCAAATGTCAGAGGGGAACTGCATACATGTTGGTCAGTGTCTGATGTTCACTAATGGAACTGGTTAAACACCAAAAGAAATGCCTGCTCTAGTTGTCAGTACAGTTCAGTTTCATGAATGGCCTTTTTCTGGTTGACCTGATAAGTTAGCTGTTCATGCCAGAAAATCTGTATGCTTCTTGAGAGTGGAGAAAAGAAGGGCTTCTTGTGTGCAGCTCACGTGGAACACTATGAAATTCCTCGGACTGCTATAATGTCATTAGTTATCTGTGTGTGCCCATGTGTGTTAGAACTGCTGTTTAAATACCTTTTTTGGCATCTTGTGTATCTAAAGAACTGTCTTCCTTCCTCGTATAGAAATTATTCAGTTGCCTTTACCTGTAACATTTCTCTCTCTAATCTTTTCTGCCTGGAATTTTTAAAAAATTATCAATAATTAATTGCCTCTCATACATTTTTTCTGAAGATGAAAATACTACTTCTCTAAGTATAATGGACTAATTCAGAATTTAGAAGTTCAGTGTCTAAAATTTCAACCTATAACTTCTCTTAAAAGATTTGGCTCTTGGACTGGAAATGTGGTTCAAGTGGTAGAGCACCTGCTTTGCAAGTGTGAAGCCCTGAGTTCAAACCCCAATCCCACCACAAAAAAAAAAAAAAAAGAAAAAGGGTGGCTCTCTATTTGCCTCAGTCTAGTAGTTGATAATTTTTTGCTTTGTGACCTTGCATACAATGAATATTCCATAATATTTTGCTAGCTTTTATATAGCAGAACTCCAGGTGATCTCACTTAAGCTATCTTGTTGAATTTCCTCCAGTTTATGGGGATGGGTGGTTATTTTACTGGAACATTGGTTACTTTTAATAACCATGGTTGAAATTTGAAGTGAACACTGAGACATGAACCTTTGATCAAGCCACAACTGTTTTATGCAAAGCTCACCAATGCTTTGTTCTATGAAGCAATGAATCCCTTCATTCAACTGAGATGGTAAGTACAAACTTTCCAAATGCCATTAAATCATAAGGCCAAAAAAACCTGAGAAAGTGCAGAAAGTCATGCTTTGTCATATGTAAAGCTTTCTATCAGGGTGGATATTCATGCACCTGCTTCATTAAAAAGAGAAAGACCGGAGAGGAGAGGTTCTGTAAGCTCTGCATGGTTCCAGTGTGTAATAGTCCTCTCCTGTTCAATATTTTGTCCTGTTCCTCTAGGTGCAGCTGAAACAGTTAAGAGAGAATAAATAGTTTTTGGAAGCCAAGTCTTTTTTAACTGTGAAGATAATTTTTGGCCTCTAAGGTTATGAGAAGATATGGTTGGCTTTGTTTTCCTAAACCCATTTATTGGATCATTGACTGAGAAAAGCAATAAATTTTGTCTAATCCTTTCATCTCCAGGCAATGTAGAGAGACTCTAGGGTAACACATTTGGTGCCTGATACCAGGTTTATATCTCAGTTCTATCATTGACCAGCTCTGTGGCCTTTGGCCAGCCATATCTTTAAACCAAGCTGGTCCCTTACCTACAATCTGATGACACCTGGCACACCTACTGAATGGCTACTGTTCTGTGTTTCTGGAGCAAAAAAAGGTTGTCAAATGTATTGCAAACTATAAATGTCCTTTTAAGATAAAATGGGTTCTGTCATTTACTTTTGTAGCTCTTCATCACCTACCTTAAGCAGTTATCCACATCTTCTACAAGCATGAATCTCTCATAGCTCCTACAACTGCTTCATGTGTTTCATCCTACAACCCTTTTTTCTCTTCTCAAGCTTCCTGTTTTGTTTCCTTTATCCTTTTTAGAGTCGAGTCTTGGACAAGACTCTTGTCTCAGCTATGCCTGATAAAATGATAATGTTTACAGACATCTTGATAGCTCTTGGTTTTAAATACCTTAGTATTGTAGACTTACTCATCACAATTGTGGTCCATAATGGTCCCTGAAACCTCTTCTGCTGCGTTCACACCTAGCCACTTGTTTCCCTGGGCTGTATGGATTAATATGCCTTTCTACTTCCTCTTATAGATGGATGTTTTCTTTATACTGTCATCACTTGGATATCCCCTTGCCATCTTAAATCATCCCACCTTTCATTGTTTGTTTTCTCTTGAAGCCCTCCTAAATTGTGGAACCAGTATTAGAGATAGTCCAGAGTTGGCTAGTGTTGAACACAGGAGGAGGAGTCCTGCTTAATCATTATTCTCCACATTAGCTGTCACCCAAAGGCTTGTTATTTGTACAAGCAGTTGCAGGAAACCTGCTCAGCTCCCTCCCCTTGGTATTAAGCCAGCATTCAGCCTTTGCCCAGATTTTGCCTCAGCCATTTGACAGGTGACTAATTGCTGCTTTCCCCATCCTTAGTAGGCTGGCCTAAAACCCATCCCCTCATGCCATGCTTGAATAGAAGATGACTCCAAGAGTTCTCTTCAACAGCTTTCAGTAGCACAAACAGTAGCCGGCAGATGTTTTCCATGGAAAGGGTGGGCTCAGTGATGATGCAGAAGGTCATAGCACTTTCCCTGGCCCTCCCAAGTTTGACACATGGAGCTTTGATTGATGACATTCAGGCTCCCCACCCCAGGAGTTCATCCCTTTGCAAAGTCAGCAAGCAGTGTCCACTTTTTTTGCAGATTGGTCATTCCCTCCTGTAAAGTTTCACCACAGCAAGGAATATAAAACAGCCACGTTGTAGCACATTTGGTTCATGGTTTCCTTTGAGCATCAGGTCAGGATGAGAAGTCTGGGAAGATTCAGACAGTCCCAGATTTCTTGGTTGCCCTTTCTCCTCTTTGTATGTAGTGTTATATCATTTCTTCTTTTTCAAAATTCATGATTCAGAAGGGCTAAATAGAATCCAGAGTTGTTCAATTCTAGGAAAGAGGAAGTACTCTATACTTTATACAAAAAATTGAAATCATGCCTCTTCGTGTAGATCTAGGGACACCCTGACTAAATTCTCAGTTCTCTATTTTGGCCATAATAACATTTAAATTAACTTTTCTTGCATTTGCAGATACTGTAACTGTATGAAAAATAATTCACAGATACTGCAGTTGTCACTTCTAGTATATCTACTGCTGTTTTGTTTTTGTTCCATATGATTGGCTCATTACCTTCATACACAGTTCATATGAAGAAATTTAAGTCACCATGGCTGATTTAATCGCAACATACTGAATTAACATGAAATCTCAAGGATATGAAACAGCTCATCCATACAGTTCCCCTTAAAAAGCATAAAGCTGTCAACCTTGTATTAGTTGTAGTGTCATTAGCCCACTTCAGAGATTCCTAGATGAATCACATCTAGGAGGATGTGACTGCACATCCTCACGGTGGTCTGAGGCCAACAGGGTGATCAGCTTCAGGGAACCCCACCCATAGCTAGCAAAGGATGAACCACAGACAAGGAGGAGACAGGCTCATTTTTGAATGTGTGAGAAGTTTACAAACTAATGTAATTTTTAAACTCCAGGAAACAGAAGACTCCTTCTGAAAGGTTTTTAAATACAGTTTTCTGCGGGTTTTGAAAATCTGATACGATCCCAGGATTCTGCATTGACTTCAGCCTGTAGGGAACACAGTTCATAGCTTTGGAAAATGCTCCCATGGCTTTGCTGTCTGGATCAGGACAAATATGAAGTTGGATTTTGATGAAATCATAATAACAGGATTTGAGCAGGGGTTCTCAAGTGGAGTGCACACTTTGGGGGCAGATTTTTCCAAGTCTCTAAGCACCTCCCAGCTCTCTACATTAACATCTCTTGAGTTAGGACTGTAATGCATGTTTTAAAAGAGTTCCCACTGAATACTCGACTTACGCTGAGTTTTATACGTTAAACAAGGAAGATAATGCCAATGACTTGTTGGTTTATTTTTGATTCTACCTTTGTTCCCAAATCTAATCAATTGTTAAATAGGGTTGTCTGATTATAACCATTAGTGAACAAAAGTGTGCTGGCATTTCAAACCTGGGAGCTAGTATCTGCCATCATGGTCACAGATAAAACCAATAATCAGGTTGGGTGGCTTTATTTAAGCAATTACCCTTGTGAAGACACAGTTGTAAACAGAAATCTCATTTGTAGATATAATTATTTGTTAAAATAAAAATAATTAACACCTCATTTTGAATCCAGTATGAGTAAAATACACTATTGGTATGCATAATTCTTCCTTAGATTTAAAAATAAATTGCCAATTTACCATTTATTTGGTAGTTTCTTTCATCTATTAAATGCCTATACTTGCCAAGGACTTTCAAGGCATGGGGAATGCAGTAGTGAACAAGATTGAACTCTCAGTCTTCATAGAGCTTATATGTAAACAGGGAAGACAGACTACAAAAGATAAAGAAATTAAATGTATAGTGTACTACATGGTGATGAATTATTTTGGTGGGAGTCTACTGTGTTCCTGGGATTGTTAGATACACAAAGACAGATCACTGTCTTCAAAGAGTTTGTAATCTAGTACAAATACTTGTTGAATACCAGTTAGGAACATGGTAATAATTCATACAAAACAGAAAGAACTTCAAAATACTGTGTTAAAGTATGCCAACGGCTGTGTGCCTATATCACAGGAGCATTTCTCTGTCATGTTCCAGCTATTAATGCATGCTGCTGTTGATGTGGGCCCATAGAGCTTTTCAGCCTGTATGTGTCTTCCTCACTTCCTTTTTTCTTTTGGTTCACCTTTCCCTTTTAATTTCCTTTCCATAACAGAGTTTTAGTATTGTTTTGTTCTTACTGACTTAATGTACTGCATTTATGGAAGAGTTTTGCATTCCCTTTTCTTAATTTTAAAAGCAAGCCAACAAGATGTTGATAATCAACAGAAAAAGATTGCATTAGTTTTCAATTTATGTTGTCCTTTGAGGTTTTGTGAGGGTTTTTTCCACTCTAACTGGAAAAAATATTTGGGAAAAAGTTAGAGGTACTAGAGTGAGACTAGTCATTTATTATTATATATTGCAAAGTTTGAGCCCAATTCTTACTTCTTAGTTATAAATATAAAGCAGATGGTTCTATTTGGTCTGATACAATAAGACCAAATTAATATGGAAAGCCCTCCAGATAGGCATTGCTCTGTAACCCATTTCTACACACACACATACACATTTTGTTCCACTCTGTTGACTGAGCCTCATGGACTGATAGTGCCTCCTCCTTTCAGATTATGGATTTGTTTTGGTCGGTATGTTGGCATGAAAAGGTAATATTCATATAGAAAAAGGCCAGGCTATAAGTGTACATCCCCACATGATCACTACCTACATCAAAAAAACAAGAACATTACCGACATCTACCTGCCATACCTTGCCCCCATTCCTTCCCCAGTCACTCACACCTTCTCCTCTAGGTAAACACAATCCTGATTCAGAAACTCAGAACCATTTTGCCTATTTTTGGACTTTATACAAGTGGAGTTGTACCATCTGTGTTACTTTTTCAGGTGTCTTTTTAAGTCAAGACTACATTGGTGAGATTGATCCATGTCTCACAAGTAGCGTTAGTTTCCTTCCTTTCCTGTTTTTAATTACATGGTGAGGGCATTTATGCAATCTACTATTGAACATCTGGATTGTTTCCAATTTAGGGATATTATAAATACTTCTACATGTCCTTTGTGTGAATTCACATGTGTGACTTTTTTCAGATTGGTAAGAGAATAATTGCTGTCATAAGATCTACATATATTGAGCTGTAGTAGAGGCCATTTCGCCAAAATGTCTCTAACAATTAACATTTCACTCAGCAGTATATGGCAGTTCTAGTTCTTCTCGTTCTTTCTGGCACTTGATTTTAGAACTGTTTAATTTTACCATTCTAGTAGGCATGTAGTCGTTCCTCATAGTTGTAACTTCTATTTCCCTGATAACTGATGGTGTTGAACACAGATGTTTATATGTCTTTTAGATAATCCTCTTTTAAAGTTATTTTTCAAATTGTTGCCCATTTTTCTTCTAGGGGAGTCTAAAGTTGTATATCTTTTCCATATATTATGCTATTCTGTGCCTTTTGATGACTAGCTGTTAATTTTAATAGAGTTCAGTCCTTTCCTTTATGGTCCTATTAAAAACCCCTCTGCTTCTATTATAAAGATGTTCTCTGATGTTATAGTCTAGAATTTTTAGATGTACATTTAAGTATACAATTCAGTTGGAATTGATTTTATATGTAGGTTTGAGGTAGGATGTCAAGATTCATTTTCATATGTATATAATATATATAATTCATATAAATAATCTCAGGACAATTAGAATCTGGGTTTTTTAGCAATAAACTTTTAAATATTCAAATAGTTTCAGATTATAGAAAAGTTGCAAAGATATACTTCCCACTCAGTTTCCCCCTCTTGTCATCTCACATTACTGTAGTCCATTTTTCATAGCTAAGCAATCAATATATTAGCTAAATATATGCAGGTCAGGGGCATTAATTTTTGACAAATGGAAGTGCCAATGAGAAATGCTTTGAGGTCACTGTTATACCTCAAATAACTAAAAGTCCATCATAGTCCTTGGACTCCTAAGCAGGATAACTTAGCGGGCTCAAAAGGTGTGACCTCGGGTCACACTCTGAAAAGGAAATGTGGAAATCTTCCAGTGAAAGGTCTCCGTGTTTGTATTCATGCACTCATCCCGAGTTTTGAAGACTCTGCCTTTGTCGGTTTTAAAATTATTCTTCTGAACAGTTTTTTTAGTCAGTTTTAAAGTAAGATGCCGTGAAGGAGAACTCAGTGTACCCCTTGGCCTTGTGAGTGCAGAGCTGTATCCCTGACT
Organism: Castor canadensis; assembly: GCF_047511655.1. NCBI lineage: Eukaryota > Metazoa > Chordata > Mammalia > Rodentia > Castoridae > Castor > Castor canadensis. Next base: position 34,953,387 of record NC_133388.1, on the reverse strand, counting down.
CATTCTCCCTTCCCTTCTTACTCTAGCCCTGGAGAATGTCTCTATCCCTGGTTCTGAGGAAAGCAAGGCAGCCACTGAGACTAACATCTCTTTTACTATTTTCTCTCATGTCTCTTGTCCCTTCTACAGTATGACAAATTTCAGTGATGCCAGTGTGGGGAAAAAAAGAGTGTCTGTGGCTGTCTTATCTATTTTTACTTTTTAACTTAAAGTACAGACCAAGCCTCAATGACCATTTGTCACTTTGAGAGCAGACATTTGAGCTATAGTGAAAAAGCAAGGAATACCAGCCAGTCACCTTCATTAATATTTTATGAAAAACCCATTGTTCTTTAACCCAGCCATCAATCCCTACCCTGGACATCACTTGTAGCTGACATGGTGACTTTGGCGTGCATACTTGAGTTGTTTTGTCTTTGTCCTGCCTCTCCTCAGTACCATGAGCTCCCGTCACTCTGCCAGCCCAGTCGTTTTCTCCAGTGCTAGAAGTTCACCTAAAGAAGAGCTTCATCCTGCCACCTCCTCGCAGCTCGCACCTTCCTTCTCCTCTTCCTCCTCCTCCTCCTCTGGTCCTAGGACTTTCTACCCTCGTCAAGGAGCTACTAGCAAGTACCTGATTGGATGGAAAAAACCTGAAGGAACTATTAACTCCGTGGGATTTATGGACACAAGAAAGTAAGAGTTCTTTTCCTTCTCTTGTTTTCAAGATGACAGAGAACAGAAAGGGTTAGAGCTATTTCATACAGCAGAGGAGGCCAGGTGGGGTTTGTTTGCTGAAAGGATTATTTTTTTTTCTATAAAATTTTTCTTAAATTATTTCTCTGCTTCATTCCCTGAATAAGATTTATATTTGGGGCTATGAGTCTTAACTCTTCTAGGAAATAGTGTTATCTGAAGGACGCATGGCAATCTTAGCCTCTGATACAAAGACTACTTTTTTGTTTTAAGACAGGGTCTCACTATATAACCCAGGATAGCCTACAACTCACTCTGTAGCCTAGGCTGGCCTAAAACTCTCAAATTTCTGCCTCAGGCTTCTAAGTGCTGGAATTAGAGTCAGTTATCACCACACCCAGCTTTTAACTGGGCCAGTAGGGCCAGGGGCGTATGAGAAAGTGAATAAGTACACCTGAGAATAAATGACCTTTTGACACAGTAGTACACCCAAAAATTAAATGATTCTTTATGTCATTTTGTTTTGTTTGTGTAAATGTGCATTTAGGATTCATACCCTGTGGTCTTTCAGTAAATCTGTTGTTAATTTTGACATAGGAGAACTAATAGTTTCCCACAGAATGGTTTATTTATCAAACTTTCTTTTTTTCTTTCTTTCTTTCCCATGTCTCCCAGTTCACAATACAGACCAGGTACAGAGCCTGGACTGAGGTATATATGGAGTAGGTTTACTTTGCCTCCTCTTTCTGTACAGTCAGTGTAAGAAAACAGCCTGTGGTAAACACCAGGAGGCCAGTTTTATTTCTTTAACAAGCATTTATCTGAGTAGATTCTGATTTAAACAGGAGTAACTCTTTTTCTCTCCTTTTACATTTCTCCATTGACTACCATCCTTTACAGACCATCAAATCCTCAAATCAGCCTTACTGATCTGGTTTCCACCATGTCTTCTGTTTCTTTGTAGGCGTCATCAGAGTGATGGAAATGAGATATCCCACACCAGGCTGCGTGCCTCAACGAGGGACCTCCGGGCATCTCCCAAGCCAATCTCCAAGTCCACCATTGAGGAGGATCTAAAGAAACTCATTGACCTTGAAAGCCCAACTCCTGAATCACAGAAGAACTTTAAGGTACAGGACAGGATTGAGCATAAAGAGCAGTTAGAGAGAAGCCAGGTGTGACGAGGCTTTGTACCACAGTTACACCTTTCAGAGGGCCTGGGTTACTGTCTGCTCTTCACTGGATCTCTCTTCTTGTCCTCACCCAGTTTTCTCAGTGACTCTCACAGTGCTCTATTCTCACAGCCACATCTTTTTAGTCTCAGTTCCTATTAAGCTGTCCCTCCCCCGCAGCTGTTCTTCCTCTAACATATTTTACTCAAGGTATGTAAGTCCTTGATCCTCACTTACACAGCATCATTTCACAGAACTCTGCAGATGCCTATGGCTTCAGAAAGTTTGCCACAAGCCTTCAGTGCTTTCTGTCCATGGAGTCCTCCTCCTCTCACAGATGCTCCCAGCACACCTGCTGGCCTCTTTGTCCACAGCACTGTGCTGAACGAACACACACACACACACACACGGAAATAGACAGCTGCCTCTTCAGTCCTGCAAACTCAGTCTACATCCTTCCCTTCAGAACATTCCAGATCTCTGTACTTCATAAAGCCTTCTCTTTTTCCCTCCCAATTCTAGACTATCCATGTTTTCCCTAAAGCCTAGCTTTGCGCTCCACCAATTCCAAATGCTTGTCCAGCGTTTGTGTTTATGTGTCAGTGGTCAGACATGTGTAAGACCACACAGCAAGGTGCTCTGCTTCCCTGTGCTCTGCAGTGTGTCTCACACTCCAAGCATCAGAGTTTTGTCTGTTCAACTGGGCCCGAGGAATTTTTTCTTTACATGTGTAAGGTGTCTCTGTCCAGGATATATTGGGCAACCCTAGGAGAAGGGAATCCATCCCAGGAATGTCATTGCAGTAAATTTTGAAGGTTCCCTGTTCTTGAGTTTCTCAGTTCAATGATTTACATCTTGTTTGAAGTGACTAGAAAGCTTTAATTTAGAACTTGGAGAATGGATGAAAAATATTTTTCCTCACCTACTCACTCACTTCTCACTGAGATCAGAGTGGAAGAGGTGAACCAGGCAGGAAGCACCATGTGCTCTTGTCACCTCTGGACTTTCCTGGCACCACTTTCATGTGTGTGGCACATGCACACACACATGCATTTCCCCCAGATAGGTCAGATGGACCTCCCAAACTCAAAAAGCAGCATTTACAGGAACTCAGTATGCTCCCAGGACCACTCTAGAGTTTTGATGAAAAATAAATGATTTATTAACATTAGTTATTATGTTACTGAATCATTTTATTGATGCAGCCATTTTTTACTTCTGTCATTTCTGTTTTAGAAGCCAGCACTTAGCAGTTCTGACTCATCATCCAGGGTACAAATGGTTTCCTTAGCAACCTTGCAAAAGATAGTCCTTGAAACTTCTCTCTTTATCCATCAAAAACACAAGGAGGTGTATTAAAATTTTTTAAGTACTAGTTTCAAAATAAAAATCATTTCAGACTTTTTCTCTGAGTTCAGAGGAAAATAAAACCTGCCCTGAAAGGAATCGTTCCTCTAATTCCTACTTTAACATTTTTGGCGAGGAGCATACCCAGAGCCCTAATTCCTCTGATACACTCAGACAGTGGAAATAATTGAAGGCAAATGTGTTTTGCCCTTGTTCCAGGACTTGGCTTTTATTTCAAAAATGAATTACTTTAACATCCCTATTTGAATCAGGGGTGCACTTTCCTTATGTTGTGACTATATTAGCATGAGACCCTCTGCCAGGAAGGGTCCCTCTGTCTGCTTTCTCTACCCCATTGTTGGGGGCAGACTGGGAGCAGGAGCTGGGAATATGCTGTTCTCTTTGGTTTCATCCTTTTTCATCCTTTTTGAGCTGATTTGATTTCAAATCAGTTCAGCTAAGTAGCTCCATGTGTCTTCAGAGAGTCATCATCTGAATGACTATGCTCTCCTGTATCAGGGAAGCCAGTGTGTCCTTGAGAAGTCTTTCAGGCCAAACCCTGGCTTGCGGCTCCGAGCCACCACATCAGGCTTCAGGGTACTATGAGAGGCCAGCTTTGGGCTGTGAGACTTAGAATCCACTCACACAGCACAATGGCTTTCTGGGATGGCTAGAGCTATCTGTGAGCTAGCACTTCCAGGCTCATTTGCCAGCAGAGCGGCATGCTTGTAGCAGAACACGACAGCATTCTGCTGAGCAGGCTGTAGCCAGGAGTTAGGAGCCCCTAACCTCCTGCCTCGAGAAAAGTGGCAGAGCCATCGCATCTACCACGGGCAAGTGAACAAGACACAGTGCAGACCTCAGCTCTGCTTTCCAGCCAGTGCTCTGGGTGTAGAGCAGAGGAAGAGGTTTCTCGTGGTATCAGTGTTTAGGAAAAACTTATCAGCTTATGGTGAAACCAGGTAAGATATGTCACTGACAGCCAGGGAGCTGGAGAGGTTGAGAGAAGAGGTGACTGACAGAAAGAAAGCAAGAAGCCGGCTCCCCGGGCCCTGTATGTTAGTTATGGAATAGAGGTACAGATTTGGGATCATTGATCTCCAAATGGATTTAGAGCTCAGGAGTTCTTGGTTGGTTGTTTTGTTTTAAGCAAAATCACACATGAAAGCCCAATATGTAGAACTATGCTTCTCTGGTAGAAGAGATGGCCTGGGTTCCTGGGTCCCTGGATCCCACAAAAACCTCTTTCCCTAGCAGTGGTGTTGTAAGAATTCCATCAGGGTCCTTGGAGCAAGTTTGGAAATTTCTCTTAATCAGCCTGAATGCTCTCTGAAATCCTTTCTGGATCTGTCACTGGACTCAGCTGTGATTCTTTGCCAAGGGCTGTGGGCACCTGGCAGTGGCCCTGGGCAATCCCAGATACCATCTGTAAAGCAGTCAGGGTATCTTAGGGAACAAGGACAAGTTGCACATCTTTAAGACCATGAGTTGAAGAAGTATGAGGCAAGGGGCCATGACAACATTTTTGGACAAAACCAGCTGCTGCTGCATTTTAAAAACCAAAGAGCATGTAGGCAGCTGCTTCCTCCACTCTTTCCCTGCCTTTCTGCAGTACAGGACACAGTAATCTCTAATAAAGCACACCTCCTAGAGGATATTGAAGTCTGTTAGTGTTTCCCAAAGAGGCTGAAACTAGAATTGTTAGAGAACTTGCCTCCTGTACAACCCTCAGGGCAGAGACTAGAAATGGAAATGCCTTTCCTCAAAACCAGAAGTGCTAAAAAACGATTTAGCAGCACTTTTGGAATACAGAGATGGAAGATCCGGCCTGGAGAGCAGGAGCCTTATATGATAGCCCTGGAATCTTGAAGACAGAGGAAAGTGAGCTATTTTTTAAAAGAACAAAAGCATAACTACAGTTTGCAAACTATTTAACCTCTCTAATACCCATTCTTCCTCATAAAGTGAAAAAGGAATTGTCATCTCCACACCACAGTCTCACTTGCAAAGCCTTCATCACAGCAACTGAATTTTCTAGGCACACTTGTATGTACCTTGGATGCAACTTCATGAATTTTTAAAGTGAACATGACTTTTTCCCAGTTGGCTATACCTTGGGTTTGTCTCTTGAATAATTTGTGCAGGCATCTGTGCCCCCGCACCTCAGGTAGCTTTTACTTGATTGTTGTACAGAAACATGCCAGGACCCAGGGCACATGAATGAACCTGAGTGTCAGCTCCATGTGGGAGCTGGGCTTATAATATCAGCCACCTAAAGGAGCTATTGCTAAATCACTCTCTCTTTACCCTCTCAGATTGTGGTGGGAAGTCCCACGGTGGCGTTTTGCCAACATTGACTCCTCCTTGCATCTTCACTCCCGTGTTATTCCACCACCAGGGTCAAATAAGGAGTTCCTATGAAGAACTGAGAATGACTTGGTTGTTAATGGCCCAGATACACCTTTGACTTCTAGGTTGCTGGATATTGAAGTTTTGTGTATCTGTTTCTCAGTGAAAAGGATTCTTAGAAGCTTTACTATCTGTAGAAAATTTCTCAAACCAAATTTGGTCACAAAAGGCAAAACATACCCACAAGAGATAAATCTATCCAGAAGTATTTGTCATTCATGTATAAATTTTAGAAAGCTGATTTCCCTATTTCATGAATAGAAATGCATCTTTAAGCCAGGCCTATGGCATACACCTGTAATCCTAACACTCAGAGAGCTGAAGCAGGAGGACCAAGAGTTTGAGGCCAGTCTGGGCTATTTGGCAAAACTACATCTTCAAAAAAATAATCTCCAAAACTCATGAAATCCATGAGAAGTTCTGTTAATGTAACTTAGTAATTAATGTTTATTACCAGCCACCTATTATTTGAGTTAATATGTTTTGATGATCAAATGCCCTTGTCACCCAGGAAACATATTGTCACTTGACAAGATTTTGAGGCTGCCCTGCCTGTTCTGTGGCTTTGTCCCCTTGAGACCATGACATCGTTTTGCAGCACCACTGATAAGCACCATTGTGATTGCCAGCTTTTCGCTTAAAACTTAGAGTAATTCTGACAGGTGTTGTGCCCCCCATTTCATAGACAAGGCATCAGGTCTCAGAAGATGACATGATTTGGTCAAAGACACAGAATCCAAATAAAACTCACATTTATCTGATCCTAAAGTCTTATCCTTAACCATCTCGTGATGTTGATAAATCCACTAAATGTCAAGTCTGAGTTACAGATAGCACTGCTATGCGCAGCCAGCATTCAGTGCTATGAGAAGGAGTAACTGGAAACCCCTTTTACCTCCTGGAGGATGTAGAAATAGAAGGGGACTCCAGGATTGGAAGAGACTTCCCCAGAGCAGTGACCTCATTACCCCGTCCACCCTGACCTTGGTCTAGGGTATCTCAGCCAGAACACTGATTCCTGTTTGTCTTGATTGTTTTCCAGTTCCACGCGCTATCCTCTCCTCAGTCTCCTTTCCCCCCGACCCCCACCTCACGGCGAGCCTTGCACAGGACGCTGTCAGATGAGAGCATTTACAGTGGTCAGAGGGAGCACTTCTTCACCTCAAGGGCTTCGCTTCTGGACCAAGCCCTGCCCAACGACGTCCTTTTCAGCAGCACATACCCATCTCTCCCCAAATCCCTCCCGCTGCGGAGACCATCTTACACTTTAGGAATGAAGTCGTTGCATGGTAAGTGTACCTGCAGTTGCAGGTGAGCAGCCCTGTGGAATAGCCAGTCCTGCTTCATTCTCAGATGATCTCCACATACCAGCCCCCTCCCTCCTGGAACCCTTCTTTTCCTACAAGAGTCACCTGAGATGCTTGTTAAAAATAGATTCCTAGACCTTACCCAAGACCTGCTGAATTTGAATCCCCAAAGGAACAGTCTGAGAATTGGTATTGTTATCAGACATCCCATCTGCTATTGGGGTTGGGCAAATGTGGCCAATACTCGATTTTTTCTCCAGTTCTATCCCCAGTTTCCCATAGGCACTCTAGTAACCCAGACCTACCACTACCCTCTCTTTCCCAGACTGTGACAATATTGCCTGTGGTGTCAGTCACCCATTTGGCCACTCCATCCATCCATCTATCCATCTAGCAAGCAAGCATTATTTAAGGAAAAGGCTAACTGATAATGGGCACCTTTGTGTTCTGGCTTCTTGGTTCATATATGCCATGTTTGCTCTGTGACCTAATCAGGTCCCAGTTTTATCATGAGCCATATTCTGGGACTTTGGACTTAAATTGGTCTTTTCCTTTCTCCTGTCTGTCCACATCTGCTCCAGGGTTCTGTATCTTCCCTGGCAGCCATGGCTCAGCCCAGCAGATACCTGTCAAAGGATCTTAGGTGCCTGATCATTTATCACACATGGCTGTGACCCCACTGCCCATCTGCCCTTTTTCCTTCTGCAAATTCTCCTGCAGCCTTTACATCTCTTCTGTGCATTCTGACCCACTTTCTTCTCCTCCTCTGAAGCCATATTTTCTAAGCCTGCTGCTTGCCCTGCACCATTCTCAAATTCTCACCTACACTCAGTTCTCTGTATATCTTCATCCTCAGTCACCTGGTCCCACTCTCTCACCATGACATACCCCACTCAAGGATGGTGCTGTCTTCCCCCCACTCCTTCCTCCACCCACCTGCAACTTAAGTCTAGTTTTGCTCTGCTACAGGAAGTCACTTCTAATGATCACTCCCTGCTATCAGACCCTAGAATAAACTTTTTGGTAGTAACTTAACATGCCCCTCACCCTTTTCTCTCCTTTTCTCAACCTGCTGGAGGCACTCTGCTGAATTCCATTACTCCTACAATTTCCTGCTTGAATGTTTCTCTTATTTCTCTGCATTTGTTTTAACCATTGCAAATAAAATGAGTCCTCTGTGCATCCTGTCTGCATGTGTATGTCAAAGTGAGCCTTGCCTCCTAGAGGCTCACATTCCAATAAAGAAGCCTGGAAATGCTCTTACTCATATGAGGTCACTGAGGCAGCCTTAGGTAAAGCATGTGTAAGCCCACAGAGCACTTGTGGAAAAGGAAGGGAAGTAACAGGCCACCTCTTAGAGTATCTTCCTGTCTTGCTTTCCTCTAAGCCAGGTGGCAGCTGTGGTGACGTCATGTACCAAATTGAGCAGTCCTTGTGGGACTGATTCCTCAGCTTGTGCCTCCCGTGGTGACTACTACTCGGGAATGAAGAAGGGTTTTTTGTCTTCTCCCTATGTAGAAATTTGGGTCCTAGAGATAAAAGGGCAGAACGGTTGCAAGTGACACACAAAAATTATCTGTTTCACCTTTTTTGTTCCATCCTTGGTGGGATCAAGTTTAAGTAGAAATGAACATTTAATATCTTGCAGTATTTGTTAAAATCCATTTACTCATAATTTTGCTAAATTTAAGCACATTAATAACTAGCAGCTGCACTTTGGAGCAGTTCTTTACGTAATTTGAAAGGGAAAACAAGCACTAAATATACTCTGGCATACCAGCGTGGCATAATAGATGAAAACTTTTTAACCCTTTGTAAACAGGCATTTCTAGAGTCATAGATTGTGAGACTTTTATTTTGAGCTCTGAGTCCTCATGGACATTAATGTCACATTCTGAGGAAGTCCTCCTGGAAATACAGTCTGTCAATTTTCCACCCCAGCTTCTGCCTCTTGAGGACATTTATGTTTCAGAAGCTATGCCTTCCCAGCCAGCACAGCCCTTCCTTTCTGTTGTCTGCCTCTGTGAATGTGAGCAGTGGCAGCCCTCAAATGGCACAGAGTAGCTCCCAGTGCCTATTCCTCCCTGCCCAGGCAAAACAAGGTTATTTGTTGTGATGGCAATTGTTAACAATGGTTTAATACCCATATTAAACAACCTGTTAACTTAGGGAGAGATGGGCATTGGATTGCTGTAACCAAAACTGATCCAAGGATTTGCTCCTACCATGCCCTTGGGTCCTGGGGAAGAATAATAATGCTGGTACCAAACCCAAAGTTCCTTTCCTTGGTTTGCTTTTATGATGACCTAGCACTCTCACGTGATCTGATTTGCTTCTCGTGCCACCTGTGTGTATCTGGCCATGGGAGCCAGTGGGCCATCCCTGGGGTGCAGGGAATATGTGGCCCAGGGATGCATCTGTCCCTCACCAGTCCCACGGGTGTAGTCTGTAAAGGTTGGGGATCCCAGTCCGGATAAAATAAGTCCCATTGTCCCCTCTAGCAGGAATAAACATCCTTGAGCTGGGTCTCTCTTGGAATAGGCTTCTTTCCAGCCTGAATCCCTTGACTTCATGAGGGAGAGCTGAACATTAGAGCCACTCTGGCTCCCACTGAGGACAGACAGCTCCTCCAAAGTAGAACTATTGCCCCAGTGCAAAACTAACTTCCCCATGACTCACTTCTGGAGATATGGTGGGAGGAGATTTTAGAAATAAGGAGAGACTGGAGGAAGCCAGTTCTTATTTCAGATCAGCTTTAGAATGGCCATCATTGGGCTGCTAGACTAAAATTTATTCCAGCAACAAATATCTTACACATCTATTGTGGTGACAGGAAATAAGTTCTTGAGTGATTCTCCTATGGACACAAGCATTTTCTTTCATCCCCTTCTACAGGAGAGTTCTCTGCCTCAGACAGCTCCCTCACTGACATCCAGGAGACCCGAAGGCAGCCCATGCCTGACCCTGGCCTGATGCCCCTGCCTGACACTGCCGCAGATTTGGATTGGTCCAACTTGGTAGATGCTGCCAAAGCATATGAGGGTGAGTCAGTCTACTAGTAATCCAAAAGGGTGGCCCAGGATCCTGCTGAGCTATGCTGTGGTGTGTCGTGGGGTAGGTGTGATCAGGTCCGTCCGTTCTGCCCCTCTGCACATACTGACAACATATGTACTTCACCTGCACAGCTGGAGCCCAGGCAAGTAACAGTTATTGAGCACTGAGAAGGGGCAAGACTCTGGGCTTAGCATGTGTTCTACTTAATCAGATGAAACCTAGTATTTTCTCTACACAGGAACCTATAACATGACTGCCCGACCTCCCCCATATGTGGGCAGAGCAAAAGGTAGAGAAATCTGAGCTGTCACTTGACTAAAAAACACATGTATTCCGAGAGGGTCTTTCATCGTGTTATAAAGATATCATTGCAATGCACAGTTGGATGTCCGGATGCTTGTCCTGCTTGGCCATGCTCGATCTGGACATGTGTGGGCTCTTCCTTTGCCCTTCCCATTCACTTCTCCATGTGCAGCAGCACATTTTCTGTCTCTGTTGTTCCCATGTCAGTCTATTGGCTGTGTGCTTGCTTTTGGCTAATGCTTCATTCTTAAATACAGGGCTGTAGACTCAGACTGGTCTGATGAGCTGAAATAAGAAAACTAAAAGCAGTGCAGAGCATGTTGACATAGGTTGTCAACTGTCCTTTCTTGAGTAAAGACTGACTTTTTTCCAAGCTTATCATCCTCAAATGTTTGATGCTAAAATGTTCTTTATAAAATTATGATAGCAAATGATCAGGGAGGTTTTTTTGTTGTTATTGCTCTTATTTGGGAGAACTGAAAGTTGCTAAGGGCTGGCAGAGTGGCTCAAGTGGTAAAGCACCTGCCTAGCAAATGTGAGGCTGAGTTCAAACCCTAATATTGCCAGAAAAAAAAAAAAAAAGAAGATTTGGGAGGCGGATAAAGGAGAATGGTGGAGGGGATGAATTCAAGTGTGATATATTTGATATATTGTAAGAATTTTTGTAAATGCCACAATGTACCCCCACCCGGCACAACAATAAAAAAAAAGAAGTTGCTATTCTGTCGGGTTGCAATTTGGGGAGGCCATAGAGACCAGAAGACCAGTGACTATGGGGTAGTCCACAGTGAGTCCCCATGCCCATATCTGTGTTAATTTAGCTAATGAAAATTATTCCCCAGTACTAACTTGATTTTCAGTTTGCTGGTTAATCTCCTTCATATGAATTTTAAATTGGGATATTTTGAAGCACAGGTAGTGTTGACTTATGGTAAAGCCCACCAGAGTGGCCAGGCATCTTATAGAAAACATACTTCAAGAAGTTTCAAGGCCTAGAGGTGTGGCTCAACTTGTAGAGTAAACTGCCTAGCAAGCATGAGGTTTCTAACACCTGAGCTGTCACTTGACTGAAAAAACTTGTATTCTGAGAGGGTCTTTCATCATATCATAAAGATGTCATTGCAGTGCACATTTGGATGTACTGCCACAAAAAAAAATTCAGGAAGCCTAATTCTAGGTCTTTAATGCATTGATATCACTACTAAGTGGAAAGGCTTCTTTATAGTGAAATATTTAATAGAATGCTACTTTGATAAACAGGGAAAGAGGGGGACTAGAAATTGATTCATAAAAACTATTTTTTAAAAGCAGTCACAGAATTAACTGTCCTTTATAACTAAAAGAGTAATAGCTTCCCCATGAGGATTAGGAAATGGACTTCATTCCATGTAGACCACTTGTTGACTTTAGGTAGTAGGATGCAGGGATATGGTTCCAAAATATTCAGTTGTTTTCTCATCTTCCTTTAGTCCAGAGAGCCTCATTTTTTGCTGCTAGTGATGAAAACCATCGGCCCCTGAGTGCAGCATCCAACAGTGATCAGCTTGAGGAACAGGCTCTGGTCCAGATGAAGTCATACAGCAGGTTGGTCACCCAGTGGTGAGGGCACCACTCCGCAGAATGTATCATCCCCAATAGTGACAGATGCGACGTAGAGGAGACAGAAGGCACATGGATTAGCTGAATGAAGCTCATCACAACTCTGCCACTTTCCTTTTCACTTAGAACACTTTATAACTAAGTACTGGAAACACAATTAAAAAGTATTCTTGATGATTTAAGGTAAAAATTATGAATACCCACTATTATTATTTAATGCTGTAATACATTTATGCCCCAGGTCTTACTATATATATAAAGTAAGAGAAATCAACTGTATGTCCCTGGGCACTGTGTGATTTACTCCTGGATTCTGCGTTTTTAGCGTCTTTCCCAGCTACCCTGATAGCCATGTTGTTAATGTGCTCACATCTTAGCATCTACAAGTGCACTCCTCATATCTCCTATGTTAGAAAACATGATCTCCCAGATGGTTAAGAAAATTGTAAAATATGGAGGGAATAAGCAGTAATCAAGAGTTTATTCTGAGTTAAGAGCATGGACTTTATGCTGCTATTTAACTCAGCAGAGGCTGAGTTTTTTTTTTTCTTAGTTTCAGATGGTGAGGTTGTAGGCTAGAAAAATCCAGGTTGCTGTGGGCTGTACACACACATACACATACACACATATGGTGTAGTGTGGGACTCATGCTTGAGGAACCCTCTGAACAAGCCTACAGGATTGTGCTCTTAGAGAAAAGTATGAGTGGTTTCTCGTTCATGTGAATGTAACAGAAATGCCATACTTACTTTTACCATTGGGACAGCTGGGGTGAGTGAGCAGCAGTTTTACTACTGAGAACTTTAAAAAATAATCATCACCATCACAGACCCCAAAGTTTGTCGTCTTAGGATAAGATCTCCAACAAGGAGAAGTCTGAGTCAGACCGTCAGATTGTTTTCTGGGAAGGGTCATTATTGTAGACCCTTGCCATGATTCAATACAGACTGACAAATACAGATGTAGTTAAATATGTTTTAAAATGTCAGCAGTGCACTCAGACATAGAATTCGTATTTGAAGAACCTTTGGAAGTCAAGGTAGGCTCCTGAGAGTTTCATCAGTCCTAACAGCTGGTAGTGACTTTGTGAAGGACGTGTTACTCCCCACGCGCTGGCCTCCTGGTCTCTGTTTAGCACTACCCCAGTTCTACCACACCTCTGGCCTTCAACTCATCCCAAACTGATCAGTCTGTTGGGCACATTGTGAATTGCAGCTGACCACTTCCCTTTTAAAAATCCAGTCATTGTTAGCTCTTGGTTGTCCTATCTGAGAAGTTTGGAGGTCATTATCCTTCATTCAGTAACCTTGTTACATTCCATGCCACTGTGAACTTTGCCTTTGGAGCCTGTTACAGACTTAGAATTAACAGAAGACATCAGCACGGTTCACTTTAGGTCAGGAATTCTAACTTGAACTTCAATTTTTAAAGTAAAGAGTATCTTTTAAAAGAATACCTTTTATCACATGATTGAGACAATTCGGGGTCACCACCTCTTCCCTTTGGCTTGGGAAAGGGGCAGGTGCACATTTTCCCAGTGGAAGACTTCAGTTCTCCTTTGTGGGATTCTGAGGTCACACAACATGACTAGAATTCACCTAGGAAACTGTTGGCAACTCAAATTCAGGTAGAGGAGGGGGAGAGAAAAAGAATTGACAGAAGTCCTCATCTCTGTGCCCTGAGAGTGGGGTACCCCCAGTTATGTGGGCTGACCACATAATGGCCTTCCATCCTATAATACTCCCTCCCCTTGTTACTAGCAGGGCATTATTAGCACTTAAAGTTTAAGAAAACTGATGATTGTAATGGCACAGAATTTAAGACATTAAGCTTAGACTGACGAGCTTTTAAATCAGATAGTCTTATTTTGAAATATTTGAAGGTATTTAGACTAGTGTTTAAGACATAAGCACAATATGTAGTGGCTACAGACCATTGTCTTGGCAACTAGAGACCTGTCCTGTCTTGGTGTCCCCAAGGCAGGTCCTGCATCAGCTCCCCAGTACACACAAACCACCACATGCAGTCGCTCTGTGACTACTGCAGCTTCCAGAAAGTACCTCTTGTGCTGCCAAAGAGACCTTTTTCACTCACTGTCACTTACTGTTAAAGAGGTAGCATCTTTAACAAAGGAAGCTATTGATTGGCTGTCCTTCAAACCTGTATTACCTTTTGTTAAGATCACCATCTTCTCTTTTAAAAGTAAAAGTGCATACCAGGTTGCTGTACTGAGTAAAATGACATTGAAAGCCATTTTACAAATACAGCCTCCTCAAATTAAAAAAAAAAAACAAACCAAAAACACCCTAGCCATGGAGGCTCTTGCAAACATGGCCTTCTTGTTTCTTGTTCCCAGCAGTAAGGATTCCTCTCCCACTCTGGCTTCTAAAGTGGATCAGTTGGAAGGTATGCTGAAGATGCTTCGTGAAGATTTAAAGAAGGTAAACATATTCTCAGCAAATTGCCCCATCTGTGGAAGCAAATCACCATGAACTGCGAGAGTTGTAGTGTTAGTAGAATGAGGCGTGGGTGTTTTCCCAGTGCAATTTTTCTGTGTGTATGGAATGGAGCTCAATTCCCACTGATACACACAATGTGGGAAGGCCTCCATTGTCACACATACAGAAGAATTGTTCACTTTTTTGGGAAAGCCTTTCTGGACCCTCTCCCACCTTCCCAGTACTTCATGTAATATGTCATAGCCCAGAATCTCATGAGGTCCTTATTTTTCAGGCTTTTGAACCAGGAGAACTGAAAGTTGTTTTGTTTATTGGGTAGCTTTGACTTTGTCAACACAGCAGCCACCGAAATGGTCTAAAATTCAAGATAGTACTTCTTAACAAAGACTTGAAAATACACATTAATGTGGTCACATACTAAGCTAATCCTGTAGTATTAAATCTGGAAGCCCTGGGCTTAGGGTAGCTATGCCTCCAAGACTAGGCCATGTCCACAGGTGGTTAGTGGAATGAAGAATGAAAATGGGCTGACCAAAAGGGATCCGTGGCTACTTCTGCTGAGCTGAGCAAGGTGACACTACCCCTCCTAGTTTGTTTCTACTTTGCTTTCCTCCCAGGAGAAGGAAGACAAGGCTCACCTTCAGGCCGAAGTCCAGCACTTGCGTGAGGACAACTTGAGGTTGCAGGAGGAGTCACAGAACGCCTCAGACAAGCTGAAGAAGTTCACAGAGTGGGTGTTCAACACCATAGATATGAGCTAGGGACAGCTGAGGGGAGAGGAGAAGGGCACGCCGTGTTCTCTAGTAAGCCCCTGAAGCCCCTCATTCATGCCTTGGAAAGCATTCTCAGAGCAGCTTCCTCAGCTTCCCACTTGGCCCCCTTTTGGGGAGTGCACAACACAATTGCAGATCAACAATCATTATCTGCCTTTTGTAGAAAAGCAAAACAAAAAAGTAAATAAAAAATTTTAAAAAGTAAAATAAAAGTCTAACTGCTAAAATGTGAATGTCTTTATTTTTTTGCACAATATCTTTATCTGTTAGGTATTTAAAAAGAAACTGGGCCTAGGACCAGGGTCCCCCTGGCCCATCTGCCTCTATTTCCAGCAGCTTTCTGATCTATTTCAGGTAACCCAAGCTTTCCCTGTTATCCTGACAAATGTCATTTTTCCTAGGAAAAAAAAAGTTCATTTGTTTTTTTAACTCACTTATTTGGGGAGTGAGGAAGGGGATTCCTTACCTTCTTTCCTCAAATGCATAGAGAGAGAGCAGCTGTGAGGAAGACCTGCCTCCCTTGAACAGTTTGTGTATGAGCTGGTGCTGTTTGTACCTATCTTTCAGAGACCAGCAGGATCAGGGTCATTTCACAACGGAAGTTAGTAAACCAGAGAGGCATTGACAGTCACAGGCCTCCAGGCCACACCTTCTGATCCTGCATTGTGATACCACTTCCTACCCCTTCTTTCCCCAGGGAGATGGTCCCAGGTGTGCTCCTCAGAGCTGGAGCATTTTTTGTTTGGCTTAAGTGAGTCCCACTAAATTGGAATCAAACCCTCTACAGCTTCCTGGCTCCAAACATTAACTGATTCCAAATTCCCCAAACTAAAACCTTATCTGTATGCATTTTGAATGCATTTTAGTCAAGTCTATATAGTTTTTGTTTAAGATTTTAAGAGCTAAAGATGTAGCAAGATTGTTTTAAGCTTGCTCAAAATAACTAAATAAATTAATAAATCTTTTTCACCAAAGCAAGACTTCACCTTTGTTTGTAATTACGAAAAGCTAACAGTGAATGTTAAATCGTGAATTTTAATCTTTGCTTGTTAGGAGCAATGACTGTAATAGATTGGGCTTTTGAAATCTGCATGCTCC
This sequence comes from Castor canadensis, assembly GCF_047511655.1. Taxonomy (NCBI): domain Eukaryota; kingdom Metazoa; phylum Chordata; class Mammalia; order Rodentia; family Castoridae; genus Castor; species Castor canadensis. The sequence goes on along the minus strand of NC_133388.1, from coordinate 34,937,191 downwards.
AGTGTGAAATTTAAGCACGGCATTTTCTGCATCCTTTTGTGGCCAAAGGATTTTGCTGCAGAAATTATTAATGTGCTATTTTTCCTGTCTAGTGATTCAGGCTGCTCTGGAACCCAGGGCCTTGCTGCTGCAAAGCAGAGAGAGACAGTGTTGACCGAACTGAGGAGACCCTTGTTTCTTGTCTTCATAATTGTCACTAAACTGGCCCCTCTGTCCCTTCAGTGGCAACTCTGATCTAAGGGACCTAGTAGCAAGTGCTCAGAAGTTCTCTGTCCTAAGTGATCTCAGCTGGTTCTTTACTCCATTCCTGAAGGAAACACTAGGGGTCCCCCTCCCCACCCCCACCGTCCACCACATTTTTATGCTACAGTTTCATTCATGATTATGATTTCTCCATGGGATTTATTTTCCTGTTGGCATTTCTGTCATGGAAATAGGAAGATTTCGGAGTGCTTTGTTTGTAAAGATTTCAACTGTCTGTCTCTCTGACTTGTATGAAGGAGATTGTACATTTCCTGGTATCTCTTTGTAAATGAGAAATACTGTTAACATCCAAGCATTCTGAAGTCTTGCTTGTCCTTCTGAGTTTCATTTTCATTTTATTTTCCATTTTCTTTGGGGACTTGGGGCAAGCTATTTATTAGAGTTTTGCAACAGAGTTCTTGTTTGGAGCCTCAAAAGACTACTTGTAAAATTCAAACAATAAAATTCATTTTAAACACTCTTTTAAAATGCTTTGGTGTTATTGCTGGATGTTTTCTTATTTGAAAGACCACCCTGTAACTCACTGACCTCCTTGCATCCTCATTTTTTTATTAAGCTCCATTAACACCAAAGATGATTCTTGAAACATTTTCATAATTTTAATAAGCTTTCTCGTTCTCTGTTCACATGTCCATGGAGAATTCCTATTTTGCCTTCTCTGCTATGATTTAGTATTTGCAGAGCACTTTATAATTAGCGGCCTCTTCATTATCCACTTGTGGATTTTCCACAACAGTATTGTCATTCCCTGAGACGGACACATTTTTGGACTGCCTACTACCCCCAACCCCCAATTCTCAGCATTAGATGTTGTGCTCAGGGAATACAAATGCCTGTTAATATCAGAGTGTGCAAAATATAATTAGAAAAGTTGATCTACTGAAAAAAATCAATGCATTCTAAAGTCAGTGATTTCTTTTTAATCCAGCACATCACTGTTACCCTCCAGTAGTGCAGCTAATTGAGAGCTGGCAGTAGTTTCTTCTATTTGGTTCAACACTTCTGCAGATTCTAGAATTGCAAGACTAGGATGAGAGCAGATGTCACAAAATATTCTGATTGACAAGCCCAAAAGTTCTGTTTAGACCATGACTCTTTACATGGTTTGGGATGCTTGGGGGAAGGTGCCACTGGCTTGTATTGACGGAGGATCTGTGAGCAGATTACAGGTGCCAATTGGCTCAAAATCTGCAGGTGATAACCTAGGTGAGGAGGTTACTAACTTCATAGATGTGGATAAAAATGATACTACAAGGGCAAAGAAAACAGGCAGGACAAGTTTCAGCAGTCTTTACCTAAAGGAAGAACAATGACCCGAAGTCGGATTCCTATCTCTTAGTGCAATATTGTAGCAACACTCAGGTACTGCTTCTCCAGAATGAACAAAATTGAGATTTAAGTGCAAAATGGCATATCTTGTCAGAAACACAGCCAGTAAAGACTTGAACATTATTAACGTGAGGTATGTAATCAGAAAATAATGATGCCACCTAATCTTGGATACATTTCCAGTAAAATAATTTTGCCACTAATGGCCTGTCCATGGGAATCATAGTTGATGAAAGACATTTGACTTAGACTGGGGCTCAAACCCCATCTGTTAGAATTAGTGTCCTTAGGTAAACTACCTGTTTTCTGTGAATGTGGTTTCCTCATTTAGTAAAATAGTAACATGTAAAGTCAGTAACTGCCAGACCACACACACATCTCCATTATGATAAGGCTTTTCTTGCTTTCCAGGAGGGTGTCCTGCCATGTTATCCAAGTGGGCTGGAAGAATCAGGATGAGCTGGTCCACGGTGCTGAGTATCCATCAGGTGCTTTTAACCCTTGGCTGTATATTTTAGAACAGTGACTCTCAGACTTGGGCTTGCCCCATAATCACCTGAGCAGTTTGTTAAACATAAGTCACTTGGAACTGTGACTTAACAGATATGGAGTAGATCCCTAATATTAAAATATTCTACTCTTTCCCAAGTGATCTTGGGATCACGTTAGAGGCAGCACTGGCATTGAAATAAGTAGGTGCACAGGCACTCACCCCTGTGCATTCCTGAGCATTGCTGGCAGGGCCACTGACCACAGCACCTTGCAGAGGTGCTTAAACTGTCGGTAGAGAGTTTTGTTAGATAAAAGAGAACTCTTCTTTTTACTGCAAAGGTAATTTGGAGCTTTTGTGTGGAAGTTTTGGCATTTGATGTTTTGAAAGTCCTGTGTTCCTAAGATGAGGCTAGAAACCCATTCACCACCAACAATTACCTGAGTCCAGGTGTCAGGTAAGCAAGCGGTGACCCCAGTGGCTTTGGGGTGACAGTCTATGGCAGTGTTGCTGAGAAAGCCAGAACGTGGGGTGGCAGTTGAAGAGCCCCTTCGCCAGGCCGTCAGCAGGTGACCAGGAGACTGGGAGACTTGGTTCCAGACTGCGAATGTTGAATTCAAGTCACCAACTTCCAAATTCAGCCTACTTACCTAAATCTCCAAGAAACTATCAAACCTCAATAGTAGCAAGAAAATTTCCAAGCTGCCCTATACCTGGCCCACAGGAAGAAATGCACCTAAATGCACAGTAGTGATTTTCTCTGCTGCTTACCAGAGAGGACAGGAGAGGCAGGAACGGTTGTTTGTCCTCTGTATCCTTTGTATAAACTGTAGCTCAAAGACTTGAGGGCACCAGCTGTCTTTTTCTGAGATGATAATTATAGCCTCAGCCCCTTATTGCTGTCCTCTGCGCTGTGTTCCCTTGATTTCTTGTCGGATTATGGCCTTCCAGTCTCATCCTTTCAAATTGAGTATCTTCTGCCTTGCTGTGCATCTATCTGAGTCATCACACCTGAGACCCAAGAGGGCTTTCCACTTTCCCCTTCTCTCGTTACGCCTCTCACTATGCCCCATCATCCGCATTTGCCTTCATCCTGTGAACACGGACCTCTGAAATTCCTTCCATCACTTAACTCTAAATGAGTGCATCTCATTATGCCTCCTAACCAGCCACTCCGCCACGCACAGCCCCACCTTTCAATATAGGCGGTTCATTTTATCCTTCAGTTTTTTACCTCTCGTGACCCATTTTCCACTAAATGACCTCCCTAAGCTCGGGTCACCTTACTCAGAATCTTTAGATAATGAATTCCTTCAGCATCTCGCCACATGTTCTGTTAATGCTCTATAATTCCTTTTCCATAACCAAAGTGCTGGCTTCTTTTCAATGGGCCGATCATCTCATACATCTTTTAGATCTTGTCACCATTCCCCCGAGTCTCTAATGCACTCACCTAGTCACACCTCTTAGGCATTTCATAATTGAGCATTTAAGAAAAGCATCACAAAATGGATATCTGCCAATAACCTAGATCCCTTTGCAAAATAAGTGGTTTGGGAGGGTATGGGTTCCCTGGATCAGCACCCACACATCCAGTGCCTGCCCATTACCGTAAGCACTTCCTCTCACTGCACATTCAGGGAGATTCTGTTACCCAAACCAAGGAAGCCATTTCCTTCCTCAAACCACTATCACATCACACACAGGTATACACACACTCCTGTTCCCTATGTTCCAGGACGGGGCAAAAGCTCTGAGGAAATACAGTTAAGAAACAAACTACATGTTACTAATAGTTGCCTGGAGGTGTCCTGTAGTCACTTGACTTAGGAGATAGGGTGGATTTGTAACCGACCTTGTAATTTTTCTAAAGAGCTCAAGGGTATTTGAAAACAGTTCCTTCTCCTGAGAAGCTTAAGCATTGCTCTTCAAGCTTAGACCATGAAAATGCTCAGCAATCTCTTTTCTTTCGTTGGTACAAAGATCAACTCAACCCAGTGGAGGTACATTTCAAACTTAGGAGGCTATGCCTATTAAAACACACAAATGCCATAACGCAAATACCACATGAAAGATGCCAGCTGCAGTAGGAGCGGGGACTTCATTGACAGGCACTTCATGGATGAGTAATTTCAGGCAGTGGAGGGCAAGGGGCTTGTAATTACTGTTTGCCAACTGTAATTGTCGAACCATGTTGTGAAGGAGAAGCCAGCCTTGATCTTTGTGGTCCTGGAGGCAAAACTGTGATCTGTAGATGCAAAATGTGTGGAAGAGATTTTGTTTTTGAGGTAGTGGTGACTGGGTGGTCTCTGGGCTGGAAGTTAGGAACATTGAGGAGCCATTTTGTAAGCATGTAAGGGTCACTTTCTTTAGTGACCCTTGCTCTCTCGAAATAGTTCATGATAGGGAATCATGAATCACAGAATTAGGACTGAAACAGACCTTTGAAGTCCCACAGTTCTGCCTCCCAGGCTGATTCTATATCCTTACTGTCCTTCCCATATCCAGCCTGTGCTTGAGCATATCCAGTGCAGAGGAGCCCACCTCCCCCAAGGCCTGTTGACCTTTCTCCCCTTCCTTCTGTTCAGGGAAAATTTGCATCCCTTCCATATTTGAAACTACTTCCAGTCCTCTTACTTCAAATTATGCAAACAAATCTAAATTTGTCTTCCCAGGTAACATGCTGGAAAAAAAAAAAAGTCAGGTCTCGCCAATGTCATTGCTCCCTAGGATAAAAATCCTTTGTTCTCTCAACTTTTGCCCATGTCTCATTGTTTCTGGCCCCTTCCCCATCATAATCACATAAAGTGCATTAACACAATTGCTTTATGTGCATTACCCCATTAAATTCTCACAATAGTCCTGTGGAGTGGGTTCTATAAATTTCTCCATTTTACAGAAGCTGAAGTCTAGAGAAGTCAAATAATCTGTTTGCAGCAAAATAATTGGTGAATGGTAGAACTGAGATTCAAACCCAGACCTCTGATACCAGAACTTGTATCAGTCCCCTGCCTAACCTGGTTGCATGGGGCCTTGCCCAAGGAACCTAGTCAGCAAGTATCATTGGCCCTGGGTGACAAGTAGGGTGGGCATGAAGGGACAGAGAAGACAACTGAAGGTGTACCCACAGCCAGGAGGAAATCACCCTGCAGATGCCCTTAGAGGAGAGAGAGCCTCTGCATTTTGGAATATAATACAGATGATCTCCCTATGAATTTCAGTTTAAGGGAACATCTTCCTGTCCAATTCCAGGCCAAATGTAGAGATCAAAAAAGGCTTTGAGAAGCCTGAGTCAGGTCCTCAGACTTAAGAATCCATCACCTAGAGAGATTGTTTATGTTCTTATTTCTGGACTCCAGGCTCAGAGATTCAGTATTAATAGGCCCAGGCTGAAGCAATAGAGCATTTTAATAAGCACTGTAGTGTTTAAGATATGGGCAATTCCTGAACCCTCTGAGAAAGTCTGCCCTTGGCCAGCTCGTCTGAACAAAGGGAAGCACGCTAAAGCAAGGTATAATAGTGGAGGTGTTGTCAGACTTGAGATACCCTGATAATCTGATCAACGGGTGGAGAGTGGCTACCAGAAACCATTAGTGTGAGAGTTGCACAGAGGGACCTTTGAGCAGCTATTTATCAGGTGGCTTATTCCCAGCCTCAAACTATTTAAAGCAAATAAACAAAAAAAAAAACCATGAAGCTTTGCTTAGAGGAAGCCAATTAAAATCTTTGTTTCAAAACCAACTTCTAAATATTGTGTATAACAGACTCGTTTCCTTCTTTAGGACAAACTGCAAAAATGCTGCTTTTATGCTCTGGTCTAATCAGATCTCATTGTCTATGTTGCCATAATATCCTGCTACTAGTGATGCATCCTTATCAGTGGGCAGGTAGGAGCCCCAGATTTCAAAGTTGGGTCCCCATTTCTATCAGTTTAAAGACAAGGAAGCGATTTCCAGTTTGCACTTCAAGTCCCATCTGTTAGAAAACCGTGTCCAAGGTCCTTGCAGTCTGCTTGCTAAAGCAACAGACTAAGAGGAAGAAAAGCCCAGCTCCTAAGTGTAAACCCCAGCATGTGCCCAAATGCTGCCCACCTGTCTGCCAAGAATCCACAGAAGGGCATCTGGGAACCATGGCCACCCGTTGGGACCTCTTCCTCCAGCCAGTGGTCTGGGTATCTAGGACCACAGAAACTACCTCAAAATTAGTTATTTAGAACAGGCACCATTTGATTACATACCATTTCACAGGCCAGGGGTTTGGGGAGGGCTCTGCTGGGTTAATTCTTCTGCTCTGTGTGGCCCGACGTGGTGTCACTTAGAGGTGTGCAGCTGAGCTGATTTGGAGACTCCTAGATGGCTTCACTCCATCTAGGTGTGTCTTCATTCTCGGCACTTTGGTGGGGTCAGTGGAAGACTACGTTTAGTTGGGCCTCTTTTCTCCTCCATCACAGTCTCGAAATTTCTCCATGTGCTCTTTCCAGCAGAGAAATTGAACTTTCAACATGGTGCTCCAGGGCTCCAACAGACCAAAGTGGAAGGCGCCAGCCTTCTTGAATCAGAGTACCATTATCCCAAACCTTGTCAAGCCCAGAGTAAGGAAAGGGGGAAATAAAAGCCATCCTTCAGAGTGAGGCACTGAATCAGCACCACCTTTAATTTACCAAAGCCAGCCTTTCTCTTCAGGTGTCCACTGGGGTCAGACCCATTCTCTTCTCACTGACTTCTAAGTCCTTAATCAGGATGAGAATACCAGAAGTTTCAGCAGCAGCTATAAAATGAACACCCAAATACTGATTCCACCTGAGGACAGTTAACCCACCCTCATGCCATCACGGCGACAAGAACCAGACCTTTAAAGAAGAGGACGGTGAGGCCTCTCCTCCTCCCTACATTCCCAGAGAACCATGGTCCACGGTCTGTGACTCCACTCCTGCTTCTCACCATCTTGGTCTGAGGTGCTGGGATTTACCCTCAAAAGATGCTGGCAGAGGGAGAGGATAGCCACCTTCGCCCCAACCCTCCTTCCTATTAAGATGAGGATCTCAACCCAGAAACCCCATGGCAAAGGCTGACAATTGTTGCAGCCACATGCTGTGTGACCTCCAGTCCTGTCTGGGCCAGCCAAGGCTAGGGACTGAGAGAGCGCCAGTTCTATCTGACGTCACTCCTAAGAACACAAGCTTTTCTCTGTATATCTGGAGAGTCCTTAGGACCTTCAGGAGACCATCTAAGGATTAGTAGGAGGGCAGGATGTCAAGGAAAGAAAGGAAGTAGCTGGGGGACCTGGTCCTGGGGCACTGCAGCCAACATAGTGTGGGGAAGTAAGGAGTCAGCAGCCAAAGCTGTAAAGGAATGTTCTGGAATCCCCTCCTCTGCAACACCAATGACAGCCCCACTTCTGTTGCCAGGGAAGTGATGCACCAGATTGCAGGGTCATGACGTCCTCTGCCTGCTGCCTGGAGGTACTGGGAGGCAGCCAGGCTGCCCTGCCTTCCCTGCTCAGGGTGACATCCATCAGTTCCGTCACCTGTACAGTCCCTCCCAGAGCTCTGGGCTCAGCTGCCCACCCACCAGCTGGCCCCAATCCTTAGCTTGCCAGAGAACTGAGCAGGAGGAGGTGGAATAAAGAAAAGCCCTCAGCTGTGGGGAAAAAAACGGACCATGGAGCTGTGGTGAGCATCTCCTAGAGTCATTGTGATAATGCATGTGTGCATGCCTCCACTTCCCAGCCTCTCCCTGGGTGACATAACCACCATCTCCGGTTAGGGACAGCCTCCCCATGTCAGCTGTGTCTCCACTCCCTGTTGGCTGCCTTGCAATAAGATGGCGAGAAGGAAGTTGCATCTGCTAGGAACCAAGCCCACTTCTCCTTTCCTGGAAGGCAGGAAGAGCTTAATCCTTGAACTCTCCCTGGGGATAAAGGGAAATGCCGGCAGTTGATCTAGCAAGGGAGTTCCTTACCTCTCAGCATCACAACACCTCCTTGTTTGCAACCTGCCCCAACTACACTCTGTTGAAGGGTAGCTCCAAGTGCAAGAGAGTTCTACCTCCCTCTAACTTCCACCTCAGAGTAACAGGGGTGCCCTTTGGTAAGTGCTCCTGGCACTTGGCTAAGACTTCATGTGTGTTGTCTTACCATGGGGTGCCCACAGCCAGAAATCCCTCTTTCCTCAGGCAGCCCTTCAACTCTTTGGAAGAGGCTGTCTTATCTTCTCTATATCTCAGTCCTCCTGTCTCCTGCCCCCAAACCTGCACCAAGCACCCTTGGGCTTCTCTGCCGCTTTCCTGCCCAGCCTTTGTCTCCTCAGCACCCTGACCACATTTGTCTGGGTTTCTTTCAAAGGGCTACAGGCAGAAATGTACACAGTGCTCTAGCCTGGTAATCTCAGTTCCAGTTCTGGTCCTGTGCCCCTGGTGACACAGCCTAATGTTGCCATATTGTTTTAGCCTGAGCTCAGAGGCACCCAATACCTAAGATGTTTCTCCTTGTGGTGTTTAGGATTTTCCTTTCCATTCAAAATAGGGGGTTGGAATAAGACGACATTTGCCTCAGGTAGATGTCATTGACTGTTTCCTACTGTTGAGTAGTTTTGACAACATGGATTTGGTCACTTAGCACAATAGCTGTCCCTCAATGTGTGCTGTACAAATGTGACTCCCATGCCTCAGTGAGGACACTGCTCAATGCTGACTGACTGGGGCTGAGGACTGACCACCAAACTCGACTACCCAGGTGTGCTCCTAATCCAGTGTTTCCAAACAGAGCCCCAGCCTGGGGATGTGGCTCAAGTGATAGAGTACCTGCCTAACAAGCACAAGGCCCAGTGCTACCAAAACCAAAATCCAAACAGAGCTCCCTGGGAAGCATCAGCCAGTTCTGAAGCCAACACCCAAGCCAACACCCTCTACTCCTACTCCTTCAGCCCAGAGTTCCTGTTGTATGGGGGCAGGTAGACAGACTTGGGGCTGCCTTGATAAACACCAGCAGGCAGGGCCAGGACCCTCCACCCTCACACCATTAGGCTGTGTAGGGTTTTTTGAGGCGTCTCCTGGCATCCAGGAGAGAGTTGTGGACTGAGACTGCCTGATGTCATGGAGCAAGTGAGTGTGTGGAGTTTCCAGAGAAACGTAAACAGGCAACCCCAGTGAAGGATACAAGATAGGGGAAGGCAGTGCTTTGGCAAGTCCCAAGTGAGGGACCATTAGTGCCAATCTTGAGACTCCCAGCACCTGCCCAGAAAGCTGTGGAGACACAAGTGGGAGGTGCAAAGAATTCCATTCCCAAGCAGGACAGAGCAAGAAAGGCTGACCTGGCTCCCCACAGCCTCGCGGTGGAGCTGGGGCCCATCTCTGCCCCATTTTTCCCTTCACATTTTCCAAGCTGCATTTCATCCCAGGTTTTGGTGCATTTCTGATTGTGCTCAGCCTGTCTTTGGACACAATATTACTGCAGCAAAAGCACAGGAGGAGCCTCACTTTAAGAATTTTTTTTAAAAAAAAATCAGATACCAAATGGTGTGGTAGTTCAGGTCTCTAATCCCAGCACTTGGGAGGTGGAAGCAGGAGGATCATGAGTTTGGAGCCATCCTGGGCTACATAGGAGATCTTGCCTCAAAAACAACAACCAAACCAAATCAGGTATCTTCAACTAGATGGCTAAGGAGTTGATGAGCTTAGAAGGTGCATCTTAGAGATGATTCCTTCTGGGCTTTCAGAAAGAATCGCTCTCACACTTTCCTGCACATCACAGATGAACTATACAAAGGAGGCCAGGAGGGAAGAGGCAAAGAGTTGAGTTTCAGCAGGGGGCGAAGTCTGTCCACAGCAGAAGAAAGAAAAGAAGTTAAATTCTCTCTGACATCATGCTGTAAGTTTCCTAAAAGAAAAACCAGGCTTTGATGAACAAAAGCGGGATTCCCAGTTGCTCACTAGGACCACAGCAACTGACGTGTGGAAGCGACACAGGTCGTGGCTTTGGAAGAAGATCGCAGTGGGGACCGGGAGGCAGGGTCCCTTGGGAAGCATCGTTCACTGAACTATCCCGCAGCCCAGCCTCAGGTGGAGAGGAGCCAAGGAACCCTGGCGCGGCTCCTGCGCTCCAACCGCAGGCTGCGGGCGCCCTCTGCTGGCTGCGGCCGGACTTGCTCCAAGCGAGGAGCCGGTTTCCGCGGATTTGTAAAGGGCTCAGGCGTGGCCTTCCCCAGGACTGCCATGGCCTGTATTTTGATTTCAGCAGCACAGGACCGTAGGCCTGGCGCTAACAAGTGGGGCTGGACCAGGTGACCCCCAGAGCACAGTTTCTTTCAAGGACGCTTCTGGATACCTGGGATGAGAGGTCATGGGGGAGTTTCTGGAGGCAAAGAGCTCAGAGGACATAGCAAATGAAGGCTTTGCTGCCACTTGGAGGGCAGCTGGAGGAGAACGTGTGGGCGGGAGGCATTGTTTTGTAGCCAGAATCCCCGTTTTCCTCTCCTCAAGCTGATGCCTCCCCTGTACCTCAAAATGCCCTGAAGAAGCTACTGCTGAGACTGAGGCTGGGGTGGGGACCAGGGGCGTGGGCTCCACTAGGAATTCTCCAGAGAGTGATCTGGGAGGGGTGGCCCACAGGTGCAGACACAGCATTTCCCCCCAAAAGTGAGGTCCAGAAGCATCCAGGGTGTCTGACGCTCACCCTTCCCCACACCAGTGGATGAGAGACTAGGGGATGAATCGGTAGATTCTGTTTTGGGTAAACAAAATGGGTGTAAGAAATGTCACATTTCTTTTCTTACTTCCTGCTTCAAATTAAATCTAATCTGGCTAGGGCGAAAGGCTACTCGGTTTGGGTAGCTTTTGAGACTGTCTCTTGCCCTCCCACTGTCCTACAAAAGTCCTGGGCTCCTGGTAGGAGAGGCTCCTCGCCTGGTCCCCTGGTCTGATTTGTATTCCTCTTTCTTTCTGTCCCAAGTTTACCTGCTGAGCAGGGCACAGAGCCCACTGCCCAGGCTGGGTCCCAGCCTCTCCAGCAGGCTTCAGTCCATTGAACGTTTAGTCCTGCAGTCCCTGGGCCATTGCTCAGAACCTGACCGGCCTGTCCCCCTTCTGAGCCTGGAGGAGCTCTCAAGCCTTACTCTAGTCTTCTTGCTGTCCAACCCGGCACAGCACAGACAGGCTCATCCCAGAAAACAGGTTTGGTCCTCATGGAGAGCCAACCATACCTAGGCAGGAGGGTATAGCACTGTGTGAGAGGACACCTCTGTGCCTCCCACGCACAGACGTGGACCCTGTGTCTGCACCTGTAACCCCAAGCAGAGCTCCCTCCACTAACCCTCATCAGGTCTCAGAGAAATGTCATCCATTATCGGTTGCTCTCTGTCTTCCTGACAAAAGGGGGCTGTGACAGTTTGGCTTCGCAATTTATGGGTTGTGGTGTAGCTGCCCGTGTCAGAGACAGACCACCTCTGAGTGTAGGAAGAATTTGACATCAAGAGTGCCAGGTCCGAGAAAGGACAGATTAACGTTCAACTTCCGCTGAGCATCAAAGCAAGAGTTCTGTGCACAACAAAATGTTACCGTGAGCCTTCAACTCACAGCTTTAATTTTCTGCTATCTGGGGCAGGTGCAGGTGCAGGTGCAGGTGCGTGTGGTGGCAGAGGGACATTGTGTAATGTTAATTCACATGCAGGATTCCCAGCCCAGCATGCTGGCAGAGCTCTGTTTATAGATGTGTCACACCGTGGACCTAGAGACCAATCTCAATCTCTCAGCATCCCGCCACTGTAAGATTAAAGTTAAATGTGCCTGTGACACATGAAGGTGTGTACGCAAAGGCCTTGAGGTAACTTTTTGTTGTTGTCTTGCTGGGATTAGGGTTTGAATTTAGAGCTTTTCGCCTGCAAAGTAGGTGTTCTACTGCTTGAGCCACAGCTCCGTCCCCCTACAGGTCACATGTGAAGTAAGCTATTGACTCTTTCTATTGGCAACTACACAGACAATGACTCTAGAATTCAAATTGGTCTATATTTTATTAAAATGTTTAATAAGATTTAGTGTAAATTTCAAAACTTTAAATAAAGATGTCCACTTTTTAAAAATAGTTTAAATTTACATCTTGTTATTAAATTTACATTTTGTCTTTTAATTTTAAGACATATTAGTGACTATTTCAGAGAAAAATAGTAATTTTGAAAACAGCTCTTTTAATATTGTAATTATTACATATGGTCATTTATATTGTGGTAAGTATGGAAGAAAAGGTATGTACTTGGAATATAATCGGTTTTTTTAGATTCTTGAAAATATGAGAAAAAATCAAGATGATAAAAATAGAACATGCCAGTGGAATTCTCAAAAGAAAAAAGGCTGAGAAAAGAAGAAAGAAGAGAGAAAAATCTTGGGAGAAGTGGACTGCATGAATTTTTGTCAACTGGACACACTAGAAGTGAAGTGAGCAAGCTGGCATGTCAAAAGCAGTCATGCACTATGAACAGCGAGGAAGAGGACTGGTGAACAGCCAATGTCAAGGTATCCAACAAAGACAAGGAAACAGGAGGTCTGACATAATATTCATGTCTATTTAGCCTGGAAAAATATTGCTGTTGATGGTAATAATAGGACAGTATTTATTAAAACAATGGATAACTTTAAGATTTACTAGAAATTACTTTGAAATTTGATGCTACAATGGCCTAAATGCTGAATCCGGATAAAAATTAAAGAACTAATCTCTCTTAGGATGGACAAATCAAAATAAGATTGTTAGTTTATGAGTAAGTGAGAAAATTAATAATACATATATCCACATGTACTGGATTACAGAATGGACAAAAGTCACACTGAATATGTAATACTTATCATATATACACCCTTGAGCTACCAGAAGAAAATGAGTTGAAAAGAGGCAGTTTTTAATTGATTTTACACATATTATAAGCAATAATATTTGTTTTAAATGAAGAACTAAAAAAATTCTCAATTTTAGGCATTGCTTCAAAGCAGAGTTTTTCGTTTTATTTTGGTGATCCTAGGGGGCTGAATGCAGGGCTAAGGCAGGTGCTCTGTCACTTGATCCACTCCCCCAACCCTTTTTACTTTAGGTTTTTGGGGGATGGGCTCTCATTTTTTTGCCCAGAGCCAGCCTGGACCTTGGATCCTCCTGTTTATCTTCTCCCAAAGCTGGGATGACAGCGCAGCTTACGGAAAGAACCACATAGGAAATAGTTTAGTCTTTACAGGCCAGACTGTGCCTCCAACCCTACTAGCGATTTCAGGCATAATGGAGAAGTCCCAGACAGAAAACCTTAGGAAAGGCTGAAAGACATCACAGGACCCCCCAGCCCAGGATGCTGGCAGGGTTCCTATTTACAAATGTTCTGTGCTAAGGGGCCTCTGTGAACCTAGAGATCCCAGTCTCAATTTCTGAACATCCTGCTTCTGGAAGATTAAAATTAGACATGTCTGTGACACATGATGATATTTAAGCATCTCTTATGGGTGTTGTATATTTTCTTTGTGAATATTTTATGACTTCTATCACTTAATTGGATTCCCATATCTTTTAAGAGATTTAGGCAATCTGCTCAACTAAGTCAATTCTTCACAATTGTAGAAGAATTTTCTGTACTTTTAGGTTTCTGTCTGTGGTTGAACCCATCACCTTCATCTTTCTGGAAGAAGGACCATAAAAAGGCTAAGAAAACAGCCTTCCTGACTTCACACAGTTCCCATGATAGCACATGCCGGTGCACTGAAGAAGCCAGATAGCAGGAAAAGTTAACAGGTGGAGACTTTATTTTATTATATATTCAAAACACTTTTGCTATTTCTTTAGTAACACATGCAAAGCCTGCTTTGAAGTTATAGCGTTAGGGTAGGTTTTCCTTTTTTTTAATTTTTCTTTCCTAAATGTACAGATGGACTGGGCTGGGCTGGGCTTGGATAAGAACTTCAGAAAGAAAACACAGAAACCACCATCTCTTGAAGTTTGCCTTCTGTCTCCTTGCAGGTGCTTTCTAGTTACAGACACAATTGAGCTGTGTCAGCATGACAGAGGGCACACATTCTCGCTGGATAAAAGTGTTCTCTTTAATTAATATCAACATTGCATTTAAGCAGGCACAAGGAAAACAGAAAGTTTCTGAGCAAGCTTGTCAGTTACCGTACCTGCTGTGGTGACCAGAGAGGCACACGTGCATGGATGACATGCTGATGGCTCTCAGGAGCCTCTCTGTGCCCCACTCAGGCTGCATCAATGAGGAAAGTGGCTGATAAGGCCTTGGGGACCAGTGCTGGGAGGAGGAAGAGGCAGTGGTGTCCAATGTGAGGCTGACCCCGAGAGCCAGCACCCACTCCATTCAGCACAGGGGCCTCTCCTGCCTCTCCTTGCACTGTGAGAGAAGACATGTCCCACCTAAGGTGGCAGCTGCTCCCTGGGTGTTCGTATGAAACTGTGAAGCCAGTTACCAGGTCATTGGTTCCTAAATATACCACAGAAGTTTATTTTTACTTGGTAAACTGAAATCTCTCAGTTAAAAAACATTTTTTTACTAACTTTTTCACTATTTGAGAGTCAAAACTTGAACTACAACTCTTTGCTTAAATACTTCTTAAGTGGTCTTTGGCTCAATCCTTTCTTGTACCACTTCCAAAGCCACACATCTCCCCTTCATGCATGGAGTAGAGCTGGAGTGTTGGGGACATCGAGGTTTCCCATTCCACTACTGGCAATGAACACTGTCCCTCTAGGCACAAGGAGGTGCCTGCCAAATGCTGTCCTCGACTAGGCCACAAAGAGCTGCCTGAGGGGGTTGCAAAACCTTGATGACCAGGGTTTACCGCCAATATTCATAGAAGTGAAGAGTCTGATGCCCCTGGGGAGACTGTCGGAGGTCATGGAAGGCTGAGACTGGGTAAATGACGAAGGTCCTTTTTTCTCCTTATGATTTGTTTGGACTGTTTTCTGATGACCTGCGTTCCAGTTGCTGCCATTGACCCCACTCATGGAGTTCATTTCTCAATCTCTCTTTTATTTATTTATTTTTTTTAGCAATTGTAGTTTTCAGTTCTAGAATGCACATTTGATTCTTTTTATAGATTCTGTTCCAAATACCTGGTGACTTTCTATTCTTTCATATCTTTGTCCATCGTTTCCTCTTCCTTTTTGAGTATATTAATCGGAGTTAAAAGTTCTTATCTGTTAACTCTAATATTTGTACCTCTGTGAGTCTATTTTGTCTAAATTTTAAGCATCATGACAGGACCTGTCACATGTTTAGCAATTTTTTATCGTGTGCCAGACGTTTTTGCGTGGAGGATCCCTTTCTTCCTATAGACACAGGATAGTCTGATCATCAGAAATTCAGTTGAATCAGGGCATTGATGTGATCCTGATAAGACTTTTGGTTAGACTCAGTCTACCTCCAGTTTATGTCTGTTCCTAGACCATGACCCATCCTTCAGGGTTTCCAATGGAGAACCTGGCAGGTATTTCTTTCCTTAGCCCTGAATGACTGTAAGAGGATCTATTCTGCCTTTGGGGTGTTCAGCTTAGGTTTTTAGCCTCTCCCTTTACAAAGATTCCAAATTCGACTATTTCTATAGAGAGAGAGCCTGGCCATCTCTCTGAGGCCCCTTGAGTCTCCACTTGCCTCACCTCAGTCTCTTAAATACCATAATCTCTTTGGCTTCAGCAGCAGGTGTAGAGCAATACTGGATTCATTGGCTGTGGCAGCACCCAGAATGACTCAGGTGGAAAGGGTCGCAAAGGTCCTGGTGCCAACATACTTGCGCTAAGTCTTTTTGTTTTCAGTTCACCTCCACATGGCCATTTTCATCTTTTAAGCTCCTCCAGAGGTAGGATATTGTACTCTGCCTTTTAAAATACCTCCTGCCTTTTTAGTTCTCAGAATTCAGAAAATGTTTTATGGGTAGAAACCAGCCATGGGTTTGAGATTCCTGAAGTCTGTGCTCTGGGGACACTCACGGTTAGGCTGGCTTTGCCTCTTCTTCTCGAACATGTTAGAATGTCTCCCACACCTGGTCTTCATCTCTCTTCTGGCTCTGGAGCTCATGGTGGCCATTCACAGTCCTGTCTACACGGGGCAAGCATCTTCCCTGCACAGCCAGTTCTCTCATGGACTCCCAAAGTGTGCAGTTTCTGAGGCCCACCTAAGAGAAATGTGAAAGGGATTATTTTGGTGCTATGGTCTAAACATTTGTGTCTCTTCCACATTAATATGTTGAAACTTAATTCCCAATGTGGGGCCTTGGGCAGGTGATAGGGTCATGATGGCGGAGCCCTGAGCACTGAGAGGTCAGTGCTCTCATAAAAGAGGCTCCAGGGAAACCTCTTGCCCTTCTACCAGGTGAGCACATGCAGAGGTGCATCTAAATGAGTGGGCCCTTACCAGATGCCACATCTGCTGAAGTCTTGAAGCTGGACTTTCCAGCCTCCAGAACTGTAAGCAACAAACTCCTGTTGTTTCTAAGTTGCCCAGTGTGAGGCCTTGTTTTATAGCTGCCTGAACAGACCAAGACAAGGGGGATTAGAGTGAAGTGCATTACCTTTCAGCCCCAATAAGACACAGCTCGAAAGTTATACCTTCTCCAAAGCCTTTCTCATCCCTTCCAAGGAGAAACTTCTTTCTCTTCCTGGTTCCAAAGTACTTCACTATTGCACACCTTATTATTTTATATTGTGTGGTAATCCTTTCATAATCTAGAAGTCTCACCCAGCAGGCCAGGCTCTGGAGTACAAGTGCCACCTCTGATTTGCTCCTCACATCAGCTGGCACATACATCAGCAGCACACCCTTCGTGTGCAGTCCTTGCTTTAGGCAGAGGCTCTGGAATTTCACTGAATATCACTAGGTAAGAATCACTGGGGTGAGAAAAAAAAAAGTCTGTTCTGCAGCCACTTTCTATGTCACATCCACCTTTATTAACTTAGAGGAACTAAGAATGGCTGTTAACTTTCACATGACAGTATTTTCTTCTCGAAGTGTTAATATTTTTTAAAATTACCCTTCTGAATGAAAAACCTGCATACATATGTAAGCACATAACTTTATTATGTATAAATTGTGCTTTGAAGGTTATTATTTCATTGTATGGATTTGTGTTTGTGTGTGCTTGTGTTGCTGAGGATGGAACCCAGGTTCTCATGCATAGAAGGCAAGCAGACTGAGTTGTAACCCCAACCCCAATAAAATTTTATAGAGAAATTTATCTGCTATTTGAAATAAAATATGTTGAGCATAGTATAATCTTTTCAAATTTCAGGACCATGACTTAGGACAGGAGTTCTATTTCTACAGAACATTCAACCCCCAGATGGCTATTCAGATAGAAGTGGCTTTGTCCCTGCATTAAGTGACTTCTATGGTTCAAGTTCAGGGTTTTCTATCTTCTCCCTTTCTGCTATCTGAATGTCACTGTGTCTCAGGGGAGCTCGCCACCAACAACCAGTTAGCTACTTCTACCCTCATGTTAGCTAGGAAACCAGGCTGCTAGCACAGTCATGACTGAAACCAGAGTAAAAACATGCCAAGTGGAACGGTCTCTTGAAGAGTTCAGTGACAGCTTTAGGTACAGATATCACGTTAACCACACGATGGGCCACTCTGCTGGGTGTCCGTGTCTGTCTCCCCCATACCTGGGCCCTCACGGGAGCTGAGAGCTGGGGGCAGGCCTGAGAAATGACCAGGAGAGGTTGTGAGATCATGCCGCTGGAGGAGGTCTGATTTTGTAGAAAGCTAACAGGTAAGGGAGGGAGGAGAGGGAGGGGAGAGACAGCTGTTAAACTACATAAAGGAGAAAAATCTGACTTGTTGTGTCTTATTTGTTAATAAGCCCACACTTTGTAGTGACCCTGAATTAATTTACTTTAAACATCTTAAATACAGCACAATATAGCTTCGCACTCTGAGCTGAGCAATCAGCCTTCCTAGGTTGAGGCTTGCCTGTGTAAGGCTGCTTTAGGTGTTGAAATAGAGTCTCTGGGGAGTTTAACACACAAGAAATTTGGCTTATTTTGAAAAGCAACACAGTTTTTAATAGACTTCTTACTAATTACAAGGGAAATGAATTATCAGCTTTGGAATCACTTAGGTAGTTTTGGCCAGCATTAAATACATACAGATGTTGACTCTATTCTCAAATTGGATTATATGTGCTTTGGGAAAGGTCTATGAAACCAGTTCTTATTTATCAGCAGTATTATACACAGAGCAGAAAAAGTAAGGAGATAATGTATAAGAATTTTTTTCTATCTTGTATTCACATTTTAAAAGTTTTTGTTTCATATACAATTGTTTTAGTTCTCTCTGGATTGTTCTTCACAATTTGTTGACAAGTATAGCTTGGTATGTTTTTTCTTAATTGGGAGAAGAGATGTTGTTTTTCCTGTGGGAGAAGATATGTGAGTTTCTCTTAATTATGTAAATATAAAGAAAATTGGTCACGTTAGTGTAGAATTAGTGATAATAAGATTGTAGAGTTTTTCAAGATATCTTCTTTTCTAAAAGCTACTTTACCCATAGTATATGGAGTTCATTTCTGGGGAGGAGATGAACTGATGCACCAATCTCAGTATTTGTCTCCTTCCTTCCTTCCTTCTTTCCTCTCTCTTTCTTAAACAACTTAATTATGATACCACGACGTACCATACAATTCACCCATTTAAAATGTATAATCAGTGGATTTTAGTATATTCAGCAATCTGTGTAACCATCACCACTTTGGAACATCAACTTTTAGAACATTTTGCCACCTCATAACTTAGCCCCATTTCCCTTAGCTATTGTCGCCTAACCCCCAACCTTAAGCAAGCACTAATCAGCTTTCCGTCGCTAAGGATTTGCCTATTGTGAGTGTTTCACATGGATAGAATCATAAAGTAGGTGGTTATTAGCAATGTGATAGATTGTACTGAGTCAGGGTCTCTCATGAGATTGTAGCCACAGTGTTGGCGGGGATACAGCTATCTGAAGCCTTGATTGGGGCTGGGGGAGTCACTTCCAAGATGGTTCATTCACATGATTGTTGGCAGAGCCTGGGTCCTCACCACGGGTAACTCCCCAAAGGCTTCTGAGTGTCCTCACGATATGGTAGAGCGCTCCCCACCCTCCCAGAGTGACATGAGAGAGTAAGAGTAAACTGTAATCCATTTATGACTTGGTTTCAAAAGTCACATATTGCTTCTTTCACTGTATATTATTTATTAGAAGTGAGTCACTAAGGCCCACACTTGAGGGGAGGAAGAGGCTCTGTGGCTTGAAGGAAAGAAGATCAGAGGATGTGTGGACATGTTTTCAAACACCACAGCAATATCTGGATTGAAGATCAATTAGAAATCAGCAATAATACAATATAATATAATTTTATATCAGCAAAGTTAACTAGAAAATATAGCAATAACAACACACTGTTTACCATAGCATCACAAAG
This sequence comes from Castor canadensis, assembly GCF_047511655.1. Lineage (NCBI taxonomy): Eukaryota > Metazoa > Chordata > Mammalia > Rodentia > Castoridae > Castor > Castor canadensis. Next base: position 34,917,685 of record NC_133388.1, on the reverse strand, counting down.
TAAAATGGAGAGCTGGGGGTGTAACTCAGCGGTAGAGCACTTGCTTAGCATGCATGAGGCTCTGGATTTGATTCCAAGCATTGAAAAAAAAATCTAATAATTATCTTAACTAAGAACACTAAATGCTCTATAAAAATGTGAACGAAGACCTGACACGTGGAAATTCAATGTTCTAGCATGGGGCACATAATATTATAAATATGTCATTTCTCCCCCTTCCAATTATCTAATCATTCAATATTCTCACAATGAAAATGCTATTTGAACTTTCTGAGGATTTTGTTAAGATTTATGTTAAAATATTGATGGAAGCATTCAAGGTCTATAACCAGCTATTTAATAAATAAGCATAAAGCAGGGTACTTGCCATATCACATAAAGTATATCATAGAGTTGTAATAAAAACATAACAAAAACAGTGACATTGGCATAAGAACAGTAAAATGGGCTGATGAAATGGAAGACAAAGCTCAGAAAGAAAGATCCAAATGTATATGAGAACTTACAGGCTGGCAGCATGGCTCAAGTGGTTCAACGCCTACACAGTAAATGCAAGGTCCTGAGTTCAAACTCCAGCACTGAAAGAGAGAGGAGTGGGGGAGCTTACTATAACTGTTGTGTCCTGAATTAATGAGACCTGACTGGCTTGTCTGATAAATGCGTTAGGGAAAGAGACCACTATGGGGTGAAAAATATAAGTGGAAGCCTAACTAATACCACATAAAAAGATACTCAAGATGGATAAAGAACTACCTGTAAAAGATTAAGCCATACTGCTAATATTAGGAAAAAATGTAGGAAAGAATGTTGTTTTGAACTAAGAGTGAAAGAAATAATATTTGTTTAAATCAAACTTAATTTTTTCAATAAAACTAATCATGGGTATCTTTTGATACAATTGAGAGAAGATATTTGCAATGCTTAAAATGGAGAAGGGATTGATATCTAGGTCAGTCAGTAGTAATTCCTTGGGAATCTTGTTACACTGCAGGTTCTGACTACTCGGGAAGTATGGAATGGAGCCCTGGATTCTGCATGCCTAACAAGCTCCCAGCTGAATGGTAAGGATTTAGAATGTGTAACAAATTCCCTGAATCATTAAAAAAAATGGCAGAAACCCCAATAGAAAATGCACACAGGTCACTGAAACTCAAAAGATTATCAAACATATGGAAGCATCCTTCATATGCTTAATAATAAACTTAAACTCATTGATCATCAGAAAAATGCAAATTTCAACAATAACAAGGTATCATTTCACATATACCAGAGTGTCAGATATTACAATGCTTAATGATACCAATTATTGGTATAGATTCTGGGAATATAGAACCACCAGTAGGAGGGTAGACTGACATAACCACTTTTCAGAGCAATCCAGCACTATTTGGTTAAATTAAATATACTTACATGATAAGTATAGCCATTCTAGTCCTGGTTATATTTTGCAAAAGATTTCTCACATGGTCTATCAGGAGATAAAATTATTTATGAGGGTGTTTATTAAAGTATAATTTATGATAAAGGAAGTTGGAGACTCTCTGGAAATCTATAGCGAAGAAAGTGGACTAGACAGACAGGCACCATGTTCATGGATCAGATGACTTCCTGTTGTTAAAATGACAATACTCATCTTATCTCTAGATATAACATCATTCCTATCAAAATCTCTGTTGCCTTTTCTGAGGAAATTGACAAGCTGATCCTAACATTCTTATGGTCATGCAAAGCACCGAAGATAGCCAATTATGCTGGGTATGGGACTTTTGGCATGGTGGTGTGAGGAGCTTGGCAAATCCAACAACTGGTGCCATACTCACCAATGAAGCACTGAACATGTGCAGCAAAGTAAGGATGTCTATCTTATCACTTCCATTCAACATCGTACCAGAGGTTCTCTTCAGGACAATTAAGTCACAAAAAGAAACAAAAGACACCCAGATTGGAAAGAACAAAATAAAACTATCTCTGTTTTCAAATGAAATAGTTTTTTTTTATTTAGAAAACCCTAAAGAATTGACATTAAAAAAGTAGAATAAACAAATTCTACAAGGTTGCAGGATTCAAAACCAACATACAAAAATCAATTATATGCTTGTACACTTGTATTGAGCACTCCAAAAATAATATGAAGAATATAGTTACATTTACAATAGCATCAAAAATAATGAAATACTTAGGAATAAATTTTACAAAAGAAGTGTAAAACTTATACTAAAACCCACAAAGCATTGTGGAATAAAATTAAAAAGAGACCTAAATTAATAGACAGCTATCCCATGTTCTTGGATAAGAATATTTAATATTAAGATTGGAATACTCCTCAAGTTGATCTATATATTCAGTGTGATCCCTATTAAAGTCCCAGCTGGTTTCTTTGCAGAAATTGATAATCTGAGCCTAAAGTTTGTATGGAAACTCAAGGGACCCAAAATATAGCCAAACAAGCTTGAACAGTAAGAGCAAAATTGGATAGATTTTTATTTTAACATTTACACAAAGCTACAGTAATCAAGACTGGTAAAGATAGAAGAGATAGATGGCAACAGAATAAAATTGAGAGATAAACTGTTACCTTTAGAATCAGTTGATTTTTGATAAGGATACCAAGAAAATTCTTTTCAACCAGGTCTTTTCAACCAGGTATGGTGGTACATGCCTCTAATCCCAGGACAAGTTCAAGTCTGGGTTACATAGTCAGACCCTGTCTCAAAAATCAATACAAACTGGATAACTGAATATTTACATGTAAACAATGAGTTATGATCTTTGTCTCATGCCATATACAAAAGCTAAATCTATATGGAACAAGATCTGAATGGAAAAGCTAAAACTGTAAAATTCATGGAAGAAAAAATATGCATAAATCTTTGAGACCATGCATTAGGTGATCATTGTTTAAATATGACACCGAAGGCACAAATAACAAATGAAAAAATACATTGGACATCATCAAAATTAAAAGCTTCTGCATATCAAAGGACACCATCCAGAAAGTGAGAAGACAGCCTGCAGAATAAGAAGAAAGTTGGAAATCGTTTGTCAGATAAGAGACTTGTATCCAGAATGTAGAAAGAATTCTTACATCAATAGTAACCCAATTTAAAGATGGGCAAAAGATATTAATAAGCAGTTCTTCAAAGAAGACATACAAATGGCAGGTAAGCACACATGCAGGTGATTAATATCATTAACAGCTAATGCAAATCAGGCAAATGTAAATCAAAACCACAATGAGGGGTCAGACAACAAGTGTTGACAATGATGGGAAGAAATTAGACCACTACCACATTGCTACTAGGAATGGAAAGGGGGAAAGGATGGAAAGTGGTACAGCCACTTTGGAAAACAATTTGGCAACTTCTTAAAAAACTAAACATAAACTGACCATATGGCCCATCAATTCTACTCCCAGGTATTTACACAAGAGAAATGAAGCCTTATGCCATACAGAAACTCGTTAGGCAAATTTGTGGAGACAGGAAGCAGATCAGTGTGTTTGCCTGTGGCTTGAGGCAAGAGTGGGTGTTAATTATAAGTAGAGCTAGTATATGTTTCATGGTGTTGAAAAATGTGTTTAAGTGGATTCTGTGATTGTGATGGTTAAGCTTGATTATCAACTTGAGTGGATTAAGAAATACCTAAGCGATGAATAAAGCACACTGCTGACTGTTCTGTGAGAGCATTTCCAGAGACAATTAGATCATGAGGGCTCTAACCTAATGAATGGTTTAATCCATTGGTAAATTGAAAATCTGAGTAGATTGTGGGTAGGTGGTGGAACTGTGGAAGGTGGGCCCTGGTTAGAAGAAGTAGGTCACAGGGGGACCGTGTTCCTGTGAGCTATATCTTGCCCTGGCTCCTTCCTGTTATGGTTCTCTCTATACACTCCTGTCACCATGATGTTCTGCCCAAGTGATGGGGTCAAGCGACCATGGACTGGACCCTCTGAGATTGTGAGCCAAAATAAATCTTTCCTCTTTTAAATTATTTATGTTGTATATCCTGTCACAGAGATGCAAAAACTGACTAATTCAGTAGTGGTTACATAGATGTATAAATATCCTGGAGGCATTGATCTACCCTGGATGAATTTCATTATATGTAAATTATATCTTAATAAAATTGTTTTTTTTTTAAAACCTAGCAAGAAGAAAAGGGTGTGACATTATGGATAAATGAAGATTGGAAATACAGTTGTCCCTCATTAAACTCAGAGATTGGTCCTAGGACTCCCTTGGATCCCAAAATTGGTGACTGCTCAAGTTCCTTATATAAAATGGTGCAGTATTTGCATATAACCTGCCTACATTCTCTTGTATGTATATTTAAATCATCTTAGGTTACTTATAATACCTACGGCAAAGGAAATGCTATGTAAATAGTCATTATACTGTATTGGTTAGGGAATAATGACAAAAAATATATAAATGTTCAGTACACAGGCAAGTACTTTGTCTTTTCTGAATATTTTTGATCCATAATTAGTTGAATCTGTAGCTATGGAGGGCTGGCTGCATGTTGATCATTGTGGCAGCTCAGTGATTGGTAATTGGGACCCATTATACTATCCCTTTTACTTTTGTGTATTTAATAATTTTCATAATACAAAATTTAAAAAAAACAGTAATATTCTAGGAAAAGTTTGTAGCCAAGATGTGGTAAAAAGACTGCTTAAAGTGGTTGGAAGATCATTTGAAGGTAAGAATATACAGAAAGGAATTGCACATTCAGGCTAATTGTACACATCTCTATTTGCAAATTCAGACCAAGTATTTGAGTTATCATTAGTTAACCATTTATTTTTTAAAAAGATAACTTTTAAAAATCTTTATCATAAAAGCCATAGGTCTGTGTCCCAGTCCCCAAACATACAATTTTTCTAGTACCTAGCATCCCCCTCCTACAGAAAAGCAAACAAGATTGTCCACTGGATGACCCCAGACACTCTCTGCAGGTTGCTTGGCAACCAGTCATCTGGGACCAGTGGCTCTCCTTCCTTCAGTGAGGACTGTGCATGGTTGTGACTCCCACAAGATCTCCAGATGCTACCAGCACTGGCTTGCTATCCCCTTGGACAGCCAGAGCTTATATTCAGCCACTTTTCTCCTATACAAACCCAGAGAAGAGAGGAGAAGTTTCCAGATGGATCTGGAAAAGGTGTATCCAGCCATGCCAATTCCTGACCTTACCTTAGATTGATGAGAGCTTTGGGATTCCCATCTGTCTCACATTGACTCTCTGCTTATAAGTTTTTCCCCAAAGTCAGCTTTCTATCCACACCATGAATGTGGGTGTCCCTTCACCCACATTCCACAGGGGATGCCAACCTGGAACACATACAGCTTGTTCTGATTGTTGCCCTTTGGAAACAGAGTGGTCAGTTAGGTCATTCTGGGAGTTGTGTGGGGCACACAGCTCTTGGGGGCAGTAGCAGACCACCCATCTGCCTTGGGATTGTCAGTTGTGAGAGTTACGCGTGTGGGCTGCAGGATCTATAGAGCAGTAGTTTCAGTCTAAGAGTGAGGTTATGGAATACAAGGCTGCCCAGAATACTGCTTCTTTGTTTCTCTAAAAGTTCTTTCGAACTCTAAGGAAGAGACAAAAGAAGCCTTTCTCAGGCCACCATCAGAGTGGCTGAGTCATTCTCACCATTTAGACACAATTCTATTAACATGTAATGTGGAGAATCAACAACAGGTAGAAGGTGAGTTGAGCTCTGTCATTGTTACCAACAGTGAGGACTGTTGAGAAGTGTGTTTGTTTGTAGGACATTAAAGGACTGAATTAGGGACCTTAAGTGAAGATGTTACTGACAGGCTGACAGGGTTTTCTCTTTTCTTCTGTTCAGATGGAATCCTGGGTAGGGAAAGGGAAGCTCCCTCAGTATTAGCAACTCTGAGCTCTGAGTGCCAGCAGCCCTCGCTTTTAGTGTTATAGCTCAGGGCTTTGACTTCCAGTGACCCAGCATCCAGCAGCTAGTGCCAACAGCTCTTTCAGCTGTTCTTGGTGATGTTCAACTGTCAGTGACTCTTCAGGGCTCCTCCAGTTGCCAGGGCCAGTCATCTCTGTAACTCCTGTAGTCCTGCCATAGCAGCACTTTGTCTTCTGCCATCCCTAAGTCTCTCTGCTCCATAGTCCCTTGTCTTCTGCAGTCTCTCAGCTCTGTAGTTTCTTATTTTCCAGTCTCTTGACTCTCTTTAGCTCTGGCTTTCCCAGCACTTCTTCAATCTTTTACAGTCTCAGTTCTCCAGGCTACTCTGTGGAACTCTTCAGCCACCTTCTAAATTGTTGGATGTGCTGGGGGCCAACAGCCCCAGGAGTGTCTGTTCTTATTGACAGCTAAGCTCCCTTCTATCCATGATAAAGGATGGCAAGTATGCAGTAAAACCACTTAGATGAGGCTTTATGGGGCCTAGGCTGCAGCATTGGGTTGGTAGGGGGTGGATAGTACACAGGAGGGAGGTTTCCCAGACTGACTTGCTGACAGTGAGAGGGGCTGCTGATAGAGACAGCCTCCTATCTGCGAACCAAAGACCTTTTGCTTAAGCATACCAGTCTGTCAAGGCATACTGGGCCTCCCTGCCCTGTCATGGGTGGGGGTGGTGCTCCTCCCCAACCTGATTAAGGACATCTGCAGAGTGGTTGTGGCCATCCAGAGCATGGTCATCTGGAGCTGTTGAGGCCAAAGCAATGTCTCCCATAGCCATTGCAGGGTGTCTGGAGTGACTGTGGCTAAGACAGAGTCTCCTGAAACAGCAGCTATTGAAATGGGGACCTTTGGAACTGAAGTCACAGCTGGAACCAAGTCTCCTCAATAGTGGTGGGGCTGCTCTTCAGATCATGGAGAAGTGACTGGTTGATCAACTGCTCTGTAGTTTCTGTAGGAGTGGAGGGGCTGAAGTTGTGGTTGCTGCCTTTCCAATGGACCTTCAGAAGTGACAGCAGTGTCACTTACAGCCCCTCTGGATTTAGGAACTATGGAAACAAGATTTGTTCGTAATCTGGTCTCCAATACTGCCTGACCTGGAGTAGTCACCCAGTTCTAATCTAGGCAGCCATGACTGGTAGTGGAGGGGAAGGGTCCTACAACTGTCAATCAAGCAACTGAAATGTTCACTCCTGATAGCTTCTGACATTTAAAAGGGGGGAAAAGCATTAAAGAGTGCTTGCAACAGTGATCTAACATGAAATTAATGGTCTTTACAAACTTTCTCTAATAATCCTTGACCCCTAGTCAAATACCCTGGAAGAATGGGTGTTCCTAATCTGTCTCAAAACCAGAGACAAGTGATGGTGGGAAGTTAATGCAAGATCTGCTGCTGCTAAATGGGTGGTCTGGAACCTATGCAGTTCTCCAGTTGGTGCCAGGATGATCTTATCCACATACGCACACAAAGGAGGCCTCTCTGAGATCTTGAGTGTGATGTGGAATCTTGCTGATGTTGTGGTCATTTGAGACAAATTGACATCTTATTATTGTTATATGATAATCCTGAGCATTGTGAGAGACTCCCAGAAATATCCTCTTGACTTGGAATCTGCAGAATGAGTTAACAGAGACTTCCAAGTAGAGTGCATTGCGGATCTTGATCCATGTGTGGATGAGGGTTGGGTGGGAAAATATTGTGAGAGATGGATAATGATTTTTTTGGTACATACTATGACTCAAGGTAAAAGATGGAGATAAGAGCCAAATAAGGGTTAACATGTTTGGCAGGGACAGAAAGAGAGGCAAGAGGGGCAGGCTGGGGTTGAGCAAAGAGGGGGTGAGCAAAGACCAGACTTCTATAAAACAATATGGCTGTTGCTCCAAGGAATTGTTACTGAGAGGCAGAAAAACTTTCCACTCAATCCTACTTTTTGAAAAAAAATGGGTGGGGGAGGGAAGAGAGAGAGAGAGAGAGAGAGAGAGAGAGAGAGAGAGAGATTGAGATTTGTGAGTTTGGGTTGCTGTGGGTTCTGGGCTCCCCCTTCCTTCCTGCCTAAGCCTGGGTCAGGGGCTTAGTGGGTTCCTGAGGGGATGTTTCAGTCTTGGCATTGGCCATTCTTGGACCCTACCTACAAGCTAAAGCTGAAACACTATCTTGGGACCAAAAGAGAAAGGCCAAGTGCACAGAAGAGACATTATTTCTAATATTCCACAGCATCTCAGCTAATGTTGGCATGTGAACTTACTGTGTGAAATAAAGAAACCTAGGCGTTTAGGCCACTACTGGTGCTTCCCACTCTAGGGATGATATACCTGGTCTAGGAAAGAATCTATGCTGTCATCCCCATCCATGGGACCAGAACCTTGATCAGTGGATCCCAAGATGCAAATCCATCCCAACTACAACTGCCCTGCCATTGCTGACAGAAGGGGAAAAAAATGTCTGAGCTACGAAAACTCAAAAAGCACAGAATGGACTGATGAGATTGAAATTTTATTATTTTAGTAAGGAAGAGAGACCTGATTCCTAGGAAAAAATGATCTCAATTATATTAGAACAAAAGAGAGAAAGTATAGAGGAATAAACTTAAGAGATTTTCAAATTCCCCCGAGGAACACATAAAAGATGTGAACAAATGTTTCCATGTAAGGAATTTCAAATGCTGAGGATGCAAGTTTTACCCAAGGTAACTTATACCATGATCTTGGCTAATAAAAAATTATTAATAGGATTTTATTAGGAAATGGGCATGCTGGTGTTAAACTCCCCATGGAGGAGGAAATGGGCAATGCTCCTAGTCCTGCACCAGAAAGCTTCCCTTAAGGATTCTGCAAGTGACTCATGTCCTCTGTGCTTTGCTCACTTAGCAAGAACTAGTGGAGATGGAGCTGCTGTTCCTGGGAGTGTAGTGCTCTCTAAATGGCAATATGAAAGGGTATCCACACTTTACTTATTTCTTACAGTGACTGACAAGAGGCTTATTACCATTCCTAGTTTAGAGACTAGTCTGAGCCTTGGGAGGGTAACTTTCCCAAATTCACAGAGAGTAATTGTCAGAGCTTAAGAATCAAACTGGATTTGTCTCACAGAAATGAACCGGAGCCTGAGCTCTTTACTTTTCTTTTTTCCCACTGGAGAAAAACTTTTATTAATATGCCACAAGCTGCACAGAATGCTTGTGACATTAAGCACCTTCTTCCTGGTCCCATGAATGCTTTCTTCTCCATAGTTTGGAAGTGGCCATGGCCAAACTTAGAGATGGTGTCAGTGAACTTAAAGTTGATCTTCTCCAGAGCCTGCTGTTTGGGATATACCAGTGAGGACTTGTGAAGGGTGACCACATGCCTTTCACCATGACAAAGTCGTTGGTCGCTTCACCATAATGAACAAAGCCACTCAGCAGATCGATGCCCTTGGCAGGCAACCTTGCATAACTCTTGAGTCTTGAGGGGTAGCTTCTTGGCGTGCTAGGAACAGGAAACCCCTTTTTGCCTTTGCTCTTGGTTATTCCAATGACATCGAACAGCTCATCTTGCCCAAACACCTGGCTCACAGGGAGCTGCTGCTCCAGCTTTTCCTGGGCCCAGTCTAGCTTCTCAGCCGTAGGGTCCCTGTTTGCCTGAATCTCCATGAGGTGGGCCTTCTGATGGAGAGGAAACAGGTACTGGGTATGGGGGATAGTACTGATAACCTGGCAGTACTTCTTCACGCTACTGAAGTCCTTCTCCAGCTGCTTCTTGTCCACATCATCCTGCCATTTCCTGCAGAATTTGATGAAGGCCTTCTTAGATTTGTGACAGATCTTAAAGAAATGCCTTTTGTACTCATCACTGATGGCTGAGTAAAGATGGTCTTGAAAGTCCTGAGATCTCGAGAAGTTTCCAGATAGCCCATAATGCCTACAATCATCATGGGTGGTGTCTCCAAAATGGTCACAGCCTCCACAACTTCCTTCTTGTTCACCTTGGATCTTGGCCTATCCACCTCCCATACAATGTGAGTCATGCCAACCTTGTAGCCCAGAAAGGCTGCGAGATGGACAGGCTTTAAAGGGTCATGCTTGGGGAAGTTCTTCACCTTCCTCTGATGTCTACTGCTGCGATTCCATGGCAAGAAGCCCAGGACCCATACCTGAGAGCAGAGAACTTCCTATGAGACATCACACCGTCTCATCCCTCCAGTGGAGCCTGAGCTTTTTTCTTCATAGCAGATTAAGTTTTGGAGCTAGAAGGAAACTTTGAGACAATCTAGTAGCAGCCTTGACTGTAAAATCATGCAGCTGCTCTAAGCAACCCACTAGGAGTATTTATTCACTGTATACAGTGGGTGGGCCGTATTTATTCAGTGTATACAGTGGGTGGGCCAATCCTCCTACAGCTAGCACACTGAAGTCCCAGGCCCAGGTCCCATGGCAGAGTTGGAATGAGACCCCCCTGTCAAGTTACTGCTCCGTCTATGCCACACTGCCATGATTCCCTTCTCTCTTCCATATGAACTCATTCCTATTAATCAAACCTCTCTTCTTAGTGGATCCATATTTCATTCTTCACCAGGAGAGTTAAACATTCTTTATGGGCAGGTACCACAGCTTTCTATGGAGCAATAACCTCACAGAAAGAATCTACCTTCTCGTCTTAATGCTTCCCCCCACTTTACGAAGCATGAATGGCTACACTTCTCTCTTGCTGCCTCCAGTTCTGGAGAAAAACATAGTTCTTTCAGACTTTCCTCCCTCCCAAATTCAGTTTGGGAATTGCCCTCCACCAAATCTCCTCACACATGGGACTGCTTCTCTCCAAATCTTTAAATTCTCCTTCCCTGACACTCATCTGAGGCCAGATCCGCCTTTGGACTAATTCCTAGAGCCTTCTCCCGAACAGAACAGTTAACCCTTACTATCCCTGGGCAGGCATGGGGAAACCTCCCATTGACCCAACTCTCCCCAGATGTCTGTCTTGAGTCACATTTCCTGCTCCAGTCCACAAGGATCAGGCTGTCTTTTCCCCACACTGTTTACTGACCTAAAGTAAATCTCATCCAACTTGCAGTGTTAGGTGAACACACACACACACACACACACACACACACAGATACACGCTATTACTGTTTTTATTCAGGGCTTATTCTAACTGCAATTAAAGAGAGATGCATGCATCTATAACACCCAAAGAACTGGAGAGTTCATCCAGCTCTGAGAAATCCAGAGCTGCCCTTGGAGCTGCCTTCCCTTTGGCCTGTTGTGAATGGTTCTGCTATCAGGAGGGAAAAATTTGATATCAGTTATTTAGATGCATAAACCAAACAAAATCAAAACCAAACCATTGGTAACCTGGAGCACTGGAGAACACTAATGAAAATTTCTTTAAAGAGAATTTTGAAGGCAGTGGTTATCTTGCTAGAGAATTTCTCTATAAGTTGTCCTTCAGAGTAGGAAAATTTTTTGTCTAAATAGGCCAAGTCCTTTACATTTCGTTTAGATGAAAACAATGTCATAAAAGATAAATGAGTAAAAATGGCTCCTCCAACTCATATTTATTCAACACAGGGAATTATAGCTGTGTTACAACTAATTTTATGTGATGTCTTGAGCATACACAGTTGGACATTTGGTTATGTAATTACCAGCGTTTACCTGCAGTCACTTTTGTGTGTTGAAACCTTTTGTCAGAGAAAATAACATGAATGCAAAGAATTAGACATGGTTAAGCCATTAAGGATTCTTTATAGGTCAACAACAGATACTACAACTATTATTACCCCTTAGGGTCACACCTTTAAGCTAAGTCTTTGAGGTCAAATAGTGAGGCTCAAGCTCCATTCAAGACACCAGCTCTCTTTCTACCTAAGGAAAAGTTGGAGACCACATAGTATCCTTTTAGTCAAATTGAATATCCTTGAATTTCTTCCTGTTCACATCTTAAGCCTCTGATTGTTTCTCCTCCAGGAGGGAAGGAAAAGTCAGCTGTTCCCCTGGAAAGGAAGTGAGAGTGTGGTCTTTACCCCAGGTTAGCTGCCAGGGAGGAGCTCCCAGAGAAAGAAGGGGTGCCAGCCAAGAGGGTAAGGAGGAGAGTGAGAGGCTGGCATGGGGCCTGTGCTTTCCCCACACCCCAACTCTCTAGGAGTTGTTTAGATCTACAGGGGGATAGGGGAGATGTGTCTCACTATCCATCTGGTGTTCTGAGGTCCTCACAGATGTGTGGGTGGAGGTAGGCAAGGCTGAGAAGGTGGCAGGGCAGGGAGGGCTAATGCTGACCAGACCTGAGTCCTTGTTGGTCCACATACTGTAGACTTGTGCAGTCTCTGATCAGAAGATTTCCAAATTCTTTGTGTCCACATGGAAGCAGCCAGGCAGGCCACATGGGTGTAGTAAGGGAAGTAATGGAGTTTATTAAAGATTAAGGAAAGGAGATAAAGCCCAAAGTAAAGTGAGAATCATTTTCTTTTCAGGTGCTTTTAAAAATTGCACTAACCTACGGGAAGGGAAGGACCTGGTGATTCCTAACCACAAATAATGATGTGTGGGAAGGGGCATGGGTGGTCCCTAGGCTGAGGTGGGGTGGTTTGATCTGTCCCTGGACTAGGATGTGAATAACCTATACATCTGCAATTGAAAAGAAGGCTCAGAGAACGAGAAGAATGTTCAACCTGAAATACAATATTAAGTTGTATATGTTTTAAGACTCCTGACCTTTTCCTATCTCAGCCTGCCTCACACAGGGACGAGGGCAGGTAGTTGAACCCACCCTGTGCACCTGAGAGGGCTTGAAGTGAGCTTTCCAGTGTGAGACAGCTAGCCCCAGCGATGGGAGTGGTAAAATGCCTCATGCTGTTCATCTGTGGAGGAAACAGTGTGGAGGACAAACGATGGTTTTCAACCCACTTCTCCTGGAATCAGGAATTCCCTTAAGTTTATTTGTTCATCAGTTTCCTATTTTAGTCATTTATTCCTTGCTCTTACATTCAGCACTTACTATATTTCTACAGTTTAACTAATTTTTGTGGCTGAACCAACACTTTCTAGCTTTAAGGGATGTCCCTAGGAAGTGAGAATTAGGTCTAAGGTGCTCTGTCCCCTCTCTCCCCTTCCTCTTCCTCTTCCTCTCTCTCTCTCTCTCTCTCTCTCTCTCTCTCTCTGTAGTGCCAGGGATTGACCCCCAGAATCTCACACATGCTAGGCAAGCTCTTGAACACTGAACTTCTTTGAATACTCTGGTCAGACTCACTTTCACTTGGAAAGATAAAGTTTTTAGAAATTTAAACCATGGAACAGGAAGAACATTTGTGTGGACATTGTGAAGAGAGGAGAATCACATTTTGTCACTCTTCAGAGTTTTCTACTTGCTGTGGAATTGCTTGGAAAGATGCAAAGGACCACAGGATTTTCAGAAGTCCCAAGTCATTCACTCTCTTACCTGTTGGGCAAGTGGACATTTAACTTCTTTGTGGGTTTCAAGGTCAGAAGGGCTGAGAGAAAAGTCCCGACTTTGTTTTACAAGTCCCTGGACTTAGTATTACTCTTGGTTCTGAGCTTCTTATGCACAGAGGTGGTGACTCTGTTTCAAGTGTGGCTAAGAAATAAAGACTCCACATGTGGAAATTTGTAAGTGAGCCTTCAAAACTTCAGCCATCTAGGAACAAAAGAGGAAGGATTCCCTGAGGCTGTCAAGAGTTGCTCTCTTCAAGCTGTTTTTATTCTCAGACTTCTCAGGGGGCAAGATGGGTGATGAAAGATTTATAGACCATACCTTGAGTAAATAATCAACCCTGACATTCTGACATTCCAGAAGAATCTATGAACATAGGAGACATCCCTGCCTCCTGCAGGTAGAACACAGTACACAGTACAAGGTGATTTCCTATACATTTCCAAGTGGATAGTTTTCAATAATGATTTTCCAGCTGTAAAAGAGAGAGTGAGAGTGAGAGAGAGAGAGAGAGAGAGAGAGAGAGAGAGAGAGAGAGAGAGAGAGAGAAAGATGACTGAGGTATTCTGCTCAGGAAGGTGCATGAATGTCTGGACTGATCATTGGCGTGATTGGGGCCATAGTAGTGAAGTCAAGGATTTAGTCCACTTGTTAGCTTTAATGTCTGCCCATAACTTATCCTCCTAATGTGACTTGTAAAGGACAACACTGGTCATGAGAAGCGGCTGAACAGTACAGATGGCTCAGGGAAGATCTGTCACTCCCAGTGGGGGAGCAATGCCAAATGCATGCTGATAGCTCTTTCTAGGCAGCAACAAATGGCTTCCTTTCTGATCATGTTGAAAGCAGAAGGATTTTCTTATTATAAAAAGATGCTATTTAAATTATTGTTTGCTTTTGCTCTGATGTGAAAAGAGAGAAAAAAAAAAGTGTGGCTAGCAAAGCCCCTTTCCTGTGGAGATGAAGCAGGAGTTTGGGTCACATGCTGAGAGGGCATCTGTGGTTTTAGTCTGGCTGCAGCTCCCAGGGTAGCAGAAAGACACCTTCATTCCATTAGGATGGCAAGAAAGAAAGCACAGAGCCTCTAAGGTTACAGGATTTTTCTGAGAGGGGAAAAAAAAAACACAACAAAACCTAATGAAGGAAACCACAAAGAGATGGCAAGGGGACCCAGGCAGGAGTGAGTCTCTGAATAATGATTTTCCATTGGCCTTTATTATGTGTGAGACAATTAGGTGACATCCAACACTGAGTTCTTCAAGGACAAGTGTTTGTGGTAGGTCCATAGATTAACTGGGCCTTTGTCTTATTTGCAACTCAGCTGGTGAATGATGTCTCTGTCCTTCAGAAATCATTTGACTGTCTGCTCTCTGGGCTTTGAGGAATCCGGGAAGATAATAGGTAAGGTAAAGAGTGCTATTCAGAAAATCGTGGGTGTCAGCTGAGGCAAGACCTCTTTTGGGAAGTCAGGAGGACTCAAGTTCCAGCCCAAGGAAGTCCATACATTTGATTTTGGTTTGTGAGTTCAGGAGCAAGACAGCCCAAGGGACTGACTCACACTAACCAAATGCACAAATGGGAGTTAAAAATTCATTAATTTGCATCAAAACACGTAACAGCCTTTTGTTGGCTAGTCAGCATGATGGATCTTGGGAGGAATGGATTTCTCCAATTCTGTGAAGCCAGGCAGACAGAGAAATGCATTGGCCAGGTGTGAAGTGAAGACACAACCCCCCAACTCTCTTTTAAAAATACCCAGTCTGCATGATGGTCACCTACTTGTTGCTTTTTCAGGGCTTGAAAAACCAGAGCTCCTGATTTTTCAGAAGCTGGAGATTCATTTTTATATGAGAAACACCCTGGTTTCTAAAAGCAGTCACATGCTGCATAATACTTTAGTCAACAACGTCAGACTATGTCACCTTGTGATGTCACAGCCACTCTAGTTTGTGTAAGCATGCTATGATGTCCACACAATGATGCAATCAGCCACCAGCTCATTTCCCAGAATGTGTCCTGCCACTAAGTGACACGTGACTCTATTAGCAACCAGTTTTTTAAGTTTAAAAAACCATGATGTGAGTCAAATCTGCCACACGCTTTTCATTTGCAGCTTCCAATTAAGATACAACCCGAGGCTGCTTTGAGAGCCAATTTCAGCACAAAGGAGCTGGCTACCTGGTTGACCTCAATGACTCATGGAACTGTGACAGCCCAATTGTCTGTCTGCCTCCCATACTGCAGACACATCTGGCAGGAAGCTGGAGGCCTCTGTCACCACTGCCTCCCAGTGCCTCACCTCATCTAAACCAGCCATCCCTTTCCTTGTCAGCATTCTCCCTCCATCCGTGCCGTGGTGTTTGCTGATTAGCGCTCCACCTTCCCATGTAGCTTCTGGAACTGTATTCTCAGCACCCAGCTAGATTTTGCAAATCTTTCACATTTCCCCCGAGGACTCTAGAGCATTTTGTCCAAGCAGATCCACAATCTTCTCTATTAGGAACTGATTTTCCTATTGTTTAATGTTCCAAAAGTAAAAACATTCATGAAATTTACTCATCCAACAGTGTTTACTGAGCTGCTACCTTGACACCAACCTGGATGCTGGGGAGGCATTAAAATAAAAGCAGAACTCGAGGAATTTATATTGTAGGCAACATTCCTGGGTCTGCGCAAAACATTTTATGTCATTATTTCATTTTGTCTCCAGGCTAACTCTGCAAAGTCAATATGGTTAGGAAAACTGTGGCTAATCAAGATCAAATGCCTCCCCCACCATAGCCATGTGTCCCCATCAGTGAACCTTAGCATCTCACTAAGTACTGATGACTCAGAATGGACTTAGTGGAGGACAAGTGACTTTTGTTTTTATTTTGCGTTTATTGGCTTATTATACAAAGTATGACAAAGAGCACAGATGAAAAGATGCCTAGGGCAAGGAATGGAGAAAAGATACAAAGCTTCCATGTCCTTTCCAGGTCTCCTACCCTTCAGCAACTCCCATGTTCAGTTATTCAGAAGCTTTCCAAATTCTGTCCTTTCGACTTTTTTAAATTTAAAATTTTATAATATGTATTGATAGTATGAGGGGATTTTATTGTGATAGTTCTGTAGGAGTGTACAGTGTACTTGGAACAAGGTCACGCCCTCCATTATATTCTGTATACATATGTATATATGTACACACATGTATTTAACATACATACTTTGATCATCTTCACCTCCCAGTACTCTTTCCTTTCCCCCCTCTCTCTGTTTCCCCAGACAGTCCTTCTTGTACATTCATGTCTCATTACTGTCATTATCATCATCACTTTAGGTCTAGTTCCACAAATGAGCAGAACATGTGATCTTTGACCTTTTGACCTTGGTTTATCTTGCTCAACATGATGGTATCCAGTTCAATCTATTTTCTTGTAAATGATATAATTTCATTTTTTCTTTATGACTGAATAATACTCCATAACATAGATCTATATCTATGTCATCTACATCTATCTATCTAGATAGATATAGATATATATCACATTTTCTTTATCCATCCATTGGCTGTAGGTCACCTCAGCTGATTCCACAGTTCGGCTATTGTGAATAGAGCTGCAATAAACATGGGTGTGCAGGTATCTCTCTTATATGTTGATTTACACTTCTTCAGATATATGCCCAAGAATGGTATGGTGGGATCATAAGGTAGGTCCTATTTTTTAGTTTTTTTTGAAGACCCTTCATACTGATTTCCATAGTGGTTGTACTAATTTACTTTTCTACCAGCAGTGTGTAAGGATTCTTTTCCCCCCATATACTCACCAGCATTTGTTGTTTGTTTTCTTGATGATTGCCATTCTGAATGGGGTGAGATTTTTTTTCTTGATGGAAATTATACATATGTGTTGAAGGCCTTTTGAGTTTAAGAGGTGTTAATAGTAATTATTAAGAGATTTCATTTATTGAGTGTTTACTTTGGGAGAGGCCCCATGCTAAGTATTTTATATACATTATCAAAGTTATCATAGGAAGTACGTATTATTACTCCTTTTAGAAGAGACTGGAGCTTAAAGAAGTCAATAATTTTCCAGGGTTACACAGAAAATCACTGCCATCCACAGGGGCACTGATCTTGCAGCACATGGAGTTAGGCAGTGCCCGATCCTTTTGGTTGGTCACAGATGGTACCACACATGGTGGCACTGAGAACTGACCAAGAGCAAAATTACTGTGATTGGAACACAAGTGAGGGGACTGGTGATGGGGAAGAATACTGTCAAGGACAGATCTGAGAGATACCCAAAGAAGTGGAAGACACTGCCAGCATGTGGGCACCACCCCTCCAACATCATGATTTTGCCTGTGTCAACCCTACCCATCAGAAGAACTGGCTCAGATAAAAACTGGCTCAAAAGACAAGTGGCTGGTTGCTTCACCTGTAAGGTCATCAGTCTTGTTTAATCATTCAATGCATTCAAGTTTTTGATCTAACTGACTGATCTGGGAATGGACTGGACTGTCTCAACCAGGTACTCTGACATTGTGTGGACATCTCTTGAACTCCATAGGATTAGGATGAGTCAGAATGTTTTGTAGATCACAAGGCTTTCTCTGTTTATGACATATCCTGTTATACTAGCTGCATTTGGGGAAGGAAGCATTTTCTTAAAGCTTAAAAATAAACAAGTAGGATGCTATCAAAAGCCATCAGCTAAAAGAGTCCCTGGAGAACAGCCAAACCGGACTCTTATCAAGGTGGGTCAGCCTTCCTGAGCAACCTGTCAAATCAGCAATATGTCAAAACAGATGGCAAACCGAACAAGCAGTCTTGAAATTCTAGAATTTTAGGTCTAGAAGGGGCTTTGAGTACCAGCAAGGCCACCTCCTTTAAAACAAGGAACACTTTAAGGTTTAGTGAGATAGAGTGACTTATTCAAGGTCACAGAGCTAATAAGGGAGGGTCAGGAGGAAGTCTCCCCTTTCTCTACAGCACAGTAGCAGTTTTGCTGTCCTCAGAGTTATTGTGCACTAACTGGTATTTTAAAATAGTTGATTTATTAATATTACAAATTCAAAAACCTAGATTTTTCTAAACTTTTTTTCAATTTATGTCTTATATTGTTATTTATCAAGCAGTCATATTTAACAATGTCAATAAAATTATTTTAAGTCTTTTAAGCATCATTTGTAAAGTTAATATGGCCCTTCTCATTTTGAAAGGTTTTAAAAAAAATCTAAAAAAGTGTTTAGGAACATTCCCAAGTTCCTAAGCTGCAGACAAATCTGCAAGATCAAATAGGATTAACAGTGACTTAAATTTTAAGTGTCTCAGTAAAACAGTAAAATTCTCTTAATACCTATGCATTCAAAATTCTATTCATTTTTCAGTACTGGGTACTAGGGTTCGAACCCAAGTCCTCAGGTATGGTAGGCAAGTGCTGTGCCTCTGAGCTACTTTCAGTCCCACAATCTAAATTTAACTACTCAATCTTACTTTAAAAATTAGAACCACATGGTAACGTGGTATTCTCCAACACACATGCTAGTACTTTTCAGTATTTTAGACATTTTAAGTATAAAATATATACAGATTGTCCCAGTGTTTGTGAATTTCTTCTTAGTAGGAAGGTATTCATTCCATTAGTGTAGATGCTTGTCATTGTCTCTTCACATGACTCTAAAGTGGGTTGAATGCAGCCATTAGTTATACCATCCCAGACCGAAGCTGTGATCACAGTGCCCTCAGGTGGCTAATGGAGAACCAGGAGGAAAGACTGGGCTGTGGTGAGCAGTCTAAGACCGTGGACCCCAAGGGGAGTTTACCCATGATGCTCACTACACCTTTAAGCCTCTCAGAATCCTTGCCCCAACAGGGTGGCATTGCAGTCCAGTTTCTCTAGTTCTAGATTCACTCCTTTGACTTACATTTTCTTCCCTTCCTTACTCTGCTAAGTGTGTTTTGCAACTTGATTGGGTTCTGCTCAACTATTCCCTGACTTCTTGTCTTCTGAAATTTTCATTCTGGTTCCTGTTGCCAGGCCACAATTCTGAGAGATATGTAAATGACATCTGTTTGGATTCTGCCTGGGTATCTCAGCTTTGTCTGGATCTATGGTCATTTAATTCAGTGACACCCCAGAGGTCTTTCAATCATACAGGTTTTTTCTTTGGCATGATGGTCAGCCTCTAGCAGTTTTGGAGAGTAGCTGGTGATGGCAACCATCTCTTCCAGAAAAATACCCCCAAAAGCTGCCTTGTGGGCCTCTAAGGCGATGCCCAGCTGCCCTAGGCAACTAGCCCCCAAGTGGACTATGATCAGCCTTATGATGGCACTGTTACTACATGGAAGAAACTTTAATAAAAAACTTTTTAAGACAATGAAGTTTCTGGTGTTTTTTAACACTTCATGTGGGTACAAAGTTTGGAGTATGTATCTGGGTGGTCTTAAATTTTTCCTTTTTTTTTTTTGGTGAGATAAGGGTTTGAATTCAGGGCTTCATGTTTGCAAAGGAGATGATCTACTGTTAATTAAGCCACACCTCCAGTCCATTTTGCTCTGGTCATTTTGGAGATAAGGTCTCATGAACTATTTCCCAGGGCTGACCTTGAGCCACAATCCTCTTGAACTCAGCCTCCCAAATAGCTAGGATTATAGGTGTGAGCCACTGGTGCCTAGCCCAAATTTTGCTCTTTGGGGACCAATTTTAGTTTTGAGGTCCTCAGACCTCAAAGAGATTGGGAATCATTCTTCAGAGAAGCAGAAACTCAGAGCAGGAAGTCCAAGTGACTTCTGGTCAGGGTAACCTACTACAGTCTATGGTATCGAGATGCTGTGAACAGAGAAACCAAGCAATGGATTCAAATAAGAATCCCAATCCAAGCTCACCTTGAATTACAGGTGTCATTTGAGCAGCTTCTCTCATGCACATGTTCCTAGGTGTGAGGCATCTAGGATGACTGAGACAGGTTTAGTGAGTCTCTGGCACAATATTGGGGTATCCTGAATTTATCTTATGATACATGTGTATATATGATACATGTGTACATAGGTATAGATACATATGTATCTCTATATATACATGTATATATGTGTGTGTGCATATATATGTTTTATATATTTAAAACATATATGTGTTTTAAATTAAAAGAGAATTAAACATATGTCCCTATAGCTGCTGTATTTGTTTACACAAATATTCAGCTGAGCTTCATAAAATTTCAGAGTGTGGGTAGCAGACAAGGCAAACTTGTGCTACTCTGTGGAAACCAGCCTGTGGAGGGATTGCTTAGCATATCAGCTTGGGCCCATGCACTGTTCAAAACAAAAAAAAGAACCAATGTTGAGGGGCAGCTTGGAAGTAATACACATTTGGATCTCTTGACAATAAAAATAAATGGAAATAGCAGGCCACGCAGGCCCGTGTGCCCACATGGTGACAGTGAAGGTGCTGGGTGGCAGCTGTCCCCACTAGGTGGGGCTTGTGAGTCCTTCACGTTCTGCATTATTCTGTAGCTTTTACCTGGCATCAGGTGTCACCCTTACTTGGCGTTACTTAGCATTAAGAGGACATAGTATAATTCTATCAGAAGTATAAAAAGACCAAAGGGACTGTGTGCTTCAAGACATAAGAGAGAACATATTTCTATGTGAAAATAAAGGCACTTTTTTTTTTTGCAGTGCTGAGGATCAAACCCAGAGCCCTGTACATGCTACAGGTCTCTACCTGTGTGGCCCTACCACTGAGCTACACTCCCAGCCCTTGGTTTTTTGAGATAGGGTCTGCTGTGTATTCCAGACTGGCCTTGAACTCAGGATCTCCCTGTGTCACCCTCTTGAGTGCTGGGATTACAGACAGGAGCCACCACCCCTGGCTATTTCCTATGTTTTTGTGTGCAAAGTTTTCTGAGATCCAGCTAGCTTTCTGCATAGACTTGGGTTCTGGGGCTCCTTCTCAAGCAAATATGGATCCCCCGGGGAAACTTTGCTTGGATTTTTGACCAGTTCCTTACCTTTGGTTTTCCAACAATAACAATGACCAACTTGCTGTGACCTTCTGCCATACTTGTAGCATGGAAGGTGGGTGAACTTCATAAACTCCAGCACCCTCAAGTGAAGTTTCCATTCTGTGGACTTCCTAGAGTAAGCTCTTCTTTTTCACAAAACTTTCAAGCCAGTGGCACTAACGCCACTTCACACAAGCATAACTGTTTTGCTTGTAGCTTTTCCTTTTCCAATCTCCCTTGAAATAATTGAGTTACTGCATTAGAAGTGTTCTTGGTGATGGGAGACTTAAAAGCTAATAGAGATATGAACACAGAAGACTCAGTGTTCCCTTAGGAAATTACCAGGGAATACAGTTGAAAGGGGAAGATATTAAACCAAGATAATGCTGAATGTGATTGAAAAGGAAACACTGTAATTGGGGAAGAATAAAAGAAAATAGTTGCAGGGATTTCTTGATTAGATCAAGGGTAATCACAACAAGGGGATTGGACTATGAGCACATGATAAAAGCGAGAGCACACAAGGGAGGGGTGAGGATAGGTAAGACACCTAAAAAACTAGCTAGCATTTGTTGCCCTTAATGCAGAGAAACTAAAGCAGATACCTTAAAAGCAACTGAGGCCAATAGGAAAAGGGGACCAGGAACTAGAGAAAAGGTTAGATCAAAAAGAATTAACCTAGAAGGTAACACCCACGCACAGGAAATCAATGTGAGTCAATGCCCTGTATAGCTATCCTTATCTCAACCAGCAAAAACCCTTGTTCCTTCCTATTATTGCTTATACTCTCTCTACAACAAGATTAGAAATAAGGGCAAAATAGTTTCTGCTGGGTATTGAGGGGGGGAGCGGGAGGGGGCGGAGTGGGTGGTAAGGGAGGGGGTGGGGGCAGGGGGGAGAAATGAACCAAGCCTTGTATGCACATATGAATAATAAAAGAAAAAGGAAAAAAAATAAAAAAATAAAAAAATAAAACTCATTCTATTAAAGGGATATTGTTAGAAAAAGCACTACTCTTAGCTTTTTGCTAAAAGGTCGGAAGAAAGGAATAGTTCAGATTTCAGTATGGCCAGATCTACCATTATGGATCATTTTTTAAAATTTTTTTTTGAGATAGGTCTCACTATGAAATTCAGGCTGGCATTGAACTTGTGATCATTCTGTCTCAGTCTCCCAAGTGCTGGGATTATAGGTGTGCACCACCATGCCCAGTTGGATCTCCCATTTTCAAGGGACAAGAAAAGTAAATGTTTCCTTGCAAGGGTGGAAATAGTGTCTTTCAGGCAATAAATCTGACCAACCTAAATTCAGGGCCTGGGAAGCATGAAAACATAAAGCTCTGGAGAGTCATTGTATTAGTCCATTTTTCATTTCTATAATGAAATACCTAAGGCAGGCTAACTTTTTAAAGAAGAAGAGGTTTATGTAGTTCACAGTTCTGGAGATCCAAATGTATGACACTGATGTCAGCTCATCTCTAGTGAGGACCTCATGGAAGACAGCAGGAGCTCATGAGAGCTAAACAGGAAGCCAGAGAGACTGGGGTCCCATAATCCTTTATGAGAACACTCCCCCAGTTATCTATAGGCCTCCTTCTAGGCCACACCTCTTAAAGGTCCCCTACCTCTCAGCACGATCACACTAGGAACCAAGCTTCCAATACAAGAACCTTTGAGGGATATTTTTAAACCATTTCCCAACCACGGCAGCCACTATGATTATGCCCATTGTACAGGACTGGTTTATAGAGTGGAAACTTACATGGTCAATACAATGAAGGAGAGGAATTGACTTGGAAGATGCAGCCCACAGCAGCCATACTGGTGACCTCACCCCCGAGTCCTGAGTCACATTTGCTCTAGGCAGCTACTTTTCCTGACCACAGATTTTCTTGATCACTCTCAGGTAAGGAAAATGCTGGTCGTATTAGGTTACAAAACCAGTCACAGCTCAGTAATTAGGATGTTCGCTGTCACAAAACGATCAAAACTCCAGCTATCTTTAGAGGTAGAGGGTCTTTCCTGCCTTAGGTCAGGTCTACTCCAAGAAAAGAAGGCCCATGATGACTAATTTTATGTGTCAATTTGGATGGGCTCAGGGATGCCCAAAGAGCTGATAAAATATGTCTCGGTGTGTCCGTGAGGGTGTTTCTGTAAGAGATTAGCATTTGAATCAGTAAACACTGAAGAGCATCCTTACTGCCAACACTAGTAGGCATTGTTCCAATCCTTGGGGCCCAAACAGGACACAAAGGTGGAGAGGGGTATATTTGCTCTCTCTTCTTCAGCTGGGATATTCCTCTTCTGTCCTTGGACACGGGAGCTCCTGGTTCTTGGGTCTTTGGACGTTGGCTGTGCTGGTTCTCAGGACTTGGACTAGAACTGCATCATTAGCTTTCCCTGGGCCTCCAGCTTGCAGATTGCAGACTGTCGGGTTTCTCAGCCTATATAATTACCAATCTTTGATAAGATTGTAGTGGGAGTGGCTTATGTCATTATGGAGCTGAGCAGTCCCAATTGAAAGAATTAAAATTAATACAAAAATCCATGATGAACAAAATTACAGGTGTGATGGCTCACACCTGTAATCTTAACTACTCAGGGGGCAGAGATTGGGTGGATTGTGATTCAGGTCCAGGCAAAAAGTTAGCAAAACCCCACCTCAACCAATATCTGAACGTGGTGGGTGGAGTGTGCCTGTCATCCCAGCTACGCAGAAAGCATAAATAGGATGGTTGAAGTTTAGCCCAGCCCAGGCAAAAATGCAATATATCATTTGTCTTGATTGTTGAGATTTTTACATATCTCCTAAACTTTGTGCCTCCCTGAAGTGGCTCAGTCTACTTGCCAACTCCATCCCTGGCTGGAGTGATTGATGGCGGGCAAGGCAGGTGTTCAAGGCTGACTTTCATCTTTTCAGAAGGTGCATCTACTTTGTCTCTACACAGTCACAACTTCTCCTTCAGTCTTTGGTGATCTGTGATGGAACATCTGCCTCTCTTTGCAGTTACCAGGCAGAGTGTAAATACTCTTGAATGACTCTCACAGAGCCACAGTCCTTTCCAGGAAAGCCGGGCCGTAGACCTGTTGTTGGTGGAGTGTCGTAGCCTCTCTGGTTGCTGCCAGTCACTTGACTTCTAGCTTTTTCATGTGTATGTCACCATACACCCCAGGGAGTCACATCAAGCTTCTGAAGTGGCCTCCTTGAAGCCTCTATCACTGAAGTTGGCGGTATGGAGTGGCGGCACCCCCTTCCCCACAGGGAAAGTTCTCGCCTCTGATCTCTCCATTGAAAGTCTCCAACATTTGCTTTACTTGGCCCCTCCAAATTCTTTTTTTTCTTTTACAGTGCTGAGGGTTGAATCCAGGGTCTTGTAAGTACTAGGCAAGCACTTTACAACTGAGCTACGACCCCACCCCTCTCCAAATTCTTGTAGACAGCAAGGTTTATAAGGTTAGTCCACTAAGGATTACAACACTTTAAAAGTATTATAATCCACTCATTTAAACTGTACAATTCAATGATTTGTAGTGAATTCTTAGGGCTGTACATCAATTATCCTGATCAGCCCAAGACAAATCCTGTTCATATTAGCTGTCACTCACCTCCCATTCCTAGACAAGTACAAACCTGCTTTTCTATCTTGAAGGATCTCCCCATTCTGGACATTTCATATGAATAGAACCTTCTAATATCAGGTCTTTTGTGACTGGCTTCTTTTATTTTTTTCTGGCCAAGAGATTCTTTATTGTCGGTTGGGAGAGGGAGAGAGCCGAGACAGAGAGAGACAGAGAGAGACAGAGAGAGAGAGAGAGAGAGAGAGAGAGAGAGAGAGAGAGCTGGCTTCTTTTACTTAGCATAATATTTTCAAGGTTCACCCAGGTTGTAGCATGAATCTGCACTTCATTCTTTTTACTGACAAATAATATTTCACCATATTCAGAAGTGTCTATTCATATTCTTTAACCATATTTCATGAGGCTACTTCTCTATTTACAATTTTTTTTGTTGGTACTAGGGTTTGAACTCAGGGCCTCACGCTTGCTAAGCAGGTGCTCTACCCCTTGAGCCACTCCGCCAGCCCTGTTATTGTGTTTTAAGAATCCTTTATTTGGTCTAGATAAAAGTTTTGATCAGATAGATTATTTGTGAAAAAAACTCCCATTTTATGGGCTGACTTTTCATTATTTTTGATAATTTCCTTTGATTTACAAAAGTTTTAAATTTGGGTGATATCCAGTTTGTCTATTCTTTTGCCACTTATATGTTTGGTGTTGTTTCTCAGAAACCTATGCCTAATCTGAGGCCATAAAGATTTACTTCTATCATTTCTTCTAAGAATGATATAGTTTTGGCTTTTGATTTAGGCCTTTAATTAATTTTGAATTAATTTTTATATATAGTGTAAGGAAGGAGTTCAACTTCATTTTTTTGCATGTGGATATACAGATGTCACTTATTTACCAACATATAATTCATATACCATCATGCCTATCTTTTTAAAGAATTACAATTTGAAGACAGGTGTGGTGATGCACACCTGCAATCCCAGTTATTAGGAAGCAGAGGCTGAAGGACTGTGAGTTTGAGGCCACCCTGGGCGAACGTAGCACTAAGACCCTGTCTCACCAGGTGCTGGTGGCTCACATCTGTAATCCTAGCTACTCAGGAGGCAGAAATCAGGAGGATCATGGTTTGAAGCCAGCTAGGGCAAATAGTTCGTGAGACCCTAACTTGAAAAAACCCATCAGAAAAAAGGGCTGTTGGAGTGGCTCAAGGTGTAGGCCCTGAGTTCAAGCCTCAGTGCCACAAAATAAATTAAAAAAAAAAAAAAAAGGTCTGGGGACCCAGTTCAAGTGGTAGAACACTTGCCTAGCATGAACAAGGCCCTGGGTTCAATCCTCAGTATCACAAAAAGAAGTGTACAATTCACAGCTTTTATATTACTCACATAGTTGTACAACCATTCACCATCTAATTCCAGAAGATTTTTGTCATGCCATGAAGAAATCCCACGCTTGTTAGCAGTCATTCTCTACTGCCCTGTCCCCTTCTCATCTACTTTCTGTCTCTCTGGCTCTGTCAACTCTGGACGTTTCATACATATTCCACAGAATGTGGCCTCTTGGTTCCTTTCACTTGGCATAATGTCTGTGAGTTTCATCCATGGTAGCATGTGTCAGTGCTGTATTTATAGGGCTGAGTGGTACTCCGTTTTATGGCTACACTGTATTTTACTTACCTACTGAGCAGTGGGCAGATTGAGCTGGATGCTTTCACTTTTTGGCTTTTAGTCTTACTGCATACATTTTGCATGGTATCCACCTAGGAGTGGAACTGCTGAGAATCCTGTAGAGGAGTTTCCACAGCTGCTCGGTTTGACATTTCTGCTGGAGGTAGAGAAGGGTTCTAGTTTATTCACATATTGTCCAATAATTTTAAATATTTGTTGTTGTTTTGGTGGTTCTGGGGTTTGATCTCAGGACCTCAAGCTTGCTGGGCAAGCCCTCTACAACTTGAGCCATGCCTTCAGCCCCCTTTTTTTTTTTTTTCTGTGGTTCTGGGGTTTGAACTCAGGGCCTTCACCTTGAGCTACTCCACCAGCCCTTTTTTGTGTTGGGTTTTTTCGAGATAGGGGCTCATGAACTATTTGCCTGGGCTGGCTTCAAACTGCAATCCTCCTGAACGCTGCCTCCTGAGAAGCTAGGATTACAGGTGTGAGCCACCAGCGCCTAGCTTCTTCAGTCTTTTTTGCTTTTAGTTATTTTTCAAAGTAGATCTTGTGTTTTTGCTCAGGGTTGACTTGTACTGTGACCCTCCTACCCATACCTCCCTAATAGGCGGGACCATAAGCACACACCACCACATTCAGCTTACTTTTGAGATGGGAAATCACTAACTTTTTTGACTGAGCTGGACTTGAAACATGATCTTTCTGATCTCCACTTTCTGAGTAGCTGGGATTACAGACATGCTCTACAGTAACTGGCCTAATCTGGCTTTTGATTTTAGCCATCCTAGTAGGTGTGAGGTGGTTTTTGATTTTGGTTTTGATTTTCAATTCCCTGATGGCTAATGATGTCAAACATCTTTTCATATGTTTGTTGTGCATTTGTACATCTTCCTGGAAGATATTTTGTTGATCTTTTGGCCATTTAAAAATTGAGCAATTGAGAGTTCTTGATATATTCTGGATACAAGCCCCTTATGAGACATCAGAGTTCTAAGAATTTTCTCCCATTTCTTCAGGTTGTCATTTTCCTTCCTTGATGGTGTCTTTTTATGAACAAAGGCTTTTAACTTTGATGGTGTCTAATATATTTATTCTTTCTTTTGTTTCTCATGTCTTTAATGTCATATCTAAGAAGCTATTGCCTAATCAAAATGTAATACAGTTCAATTTTGTTGATTTAAATATCTAATTTTATACCAATATTTCATTCTCTTGATTATTATAGCTTTGTAGTAAGTTTTAAAATCAGGAACAGTCCAATTTTGATCTTTTTCAAGATTGTTTGTCTATTTTAGGTTTATTGAATTTTAGGACCGGCCTTTTAATTCCCACAAAGAAGGCAGCTGGGATTTTGACAGGGATTGCATTTAATCTGTAAATCACTTTTTAGAATATTGCCACGCCTATATTAACAGCACAAAATCTTTTTATCCATGAGCATGGAATGCATTTCCAGCTATTTAGATATTTAATTTCTTTCCACAATGCTTTATAGTTTTTAGAGTACAGATTTTGTACCACTTCTGTGAAATTTATCCCTAAATATTCTACTTTGATGCATTTATAGATGGAATTATAGTCTTAATTTATTTAGGAATGTTCGATATGCTTAGGAATATTATTGATTTTTGTAGGTTGATCTTGTATTAACAATTTTTCTGAGCTCACTTGTTAATTCTAACCATTCTTTAGTGGATTCTTTAGGGTTCTCTATATCTATAGAATATAGAATATCTCTGCAAATAGAGACAGTTTCCTTTTATCTTTCCAGTTTAGACACCTTTTATTTCTTTTCCTTGGCTAATTTCCCTGGGCAGAATTCATACTACAATGTCGGCTAGGAATGGCAAGGCAGGATATCAAAAGTGTCTGTCTTTCAACTGTAGCAAGATATTAGCGGTTGGTTTTTATATACGCCACTTTTGAGGTGAGGAAGATTCTTTCTAGTTCTAGTTTGTTGAGTGAGTTTATCATGAAAGGGTTTGAATATTTTCAAATTTTTATTCTCATCTATTGGGATGATCATATGGGTTTTGTCCTTATTCTATTGACATTCTCTTTTAATTAATTGATTTTGAGATGTTAAACCAACCTGGCATTCCCAGAATAAATCCTACTTGGTCACAGTTTGTAGTTCCTTTTCTATGCAGATGGGTGGGTTCGGCAGTGTTTTATTGAAAATTGCTGTGTCCATATTTGTGAGCGATTGGTCTGTGGTTTTCTTGTGTTACGCTTTTTCTGATATGTGGACAGTACTGGCTAATGGGGTGACTCAGGAAGTAGATGCCCCTTTTCTATGTTTTGGAAGAGTTTAAGAAGGGCTGATATTAATTCATCTTTAATGTTTGATACAATTCAGTGTTGAAGGCATGTGCTTTTCTTTGTTCGTAGTTTTTTGGATTGCTAACTCAATCTTCTTACTTGTTATAGGCTTATTCGGATTTTCTATTTGTTTTTGAGTCACTTTTGGTAGTTTGTGTCTTTCTATGAATTTTTAAATTTTATCTACATTATCTGATTTGTTGTCATGTGTTGTTTACAGTTTGTGTGTTTGCATGGGCATAATGCGTGTGTGTTCACAGGGCCTTATGCTAGGTAAGTGCTCTACCACTGACCTCTTCATCCCTAGACCTTGGGTTAGGGTCTCACCCTAACCCAGGCTGAGCCTCAAGCTGAAGAGCTTCCTGCCTTAGTCTCCCCAATTGCTAGGATTACAGGCACCACCACTCTGTTGTACATAGTGATCTCTTATAATTTTCTTTATTTCTGTAAGGTTGTAATGTAGTCTCTCTTCATTCCTGATTTTAGTTATAAAGTCTATGCTCTTTTTTTCTTTTCCAGTCAAGTTAAAAGTTTGCAATTTTATTGATCTTTTCAAAGAACCAACTTTTGGGTTCATTGATTTTCTCCATTGCTCTGTTCTTTGTTTCATTTACTTCTGTTCTTATTGCTAGTATTTCCTTCCTACTGCTTGTTTTGCATTTTAATTTGCTCTTCTTCTTCCATTGTGTTAAGATGGAAGGTTAGATTATTGGTTGAAGTTTTTAAAAAAAATTTTATATTTAGAACTGTTTTAGATTTACATAAATTACCATACTTTAAAAAAAATCAATCAACTTCATTTTTTAGAACAGGTTTAGATTTACAGAAAAATTAACAAGATAGTATAGAAAAATCCCCAAATAAACATCACTTTAATTTTCTCTATTATTAACATCTTACACTAGCAGGATTTGTTTATCATAATTAATGATTCATTGTTATTGACTGAAGTCCACAGTGTCCAGATTGTCTTAGTTTGTATTTAACATCCCTTTTATGTTCCAAGATCCCATCTAGGATACAACATTGCAGTTACTTGTTGTGTCTTGTTAGATTACTCTTGGCTGTGACAGCTTCTCAGACTTTCCTTGTTTTTGACAATCTCAACAGTTTTTTTTTGTATATAAAGTAGGATTTATTAGAGAGAAAGGAGAGGCTACAGCTAGAGAAGCTCAGTGGAGCCTGGAAGCCGGTAGCTCCCGATCTCAACAGTTTTGAGGAGTACTGAGGAGGTATGTTATTGGATGTCCCTCTATTGAAACTTGACTGATGTTTTTCCCATGATTATAGGGGGCTGTTGGGTTTTAGGAGAAAGTTACAGAAGTGTCATTTTTATCACTTCATCACATTAAGGGTATGCACTGTCAACATGATTTATGACTGTTAATGTTGATCGTGGTCACTAGATAAGGTGGTATTTGTCATGTTTCTACACTGTAATGTTACTCTTTAAAAAAATCCCCTTCCCATCATGTACTCTTTGGAAGTCATTGTGTGTAGCCATGCTTAAGAAGTGGGGGTTATGCTCTCTACCTCCTTTACTGCATAATTTATTTATAATTTTCCTGCAGAGGAAAATTGTAATTTATTAAATAATTTACTTACCTCAGATACACTTATCCATGCTTATTTTATTGTTGCTTCTTCTTCTTCTTCTTTTTTTTTCTTTTTGCAGTACTAGGGTTTGAATTCAGGGCCTCAAACTTATAGGCAGACACCCTGCCACTTGAGCCATACACACCAACCCTTTTTGTTTTAGTTATTTTTCAGGTAGTCTTGTACTTTTTGCTCAGGGTTGGCATGGACAACAATCCTCCTATGTGTGCCTCTCATATAGTGGGAATTACAGGTGTGAGCCACCATGCCTGGCTTATTGTTGAGATGGGATCTTGCTAATTTTTTTGCCATGGTTGGCCTGTGATCCTTCCAATCTCCATGTTCTGAGTAGCTGGGATTACAGGTGTGTGCCATCACATCCAGCCCTCTTTTTTCTTTTTAAATGTGTTTATATCTATGAAAGTCCCCTTAAGCATTGCTTAACTCATTCTGTAAGTGCAAAACTGGTTTTAACTCCTGAGCAGTCCATTGAAGTGAGCATTTGCTAACTATGTTTGGGGTCTGACCCAAAACTTAGACAAGTAACATTTTAACATCTGTGCCTTATAACAAGACTCTTTGCCATTTTGTCACAAACTCTTCTTTTATGAGGTCCAAACTAGTGTTTCATTTATTTCCTACTTGCATGATACTAAGTTAAGTCTGGGGTAAGATGTGTTTTTGGCTGGAGACTGACACAGCAGGAGGCTGGCTTCACAGTGGCTACTTCTAGTTTAATTAAGGTGTATTCTTGCAAGTTAAATAACTCAGAAAGATTAGCAGAGTGATCAGATGTGTCTTGCCTTAGTCTGTTTTCTGCTGCTATCACATGACAGAAGGGCAAGCGAGCACACATGGGACAGAGAAAGGAGTTGGGTTGAACTCATCCTTTCATCAGGAGTCCACATCTGCAGAGACTGAGCAATTTCTGCAATAATGACCTCAATCTATACATGAGGAAAGAGCCCTCATGACTTCATCACCTCTCAAAGGTCCCAACTCGTAAGACTGTTAGAAAAACAATAAAATTCAATGTGAGTTTGGGAGGGGACTGTTAAGTCACACACATCTCTTCTCCATGACCTCATGAACTTAGACAACCAGGTGTGTAAGTATGTGAAGAAGGGTGGAGAGAGGGGATGGGGGTGGAGAGATGGAGACTGTAAATGTTTAGAATAGTTGACACCTGGCTCATGATCCACAAAGGAACCAAGACAACAGCCAAAGGATAAATCTCTCAGTAAGTCAGGAATATGACAGCTGGACAATTCTTAATAGTATTAAACAACAACAAAAGGCCTATTTGAAACAGAATGTGTCCTGGCCCACTTGTTTCTTGGCTCTAAAGTAAATGGAAGTTGAGCCTCAGCTCCTGGAAGACTGACTGCCCAGCAAGGACTCTTGGGACATTCATATCCACTGGGAGAAGACAGCACCTTACCAGCTTCCTGGGCTGTTAAACTGCTACACCAGCTTTGGACCTTCCACCAACTTCCTATGTGACTTTTGACCAGCCCTTGATCTATCTGAGTCTTACCTTCCTTATTTGGAAAATGAGACTGGAAAGGATTGAGAAACAACCTGTAGAGTCCCGCCCAGTTCCAGCCTTCTGTGTCAGGTTTCCTGACTGGTTTCTAGGTCATCTTCCATTATAAAATAACTCCAAGAGAAATGTAGAGAACCGGGCGGATATTTTCCTCCTCGTGTTTCTTTCTCTTCTCATCCTGGCCTGAGCAATTCTTCCCTGTGTTTCTTCATCTTCCTTTGACATTCACCTGGGCTGGCACTGAGGCAGACATGAGGCTTCCCATATGCCTTTCATAAAGTAGAAGACTGTTTTAATTAGTGAGGGAAGACATGAAAAGCCAGTGCAAGGCTCACCCTTCCTGAGGGCATGCCTACATTATTTTTGCATCTGGGGCAATTTCAGTTAACAAAACAGTTACGATGAGGCAAGGAAAATAGGAAGGAAAAGTAGGAAGCAAGGGAAAGTAAAAGCAAGGAAAACCCAACTGTGCCATTTGTATTCTCTTCACAAGGTGATGTGTAATTCTGGAAGCAAGGGAAAAAAGTGACAGCAAAGAACATTGGTGGTAAACAATTCTCACTATGTGAAAGGTTTGGGGAAATGGCCACATATTAGGAGTTTGCCAGAGTGTTGTTTGGGAAAAGCTCCCGAGTTCATGTGTGTTCCACCTGCAATATCTTTTCTGCTACATTTCAGAGAATGCTTTGGAGATAGAGAGCAGTGGGAAAGGGAAAGAAAAGGAAATAATGTCAGGGATGGGTCCAATGA
The DNA here is from genome assembly GCF_047511655.1 of Castor canadensis. NCBI lineage: Eukaryota > Metazoa > Chordata > Mammalia > Rodentia > Castoridae > Castor > Castor canadensis. Next base: position 34,884,892 of record NC_133388.1, on the reverse strand, counting down.
TCTAATTTACACCTGGAAAAGTTGTGTGTTGCATCTTTCTCAAGAAACATAGTACAAAGCCAGGTATGGTGGTGCATGTCTATTATTCCAAAAATTGGGAGGCTGAGGCAGGAGGATCATGAATCTGAGGCCAATCTAGGCTGCATTGCAAGACCCAGCTCAACCAAACCAAACCAAACCAGACCAGACCAAGCCAAGCCAAGCCAAGCCAAACAAGCCAAGCCAAGCCAAGGACTCACAGTAGAGGATAACGAGAAGGGCACTTGATCTGGGTTCTCATCCTGACTCCATCCATGGAGCTTCAGTGCCTTCAATTGTACATAGAACTATCAGTAATATTTATATCAAAAAAGGTTTGTAGAGGTGTTTCAATAACAGCAGCAACTTACACTGGCCACTGTCTTGAAGAGGCATGCTTCTTGAACAAGTACATTTCAAACAAGCAGGATGTTAGGTGGGGATGTACCTGGGGATGGTAAGGACTGTAGGATTTGTCCCCCGTCCTTTACACAGATGTCTCTGCCTGTAGTGACCACTTTGTAACCAGTAAAGCAGAGCCCCATTAGGAATTTCCTTAAGGGGACCCAGGCTGAGGAGTCTTCTGAAGGCCTTGTGATGCACTTGGGAAGGGGTAGGGTAGCATTAGGGAATGACCACAACCTAGCTGCTGATGGTCCACTCAGCCGGAACACAGTGCAATCAAGTATACATTTGAGCCTACCTTCTCTGAAGGTTTGAATGAACATCCCAAAGAACTGCCATCAGAGGCCTGGGAGTTGCTCTTCCCTTCAGTGAACTTGGGATTCTTCCTTAGGTTTCCAGAATGCCTAACTCCCCCACTTTCTTCCCTTCCTTTGGCTTCCCCTTCTTCCTCATCCCAGTCTTTCCTCTGGCCATCCTGAGATCTCCATCCTTTCTTCCCTTCCTACATAATAAAGAAGTTCTAAGCTCATAGTCCATGTCTTGCAAACTCTGGCTCCTTGGTTCTCAACAGGATAGTGGTGGAAGTTTTCTTTTGCTAGTTCTCAATGGTTTGTTGTCATTGGGGACAGCAGAGGGGTCCCTGGCTATGGAAGGAGACATGCTGTGGCTTATGATGTAGATGCCTAATCAGTTCTATTCTGGTGCTCTGCTAGCCCAAATTGGGCAAATGTCCTCTTAAATTCATCTTCAGGGAAGGTGTTTCTGGGTAAATAGCAATATGGAATTTTGCCAGGTGTTGGTGGCTCATACCTGTAATCCTAGCTACTCAGGAAGGAGAGATCAGAAGGAACAAGGTTCAAAGCCAGCCTGGGCAAATAGTTCCATGAGACCCTATCTCAAAAACCCATCTCAAAAAAGGGCTGGTGGAGTACACAAGGTGAAGACTGAGTTCAAGCCCAAGTACCATAAAAAAAATGGAATTTTTTGGGTTTGTGTATGTTGTGGGGGGAGAGAAAAGAAGAGAAGAGGGAAATGGAGGGACAGGGCAGGATCTTAATGTCATTCTATTTTTAAATACTTTTAATTTTTACTCTTTAGTTTTTGTGGTACTGGGGTCTGAAGCCAGGACTTCACACTTGTTAGGCAAGTGTTCTACTGCTTGAACTATGCCCCTAGCCCTCATTCTATTTTTAAGCATAATAATTTTAAATTTTTATCTGGTAGTATAGGTAGATGGCTGAAGACCATTTAAGGTGTAAACTTTAATGTCCACATGGCACTGAGGAACATTCAGAGAAACCAAAGAGCAGGATAATTCCAGCAGACCTGGTGCTGTCTTGAGGCTTCATCATGAGCGTCACAATGAGTGGTAAAGGCAGCACTACCAAATTCATAGCCAGTGTCTGAGTGAACATTTCTTTCACTCCACCAAAAGGAATTTGCTAATCAACACATTTTCACCCACACATCATTTACAATGTAACAAAATAAGCATAGTAAAATATCAAACTCATTAAAGACAGTAGTCAGTCAGAAGATGAAAATGGGGTTGACTTTAGTCTCTCCTTCCCAGCTCAAGGATCTTTTGAACATGGAAAGAGGCATCATTGCAGAGCCACAGCCCAGGGCTCGACCAAGGATGAAACTCTGACAAGATTCATAAACAACATTTGAATGGGGCCTCAGCAATGTTTACTTGCGTTTCACTGAATTATTTCTCTTTTAAGCATCATAACTTGTCAGTCATAAAGATTTGTAAGTCTTCACACTTTGCATAACTGATTTGCAAATGTCACTGCAGTAACCACTGTTCAATGATCAGTTGCGTCACACAAGACTTAAAATGTTTAGGCTCATTTGTATCTCCACCATAATAAGGATCAGGCTTAGTAAGCATCTAAGTTCATCCTACACTTTTTAACTTTCTCAGAGTTCTTGCTACTAATTCATTTGTTATGGTTTTGGATGAACTGGCGTATTTTTTTTCTTTTTGTTAGATGATACCTAAGAGGTATTGAGCACGCATTCCTGAGTAAGTGCTCGGGACAGGCAACTCACACTAAAGCCATTGCCATGGCCACATCCAGTAGATCACCTTTCCTCAGAGGATCTGAGGGTTGAGCTCAGTAAGCATCAGTGTTCTAAGTTTGCTCACTGGTAAAAAATAACACAGAACCCATGTCAACCGGTGGTTTGGGGTAGGGAGTGGAACACAAGTGGTAGAGAGCTTGCCTAGCAAGCTTGAGGCCCTGGGTTCACTCTCCAGTGCTAAAAATAATGCACATAAACACAAAACAACAAAGCAAGCAAGCAAACAAAACCCAACAAAACAAACAAAACCAAACCCCAGTGGTTTGAAAACTGACCTTTTCAGAGAAGACTAAAAGTCTGGGCTAGCTCTTGTTTCTAAACTATCTTGGCTGGGAAAAGGCATTCATTAAAATTTTCAGGCAAAGAATGAAAATGTTGTTGAGAAAACTTCAAACCGCATGGCAAAGATAAAGGCACCCGTGGATGAATGATTTCATTGTGGACCTTGGTAAAAAGTGACTCACTGTGCTGCCTTTCTCAATACAACCTTCTTTTCAAAGACTGAATATTCTCATAAAACATAAAGGCAGAAGTAAATATTTTTAATCACATTTGATGTGATTACAAGTAGAAAAGAAGTTTGAGTTGGATAAAGGCAGTTGATGGGGGGGCTATGAATCATTTCAGAGTCTCTTTATCTGTATCCAAATTTGCAGCAGTAATGGTAAAATAAAGGGCAGTATTGCTAGTCATCTTTTATCTGGAAAAACCACTTCACGAATGTTCTCTGAGATGTTACAAGAGCCTCCGAAGCCTCCTATCCAATTATGTGGCAGGGACTACTTGACCTCCTGACAAAGACACATTTGTTGAGTCCGTGGGGACTGTGGCTCAGTAGCTTGAAAACTTGTTGCTGCGGTACCTCTTAGGGACCCTTCTGGCTGCTCCCCTAAGTATCCACTGTGACATTTGTTAGGCTGCATTTATACATATTGTGACACAAAGAGAAAAGAAATTGTGTCCATAGTGTCTGTGTACCTTTTGTCCCCTTCATGCCCAGCAGAGCCACAGCTCTCTGTCTACATGAAGCAGCACATGGTGCCCACTCTCAACTCCTTTTTCCCTATCGTTTCCTGTTTTTCTCAAACTTGGTGAGCAAGTCCCATGAGGACCACTTCCACCTGCCAAATAGATAAGGGAGTTCCTACTGACGCGCATGGGTTCTCTGTAAAGTGCTTTTCAAGTCTGTTCCCCGTTTGAGTGGCTTTGAACGTTCCCTGGTGGACACCCTGTGTTGTGGGCTGTTGGGCTCTCGTGCCAATTTTTCAAAGTATTCTTTTCATTGTGGCCCTCTCTTTGACTTTGCTGGTTTTGAGTGCCTGGTATTTTTGGTCTTTGGCACATTCTTTTTCCTGGGTTTCCAATAAGTGGCCATTTAGATTGTCTCTAGGCTTCCTGTGTTTTTTTTCTCTTTTTGAAAAACTTTGTAACTCTTCCTTCACATTTTTTTCTAACTAGTGTCAAATTTCCCTTCTGTAGCATGAATATTGATGCAATGGATATCCTTGCTTTTCCCTCTCCCTATGGACAGTTGGGTAGGGGCAGGAAGAAGGTTGAGTATAAAGAATATTATATATGCATCCTAGACTTTATATGTGATTGTATTTAATCCTCACAGATGGTATGTCCAAGATTATAGTAATCGACTCAGTGATTTTTCCATGCTATCTCACTTGAGGCTTGCAACTCAATGAGGCAGATTATATTATCTCTTCAATTAATTTGTGCTGGAGACTGAACCCAGAGCCCGTGAATTCTGAGCATATACTGTTCCACTGAGCTATACCCCTAGCCGTATCTCTCCATTTTAAGGGTTAGGAAACTGAGGTTCAGAGAGGCCAAGTGACTTGCCCAAAGTCATGGCTTTCTACTCAGTCCAACGTTCTGGCAGCTATGCACTTGAGCACACTGTCGAAAAGTGCTTCACTTCTAGACATCATCAATAGCTATAGCAAGGTAGCAGGATATAAAATCAACATAGAAAAATTATTAGCATTTCTATACACTAACAATGAGCAAACGGAAAAAGAATGTATGAAAACAATTCCATTTACAATAGCCTCAAACAAAATCAAATACCTAGGTGTAAACCTAACAAAAGATGTGAAAGACCTCTACAAGGAAAACTATACACTTCTGAAGAAAGAGATTGAGGAAGACTATAGAAAGTGGAGAGATCTCCCATGCTCATGGATTGGTAGAATCAACATAGTAAAAATGTCGATACTCCCCAAAGTAATCTACATGTTTAATGCAATTCCCATCAAAATTCCAATGACATTCATTAAAGAGATTGAAAAATCTACTGTTAAATTTATATGGAAACACAAGAGGCCACGAATAGCCAAGGCAATACTCAGTCAAAAGAACAATGCAGGAGGTATCACAATACCTGACTTCAAACTATATTACAAAGCAATAACAATAAAAACAGCATGGTACTGGCACAAAAACAGACATGAAGACCAGTGGAACAGAATAGAAGATCCAGATATGAAGCCACACAACTATGAGCAACTTATCTTTGACAAAGGAGCTAAAAATATACGATGGAGAAATAGCAGCCTCTTCAACAAAACCTGCTGGGAAAACTGGTTAGCAGTCTGCAAAAAACTGAAACTAGATCCATGTATATCACCCTATACCAAGATTAACTCAAAATGGATCAAGGATCTTAATATCAGACCCCAAACTCTTAAGTTGATACAAGAAAGAGTAGGAAATACTCTGGAGTTAGTAGGTATAGGTAAGAACTTTCTAAATGAAACCCCAGCAGCACAGCAACTAAGAGATAGCATAGATAAATGGGACCTCATAAAACTAAAAAGCTTCTGTTCATCAAAAGAAATGGTCTCTAAACTGAAAAGAACACCCACAGAGTGGGAGAAAATATTTGCCAACTATACATCAGACAAAGGACTGATAACCAGAATATACAGGGAACTTAAAAAACTAAATTCTCCCAAAACTAATGAACCAATAAAGAAATGGGCATGTGAACTAAATAGAACTTTCTCAAAAGAAGAAATTCAAATGGCCAGAAAACACATGAAAAAATGCTCACCATCTCTAGCAATAAAGGAAATGCAAATTCAAACCACGCTAAGATTCCACCTCACCCCTGTTAGAATAGCCATCATCAGCAACACCACCAACAACAGGTGTTGGTGAGGATGCAGGGAAAAAGGAACCCTCTTACACTGTTGGTGGGAATGTAGACTAGTACAACCACTCTGGAAAAAAATCTGGAGGCTACTTAAAAAGCTGGACATCGATCTACCATTTGATCCAGCAATACCACTCTTGGGGATATACCCAAAAGACTGTTACTCCAGAGGCACCTGCACACCCATGTTTATTGCGGCACTATTCACAATAGCCAAGTTATGGAAACAGCCAAGATGTCCCACCACTGACGAATGGATTAAGAAAATGTGGTATCTATACACAATGGAATTTTATGCAGCCATGAAGAAGAACGAAATGTTATCATTCGCTGCTAAATGGATGGAATTGGAGAACATCATTCTGAGTGAGGTTAGCCTGGCTCAAAAAACCAAAAATCGTATGTTCTCCCTCATATGTGGACATTAGATCAAGGGCAAACACAACAAGGGGATTGGACTATGAGCACATGATAAAAGCGAGAGCACACAAGGGAGGGGTGAGGATAGGTAAGACACCTAAAAAACTAGCTAGCATTTGTTGCCCTTAATGCAGAGAAACTAAAGCAGATACCTTAAAGCAACTGAGGCCAATAGGAAAAGGGGACCAGGAACTAGAGAAAAGGTTAGATCAAAAAGAATTAACCTAGAAGGTAACACCCACGCACAGGAAATCAATGTGAGTCAATGCCCTGTATAGCTATCCTTATCTCAACCAGCAAAACCCCTTGCTCCTTCCTATTATTGCTTATACTCTCTCTACAACAAAATTAGAAATAAGGGCAAAATAGTTTCTGCTGGGTATTGAGGGGGGGGAGGGGGAGGGGGCGGAGTGGGTGGTAAGGGAGGGGGTGGGGGCAGTGGGGAGAAATGAACCAATCCTTGTATGCATAATAATAAAAGAAAAATGAAAAAAAAAGAAAAGTGCTTCAGCATGGGCCAAGCCAAGCCTGCCTGACTAATGCCCAGGCTGCTTTTACCTCCTTCTCCTTTTACCTCACCCCTGACTCCCTCACCTTTGCAAGCTATTAATCTCCAGGTGTGTCATTTAATAGTCTTGTGGTTGGTGGCCCATGTTGAAAAGATAATATTCCTACATTGCCACTAAAGAGGTTTAAAGTCACATGACTGAACAACTGCAGGCAAAACTGAGTATTCAGAGAGACAAACATCTGGTTTATGATGAAGTTTGAATACTTTACATCAGGTTGGATGATATTGAGTGGTTATTTCCATACTGGATGCAAGACTCATCAGCACTGTTTCAGCCTCTTGACCAGATTCCTATAGGGTCACATGAGCCATGATTTTGAAATAGAGAAATTGAGGATATAAATGACTCCAATTCATTAATTCACCTATGCATGCTATAAATTTTATATTTATGAAGTTCTAACAATGTACCAGCACTATTGTAGGCTATAAATTGAACAAGACAAATGAAACATCTATTTTCTTGGACTATAGTTCAAGTTTTAGGCAGGGACGCGTGAACTAGTTTCATGTATGTTTTGCAAGGTTCACTCTGGTTGCTAGAAGGCAACAGAACAAAAGTGGAAGGAGGTAGACTAGTGGGAGAATTTTGCAGTGGTCTAGGCCAGAAATAATGGCAGCTTGGGTCCTGAAGTGTAATGGAGGCAGAAGGGATGAGAGAAAGCTGAATTCAGGGTACATTTTGAAGATGTAGCCAATGGAGTTTTGCAAAGAGATGGTTGTGGCAGTGAAAGAAAGAGTTGAAGTTGGTTTCCAGTTTTTTAGCTTGAGCAGTTGGATGAAAAGAAATGCCACTGTGTAGAAGCCTGTGGGAGCAACAGGTGCAGGAGGGGTGAGGATCGAGGTTCAGTTTTGGGTATTTTATGTCAAGATTTCTATTCTGGCTGCCATGTCAGAGAGGTGGAAGACGTTTGGGTCGACAGCTCAGAAAAGGTCAGGTGCTCCCTCTTCTTGACTTTCCCTCCACAACCACTTCATCTCATCTCACTCATAGGTAGATTAGCTGGAACCAGAGTTATTTTCTGGTTTCTTCCATTTAGTACAGACCTGGAGGAAACATATGTGGTTTCCCTGGTGTGTGCTACTGACAGGTTCCCAACTCCTGGGTGTTCCTCACATTTCCATAAGAGAAATTCCCAGGGTAGAGAACATAGCTTCCAGAACTCTGGAAGGTAGCCTCAAGGACAGCTGGAAGAAGTATAAAACCACTGGCAGCCTGTTAGGTTACTTAACATCCTCGCCTCCACTCCCCACTGCTACATCTGTAGCTCATAATCACAGCAGTCCCTATCTTGCATTTTTTGGGGTGCTGGGGATTGAACCCAGCGCTCTGTGAATGCTGAGCACTTTCTTTACTACTGAGTTATGGCCTCTGACCCTTGGCCTAAACAGTTTTTTGGCTTTATGATGATGAGAAAGCAATGTGTATTCAGGAAACACTGTAATTTGGATTTAGACCTTTTCCCAAGGTAGTGATCCCAGATTACAAGGGGAAACCACCAATGCTCTCCAGTGTGCCATGTTGCTAAGTTATGATGTTTGGGAGGATGGGTGTGTTAAGGGCATGCTCATGTCACTTTACGATGGTTTATTGGGGGGAGTATAACTCCTTTGTACATCAAGGAGTAAAGACTCTACAATGCTTACATGATCTAGACACTCTTCTAAGCATGTTACTGTATTTCCTTGTGCACACTGGCAACAGTCCTCTGTCGAAGGCACTCTGTGTGCCCCCTTTTACAGAGAGCATGCTGAAGTCCAGAGTGGGTACAGAACCTGGGGCCACTAGGCTGGCCTGCCCTGCCCTCTGTCCTGCTGTTCCTGGTGGAGTTCCTCCTCTCTGCCCCTGCTGCTCAGCCTAGGCCCCCTTTGCTTCCCTGTTGAAACCTGGTACAGGTAGTGGGATTCCTGGCATGTTGGGGCTCAACTCTTTGTCAACTTTCTCTCTTTTTCCTATACAGAACAGGCCCATTTTGATTCTTCTGTTTTTTTCTGGGTTAGTTTTATTAAGTTATGTTTTGCTAGAAAATTTTTATTCACACTAATATGTTGTAATTCTCTTACTTTCTTCTGTATGGTTACTGACCATACACTTTCTTACTCTCTGCATGTGCACTTTTATCTTTTATCTTTTCTTGCCAGGCTAGTTAGTGGTTGGTTGCAGGCTGGAAACTTTTCTTTCTTTTCCCAAATCAACTGTAACAATTTCTAAAGTCCATATAATGCTATTCTCCATCTTTTTATCCCATGCTGTGTACACATTACCTAATGCACAATAGATTCTTAATAAATACTTGTAAAATTAAAAATGTGGTGAAGAAACTTTTTGTTTTTTGATCATTTTTAATTTTATTGCCTTTGAATAGAAAATGTTGCCTGTACTATTACTACAGTTTGGACTTTGTTGGGGTCTTCTTTGTGGACTTAATATATGGCTAGCTTTTGTGAAAATCTCATAGGTCCTTGAAAAGAGGGCATATTTTCTAATTTTTAGGATATACAGTTTAACATTAAACTGTATAGCACCTTACATGCACCTCGTTAATTATTTAAGTATGCTATATCTTATTTATTCCCTGTTCCATTTAATGCTTTCTGGCCTCAATTCTAGCTGACCTTGTATTTAAGCTGATGACCTCTGCTTTTTTTGGTTTGCATCTGTCTAGTACACCTTAGCACAACTTCCATTCCAACTTTGCTCTATAACTTTGAATTTTCTCAGTTGTGCATTTTGTTTGCTGCTTAAAGGTAAATTTTACTGTATGAGCTTTATTTTAATAAGTAAATTAAGGTATTTATATTGATATGATATGTTTGGCTTCAGTTCTGACATTTTAATTTATGTTATGTTTTCTACATTTAGAAAAGTCTTTTTACTGTATGGTCTTTTTATTTGCATTGGCTCTGTGTAGTACTTTCTGATTTTTGTAAAAAATCTGAAAGTAATTTATAATTCTAATCTAATTTAATGCCCTTACTCCTTTATTTCTTTAGAAAATACTTATTAATTCTTTAACATGAGAATGATAAAATTGACATATTCCTTTACCCTTCTCCATCACTTGATTTTTGTCAGTGTTATTTTTCTTAACATTTCTTTGAACTGTTATGTATGCTTGTACTTCTATTACTTGTTGATTTAAGTTTTAAATGATATATTTGGCTCCCTGTTTTATAGATAAGGGCATTTTTAACTTAATCTACCCCCTAACTTCTTTCTGCTTTCTCTCTCATTTTTTTTCTATTTATTTACTTTTTATGTTTTGAGACAGGATCTCACTATGTTGCCCAGGTGGTTTAGAACTTGTGGGCTCAAGTGATCCTCCTGCCTCAGCCCCCAGCGTAGCTGGGACAAAAGACATGTATACTGTGTCGGGTGTTGTCATTATTTACTGTAAAATTGTTACATTGTCAGGAACAATTACACTCAGCATTCCTTCCTGCAACATCTTCTCTGACACAAGGTGTGCCATTTCAATTCAGAAGTTAAAGGTTCAGGAACAATCTCTTAAATTTTACGTTTAAATGTTCTTCTAGTAAAAACTATTCAGGGTTTCTTTCCTCTGTTCTCTATGTCTATCGCTGTTTTATCTAACCTTTTTTATTTCTTAGTTCCTGTTTCATTTCCATTCTTGGTGGCCTTTATGTATTCCTGAAATGCATATGCTTCCTGTGTTCCTTCTAATTTTCCTTTTTTTCAGATTTTATCTCCTCTTGAAGCCTTGGCATGTTTTCCTTGATTTTATATTTTGTTGTAGTACTTTGTGGATTTTCCTTTATAGAAGCAATTACTTCACTAGGTATTTTAAGTCTTAGCAAAATTTTAGTCATGATTTCCATCTATTTGACCATAACATTTTTCTGATAGTGATTTTACCTGTTAGTAAGTTTTATTGAACTTTTTCATCTTTTTTTCCTTATAGGATCTTTATATCAATAGTATGTCCATACCTTTGTTAATATTCACCTTTGATTGAGATGCAGTTTTGTGGAAGTTCTTTGCAGGAGATTCCTTCAGGGCAGATCAACAACGAACTTTGGGTTTAATATCCAATGGCTTTCTATGACTTGCTGCTTCTGAGGCAGACTGCTTTCTGCAAACATGGCCATCTGGGGGATCCATGTGGAGTCCTCTGCACTGTATTTCTGACCCAAGCCAGACCCAGGAGGTCATTTTTCACCAGCACTGCTCATCCCTAATTCCATGCCTGTATGGTAAGAGATAGAGTTTGCAGTTTGGGGAGCAGTTCACTTTCTGGAAGGATATTTTATGGGACTTTCTTAAATCTGACCTCTGGATTCCCTTGCAAATCTCTCTATTTATTTTTTGCCCTAAGTTAACTGCTTTGGGAGCATCTTTTTAGCATATTTTGGAATCTGCGAATTATATTTGTCTCCTAGTATAGCTAAAATTGAGTTTGTGTTTTTTTCTCCACTCTTTATTGCATCTGTATAACATCCTAGAGAAAGGACAAGACTGATTTGCATAACTGTTTATATCAGAAGTTCTGAAGGCTGACCTTAAAATAAAAACCAGATGCCATTTCCAGCTTAAAAATCCTCTAGAGTCTTTGTACTTCATATAGAATAAAATCCAAATTCTCTTTTTAATGTGAATATGTCTCGTATGACGACTAGTCTCTGTTTATCTGTCCCATCTCACTTTAACTCTCTCTCATGTACTCCAAGCTTCAGGTACATTGACATTCTCGGGGCTCTTAGGATTTGCCAGTCTCTTGTTTAGCCTTTGTCCATGAAACACTTCCTTTGTCCTCCCCTTCCTCCTCAGCATTCTTTACACTATTAGCTTAAATAACAGGGTTTTAGAGCTGCTGTCCTGACCACCTCAGCCAAGCCTCTTGATTGTTCCTTTCATAGACTTAACATGCATGTTCAATTCTCTTTGCTTCATTCCCTTCCTCCCTCTTTTCTTCTTTCTCTCTTCCTTTCATCCTCTCTGTCCCTTCCTCCCTTCTCTTCCCTCCCCACATCTCCCTTCCCCTCCTCTTCTCTCTCTCTCTCTCTCTCTCACTCTCTTTAGGCATACAGTGCAGGAACTGTGATTTTCTTGTTCTTCATTTTTACACCTTACACGAAGTCTGTCAATAACATGTACTCAATAGGCATTTGCTAAAAGAATGAATATATTAATGAACGAACGAAGACTGTTTTCACATATGAGTGTCATACTGTCACCAGTTAAACACCCTCTCAAAGCCCAAGAAAAACAATTCCTCTTGCTAACCAGTATTCTGTTTTAACAAGATGTCAGTCTAACCTGGTGGACCCCAGCCTCTACCGTGAAACAGGATGCCAGATGGAACTAGGCGAAATGGATTTCAGTCCTAAAGCACATCATGTCGCCCCACTATTCAACCCCAGACTCATTACTGCCCACTGTAATGCATTACCCTTGTAAAATCCCTGCCTACCTGTACCATCTTGGCTCTGCCTGGCCCACTGCTGACCCAGACTGGAACTGGCCCATATGAAGATTACAGGGAGGGGCCTCTGTCTCCAGGATGGACCCAACTCCTTCTCGGGGGAGGGGAACACTATGAGTTATTGAAGTCATTGTCCAAATCCCTCTCTTTTCTCCCCTTACTCTTAAAAGAACCTTATCTTTTGTTCTGGTTGAGAAGCTGATTTGTGACACTTTTTTCTCTCTGCCTCTGTTCTTGGCCAAGAATAAAACTCTTTTCACCGCAGTGTACTTGGTCCCACCTCTCTAAGAAGGAAAAAGGACCCATTTTTTTTGGGATCAGAATTATAACAATATTTCAACAAGGCGGCTCTGGTTATTTTGTTTGCATTTGAGAACATGTTGGAAGGTCAGAAGACCATTTCTTTTCCTTTTATTTTATTGTTTTTACATTTACTCACATGTATATACATTGTTTGGGTCACCTTCTCCCCCGCCCCACACACAGGAGACCATTTCTTAGAAGGGTCCATTATAGGAGCAAGGAATATTTCATTGTGGAGAAAGCAGAGTTTAAAGATAGATGTTTTCAAATGAAGGAAGTTTAATCTGGTAGAGAAGTGTTTTCACCTTGAGAATCACCTAGGGAGCTTGTTAAAAATATGGAATCCCAGGCTTTCCTGAATATTTGACTTGTAGGGTATGGAGTGGAACTGGAGAATTTTTATTTTGTTTTGTTCTTTAATGAGCACCCTAGGTAGTTGTTTTTATTAGAAAGTGATGGGAAATACCATTTAATAAGAGGTAGTGGTATTACTGTGAGAAAAACTGGGATTTCTAGGCTGAAAGGCAGAGGAACCCATGCAAGGAAGTTGTCTCAAAGTAGAAAGGCCTCAAAGCAGATGGGACTGTGGATCCCTGAAGACTACAACAATCCCCAGGGGCTGATCTCGTGCGGGGAATAAGATTCATGCTTTAAGTAGCTGAAATCTTGAGTTTAAGGAAATGAAAGTCTTTTAAGTGCTTTGGGCAGGCAGTTTTTGTCTTGCCTCTGTCTGTCTCTTCTCCCTTTTTTCTCTCTTTCTCACTCTATGGCAGCATACAACCATAACAAATAAACACAAATGCCAAATCAAAACAGTTCCCCACCCCAAACCAAGGGAACTTTAGGGGGAAAAAGAAAGCAAAACCATGGATATAATTGTCCTCAAAGGTCTTGAAGACCAAAGGGAGCCTGGAATGTTCAACGTGCATGTAAGTACAGTCACAAAACAAACAAGATTGGTGAAATGAACCATCATCTCAGTTGCTAACTAGATTAATTTAATGCACAGGGGCTCAGCAATTAAAATGCAGAACCAGCTTGTCTTTGCAAGTAAAAAATGATGAAGAAACAGACCATTGAAGCAGCAGGCTCAGGGCTGCTGGGAGGCTGGCTGGCCTCAGGATGTCCATCTGTGGGCAGTAATTCCCCAGGCAGCCCCAGAGGAAGAAAACCTGGGGCCACTGTGACCTCCAGGCCACAAGTCAGAGCAAAAGATTTGGGTTTGTTTCTGGATTCTGGTGGAGGTTGCTATAGAAACAGAAGCTGGTTCTGGAAACTCACTCTAGAGTGGCCTGAGGGAGGCTCAGAAAGAGTGACCACAATTATTGTTTTTCAATATTTATTAAAGTCACTCACAAAGGTATTTAATGCTCACAAAATTCCTGAAAGATAGTTTTTCTCATCTCTCTGAGAGACTGTATAACTTGCCCAAAGGAAATTGCTGTATTCCCTTAACCAGTGCTTATTATCTCCTGAGGGGTAATAAGTGAAAGAGTTCAAATTTGAACCCCTATCTAAAGTACACACTGTCTTTCCTTTATTAACTTTAGTAATAATAAAGTGCCATCACAAACCTGTGAGAAAAATTCAAATAATCCAAAGGAGAGATTGGCAAAGGGCATGAGCAGGCAGCTCACCAAAAAACTAATACGATGGCATTTAAAGGGCACAAGTGGGTTGTAAAATTTTTATGGGCATCACAATAAAAGGAATGAATTCAGGGCCGGAGCAGGGGCAGACTCACGGGGGGGAGAATGTGTGTGTAAACTGGTATACACCTTTTTCAAGGACAGCTCAGCAGTATCAATGAGGACTTTCAGTGCAAGCTGTCCCATCCAGAGATTCTACTCTAGGTTCTGTCTCTCATATGTACCCACACAAGCAACCATGCGTCTCTGAAGATACTTCAGTGTTATTTGTCAGACCGAGAGACTAGAAGCAATACAAAAAACCTTTGATTAATGACACATTAGATAAGTCATGGTAAAATGTAAAATGAAAAGAAATATACAAAACCCTCACTCAATTACTGAGTGATTCTATCCCTCAATAATTATGGGGTGAGTCAGGAGTAACCATTGTACCTTATAGAGAGATATAAAGCTTTGAACCATGTATCGATCATTTGCAAATGGACTAAATCAACACTGTGAGCAGGCAGGGCAGGGTTAGCCCATTCCCCAGACAGACAAGGAAGCAGAGCCTCTGTGAGGCCAAGTGAGCCGTACAATATAATTATAAAAAATGACAAAGGCTGGGATGACTGCTTTTTAGACTCTGCCAAGTGCTCTTCATGACACCCAATATTTGGAAAGCCAGCATCAGTGGAAGGAGGACCTTCCTCTGGAGAGGAACAAGGTTGGGGAGTTATTTTTTTATGTTGATGTGGAGAGGGCCCCTGGCTGTACAGTGGTTTGCTTGACTAGCAGAACGGTTTCTCTGGCTCCAGGTGAACCCTCTTTCCCCTCCTACCTAAGGGAGCTGGAAGCTTGGACAAAGACACTAGATACTCTCTCCATCATTACAGGATACCCAAATAAAGGCAGTTTTTTGGACAGGTATCTGACTGGCACTTTGCCCTTTGGATATTTCTTGTGGCTTTCTCATGACTTTTCCATCTTAAGAGCAGCTAGAAGGAGCCAAGGGGAGAAAAACTAAACCAGCCTTGAGGCTGAGGAAGCCATGTAGCTCATCCTGTGGTTTTAGGCCTCATAGCAACAGAGTCTCTTTCCATTGACTTCTATAGAGGGCTTCCAGTCCTGGCTGCCCATTGGACTCATCTGTGGGAAGTGATGTTTTGGAGCTGGTTCACACTAGCTCTTCAAAAACATTTCTGAAATGTTCAGACAGTTTGTGAATCAGTGATTGAACATATTGGCTATTAAAATTGATTATATAAATGCATAATTAAATTATTTTGAAAACCAAAGTGATCAATACTCAAAACTCATTATTTCCTAACTATTTTGCTCTTATTTGAGGTGATTAAAACCTCAAAAGTATAGATGAGAGTTTTTTATACTTTCATCTACTTAATATATATGTATGTATTCAGCATATATACTGAAAATATTATATAATGGTAAGGAACTATTCCTTTTTTTGCAGTTTCTGTGTTTAATGAATTCATACTAGTAGACTAAAATTGACTATGGTAGAAATATGTACGTCATGGAAATTGGCAAATGTGACTATTAAGGCTTCATTAATTGTCTTGTTCATCTAGACTTAAGATTAAGAGTGTATCTTGTCTGGACCATTGCATTGTAAATAGTACAATAAGTTGAGGAAATTGTCTTTCAGTATTCAAAATTATCTGATCTACAGAGAGTTACTCCTATGATAAGAATTTATGTGATTATTGATAATCCAAGTTTTGTTTGCTTTCATTTTATTCATTAGCACAAATGAAAATATTGACCAACAGTCACATCTAAACTATAATTGCAGCCGCATGTTAGCGACAGATACAAGAATTCAGTAAAAGTCAATGGAAACATTTAGCAACCAATTGGATAACTGGAACTAATAGTAAAGAATATTATATTTTATGTAAATTATGTGTCACAATCCTTTATATCATTAATATTTATAATAAACCTATGTGTATATGATCATTCAGTTTTTTTTTCTATTGGAGGTTTTGTTGGTAAACATTTCTACCCTACCACTATTGCTTGGGAGCTTTAAAAATCACAAACACGTGTATACTACCCATAAACCCTGATTAATAATACACTAGCCTCTTGCACAGCCAAGGTGAGACCTGGTATGCCAGAGATTTTCAAAACTGAATTCCCAATGTATGCACATATGAATTAAGTGAATTAAAAAAAACAAAAACAAAAACAAAATGAATTACAGAAAGTCTAGTTTGAGTCATTGGACCAAGATTGGCTTTGTAGGAGATGTGGCTCCTTCTAGGCACAGATGGCTATGGGAAGATTCACCCTCAGCTCATCTTTGAGCAAGGACATGCAAATCACCTGCCTTCAGAAAGAAAGATTGCAGCTCAGGTAGGGAGGGAAGGTTGGCATAAATGAAGTGTGATGAATAACATCGGGTTTACAAAACTAAGCTGCTGATTGTGGGAAAAGGAGGACAGTGTGAAGACAGATTTGCCAAAGGCAACTAGTTAAGGACAAATTGACAATAGTCATCTCATTGAAGAAAGCCAGATCTAGTCCAGAGTCTAACTTAAACAGGTTAAAATTCTAAAAGCTAATGTATGTCATACTGTCTACAAACTGAATCATTTGTAATTTTCTTGAAGGAATGTATGTGTATTGGAGAGAAAAAAGAAGGAAAGAAGTGAGAGAAACATATATACTTCAAGTGAATACCAGGGACAGAAACAAATCTTTTGGGGGTAATGTCAGCCTAAATCAGAGGTTAGTCTTTTTCACAAGCTTTTATTTTCCCCTTTGGCTTAAAATTCCTCTTCTTTTATTAAGTCCTTTATCTGATCTTCTTATTGGTCTCCTACTCATTGAAAAAATCAGAATAATTTCCATGTTCTTCCCAAGTCTCCTCATAGCCAGCAGAATGCCAAAAAGCTTGCCAATTATCCAGGGTTGAAGTTCCCAAAAAGGTAGAAAACAACAGCTAGAGTCTGTAAGGGCCAGTCTGTCCCATGGTCTTTGTCATCCCTCAGGTGAAGTCCAAGAATCTATTGGTAGAGTGAAGCTAGAAGGGGAAAATAGTCCTAGTCTAATCTACAAAGCTCAGCTACCCTGAAACAACTTGCAGGGTACTGCAGGGGACTAGTGGGAAATGCAGACCAGCCTCATTATTCTACAATGACCTCTATCTTCAGTTCTAGACACACTTTGGATTTTTGGTGTGGTGTCAAAGAGTTTTGTATTCATTAGGTAAGGGCTCTCCCACCATTGTACATTTCTAGCTCTTGGATAATTTTCACAGGTGAGGATTAGAGCAAGAAAGAACTACAACTAGAAGTTTATGACAGAGACTGCTACTTATCTCCCGTGTATCAAAATGCTTCTCTTCCATATTAATGCCCATTTCTTAAACTGGGCAAGTAATTAGTTGGAATAATGCCTTCTCTGAAGTTTGTTGAGGCCTTCTATCTGATAAGATAGAAGTGGGAGGGTTATGTGAGATTTCTAGGAAGTGTTCTTAAGTGAAAGGGATGTCTTATCTCTCCTTGTTGGATGAAATATAGACATAAAAACTGGAGTGTTGGCAATTATTTTGGACAACTGAGGATGGAGAAGAGCAACGTGAAAGAAGCCAGTTTCTGGTTTCAGGTAAGATGGAGAAGATGCCCCGTACCCTGTTTCTCCCACTGAATGCAGTTATGAAATCTGGACAGAATACTTGAAACTGATGTACAAGGACTCTGAAAAGTAAATTAAATAATAGGCAAATTGGGAAAGAGGACCAGATTCAAAGTATCACCAAATAAGTGATGAGTCCTCTCCTCTTTTCTCCATCTGTCATCCACTAGCCTGGACTATTCCAGGCAATCAGAACCAGAAAGTGGGCACCCAGGCATAGACACAGCTCCAGGGAAATGAAAACCATTCAAGGTATTTCAAATGGAGAGAATTTAATATAGGACATTCGCTACAAAATTGTTAGAGGAGCTGGAAGAGAAAAAAAGGAGCTTAGCATTTGTAAAGAGCAATTAGCATTCTCCTCCTCAGAGAAAAGCTGAAATGATGCAGAGTCCAGGATCCCTGCACAACTGAGAGGTCTGCAATCTACTGCTGTTCTGAGAACGTGCTTGAGTCACAATCCCGAACAATGACAGATACTGTGGCAGCACAGCAGCCTGAAGTCATCCACCTCTGCTGCTGTGTTCTAGAGCCGGAGCTTAGAAGAATTGAGGCTTCTGATGCATCCATTGTTGCTGCTGGAGCTGGACCTCTGAGAATTGTCCATTTAGGCAGCGAGAGGGCAAATACCTCCGTCCTCATTGGAACCTTGCTGTCACAGCAGGAAGCCAGGAACCCACATGGAGTACTGTGGCTAGTGTTGTACTTTCTATT
Source organism: Castor canadensis (assembly GCF_047511655.1). NCBI lineage: Eukaryota > Metazoa > Chordata > Mammalia > Rodentia > Castoridae > Castor > Castor canadensis. Next base: position 34,866,460 of record NC_133388.1, on the reverse strand, counting down.
GGGAACAGAATGGGTTGAAGGGAGGGCTTCTTTCTTCCTTCTGCCTTACAGTCTCAGGATATAATCTGAAACTAATTGACACAGGAAGATGTGAAATGTGCTCTGTAGGATTTAAGTTTGTTTGAAAGAAGGTCGTGCTCAGAATGCCTGGAATGAAGCAAGAATAGAACTTAAATGAACAACTTAAAATGCCATTTTAATCTTCTATACCTTTATTGATTTTTTTGTTCTGCTTGTTTTATCAATTATTGAGATAGTGAGTTGATATATTTATCTTATAGTTCTATTAATATTTTCCTTAAATATTTTGAGGCTATATTATTGGATGCATATAAATATAGTATTTTTAGAGCTTCCTGATAAAATTGAGCCTTTTAAAAATTATGTAGTATTCCTCTTTATCTGAAGGAAACATTTTTGCATTGAAGTCCATTAGTGGCTATTAAAGCTTGCCTTAGGTTGGGTTTCCTACAAGGAGGGCAGAGATAGTCTGACTCACAGGATGCATCGGGGCAAGCTTGTGGGAGAGAGCATGTGAAAGAAGCAGGACAGGACAGGTAAAGGAGCAAATAGCTAAGCTGGAGAAAAATTGGGAAAGTTCTGGAGAACAAATGGCAATAGAGTTGATGTCGCCTGGGAGGGGGTTGGAATGCATGATCCATCAAGCAAAGAAGTCACTGTTGGCCAAAGGTAAAGGTGGCAGTTGCTAGGTTAGCAGGTCCTCTACTAAGAACTGAGCAAGACCTGAGTGGAGCACCAGCAACATAGTTACATCACTTGTTTTGTGTTTGTTAGAATTTGTCTGACATTTTTTCCCAATCTGTTACTTTCACCCTGTTAGAATTTTAATTTTAGATGTATCTTTTGGAATCACCATATAACTTGACCTTTTCTTGCTTTTTTCAAATTGTTTTTCTTTGTCTTTTAAACAAAAACTTTTGTTGTTTTAAAATTACATACTTGATTTATACAAATCTTATGTGAATTTTGAGAGATACATACATCTGTGTAACCAATACCACAATAAAGATAGAATATTTCTTTATCAATAAGGAAGTTTCCATTCATTTAAGCATCCCTTCTCATTCTGTGGGGAAACCACTGATTTTCAGTATTATAGATTAGTATTGCTTATTCTCAGCTTATTATTAATTGAATCATAAATTATGCAGTCATTTGTGTGACTTTTTATTCAGTATAATATTTTTGAAATTTATCCATGTGTTTGCATGCACCAGTGGTACTTACTTTTAATTTTCAGGTAGTGTTCCATTTAAAAATATTCTACAATTTTTAACCCATCCACCTGTTTATGAATATTTATGTGGTACCATTTTTAGCTGTTATGAATGAAGTTGCTATAAAAATTCTTGTTTAAGGCTTTGGTAGGCATGCTTTTATTTGAGTACCTATCTAGAATAAGAATTGCTGGGACTTGGGGTAGGGGGCATGGCTCAAGTGGTAGAGTGCCTGTCTGGTAAGCACAAGGCCCTGAGTTCAAACTCCAGTACCAACAAAAAAAAAAAATTGTTGAGTTATAATGAAAGTGTACATTTAACTTTACAAGAAATGGCAAATTATTTTCCAGAGTGGTTATAACATTTCAAAACCCACAAAAAAAATGCATGAAACTTCTAGTTGCTTCACATCTTTGTCAACATTTGCTATTGTCAGTCTTCTAAATTTTAGCCATTATAACTGGCATGCAGTTAGTGGTAACTAACAGTGATTTTAATTTGTGTTTCCTTAGTGATTAGTGATGTGATGCATATTTTTCATGTGCTTATTAGCTATTTGCTTATCTTCTTTTGTGAAGCATTCAAGTCTTTGTTTTTTTAAATTATTGAGCTGAAAGTATTCATCAGCTATACGTTTTATAAACATTTTCATCCAGTCTGTGACTTGCCATTTCACTTTTAAAATTTTGTTACTTAATGTGCAGAAGCTTTAACTTTTGATGACAGCTAATATATCTATTTTTTTCCTTTATGACTTGTGTCCTTTTTGTGTTTGCCTTAAGAGATCTCAGTCCTTCCCAAGGACATGGACTATGCTCTTATGTTTTATTTTAGAGGTTTAATAATTTTCAGCTTTTATGTGTAAGCCTATGGTTTTGCTAAAAAGCTAATTACAGACATAGTTGGATTTTTATCAGTCATTCCAATCATTGTCCTTGTACTGTTGCACTATCTAACCCAGGATCTCACATTACATTTAGTTATCATGTAGTCTTAGTCTCCTCCAGTCTTTGTCTTTCATGACCTTGACATTTTGGAAGCACTGTAACAGCCACCTCAATCTTGGCCTTATTTTCTCTCATGGTTGCACTGAGGTCAGGTATTCTAACAGGAATGCCATAGAAGTGATGTACCTTCTCAGTGCATCACCCATCCCATTGGGAGTGAGTTTTGGTGAATGGCGTGAGCTCATAGTTGAGGTTTACTGTTCCCAGGCTTTCCCAGTTGTTTCAGAACTAATTATTGAAAAGGTAACTTCATGACCTTGCCATTTGTGTCTGTTGTGATCTATGTCTCTCCTTGTACCAGTATCGCACTGTCCTGATTACCACCACTCGTACTAAGTCTAGAAATCAGGTAACGTAAGTCTTTCAACTTTGCTCTTTTTCAAAATTGTGTTAACCATTGAAGATACTTTGAATTTCCATATTAATGTTAGAATCAGCTTCTCAGGTTCTACATAAAAAGGTCCTTGGTGATTTTTGATAAAGCTTGTTTGCATCTATAGATCAATTTAGACATCTTAACCATATTGAGCTTTCAAATCTATAAGCATGCTGTATACTTATTTGTTTCTTTCTCTTAGCAATTTTTCATAGTTTTCATTGTCCAATTGTTCATCATTAATAAAAGTACATATGATTTTTGTATGTTGATTTGAATACTATAGATTTTCCAATCTTCCTAAATTTGCTGACTTATTCTAGGTGTTTTAAAGGTTGATTAAAGGCATGATTACAGGCTCATGCCTGTAATCCTAGCTACTCAGGAGGCAGAAATCAAGAGGATCATGGATCAAAGCCAGCCCCAGCAAATAGTTTGTGAGACCCTATTTCCAAAAGCCCTTCACAAAAATAGAGCTGGTGGAGTGGCTCAAGGTGAAGGCCCTGAGTTTAAGCCTCAGTACCACTGAAAAAAAAAAAAAGAAGTAATTCCTTAGGATTTAATCCATAAACTATTACATTGTCTTCAAAGAGAAACAGCTTTCTTCTTTCTTTACATTCCCTTGAAAATAAAAAATTCAAATTGTGGTAAAATATACATAATATAAAATTTAATGTCTAAATCATTTTTAAGTGCACAGATCAATAGTGCTAAGAATATTCACATTGTTGTGAAGCAATACTCTAGAATTTTCTCATTTGCAAAACTGAAACCCTGTTAAATGACAACTCTCCACTCCACAATCCAACCTGCAGTCCCTGATAGCTCCATTCTCCTTTCTGTGTCTATGAATCTGACTGTTCTAGATACTTCATGTAAGTGAAATTTTATAATATTTGTCTTTTTGTGACTTTCTTATTCCATTGAGAATAATGCCCTCAAGATATGTCATGTTATAACATTGTCAGCATTTTCTTCCTTTTTACAGCCAAATAATATTCCATTGTCATATGTATTACATTTTGTTCATCCACTCATCTGTCAGTGGACAACTTGGTTGTCTCTATCTTTTGACTATTGTGAATAAAGATGTTATGAGTACAGGTGGATGTATCTCTTTGAGACCCTGCTTTCATTCTTTTGGCAGTATATGCAAGAGTGGAATTTTATTTTTCTTTTGTTTTCTTGTTGTTTTATGGTCCTGGCAAGGACTTGTAGTGTATTGCTGAACAGAAGTGGTAAGAGTAGATGTTGTTGCCTTTTTCAGAATCTTGAGAGTATGTTTGATATTTCTCTGTGAAGTATTACATTGCTATAGGTTTTCTCCTTTCTTTTTTCTAAAAATTGTGGTAAAATGTATATAACATAAACTTCACCATTTTAACCATATTTAAATATACAGTTTAGTACACCAAATCCATTCATATCATTGTACAAACACAGTTGTTACAGATGTTCTGTGGACACTCTCTATAAAGACAGAGCTCCTCATTTCCCCAGTTTGCTAAGAGTTATTATTACAAATGTATGTTGAATTTTGTCAAATACTTTTTTCTGCATCTATAAAATGATAATCAGGGCTGGAAGTGTGGCTCAAGTGGAAGAGTACCTGCCTTGCAAGGGCAAAGCCTTGAGTTCAAACCCCAGTGCTGCAAAAAAACAAAAAAAGAAAAAAGAAAGTAAGCAATGACAGTCATCTGCATCTGTTCATTTAGTGAAGCATGATGGTTTGTTTTATTCAGTCAAACTACTCGGGTTAAAACCCACTGGGGTACATCAGTCACAATTTTGTAAATGGTTGGATTTATTTTGTGTTTTGTTAAGGGTTTTGAGTCTTTGTTCATGAGTGGTATTGGTTTTAATTTCTCTTTCTTTTAATATCTTTACCAGCTTTGGTCTCACAGCTGGTCTCATAAAACAAGGGGAAATTCTTCTCCATTTTTTGAAAGAGTTTTTGTAGGAATGGTATTATTTCTTCCTTAAATCATTTGATAGAATTCATTAGTGAACTTCTCTGGGCCTGGGGTTTTCTTTGTGGAAGGGCCTTTAAATACCAACTCAGCTTCTTTTACTGATTTTCTATTTCTTCTTGTATTTTTGGTAAATTGTGTTATTGGGATAAAATTGTTCCTAATATTCATTTATTATCAGCTTAATGTATGTAGCATTTGTAGTTACTCCCTTCTTTTATTTTTGTGTTTTCTCTCTTTTTTTTAATCAATATTGCTAGTGTTTATCAATTTCATTATTTTTCTATAAAAACATCTTCTGTTTTTCATTGTTATTTTTCTATTTTCCATTTTACAATTACTATTCTATTACTCTGATTATTGATTGTATTAATCATTCCCTTCCTGTTACCTATTTGAGGGTTAGCTTGTTCTTTCTTTTCTAGATTCAGAACCTTACATCTTTACTTTAAGCCTTTCTTAGCTGAGAGTGAAGGTGTGTATCTGTCATCCCAGAACTTAGGAGGCTGAGGCCAGAGGATTGCAAGTTCGAAGCCAGCCTGGGCTACATAGCAAGACCTTCCTTTTTTTTTCACATCTACATTTATAATGATGAAATTTCCTTTAAGCATTGCTTCAGTTGTATCTCACAAATTGTCAGATTTTTCCATACCATCCAGCTTTAAAATACTTTCCAGTTTTATAGTTTTGACTCATGGCTTATAAAAATATGCTATTTAATTTTTTTAAATGTGGGGATTTTATAGATGTGTTACTGATTTTTCTTTCTTTTTTTTTTTGTGGTATGGGATTTGAACGCAGGGCTTCATGCTTGCCAGATAGGCGCTCCATGGCTTGAGTCACTCTGCCAGCATATTACTGATTTATAATGTAACTCATTGCAGCTGGAAGATACATTCTGTGTGATTTTAAAGTGGCACTGCCTATCTTCTATTTTGGAGGCTGATTCGTGTGTACCTGGAGGACAACCTGACATTTTTATGTTGCATTTGATAAATGTCAGTTGGGGTTGAGTTGGTTGATAGTATTCATCACTTCTGTATTCTCAGAGTTTTAAAACCCACTTTCTCTATCATTGAAAGAGGAGTGTTAGAATTTGCAACTACGATTACAAATTTGTCTCTTTTTTTAGCTCTGTCAAATTTGTTTCCCGCATTTTAAAATTCTATTATGATGCTCGAATTAACAGAATTGTTATGTCTTAATGAGCTGACCCTTTACCTTTATGAAGCATCTTTCTTTATCTCTGGTCATACTCTTTGTGATTTTTTTTTTTCTCCTCTCTATTTAGTATCAAGGTCAAGACAGCTGATTTTCCTAATGGTCTCCTGATTGTTAGGGGCAGGATGTTGTTGTTTGGGGTTCTGGCTCTACGAAAGCTACTTGTCTTTTTTCAAGTGGAGCTCATTTCTCAAGCCTTTTCTAAACGACAAGCAAATCCCAAATACTTTGCACGTACTAGCAGATTTAATGCTGTACCAGACACATGAAAAGTGGCATTATTCTCTTTTGTGGATTCTCATTCACTGAGACTGAGAGAGATTAAATCACCTGCAGAGCTAATAGAGAGGCCAACTGTGAGCCCAGGTGGGCTTATAGAGTTTATGGCGACATGGTGAGGTCGAGTCAATATGGCACTCTAAATCTGCAGCACTCACCTGGTCACAATTCTTAACTACTCAGATCCTTTCACTAGCTCATCATGGCTCTTAGGGGAAGATCAAAATTCTTTACCTGTCCAAAAAACAAGATCTAACTCCTGCACGTCTCCCTCCTTTCTCCCTTGGTGACTTTTTTCAGTTTCAACTACTGCTTCTTCTAAGGCTTCTGGCTCTGATGCCTTGTCCTTGTGGCTGTTTGAGCCCCAAGTGCTCAGGGTGACCTCCAGTGCTTACTACACTTGGAACTGCTTGTTGGGCTTGTGCCTCCTCTTCTAGGCTAAACTTCTTAAGGCCAGCGATGGCTGGCCATGGTCTTATTCACAGCTGGGTCCCTATCACCAAGGGCTTGGCACATAACAGCCCTGTGAAATACATATTTTAACAGTTCAAGTCCTAGAAGCAAAACTTGTATCTGAGACATACCCATTCTCAGTCTAGGATTTGAACTCAGAGCCTCATCCTTGCCAGCTAAGTGCTCTACCAATTGAACCACACCCCTCGCCCTTTAAGCTTTTAGTTATTTTTTAGATAGGGTTTTTCACTTTTGCCCGGGGCTGGCCTCAGATCTTGATCCTTCTACCTAACGCCTCACACATAGATAGGATTACAGAACACTCCACTACCCTGGCTTGTTCTTTGAGATAGGGTCTCACTAACTTTTCTGCCTGGGTTGGCCTCAAACTGTGACCCTCCTGTCTTCGCTTCCCAAGTAGCTGGGATTACACTGTGTGCCAACATTGCAGCATACAGGCTTATGGCCTCTGAGATTTTGGCCTCTTATAAACAAATACTTTAGCTTCTTTATAAGACTCATACCCAGGACTTAATTCACTATCTGAAAATTAGGTTAGTATTCTCCTAGGACCAAATCTGAGGAGATGAGATTTATGGGGAATTTTTGCTTCATAAAAACTAGAGAAGCATTTCTTCTTGTGCTTTTACTTTACAGATTCCAGTTCCATTTGGAGCTGAAAAATTCAAAGTCATGTATATTTATAAGGAAAAAGGGTGGCCGAAGCTTTTAAATAATCCTTTCCCAGATTGCATAGAAATTTGCTTTAGCCAATGGGAAGTGAGCACAGGGAATATTATTTAAACATGGGCTGTTTACAACATGAAATGGATCCCTGCAGGTCCCCTAGGCTCCAGAGTATTTCCTTGATAGTGCCTAAAATTTTGCAGGTGACATTTCTTTACTTTGGATAAAAGAATCTGACTCTTAAAATGCAAGTAGCACTTGGGGCTGGGGGTCAGTACTAAAAGAGGGAATAATGAAGTACTTGTCAATATTCATTTGCTTGTTTGTTTTAATTTTGTGTGAATTAGTAAATCATTGTCTATCTACAGTGACAATAACAGGTTCCATGAGGAGGAAAAGAGACAACAGCCAGTGCCAAGCTAGCTGCTCCTTACTGGGTGAATACCAGGTAAGCAGGAAACGCCACAGAATGCCAGGACAGCTGGGTCCTAGGTAAGCAGGGACAGCATCATAAAGAAATTGCATCCTAGGGCTGGGGGTCTAGCTCAGAGGGACAGTGCTTGCCTAGTGCGAAGGTTAATCTTCATTGTCACCTTGATTAATTGAGAAGTGCCTAGGAGGTTAGTAAAGCATATCTCTGGTGTATCTGTGAGGGCGTTTCCAGAGGCCATTAGATCGTGAGGGCTCTGACATAATGGATGGTGTATTCCCTTGATGGATTTAGAATTTGAATAGACTATTGGGAGGTGGTAGAACTGTGGAAGTCTAGTTGGTGGAAGTGGGTCACTGGGCATGTCTTTGAAGGACCCTGACCCCTTCCTGTTGTTGTTCTGCTTCCTGTCTACATTGGTTGAACAGCTTTGATCTACATTGCCCTTCTCTCCATGTTGTACTGAGACTTCTGAAACTGTGAGCTAAATCTTTACTCCCTTAAGTTGTTCTCTCAGGAATTTGGTCTCAGGGATAGAAAAGTCTGATCAACACACTAGCATGTGTAAGGCCCTGGGTTCCATCCTGCTGAAGACACAGACTATCTTTTTCATTCAGTTTTGCTAAATGACCTGGATCTTACCCTTACTCAAAATGAATTGTATGGTGACATTCCTGGCCAGTTTTAACATGCATTTCTCTAATGACCAGTTATGTAGAGCTTCTTTCATGTGCTCATTTGTCTTCTGTATACTGGCTTTGGTGATGTGTCTATACAAATCCTTTGCCCATTTTAAGTAAACTGAGCTGTCTTCTTAGTTTTGAGTTTTAAGAGTTCTTTGTTTACCCTAGATGTGAGTTCTGTATCAAATGTTTTGCAAATATTTCCCCCAGCCTTTCAGTAGTTTTTGTTTTGTTCTTAATAATGTCTTTTAAAGAGCAGAAGTTTTGTTTTGTTTTTTAACTTTGATAAAGTACAGATTATCAACTTAACTTGTGGACATCTGTTATCTTAACAATTTTTATTCATTTAATCCATAATAAAGGCATATATTCCTTCATTTAGGTCTTATTTTTATACTCAGCTATTTTTGTAGCTTTCCATATACATGTTTAAACATTTCTTTTTCATTTTATCTTATCATTTTTACTTTTACTTATGTGTGTATACATTATTTGGGCCACCTTCTCCTCACCCCACCCCACTTTTCTGCCCTCTTGTTCTCTAATTTTGTTGAAGAGAAAACATAAGAGACAATAAGAAAGACGTAGCTTTTTTGCTAGTTTGAGATAAAGATAGCTATGCAGAGAGATTTTGTTACCATGCACATGTGTATTACAACTCATATTAGTTCATCTCTACCAGGCTTTTTCACTACTTCCTAGTCCCCTTCCCATAGTGGCCTCTGCCAGTTTAATATTATTTTATTCGCTATTGTATAGTAAGCACATCAACCACTTTCAAGTTTTAGCTTTCCTTCCCTTTCCCTATTCCTCCTGTGCATGTTCTCCCCTTAGTGTGTGACCCATGTCCAGTAACATTACTGCATTTGTTTTGGGTCTATAATCTGCATATGAGGGAGAACATGAATTTTTGGCCTTCTGAACCTGGCTAACTTTGTTTAAGATGATGTTCTCCAGTTCCATCCATTTACTTGTGAATGAAAAAATTTCATTCTTCTTTGTGGCTGAGTAAAATTCCATTGTTTATAAATACCGAATTTCTTGATCCATTCATCAGTGGTGGGGCATCTTGGCTGTTTCCATAACTTGGCTATTGTGAATAGTGCTGCAATAAACATGGGTGTACAGGTGCCTTTGGAATAACCTGTGTCACATTCTTTAGGGCATATTCCTAGGAGTGGTATTGCTGGATCATATGGCAGATCTATGTTTAGTGTTTAAACATTTTTTAGTCAGATGTATTCCTAGGCATTTCATATGTCCAAAACTATTATAAATAGTAATTTAAAAATGTTAAGTTTTTGACTGTTCATTGCTAGTAAATAGGAGTATTACTCATTTTAAATATTGTGTTATATATGACACTCTTTCTAAATCCAGTTATTAATACTAATAATTTTTTATAGGTTCCAGATTTTTTACATAGGTAATCATACCATGTATTGTCTACAAATAAAGATAATTTTACTTCTTTTTTTCCAATTTGGATGCCTTTTATTTCTTATTCTTTTCCTACTGCACTGACAAGATCCTTCAATGCAATATTTAATAGGAGTGGTGCGAATAACCTTGTCTTGTTCCAGATCTTAGGGAAAATATTCAATCTTTCCCCATTAAGTTTGATGTTTGCAAGAGTTTTTTAAGTGAGTGTGGGATATGTGTGTCTTCCTAAGAATACTGTTGAAATTAGCATTGCAAAATAAATTACTTGGAAACAGCTTGATCCTTGCAGGTTTTGCCCTTGAGATTCTTTAGGTGGGACCAAAGGTCCCAATAGCCCATGGATTTTAATCTCCAGGGTTCTCGCTGTGTGCAGCTTTCTCCTTCTAGGACTCAGCTGGATTCTGTGTTCCCTTCCATGCATCATGGCTTGGAAACCCTCCGCACAGTGAGCTGGGGAAGTCGTAGAGATCTCAGCCTCTTGGGGGCCGCTGGGTTTCATTTTCTGATGTTCAATGCCTTGAATATCATTATATCATATATTTTGTCTTTTTTGGTTGTTTCAAGCTGGAAGATGAATCCATTCCTGTTACTTATCTTGTCTGCTCAGAGATTCTTTTTTAAATTATAAAAATATGTAATCATACTTGCACCCACTGTGTATCCCTAGAGGATAGACGGGTTATAGTCAAATTTGTTCATAAAGAGACATCTACCTAAGATTACAAACCTTGGATTTCTGATTAACATTTAGAGCCACCAAACAAAAGTCTCCACACAGGTAGGGAAATCCTCTGTCCAAAAGGGGATTTTTGAGACTAGAGGTCAGTGTATTCTCCAAATTAAAAAATAGGCTTAATTATTTTTTCACCAAAATCCCTTCAATGATGACAGTCAATGTGACTGAAGAATTTCTTAAATGCATACCCCAGTTCTTTCTTCTGTAAGATTCAAATGCTCTTAATAGAGCAACGAACATGCAAACTGGGGTCACAATCAAGGTTTTCTTCCTTATACCATTCCTCACCCAGCTTTGGGCCTATTGTTTCTCTGTCAGGCTATTCTCTGTCATGCACTTATTATTCTCTTTTCTACCATTCCCTGTGTTTACACTCTCTTTCTCGCTTGTGCATTCTTTCAATTTCTCTCTATACTGGATAATTCACTTCAACACCTTCTGATTTTAACAGAATGATAAAAGGGTTAAACTGATTACCACCTTTCTCCCTATCTTCCAGGAATCTTGGTGCTAGGAAATGAAAGTTTTTATAACAAAAAGCTAAAAGAAATTTGAACTTCAATATATTTCCAGTCTTGATTATCATGCAAAGCTCCAGCTCCCAATTAACTCTTCCAGGAGCAGAGTTGACAGGAACAGGTTTCCTGTTAACAGTTTCCACTGGCCATGTTGACGCAGCCCAGGCCCACCTCAGTATTCCTCCTGTGCTGCTGCCCTGCTGGCCTTATGACTTTGTGTGCCCAAGGTTAGACATTGTGCCATGTCAGAGTCCTGGTTATGAACTCCCTCCAGTGAAAGATTCATAGGGAAAGATCAGTCTCTTGATTTTAGATAATGTTTAATGCATGAATGTCTCTTCTATTCCAAAATAGAAGATTCTTAATGCTTTCAAAAAGGCACCGTGGGAATGTAGAGAAATACAAGAGACATGAAAGTCCCTGCCTTTGAGGTTCATTTGTGGGAACAAGGATTCACGAAATGCACCCCCTTCAAGCTGATGTCCCAATCCTCCTTTGATTTGTACCCTTCTGATTTCTTCAGTTCTCTGCTTGTGGACATGTTCTGGGATGTACTTCTGAAATCCCATCCTTTCTCTTTTTATTTAACTTTAGGTTTCATGGGTGTGAAGCTTGTAAAATATTTGAAAACAGAATGACTATTTGAGATGGAGCAGGGAGTAATACAGAGCTGAGTGCAGGTCCTGGAGAGTGCTGACTCAGTTGGCAAGGTATGCCCTGGTCTGCTAGCCCCAGGGAACTGTGAGATGTGATACATTTGACTGGTTTGCTGTTATCTGAAAAAGTCAGCAGTAATGTAACTGAAATGAGAAACAACACTATCTATTTCATTCAGCAGAAGCCTTGAGTGTTGACATTTCGCCCACAAGATTACAGAGTCATTTCTGTAATTCCAGGTCAGGATAGAAATTGTAACACCAAAGCTGCTAGCAAGAGGCTGGAGAAGTAGTAATATCTTTTTAAGATCAGAAAAGGGGAATAGATCCATTTTCTTTTTTTCATTTTTATTTGCATATACAATGGAGTTACATTGTGATATTTCCATTTATGTATGCAGTGTACCCCCCAATAAAATTCAACCCCTTGCCCACTCTCCCTCATCGCCCTGTCTCCCATCTTAAAATAATTTCAATAGGTTTCATTGATCTATTTTCATAAATGTGTATTAAGTACTTCAACCATGTTCACCACTCCACACACATCCTCCTTTCTTGAAAGTGAGTTTTATGCTACAGATGTAAGAAGTTTGGTTCAATTTTCAAACACCAATCAATGTAATCTACTTAACAACTTAAGAAGAAAAACTATATGATTGTACCAATTAGTGCAGGAAAAGCTTTTGTTTTATTTTTCTTTTTTGGTGGTACTAGGGTTTGAACTCAGGGCCTCACACTTGCTAGGCAGGCACTCTACCACTTGAGTCACTCCACCAGCCCTCAGGAAAAGCTTTTGACAATATTCAGCATGCAAATATCATACAAATTTTCAGTGAAGTAGGAATAGATGTTGACATTCTAAACCTTTTGATAAAAAGCATGTACAACAAATGTATAACTAATGCCATATTTAGTGGTGAAAGAATGAATGTTCTACTAATATTAGGACCAAGACTGGGATGTCTCTTCTCCTCACTCCTACTGAAAATCACAATGAAAATTCTAGCAAGTATAATAAAGCAAGAAAAGCAAAGGTACACATATTGGAAAAAAAATAAAATGGTCTATCCTCAGGGGATATGATTAAGAAAATCCCAAAGAATCTACCCAAATCAAAAAACCTAGATTCAAACTCAGTGATATAGCAGTGTGGAAGGTTGGTTCACAATACAAGACATTTTTATATTAACAATAAGCAATTAAAACCTGAAATTTAATATTTTTGAAAAGAAAGCAGACATATCATTTGCATGGATTGGAAGTCTTAACAACAAAAATATTAATTCTCTCCAAAATAAATCTATATAACTCCAATAAAAAAGTCTCGGAAGAACTTTTATAGATGAACAAGCTCATCCCAAAACAAATGTAACCAACTGCTTTTTTTGTTGTTGTTTTGAAATAGTCTCACTATTTACCTAAGGTTGGTCTCAAACTCATGATCTTCCTGTTGAGTGCTGGAATTGCAGGGGTCCACCAACATACATAGCCATGACCAATTGGTTTTGCACAGAGGTATCTTTTCAACAAATGCCATTGAAATAATTGTATACCCATCGGTGAGGAGAGGGTAAGAAATAACCTAAACTTCACATCTGTACAAAAATTAACTCAAATGGGTCATATATCTATAATTCCAGCTACTCAGGATACAGAGATCAGGAGAATCACAGTCCAAGGCTGGCATGGGTGAAAAGCATAAGACTCTACCTGAAAAATAACTAAAGCAGCAGAAAAAGGAGTAGAGGTGTGGCTTAAGTGGTAGAGCTCCTGCCTAGCAAGCACAAGGCCTTGAGTTCAAACCCCAGTATCACAAATACATAAACAGATCATATATGTAAATATAAAACACAAATCTGTAAAACTTTTAAAGGAAAAAATAGAAAATCTCCCTGAGCTAGGGTTAGGCAAAAAGCTCTTAGATATGACACCAAAAATGTGATTGACAATAGAAAATATTGCTACTGTAAAATTCATCAAAGTTAAATACTTTTGCTCTGATAAAGATACTGGTTGAAGAAAATGAAAATACATGCTGTATATTGGGGGAGAATATTTTTAAATTAAATATGCATGAAGAGTGTATAAAGAACTCTTGATACTTAACAGGAAGAACCAAATCATGCAGTTAAAATGGGCAAATAACTCAAATAAATAGTTCAATAAATAGGATGTATGGAAGGAAAATAGACACATGAAAAAATGTGTGACATCATCAGCCAGTAGGAAAATACAAATTAAAACTATGGTGTGATCCACTCACTATACACTTATTAGAAAGATTAAAATAAAAATACAATATAAAGTGTTGGCAAAGATTGGAGCAACTGGAACTTCTCATATGTTGTTGTTGGATATGTAAAAGGTACAACCACTCTAGAAAGCGATTTGGTCGTTTCTTGTAAAGTTAGAAATACAGCCCATGATCTAGCAATCCCCTCCTAGGAAGTTACCTAGAGAAACAAAACCTTCTGTCCATAGCAGCTGTATTAAAAAAATCTCCCCCAAACAGAAACAATACAAATGTCTCTCAAAATGAGTAAGTAACAGACTGTGGTACATTCATATAATGGGATTTTTCTCGATGTAGAAAAGACTGAGCTACTAATACTTGCCCCAAACTGGATGGTTCTTCCAAGCACAGGCTAAATGACAGAAGCCATTCTAAAGAGGTTATAAATTGTATTCCATTTATATGATATTCTTGAAAGAATGAAAGTGTGGTGGTGGAGAACAGTGGGGTAAGTTGTAGGTGTGATGAACAAGATGATAGGAGGTAGGTTTTTGAAAGATGGAATTGTTCTGTATCTTGACTGGTAGAAGTTATACATATTTTAAAATTCATGGAAATGTATACTATATGTAGATTTAAATAAGAAAAAAAATTGAGTCTTACAAATATTTACTTTCCTGAAATAATTTCTGCAAACCCTTAAGTATCAGAGATTTGACAAAATGATGTCTCAAGATTCTTTTAGTTCCATGTCTCTGATTTTTATTAAGTAGTTACTTTGGAAAGCAGAGATTCATGTAAATTTAACCGATTGCTTACAATACTGAAATTTTGGGTAACAAAATACTAGAAAGATTATAGGATGATAGAAAAGCAACAAGTGGGTATCTTATTTATCATTGAAACAAGTCATTTTCTTTAATGTGAGGGGCAAGAAGATGGAAGGAAAAAGAGTGAGGAGTCATTCTAGCCTTATAAAAATACAGTTGCATTTCAGTTGGGAACTATTTTGAAAACAGAGTGCTAACCCTCTAATCTTCTATCCTTAGTATGCAGCCTGCAGCCTGAAAGTCAATTCATGGTTCATAGATAAATGGGCTGTGACCATTATATCTTCTTCCTAGGCATCACAAAAGACATAGAGGATTTGCAAAAGGGTGCTGCTTACTATGCACTTCCTTAAGAATCCTCTTAGAGAATCCATAAGAACTTCCTCTCACTAGCCAGACCTTAGTCACATGGTTGTATCACTTTGCAAGGATGGACCCAGTGTACAATCAGGATTTTGTTAGGAAGGAGGAGAAATGGATGTTGGGTATTCACTTAGCGGTCTCCACTACAGTGTGACCATAGGTTTTCCCATGGGAGAGAGTATTAATTTGATTTTATGAGGAAGGATGGCAGAGAAGCAGTTTTTAACAACCCAGAGGAGAATTTGTTTTGCAGGGGGATTACGTTATTGAACAAGCTGTGGAGAGTGATTGAGCTTAGTTATAATCCCCTTACTAGAGCACTTAGGGGAATCACAAGTTCGAGGCCTCCCTGAGCTACATGGTAAACCCGTCTCAAAACAAACAAAAATAGCAACAATAATATCTGCTTACTCAGAGAATTGTCAGTCTGACCAGGTGAAGTCATTTTTCAACTTGCCAATATTTTAGAATAAAAAGTATTTTCTGTACTTGTAAGATTTTAGGGTAGTGAAAATACTGTATGATACTATAATAGTGGTCAGGTGTCATTAAACATTTGTCCAAATTACAGAAGGTACAACACTAAGAATGAACCCTTATGTAAACTCTGGACTCTGGATTACTACATGTGTTAATGCTGGCTGATCAGTTGTAACACCTGTGCTCACTCTGTTGGGGTATTTTGACAATGGGGGTGACTTTTCAGGGACAAGAGCAGAAGGTATGGGAAATTCTGTACCTCCCTCAATTTTGTAAACCTGAAACTGCTCTAAGTAAATAATGGCTTTAAAAAAGTCCTTCTATTGTTAGAAGATTTCAGGAAGAATCACAAGTTATAACTCCATATTGAGTAGGGTTTGCTGGAGTCAAAGACTGATATGGTAACTATCATCCCAGCAGATGAGGTAGAATTAGTCAATGACTGGGAGGTTATGAGGGGTTTGTACTAACCGGGGTTACCACAGGTGTCTAAGACCTTTCCCATTGACCCACTTCTGGGAGCCTGGAGTGTCTCTCTCACTGTCTCCCCAGTGCAGAAATGTAGCTGGCCTTAGTCAGGGTGGGACATATGCAAAGTTTGTCCTCTGAGTTCTCATTTCAGTACCCCTCTTTGTTTCCTCTGAGGACTCCCTCCTTACCTGTCCCTTACTGCTATTTCTTGGAGAACAAATGCTACTCACTGTCTTGATCTTTCTTCCCACCTTCTCTCCTCTTTCCAGTTGTCTTTAGTTGCAATCTTTTCTTCCTATTATATTGCTGTGGTGGCCTGTATTTGGTTATAAAATAAAAGATGAAAACATATCTGCACTTATCTGGCATTTGAGCACAGCACTGAGAGTTAATGAGCAGCCAGAAAGCTCTGAATTTGAGGTTCTCCAACATAGGCAAATATAGTGGTAATAATAACAGTTTGATCTGCAAAGTTTCAGCCACTCTGCAAACTTTACCAGCCCGATTCTGCAATAGTGGCTGGGAGTTTCTTTCCTTTGTCCTGTTCTTATATCACTTCAGCATGTGCCACCAGACTTTCCATCATTTGTTTGCCTGGGGACCCTCTTCTGCTGCTGATGCCCACTTTACGACCCACTGTCAGAGAATTAATGCTTCCTAGGAGCAGCCCTCAGCCAATGACTTCTGGGAATCACTACATAAACACCTCCACCAAACTGCTTCCTTGGAGGGAACTCTTAGGCATGTATTCAACACTGCGTGCCAGAGACTCCCCAGCTGGTTACTCTCCAGACATACTCTGTGTTAGCTGCCTTGACCACAGAGCCTCACCTTCCTACTGGAGTCCCTTGACCCACAAACAGACTATTCACCATGAGTCTTCCTTCTGAAGGAACAACCCAGATCCCAACTGAGAACATTAGGTAAAATGGCACACATAAGTAGACAAGAGGAACATAACCAATGTCATAGTTTTTTTTTCTTTTTTGGAGAAGAGCTCCTGAGTCTCACACCAATGACTTAGCTATTATTGCTTCATACCAGTTCTTAAAAAATTGGATACCTATTATCTGAACCTAGAACAGGGTAGAAGTAAAAAAAAAAAACTAGAAATGTTAAAAGGGGAAATGTCTTAGACCAGTTAAATTTAGTAGGGTTTACTTAAGCAAAGCAAAACAAAAATGACTTAGGCTTCAAGTACCTCCCTAAGCCAGGTCTGAGAACGCCAACCACCAATGGGATCTGACAGCATTTCTAGAAAAGCAGAAGTAAGGTGTAGAAAACAACTCAATTGGCTACAGCTTAGTCAATCAACCAGTCAACTGGGTACAGTTAACTCATGAGTTGGTTACAGCTTAATCAGTTAACTGGCTATCTGGTCTTCTGTAACCATCCAAAGCTCAGTTACTACTAAAGTCTCTATTGGTTTGGTCTGTTAGGTACAGTTGGACACCCAGTCCAAATCCATGGCCTCTTACAAAATTATTTAACAGAAAGGAATGGTTTTATGTTACGGGAAGATATAGAAAGTGCTAAAAAATGAGCACCAGGAAAGGCTAAAAACATGATTTAAAAATAAAACGTTATTGATATCTACAAGCAATTGAAGGGCCATTTGGTTTATGGCAAATAACTCAACACATTTCAGGTGCTCCCAGTGGATCAGTGTTTATCAAATTATAGATGAAGTGAGTTGCAATTTCTAAGTCCTTGCTCATGACCTGACACAATCCTCCATTGCCCCCTGCTGTTGTCTAGGTATGGCTGTTCTCATTCTTGCTAGGGTCATTGCAATAGCCTTGTTTCTGGTCTCTCTGACTTCAGGTCCTTCCTTCCTGAATTCATTCCCACTGTTGTTGCCAGATGATCGTTTTAAAATGCAAACCAAATTTTTGTCAAATCTTTCAGTAAAGTAGTTCCCAGACAATGTCCCAATGTTCCAGAGAGTTCCTGCCTCCAAGTTTCTTTGTTCCATTTTCTGTTTTAGTTTATTTTTCTGAGTTTGAAATCTGAATATTGGAATTGCTTAAATATTTCCTCCTTGTTAGAGGAAAAGCTTCGGATTCCTTCAGGGAGGGTATGCACCATGGGAAATGAGATCACAGAGGTTGCTGTCTTGGAGCCCCATTTGGCTAGGACATCAGGGGCCCCTGAAATGCATGGTGGGAGTCTTAGCTGTTATGCTATCTTAAGTTATTCTTACTTTTGATCACATATTTTAAAATTTATATCCAGAATGGATTAATGTTTAAAGATAGGACAATTTAAGATTCTAACATTGAAATGCAACAAGCTAATGAAAAACATAAGAAGGGCTGGTGGAGTGGTTCAAGCTGTAAGAGCACCTGCCTAGCAAGCATGAGGCCCTGAGTTCAAATCCCAGTGCTGCCAAAAAAAAAACCACATAAGAACATTCTCTAAATTCTCTTGAAGATGATTCCATCAGATCTAGAATTGCAGTTATATAGTTACACTTCTTATACATGCCTCAGTTACTTCAAAGAATAATGGCTGTGTGTCTGCTTTATTCAGTATAAAGACCATGAATGCCTGTAACATTCTTGCTGGGAAAGAGGAGCCTGAAACCCTTTTCTAAATCCATCACTTAGAAATAAACATGAATGTTTCAAAAATAAACCAGTTGGTGATTTTTTTTCATGATAAAGGGAATCATTCCAACATTAGGTCAGGAAAATAGTTTTAATCTATTTTTGCTACTGTAAAGTGTAGTCAAAATCATTCTATATTAGGTGTGTACAATCTCAAAACACATCCACAATACAAGATGTTAATGTTGAATTCACTGGTCAAAAAACCATCCTTTCCTTACATGATTAAGGTAACTTAAGGAGCATATGTGGCTTATTAAAGGGTACCCAAATTGTATTTTAAAATGAATATTAGCATACATATATACTAATATAAAATGTATAGTAGAATAAATATATCAACAAGTAATAAGTATTATTGAAGATTGTATTACAAAGTGAAACTTGCAATATACTAATCAAAAAATTAAACTCTTACCACATATAAATGATATTAGATATTTTAAATCCCCAAAGAATGGCACAGGCTTATCTACTACCTCTCTGTGAAAGGACTTGGGAGTCATATTCAGACCCATTAGTGTGACACACCAGTGCCTCTGAGACTTGATTTATAATCCTGCCATTCCTTGGTGTACACTCCCATTTGGCTGTGCCATACTGATGGAAGTTTCCTAAGTGTGTTCTCAACAAATGGGGATTTTACAGGCACTTCTCTTGTCCTTGATTGGTCTTCCAGAAGTTCATTTTTCAATTAAGGCATTTTTAACTTAATCTTTGACATTGATTTCTTGCTGAGGATTTCCCTTCTGACAGATTAAGATGTTACTTTCTGTGCTCCCAAACCATCCTTTTCACAATTTATTTAGTTATCAGGGCACTCTGGAACTAGTTGATTGGGTCTCTGTTTCTTCCACCAGGCTGTGAATCCTTTGCTATGGGTTTTTTTCCCTCTTATTCATATTTGTATCTTAGCATAGTCCCTGGAACAAAAAAAAATTGGCTTTCAATAAATGTAAATAAATGATCATTCTGTAAGATGATCCCCTGTCAAGAAAAGGCTTAATTATACTCAATATATTCCACTTAAGATGCCAGAAAGTGTGACATATATTTTGGAAAAGATTACAATCTCAAGTAACTAAAACAAAAGTCTTGATTCTTACAAGGGTGCCCTGTCCGATTACAGCAGCACCAATTTCCTGCAGAACTGGTCCCTAAGGGAACCTGGATAGATAGACTGGCTGCACTCAGAATTGTTCACGTGTTCCCAAGCTCAGCTACACCTTGATGGATGGGACTCAGGAGGGTCCTTTTAGCCTCAGTAATGACTTCTAGTTATCTTTGGAGAGGGCCTTATTGCTAGAGTTAACGAAACTAAGGCAGAAAAGGACAAAGGAGTCAGGCTATTTACTTTAAGGTGCACTCAGCCAGAGGCTGCCTCTTCTAGCCTCCCCTGTAGCTGGAGGGTCTCAGAGTTGATTTTGACCTTGACAGAAGGGTTATGTGGTCCCTTGCAAGGAAAGAGACCATTGGAAATTGAATCTGTGCACATTAGCACAGGAGTTAGGCATATTTTAGCTTCTGAAAAAAGTTGAGGGAAAGCAGCAGTCTATTCTCTCTTTCTGGCCTGGGAACAAAAGGCCTGACTCCTGAAAACCTGCTCCTTCTAATAACTCAGAGCTGGGTGGTTCTACCAGCCATCCTCTTTGTACTTCTGAGGAATGTGAGAACATTTCTATTGAACATTCTGAAGACATGCACCAAACATTTTGGAACTCTGCTTATGCAAAACCCAAAGCGTGAGGAAATAAAGAAGGTAGGTCTTAAATAGTTCCCTCTTCTGATCGAAAGAGCAGTAGTGCATTCTACCAACTTAACACTAACACTTCTGTAAAGAGAATGATTCAAGATGGGTCACCTTAAATGCCTTTCAAGAGAATCAAATTATTCAACTCAACTCCAGGTGATTGGGCTGAAAGCAATTGGAGCAAATGTAAGTTGGCCAATAAGATGATGCTGCTCAAAAATGAATGCTTCTCAGTCATTGATTTTTTCATTTGCTAATCATTTTTGCAGACTGTCAGGGAGGTCTTGCAACCCTTAATGTATTTTTTGGGCAACTTTTGTCTCCCCTGCTTTTTAAAAATGCAGTGAGTGTTCTTCCTTATTTTTATATTTTGAATGTGAAATTAATTTTCAAAAAATTATTCCAGCTCTACACCATGCATGACAATTAAAAATTGGAAATGTCCTAAATGCTTAGCAAGAGAAATAACTCCATGTCCAACAATAAGCAAGCTGCTTAAATGAATTACAGTGTCAAAGAAACACGAAAATCCTCAGCTATCTCCCCCAAATCAGCTAGTTTATCTTTTTCCTTTATTGTTTTGTTTTTGAGACAGGATCTCACTGTGTTGCCCCAGCTGGCCTCAAACTCATGATCTTCCTGCCTCAGCCTTGCAAGTGCTGAGATTACAGGGATGTACCACCATGCTTAGCTCCCAAATCAGCTGTTTATTAAGACTTAGACCTAAAGGTTATAGATGGCTTATCTATTCTTTTAGAATAGGTAAAAAATCTATGCATTTAAATGATTCTTTCTGATGGGCAGGCCTATAGGACTTCTTTATGGTTGCCTTGGTCTACTTTTTCCTTTCTTAACAAATACCTATTGCTTTTTAAAAATGAAAAATAATTTGAGAAACTTCTGTAGTACCATGCACTAGGAGAGGGAATGATCTGGAACTCTCACACTTTCTGGATGTGATGGAAACTTTTAGTTGCCTATCTCACCGTTGTGTGTTTCAAGGTGACAGTGCACTCAGCCAGAGGCTGCCTCTTCCAGTCTCCCCTGCAGCTGGGGGGCCTCAGAGTTGATTGGACCTTGATAGAAGGGTTATGTGGTCCTTCAAAACGTCTCCTGAGAAGGGTGGCATGGTCCTTTCTACCTTCATTCCTACTGCTTCCATCTTGGGTGTGATGGTTAGTAGTCTAGCAGTGAAGGCCTGGGACAATGGCTGGAAATGAACTAAATGGTGAAGGAACATGCACAAAACTTCACTGAAACATAAAGACATTCAGAAGAGCAGACAGAAATTCAGAGGCTGCAAAACTACCCCCGAAGGCACAAGGATTGCTAATAGTTGAAAAAAAATAGTAGATGTTTGAGATATTGCTGTGACAAGATGGAGAGAGGTGCCAAGTGGGAGCTTTTCTTGTACTGATGGGAACTAATAACTGTACCACTCAAAACAAACCCACTAGTTTCCCACATGGTAAGTGCAGAGAATGGCCAGTTGCCAGGAACAGCAATATCCATAAAACAGTGCTGAGAGGTAGCACTTCAGCAGGTCTCATACACCACCAATGCCAACACCCAGTGCCCTCCAGCTCCATCCTACCTCCCACTCCATCTCCCAACCCATCTCCCACGCAGTAGAGGACTGGAAGTGAAGGGAATGAAAAAGTGGCTATGTATCTATCACCTTGTTCTCCCTGGAGTGAGAAGCACCAGGCAAGTGGACAGGATGGCCTGTACAGTTGGGAATGTTTTCAAGAAGGGAGGCTGACAACTTGTTCTTGGGGCTCAAGAAAGATGATGAAGAGTGATGATGGTCCCTTTCTATTTTCCATTTTTAGAGATACAGAAAATTCTACTTATGCCCGCAGATTCCAGGATTCTGGGTCTTCTAGGTTTGATGAAGTGGGGGTGGTTATGGGTTCACTGGGGACCACCACCAAAGAGCAAAGATTGGAGTCCTCCAAGGAATACAGATGAAGCTGCCCTTGTGGGGTAGTCATCTGGAAGGCGCTATTGCTCCTTCCCAGGGGCTCCAGAAATGCCTTGGAATCAGGTTTTTTGTTGTTGTTGCTGTTCATTTGATGAATTTATTTATTTTTTTATAAATTTTTATTAGGATATATTCATTATACAGGGGAGGCTTCATAGTGACAATTGTGATTAGACTTACATTGTACATTAGTTACATTGTCCCCATTGTCTCTCCTCCTCACTCCCCGCCTCTGGAGCCAGTTTAAAAGTCCCACATCCGTGAGGCCTGTTGAGACCACCACCTATCCATATCCAGACCATAGAAATCAGAAAAGCAGTTAAAACCAACCAAAGAAAGGACCAGTTGTCCACTAGACCTTTAGAGAGTCACTCGCATTTTTTTGTTCTTTCCTTCCAGGCCAACAACTGCCCCACAGAAGAGGACAGGAAGGAAGGAGATGACCATGGCTCCATTACACTTCCGAATAGCCTGAGCTGAGGGGGCAGGCAGGCTGGGGAACTTCACATTGAATTTGAAATTGAAAGACTCAAATGAACAGGAGTGAACTTTAAGGACTAAAATGAGATGAACTTGATAACTGCAAGCGATTGCAGAGCTATGGGCTTAGGCTGAAGAGTCATTAAGGAAGTTAATGTCTCTTTAAGAAGGAAGGAGTAATTAACAGAGCCTGATAGAGAGAAGGTACTAGAATATCAGAATCCTTTCAGGTTTACACACTTATGTGGGAGTTCTCTTTGTTGAACCAGTTACATGCCTTTTAAAAATTGTCCAGACCAAAGATAAGCTCTCCAGAAGGCTTGACTAGATCTTGCAATGAGGTGGTCACATAGACAGGTATGGAAGAAAGTGCTAGAAAATCAGTTTGTGGTGTGTTGTGGTATTAGACATGTTTCCCGAGCCATTCAGATTCTCTCTATCTCACCTGTCCCTAGAATCTTAAACCCCTTGATATACTCTAGCAAACATTCTCTCAAAGACTCCATCCAACTTGAGAAGGGCACAATTTCTCAGCCATTTGACTTCTTGCCCTAATGCACTCCCTCTACCCCCGTTCTGAGACCATTCTGCTGACAGGAACCCACAACTTTGCTGTGAGAATTCTGTGGTGCCTCGCACAACCCAAAAGTGTGAGGGTTCATGCTCTGTGGGGTGCACCTGCCACCAGTGAGAGGAGAAACCTGCATGTGTGCTTCCGTTCCTCTGGGGATACACTGCTTTGAGATGCTGTCTCCAGTGCCCCTCAGAAGGGGAGCCTTTGAGACTGAGCAGTGAGCCATGCTTGACAGCAGGACTCCCTGTTTCTCTGCCTCTCTCCTCTTTTCCTGCATTTCTACTTCCCTGGGAATGTACTTCTTAATAAGGAGTAGCACATAAGCCTTTGCCTCCGGCTGTGCTTCTGGGAGCTCAGGCTGGGACAGGTAAGAAAACCTGCCTTGCATTTTCAAAGTATTAAATTGTAGGTTCTGCACCAGATTTGCCTTTAAAATCAGCTTGAATGTTGTGAGTGTTAGCTCTGAAGATCCCAGCAGCTAGAGACGACAAGTGGCTTTCTTATCTGTGTTATGTCTACAAGTTCCCACTTACATGCTAGATAAAGGAGAGTTAGAGATTCTCAAAGACCCCTAACACCGCTGTGGCCCTCAGGTCTGTGATTCCAGGGGGTTTTCCTGGGTAGAGGAGGGGATCTTGACACTGAGAATAATGCTGGAATGATTCTAATTGGGGAATCAAAATTACTCACAAGACGTTGTTGCTATAGTCACTGTGGAGACTAAAATGGAGCCTAACAAGCTTTCCCAACAAAGGAAGATGGCTTATCTTTCAATGGACTGAATTAAAAGTAAAATACCTTTCTTGAAAGACAGAAACCTATTCTAGCTAGAGAATGCCTGTCACTGAAATTAGGCAACACCTGTGATTAAACCCCCAAACTTCTTGATAGGCTCATCAAAACTTGACACAGGATAGTTGCTGTGATTAGAATGCTTGTCCTAGAACATCATTCTGAGTGAGGTTAGCCTGGCCCAAAAGACCAAAAATCGTATGTTCTCCCTCATATGTGGACATTACATCAAGGGCAAACACAACAAGGGGATTGGACTTTGAGCACATGATAAAAGCGAGAGCACACAAGGGAGGGGTGAGGATAGTTAAGACACCTAAAAAACTAGATAGCATTTGTTGCCCTCAATGCAGAGAAACTAAAGCAGATACCTTAAAAGCAACTGAGGCCAATAGGAAAAGGGGACCAGGAACTAGAGAAAAGGTTAGTTCAAGAAGAATTAACCTAGAAGGTAACACCCACGCACAGGAAATCAATGTGAGTCAACTCCCTGTATAGCTATCCTTATCTCAATCAGGAACACTTGTTCCTTCCTATTATGGCTTATACTCTCTCTACAACAAAATTAGAAATAAGGGGAAAATAGTTTCTGCCGGGTATTGAGGGGGTAGGGGGGAGAGGGAGGGGGCGGAGTGGGTGGTAAGGGAGGGGGTGGGGGCAGGGGGGAGAAATGACCCAAGCCTTGTATGCACATATGAATAATTAAAAAAAAAACAAAAAAAAAACCCAATAAACTAAAAAAAAAAAAAAAGAAAGAAAGAAAAAAAGAATGCTTGTCCTATCTAGAACTCAAGTGAAATTTAATTGTTATGGTAACAGTATTAAGTGGGACCTTATGGGTAGGATTGGGGCTATTAAAAAAAGAGAGAGTTCAGACCTTTCTTGCTGTCTCCTCCTCTTGCTCTTCTCTTTTTCCTTCTGCCATACCCTGGCCTGATGTCGGGACTTCCCAATCTTCAGAACTATGGACAAATACATTTCTGTTTAGTATAAATTACCCACTGTCATAGCAACACAAAATGGCCTAAGGCAATAGTTGACTGAAAGAATAAGCTGCTAAACTCCAGGCTGACATCTCCTGGGTGTCACCCAATCAATTCCTTTTGCAATCACACAGTGACCAATCCTGAAAGACCAAAAACCTTCTGTATTCCCAGGGCTTGGTCTTCAGCTCTTCGCTCTGATTGAGTTTTTTCTTTTGGGAACTAATTCCCAAGAGTCCCTCTCCCCAGACACCATCTTTGTGGATTCCTCTAGGTCCATCTCCATTCTTGCCTATGAATTTCTCTGCGTGGCTGCTCCTGTTAGGTCTGCACCATCAGCAAGCTCAGAACCTTGATGCCTCCATGGGCACATCAGCATGGAAATTGAGTTCAGGCGACTTTCTTCTTTTGTGCCATTTCCATATCTATCACCCTGACTGAGCTCTTTGTTTTGCACAGCTATTACAGAATACCACAGATTAGGTAATTTATTTACCATGGACATTTATTTGTCTTATGGTTCTACAGGCTGGTAAGTGAAGACCTTACTGCATCGTAACGTGGCAGAAAGTATCACATGTTTGGTGGTAAGGGGAGGTCAAAAAGATTGAACTCAAGCCTTTCATAATTGGCATGAGTCCATTTAGGAGTGTGGAGGCCCCATCTTCCAACACTGTTGAACTGAGGGCTGATATTCAACACCTGCTATTGGGGTGGGGGGGTCATTCCAACCACAGCAGCCTCCTTCATGTCACTCCAAAGTTGCTGCCTCCGGGGATCTAGCTGATACATTCTTTTCCTCTCCAGCTCATTCTGCTTCTTACTCTTGGACCAATCTTGCTTGAGCATCTTTCACTGTGTCCTGTCACCCACTCACATCCAAACCTCTAACATCTATTTCCTGGCACACCTAATTGGAGCTCCACCTGCCTGGGGGCTGGCGGAGGTGGGAAAAATTAGAGGGGAGGTGAGAGAGGAGCAAGGCAGGTCTCCCCTCCTTGACAGCTTCCCCATGAACAGGCTGTGGGCAGTTATCTAATAGGGCTTGGGCTCTGGTTTATACCGAGGTTTATTTGGTTCTAATTACAAGTGAACACAATGCCACCCCCACTTCTTAGCCACTAACTCCTGTTACTCTCACTAAGAGAAGCTGAAAAATGAGCAGTTTCCCACACTTCCACCCACAAGATGGGATAAAAGAAGAATTGATTCAGTGACTCAGGGCTTCCTTCTCCTGCTGACAGGCCCACCCTCTTGCCCGGGGTGCACACTTCCTGGGATGTAGTTTGCCCAGTCCATGTGCCCATGGCACAGCTGTGATCATGATGGAGAGGGAAAGGCTCAATGAGCCACTTTCTTTTCTCCCCTTGGAACCCACTGTGCGGCTTGTGGGGTGTTCACAAGCTGCTGGGGATATCGGGCTCTCTAACCACTCTGTGCGTGTAGAAGCTTCAGGCCTTTCTTGTCTTAAAGGGAGTTTTAAATCTAATGCTAGAATTGGATAGAACCATGCAAAGTTGAAGACAGAATATGTGTAAATATAGAAAATATATTCCCGAACATAATATAAATGAATTTTTAGAAAATTCTGCAGTCTGCATTATCCTTGCTATGACCTTCCCACCACAGCCCCTACAACTTACCCCCAGCCACTTTTTTTGATGTTTTGAGACAGAGTCTTGCTATGTAGCTCAGGCTGGCCTCAAACTTGCAACCTTTCACCTTAGTCTCAAGGTCTAAGATTACAGATCTATGCCACCATGCCAGGCCACAGCTCCCTTTCTGTTGGGGATGCTCATATAGAGATCCTTCGTCAAAGGCTACTTTTGTTTCTGGTTTCCTGCCATTTACCCAGACATATTGGGCATAGTCATTTGTTCTTCTGGATGTCCTCCACTGTTCAGCCAACTCTTTTTCTTGTTACACAGAGGCTCCTTGTCTGGGTTCTCAGTCCTGCAGCACACTGAGCCCAAGGTTGCTGAGGAAGTAGGGACAACTCAGTAGGCCTGGACCTGCTAGGCAGGAAGAACTCACAGGGAAAAAACTTGGTATAGATTTATGGAGAAGGTTCTTTTCCTTTGCCACTTTGAAAGCACAGAATGAAAGCGCTTGAAGATTGAAGAGGTTATTCTGAAATCAGCTTTATTCAGAAATGACAGATTTGTCTGGCAGGAAGAGGAAGCGGCTTAGAGGAATGGTTATGAGTATAGGCTTTGAACAAAGAAATGGCTCTGCTGTGAAGTTTGAAGGAATTGGCTTCACTTCTCTGAACTTCTATATTCTATCTATAAGATAAACAGAATAATTCCTCACAGCATTGTGAAGATTAAATGACAGGGACTTATCTCTGAGTCTGACACAAAGTAGCTGGCAAAAATCACAAATGCTCAGAAGCAAAAGTGGGTCTGACAACTGGACCCCTTCCTTCGTTCCTTCCTTCCTTCATTCCTTCCTTCCTTCCTTCTTCCCTTCCTTTCTCCATCCCTTCCTTCACTTTTACATATTAAATAAATATAACATAAAGCCTATCATTTTAATCACTTCTAAGACACCATTCAATGTCATTAAGCACATTCATTTTGTTGTGCCATCACCACCATTCATCCCCAGGACTCTTGTCATCAGAAAAAAAATGAAACTCTGTCCCTGTTAAACTCCCTGCTCCCCCTTCTACTTCTCAGCTTGACTTTTCTGATGATTTTTCAATGAAGTGCTGGATGCTGTTTCATTTAACTGATCCACCCTGCACCATCATCATTAGGGATGACCTAATTTTCTAGGGACGTGAAACTTTGTTCGATTTTCAATTTTTGATTCCATCAGTTATTTTATAATCTGTCAAGGAAGAGGGTAGTGTGTAGAACACTGATAGCATTTCCAATGATTCTGTCCAATAGCAATGCAAATGATTGGTGCCTAGGAGAAAAGAAAGTTAACTGAAGATTATAGTGAATGCCCTGTGAGGTATTTTAACAGCTTTAGCAGAGTCAGTGAAAGAAAGAGCACACATATATATTTTGAATAAGGATTTTTTTCTTCTGGAATCATTGTGCTCAGCTTCCCAATGACTTCACTACCATATTTGTTTTGTGGACTTGCTTATCACTTCATCTACCAGGTATTTTCCCTAAATTGCCCTTCCTTAGGTCAAGGTTGATCCTGGGCAAAGAGCAAGCAGCCCTTGTTAGGGTGCTAATGACACATTCCAGAGCTTCTTCCAGTGCTGAGCCTTTACTTATCTAGTGCCAAGTGTGAGTCCACGTCTTCTCTTTCTGGGATTTCCCTTGACTCAGGTAGGCTCCAATAAAGGAATTTCAGGCTTGGTAAGTCATTGTTGTAACTCATCAATATTTACTAAACATGTGTAATGTCACTTTTGTCTTTGCTTTAAATGCTGTCTTGATACAGTTTTGAGGCTCAGTTAGGGGACCATTAGTTTCCCTTTTTTGAGCAACTAATAAAGTCCACACTATCAACTCTTCCTTTGTTCACTCTCAGACCCCAGACTATGTGCAGTGACCCTACTCCCCATGGGGGCCAGGTAGCTGACAATCGGGGACAGCTTCTGTGCTTTGGAGCCTACCAAATTATTCATATTAGCCAATACATAGGGATCCATGAGCCCTGGCTGATCCCATGGTGACTGCCATATGTAAGCTGCCTCTACAGATCCAGTCAGATGTTAGCTTTTCCTTGGGCACAACCCGCTATGTGGTCCTTACCAACCAGAGTTATACCTTTCATTTGCCCCTTTTACCAACCTTATCTCTTCTGTGTCAGGCACCCTACTGTGTCCTGATGGAAGGCGGGCAAAGGAGAGATGGCCTCTGCCCTTGAGGAGGTGAGAGGTCTGAGGTGAAACACAAACCCTTCCACTGAGAGGGCAGAGGAAAACAAGAAGTGCCAGAAACCTCAGAACTTGTGGATGGGGTCCAAGGAAGGAGTGGGAGCTCCACCTGGGACCAACTACTGAGCAGTTGGTTGGAGACCTTTTCTAGTCTCCTGCTCAGCTTTTTGATCAAGACCTTGACTCCTTGATTGAATTCCTAATTCTTGTGGAGAATTCTCTTTCCTTTTTAACATTTAGACCTTCCCAACTGTAGTTTATTCTATGGTTTATACCTGGTTATCATTATCATTATTACTGCAGTGCTGGGGATGGAAACCAGGGCCTTAAGCCTGCTAGGCAGTGCTCTACCACTGAGCTACACCTCCAGCCCTTCTGTTGGTTATTTTAGTTTGGTAGTAGACATGGTATGGAACAAAAGAAGAGGGTGAGCAAGCAAGAGAGGGGCTAGTGGAACAGGCTGGGTTTTTATAGCCGACACTTCTTGCCAAGAGAAAATAGCCCCATCTCTGCTAAGCTTAGAAACACTTTGTTCTTCACAGCCAGGTGAAGGCGGTGTCTTCCTTGAGTGGTAACTCTGTCCACTCTTCACATATCCTATTTTCTGCCTTTGCACAACCATTTATCACGACTAAGAGAACTGATGTCTGGACTAACTCAGTTTCCCAGGAACTGGAGCACAGTGAGTGAGGTCCTTGCTCCCCATGTGTCACAAGCGCAGGGTTGGCACCTGGGAGCTTGTTGCCTCTCTTGCCTCATCGTAATCCTGCCCCACTATCCTTATCCTGCAGAAACAGCACTGCTGATGTAGAAGCCTTCTCTCCAGTACAAGGGCTCTTCCTCAATGCTGCCCTTATCTGGGCTCAGATAGCTTCCACCCGTCCCTCCCTTACTCCCCTGAACCCCACCCCTTCTTCTAACCCAACTAGTGAAAGACAAGAGTATCTAAATTATAAACAAATTGTTGCTTAACCAACCCTAAAACAAAAGGCAAACAAAAACCAAACATTTCTACTCCAGTAGCATAATCTAATTTCTTTTTTCCCCTCCTTCAAAGAATTGCTAAGCTAGTTCAGAATAAAAAGACATGTGATATTAATTTCTAGAGTGCCTGCGCTAGGCATTATTATAGCCACCTTTGGATTTTAGAAATTGAGAGTATTAGGCACCTTTGTTCTGATAGGAGCCGAATCTAAAGGGGGCGGCTTCCTCTGCTTTGGGAGCTCCAGTGTTGGAGAGAGGGCAGAGCTCATCAGGAATATCTTGGTGGATCTCCCAGGATTTTGTGAGGGCTCAGCTTCACAATCACATCAAAGACTCCCAAGGAGATTTGAAAAATAACAGCGATTGAGGTAGTGAGAACATTTGAAACATAAACAAGGAGCTGAAAATTAATACTCCAGTACATTCTGTTGAACATAAAAGAGTTGGAAGGCTGTTCTCATGGGATATTAAACAATTGTTTCTAGTGCTGTCTACTCTGAGAGGAGACCCTGCCCATTAGCCTCCTCTTTAACCCATGGAGCGTTTCCCTTTACTCATACAAAAGGAAGGCTGTTTAATAGTAGGATATAATTGCTTCTTCCTTTCCTCCCTTCCTTTCTTTATTTTCTTTAGAAAGGCACATGATCCTAAATCTAAACAAGGGAAATTGACAACATCATCCCTTGCCAGTCATTACAGAACAATGATTTCTCAGAACTTGGGCAGTTCATATTGAAGTGATTAAGGTTTATGTCATGTTGATATGGTGATAGTGAGTTATGCTTAAATGTTGCCTTCTGGAAAAACTCCATCTCTGATCACACTTACTGTTATCTGAAACTGTTACATTTCTGTTTAGGAGTTGGTTGTCTTTATCTCCCACTAGAAGATAGAAACTATTTGAGGGAAGTGGCTTTGTCTTATTCATGGCAACATCTTCAGTTAATACCTCTGTGTGTGTCACATAGTAGGCAACCAATTGATATTGGTTGAATGAACAAATGTATAAGTGATTTGCATTCCTCTAGTGAGTAATTCAAGTAAGCAAATAATAGCGTGTTTTAGTTCTTTCATTTAGTAGTCTTTCTACCCAAGATATATTTGGACACATGTGCCAGACAGTGTGCTAGACACTGCAGATAAGGTATGAGCAAGATCAACTGCTTCCTGTGCCCACGGAGCATCGAGAAAGAAATGTAAGCAACACACAAGTAATTTAAGTAAGTGTACTTAAACACAAGTTCAAAGGCAGATCTTTAATTTTGTTCATTTGTTTTGGAGGAAAGGTAAGTTAGGTATAACTTGAAGGTTGTTGGGTTTATCTTGACAGTTTTTTTTTTTAAGGAAACCAGGGTTTTTGGAGGGGCCTATTAGTTAGAGACCATTTTTTTCCTACAAATATTAGACTCCTAGGTGCGGGAATGTCACCACATTGGAATTTACTTTTTCTTCCATAACAAGCAGGCCAGTGAGGCATTCTTAGGCTGGTGCAGGAAGCACCATGAAGTCAGTGTTTCAGGGGCTTCCTAACCCCTTGCTTTGCCATTCTAGGTATCATGGCTCACTGCAGGTCTCCACATTTTCTTCCCATTCATGAAAGAAGAAGTAATAAGAAAGGAAATCAAAATCTTCCAGGAAGTCACTGTGAGACGCCTTCCAAAACTGTGTTGTGTGTTCACTCTCAGGTGTAAAAAGGCCGGGAACAAAAAGCTTTTTTTCTTCTTTTTGTGTCTTCAGCTATACTTGTGTATGTGTGTGTATGTGTGTTAATGGCAAATGCTACCCCGTTATAAAATCAGGTTTCCATTTTTTTTATTGTTTTATTATTCATATGTGCATACAAGGCTTGGGTCATTTCTCCCCCCTGCCCCCACCCCCTCCCTTACCACCCACCCCGCCCCCTCCCTCTCTCCCCACCCCCTCGATACCCAGCAGAAACTATTTTGCCCTTATCTCTAATTTTGTTGAAGAGAGAGTATAAGCAATAATAGGAAGGAACAAGGGTTTTTG
Organism: Castor canadensis; assembly: GCF_047511655.1. Taxonomy (NCBI): domain Eukaryota; kingdom Metazoa; phylum Chordata; class Mammalia; order Rodentia; family Castoridae; genus Castor; species Castor canadensis. The sequence continues at coordinate 34,834,373 of NC_133388.1, read as the reverse complement.
CTGGTTGAGATAAGGTTGGCTATACAGGGAGTTGACTCACATTAATTTCCTGTGCATGTGTGTTACCTGCTAGGTTAATTCTTTTTGATCTAACCTTTTCTCTAGTTCCTGGTCCCCTTTTCCTATTGGCCTCAGTTGCTTTTAAGGTATCTGCTTTAGTTTCTCTGTGTTAAGGGCAACAAATGCTAGCTAGTTTTTTAGGTGTCTTACCTATCCTCACCCCTCCCTTGTGTGCTCTCGCTTTTATCATGTGCTCAAAGTCCAATCCCCTTGTTGTGTTTGCCCTTGATGTAATGTCCACATATGAGGGAGAACATATGATTTTTGGTCTTTTGGGCCAGGCTAACCTCACTCAGAATGATGTTCTCCAATTCCATCCATTTACCAGCGAATGATAACATTTCGTTCTTCTTCATGGCTGCATAAAATTCCATTATGTATAGATACCACATTTTCTTAATCCATTCATCAGTGGTGGGGCATCTTGGCTGTTTCTGTAACTTGGCTATTGTGAATAGTGCCGCAATAAACATGGATGTGCAGGTGCCTCTGGAGTAATCAGGTTTCCATTTGTAAGTAAAGGTGGGGAGTGACCATTGAGTATACAACTAGCAACTAGCAATCTCCCCTAGAGGACTTACTTCCTCTTAAACCGGTCCAGGCAGGCTGAGTTGGCCTGACTTCAGCTTAGTGACTGGAAGAACTTTGTGAGTCACCTGGGAGGTCTTCAGAAGACTGGTATTTCAGCAGGCAGTGACAAAGGACTCTCATTCAGCAAAAGAAGTGACATGGCCCAACAAGGGGATCTGCCATTTTGGTGACAAGAGGGTTCCAGAGCAACAGATGGGTAAATGTTATTTTAAACAGGGGACAGATTATGCTGCTATAATAAAAGAGTTCCCCAGATAAAGCAGCTTGAGCAGGAAGAAAATGATTTTTTTTCCCATGGAACATTGCAGAGGTAAGGTGTCTAGGGCTAGTTAAGAAGCTCTGTCATTCTCAACTTAGAGCAACCATCTCAGAACAAGGAAGCTGCTCCAATTTTTCTCTACTCCTCAGTCAAAGGTGAGGAAAAAAAGGCCAGAGTTATAGGTGCTGATTCTTTTAAAAGTAAGGGCAGGAAGTGTCCCATACATCACTTCTGCTCATACTCTATTGGCCAGAATTTAGTCATGATACCTAGACACAAGGGATGCTGGGAAATGTAGTCTAACCAGTCAGTCATGTGCTCCATTAAAACTATATTGCTATGTAAGAAAGGGAGAATGGATCTAGCAGTCAACAGCAATTTCATATACTTGTCATGAAGCCCACTAATGTCAAATGGTTGTCCTAATTCCATTGGCAATGCAGGAATGTCCAGGTCTGACTCTTTGTACATTAATATGACTTTTTTGAGGACGTTTCCAGAAAAAGGCAGACTTTCTATGAGGTAGACAGATGAGTAATATGTTTAAGCATCTTAGAGATATTACTGGAAAGCTGTTATTTGTACCCTATTCTGTGAAGTGCTACTCCAGGTCTCAATAACAAAATGTAATAATTAATAAAGGGAACTATGTTAAATACAGTTTGAGGCAAGGATTGAGCTGCTAATCCTTTTGAGGTACAAGCTCAAAGCAGAGAGAGAGAGAGAGAGAGAGAGAGAGAGACAAACAAAGCAAAGAAGGTGGGATGAGATGTAATGTATGCTACTTTGGTCACTGTTCCATAATGAACTACAAAAAGACAAGGTATACTGTGGGCATGTTCATTCAGAATACAGGACTTCTCCCAGAAGGGTTACAAAGAGAAACCACAATCTGGAATAGCTATAAGTAAGAGGTAAAAAAGAAGAGGGAGAATTTATCTGTCTGTCTGCTTTTGATTTCCTGTTCTCCCAATCAATGTTCACCTCACCAGAAGCAAACTCTTCCCATCTTCCAGATTGTGTTAGATAGCCCCTCAGAAGCCCCTCAGCTTGGGAGGTCTCATGCTCTTCAATGGAATGTTTAATCAAAATCCATAAGTGGAGTTGTCACTTGACATTGGTAGGACGTCATTCAGAGAGAGGAAGTTGCGGTCAAGGGAATTTGGGAAAGTACACAGATTTCTGGCCTCAGAAGCCATAAAGGCTCAAGAGAACCTATCAGAATTTACTTGAGATGCTTTAATATATCTTCTTCATTTGGCAGCGGAGAGTTTTATATATATATATATATATATATATCCTTAGACTTATTCTTAAGAGTTATTGCATCGTTGAAAACCCACCACAACAAAACATTTAATGTGTTAGCTTCCTGGGAAGAGAACTAAGTCAAGATTTTTTGATGTAGATCATCCTTTGACTGCAACATTATTGTCATCTAATACAAGCTGAGGATTGAGCATGACTCATCAGAAACGTGGAAGATAGACAATATTATCATGACCCTACACAGAGAAAGAAAAATGTAAACCCATGGACACCATTACAATACAGTATATGCTAACAGTCACATGAGTGGCTGAGGATTCAGAGGACGCTGATTCACTGGGCTTCAGGGAAGAGGAAAACACTTTATGGAAATGGTTAGATTTGATCTGAGCTTTAAACTAAAGGTAGACTTGGATATATTTGAAATTGGACGAGGGACATTCTCAGTTGGGTCAAGGCACAAAGATGTGTTTGCATAGTAATTGAGAACAACAGAGGAAGAAACAACGAATGCTTGCCTTTATCTAGAGAAGGAGACAGTGAAAAATGTTATTGTAAAGAAAGGTTTGACTTGCTGAGAAAGAAATCAAGAACACAATCCCATTCCCAATAGTTACAAAAATAACAAAATATCAGGGAATAAATTTAACCAAGGAAGAGCTCTACAATGAAAATTACAAAACATGGATGAAAGAAATAAAAGAGGACACTAAAAATGGAAATAACTCTTATAATGTAGGAATTATAAGTATTAATGTTGTTAAAATGTCCATATCATCCAATGTAGTTTATAGATTCAATGCAATCCCCCTCGAAACATCAATGGCATTCCTCACAGAAATTGAAAAAACATCCTTAAATTCATATGGAACTAAAAATGACCCCAAATAGTCAAAGCAAGCTTAACTAAAAAGAACAAAACATGAAACATCATATACTTAATCTTAGAATACATTATAAAATTGTTAACTGAAACAACATAGTACTGTCATAAAACAGATGTACAGACCAATGGAACAGAATAAAGGATCCAGGAAATAAGACCAAGCTCTATAGCCACCCGATTTCAAAAAAGGTGCAAAAATTGTACTTTGGAGAAAGGATAGTCTCTTCAATAAATGTTGCTTAGAACTGTTACTCCAGAGGCACCTGCACATCCATGTTTATTGCGGCACTATTCACAATAGCCAAGTTATGGAAACAGCCAAGATGTCCCAGCACTGACGAATGGATTAAGAAAATGTGGTATCTATACACAATGGAATTTTATGCAGCCATGAAGAAGAACGAAATGTTATCATTCGCTGGTAAATGGATGGAATTGGAGAACATCATTCTGAGTGAGGTTAGCCTGGCTCAAAAGACCAAAAATCGTATGTTCTCCCTCATATGTGGACATTAGATCAAGGGCAAACACAACAAGGGGATTGGACTATGAGCACATGATAAAAGCGAGAGCACACAAGGGAGGGGTGAGGATAGGTAAGACACCTAAAAAACTAGCTAGCATTTGTTGCCCTTAACGCAGAGAAACTAAAGCAGATACCTTAAAGCAACTGAGGCCAATAGGAAAAGGGGACCAGGAACTAGAGAAAAGGTTAGATCAAAAAGAATTAACCTAGAAGGTAACACCCACACACAGGAAATCAATGTGAGTCAATGCCCTGTATAGCTATCCTTATCTCAACCAGCAAAACCCCTTGTTCCTTCCTATTATTGCTTCTACTCTCTCTACAACAAAATTAGAGATAAGGGCAAAATAGTTTCTGCTGGGTATTGAGGGGGGGAGCGGGAGGGGGCGGAGTGGGTGGTAAGGGAGGGGGTGGGGGCAGGGGGGAGAAATGAACCAAGCCTTGTATGCACACATGAATAATAAAAGAAAAATGAAAAAAAAAAATAAATAAATAAATAAATAGAATACTAAAACTTAAAAAAAAAAAAAAATAAATAAATGTTGCTTAGAAAACTGAATATCCAGATGCAGAAGAATGAAACTAAACCCCTATCCTTACCCTATACAAATATCACTCAAACTGGGGCATAGACCTAACTGTAAGACCTAAAACATGAAACTACTGAAAGAAACAAGGGAATCACTTCAAAGACATTAGTATAGGCAATGATTTTTTGGATAGGAACCCAAAACACAGACAACAAAAGCAAAAATGAAGGCAACAGTCAACAAAGTGAAGACAACCTATGGAATGGGAAAATATTTGCAAATTATTCATCCAAAGAGCTTAGTGCTAAAAAAAAAAAAGGAAACAACAGCAAAACAAATAAAAACAAGCAAACCAACAGCAACCAATAACCTGGTTAAAATATGGGCAAATAATCTGAATAGACATTTCTGAAAAGAAGACTTAAAAATGGCCAACAGGATATGAAAAATGCTCAGCATTACTAACCATCAGGGAAATGCAAATCAAAGCCACAAGGAGAAACCTGTTAGAATAGCTATAATCAAAAACAAAACTATAAATGCAGGTGAGGATACGCAGAAAGGGGGAACTCACACATTGTCGGTAGGAATGCAAATCAGTACAGCTGTTATGGAGAACAATATGAAGTTTCCTTAGAAAATCTAAAAACAGAACTACCACACAATCCATCAATTCCATTAATGGGTATATATCCAAAGGAAATGAAATCAGAGAGATACCTGCACTCCTAATGTTTATTGCAGCACTATTTACAATAGCTAAGATCTGGAATCAACATAGGTATTTCTCAAGGGATGCATGGGTTTAGAAAATGTGGGTGCAAATGCAAATAAGCAATACATTATTATTCAGCCACAACAAAGAATAAATTACGGTCATTTCCAGCAACATGATGGAATGGGAGGACATTATATGAAATGAAATAAGTCAGATACAGAAAAGCAACTATTACCTGTTCTCACTTGTATATTGAAGCTAAAAAAGTTGATCTTATAGAACTACTGAGTACAATAGTGATTGTGAGGGTGGTGGGGGTGGGAAGGGAGGTTGGATAAAACTGTACCAAAATACAGTTAAATTGGAGGAATAAATTCTAATGTTTTATAGCACAGTAGCTTGGCTGTAATCCAAAACTATTCATGATATATTTCATAAATAACTGGAAGAGCAGAGTTTGAATGTTTCCAATACAAAACTGATCAACAATCAATGTATACGAGATGGTAATTACCCTGATTTGATCATTATACATTATATCCAAATATCACACTGTACTCCATAAACATGTACAATTATTTTGTGCTAACAAAAAAATGAAAGAAGACAGATATTAAATTGTGGATATTCTTAAAAACCAGGATAAGGAATCTGGACTTTCTCCTGAAAGGCCATGGAGTGTCAGTGGAATAGGCAACTGGAGGGCGGGGAAGGGGAGTTGGAAAATGTCCTATTACAGAAACCATCCATTAAAAAGGACACCCACCTGTGTGGACCTACCTATCTGGGTCTGAGAGGGAAATAGTGAAGCCGGATGGAATCTTGGGTAGAACACCTCCTGGAATGTAAGGTGCAGGAAGGAAGAGAAGGAAGGAAATGGAACTTTGCCAAGATTCTGTTCTAAGCAGAAGTTTGGTCAGCCCGATTCATGGTTGGTCATAGGCTGATCTAGAATTCCCTATCCCTCAGCTTTCCCTCTAACACTTCATTACTCTATGGTGCCTGCATTCCTGTCAGGTCAAGTGTCAGATATTTTTGATGGACATAGACTTTTGTTCTAATCCACTCTTTTAAAAAAGCCTATTTTCAAACACATTTCATTTCTAATCTTGCACCCCCTGCTTATCCTCAGCCCTCTTAATTCTAGGGCTGCCTGCAGGTTGTGCCATGGATGTTGTATAACTGTTTCAAGGTATTTTTCAAAATCACTGGGGCTGTTTTCCCCGTAGTAACTTACCTTTCTAGAATGTCTTTAGTTGCTACCCACACACTCCATGAGTCACAACAGAATTTGATTCAGAGCTAGTGAAACCCTTAAGAGTAAAACTATTATTAGTGAGAAAGATTTAGCTCAGGAGCAATTAAGGAGGATTCAATTCAGCTTGGAATTAAAAACTGCAAAATTTTTTTTACATAAATTTTTTTCTTTATATCTCAAATCCATATGATTTGCGAAAATATTTTCAGGATCAATGGGGCTCCTGATAAAATAAGAAGTGAGAAAATGGGCTCCACAGTTACGTGGTTACTTGGTTCAGCTTATTTGAATAACTGGTAGGGGACAGAGCACTTCCCTAGCTTTGGAAAGAAAAGAAGATCCCTCAGTTGTTAAGCTCGTTTGTCAGAATCTGCCAATAAGTTCACAGCCCTATATTTTTAAAGCTTGTTTAATGGAGTTCATAGAGTATTAAGGTATGTAAAATTCTGACCCAGATCTCTTGTAGGGGTCCTTCTTCTTGGAACCATTGACATAGACAAATTACCCCAGAGCTGGAAATCCAGGAAGGGCAGTGCTGAGTAGTTCTTACTAGGCATCTCTCCAATCTTTACAGTCAGCTGTCTACTGGGGCTATAGGCATCTGAATGTCCAATTGACTGGACATGAAGGTGGCTTAATCCATGACTGGCAGCTGATGCCAGGGCAGGTAGTTAGAAACTGCTTTTGCTCTTCATTTGAGCCTACCAGTGTCCACAGGGTGGTACCTAAAAGCTGGACAGGAACTCAACATATCTGCCTCTGTTTTGCATCTTTCTCTTTTGCTCTGAGCCAATCTCTCCTGCAATCACCTTGGATGCCAGGAACAGTAGGACTGATCAGTAAACTTTTTTGTCACACATCCTATTTCCCACCTAGGCACCAATGACTTTCTGATATTCACAAGGCCCTGCCTGACCAAGTCTGAGATGATGTGTAGCCCAACTACACCTTTGACCAGACTGCTTAATTATACATATCTTTCACCCTCTGCCCGAAGTCTTCCTCTATTTAAAACAAAAGCTTGTGTCAGTACCCTGAAGATGGGCTGAAATGCTTGCTCTCCCTCTTCTTGTATATGGCTAGCATGTTAATAAATCTTCTATCTCTGACCTTTTCCACTATTTCTCTCTTTAATTGGTGTATTGGAGTGAGTGTGTGGGGCTGAGCCTGACATGCTGGAACCCTTGAGTCAGGCCTTGGACTCCAATAAAATGTTGCTGGTGACCAGGAGCTCAGCTGGGGCAACTAACAAGAGTACCTATACCTCATCCCCAAGCAGGGTGGTCTTAGAGCCCTAAGATGACTTATATGGCAACTGGCTTTCCCCTGGGTCAACATCCCAATAAAGCCAGGTGGAAGCATATGTTCTCTTCCAGGCCAGCTTCAGAAGTGATACAAGGACAATGATGGTGTTGGTTTATGCAGTCACAGGCCCACACACAGTCAAGGGAGGAGGCAGAGACCCCATACTGGATGGAGGAGTATTAGATAATTTGCAGCTATTTAAAACAAACCCAAACTGATACAGTCCTAGATAGGAGGCCTTAAGGTTTCCCTAGATACATTTCTGGGAATGTTTCATCAAGTTCATGTCTAATTCAGCTCACACCTGGATATCCAATTGGTGACTATCTTCTCCAGCTTTTTTCCCAGCACCTCCTTTTCTCTCTATTTATTTGGACAAATCACTGTAGGTTTCTCTTCACACTTTTCAAACACTTTCTAGCTGATTTTGTTCAAATCAGCTAATAGGTTCCTAACTTGCATGTAGAATATCTATCATAAAATTTTATTTTTGTAATTCTTACAAAGTACAGGTTTTTATATAATGACTTTTCTTTGAATATCTTTCACATTGCACATGAATCTTATAATAACCATCATTTCAGGGAAGAACTTCTATAGTTTTCATCTTCACAGGTATGTAATTGCTCTTCCCTTTTCCAAACAATACAATGAAATTCCTTCCCAACTAAACACCATGGTCAGCCCTTTGGAAACAATTGTAGTGGAATAGATTCACATTATAAAGGAAATCAACTGGGCGCTTGTTCAATGCCTAAAAATTGCATTCTGTCTAATATTTTCACACTACAGGCTACCAACAGGTAGGCCTCATGAAAATGCATTCTTGTTTTAGAAATTTCATAATTACTTATACTCTTCAGCCAGATGGATACAGCCTTCCTATAACCACCTTAAATTTGCCTTTCCAGGCTTCCTAGGTCAGCTTAAGAGTTATGCTCATATGAATTGCTTAATGAGTGACCCAAGATTGACAGAATGGATTCCACACCTTCCCCTCCCATTTGAGTCAAGATGCCAGAGTGTTTTCTTCCTCTGTGTGAGATAGTTTGGAAGATGGGTCTTGCCAAGGGAGAAAAAAATGTCCCAGTATCATCTAAACATTGGACACTAAGCAGTTAGGGGTAGGTGGGCTGTGATTTGCAAATAATTTAAATTATTGTCCCAGCAAAAGAAAATGGTAAATCTAGAAGGATTAACATGCCATTGAGATGACAATAGGAATATAGAGTTCAATAAATTGTAAATTCCAAGCCAGGTGTGGCCTGTAACCCAGCCCTCAGGAGATGGAGGCAGGAGGATCACAAGTTCAACATCAGCCTGGGCTAGTAACCAAGAACTAAGGATGTAGCTCAGTGGTAGGGCACTTGCCAAGCATGTGCTAGACCCTGTGTTCAATCCCCAGCACTGCAAAAATAAATAAGTAAATAAAATATTATAAATTCTTTCTTAGAAATTAACTGTAGCTTATTTAAAACATTGTATTATTAGAGATTAGCAAATGTAAAATGGTTTCTATAATACAATGGTATTCTATGGTGACTTTATATTAATGTTTTATATTGTATTTTTGTCTTACAGGAATAGTATAACAAGACAATAATAATGTACTCTATACACAGATGAACAAGAAATTGGAGTCAGCCTCATGGGATGGTTGTATGTTACCTAAGGTTATTTACTGTATTGTCTGTAATTTACTCTACAAATACTTCCATGTAGACATCGTAAAATCAGTATTAGTTAGTTGTTTTTTATCTATACTTTAGAGCAGTTGGTTAATATTTTAAATACTCTAGTCAGAAATTACACATCAAAGGGATAGTTAGTTAGTGTTTAAGAGTTCTAAGTGAAGAATACTCCATGGACAGTTACGACGAAGGGACTCCAGCATTCCTTCCTCTTGTCTACACTAGAGGGTTTTATTAATGTAGGGTGTGTTTAGGTAGAATTTTGTCACTGATGAAATGAAGGCTTTCAAATGTGTGGATTTTAGGGCTGGGGTGTGGCTCAAGCAGTAGAGTGTCTGCCTAGCAAGCATGAGGTCCTGAGTTCAAATGTGTGGATTTTCTAGAAGTATTGTTTGGGTGCTCAGTTTCATAACAACAGGGTATCTGAGGAGAGAGAGACCCCACTCTCCCTCCTCCCTTCCACTCTTTCACAAAATCCAGAAGTTCAAGTCTCATATAAAATGATGTACTTACATACAATGTACACAATCCTCCCATCTACTTCAAGTCATCTGTAGATTGCATATAACACCTAATACAGTGTAAATGCTATGACGATAGGTATCACATTGTATTGTTTAGGAAACAATGAGAAGAAAAAGCCTGTACATGTTCATTACAGACAAGGCTTTATTGGGAATATTTTAAATTCATAATTGATTGAATTCATTCATGGATATAGAACCTGTGTATGTAGAGGACTGAGTACAAAAGGATCCAGCAAGACCAATACCTTTATTTATTTATTGGTGGTACTGAAGTTTGAATTTAGGGCCTAATGCTTGCAAGGCAGACACTCTACCACTTGAACAATTCCACCAGTCCTGTTTTGTAATGGTTTTTTTTGAAATAGGGTCTCATGAACTATTTGCCTGGACTGCCTTCAAAGTGTGATCCTCCTGATCTCTGCCTCCAGAGTAGCTAGGATTACAGGTGTGAGCCACCAGTACCCAACAAATAACTTCTTTTTAAGATTGTGATTCCAGTTGGACATCTGTGACACATGCCTGTCGTCCCAAGCTACATGGGAGGCTGAGATTGGGAAGATCACAGTTCCAGGCCGGCCCAGCAAAAAAGTTTGTGAGACCCCATCTTAATGAAGAAAGCTGGGTGTAGTGGTACAACATCTGTCATCTCAGCCACGGTGGGAAGCACAAATAGGAGGATAACAGTCCAGGCCTGCCTGGGCATAAAGTGAAACTCTATCTCCAACTTAACCAGAGCACACACAAAAAGAAGAGCTGGGGGTATCACTCAGGTGGTAGAGTGACTGCCTCACTGAGTTCCAACCTCAGAAAAAACAAAAATGCAAAAAAAAAAAAAAAAAGATTTTTATTCTCAATCTCGACTTGCCCTGGATGCTGACCCAGCTTTGGTTTAGCACTTGAATCTTGTTGCTACAAGATTACCTCATTTGGTTTGAGTGAGCTTTTTGTGAAAGATTCTGTCATAGTACCCAAAAGGACTTTATTGAGTTTACAGAATAGAATGTATGACTCTTATTGTGTTATATCATTGAAGCAACTTCACAAATTAAGCCCCCACATATATCAAGGTGTTTTTCAAACCTGCTCTCAGAGAACAGGTTTACTTAAAAATTCCTTAGGAAAAAGAAAGGGTAGTTAGATAAATCACTATCACACTGTATTTTTCAGATAAAGACCAATGGACAACCTGATTGACAGGTCAAAGGTGATAAGCAGCTGGCAAGGTTGACAGTCAGCTGGTGGATGTGAGTCAGTGGGTAATGTGAAGACAATTGAAAGAGGAGACTTAGCAGACTGTTAGCAGACTGTGGAGGAGTTTGGGTACTGTAAGGGGTAGTGCACTTCTCAGGACTAGCCACAGGGGGAGCAATTCCTTCTCCTAGGCCTGAAGGTGTACAGGAAGCAGGTATGTGGACTCAAAGAAGGGAGCTTCATGGAAGGTGCTGTCTGCAGGTGCCCAGGCCCACAGGGGAAGGGTGTAGCCAATTGCATCATCTGTGCTGAGAAAGCCGGGGAATGTGGCTTGTGCCCTCAGCCTCCTGCTTGATGACTCTCACTGGCCAAACCCACCACAAGCTGGAAGGCCAGGGAACCCATGACTGCAGCCCACACAGAGGGTGGAGATGGGGGACTGTGGAACTGGGGGCACTAGCAGAAGATGGACACAGGAAATTTCCTGTGGGCTCATTGAAGTCTTTCACAAAATAGCTTATGAAATTTATCAGGAATGGTAATTACCTCTTGAAGGGAGCAGTGAGTCACATTATACCATAAAGTTCTGCCTTGGCCAGGGACGATTTTCTTTCTTAGAATGTGTAGCAGAAATGGGTTTGATCTTTTTTTTTTTTTTTTTTTTGGTAATCCTGGAGTTTGAACTCAGCGCTTCACACTTGTGAGGCCATTTGAGCCACACCCCTGTCCTTTTTAAAAGTTCTTGTTATTTTTGAAGATAGAGTCTTGCTTTGTGCCCAGGCTGGCCTGAACCATGATGCTCCTATTTAAGCTTCCAGTCATCACTGGGATAACAGGAATACACCAACACCCAGCTGTTGGTTGAGATGGGAGCTTGTGAACTCCCTGCCCAGGTTGGCCTCAAGCCATGATCCTCCCAATCTCACCCTCCTAAGTAGCTAGGATTACAGGTGTGAGCCACTGGTGCTCTGCTTGATTGTGCTTACATTATAAATCACCACCTGGCGGGATGCTCAGTGCTTCATCTATCTCTTTGTCATGGAGGCTACCAGGAAGAGGTTATTTTCTCAAAATTTCATACCTGTGAAGGGTTAGATTGGGGTAAGTAAGCTTGCTACCAACTCTATACTCAGTAGTCTGTCTTCTTTTGTTTCACTTATTGATGTCCATAGTTATATATTTGGAAGTTTATTGTCTTCAGGTCATCCTACCCAGTGACCAACATCCATGAGACTCCAGGAATGTATCTCTCTACACTGTCTAGCATGAAGTTGCACACATAGTAGATACCCAATAATTGTTTGTTGAATGAAATGAAATGAAATGAATAATGAATACTCTGGCTGTCTGCCAGCAAAGCAGTATTAGGGCAGTAGAGCTTCTGGGATAAGAAAGAATTAAGTTTGAATAATGGTTCTACTTAGAGGACATGCAGCCTTAGTACATTGCATCATCTCTCAGTGCTTTAATTTACTCCCCATAAGATGTGGATTATAAAACTTACTCATTGACTTGTTAAAGCTTAAATGAGATACACTGTCAAGTGCCTAACAGGGTTGTGAACATGAAGAAAGATAGCTGGGAAACAATGGCACCTGCTGCTGGTCCCACTCACCTATTGCTAGGTTACATAAAAGAATATAGCAAGGGGAGGGGGAACTCCTTTCAAATGAATAATGCTCATTCAAAAAATTCTCAAAGGGACAACTTGGGCTTGGCATATGTTATGGTTTGAATATGAAATGCCGCTCCAAAGGCTCTTGTGTTAAAGACTTGGTCCCCAGATGCTGGCATTATTTTGGATGGTTCTGCAAGTTTTAAGAGGTGGGGCCTAGCTGGAGGAAGTAGATCACTAGAGATGGGTCCTTGTGGGTTGAGATTATCAGAGTCCCCTCCCTTTCCCTCTTTTTGCTTCCTGGTTGCTAAAGGTAAGCAGCTTTGCTCCATCACACTCTTCTACCATAACATTCTGCCTCACCACAGGCCCAGAAACCATGAAGCCAGCTGACCATGGACTGAAACCCCTGAACCATGAGTCAAAATGAGTCTTTCCTCCTTTAAACTCTTTCTCTTAGGTATTTTTCAGTGATGAAAAGTCTAACACAGCATACAATATAAGATTTTAATTTCTAAGGAGTTCATTTTTTCACTGAACAAGTTTCTTTTCCTCCTCTTTTTTCTTTCTGTTTGGGATACATTGGGAAATATATAAGTCAAACTAATTAACATCCATCATCTCAGGTACTTATTTTTTGTGATGAGAGTATTTAACACCTATTCTCTCAGCAATTTTCAATGTATTAATTTTCAATATATTATTATTAACTATAATCTGCACACTGTTAATATGCAGCTACATTCCCATGACCAATGTCTCCCATTCCTTCCTCCTCCCCCTGTAGTAACTACTATCTTACTCTTTTTGAGGGCTTATTGAAATTATTCTTTTAAATGGACATTGCTTGCTGGTATTTAGTGAAATCTAGTGAACATATATTCAGCCTAGTCCAAAGTGTTTAGCACCTACAAAGCAAGGTGTCTTATGGAATTAGCATGGGGCTATAGGTGATAGAGGTGTTCCTAAACTATGTAGGTACATTTTTATAAGTTAGGACATATTATAAATACATTAGAAGCATTTATCCCATATTATTTTTTAAATCCAATTTCCTGTAAGTACTGCTGGTGTGGGAAGCCCATATGCTGGTGTTTCTTGTGGCTGCCTTTCTAAGGCCTCTCAATAATACACCCCCATTCACCACTCCTGACTTTTTAAAGTGACCTTTAAGATTACTTACAGAAAAAAATAAGAAATAGAGATAAGCAAAAAGAATTGAAAAAATGTAAAACTGTGAGGAGATTCCAAGATGGTGGCCAGAGAGAGGAAGCAGAAAGCGTGCCTCCTAAAGTAAAATCCTGGAGAGATGCTGGAGATAAATCTTACAGGAAAAACCACCAAGAACAGGCAAAACTTTGACTCTTCCACACCCCCAGCCCGCGTGTAACATTCTCACTTCACATTAAACGGAGAAACAGGAGGGCTCCTGCGCTGCCAGACACCAGCGCCCAGACGGCTTGGGAAGACATGGACAACAAAGTGAGCTAAGCCACATACGGTACTTCCACAGACAACCCTGGGCCAGATCAGCATAGCCTTCTGGACAGACCGACCCCCACCCAGGGAAAAAAGAGAAAAAAAAACTGAATAATAAGCAGTAACAACAAAAAAGACATGTAGCAAAGAGAGCGGGGTGCCCTGAGCACCTTAAAGGGGGGAGGGGAAATCCCTCACAACAAGCTGGCTGGAGAAGGCAGGAGTGATGGCACATGCCCAGCAATCAGGAGCAGGAAAGCTTGTAAAAGTGGTGGTGGGAGGAAAACTCCACAGGAGAGGGGGGAAGGGCCACTTTCCACGTGAACTGTAAATAAACACGCCAGCATGAGAAAGCTGGTGCAGTGTCACCTCCTCCAGTGTGCTCGGAAAGGGGAAATCTTGTAGCAGTGGCAGTTGCGCCCAGGAGAACTCTAAGTAAACAAAGCCTGAGGGGCTAGGTGAGTGTTAAGCTCACTCCTGAGATCTGCATAAATAACGCCTCCAGCAACAGCAGGCTGACAGCAGCAGGCAGGTGAGCCACAGCCTCAGATAGCCATTCACAGACCTGTCTCCAGACTCTTTTTCTTTTTCTCCCTAACTTTGATGAGACAAAACCGAACTACACCTGCATGCTGAAAAACTTAATGAAACTGCATTGCATTTGAACTTGGGACACATTGTGGGTTTTTTTTTGTTTTGTGTTTTTTTTTTTTTTTTTAGTTTTTTTCCCCTTTGATGAGACAATGACAGAACTACTTCTGAGACACCATCTCCAGGACTGGAGGCTCAGAAACGAACACCAAAATTATTAAGACTGAAACTTTATTGCATTTGAACTTGGAGATTTTTTTATTTTTATTTTTTAATTTATTTTAATTTATTTTATTTTTTATTTTCAATCCTCTCTCTGTCACTCTAATGCCTGTTCAGCTTACTGTTGATTAGTACCCTAACTCTCCCTGTTCATATCTTTGAAACTTTTTTTGTTGTTTGTTTGTTTTGTTTTTTCTACTTGTTTGTTTATTTGTTTTTCCCTTTTTCTTTAACTTCTTTGCTTTCATCTCCTCTCACCCTTCCATTCTAAATATCACCATTCTTATTATTATAAGCTAGAAAATACTTAATTGCACACAGTACAGGGACAATAACAACACCAAGGGCAATGAAGGGAAGACAGAAAAAACAGGGAAACCAGTTTCTCCACAGCAAAAAATTAGTACAGGAACCAGAGGGAAATGAAGAAAACATATACTCAGACCCAGACTCCAACAAAATGAAGATAAACTATGCCAAAAAACCCAATGAAGCCCACAAGAACAATCTAAATGAAGAAATACTACAGGTAATCAATGAGAATTTTATACAAATGATACTGGATATGGTCAACCAAAATGTACTGGAGACACTCAAGAATGATGACAAAAATAGAGAATTTGAAAAAGCACAAGAAGAAATAAAAGAAACCATAGAAACACTGTATAAACACCAAAGTGAAACAAAGAACATGATTAATAAAGAGATAAATGAACTCAGGACAAAAATAGACAACATTAAAGAGGAAGAAACTCAGGATAAGGAAAACTCACAAAAAAGAAAGAAACAGAATTGCAAAACAAAATGGAAGGCCAATACAGCAGAATAGAACAAACAGAAGACAGAATCTCAGAACTCAAAGATGTAATTAAAGGAAAAACTGAAGAACTATGAATTATACAACTCAAGACCTGTGAAAAGAAAATGCAAGAACTCACCGACTCCATCAAAAGACCAAACCTGAGAATCATGGGCATTGAAGAAGGAGAAGAGGTGCAAGCAAAGGGAATGCATAATATATTCAACAAAAATTTCCCAAATCTAGAGAAATCTATTCCCATACAGATGCAAGAGGCCTCCAGAACGCCAAACAGACCAGATCAAAACAGAACTACCCCACAGCATATTATCATTAAAACAACAAGTACAGAAACTAGAGAAAGAATATTGAAGGCTGTAAGAGAGAAAAATAATATACAAAGGTAAACCCATCAAAATCACAGCAGACTTCTCAACAGAAACATTAAAAGCAAGAAGAGCATGGGGTGAGATCTTCCAGGCATGGAATGAAAATAACTTTAACCCCAGGATACTCTACCCAGCAAAACTATCATTCAAAATAGTTGGAGCAATAAAAGTCTTCCAGATAAGCAGAAACTAAAACAATATGTGACCACAAAGCCACCACTATAAAAGATTCTTCAAGGGATTCTGCACACAGAAAGTGAAACCCAACATAACCATGAAAGGACAGGCAGCACCAAACTACAGGAAAAGAAAAAGCAAGAAAGTAGAGAGTAACCTCAACTTAGGTACACACAATCAAACCTTCAAACAATTAAGACAACTAAATGACAGGAATCACCACATACCTATCAGTACTAATATTTAATGTTAATGGACTTAATTCCCCCATCAAAAGGCACCGTTTGATGAAATGGATTAAAAAGGAAGACCCAACAATTTGTTGCTTACAGGAACCCATCTCACTGACAGAAATAAACATAGGCTTAGGATGAAAGGCTGGAAGAAGATTTACCAAGCCAATGGCCCCCGAAAACAGGCAGGAGTAGCCATACTTATCTCTAACAAAGTAGACTTCAATCCTACATTGATCAAACGAGATAAAGAAGGACATTCCATACTAATAAAAGGGGAAATAGACCAAAAGGAAATAACAGTTATCAACCTATATGCACCCAATGTCAACACACCCAATTTCATCAAACATACCCTGAAAGACCTAAAAGCATATATTAACACCAACATAGTGGTTGTGGGAGACTTTAACACCCCATTATCATCAATAGATAGGTCATCCAAACAAAAAATCAATAAAGAAATCCAAGATCTAAAATATACAATAGATCAAATGAACCTACTTGATGTCTACAGAACATTTCATCCAACCTCTATACAATATACATTCTTCTCAGCAGCCCATGGAACCTTCTCCAAAATAGATCATATCCTAGGGCACAAAGCAAGCCTCAGCAAATATAAGAAAATAGAAATTATACCATGCATACTATCTGATCACCATGCAATAAAACTAGAACTCAACAACAAAAGTAAAGACAAAAAACATGCAAACAGCTGGAAACTAAATAACTCATTACTTAATGAACAATGGTCATTGATGAAATAAAAGAGGAAATTAAAAAGTTCCTGGAAGTCAATGAAAATGAAAACACAACCTACCAGAACCTATGGGACACAGCTAAGGCAGTCTTGAGAGGAAAGTTTATAGCCATGAGTGCATATATTAAAAAGATTGAAAGATCCCAAAGCAATGACCTAATGATACATCTCAAACTCCTAGAAAAACAAGAATAAGCAAATCCCAAAACAAATAGAAGGAGAGAAATAATAAAAATAAGAGCTGAAATCAATGAAATAGAAACCAAAAAAACCATACAAAGAATTAATGAAACAAAAAGTTGGTTCTTTGAAAAAATAAACAAGATCGATAGACCCCTGACAAACCTGACTAAAATGAGGAGAGAAAAAACCCAAATTAGTAGAATTAGGAATGCAAAAGGGGAGATAACAACAAACACCATGGAAGTCCAGGAAATCATCAGAGACTACTTTGAGAACCTATATTCAAATAAATTTGAAAATCTTAAAGAAATGGACAGATTTCTAGATACATATGATCATCCAAAACTGAACCAAGAGGAAATTAATCACCTGAATAGACCTATAACACAAAATGAAATTGAAGCAGCAATCAAGAGTCTCCCCAAAAAGAAAAGTCCAGGACCTGATGGATTCTCTGCTGAATTCTATCAGACCTTTAAAGAACTGATACCAACCCTCCTTAAACTGTTCCACAAAATAGAAAGGGAAGGAAAACTGCCAAACACATTTTAGGAAGCCAGTATTACACTTATCCCAAAACCAGGCAAAGACACCTCCAAAAAGGAGAACTATAGGCCAATCTCCTTAATGAACATTGATGCAAAAATCCTCAAAAAAGTAATGGCAAACCGAATTCAGCAACACATCAAAAAGATTATTCACCACGACCAAGTAGGCTTCATCCCAGGGATGCAGGGGTGGTTCAACATATGAAAATCAATAAACGTAATAAACCACATTAACAGAAGCAAAGACAAAAACCACTTGATCATCTCAATAGATGCAGAAAAAGCCTTTGATAAGATCAAACACCATTTCATGATAAAAGCTCTAAGAAAACTAGGAATAGAAGGAAAGTACTTCAACATTACAAAAGCTATATATGACAAACCTACAGCCAGCATTATACTTAACAGAAAAACTGAAACCATTCCCTCTAAAATCAGGAACAAGACAAGGATGCCCACTATCTCCACTCCTATTCAACATAGTACTGGAATTCCTAGCCAGAGCAATTAGGCAAGAAGAAGGAATAAAAGGAATACAAATAGGTAAAGAAACTGTCAAAATATCCCTATTTGCAGATGACATGATCCTATACCTTAAAGACCCAAAAAACTCTACTCAGAAGCTTCTAGACATCATCAATAGCTATAGCAAGGTAGCAGGATATAAAATCAACATAGAAAAATCTGTAGCATTTCTATACACTAATAATGAAAAAACTGAGAAAGAATATTTGAAAACAATTCCATTTACAATAGCCTCAAAAAAAATCAAATACCTAGGTGTAAACCTAACAAAAGATGTGAAAGACCTCTACAAGGAAAACTATACACTTCTGAAGAAAGAGATTGAGGAAGACTATAGAAAGTGGAGAGATCTCCCATGCTCATGGATTGGTAGAATCAACATAGTAAAAATGTCGATACGCCCAAAAGTAATCTACATGTTTAATGCAATTCCCATAAAAAAATCCAATGACATTCATTAAAGAGATTGAAAAATCTACTGTGAAATTTATATGGAAACACAAGAGGCCACAAATAGCCAAGGCAATACTTGTCAAAAGAGCAATGTCAAAAATGTCTAATTGTCAAAAGAACAATGCAGGAGGTATCACAATACCTGACTTCAAACTATATTACAAAGCAATAACAATAAAAACAGCATGGTACTGGCACAAAAACAGACATGAAGACCAGTGGAACAGAATAGAGGACCCAGATATGAAGCCACACAACTATAACCAACTTGTCTTTGACAAAGGTGGTAAAAATATACAATGGAGAAAAGACAGCCTCTTCAACCAAAACTGCTGGGAAAACTGGTTAGCAGTCTGCAAAAAACTGAAAATAGATCCATGTATATCACCCTATACCAAGATTAACTCAAAATAGATCAAGGATCTTAATATCAGACCCTGAACTCTAAAGTTGGTACAGGAAAGAGTAGGAAATACTCTGGAATTAGTAGGTATAGGCAAGAACTTTCTCAATGGAACCCCAGCAGCACAGCAACTAAGAGATAGCATAGATAAATGGGACCTCATAAAACTAAAAAGCTTCTGTTCATCAAAAGAAATGGTCTCTAAACTGAAAAGAACACCCACAGAGTGGGAGAAAATATTTGCCAACTATACATCAGACAAAGGACTGATAACCAGAATATATAGGGAACTCAAAAAACTAAATTCTCCCAAAACTAATGAACCAATAAAGAAATGGGCAAGTGAACTAAACAGAACTTTCTCAAAAGAAGAAATTCAAATGGCCAGAAAACACATGAAAAAATGCTCACCATCTCTAGCAATAAAGGAAATGCAAATTAAAACCAAGCTAAGATTCCACCTCACCCCTGTTAGAATAGCCATCATTAGCAACACCATGAACAACAGGTGCTGGTGAATTTGCGGCGGAAAAAGGAACCCTCTTACACGACTGGTGGGAATGTAGACTAGTACAACCACTCTGGAAAAAAAATTGGAAGCTACTTAAAAATCTAAACATTGATCTACCATTTGATCCAGCAATACCACTCTTGGGGATATACCCAAAAGACTGTGACACAGGTTACTCCAGAGGCACCTGCACACCCATGTTTATTGCAGCACTATTCACAATAGCCAAGTTATGGAAACAGCCAAGATGCCCCACCATTGATGAATGGATTAAGATAATGTGGTATCTATATACAATGGAATGTTATGCAACCATGAAGAAGAACAAAATGTTATCATTCTCCGGTAAATGGATGGAATTGGAGAACATCATTCTGAGTGAGGTTAGCCTGGCCCAAAAGACCAAAAATCGTGTGTTCTCCCTCATATGCGGATATTAGATCAAGGGCAAACACAACAAGGGGATTGGACTTTGATCACATGATAAAGCAAGAGCACAAAAGGGAGGTATGAAGATAGGTAAGACACCTAAAAAACTAGATAGCATTTGTTGCCCTCAACGCAGAGAAACTAAAGCAGATACCTTAAAAGCAACTGAGGCCAATAGGAAAAGGGGACCAGGAACTAGAGAAAAGGTTAGTTCAAGAAGAATTAACTTAGAAGGTAACACACATGCACAGGAAATCAATGCGAGTCAACTCCCTGTATAGCTATCCTTGTCTCAACTAGCACAAACCCTTGGTTCTTCCTATTATTGCTTATACTCTCTCTTCAACAAAATTAGAGATAAGGGCAAAATAGTTTCTGCCGGGTATTGAGGGAGTGGGGGAAGAGGAAGGGGGTGGGAGGTGGGGTAAGGGAGGGGGTGGGGGAATGGGGGAGAAATGACCCAAACATTGTATGCACATATGAATAAAATAAAAGTTTTTTTAAAAATGTAAAACCTTCCCATAATGCAACTGTTCAAAAATTAATATGTATTTGTCTCTTGCTGAATAGGTTTTGCCAAGAAAATTCTTCATCAGAGCTTCCTTTTTCTTCCCTGGAGTATTATCATGATTTCATCAATTTCAGTGACTATTTCTGTAAAATTTACCTTTTGCAATTTCCCCACACATTTCCACCGTATGAAAACACTACGTTGGATGTGGTTGTCTTGCCAGCACTGATTTTTATACCATCACAATGAATAAAAACTACAGGCAACCCTCCATTTCTGTGGGTTTGCATTTGAGGAATCAAGTACTTGTGGATTGAAAATATTTGGAAAGAAGTGCTCTATATTGAGCAATGTGCAGATTGTTTTCCTTGTCATTATTACCTAAGCAATTGCAGCATAATGACTGTTTATAAAGCATTTATATATTTACATAGCACTTACATAGCATCATGTTAGGTATTATAATTAATCTAAAGATGATTAAAAGTGTATGGAAGGGTATGTGTAGATTATATGTGAATATTATGCCACCTTATATAAAAGAGCAGAGAATTGTGGATTTTGGTATCCGTAGAGGTCCTGGAAGCCAATTCCCTGTGAATACTCAGGGACCATTACACTTCTTGACTTCGTGTTGCATGTAACACTTCTGGCCATTCCCTCTGGACACAGCTTCTCCTCTGGACTCCTGTAATACAATATTCCATCCTGGTACTCCACACAAATCTCCTACTCTCCTTTCCTATTCATTGTCCTTCCCCTGGTCCTTGATTACCTAAGTCCATTTGATTCTTCTTGGGCACCTTCAACTGTCCCCACTCCCTCAGAGATCTGAGCTTTTAGGTGGTTCAAGATGCACAATGCATCTTTCTCAAAGTGAGTAAATCTGAAAAAGATGATTTAATTCAGACTCTTGGTTCATGTTTCTAAACCCGTGGCTTCCCCCAATCAATTTAAGGTCATCTACCTATATCCAGAATATGGACCACAGAGTCAGATTTCCTTGAATTAAAGACTGGGCTCTGCCACAAACCAGTGGTATAAATATTGCCATTTACTTGGATCTATCTCTGGGATCTGTAAATCCCAAGAAACATTTGGTACAATGATGGCATATGGTAAGCTCATGATAAGTGTCTAGCATGATTATTAATGTTATTTCCAATATATGTTTTATAGTTAATCTGATCAATAAATCTGTGCTCAATGGCAGTGGACCATCGTCTACCTGTTGACCTTTGTTTTTCCTAATTAATATGTGCTTTTTCACTAAGAACTTTTTAGAGACAACATAGTTCAGATACCAAAGGAATGGCTCTAGTGGTAGAAATCAGAGACTAGTCATGAAGTGAAAGTCAAAGCTGCTTCCCTTGGTTAATATGAGTTCCTATTCCTACCTGCATGGTCTTTGGTTGATGTTGGTTATTGAAACTGTTGATTTCCCACCCAACTATTTATATTCCTCCTTGCTAAGAGAAACCTAATTTTTGTATAGTTATTGGTCACCTGTGTGCTATAGAGGGTTGGATCTCAATTAATCTCAATTTCCATGCCAGTTACTGATTTGAAAATGTGTGTGTGATACATTTCTGCCCAATGAAATAGAGGAAAGTCCTTTGCAGCCTCCTGGAAAAGAGAACTTTTCTCCTATGAGGCAAAAAAAGATGGAACATTCTGTCTTCCAGCCTTTGGGTGTTGATATAGGAAGTTATGATAGTTGACAGTAGGTAGCTGTCTTCCTACCACAAAGTGTCAAGGCTGAGTTGAGGGTTGATGTTCTCAGGAGCAACAAACCTGGGGAAAGAACCTGGTTCTTGATGAAATTGTAGAAAAACTGCTTCAGGACTTCTTGCTTTGCTGTTGCTTCTTACTCTTCTTCAAACTTCTTTATTAAGTCACTAGAGGTGACTTCTTGGTTATTTACATTAAGAAAACAACCAAGTGATTCAACTATCAGACATAGCAAGTTCATTCTGAATGTAAAAAATTCTAAATATTCTTTTGGTAAATCACTTTTTTTTAATAGTCATTTGAGTGACATCAAGTCTTATTTGGCTTAAAGAAAAAGCACATCCTTTTGTTCTTGTTAGATGTGGAGACTTAGATACCTCAAAGAGGCCCTTGAGTGTTCTGGGACATTTTGTTTCATCAGTGTAAGTTTTGAAGGTCTGAATGCTGACATATAGTAGTTTTCTTTTGAGGTGTGTTTCTCAAAGAGGTGAAAACCTGGAAGCATAAGATTCAGAGAAAATTTCCCTTCTTTGGGACAGTCAGAAAAACTCTCAGAAGCACTTCAGTCACTTTTGATACAGTTAGAGAAACAGAAAAGGAACAATGCAGTGTCTGGGCCATATTTATGACAAATGAAATACACCAAATGTATTAACCTCTTTGACTTTTGAAAGTAAAAGATTATGTGGTATTTCTTTAAAGGCATATCAATCCATTCCTCTTCTGGACTAAATGAGAAAGAGTTGAACTGAAATCTTAACAAAGCATAAAATTGGGCATTAGCAATTTTGCCTGCAATTGTTATGGTGGGCAAATAATGTAGCTGGGTAGGTGATAAATCTGATTTCTAATCTGAGAACCAAATCTTTGTTCCTTAGTTTTGGTTGACAGGCCAATTTCCTGACTCACTGGATAAGCTAGGTATCTTTCCAGCTCCAGTGTTTCTACCTACAGAAGACATGATGACATTGATCTTAGCACTGGGCTAGTCTTTGGCATTCAAACTATGTTGTCTCTAAAAAGTTCTTAGTGCAATAGCATGTATTAATTGGGAGAAAGAAAAGCCAATATGTAGCCCATGTCCACTGGCATTGGGCAAGGGTCTATTGATCAGATTGATAAAAGATATATTGGAAATAACAATTGTGCTAGATCCTCATCACATACTTACCATGTACCAACATTATATAAAATGCTTTAAGGGATTTACAGATCACAGGGATGAAAACTGAGAATAAGAGAAACAAAATAACTGCCAATATTTATACACCTGGTTTGTGGCAGAGTCAAGTCTTGAATTCAAGGGAATCTGACTCTAAAGTCCACATAGTTGATACGAGTAGCTGATTCCTAAATTGATTGGGGGAGACCCAGTATTACGTTGAAAGGAACTCCAGGGACCTGGGATGCAAGAGGACCTGGCCCTGTCTGTCTAACAGTAGTGCTGCCTTTGAAACTGTAGAAGGGGAATGCCTTTTGAAGCTACTAATGTGTTATTCTCATCCTCCTCTCTCTACACAGAAGCCATCTTGAAAAAGTCACATAACTTCTTTTCCAGTCAGGTTGAGATCCTTGGGGCAAGGAGCCCTCTTTATGAATCTCCTAATCTCCCTCTTCCTGGCATGTTACAGTGGGGTTTTTCTCTAGTTTCCAACCAAAATTTGGTAACTCGTTTTCTATTTTGTACTTATTTGCAAATACTGATAATTTTGGTCTTGTCTGATGTTTGAATGATATTCAATTTTCTAATAAGCAGAATATGTATTAGATTTATACTCTCCTGATGTTTATCTTTTATCCTGAGACTTCTAATAATGGTAATGCATACTAAACTCCTTCTTTATCAAGTTTTTTTTTCTATTGTGATTTCTAGCTGTCCATTTTAATTACTTTTGTTGTTGCTGTACCAAAATAACTGAGAGAAAGGAAAGATTTATTTTGGTTGGCTGGCTCCATTGTTTCTGGGCCTGTGGTGAGGCAGAACATCGTGGAGGAAGGGTATGGTGGAGCAGAGCTGCTCACCTCATAGTGGCCAGGAATCAGAGAGGAGGACAAGGAAGGGGCCTAGAAGAAGATACAGCCCTCAAGGACATGTCCCCAGTGACCTATTCCTCCAACAAGGCCCCACCTCCTAATTTCCAATACCTTCCAATAATGCCATCAAAGGAATAATCCATTGTTTACATGAGAGCCCTCAGGATATGATCACTTGCCAAAAGCTCATCAGCTGGCAACCAAATCCCCCACACTCATGTCCCTTTGGGGAGACAGCTCAGATTCACATTATTACATTATCCTATTGTCTTTCCTCAGACTTCTTTGGAATCACATGAAATGCCATCAGTAATGCAGATAACTGGGCATGTGCCATGGAAGTTGCATCCCCAAGCGGTTCTGTGCTGCATTAAAATTTGAAGATCAGACCAGAATTCTAGCACTAGGACCTCATCCATGATTGCTTTCGGCTGTTCCCACAAAGGACTTCAGTGACTCTGCCCTTGACTGGTTTCTTTTTCCGTTCGTGGATAGAAAATGAATGAGAAACAATAGAGCTACCCAAATTCTCACTGCACGTGACCTGGCACTTCCCCATTCCTTCACTTAGCAAGGAAAAATCTCCTGGATGAACCACTTCAAACTCAGCTCTTTGCCCTCTGGAAATGTGAACATATGTTTCCTAAGTTCAGTGACTTGTAGTTTTCTATATGTTTTAAGGCTGCAATTTTTGAAAAGGCTATAGAATTATTAAAGCCCAGTCCAAATCAGAAATTAAAAATATATACTTAAATAGAATATCAGGAGATATTTGAATGTTTTCCTTTTTCTCCCTCCTCCTACAAGAAGCAGGAATGGTTTGATACTGCCTGTTCTCTTTTCTATAAGGCGAGCTCATTTATATTCTGGGTTTGTATGGCAGCATAATATCGGGGTCTTTAAGCAAAGGTTTCACCAAAGGGATTGTTGATGGTTGTGATATATGAGGCTGAAGGAAAAGTTACGGGTAAGCATGGAAGCCAACTTTGAGCTGTAAGCCTTTCCCGTGACCCGTGACCCTAAAATAAGTGGCTCCCTGCTAAAGCCTTGATCTGACTCTACCCACAAATGTCTGGCATGTGGAAAGTAGCCCAACTGTCACAAAACTGGGAATAAAGAAATTTCCCAGTGTTTATGGACTTCTTTTGGACCCGTGTGTCCTCCCAGTAATCCTGGTTTTAAAACACTTGATAAAATGGAAGAATGTGCCCATAATAGCTCATCCAGCCTGGGCTGGATTTGCCAAGCACTAGACAGTGTAGGTTGTTCATCTAGAAAAGGTGGGTGGGTGCTGGCTGCACAGGTTCACCTCTTCCCCCAACCAAAGGACTGGTCTACGGGGTGTGGGAAGACTGTTGAGGGAGGGCTTCTCAGTGTTTGTATTGCCTTTCCTTAACCTTCTGTATTGAAGGTCTTGCTGCTTGTCTCTAACGGACCTTCCATCTTTGTATTTCTTTTTTCTTTCTTTTTAAAGTGGTACTGGGGTTTGAACTCAGAGCTTCGTGCTTTCGAGGAAAGTGCTCTATTACTTGAGTCACACCTCCAGCCTTTTTTACTCTGGCTGTTTTGGAGATGGGGGTCACACTTTTTGCATCTCTGGACCTGGATCCTCCTATTAGTTTTCTCATTGCAGCTGGGATGGTAGGCACACTCCATCACACCCAGCTCTTGTTTCCTGATGAGAGGGATTTTGAAACTTTTTGCTGAGACTAGCTTGAAACCATTGTCATCCCCCATAAGCTTGGGATGACAGGTATGTACCACCATACTCAGCTGTTGGTTAAGATGGGGTCTCCCTGCCTGGGCTGGCCTCAAACCATGATCCTTCCATCTTCAACATTCCAGGTAGTTAAGATTACAGATGTGAGCCACTGGTGCCCAGCTACATCCTCATATGTCTTAAACCTTCGTGTAAAAGTCTCTTCCTTTGAGTCCATTAGTTCTCTCCCTTGCTCTTCTTCCCTAAATCTCTTCCATGATACAAGGGACCGCCTAAAACTTCATTTGGATTGAGATTTTAAAAGACAGATATTTTAACTTAATTAGGAAAATGATATCTGAGGTTTCCTATTTGAATTGAGAAATTGAAAGGTAGTATGGAGTTTATTTAGATGACATGGTTTCAGGGGATCAGGTAGAAATCAGTCAGCTTATGACGAAAAGCATTATACTAATGCACTCTCAGAATATCAGGGAAATTCGGGGGAAAACTAACCTAGTTTATTTTACACAGACATTTCCCAGCAAAAAGACTAATAAGACAAGGACAGTAAAGGATGGGCCAGGTCGGACAGAGAATATGTATTGAGACAAATGCTCTTTCACTGAGCTATAGCCCTGGCCCAAATTGTGCTTACATATGGTGATTTTCCTTTCTTTTTAGGAGGAACTCTGCAACATGGGAAGGCTTGGGTCTGCGCCAAATCGGGAGAATAACGCTATTTCCTTCCACAGATGTTGAATGAGAGGCACGGTATTAGGAGCTGAGGATACAGTGATAAGCAAATAGATTTGGTTCCTGCTGTCATGGTGGCACCATCTAACGGGTAATCCTGTTAACCTATTAATCATCAAACAAGTGTGCCTTGCAGCTGAGATCCGTGCTGCAAAGGAGAGTCTCTGGAGTATGGGAGCCGATGTGTGAGAGGATGTGACCGCGTCTGTGGCATCAGGAGCTTTCCTGCCTTCAGGTGGTGACTAGATTGAAATCCGAATGACAAGAATTAGGTAGAGAAAGCAGGGAAGGCAACACATGGGCTGAACCCTGTGGAGACGCAGGGCATGGTAGGCACTGGAGTAATGACTGAGATTGGAGCAGGGACAATGCAGGGGCTGGGGAAGCCTGGAAAGGCTGTGGGCACAGATCAGGGAGGTCCTTGTCTGTAGATGCTGTTAAGGATCTAAGTCTTCATCATTTGAGCCACAGGGAACCACTGAACCATTTCATTTGGGGGGTGGTGATGGTAATGGTGGGGGATATGCTGAGATTTGTGTTGCAAAAGATCATTTTAGCTACAATGTGGTTGGTGTCTGGGTGGGGAAGACAGATTCAAGATGGGAAGAATAGGCAGGAGGGTTTTGCTGTATCCCAGGTAAGAAATGATGGTGGCTTCGGCTGAGATGGTGGTAGCCATGAGAAGAGAGATTTAAAAATTGAAATTATAGCCATGTGTGGTGGCTCATGCCTG
Organism: Castor canadensis; assembly: GCF_047511655.1. Classification (NCBI taxonomy): domain Eukaryota; kingdom Metazoa; phylum Chordata; class Mammalia; order Rodentia; family Castoridae; genus Castor; species Castor canadensis. The sequence goes on along the minus strand of NC_133388.1, from coordinate 34,806,778 downwards.
TAATTCAGCACTTAGGAGGCTGAGGCAGGAGTTCCATGAAGTTGAAACCAGCCTGGGCTGCCTACCAAGGCCCAGTCTCAAAAACAAGAACAAACAAAAAAGTGAAATTAACAGGGCTTTATGTTTGTACATGCCTTTATCACCTTCAAGCTTCCTGAAGTGTCAATCTGACAGAAACCTACAGGCAGCATTTCCATTGGCAGATCAAAGCTCAGTTACGTTTATTTGAACAAGCAGTACTGGTGCTGGACCCCAAGGAGCCTTTTCCAACCCCTCCTCCTCCCATCTCCAGCAGGAGCAGGCACTGAGAATGAGGCAAGAGGGAAGGAAGCAGGAGCCCAGGTTATTTTTAGCAAGCTCTAGGAAATAGCCAACATTCTCATTTGAATCCTTCTCATTAAAACCCAGAGGCTCACCTCACACTGTTCTTGTTTCTAATATCTGCACACTTCTCTTTTGCCAGATAATTGACAACAGGCCCCCACAGAAGTCTTCTTAGCATTTCTGTAAAAACTTAGGAAACATTAGGTTTGACACCATCATCATGTTTGCCAAGGTAGCAAAAATCCCAGCCGGAAAAACTTCAAGTGTGATGTAGTGGAACAATGAGGCCAGTGCAGAATGACGGATCACTTCAGAATGTCATGATGGGAGCATTACGATGCTGAAGTTTTCCATTGTCCATGAAACAGAAGTAGGGAGCAGCTACTTTGGGGACATGCCATGGTGACGTAGGTCAGGTTTCCTCTTCTTTCTTTTACACTTTTCCTCTTTGCCCTCAAGTGGTCCTTGGAGTTACAGTTTTTTAAATATTTCCTTTTTATAACAACAAAAAATTTAAATGTAATAAGTTAAAATCGAGGACCCGGGTATGATGGTGCATGCCTGTAATCCTAGCTACTCAGGAAATGGAAGTAGGAGGATCCTAGTCTGGCAAAAACATGAGCCCCTATCTGAAAAACAGCTAAAGCAGAAGGGTGGGGTAGGGTGGGGTGGGGCTGAAGTAGCAGAGTAAATGCAAACCCCAGTACCACCAAAAAACCAAAATGATATAGAGTAGCCAATGTCTTACTTATCATTGAGCTGATGTTCATGTGGACATTCCAGGTCCTCCC